>NC_141873.1:271353542-272713542 GCF_056163025.1 Triticum urartu | reverse complement strand
CGCATCAACATGGACGCGAGTGCCGGAGTGAGCTACCTCAAGAATATGCATGAAGCTACAAGGCACACCATCGAGCGCCAAGTACAATGACTCGCGACCAAGATCAACATCAACAACCAACCCATGATATTCAACATTGGAGATCTTGTGTGGATACACCTTCACAAGGAACGCTTCCCCAATGAACGCAAGTCCAAACTTCTACCACGAGCAGATGGACCCTTCAAGGTGCTTGAGCGCTACAACAACGCCTACAAGATCGACATCCCACGCGACAAGTACTCCGTGAGCGACATCTTCAACGTCAAAGTTCTCTCCCCATACCATGGTGATGAGGATTTCTATCCGAGGTCGGATCTTTCCCAAAGGGGGGCAGATGATGCAGAGCATCCCACGGTCATCCCCATGGACACTACCTCAACTATCGATGCTCCAAGTGGACCCAGGACAAGAGCAAGATCTCGTGCTATTCAATCCGAGGTGAAATCACTCCTACTTGAGCTTACTTTGCATTCGAGTGAGACATGGCTACTGCCTAAGTCAGAAACACTATGTGTGATCAGGTACACCGCACAGGCCACGGAGCCAAGCGCCGAAAAAGAAGAGACAGGTGTCAACCCTTTGTGCAGCCTGGAACTTCCGGCCCTCGGAACCTCCAGCCGACCCGGAGCATCCAGCCTCAGACGACCTAGACTAGCTCGCGTGTGCCAACTCTCTGGTTAGCCCAGAACCCTGCCCAGACCCTCCGTCCTACCCGGACCTTCCGGCCCTCGGACACCAGCCCAGCTCCTCCCGTGCCAACTGTCTAGTTGGGCCAAACCTTCCCCGGAACCTCTGGCGCCTGGACCTTCCGGCCTCGCCCAGAACTTCTGGCCCTGCCTGCGCGCAGTGACTTGGGCCGAGGCCCGTGTACCCTTTCGCCCCCGCGACTATATATACTCTTCTCCTACCTATGTTTTAGGGTTAGCAAAGTAGTAGCTCATTGAGAAGCTTTGCTCTCCACTTGATCTCCTTCTCCTTACGAGTTCATGACCTCTACGGAGAAGATCCCCCAAGTGGATTCAAGACCCCTAACGGGAAGACCTCAATACCTCCTCACGTAGAAGAACCGACCACTTGTATTGTCCCTTGTTGATCGTGCATCTTGTATCTCTTTGTGCTTCGATAATCTAGCGCATGTGTGACCGGATCTTGTTGGTTTGAGTGTTTCCTCTCGTTTCCCCTTGTGATTTCTCTTGTGTTTTCCCCTTGTGTTCCTCGTGTTATTTGCGAGATCCAATCCTTTTGTGAAAGATCGGGCGTCTAGGGTTCTACCCTACATCACCCTCCCCATCGCAACAGAAAATTATCATATCACTGCAGTTTCTATGATACCTATATGATCTCATTTGTTTCACATGTAAGTTCACAAGTGCCTCTTTGAACTGGTAAACACCTCCAAGACTCAACCTAAGCATAAATTGCCGCTCTAGATGCATCATGTCCCTACCATACCAAACTCTAGGTTGTGGTGTCTTTGCTCTGCTCCTTCTTCAAGAGGGATAATGAATGACATAGGTTCATTGATATAATAATTTTCTTCATTCAAAAAAAGCATCCCCTTCTTCTTCTGAAGATGGAAACCATCCCTCATTAACAGTAAAACCAGCATGTGAGTGGGACCTGATTGTTATCCCTGGCCTCTTTCTCTTCTTTGGAGCAGGCTTACGAACTGGCATCTCTTATCCCTCCTATTCACCATTTTCTTCCACTTAATTGTCCCAAATATCTTCAGGCTCCATGTCACCCTCATAATGTGCACTATTCATGGTTTCCTCCCTCTTCCTCTTAATCCTAGATATTGTTTTCTTTTGCTTGTGCCCAATTTTCTGTTTCCTCCTGTCTACTTGAGCTCTGGATACATAGTGCTCTTCTTCATAGACATCAACAACATACTCCTCAGAATATGAATCTTCTGGCTCTAAGAGGTTCTCATCAGCTACATACTCCTCATCAGATACTGAATCATCATCTTCCTCTTTCTCTTCAGCTACATGCTCCTATTCAGAAACCGGAGTCTCATAAGCTGCATGCTCGTACTCTTCTGAATCAAACTGGAAATCAACATAATTAACACTTATTTGAGTGTTACTTGGTTGTTCTGGTTTCTCTATGTGAACTGGTTACTGTGACGAATTGGTTCGTTTGTCTAAATTGGCAGCAAAGTGTCCACGTGCATCTGCACACTCTCCTGTGTCCCGAGTATGGAATGATCCTATGTTGGAGGAGGCACTAATATTGGTGGCATCAAACATCAAGTTAGCACTTTCCTATATACCTTGAACATATGATGATCCAACACATTCATCATATGTTTTGTGCACAACACCTGAGTCACTAACAACAAACACAATAGGTGGGTCCACTTTTCAATTGTTTCGGGATCATCTTCAACATTTATGTTACTTGGGCCTTCTTTCCCTTCATTGCCGAATTTTTATTAGTTGGAGGAAAATAATTTAACCGTTCCATCTTGCCCCTCCTACCTGTTAAATACAACAATTATGTGCATTCAAACTTCCTAACCGTCTCACGACTGAAATATTGTTCTTCAAGACAGCCACTCCTTGTAACCCTACCCCTCTTCTTTCATATATCTGAGACTATCAAATAATCCATAGCCATTTCTCATCATTATTAACATCAAGGTACCATAAGTGATATCTCCCTACTCCATCTTGGTATTTATGCACTTTTTATCCTTCAAACTGAATATATATTGGCCACAAATATTCGACCTAAAGCACAATAAACTATATGTACTCAGTAGCAGATATATGAGCAAATTTACTAACATTGCATTCACATACACAAGCACAGACACTAGAAGTTCATTTCAGTCCAGTAGCACAAACAAAAAATATCAGCAGTGCATTTAAATGACCCTAAATCAAGTAACAGTTCACCATAGTAATACAATTTATATTGGGAAAGACTTCCTAACAGAAGTCTGCTAAAAGGCATTCGTCAGACCGGTCGTGAAACGTCGATGTGTTTTTCATCTCATGGCTGAGATTGCTACTGTCGGATTACGGGTTTCGGCAAACCCTTGCGGTGTAATACCCTACTCTAGTTTGTGGGTGGATTGCCTCGAGGGGCTGAGGATGAACTAGTACAGTGGATGAACAGCCTCGGGAGGTGAGGTGTTCTTGAGCTAGATGAGCTGGTGAGCTCGTCCGGGTGGAATGGATCCGATCCCCCTCTATGGTGGTGGCTAAGTCCTATTTATAGTGGCCTTGGTCCTCTTCCCAAATGTTTAGGCGGGAAGGGATCCCGCAACGGCCAAGTTTGAAGGGGGACAACTAGTACAAGCTATCCTGACAAAAGTAGTCTTCGCCTGCCAAAGGCTCTGGTGGTGACGCTGTTGTGGGCTCCGCGATGACCTCTATCCTTCCGTCCTGCTGGTCTTGGTCTTGTTGCACCGATATGGAAACCTTTGCCTGATGCCTCGGGACCCCATGCCTACGCTTGCCTCCTTAGCACCAAAGAGGAAAGCTATACACTGCGCCTGCTGGCGCCCGCCTGGCCTTGGTCGTCATGGCTCACGTCACGCGAACCTCGCGAGGTGCCCCTTGCATAGATATCTCCGCTCCTCGAGAGCCTGCCTAGTGTGGATGCCCCCATGGGATCTTGGTGTCGTCTTCCTTGCGAGGCTTGGCCCCTCGCGAGGGTCTTGTGTTGATGCTTCTGCTACAGCTGGGCCGTACCGGGCCGCTGACAGAGCCATGTTTGCGGGCCGCACGCGGGCAAGTCTGGGCACCCTCGGTCCCAGAACGCCGACAGTAGCCCCCAGACCAAAGGCGCGCTTGAACTTGGCTTCAAGGCGAAGCCAAGGGGCAAGTGCTGAGCGTCGCGGGGCCCAACAGCCTGCGACCTCGGTCGACGCGTGGCGATCGATGGGACGTGGGCGCCCCCAATTCCCCATGCAGCCTTGATATTCGCCCGGCTTGACAGCCGCCATCATCGGCTCAGCTCCATCTTCATTGCCTCCCGTGAGCTTCCTCAGCCCCTCCACCTTCTCTGCTCCTCCTTGTCGCCATGGTGCCAAAGTCTGCATGGAAGAAGAAGACGATGGGCCGCACTCCGGCTGAGCCTTCGCCGGCCTTCGAGCCTGCCATCGAGCGGTCGGTGGTGGTCAACCAGGAAGCGCTGGACAAGGTTCGGCCAGCGCTCGCCTCAAATTCCAATGAGTCGGGCGACGGTGGCTTGGCCTGGCTCCCAAGCTGCTATTGATATGACAGCCACTAAGATCCCCATTCATCGTTATGCCCTCAGGGCGGGCCTGATTCCCCCTTTCTCTGCATTCTTCAACGTTGTGCTCTCGCATTACCAAATCCATGCGCTGCATCTAGATCCCCAATCTATCATACTCCTTGCTGTCTTCGCCTTCGTCTGCGAGGCCATGGTGGGCATCGCCCCTTCCGTGGCCTTGCTTCGTCATTTCTTCTCTCTTCATCTGACCGATGACCGCCAGCGCTCGGGGTGCGTGACCTTTCAGGCCATGGCGGCGACGGCCGGCTCGGGAATTGATTTCGAGCTCTCACCGGTTGTAAGCGGGTTCCGGAAACGATGGGTGTTTGTGGACGCCGGCATGCTCTTCCCCCTTCTCTTGCTCCCACGGGCACCGGCCGCCCCAAGCTCTGGCTGGGGGCATGCGAGGCTCGTCGACCAGCGGCTCGCCCATGTTTGGTGCCAGCTGACCAGGTTGAAGGATCTTGGGGTGACGGTGCCCATGGTGGTGAAGGAATTAGTCCGGTGCCGCATTGCTCTGCTTCAGCGTCATTCTCGGCCGATGTGGGCCTTCTCCGGCTGCGGGGACCCCATGAGGCTTCATGCGTCTGCTCTTCCTTCCGAGGCGCGGCGTATAGTACTCCAGCTCCTGACGGGCGAGCCAGCACCAACCAATCTGCCGGAGGAGGCTGCCTCTTGTACTGCTGCTCGAATAAGGTGGAGTTCATGAGGCAGATGCCCCCCTTCGACGAATGGGGACTGTGCCCGGTTGGCCTTGAAGGGCCCCGCGAAAGCTCCGTCCTTGTGTTCCCCCTATGTGTTGTCACCTCCACGCACACCCGGAAGCTAGTGCAGGGGGCGAGCACCGTCGAACACCAGCGAAGTGGCCGCCGAGGAAGCGATGTCGGTGGTGGCCCCCGAGGTGGCGGCTCCTCAGGCTCGGCTGAGCTATCCCGAGGCAGTGGCCGTGGGGCCAGCGCGGTCTGAGGCTCCTGGGTTGGAAGCTCCCGAGGGTCAGGCGAGCTGTCCTGAGGCGGAGACTGAGGGGTCGACGCAGCCTAACGCTCCCGAGGTCGTCCCCTCAGGAGCCCCGCCAACTGCCCCAGGCGACGGCGATTGCGCCCAGGGCTTCGGCCAGCTCCGCCTGAATTTCGAAGCACTCCGCAAGAGGAATGTGCTTCCAAGCTGCAATGGTGGCACCTACCGGCCGTTGAAACAGAGGAAATACATTGCCAAAGACGAGTAAGTACCTCATCTGCGTGATTTTCTGAGTGTTGCATCCTTTTCTGACCAAGACTCTTCAGGATCCCCTCGGTTGGAGCGGCGAGATCTCCTGAGGGGCGGCCCTCACCGGCCACCGGCTCACCATTGATCCTGAGCTCTGCTTGCCGGACTGCTGCGCGGGGCCCAGGGCCCGTTCCGGAGGCGGACACGTCGACCTTGGGCCTTGATCCGGCTTTCCTGGCGTCACTTCTTCGCGCCCCTGCCTGGGGCGTAGCTGGCGTGCCAAGGACTCCTCCATTGGTCATTACCGGCGGCTGGGCGACCCCAGCGTAGGCCTCATCTTCAGGTGGTGAGGCCGCGTCACCTAGCACCTTTGCCAAAGCCCGCAAGGTGGCAGAGAAGGCACCGGCCTCGATCTCCCTACCAGGGGCAAGTGGGCCAGCTTGCACTTCCCCAGCATCCCTTCGCGCGGAGGATGGACTTGGCCGCGCACTGGAGCTTGCGTGCGGACGCGGTGTCATACGCCATGAGCTCTTGCAGGAGGTAATGGGTGCACTGAGCCACCTTGTAGGAGAGCTCGTGGCGGTTGACACTTTCCTTGAGACGGAGGACCTCCTCCTGGCTCATGAGTGGCACCAATTGAAGGTCGCCATCAACCTTGGGCAGCTTCAGCACGAGCGTGACAAGGCAAAGGCCGTAGTGGTCCTCGCAGCCTCCCATGAGGCCCGCACTCGGGCCTTGGAGGAGGCGAAGGAGGCCGACCACCATCGCGAGAGCGCCGAGAAGCGGGAGCACGAGCTCCTGGCCTTGAATGCTTCCCTGGAGCAGTAGATCAAGGCATGTAGGACCGTTTTGGCGTCGATGAGGGGAGCACCTTCCAAAGAGAAGGAGATTATGAAGCGTGAGGAGGCACTAGCGCTGGAGGCCTTGGAGCGCAGCCTGGAACAAGAGCGGCTAGAGACGAGGGAGCGCCATGTGGCCATGGCCGAAGATGCCGCCACCGCATGCGAAACCAAAATTGAGGATGAGGTCGACCGGAGGGTAGCGAAGGCTCGTGCAGATCTTGCCAACGAGTACAACATGAAGTCGAAGTTCCAGGAGGCCGAAGCTGAGGGCGGGACCACCATCCTCAGGTCGAGGCTGGACGAAGCGGAGCGGCGCGAGAGGACCGCTGCGGCGGCCCAGACCTCTGCCCAGGTTGCCTTGACCTTCGCGCGTGCAGATCTGCTCTCGCTTCAGCGGCAGATTGATGAAGCCACGTACCTCGCGCAGTAGAACAGGGAGGAGGTGTGCCGTCGGCAGACGCTGCAGCGTGAACATGCCCACATGCTCCAGACCCTCAGAGTGAGGGCCAACCGAGCACTGGGCGTCATCTTCGAGGAGAGTGTCCCTCATCCCCACATGGAAGACTACGCCAGCCACCTCCGCTTCTTTACCGAAGTTGTGACGCGCCTGGAGGACCGGGTTGCAAGGGCTCGCAAGCTTGTTGAGGAGAGGAGCCGAGGCCTCCTTGGGCATGCGTTCTCACGCGTCTTCAGCCATCTCCAAAACCTCGACCCACACTTTGACTCTGGCGCCGCCATTGCCCCGGTGCCTAGGGCCATTTGGGACAACCTATCACACTGGGTGGACAATCACGTGGACGCCCTGGTCAGGGCGTTCACCACCGAGGATGACGCGGTGGTAGTCGTGGATGATGAAGACAGTGCGGTCGACGATGGCGAAGACGACATTAGTGACAGTGCCAGCAGTGTGTACGAGAGCGACCAGGACGATGTTGCGAGCAGCATGTCCAATTGAGCCCGTATTCCCTTGCTTGAACCTGCACGCAGAGTTTTGGACACGGCCCCGCAGGGCATGAGAGCATTTTGGAGGGGGGCCTCGTGTATGTAAATTGATGTTCTGTTCTTCTTCTTATTTTAAATTCGAACCTGAAACGCGCTCTCACGACCTTGCGAGCCCTTGAGCAGGGTTGTCGCTGTGACTTATCTTGATACTAGCTAGCCTTGAGCGGGTCATGGGGTTGTTGGCATGCCTTTCTCCTGAGGCAAACCCTTAGGAGCTCGCGGGCTCTGGGCCTCCTGAGGGGCCTGCGGCCTTGTCCAAGAGTGCCACGCCAGGAGCGTCCTACAAACCGTGGCAGGATGCGTACGCGGCAATCTTGCGATTCGTACTCCCTTGCCCCGAGGGGGTCTTGCCGAGGTCGTCCAGACATGCCTGGTGCGGTCGGACGACCAGCCCCCGAGCCGGAGGGGCGGGGGTATGAGCCTTAAAAACAGGGCACACAACCAAAATGCGATAAAACCAGCAGAGACCAAAGAAAAACTTCCCCCACTCATGGCAACAAAAAAGACTTCAAGTTCAATCTGAAAGGGCAGCGAATCGAGTTACAGAAAAGGGGAGGAAAGCAAATGGCCGCGTCCGGCACCTAGCTAGTATTTTTGTCTTCCCACCAACGCGGAGCTAACTGCTTTCACTGGTTGTGAGCATAGTCATTGGGGGACAGTGTCGACGGCCAGCGCGGAGCATGGTGCTTCCACTAGGATGTGGGCGGGAGCCCCGAGGCCCGAGGGTGGCACTCCGGAGACTCCAGGGCGTGTACAGCCCCACTCATTATTATGTGAGAGTGTCACGAGCGGAGACCTTCACACGCGTGAGCCTTGCTTCATATCGCCAGACGAGGGCCCCGCCCTGCGCCACCCCCGGCCATCATTGGGGCGTCCGGAAACTAGGACGAGGCCAAGGGGCAAAGGGGACGCTAGCGGCGCCCTCGGAGACCACGGGCCCTCTGCCGGGGGAAGGGCTCGTCGGCGCCTCCCCCGATAGAGGACCTACCTCTGTACAGTGCCTTGCTCCGTGCGGCGTGGGGGAGGCCCTGGCTCCAGGCCCCTCCCGCGCAGCCCCCAGTGCACTGCTCCCGTCAGGGGCGAAGCCACCGCCCTGGGGTCTCCGACTGCTGCTGTGGTCTGGTTCACCTGCAGCCCATGGTTAGCGTAAACTTGTTCCCGAGATATTGGCTGTACCCCACCGTCGTCATCGCTGAAGAGGTCGGCGAAGCCTTCGGGCGACTCATGGAAGGCCCCGGTCTCGAGCGCTCTGCCTTCCCATCCTGGCTCGGGGAACGAGTTGGGGCCTTCTCCTGGCGTGTACTCCAGGTTCATCATGCGGGGGACGTAGGCGTCTTCGGTCGCCCCGATGGAGCCATCGCCTGGATGCCTCGCGCCTTGAGCCACGATCCGGGGCGCCTGGCCCTGGTGGCCGCTGGGTGGCGCTCCGGCGCGTCCTCGGGGTGGTCCGTCAGCGCTTGTCCCTCCTGGCGATGGCTGAGGGAGTCCTGGACTAAGGGGTCCTCGGGCGTCCGGCCTGTTAGCCATGGGCCGGACTGATGGGTTGTGAAGACACGAAGACCGAAGATTGCACCCGTGTCTGGATGGGACTCTCCTTGGCGTGGAAGGCAAGTTTGGCGACCAAATATGTAGATTCCTTTCTTTGTAACCGACCTTGTGTAACCCTAGATCCTCCCGGTGTCTATATATACCGGAGGACTTAGTCCGGAGGGGAGAGACTCATTACCATAGCCATACAAAGCTAGACCTCTAGGGTTTAGCCATTACGATCTTGAGGAAGATCCACTCTTGTAATACTCGTATTCATCAATATCAATCAAGCAGGACGTAGGGTATTACCTCCATAGGGAGGGCCCAAACCTGGGTAAACATCGTGCCCCCTATCTCCTGTTACATTCGACCTTAGACGCACAGTTCGGGACCCCCTACCCGAGATCCGCCGGTTTTGACACCGACATTGGTGCTTTCATTGAGAGTTCCACTGTGCCGTCGACGACAGGATCGATGACTCGCCTCGTCCTTAAAGACAATATTACTATCGGAGGAGAATTGGCCCCAGGCCAAACCCTCCGGTTGGGCAGCTTTACCATGGCCGCTCGCTCGGCCGTTAAGCCGACGATGACCTCTCGGGCCATCGAAAATCCTCTTCGTATCGATCCCAAACACTCCGAGCAGATGGATCCGGCGGAGTTTTCGTCTTTAAATGAGCTCCTTGATCGTATCGCCGCCCTAGGAATCGCCACAGATTACGATCGAATCGGGGTTAAACCCGACCAAAGAGAAATCAAATATCCACCAATCACCCACCAGATAGCGATAGTCGAGGAGCAAGACGGCGACTCTTACTCTATACTGAAGACGGACTACGTCCGGATTGCCGGGCCTACAGAGTCAGATACCCATCCGCAAAAGAAGATAACCGGCCTTCCGAACATAGAATCGGATGACAGGCAAAGGCAACCAGAATATACTCCGGAGCCCAGACTGTTAAGTCTGGAAAAACTTCAATCTCCGGATCATCGACCGGGTCTGGGTCCAAATCCAATTCCACCCACCCACCCAGACATAAGCGCTCTCACGAGCATACAACAACAGTCTCAGGAAATGGTCCACCACTTCTGGGCCAGATTCCTCCTTCTCAAGGACAAGGTTAAAGATTGCCACGGCGAGGCCGCGATATCAGCGTTCCGCAACAATTGCACGAACGAAGGAATCCTCAACACCATTAATCGCCACCGCATACTACACTTCGCTGACTTGGCAACTATCGCACAGAAGTACAATGCAATGGAAAGCACCTGGAGGGATCAGGCAGCTTGTTGGGAGCCATCGGTCCTAACTCAACCACTGGTCCAGGCGAAAAGGGCGCATCCCATTGACGCGCCTAGGCCAATAGCCAAGAAATACAAACCCATTACGTGGCGTGGAACCGTTCTGGAGGGATGGCTCGATGGCCCATGCAAAATACACACAACACCGGATACCATACCAACCCACAGCCTTAGAGCATGTTGGATACTCCGGCAGGTAGCCAAAAGCGGCAAGGGCATCCTTACCAATAACACCCCAAAGCAACACCCTCCAGAAGACGACGACCCTAGAGTACTGACGGTCTTTGAGACATTCGCTTCAAACAATAAGCACAAAAGGGCACTTCGCGGCCTCTCCGAAGTGTGTCAAATCACCGCAGTAAACCCTTGAAACGACACGGCTATAACCTTTGATGCCAGCGATGAACCAAAATACTGGGCAGTCCGAGCACCAGCCGCTTTAGTCCTCAGTCCCATCGTGGACGGCTTTCGACTCACCAAGGTCCTCATGGACGATGGCAGCGGACTAAACCTCATCTATGAGGATACACTCCACAAAATGGAAATAGACAGGAGCCACATCAAGCAAAGCAGCACGACCTTCCGAGGAATCATTCCCGGTCGAGAGGCGCGGTGTGTGGGAAAAATCACACTTGATGTGGTATTTGGCACACTGAAGAATTATCTGTCTGAAGAAATCACCTTCCAAGCGGCTCCTTTCAGTAGCGGATACCACGCCCTGTTGGGGCGGGATGCTTTTACACGCTTCCAAGATATACCTCATTATGGGTATATGAAGCTCAAAATGCCTGGACCAAACGGCATAATCACTCTTGTCAGTGATCCGGAGATAGCACTCCGGGCTGAAAACAAAACCGCATCCCTAGCCCTCGAGGCATTATCTGAAGCCCTCACGGCCGAAGAATTAACCGCGTTGCGCTCCACGGTAGATAGGGACGATGTGATCTTAGACAAATGACCCAAATCCACCTCCTTCAAACCGGCAGAAGAAATAGTCAAATTCCAGGTCCACCCAATGGACCCCAAGAAGACAACATCTATTGGAGCACAACTAGACCCAACAGTCAACGCCGCACTAAGGGATTTCCTTCGCGAAAACTGGGATATATTCGCCTGGCACCCTTCTGACATGCCTGGAATCCCACGTGAGCTGGCCGAACATAGCCTTAATATCTTAACGGGATACAAACCAATCAAACAAGCATTGCAGCGCTTTTCCGAGCCCAAACGCCAAGCTATGGGGGAGGAGCTGGCCAAGCTAATTGAGGCTGGATTCATTAGAGAAATAAAACATCCGGATTGGCTAGCAAACCTGGTGATGGTACCAAAGAAGGACAAATCATGGCGGTTGTGCGTCGATTTTAAAGATCTCAATAAGGCTTGCCCTAAGGATCCCTTCCCCTCCCCCGCATTGACCAAATCATCGATGCTACCGCAGGACACGACTCACTGTGCTTCCTTGATGCATATTCCGGATACCATCAAATCAAAATGAAGGAGTCCGATCAAGATGCAACAACATTCATTACCCCATATGGGCCATTCTGCTTCAACACCATGCCCTTTGGGCTCAAGAACGCCGGCGCCACATACCAACACATGATTCAAACATGCCTGGAGAAACAGATCGACAAGATAGTTGAAGCTTATGTGGACGACGTCGGCATCAAAACTAGGCGCGCCGAAACACTAATAGATGATTTACGTCTCACATTTGATAACCTCCGCGCGTATGACATTAAGCTCAATCCGGAAAAGTGCGTTTTCGGTGTCCCCGCTGGAAAACTGCTGGGCTTCATCGTTTCCAACAGAGGAATTGAAGCAAATCAAGCCAAAATCCAAGCTCTGTCACAATTGGCTACACCAACAGACCTTAAACAAGTCCAAAAGCTCGCGGGTTGCGTGGCAGCTCTAAGCTGCTTTATCTCCAGATTGGGAGAAAAGGCACTGCCACTCTATCGCCTTCTACGGAGAACCGATCACTTCGAGTGGACGGACGCGGTAACAGTCGGACTGGAGGAAATAAAAACCCTTCTTGCGAGCAACCCAATCCTGGTCGCGCCAAACGTCGATGAACCGATGTTATTATACATATCGGTAACACATCAGGTGGTGAGCGCCGTGCTCGTCGTTGAACGAGAACATGACGGACACAAATTCCCGCTTCAGAAGCCAGTATACTATGTATCCACTGTCCTTACACCATGCAAATCCCGGTACCCCCATTATCAAAAGATAGCATACGCGGTCTTCATGGCATCCCGGAAGCTCCGTCACTACTTTCAGGAGTGTTCGATCACGGTGGCTTCTGAAGTACCACTCAATGACAGTATAAACAACCGCGATGCCACGGGCCGGATTGCCAAATGGGCCATTGAGCTCCTTCCATTCGATATTACATACAAACCACGTCGAGCTATTAAATCCCAAGTACTGGCTGACTTCGTCGCCGAATGGACAGAGGTCAAACTCCCTAAAGAGTACGACACATATTCCAATTGGGTTATGTATTTTGATGGCTCCAAAATGCTGGCAGGGCTAGGAGCGGGCGTTGTTTTAACGTCCCTCACTGGAGACGTCGTTCAGTACATACTCCAAATACTATACACAGACTCCAACAACGCAGCCGAATACGAGGCCTTATTGCACGGTCTCCGGATGGCTATCTCCATGGGCATACAGCGCCTGGAAGTGCGCGGGGACTCAAATCTCGCAATATCTCAAATAAATGGAGACTTCAATGCTATAGATCCCAAGATGGCAGCTTATCATAATGCCGTCCTAAAAATGTCGGCTCGGTTCGAGGGGCTCGAGTTCCATCACGTGGCTCGAGAAAGTAATCAAGCGGCAGACGTCCTTGCTCGTATCAGCGCCAAGCGCAACCCCGTCCCACCTAATATCTTTCTAGAAAGGCTTTTTAAGCCATCCGTGGTGTGGCAGGGGGAAAGCGGCAATATTAGTCCGGATCCGAACACAACCCCAGATTCTGAACCCACCGATATCATCGGAGGCTCAGCCACCAAAATAACACCGTCGGCACATCTCATCATGGCAGTCATTGCCCCATGGACCGAACCCTTCCTGGCCTACCTTAACAGGAAGGAGCTTCCTGAGGACTAGAATGAGGCCCGCCGCATTGTCCGGCGTTCGAAGGCCTACAAGGTTCATAACGGAGAAATCTATAAGAAAAGCGCTACCAGAGTCCTTCAAAGATGTATCTCCGAGGAGGAGAGGCGGCAGCTCCTGGCTGAGATTCATGCCGGTCTCGGAGGGCACCACGCCGCAGCGCGGGCCTTTGTTAGCAAGGCCTTCCGTACATGGTTCTATCGGCTGATGGCCCGAGCGAACGCACAGGACCTTGTCCGACGTTGCGTTGGATTCCAACTCTTCGCCAACCAAAGCCATATGCCCCCCACTGCCTTACAAACAATCCCCATGACTTGGCCTTTTGCGGTCTGGGGACTCGATATGGTCGGACCCCTTAAAGGAGGAAGCCATAAGAGAAAGTATCTGCTGGTCATGGTGGATAAATTCACCAAGTGGATAGAGGCCAAACCAGTCAAAATGTCCGAAGCGGGGCCGGTAATAGATTTCATATCCGGCGTGGTACACCGTTATGGTGTCCCACACAGCATAATCACCAATAATGGCTCTAATTTCACAGCCGATGAAGTGAAAACCTGGTGTGCTAATCTGGGCATTAAGCTCGATTACGCCTCTGTCTATCACTCGCAGACAAACGGTCAAGTCGAACGGGCTAATGGTCTTATTATGAGCGGCATCAAACCTAGACTAGTGCAGTCTTTGAAAAAATCAGACAAGCACTGGGTGGAGGAACTTGACTCCGTACTCTGGGGGACTGCGGACCACGCCCAACCGCACTACTAGATATACACCTTTCTTCATGGTGTATGGTGCAGAAGCAGTGTTACCCTCCAATATTATTCATGACTCACCTCGAGTGTGCATGTACGAAGAGAGAGAAGCCGAGCTTGATCGGCAGGACGGCTTAGATGCCCTGGAGGAGGAGCGCAACATCGCAAAAGCCCGTTCCGCATTTTATCAATAGAAGGCTCGCATGTATCAAAGCAGAGAAGTGCGGGCCATGACTTATAACGTTGGTGAACTCGTTCTACGCCTGCCGGAGAAGAAAAAGGACAAACTCAAGCCCAAGTGGGAGGGTCCCTTCATCATTGACGAAGTTCTCACCGGAGGAGCGTACCGCCTGCGTGATGCATTGGACAATCACCTGGAGCCGAACCCCTAGAACACGGCCAGACTCCAACGATTTCATGCCTAGTGCCGAACTCTGTGTTCATCTCCTTCCTCCTGTTATTAACGTTATTTTTTCTCTCTCTTTTCGTTTTTATCTTTTTTTCGTTCTGCTCTTTAGCCCTACGGCTTTAGTATGGCTAGACCGTCCTCCCCTGATGCGTACATCTCCACATATGTATGTTCATTATACATGGGGGCTTCTCGTACAGAAGCTTGCTATTATCCTTTGAGCATCAAGCTCAGCACATATGTGTTTTTCCATATGTACCTTTTCTTCGCCACTATATGCATCGATATGACTTAAGTTTTGGCCAAGCTGGGTTGCCTGGCTCCTATGCTTATGCCCTACGTTCCCGTTAGTTCGGCTAGGGCATAAAGGGAGCACCTCTGCGATTGTTACTGCCGGGTCATCCGGATATGTACCTCAGACTGGGTGAAGCCGAAAGCTAGCGTTCTTAAGGGAATATTCATTCGGCGAATTAAAGATGTTTCCGCATTCACTCCATTGTGAAACCCCAGAAGTTACTTACTCTGCGATTTTTTCAATCACAGTTTGGACATGCACATTAAACGCATGCACACCCAGGGAAAGTAACCCTTAACGGAACTATTCTCTCTGGAAGATGTTTCTTACATAATGTAATATAACATAACTACCCGGATACACATTGTCTGTTCAAGCAACTATGACCCCTACGCCTGGTTCCCATGCATACCCCGGTATATTCTGCCGTTAGGGTATTCGGAAGCACTCCGCACCTTCGGGTCCAGATGTCGAAGCGAAAAGGTCGGCCATGACAATTGTTTTTATTATACAGCTAGAAGGAAAGTACATAGTCACTTAGGACTCAAAAACTTCCTCCTCTATACCGTCCAACAGGCGGTCTAATTTACAATCCCGTTGGGAGTATCTAGCAGCCACCTCTACTTGGCCATATACTAAACTAATGGGAATTTCTTCCCCATTTGACCCTAGTGGTCCGACCCGGGCCATGTGATTCGGCTCCAGCTTGGTATATCGTGTTTTTACCATGGCCCAGGCCTCTCGCGCACCCTCTCGGCAGGTCGATATCTTCCATAGTCGGATACGCGGCCGCGCTCCCTTGAATAGCTCTACAAGATTCTCCATACTACCTGGAGGGGATTCGGATGGCCATAAGGCCTTGGCTACACTCCGCATTGCCAGCCGAGCTTGCTCATGCAACTGCGACAGCCCTTGCAGAAGATCACTTGATGATCCGGACACCTCCTCTTTGGGACGGCCCGTCAATATACCTGCAGTCACAGCTATATCAGCTACTTTTAGTTCCAAACTGTTATAAGGTAAATATGGCCACATACTGAATATGCCGCCTCGCAGTTTTTTGTTCTCCTTCATGGAGTCGGCTAGCTGGGCCCGCACATCCTTCAGCTCTTCGCCCAGCTGGGTGTTTGCATCTTGGAGTTTGTTTTTCTCCTGTCTGACACGGGTCAAAACCCGCTCGCCTGCGGCATGCAGTCTTTTCGACTCTTTTTCCTCCAATTGATCAGATGATCCTGTTATGAGATAAAGCCGCAGTGTTAACACGGTCGCTATGCAATAACTTTTTCTCGATGGAGGGAAAAATCACCTGAAGACGCCGCTTTGGATTTTTCCAGTTCGGCAGTCACTGCGTTCAACTGCGTCCGACACTTTTCTAGCTCTTGGGCTAACACGCCATTCTTCTTCGACAGAACCTGGTCTTGTAGTGATCCTCAAATCAGTTGTCCCAACTACTTTAAGTCTCGGGGGGTACTGGCATATGGTTATCATAGTCAGACAAAGTAAACTTACGTGCACACCTTTTAAATGCTGCTTTGTGGCTCTGTTAAGCCCATCTCGAGCAGCTCGGATATATGCATCAGCCTAGCTGAAGGTGTTAAATGCCTCTTCTGAAAATCCAGGGTCTTGTAAAACGGCCCTGCGGCGCCGATGATTCATGGCGCTCTCCACTACCGAGTTGGTGACGGATACGTCATCCGAATCCTCGGCTGGAGGACAGTTCAGCGTCGCCCTGCATCAGCCCCCGTTTTCACGGTAGGATCTGGATCCTGGCTGCGGGAAGTATGGCCGGCCGGACCCCCGGATATAGTCCGGCACACCTTTTTCCTGATACAGGATAAACGGAAAGGTCACAGTTGGATGTGACTGCCAAGGTGCATATTTGCAAATTCATACCTCTTTGATGAAGGCTCGGTCGTATCTTCGTTTGCCTTCCTCTTCTAAGGCTTGCCTGGTGTGGGGGACGCTCTCTTCGGAGATACCCCCGGGGCAGCATGGCGCGCCGAGCGCCTCCCCTTTTGAGCACAGGACAGTGCGGTGGGTAAGGAGGAATGAGAAAACTCTCTTGGACAAGGTATCTCCGGATTACTTACATGTGAAGCAGGAAGGAGGCCGGGGTAATCGGCGATGATGGGTACATATGTACCTTCATAGCTCATCTAATAGAATATTCCGTCCTCGAGCTCCACAAAAATGTCCGGATCTTCCTCATATCCGGGGTCAAGATCTCGGTTGTGATTCTTTGGCTGAGGGGCAGGGTCATGGATCCCCTCGACAGCCTTTCGCCATTCCTGTTATAAGCGGATAAGATACTGCCTGTCAAGAATGATTCAGGGACAGGAGTAAAATAGTGGAGCTGAAGCTTACCCAGCTGGGAGGATTATACATGGAAAATCTGTCTCGATGTTGGAGACGGGTGAACTCCTCTTTCTCCCCTTTATACAACTCGGCTAGTATCTTGGCCAGGGCGGCGGGGGTCTTCGGGCCCTTCCGACCATAGCATGAGGCGTCATCCTCCCCGTTATAATGCCACATGGGCAGCCCTCTGTATTGGAGTGGCTGGACCCCCATGTCGGTGTCAAAACCGACGGATCTCGGGTAGGGGGTCCCGAACTGTGCGTCTAGGCCGGATGGTAACATGAGGCAAGGGACACGAAGTTTTACCCAGGTTCGGGCCCTCTCGATGGAGGTAAAACCCTACGTCCTGCTTGATTAATATTGATGATATGGGTAGTACAAGAGTAGATCTACCACGAGATCGAAGAGGCTAAACCCTAGAAGCTAGCCTATGGTATGATTGTTGATGTGTACGTTGTCCTACGGACTAAAACCCTCCGGTTTATATAGACACCGGAGAGGGTTAGGGTTACACAAAGTCGGTTACAATGGTAGGAGATCTTCATATCCGTATCGCCAAGCTTGCCTTCCACACCAAGGAAAGTCCCTTCCGTACATGGGACGGAGTCTTCAATCTTGTATCTTCACAGTACAACAGTCCGGCCAAAGGATATAGTCCGGCTGTCCGGACACCCCCTAATCCAGGACTCCCTCAGTAGCCCCCGAACCAGGCTTCAATGACGATGAGTCCGGCGCGCAGATTGTCTTTGGCATTGCAAGGCGGGTTCTCCTCCAAATTCCGTGTACCTATTGAATAAAGTCCGGTTTCTTGTAGATGTTGCGCTCCTTGGCTTCTACACCCAATAATGGCCGCTTCCCACGTGTCAAACGAATATGAAAAGTCTGAGTGTTTTTACATTCACACCCCTAGCCGCGTAAATGAGCTGCCCTATTTAAGGGGATGAGGATTTAGATCCAATCCACACCTTCTCCCCTCTGCGAGTGTTCATCAGAGCGCATCCGACAAAGGTCCATTCCACCATGGCCATCCATCGCAACTCCTCCCCTCGCCCTTCCAGCCCTAAGCCTGGATATTGGGAGAGATGTTCCATCCCGCATAGCGAGCTAGTGACACTCCAGACCAAGGGATTTCTTCCCCCGGCCTATATGGTCCCGGTTCGAGCCGGTCTTGCTGTCTACAACAGCGGAGAGCAAGCAGAGAATGCCCCTAATCCCTCCAAAGGAGAGCGGGTGTGCCTCATCCCTTACTTAATAAGGGGGCTCGGATTTCCAATCCATCCATTTCTCCGGGGGTTGCTGGAGTTCTACGGCCTCCAGCTACATAATCTCACGCCTGCCTCAGTATTGCATATCGCGGGCTTTGTAGCCCTCTGCGAGCTGTTCTTGGGTGTTGAAGCTCATTTCGGACTGTGGAAGGAGCTATTTTTCCTCGTGCCTCGTTCCAAGAAGGGTCAATGTATCAAGTGGGCGGAGCCGAAGTGTGGCGCATCGCCGGGACCGGATATCTGTCCGGAACCCCAAAGAAGGCGTCCGAAGACTGGCCCTCAGAATGGTTTTATATAGAAGACGTCCCACTTCCGGATCCTGTCCGGGTCGGCCTCCCTGAATTCAACAGTGCTCCCTTAAAGAAGCGCCTAAGCTGGCGCCCACGGAGCCCTCAGAGGGGAGGTGACAGGGACATCATTTACCTGATGGGCCGAATAAGATTGTTAGCCCATTCCGGACTAACCATGATCGGGGTTATGGCCGAATGCATTATGTGGGGGGTGCAGCCGCTTCAGTATAGAAGCCACCCCATGTGGGACTTCAACGGGGAGGACGACGCCACCCGCTACGGCCGTAAGGGGCCGCATTCAGTTGCCGCTCTACTAAAGATCTTGTCCACTTTGTATAAGGGATAAGAGGAGGAATTTCTCCGCGTTAACCCTCAGGGTGGATTCTCCATGCACAATCCCCCAAGCTGGGTAAGCGGTCGTATTTACTTGTCCATCCGTTTTGTATTCCCATTGTTAAATATTCAGTCTGACGACTTCAACGCAGGAACTGCGCCGGGCTGTTAAGGAAATAAGTAGCCCTCCTCCACAACCCGAGGACCCAGGACGGTCCCTCGACCCGGCCTCTCAAGAGGATCCGGACATATCTGTGGAGCTAATTGATGGAGTGTTCCATCAATTGAGCAAGGACAACGCCTTGGTGGCCATTACGGCCGATTACCCAGGGCTAATCCTGACCCCCCCAGGTACCTAAGATCAAAGTCCCAGTACCCCGAATAGGTGTCCGCCCACTCGTGTTATCAGTTTCTTGATTGCAACCGAACTTTGCAGGGGAGGTTTTTAAGGCGGAAGGCCGAACCTGCGGCGACAAGCCAACGAGGGGTCGTAGGGCCCCGCGAGCAGAAAAGAAGTGCAGCCCGGACCGAGGCGTCAGCGCAAAGGTATGGCGTGCCCCCTTATCCCAGGTGTTATACCTTCGAGGCATATTGACACTCGCGCTCTTGTCAGGACAAAGAGACCTCGTCGGACTATATCCGGAGAGGCTGCCAATCGCGCCTCCACCAGCCAGGCTCCAAAGCCTGGTCCGGAGGCGGAGGCGAACGCAAGGCGCGCGCTAGACGCTCCTCCGACGGAGGATGTGGACGGGTTGTCTGCCACCAACTCTGAGGTGGAGAGTGCCATGAACCACAGGCGTCGCCGGACAATTCTTCACGACGCTTGTTTCTCCCAAGGGGCGTTAGATGCCTTCAACTCGGGAGATGTGTACCTCCGTGCCGCTCAAAATGGTCTAGCCAGAGCCACGGAGCAGTATGTAAAAGACATACGGGTAAGAAATTTTTGGTAATTATATGTATATACCAGTAGCCCCCGAGACTTGAAACAGTTAGAATAACTGATTTAAGGATCATTTGTTATGCAGGTTCTTACAGAAAAGAATTCCCTACTGTCCAAGGAGCTGGAAGAGTGCAAAGCCCAACTTGAGGCCGCACTAGCCGCGGCAGGGGAGCCCAAGGAGACCCCCTCTGGTAATATACTTTTCGAAAGATAAGTATTTTGCGAAGCACGACATTGGTGCAAATCTGACAAATGAAATTGCAGATGGCGCCGGATTGAATCCGGAAAGGCAACACCTCCTACGCCAGCTAAAGGCTCGTGAGAAGGTGCTGACAAAGGTGAGGCGGGAGAAGAACGATCTCCAAGATGCCAACACCAAGCTGGGCGTCGAGCTGAAAGATGTTCGTGCCCAGCTGTCAGACTCCGTTAAGGAGAATCAGCGGCTTCGGCGCGGCATATTTAGTAAGTGCTTAAACGAACCTTTGAAAGAAAGTTCGGCGGGGAAGTCGACTAACAGAGCAATGTCTGTAGGTGTGCTAATAGGTCGTGCTGCAGAGGAGATGCCCGGTTCTACGGGTGACCTTCTTCCCGAGCTCTCGCAACTGCTCGATCGAGTTCGGCAGGCAATGCAAGGCGTCGCCCAGGCCCTGTGGCCATCCGTCTCCATGCCCGAAGGTCTTGGAGAGCTTGCGGAGAAACTAAAGGGAGCATGGCGGCGCTTCCGATTGTGGAAGATATCAGCCTGCCGTCAAGGCGCTAGGGAGGCCTGGGCCATGGTGAAGACGTGGTACGCAAAGGCTGACCCCAACCACATGGCCGAGGTCGGTCCTGTAGGGCCCGATGGGAAGGAGATCCCTGTAAGCTTAGTATACGGCCAAGTAGAGTTGGCCGCAAAGTATTCCAAGCAGGACTGTAAATTAGACAGCCTATTAGATGGTATTGAAGAGGAATACAATCAGTCAAAATGACTATGTAATTTAATTGACATTTATAATGCCTTCTAGCCGGATTGTAGATCATTTGTCATGGCCGACCTTTTCGCTTCAGCATCGGGACCTGATGGTCCGGAGTGTGTCCGAATTCCCATGCGGTTATATAGGAACCGGGGAATGCATGGAGACCAGGCGTAGGGGTCATTAGGGCTTGAACAGACAAGTGCCCGACTAGTTATGTTATATTACATGGTTAGTAAGAAACATCTTCCAGGGAGAATAGTTCCGTTAGGGGTTCCTTTCCCTGGGAGGCATGCCCTAAGGTGCATGTCCATGCTGGGAAAAGAAACGCAGGAAAAACATCTGGGGCGTATAGATAAAAATAAAAAAAGATCATCTTTAGTTCACCGACCGAATATTCCCTTAAGAACGCTAGCTTTCGGCTTCACCCAGTCTGAGGTACACGTCCGGCTGACCAGGCAGTAACAATCGCAAAGGTGCTCCCTTTACCACCTAGCCGAACAATCGGGAACGTAGGGGTAAGCACAGGAGCCAGGCAACCCAGCTTGGCCAAAACTTAAGTCATATCGATGCATATAATGGTGAATAAAAGGTACATACGGAAGTGTGACACATGTGTTGGGCATGAAGCCCGTATGAATAAGCTTCTATTTAAAGAATCCCCCGGGTTTAATGAGCGCGGATAGCGCGTCACTGTATGAGCCTTTAGAGGCTATAAGAGAGAGAGAGAGAGAGAAGAAGAGAAATGTAAGACAGAAAATATATAAAAAATGGACAGAGGAAGGAGACGAACACAGAGTCCGGCGCTAGGCATAGAATCTTCGGAGACGGGCTGTGTTCCATGGGTTTGGCTCGATTCGGTTATCCGATGCATCCCGCAGGCGGTACGCTCCACCAGTCAGGACTTGGTCAATTATGAAGGGACCTTCCCACTTGGGCTTGAGTTTGTCCTTTTTCTTGTCCGGTAGTCATAGAACTAATTCGCCAACGTTGTAATTTTTGGCTCGTACTTCTCTGCTTTGGTATCTTCGAGCCTGTTGTTGATAGAATGCGGAACGGGCTTTTGCCACGTCACGCTCCTCCTCCAATGCGTCCAAGTTGTCCTGCCGATCGAGCTCGGCTTCTCTTTCTTTGTACATGTGCACTCGAGGTGAGTCATGAATTATGTCGCAAGGCAAAACTGCCTCTGCGCCGTACACCATAAAGAATGGTGTGTATCCGGTGGTGCGATTCGGCGTGGTCCGTAGCCCCCAGAGTACGGAGTCGAGCTCCTCTACCCAGTGCGTGTTAGATTCCTTGAGGGACCGCACTAATCTGGGTTTGATGCCGCTCATGATAAGACCATTTGCACGTTCGACCTGGCCGTTAGTTTGTGGGTGATAGACGGAAGCATAATCGAGCTTGATGCCCATGTTTTTGCACCAGAGTTTTACCTCGTCGGCCGTGAAGTTCGTGCCCTTATCAGTGATGATGCTATGGGGGACGCCGTAACGGTGTACAACCCCGGATATAAAGTCTATCACCGGTCCGGATTCGGCCGTCTTAACAGGCTTGGCTTCTATCCATTTGGTGAACTTATCCACCATGACCAGTAAGTATTTTTGCTTGTTGGTTCCGCCTTTAAGGGGTCCAACCATGTCAAGCCCCCAGACCGCGAAGGGCCAAGTAATGGGGATAGTTTGGAGGGCGGTGGGCAGCATATGGCTTTGGTTTGCGAAGAGCTGGCAACCGGTGCATCGTTGGACTAAGTCCTGAGCGTCTGCCCGGGCCGTCGGCCAATAAAAGCCTGTACGGAAGGCCTTGCTTACAAGGGACTGGGCTGCAGCGTGATGACCGCCGAGTCCGGCATGAATTTCAGCCAGGAGGTTCCGCCCCTCTTCTTCGGAGATGCGCCTTTGAAGGACTCCGGTAGTGCTTTTCTTATAAAGCTCTCCCTCGTGGACTCTGTAGGCTTTGGATCGCCGCACTATGCAGCGTGCCTCATTTTGGTCCTCGGGGAGTTCCTGCCTAGTAAGGTAGGCGAGGAATGGTTCTGTCCACGGGGCGATGACGGCCATTATTACGTGGGTTGAAGGTGTTATTTCATTGGCAGAGCCTCCGATTGTGTCAGAATGTTCGGTGTCGGGCAGTGCGGTTGGGTCCGGGCTGTTATTGTTCGGCTCCCCTTCCCATACTACGGATGGCTTGAACAGCCTTTCCAAGAAGATGTTGGGGGGACTACATCGCGTTTTGTGCCGATGCGTGCCAGGACATCTGCCGCCTGATTATTTTCCCGGGCTATATGGTGAAATTCAAGCCCCTCGAACCGAGCTGACATTTTTAGGACGGCGTTGCGGTAAGCTGCCATTTTTTGATCCTTGGCATCGAAGTCTCCATTTATTTAGGATATTGCGAGGTTTGATTCCCCACGCACCTCTAGGCGTTGGATGCCCATGGATATAGCCATCCGGAGACCATGTAAAAGGGCCTCATATTCGGCTGCATTGTTGGAGTCCGTGTACATAATCTGTAGTACGTATTGAACTGTGTCTCATGTGGGGGACGTCAAAACGACGCCAGCCCCCAGTCCGGCCAACATCTTGGAGTCGTCGAAATGCATGATCCAATTTGAATATGTGTCGTATTCTTTAGGGAGTTCGGCCTCCGTCCATTCTGCGACGAAGTCGGCCAAGACTTGCGACTTGATGGCTCGTCGTGGCTTATAAGTTATGTCGAATGGGAGGAGCTCAATGGCCCATTTTGCAATCCGGCCCGTTGCGTCACGGTTGTTTATAATATCGTTAAGTGGTACTTCCGAGGCTACTGTTATTGAACACTCTTGAAAGTAGTGTCGTAGCTTCCGGGATGCCATGAATACCGCGTACGAAATCTTTTGATAATGCGGGTACCGTGATTTGCAGGGAGTGAGGACAGTGGACACGTAATAGACCGGCTTTTGAAGGGGGAATTTGTGTCCGTCCGCTTCTCGTTCGACGACGAGCACTACGCTTACAACCTGATGTGTTGCTGCAATGTATAATAGCATTGGTTTGCCAATATTTGGCGCGGCCAGGACTGGGTTTGTTGCCAGTATGGCTTTTATTTCGTTGAGTCCGGCCGTGGCTGCATCCGTCCATTTGAAGTGTTCGGCGCGCCGAAGGAGGCGGTAAAGGGGTAGGGCCTTTTCTCCCAAGCGGGAGATAAAGCGGCTTAAAGCCGCCACGCATCTGGTTAACTTTTGTATTTGTTTGAGGTCCTTTGGGATATCCAGTTGCGATAGAGCTCAGATCTTGGCTGGATTTGCTTCAATTCCTCTACCGGATACTATGAAGCCCAAGAGCTTTCCGGCTGGAACGCCGAAAACGAATTTTTCCGGGTTGAGCTTGATGTTGTATGTTCGGAGGTTATCAAATGTGAGCCTCAAGTCGTCTACTAGAGATTCAACATGTCTTGTTTTGACGACCACATCATCTACATATGCCTCCACTGTTTTGCCGATCTGGCTTGCCAGACATGTCTGAATCATGCGCTGATATGTTGCGCCGGCGTTTTTGAGCCCGAAGGGCATTGTGTTGAAGCAGAATGGCCCGTATGGTGTGATAAATGCCGTTGCGGCTTGGTCTGGTTCTGCCATCTTGATTTGATGGTAGCCAGAATATGCGTCGAGGAAACACAACGAATCGTGTCCTGCGGTAGCGTCGATAATTTGATCGATGCGGGGGAGGGGGAAGGGATCCTTTCGGCAAGCCTTGTTAAGGTCTTTAAAATCAACACACAGGCGCCAGGATTTGTCCTTCTTTGGTACCATCACAAGGTTTGCTAGCCAGTCCGGATGTTTTATATCTCTGATGAATCCGGCCTCCAATAGCTTTGCTAGCTCCTCTCCCATGGCCTGTCTCTTAGGTTCGGAAAAACGCCGAAGAGCCTGTTTGACAAGTTTGAATCCTGCTTGGATATTTAAGTTGTGCTCGGCCAGCCTGCGTGGGATTCCTGGCATGTCCGAAGGGTGCCAGGCGAAAATGTCCTAGTTCTCTCGTAGGAACTCTCGCAATGTGGCATCGACATCAGGGTTTAACTGTGCCCCGATGGAAGCTGTTTTATTGGGGTCCGTTGGATGGACTTGGAATTTGACTATTTCATCTGCCGGTTTAAAGGAGGTGGACTTGGATCTTTTGTCGAGTACCACATCGTCCCTATTCACCGTAGAGCTCAGCGAAGTTAGCTCCTTAGCCGCTAGGGCTTTGGATAGTGCCTCGAGGGCCAGTGCGGCTGTCTTGTTTTCGGCGCGGAGTGCTATGTCCGGATCACTAGCGAGAGTGATGATCCCGTTAGGCCCGAGCATCTTGAGCTTCATGTACCCGTAATGGGGTATTGCTTGGAAGATTGTAAACGCTTCCCGCCCTAGCAGAGCGTGATAACCGCTGCTGAACAGAGCCACCTGGAACGTGACCTCTTCGGACCTGTAATTATTCGGCGTGCCGAACACCACATCTAGTGTGATTTTTCCTGTACAGCGCGCTTCCCGACTGGGGATTATTCCTCTAAAGGTTGTGCTGCTTCGCTCAATGCGGTTCCAGTCTATTTCCATTTTTTGAAGGGTCTCCTCATAAATGAGGTTCAATCCGCTGCCGTCGTCCATGAGTACCTTGGTAAGACGAAAGCCGTCCACTATTGGACTGAGGACCAATGCGGCTGGTGCTCGGGCTGTTCAGGATTTAGGTTCATCACTGGCGTTAAAGGTAATAGCCGTGTCACTCCATGGGTTTATTGTTGCTACTTGGTAGACTTCGGCAAGGCTGCGGAGTGTCCTTTTTTGCATATTGTTTGATGCGAAAGTCTCGAAGACTGTTAATACCGTATTGGTGTCTCTGGGGTGGCTTTCTGTGGCCTCCGGAATTAGGAGATTTTCACCAATTTTGGCCACTTGCTGGAGTATCCAACATGCTCTGAGGCTGTGAGTTGGTGTGGCGTCCTCTGTACTGTGAATTTTACAGGGTCCATTAAGCCATCCTTCCAGTACGGTTCCATGCACTCTAGAGGGTTTTTGCTTTTTAGTGCTTGACCCGGGTGACTGGTGATGATGCACCCTTTTATTTTGGACTGGGTTTGTATTCAGGGCCGGATTGTCCCAAAATTTTATTTCGGTTTTCCAGGCGCTTTCCATCGCACAGTACTTTCGTACAATGGACGCCAAGTCAGCAAAGCGTGTAATATCACGGCGACTTATGGCGTTTAGTATTCCCTTGTCCGTGCAATTATTGCAGAAGATTGAGATTGCGTCTTCCTCGCGGCAGTCCCTTAGCCTGTTCTTAACCAGGAGGAATCTGGCCCAGTAATGATGTACTGTTTCATCGGGTTCTTGCCTGATTTTGGATAGATCGCTTATGTTGGGGTGGGTGGGTGGAATTAAATCCAAAGCCTCACCCCATCTAAGGCTCAGAGGCCGAGGAATTTCTGAACTCGAAAATTTGGATTCCTGGATGTTG
This sequence comes from Triticum urartu, assembly GCF_056163025.1. Lineage (NCBI taxonomy): Eukaryota > Viridiplantae > Streptophyta > Magnoliopsida > Poales > Poaceae > Triticum > Triticum urartu. The sequence goes on along the minus strand of NC_141873.1, from coordinate 272,687,191 downwards.
TCCAATGAATCCAGCCCATCGCCTGACTCTAAATTCAGGTCTTGAGTGATATCCTCCCCTCCGCGGGTATCCGGCTTGGAGGGATCGGGAATCCGGACGTAGCGAGTCCTTAAGATAGATGAAGGGTCGCCGCACTGTCCCTCTACCACAGCAACGTGATGGTGACTTGGGGCGAGTTAATCTCTCTCAGATCGGGTTTAGGCCCAATCTGGTCGTAATCCATGGCGACTCCCAGGGCGGCGAAGCGATCCAAGAGCTCGTTTATGGAGGAGAGCTCCATTGGATCTAACTGCTCGGCGAGTTCCGGGCTGACATGAAGATTGTTTTCGATGGCTCGAGAGGTCATCGTCGGCGCAGAAGCCGAACATGCGGTCATAAGAAAACCACCTAGCCGGAGGGTTTGGCCGACAGCCAAAGCTCCCTTGGCAACGGTGTCGTCTTTAAAGACGGGGCGAGGCATCCTTCCTGATGGCGATGACACAGAGGAACTCTCAATGAAAGCACCAATGTCGGTGTCAAAACCGGCGGATCTCAGGTAGGGGGTCCCGAACTGTGCGTCTAGGCCGGATGGTAACAGGAGGCAAGGGACACGAAGTTTTACCCAGGTTCGGGCCCTCTCGATGGAGGTAAAACCCTACGTCCTGCTTGATTAATATTGATGATATGGGTAGTACAAGAGTAGATCTACCACGAGATCGAAGAGGCTAAACCCTAGAAGCTAGCCTATGGTATGATTGTTGATGTGTACGTTGTCCTACGGACTAAAACCCTCCAGTTTATATAGACACCGGAGAGGGTTTGGGTTACACAAAGTCGGTTACAATGGTAGGAGATCTCCATATCCGTATCGCCAAGCTTGCCTTCCACGCCAAGGAAAGTCTCTTCCGTACACGGGACGGTGTCTTCAATCTTGTATCTTCACAGTCCAACAGTCCGGCCAAAGGATATAGTCCGGCTGTCCGGACACCCCCTAATCCAGGACTCCCTCACCCCGGCTATAGAGGTCACCATTAATTCAACTATTGACAATCCGGACTAGGCAAGCGTCTTAATCTTGCCCAGCAGCAGGATGATCTCTGCACTATCCTCTTCCTCGAGGCTCCGAGGATGCCAGCTATGGCGTTTCTTCAGCGGAGCACTTGAAAACTCGGGGAGGCCCATACGGACGGGGTCGGGTAGAGAGACGTCGTCGATGTAGAACCATTCGGAAGGCCACTCTTCGGAAGCTTTCTTCGGCATGCCGGACAGGTATCCGGTCCCGGCGATGCGCCACACTTCGGCGCCTCCCACTTCAAAAATTGACCCACCTTGATTACAAGGGACGAGGCAGAACAGTGTTCTCCATAAATTGAAATGGGCCTCGCAGCCCAGGAATAGCTCACATAAAGCGACGTAACCCGCAATATGAAGGATAGAGGCGGGAGTGAGACTGTGCAGTTGGAGGCCGTAATACTCCAACAGACCTCGGAGGAAGGGATGGATCGGAAATCCGACACCTCTTAACAAGAAGGGGACGAAGCATACTCCCTCTCCCCTAGACAGATTGGGGAAGTTCTCCGTTTGAGCCCCGCCCTTGAAGGACGTCATCCCTGCTCGTACGGGAACCAGGTCCGCGGGGGGAAGAAATCCATTTGTTTGCAGCTTCGCCAGCTGACTGTGGGATACGGAACATCTCTCCCAATCACCCTTCTTGGAGCCATGGGGACGAGAGGAAGAGCCGGGAGCGCTAGCCATGTTGGGGTGGTTTTTCTTGGCAAGCTCTGAGGATTTTTCGCCGGGTGTGGAATGGATCTGAGATCTATTCTATTTAAATAGGCACCTTTGTGGTACGGTCGGGGTGGTATATGCAAAAATACCCTGACCTCTCGCATTCGCTCGACACGTGGAAAAAAAGCTGTTGATGCACAGAAGCCGAGGAGTACAACGTTAAATGGAAGGCCGAACACACTACTCGGAAGTCATCGGTGGAGGAACCCGCCTTGCAATGCCGAAGATAATCTATGTGCCGAACACCTCGTCATTGAAGACTGGTTCGGGGGCTACTGAGGGAGTCCTGGACTAAGGGGTCCTCGGGCGTCCGGCCTATTAGCCATGGGCCGGACTGATGGGCTGTGAAGACAGGAAGACCGAAGACTGCACCCGTATCTAGATGGGACTCTCCTTGGCGTGGAAGGCAAGCTTGGCGACCAAATATGTTGATTCCTTTCTTTGTAACCGACCTTGTGTAACCCTAGATCCTCCCGGTGTCTATATAAACCGGAGAACTTAGTCCGGAGGGGAGAGACTCATTACCATGGCCATACAAGCTAGACCTCTAGGGTTTAGCCATTATGATCTCGAGGTAGATCCACTCTTGTAATACTCGTATTCATCAATATCAATCAAGCAGGGCGTAGGGTATTACTTTCATAGGGAGGGCCCGAACCTGGGTAGACATCGTGCCCCCTGTCTCCTGTTACCATCGACTTTAGACGCACAGTTCGGGACCCCCTACCCGAGATCCGCCGGTTTTGACACCGACAACGGCGCCGTCGCGGTAGGACGGGTCGCGCCGGGGTCCATGTTGGTGTTGTCGGGTCCCCCTGGCGCTCCAGGAGGCGCGCGAGCTCACCGGGGCCTCGTGCATGCCTCTGCCACAACCTGGGGCGTGGGCAAGGAGCAGAAGGGCGGCGTACCTCTGCAGGCAGCGTCCAGCAGTTCGGCGACGCGCTCCAGCAGCGCATCGCGGCCGCTCTCCGCCAGCCTGCATCGCAGCAGCTCCCGCGCCACGATGATTGCGGCTCGCATGTTCGCCTGCTCCCGTGGGTGTGCGGTGCCGTTGCCGCAGCGTAGCCTGAAGATCGTGTGGTGGCGCCTATGCGCCGCGGCGCGAGGGCCGAGGGCGTCAGTCCGCGCCGCCCGCGTCCGGCGGTGTTCGGCGGTGTGTGGGCCGCTTGGAGTGCTGAGTTGAGGCCTTCTTGTGCGGACGGCGCCGCCCGGACGGGCCAAGCAGCCCAATGGTCGGCGTGGGTCCTCGGGTCGTCCAACATCGGAACCTCAGGGTGTCGACGGGTCGATTGACGGAAGAGGGGCTTCGGCGCACCCCTACCTGGCGCGCCAAATGTCGGATTACGGGTTCCGGCAAAACCTTGTGAGGTTCAAACTCTGGGGTGCGCACGGAGAACACTCTCTTCCTAGCTCGCTCACTCAACGATCTCATGGTCTAGCTCGACGGACACAGAGAACAAGAGACACGAGGGTTCATACTGGTTCGGGCCACCTTGCGGTGTAATACCCTACTCCAGTTTTGGGTGGATTGCCTCGAGGGGCTGAGGATGAACTAGTACAATGGATGAACAACCTCGGGAGGAGAGGTGTTCTGGAGCTAGATGAGCTGGTGAGCTCGTCCGGGTGGAATGGATCCGATCCCCCTCTATGGTGGTGGCTATGTTCTATTTATAGCGGCCTTGGTCCTCTTCCAAAATGTTTAGGCAGGAAGGGATCCCACAACGGCCAAGTTTGAAGGGGGACAACTAGTACAAGCTATCCTGACAAAAGTAGTCTTCGTCTGCCAAAGGCTCTGGTGGTGATGCTGCTGCGGGCTCTGCGATGACCTCCGTCCTGCTGTCCTGCTGGTCTTGGTCTTGTTGCACCGATATGGAAACCTTTGTCTGATGCCTCGGGACCCGCGCCTGCACTTGCCTCCTTAGCACCAAAGAGGAAACCTGTACACTGCGCCCGCTGGCGCCCACCTGGCCTTGGTCGTCATGGCTCACGTCACGCGAACCTCGCAAGGTGCCCCTTTGGATAGATATCTCCGCTTCTCGGGAGCTTGCCTAGTGAGGCTGCCCCCAGGGGGTCTTGGTGTTGTCCGCCTTGCGAGGCTTGGACCCTCGCGAGGGTCTTGTGTTGCTGCTGCTGCAGCTGGGCCGTACCAGGCCACTGACGAAGCCACGTCCGCGAGCCGCAGGCAGGCAAGTCTGGGAACCCCCGGTCCCAGAACGCCGACAGCTACCAAATATTAGTCAATGTGTTTCCAAAGCCGACTGATTTTCTTCGCACGTCCTTCCTATAACCCCCACCCACCGAATTGATATCACCTGCCCGAACCCACCCATCCCTCGTCCCCATCGCAGCTACTGTCGATCCAGCTACATCCACGAGCTCGACAGTCACCTCGTCGCTCAGATCTTCATCATAACCAACCATCCCAACAGTGGTCGTGAGATTCACTGCATCAGTATGTTGTCCCATCCGTTGGTTGCGGCTGGCCTTATCCATGATGCGCATCAGCAAGCTCTCGACTCCCTCGACATCCCTGGCATCTCCACTAGGTTTGGGCCACCGTAGCGGAGCGTTGCCTCAGTTGAGGAACAAAGACAGCATGCGAGGAACATTGCATGATTCGCCCACTTCCCTCACATGCATCATGCAATCACTAGACCTAGACCTAGGTATCTAGTCCTCTAATTTTGATTCATATGTTCATATCATGATTCTATCTCACATGTAATTGGCCACTGAATTTCTATTAATTTGGTAGGCACATAACAATAATATTCATCAAAATATTGGCAGTAATATTAGCTTCCATTACAATATCAATTTCCATGCTTCCAAGACTAGTTCGCTCATGAAGTACCATGTTCATGCTTCTTTGTTATGCATCACCTAAATTGAAATATAGATGCTTCTAAATTCTATACAATTTGCTTCTATAGGTAATAAAAAATTGATAAATTTTAATTCTGGCGGCACAAAACATCCATCCCCTGTTGGCCATAATACTAGTTTCCTTCAATTTTCATCGTTCTATGAATCCAATTGAGCTCCTGTATATATATAGCTCATGTTCTGTGTCATGTGTCCTACTGTCATATTACAAATGGAGCTTCCAACATCACACTTTATGTGTCGGTATGGTTCCTGATCCAAGCTTTCTTTTTTTGAGCCGAAACCGTATAATAATCGCTCTACGATATTTTCATTATCAATAAATTATGTACAAACAGTTAAAAAAACTAATGTAGCCCAATGCCGGCTCTAGGAAACATAATAGCAATTAAATTACAAGTTCCGTTCTACCATGCTTCAATCTGCTGTGCCTTTGCTTGCTTCGCTCGAAGTTTGGTAATCTGAAGACCTTCTTTCAAGTAGTGTTTCCAGGAGTTTAGATGTAGAGCTGCCATTCCGAAGATTTTGTCATTTCTGACCATCCAAGACTCCAACATCCCATGATAATAATCTCCATTGCATTGGTTTTTGGAAGCATATTTATTGTGAGGTGAATCTCATCATATACAGAAATGCCCCTCTGTTTAGTTGGAAGGATGTTATACCAACAGTTAAAAGAAAAAGGGCAGTTCCAAAAAAGATGGATCAATGTTTCTTCTGTGGCCTCTGCACATAATGCACAATTATAGTCTTCTAAATACATGCTTCTGCATTGTAATAAGTTCCTTGTGCTCACTCTATCATGCAGTAGAAGCCAGAAAATGTGTCTGAGTCTGCAGGTAGCACTACATAGGAGTTTGAAGCTTCCTTGATTTCTGCTACATATTTCTTGTTTTATTTTTGTTTCTCCTAGTTGTAACCATCAAACAGTTTATTCTCCCACATAGTACTACAATTCAATTTGTTGTAGGTGTTGTGTTATGTACAGATGGCGTGCCAATTATTTGCCATGCTTCCTAGGAGCTTCATATATACATATGCTTCTACCTATTACATTCTAGTTTGCGATGCATATATATGCAACTGTGTAATTAGCATTTTCATTCAGAGATTCACTTGAGTGCATGAAAAGATCACTACTTAGCATTCATGCTACGTAGGTGTTTGTCGCCGTCTAACGGTGTCCCTCAATGGGCGCCACATCAGCTTGACAGGTGAGCCCTACGTGCCTGTGTTTCTGTTTTCATGAGCAAATCAAACAATGAGTGCTCCATGTTAGTTGTAAGGCAAAAAGTTAGTGGTTCTTTGTGCTCTAGCTTAAATGTGGTATTAAGTTGTTTTCCTAGCCCCGAATATGATGGTCTTTTTCCAAAAAAAAGGTGATGTTTTTGCTAAATATCTCTAAACGAGGAGAAGAAGGGAGGAGATGCCCTCGTGTGTCCGGGCCTGCGCGCCCTTGCGACGGTGTGGCGTAGCCACGAGACACAGTGACACCATTGATTTCCCTCTCGGCACGCCGCTGTACCATGACCCCCATGCATATGCATGATCATTCCCTTCATTGATTCCGTTCGTTGCGTAATCCAAACATATTCCCCCGTCTTTGTCACGCAACTATGCGCGCACGACATTGCTAGATCATGCCCCTTGCCGTTTAATACGGGACCATGCATTGCATTGCATGTACAGGCAACGCCAACTCACCCAGAGCCCGATAGTGAACTCGCCCATCAACCATGGATGGGCCGCCGGCCGACGTACACGGATGCGTCGCATTTCGTTTCAGAGTGGAACCCGGATCTTTTTGTGTCGTCCTCACTCGTTGGTGTTGCCCAGCTAAGCAGCTAAGCGCCTCCTAGCTGGGTAATAAAGGCCACATGGGGGGAGGCCGACCCGGGCGGGGCGGCGCCGATGCTGCTGCGGCGTTGGGACCTGGGAGTGGCGCCGTCCTGGCCTATCCGGCTGTCCTGTGGACGCTCCGTCACACAGAACACGGCGGATCAGGCTGCGGCGCGGAACAGAGCGCCAGAGCGGTGGCAGCCGCGCGCGCACGCGAGCCAGGTCTACTCCCCGTCCCCGCGTGCCGTGCGTCCAGTCCCGTCGCAAGACTATCAATGGCAGTATTGTGGCTCATCTCATCACTCCTACAGCGGTGGTTGATGTTGCAGAGCTAGCACGTACGTAAAGTTCCCTTTCTGCTCTTTTTCAGAGTACGTCAAAAGACGTATAATCTTTATCTTTACCTACTACTAGGAAACATGCCCGTGCATTGCAACGGAAGAAAAATAATAGCCCCTTGTCTAATAAGCAAGGCTCAAGAACCACGACAGGTCTACATCCACTATTTCAACAGGGCGTCCCACCCGCGTTGTCGCCTATCCTCCTAATAATAAAAGCCCTAACAGACGGTGGCCACCTGATCATGTTTCATGGAAGAATGGGTGGGGTGGGGGGGGTGGGGGGGGGGGGGGGGGGGGGGTTCACCTTCAACCTTCAAATACCTAATTACCTATTTCCAGCCGTGCAAAAGATTTCATCTCCATTCCATAAAACTCGCAGGTACACCTTGTGAACATAAACAAAAGACACAAAAAATCAGCCATCAGGAAGCTGAAACCTCTACAGTTCAAGGTTGCAGCTGGGAGCAAGCCTTGTTAGCTAGAGGCTCATAAACATAGCATGATCGGCACGCAATAATGGAAAGTAGTAACAAAATTAGTCGTGTGTAGAAAACGGCTTGATAATAAAGTTTCTTGCATCTGAGCTATGGATTTCGCAGCCTGGCAAAGCAGAAGCCAATTACGTATCACACATTCACTCATCAACAAAAAAATAAGTCGAAATCATGAGACTACACTTTGCAAGAGATAATTGCATAATTATGCAAATGTTCAAAACAAATCTAAAAAAAGTATGGACTACTTTCTTAATACATATTCTGAATTTAGTCCTTGAATTGAGGCTTAACAATTAAAAGCATGCCAGGTGGGGTTGAAAATACCAGACATTATCTGGAATTATCATCAGTATCACAAAGTGGATGTTTGACCCTAGGATCACGACTCATGTACCATGAGTTAATTATAAAAGGCTTCCTCCACATAGAAACATATTTTCCTCACAATCTCCCAACATGGTCCGTTTGAGAGCTAGGTCCTCCATCTCTACAAATAATTTAATCTGTGAACAATCATTTCGGAACAGAGCAACAAAACAATGCAGTGTTTCATTATGAGGCTTCTCGGCCTGATATAAGTAATGTTATAGAAAACTATTATTAGAAATGAAGAGATTACTCCGGCTAAATCCAACAACTATAGATTCATCATGCGGAAAATAAGTAAATTTAACACATTGAGTATATTATATAGCCCTAAGGTAACAAATTTACATGATAGTATTAAGGAGCATATCTTTCCATGCCTCATGTTGGGCCTCTTCATGCTTATAAACAGGCTGTGCTGGGCAAGGAAAGTACTCGCCAGTTCTGACACTCTATTAACCTCCAGAGCAGAATTCCACTTTAATTACTTTCATCATAATTTATCCAGCTAAGTCCATCTTTGGGTAAATTATGATAAAAGTAATTAAGTGGATCATCAAGAAAAGGATTCAGGTGTATTAGACGAAGCATGACTATACCTCAGCTCACCATCACATGTCGAATTTATTCTACAGCGGGAACATTGGATAATAGCCGGTGTTAAATTAGTTGCCACCATTGCAGGAACACCATGCTCAAATTCACGTGAAATTAAGTATGGCCCAAAACTTGTTACTCCAAAGCCAACATCCAGAAAAACTCTAGTGCGAGAGCCAGATGGTACCATCTGGGAAAATAGAGAAACATGTGCTTCAAATGAGATTCAACAGTGGTAGAGGTGTTAGCAGTGGAAGGTGATGTAGTCCGCTATTTGTCTTTTTCATGTCCCTATTAAGCAGTGATGCGCGTAAAACCCATATTTTTTAAGTTATGGTTTTAGTCGAACACTACACAAAAAGTACTCATTTGCTTTCCTCTTTTAAGTAATTTAAAGTTACCTTTACTGTTTCTAGAAAGATTTGAGTAATTTATAATATAATCAAAACAAACCTTAAATATTTGATCCAGGTATTGACTTGCTCTATGTATAAACTGGCTTCCTCCTCCAGGAAATGTAAATTTACCTTTAGCCTTTGTAATCCAATTCTGCCCTCCTTTGTCAGCAACTGACCATGTATGAGGTACGTTGCTAAACCACACCTGCAATTCACAGAATTACATTGCAGAAATTCCTTTACATGGATGCTGCATTTATAAAATAGCCAAATCAGCTAGTTCAATTCATATCGCTGAATTTACTTCTGCAAAAAATTGTATGTAATACCTGCTTCCTTCCTCTTGTCGAGCCTTCTTCTATGTCTCGTCCTTGAAGCAGAACTTGTCTATGTCGACGATGGTCCTACAAAAGAGCCAGTGCGTTGCAACATGCGAAAACTGCGGGATGGAGAACTGGCTATGCCATAGATCTGAGAGATTCCAAGGGAGGGGGCAACACCAGTTACCGTAAACCAGGCGACAATGAACGTGACATGTTTCCTTAATTTCCTTCAAACAAAGAAGAGAAGCGTTTGGTCTTGTATGGAAAAAATAGAAACAAAAAGCCTTTGAGGATAAGAGAAAAGAAGACATCATACAAAGATATAGCACATACTTCCATTTTGTGAATCACAAGTAAACATTATCCCAGGCCTCATACTGCCACGTACCAAAGCCATTATAAGATATTGTTGGGCACTCCAGTGTTTTTATAGCAGTACATAGTTGTGTCACTCACACAGAGGGATGAGTGTAATGGCACGGATACCTCCAGTGAACAATGTATGTGGATTAAGCTTCGGTTTAACTGAAACTGCATGCCTACTACCTACTAATCAGTGATTGTTTGCATGGAGTCTTAAAGCTACCTGCATAAGTGAAACACGCTTTATAAGTAAACTTCGACCAGGAGATCTCTTGTACAATCAACAAAAGGCAAGAAAAAAATTCAGAGCAAAGAAAAAGGATTTAGTATTCAAAGGAGATTAATATTAGTTTTGTGACCTAGTTTTGCGGAAAAATCAGAACACTTGATTAAGTTCTCATGGTATATAGCCAAGTAAGCAACATTCAGAGCTACAAAATCTTTTCTATCAAAGGAACTTCAATCAGGACCAACATGCGTCTTGCTTCTATATGATCCCACAAGTTACAGTGAAGTTAACAATTTCACAAAGGGCTATCTATTATAACACATGTTACAGGTTTCTTTCTGCATGAACATGGTGTGGCAGCGTAACCGAGTCGGCAAATGGTTAGAAAGAAATGACAACTTATGACTGAGCAAACGCTTCGTGGATGATAGCATGAGCTTATTAAGATCCCAGAAAATAGCAGTATTAAGATGCAGATTATTCAATGAATCACTACACTGTAGTTTGTGTCCTTGTGCAGAACGAACAATGAAATTTATGTAAAATGAAATCCTATTAACCTAATCAACCGAATTGCATTTACTGAACATGAGAGCTTATTCTTGGAATTTTTCAGAAAGGAGAACAGACACCATCAACAATAGGTTATTTACAACATAATTTCTAAATATATAAACGAATCAAATAGAAAAAAAAACTTGTACACATTTAAACGGATAGCTCTGTCAATGCATTTACGTTTTTGTTCAGTTTCAGAAGATCAACTCATTGGAGGAAGCTAAAGGGACCAACGTCTTGCTTACCTTGAAACTTAGCTGGAATGCTAGACAAATCCAATCCGGTGAGGTCCGTCTTTAATTGCCTCCAATTGAAGATTCTGGCAGCTCTCCATGGAATCATTAATCTACATTATCCTCTAGGAACCTTGCCACATGCATCATATGAGAATTTCGTCAAGCACCTAGCGAGTACTGCACAACCAAATAAAAACATTGATAAGTATCATTACAATATTTTGCATTGCTGCCCGAGGAAAACGACGACAACTTCCCAGACTGATTTGAGGTGTCCTCCTCCATGAGTTGCCGGTCATCCTTGGCCTGTGTCTCCGCGTACTGACGACAGGCAGTATTTTTTGTCATATACCTATATAAACTGATTTTCTGCAGAAAATTTTGGATGTACAGATGTACACCAATGACCTGTGCTGCATCTGACGGGGAAGCAACAGTGCGAGGCGACAATGGAGGAAGCGAAGCAGGGAGAGGAGTGGCACCTGTTTGGAGGGCGGCCAGACTTGGAGCAGGTCTCCGGCGAGATGGGGATGGCGTGGAGGGGGTCTGGACGCCGGCGGGTCCTTGGCCGGCGGCGCTCGGCAATCGGGCAGCCACCTTGGCCACCGTCTCTCTGCGCGCCCAATGACGAGGCGAGGTTGGGGTGGCCGGGAACGGGTAGATCGGAGGCGGGGCAACTTGATCCGGTAGTTGTGGTCGAAGAACCGGTGGCGGGCGACGTTCTCCGGCGACGGCGGCGCGGATCCGAGGCCATGGCATGCTCCTGTTCGTCCTGGGGACAGAGAGATTGGGGGATGAGCGAGGTGAGAGGAGACAGAGGAAGAGAGGAGGGAGCAGGGCACGGCGGCACTCATCTCCGGCGAGGATCCGGTCGCCGGCGGGTCGCGAGGTCGAGGCGGCGGCACGCTCGGGAGCTCGGCCTCGAGTGCGTGGCTGCGGGTGCAGCGTACGGGCGGCGCTCGACAGGCTTGGGCCCAGATGTTTTCTAACTTGGACTGCGGGTACAATTTTCGAAAAACAGGAGGACCTTTTTGCAAAACTGGCACGACGTGGCAGTTTTGCAAAAAAGTCCTCGCGTTTCTGAGAATTCAACCCGCAGTCTTATTTTAAGTGGGTATCGGAGAAAACGTTTTGATTTTACAAAAACACCCCTGCATTTGAGATTATTCAACCCGTGATCCTTATTTTTCTTTTTTTTCCAGGGGGCGGACATGGGAGCTCCGGCGCCGCGTCAAGCTGCGGCAGGGAGGCCGGAGCCGCGCGCGGAGACGAATGAGGAGAAAATTAAGAGGCATGGAGGAGAGGTGGGCGAGCGGGAAGGGCTGGGGCGTCGCCCACGACATCGAGCTTGACGGCGGCCTTGCGGCGGCACAGTCGGCGAGGAGCTGTCGGATCTCGCAGGATCCGGTGGGAAATGGAGCGCAGGCGGCAGATCTGGAGGCGGCCGGAGCTTGGAGCACGACGGCTGGCGGGCGCGGCATGGCCGACGCTGATGAGAGAAGAGAGAGATGAGCGGCAGAGAAAAGAGAGGACGGGAAGAAGATGGGAGGCTAGAGGGAGAGAGAAGGGCGTAGTGGTCCTGCTGCTGCTCGCCGGTGGCTAGCCGGAGTTGCAGCCCCGCGCATCACATGGTCATGCCAAGGCCCAGGTCATATTGCGATTGCTGACCCGCAGCCTCTTTCTTTCCCTCTTACAGATGCATTCAGGTGTAGATTCTCAATCTTGCAAATTAAAGATTTTGGTTGACACGTACATATTGGAATTTCCTTGCTATGCCGTGAACCTATGTAGCTTTACTAGCTTTCTGGGTACTACCTGTAGTTGGCGGCATTTTTCCTAAATTGTATTTAGTAAAGATTACTTTATCCATACATTGTTGGCATAAAATTGATGCACAGTCTTGTGTTAGACTTTCTGCAATAGAAAACACTGCCCCAGATAAAAAATTCTTGTGGAGTTAGAGCAAACCCATACATCAGAGTCTTAGGTATTTTATTTTCTGGCCAAGTTATGCTTAATCTGAGCTATTTCTTACTCAGTTTGATCTAGGTTTCTATCAACTATTATCTTTCTTTTGAATTTCTCTTTGCGCGGATTTGCTTTCTGAGTTAAGTTGAGGTGAATGCAGCTGCTGTTCATACTTTAAACACATCTCAATTGCAGGAGTGCGACACCACCATCCTGTGCCACAAACCATACCAAGAATGATGAGTTATGGCTAGAGTTCATTTGATCCATCTGATAAAAATACCTATTTTAAGGAATAAGCGTGAAAAGTAATCAACCGCTCTTTCTGCAGTGGAATTCGGGTATGCCTGCTCCTCTATTTATTTGACTATTGTTAGATTGGTTCTTCCTGGTCTGACATGTTAATGAAGGTGTTGTTTCATTCCTCATACGATCTGGATACCTTTCAATTGATTAGTTCTCTCTTTGGATTACTCTATATTAATTCCCTATGTATATCTTTATTATGTTCCTCAAGACTTTGGAGTAAGACATTTATTTTGTAGATACGTTTCAATTGATTAGTTATCCTTTTGGATTACTCTATATTAATTTCCTACGCATATCTTTATTATGTTCCTCATGACTTTGGCCTAAGACGTTTTTTTTGTTGATATTAGCTTCATGGGAATATGGTACCCTACGACGCAGGAAGACTACTGAAGATCATTTCTAAATCTAATCAAGTCAAAGCTTCTCTGTTGTCTGTACTGCAGCCATGATGATCTGAAGTTTAGGACCACATTGTAGTCAAGAAAAAGGAATGATCTTGGTAAGCTACACTCTTTCAATAATCTTACCCTTTTTTATTAGTTCTGTTTGTGCTTCAAAATATGCTTAATGGGCTAGGGACTGCACCTTTTGAGAAAATTACAGTGTGTGCTATGTTTACATGATATATTGCTTCTAGCTGATGAAATTTGGTCCACATGCATATCCTATACTGGAAACTTGTGCTTACCCATTATATGATTATATTAGAAGTAGAAAAGTGCAGATGTCCATAGTAATAAACTTGTGGTCACAGGACTGCTAGCTTAAAGTTTGTTAGATTATGTAGATGGGTAATTTTGTTGTCTGCTCTTTAGGTTTCCATAGTATGAGTTGGTGCTCTTGCTTTTAAACTGCCATCTAAACTGAAAAATGGGGCTTCATGTATAAAATGGAGCGATAATATCAGATTACTTCTCATGTAATGGACCGATTGTGTGTCTTGGTGTTTCCTGTTTTCTTTGGCTTTGTAGCCTATAATTTTTAACATGTGCATATATAGCTACTTAATCAACTGAGTTTCTTTATGCTCTGTGGCAGACCACACTTACTGATATGACTTACTTTCTCATTTTAGATAATGGCAGGTGTAGCAATGAAAGGCACATATATTCTACCACAAGCATCCTAGCTTTCTCATCTTATTAGTGACTCACTTTCGAAACATATGTATTGGTAGTTTTTATCTCTATGCTTTGCCTTCCACATACTGGATTGCAATGTGTTTGTCTTGATCCAATCCTTCGTGTGCCCATGGGATGTCCGGCAGGGACTGATTTGGCTGTTCAAGAGGCCGAACACATATAAATACACATCCACTCCCTCGACCGAAGCCCCAACCCAATTGCGTCGTTTCATCCGTGCTCGACATTGGTGTCTTGCCGTTCTGCCAAAGTCATGGAAATCTCACTGTTCTGCCAACCTGGCCGGAATTTCTCCGTACTGCCGACTTCATCGGAATTACATCTACCCGTGTAGCCAAGGTACATCATTCAAACTACTCGAGTAATACTAATTCGGACTTGTTTTGATCAAGCGGTTGAACTGAACCATGCTACTGCACAATAGCCAAAAGGAGAGTCAGTTTGTTTCTCTGACCCCTGTGATTTGAAGCAGCTAATCTGAACTATGCTATTACACAATAGCCCAAAGTTTGTCTGATAGATATGAGTATCATCATATAATTTTGTTTCTAGAACGTGTAATAGGTAACCAACAATGTTGTTTTCAGTTTACAAGAATGCTAATGTTGTTTGAATGCATATATAATTACTGGAATTAGTTTGAATGCATATACAGTACCTTGATGTTGAATTTACAAGGTCCTGATGTTGGATTTATTGTCTTATAGATTTTGTAATTTACAGTTACTCCACAAAGTTGGTGACTGTTGTTTGTACAGTGAGCTGATATAGAATGCTTCATCACACAAACTAATCTGACTGCATATTTACAATATGGTGATGGTGGATTGACACTGTCCTATTAGATGTTGAATTTACAGTATGGTGATGGTGGATTTACACTGCCCTATAGATTTTGTAATTTATTCTAGAAGCTGTGTAGCTCCATATAGTGTGTCATTGTTGTTCGTACAGTGAGTTCATATAGAATACTTGATCACATGGATTTGTCTCAATGTATATTATTAGTTTCCTGGTGTTTAATTTATAATACATTGATGATGGATTTATGGTCCTATGGCTTCTGTAAATTTTAGTACTCCCTTCGTCCGAAAATACTTGTCGAAGAAATGGATAAAAATGGATGCATCTAAAAACTAAAATACGTCTAGATACATCCATTCCTCCGACAAGTATTTTCGGACGGAGGGAGTAGTTCTTTTGAGACTGTTTTATTTTACAGTGAGATGATAGTGAATTTTCCAGTGGCCACCGCTTTCTGAGATCGCCATCACTACCTAGCACTCTGATTTTGCTATAACTGTTGTCCTCCTAATAGGTACTATACTTTCTCTTTCTACTTCTTTTGTTTTGCCATTTTTGTTACAGTTCATTATGATTCTTTTATATTCATTGTACCTCTTCTTGTTTGCCGTTCTCGATGCTGCAACATTGGTAACTGAGAATCCGGCGACAATCAAATAGAAGTCGAAGAATTCTTGTCCTTCTCTTGTGTTGAACTCCATTTCCAGGTGCGGCATTATAATGCTCTCAATGTTCATGACATTTCCTTCGTGTGCTATAGTATTTACATGTTCCAAGCATTACCCTCTTCATTTAAATACTCATTTTCCTTTTCAGGCTGCCGTAACTGATGGTTATCCGTGCTTTTCTCAGCTTCATTATTACTCTCCTTATGTTCCACACATGTGGCACATTGCCTGAAGTGTATGAATTTCCCCATAACATGATGGATCCTTCATCTTCAGCTAACTTGCAGCAATGCAGCAAGTGTATGCTTTTTATTTATTTATTTTCTTCAGGAATTTTTTTTGCTGATGCAATCTGAATATGTGTTTACATATCAGTTTCTCTACTTGATGTTTCTTAATTACCTTGTCCAAGCTTAGATTGTCAAGAAGTCATACTTTCCAGGGATTTGAAGAAGCTGGATCAATACAACTTTATGTAGAGAAACTTTATGTAGCTTGCTGCCTTGCTGTACATTGTCTGAAGCTTTATGTAGCTTGCTGTCTTGTTGTACATTGCTGTAACTTACAGTTACAGGGTTGTACAATCCTGTATCATCAAACTGGTTTTCTGTAGCATATCTTGTTTGTCCTGGTAGTTGAGTAAGTTATTTTCTGTGAATTAATCAACCCGCGGTCCTATATTAAGTGAGAATGGAAAATGTTTCGCTGCTTTCAGAAGAAAAAAAAACTCAGATTTCGGTTAATTAACCTGCTGTCCGTCAAGAAAATAACCTTTTTTATAGATTCAATTTTTTAAAAAAATATCCATATCTTTTAAACCGTAACTCCGAGATTTTAACATGTTATATATGAAAATTGATTAGAACAATATATAAAATACAAATATGATGTTATTTTTACCCGTTAACCATTTTTAATTGTCGTTTAGGGACAAATTCAAATGCTTTAAAAAATATTCATATCTTCTAAACCCTAACTCCTATTTTAACATGTTATATATGAAAATTGATTAGGAAAATATGTAGAATCTGAATATGATGTTGTTTCACATGTTAATATTTTTTTAAATGCTATTTAGGAAGCAATGTTAATCAGTAGTGCACGATCCATCTCTTTGTCTACCGGTGCCGTTTCAAAGTGAAAATGAACACCTTAACAAAAATAAATTGGAGACGAAAAAAACCATCTATAACCATGCAGGTCTATCAGCGAGAGCGGGAAGGACAAATGGCAAGACTAATAAGATGCCATGTTGAAATAAAGGAGGTGGACCTATTGGGGTCTTGAGTCATTGTTATTGTATTAGGGGCGTGTGATATTTTTTTTCTCCCGTTGCAACGCACGGGCTCTTTTGCTAGTATTTTTCATAGGTACAAAATAAAACAAAAAAAAGATGACACAATTACATCCTCTGAGCAAAGGCCAACAGAGCTTGTGTAATCCTCCGTGACAACGTAAGCAATGAAGGCAACTCCAACCGGGGACGCAAATGGATGTGGATTCTGGGCGTGTTTGATTTATCACCAGAACACGCCACGCCAAAGATGCGGCCGCGCCGCAGGTGCGGTGAACGAAACGAGCGTCACACTTTTGGCGAGTTGTGGCGTGAAAAATGAACTAGTAAGCTGTGGCGGGCGGTGCCGCACGCCACAACACCGGCATAAAGCAAACATCGGCTAAGTTTAGGCGTAAGGAGCTGTGGCAAGCTGTGGCATGCGTAGTCACCAACCAAACACATTCTTTGTTTGTTTTTCATCCATTTTGTTTTGAGCGGAGGCGCGTTCTGCGGCTGCGTCTACCCAAATCTGACCGGTGCGCCTAACGGGTCAACGCATTCCGTCCGCGTGGCCGAATTTTTGGCAAGCAAATTTAATCTAAATTGCCGACCTATTAGGAAAAACACGTCATAGTTCATGCCGACACACTTGCCAACGACCGGCACACTTGCTAGCACAAATAAAAAGGGCAATAGTGCATGCATCTCAATCGTGGTTCATGCCGCTTCCTTTTCGTTCCGGTGGACGATCCACCGGCCACAAGTATGGCGTTGAGGTCCATGGCGACATGCGCGGGGGTGGCCAGTGCAATCACAGTCCCCTCTGGCCAGCAGTCCCTAGGCAAGGTGGTGAAGCGGGATGTGGTTGGGTCGTGTTTGGGAGGGAAGTTGTGCGTTCGCGGCGTGGTGGAGGTGCGTGGCGACTCCGGCCGTGGCGGACGGGTAGCCGACGAGCGACAGGAATGGTCGGCTCACCTCGAGGAACCCTAGCATGAGGAGGGCTTGCTGCGTGGCCTTGGTGCTCCGCAATGGTGGCCTCGTGTTGCACGATGGCAGCTTCTTTTTTGTCGGCCTCGACCTTCCTCCGACCAGCCCTCTTCGCTGACTCTTTGACCCTCTGCCCCGCGTGATATCCTTCTTGGGCTTCCTTTTGCGCATGAAGCAGGGCCGAACGGCCACGCCATCGACCGTGGCGTCCGGGACAGCGACAACGCCGGGGTTTGGTGTGTCGGCCATGGTGAGCGGGCGGGAGAGTTTTTGGGAGAGAGGCGGAGGACAAGGGCACGGGTTCGCACCATGTCCTCGCCGACACAAAAAAATTGACCCGGAAATGGGTCGCAGGCGGACGAAAAACGGACACCCGTCCGTTAGTGTCGGCGGGTTGGTTCACTTTTTCTTCCGTTTCAACCCAGACGGACGCGTGCGAACAAAATGCGTCAGTCCATTGGAGTTGCCCTTAGGAAAGTGCCAGTGTGCCACTGAAGGCATGCCTATTTCGCTTTTTCCAAACATTTAATAACACATACTCCCTCCGTTTCAAATTACTCGTTACGGAAATGGATGTATCTAGAACTAAAATACATCTAGATACATTTATACCTATGACAAATAATTCAGAACAGAGGGAGTAGATGATAGCAGCGTCGCAGTAGGCGATATTATCATTCCACCAATCTTTGAGGAGGTAGAAAACGTGTGGCGTTTGTTGGGAATAGAGAGCCAGATCGAAACAACCATACTCCTCGAGAGAAGAAGCAGCGGCAACACCAGGACTCCAGGCCCGTGGGGTCAGGCTTTGGAATATGTGGGGTCACAGGAGCTACTAATAGCCGGGGATCAAAGGATGACCAAAAACCTGTGGGGTCAGCCCTAACGTGGCTTCCCTACTAAGAAGAAGCACCCGTGCACCAGGTGTTCATTAGTTCCATGTCTACATAGACGAACTTTGCAAACTTCGTCATGCTGCTACCCGCAGATGGCCAAGTGGTCAGCTGTGAGTGCTTTCGGATGAAGGAGAAGCCACATAAGATCTTGTATTTGGGCTCAACCTTGGCGTGCCAATTTTTTTTACCAAGAATGGGACCATGGCGCTAGCAGATTGTAGAAGGCAGGCCGACGACGCCGAGTAGGGGGGCGAAGATGAGGCATTCCACACGATGGAGTCCGGCATCCAGGGGATAAGTATGATGTGTTGAAGATGCGACTGAAGATCCATGAACTGACGAATATGCTCGTTCGTATGTCGGACAAGGTTCGATTATGTCTCTCGGACACTCCATTTCTCCGTGTAGAAATATTATCTCTGAATCATGTCTGATACGCAATGAATATCATCGCTTATCAGACATGATCTAGATATAATGTTTCCACACAACGTCAAAACGAAATAACACTCATTCAATTCTAAGATAAATCCTAAACGAAGACGTAGAGGCATGATGTCGACGGCTTGAGCGAAGATCCCAACACCGTTCTGAAGGAAATATGCCCTAGAGGCAATAATAAAGTTATTATTTATTTCCTTATTTCATGATAAATGTTTATTATTCATGCTAGAATTGTATTAACCGGAAACATAATACATGTGTGAATACATAGACAAACATAGTGTCACTGGTGTGCCTCTACTTGACTAGCTCATTGATCAAAGATGGTTAAGTTTCGTAACCATAGACATGAGTTGTCATTTGATCAATGGGATCACATCATTAGGAGAATGATGTGATTGACTTGACCCATTCCGTTAGCTTAGCACTTGATCGTTTTTGTTTACTGCTATTGCTTTCTTCATGACTTATACATGTTCTTATGACTATGAGATTATGCAACTCCCGAATACAAGAGGAACACTGTGTGTGCTACCAAACGTCACAACGTAACTGGGTGATTATAAAGGTGCTCTACAAGTGTCTCCGATGGTACTTGTTGAGTTGGCATAGATCAAGATTAGGATTTGTCACTCCGATTGCCGGAGAGGTATCTCTGGGCCCTCTCGGTAATACACATCACTATAAGCCTTACAAGCAATACAACTAATGAGTTAGTTGTGGGATAGTGTATTACGGAACGATTAAAGAGACTTGCGGGTAATGATATTGAACTAGGTATTGGGATACCGACGATCGAATCTCGGGCAACTAACATACTGATGACAAAGAGAATAACATATAGTGTTATGCGGTTTGACCGATAAAGATCTTCGTAGAATATGTAGGAACCAATATGAGCATCCAAGTTCCGCTATTGGTTATTGACCGGAGATATGTCTCGGTCATGTCTACATAGTTCTCGAACCCGTAGGGTCCGCACGCTTAAAGTTCTGTGACGATCGGTTTTATGAGTTTATATGTTTCGATGTACTGAAGGTAGTTCGGAGTCCCAGATATGATCACGGACATGAAGAGGAGTCTCAAAATGGTCGAGACATAAAGATTGATATATTGGAAGCCTACATTTGGACATCGGAAGAGTTCCGGGTGAAATCGGGATTTTACCGGAGTACCGTAGGGGTTACCGGAACCCCCCGGGGGCTAATGGGCCTTGTTGGGCCATAAAGGAAAGAGAGAGGGGCAGGCCTATGGCAGGCAGCGCGCCCCCTCCCTCTGGTCCGAATTGGACTAGGAGAAGGGGGGCGGCGCCCCCTTTCCTTCTCTTTCTTCCCCTTCCTTTCCCCCTCCTAGTAGGAGTAGGAAAGGGAGGAATCCTACTCCTACTAGGAGCAGGATTCCTCCTCTTGGCGCACCAACAAGGGCCGGCCAGCCTCCCCCTTGCTCCTTTATATACAGGGGCAGGGGGCACCTCTAGACACACAAGTTGATCACAAAAATCTCTCCCAGCCGTGTGTGGTGCCCCTCTCCACCATAATCCACCTCGGTCATACTATAGCGGTGTTTAGGCGAAGCCCTACTGCGGTAGCTTCATCAACATCGTCACCACATCGTCCTGCTGACGAAACTCTTCCCCAAGCTCTACTGGATCGTGAGTTCGCGGGACGTCACCGAGCTGAATGTGTGCTGAACGCGGAGGTGCCGTACGTTCAGTACCGAGGATCGGTCGATCGTGAAGACGTACGACTACATCAACCGCGTTGTCATAACGCTTCCTATTAATGGTCTACGAGGGTACGTGGACGACACCCTCCCCTCTCATTGCTATGCATCACCATGATCCTGCGTGTGCGTACGATTTTTTTTTGAAATTACTACGTTCCCCAATAGTGGTATCAGAGACTGGTTTTATGCGTAGATGTTATATGCACGAGTAGAACACAAGTGAGTTGTGGGCGATACAAGTCATAATGCTTACCAGCATGTCATACTTTGGTTCGGCGGTATTGTTGGATGAAGCATCCCGGACCGACATTACGCGTACGCTTACGCGAGACTAGTTCTACCGACGTGCTTTGCACATAGGTGGCTGGCTGGTGTCAGTTTCTCCTACTTTAGTTGAACCGAGTGTGGCTACGCCCGGTCCTTGAGAAGGTTAAAACAACACTAACTTCACGAACTATCGTTGTGGTTTTGATGCGTAGGTAAGAACGGTTCTTGCTCAGCCCGTAGCAGCAACGTAAAACTTGCAACAACAAAGTAGAGGACGTCTAACTTGTTTTTGCAGGGCATGTTGTGATGTGATATGGTCAAGACATGATGCTATATTTATTGTATGAGATGATCATGTTTTGTAACAGAGTTATCAGCAACTGGCAGGAGCCATATGGTTGTCGCTTTATTGTACTGAATGCAATCACCCTGTAATTGCTTTACTTTATTACTAAGCGGTAGCGATAGTCGTAGAAGCAATAGTTGGCGAGACGACAACGATGCTACGATGGAGATCAAGGTGTCACGCCGGTGACGATGGTGATCATAACGGTGCTTCGGAGATGGAGATCACAAGCACAAGATGATGATGGCCATATCATATCACTTATATTGATTGCATGTGATGTTTATCCTTTATGCATCTTATTCTGCTTTGTTTGACGGTAGCATTATAAGATGATCTTTCACTAAATTTCAAGATAAAAGTGTTCTCCCTGAGTATGCACCGTTGCCAAAGTTCGTCGTGCCGAGACACCACGTGATGATCGGGTGTGATAAGCTCTATGTCCATCTACAATAGGTGCAAGCCAGTTTTGCACACGCAGAATACTCGGGTTAAACTTGACGAGCCTTGCAGATATGCACTGAGACCGAAAGGTCGAACGTGAATCATATAGTAGATATGATCAACATAGTGATGTTCACCATTGCAAACTACTCCATTTCACGTGATGATCGATTATGGTTTAGTTGATATGGATCACGTGATCACTTAGATGATTAGAGGGATGTCTATCTAAGTGGGAGTTCTTAAGTAATATGATTAATTAAACTTAAATTTATCATGAACTTAGTACCTAATAGTATTTTGCTTATCTATCTTGTTGTAGATAGATGGCCCGTGCTGTTGTTCCGTTGAATTTTAATGCGTTCCTTGAGAAAGCAAAGTTGAAAGATGATGGTAGCAATTACACGGACTGGGTCCGTCACTTGAGGATTATCCTCATTGCTGCACATAAGAATTACGTCCTGGAAGCACCGCTAAGTGCCAAACCTGCTGCAGGAGCAACACCAGATGTTATGAACGTCTGGCAGAGCAAAGCTGAAGACTACTCGATAGTTCAGTGTGCCATGCTTTACGGCTTAGAACCGGGACTTCAACGACATTTTGAACGTCATGGAGCATATGAGATGT
This sequence comes from Triticum urartu, assembly GCF_056163025.1. Lineage (NCBI taxonomy): Eukaryota > Viridiplantae > Streptophyta > Magnoliopsida > Poales > Poaceae > Triticum > Triticum urartu. The sequence goes on along the minus strand of NC_141873.1, from coordinate 272,664,885 downwards.
TCCAGGAGTTGAAGTTAATATTTCAAGCAAATGCCCGGATTGAGAGATATGAAGTCTCCAATAAGTTCTATAGCTGCAAGATGGAGGAGAATAGTTCTGTCAGTGAGAATATACTCAAAATGTCTGGGTATCATAATCACTTAACTCAACTGGGAGTTAATCTTCCTGTTGATAGTGTCATTGACAGAGTTCTTCAATCACTGCCACCAAGCTACAAAAGCTTCGTGATGAACTATAATATGCAAGGGATGAATAAGACAATTCCTGAGCTCTTCGCGATGCTAAAGGCTGCGAAGGTAGAAATCAAAAAGGAGCATCAAGTGTTGATGGTTAACAAAACCACCAGTTTTAAGAAAAAGGGTAAAGGGAAGAAGAAGGGGAACTTCAAGAAGAACGGCAAACAAGTTGCTGCTCAAGAGAAGAAACCCAAGTCTGGACCTAAGCCTGAGACTGAGCGCTTCTACTGCAAACAGACTGGTCACTGGAAGCGGAACTGCCCCAAGTATTTGGCGGATAAAAAGGATGGCAAGGTGAACAAAGGTATATGTGATATACATGTTATTGATGTGTACCTTACCAGAGCTCGCAGTAGCACTTGGGTATTTGATACTGGTTCTGTTGCTAATATTTTCAACTCGAAACAAGGACTACATATTAAGCGAAGACTGGCTAAGGACGAGGTGACGATGCGCATGGGAAATGGTTCCAAAGTCGATGTGATCGCCGTCGGCACGCTACCTCTACATCTACCTTCGGGATTAGTTTTAGACCTAAATAATTGTTATTTGGTGCCAACGTTAAGCATGAACATTATATCTGGATCTTGTTTGATGCGAGCCGGTTATTCATTTAAATCTGAGAATAATGGTTGTTCTATTTATATGAGTAATATCTTTTATGGTCATGCACCCTTGAAGAGTGGTCTATTTTTGTTAAATTTCGATAGTAGTGATACACATATTCATAATGTTGAAGCCAAAAGATGTAGAGTTCATAATGATAGTGCAACTTATTTGTGGCACTGCCGTTTGGGTCATATTGGTATAAAGCGCATGAAGAAATTCCATATTGATGGACTTTTGGAATCACTTGGTACTTGCGAACCGTGCCTTATGGGCAAGATGACTAAAACGCCGTTCTCCGGAACTATGGAGCGAGCAACAGATTTGTTGGAAATCATACATGCTGATGTATCTGGTCTGATGAATACTGAGGCTCGCGGCGGGTATCGTTATTGTCTCACCTTCACAGATGATTTGAGCAGATATGGGTATATCTACTTAATGAAACATAAGTCTGAAACATTTGAAAAATTCAAAGAATTTCAGAGTGAAGTGGAAAATCATCGTAACAAGAAAATAAAGTTTCTACGATCTGATCGTGGAGGAGAATATTTGAGTTACGAGTTTGGCCTACATTTGAAACAATGTGGAATAGTTTCGCAACTCACGCCACCCGAAACACCATAGCGTAATGGTGTGCACGAACGTCGTAATCGTACTTTACTAGATATGGTGTGATCTATGATGTCTCTTACTGATTTACCGCTATCGTTTTGGGGTTATGCTTTAGAGACGACTGCATTCACGTTAAATAGGGCACCATCAAAATCCGTTGAGACAACGCCTTATGAACTATGGTTTGGCAAGAAACCAAAGTTGTCGTTTCTTGAAGTTTGGGGCTGCGATGCTTATGTGAAAAAGCTTCAACCTGATAAGCTCGAACCCAAATTGGAGAAATGTGTCTTCATAGGATACCCAAAGGAAACTATTGGGTACACATTCTATCATAGATCCGAAAGCAAGACATTCTTGCTAAGAATGGATCCTTTCTAGAGAAGGAGTTTCTCTTGAAAGAAGTGAGTGGGAGGAAAGTAGAACTTGATGAGGTAACTGTACCTGCTCCCTTATTGGAAAGTAGTTCATCACAGAAACCGGTTCCTGGAACATCTACACCAATTAGTGAGGAAGCTAATGATGATGATCATGAAACTTCAGATCAAGTTACTACCGAACCCCGTAGGTCAACCAGAGTAAGATCCGCACCAGAGTGGTACAGTAATCCTGTTCTGGAGGTCATGTTACTTGGCGATGACAAACCTACGAACTATGAGGAAGCGATGATGAGCCCAGATTCCGCAAAATGGCTTGAGGCCATGAAATCTGAGATGGGATCCATGTATGAGAACAAAGTGTGGACTTTGGTTGACTTGCCCGATGATCGGCAAGCCATCGAGAATAAATGGATCTTCAAGAAGAAGACAGACGCTGACGGTAATGTTACTGTCTACAAAGCTCGACTTGTTGCGAAAGGTTTTCGACAAGTTCAAGGAGTTGACTACGATGAGACCTTCTCACCCGTAGCGATGCTTAAGTCCGTCCAAATCATGTTAGCAATTGCTGCGTTTTATGATTATGAAATTTGGCAAATGGATGTAAAGACTGCATTCCTGAATGGATTTCTGGAAGAAGAGTTGTATATGATGCAACCTGAAGATTTTATCGATCCAAAGGGAGCTAACAAAGTGTGCAAGCTCCAACGATCCATTTATGGACTGGTGCAAGCCTCTCGGAGTTGGAATAAATGTTTTGATAGTGTGATCAAAGCATATGGTTTTATACAGACTTTTGGAGAAGCCTGTATTTACAAGAAAGTGAGTGGGAGCTCTGTAGCATTTCTAATATTATATGTAGATGACATATTGTTGATTGGAAATGATATAGAATTTCTGGATGGCATAAAAGGATACTTGAATAAGAGTTTTTCAGTGAAAGACCTCGGTAAAGCTGCTTATATATTGGGCATCAAGATCTATAGAGATAGATCAAGACACTTAATTGGACTTTCACAAAGCACATACCTTGATAAAGTTTTGAAGAAGTTCAAAATGGATCAAGCTAAGAAAGGGTTCTTTCCTGTATTACAAGGTGTGAAGTTGAGTAAGATTCAATGCCCGACCACTTCAGAAGATAGAGAGAAAATGAAAAGTGTTCCCTATGCTTCAGCCATAGGCTCTATCATGTATGCAATGCTGTGTACCAGACCTGATGTATGCCTTGCCATTAGTCTAGCAGGGAGGTACCAAAGTAATCCAGGAGTGGATCACTGGACAGCGGTCAAGAACATCCTGAAGTACCTAAAAAGGACCAAGGATATGTTTCTCGTTTATGGAGGTGACAAAGAGCTCATTGTAAATGGTTACGTTGATGCAAGCTTTGACACTGATCCGGACGATTCTAAATCACAAACCGGATATGTGTTTATATTAAATGGTGGAGCTGTCAGTTGGAGCAGTTCTAAACAGAGCATAGTGGTGGGATCTACATGTGAAGCGGAGTACATTCTTGCTTTGGAAGCAGCGAATGAAGGAGTCTGGATGAAGGAGTTCATATCCGATCTAGGTTTCATACCTAGCGCATCCTGTCCAATGAAAATCTTTTGTGACAATACTGGTTTAATTGCCTTGGCAAAGGAATCCAGATTTCACAAGAGAACCAAGCACATCAAGAGACGCTTCAACTCTATTCAGGATCAAGTCCAGGTGGGAGACATAGAGATTTGCAAGATACATACGGATCTAACTGTTGCAGACCCACTGACTAAGCCTCTTCCACGAGCAAAACATGATCAACACCAAGGCTCCATGGGTGTTAGAATCATTACTGTGTAATCTAGATTATTGACTCTAGTGCAAGTGGGAGACTGAAGGAAATATGCCCTAGAGGCAATAATAAAGTTATTATTTATTTCCTTATTTCATGATAAATGTTTATTATTCATGCTAGAATTGTATTAACCGGAAACATAATACATGCGTGAATACATAGACAAACATAGTGTCACTAGTGTGCCTCTACTTGACTAGCTCATTGATCAAAGATGGTTAAGTTTCCTAACCATAAACATGAGTTGTCATTTGATCAATGGGATCACATCATTAGGAGAATGATGTGATTGACTTGACCCATTCCGTTAGCTTAGCACTTGATCGTTTTTGTTTACTGCTATTGCTTTCTTCATGACTTATACATGTTCTTATGACTATGAGATTATGCAACTCCCGAATACAAGAGGAACACTATGTGTGCTACCAAACGTCACAACGTAACTGGGTGATTATAAAGGTGCTCTACAAGTGTCTCCAATGGTACTTGTTGAGTTGGCATAGATCAAGATTATGATTTGTCACTCCGATTATCGGAGAGGTATCTCTGGGCCCTCTCGGTAATACACATCACTATAAGCCTTGCAAGCAATACAACTAATGAGTTAGTTGTGGGATAGTGTATTACGGAACGAGTAAAGAGACTTGCCGGTAACGATATTGAACTAGGTATTGGGATACCGACGATCGAATCTCGGGCAAGTAACATACCGATGACAAAGAGAATAACATATAGTGTTATGCGGTTTGACCGATAAAGATCTTCGTAGAATATGTAGGAACCAATATGAGCATCTAGGTTCCGCTATTTGTTATTGACCGGAGATATGTCTCGGTCATTTCTACATAGTTCTCGAACCCGTAGGGTCCGCACGCTTAAAGTTCTGTGACGATCGGTTTTATGAGTTTATATGTTTCAATGTACCGAAGGTAGTTCGGAGTCCCAGATATGATCATGGACATGAAGAGGAGTCTCAAAATGGTCGAGACATAAAGATTGATATATTGGAAGCCTACATTTGGACATCGGAAGAGTTCCGGGTGAAATCGGGATTTTACCGGAGTACCGGAGGGGTTACCGGAACCCCCCGGGGGCTAATGGGCCTTGTTGGGCCATAAGGGAAAGAGAGAGGGGCCGACCTAGGGCAGGCAGCGCGCCCCCTCCCTCTGGTCCAAATTGGACTAGGAGAAGGGGGGCGGCGCCCCCTTTCCTTCTCTTTCTTCCCCTTCCTTTCCCCATCCTAGTAGGAGTAGGAAAGGGAGGAATCCTACTCCTACTAGGAGGAGGATTCCTCCTCCTGGCGCACCAACAAGGGCCGGCCGGCCTCCCCCTTGCTCCTTTATATACAGGGGTAGGGGGGCACCTCTAGACACACAAGTTGATCACAAAGATCTCTCCCAGCCGTGTGCGGTGCCCCCCTCCACCATAATCCACCTCGGTCATACTGTAGCGGTGTTTAGGCGAAGCCCTGCTGCGGTAGCTTCATCAACATCGTCACCATGCCGTTGTGCTGAAGAAACTCTTCCCCGAGCTCTACTGGATCGTGAGTTCGCGGGACGTCACCGAGCTGAACGTGTGCTGAACGCGGAGGTGCTGTACGTTCGGCACTGAGGATCGGTCGATCGTGAAGACGTACGACTACATCAACTGCGTTGTCATAACGCTTCCGCTTAACGGTCTACGAGGGTACGTGGACGACACTCTCCCCTCTCGTTGCTATGCATCACCATGATCCTGCGTGTGCATAAGATTTTTTTTGAAATTACTACATTCCCCAACACGTTCGCGACGCGCATCATGAATTCATTTCTTGCCAGACTACGAACCTTCTGAAGACCTTGCAACCTATTGCAAATGTGAGCAACAGATTGCTACTTGTGAGCTGCGTTGGAATTTCGTCGAAAAGAAGAGGATGATGTAGTACAGTAGAGATAATTATTTCCCTTAGTTATGAACCAAGGTTATCAATCCAGTAGGGGAACCACGCAACACCTCGTTAGTAGTACCTACACACAAAATAACAAATACTTGCACCCAACGCGAATAAGGGGTTGTCAATCCCTCGACGGTTTATTGGAAGTATCAAATCTCGTAGTGATAGATAGATAATTCAAACACAAAATAAAACAAACAAGGAAAAATCGCAGTAAGATATTTTGGATTTTAATATATGATAAAAAGTAGACCCGAGGCCATAGTTTTCACCAGAGGCTTCTATCTTGAAAATAGCATACAGTGGGTAAACAAATTACTATTGGGCAATTGATAGAAAAGCAAATAATCATGACGATATCCAAGGCAATGAACATGTACATAGGCATCACTTCCAAGACAAGTAGAACGACTCCTGCCTGCATCTACTACTATTACTCCACACATCGACCGCTATCCAGCATGCATCTAGAGTATTAAGTTCATAAAGAACGGTGTAACGCCTTAAGCAAGATGACATGATGTAGAAAAAGTAAACCCAAGCATGAATAAACCCCATCTTATTATCCTTCATGGAAATGATATAGATACGTGACATGTCCCTTTCTGTCACTGCGATTGAGCACCACAAGATCAAACCCATCACAAAGCACCTCTCCCATTGCAAGAAAAATCAATCTAGTTGGCCAAACAAAATCAACAGACTTGAGAGAAATACAAAGCTATAACAATCATGCATAAAAGAGTTCAGAGAAGACTCAAATAATATTCATGGATAATCTGATCATAAACTCACAATTCATCGGATCCCAACAAACACACCACAAAAAGTCATTACATCGAATAGATCTTCAAGAACATCGAGGAGAACATTGTATTGAAGATCAAAGAGAGAGAAGAAGCCATCTAGCCACTAGCCATGGACCCGTAGGTCTGTGGTAAACTACTCACACATCATCAGAAGAGCGGTAAAGTTGATGTAGAGCCCCTCCGTGGTTGATTCCCCCTCCGGTAGAGTACCGGAGAAGGCTTCCAGATGGGATCTCGCGAGAACAGAAACTTGCGGCGGCGGAAAAAGTATTTCGGGTGGCTCTCTGATGTCAGGGGGATATTTGAGAATTTATAGAGGCAAAATTAGGTCAAGAGGTGCCACGAGGGCCCCACAAGCTTGGGGCGCACCTCCCGAGCTTATCTCTCCCTCGTGGCTTGTCAGGTCTTCTCTCGAACCATAGGCGCTCCAACACAAGTCTGTTTCCTCCGTTTTGCGGTACGCCACACCCCTCCCGATCAACAGCACCCTGTTTCGACCATAGGAGCTCGAACACAAGTCCGTTTCCTCCGTTTTGTGGTATGCCAGACCCTTCCCGATGAACAGGACCCTGTTTTGACCGTATGCAGTCGAACACAATGCCGTTTTCCTTCGTTTTGTGGTATGCCAGACCCCGTTCCGGCTATTCCGTCCAAGCCAGTTTGCTCCCATTGAACACGACCCATTCTGACCCAGTCTGTTGCCTCCCGATGAATAGGACACGTTCCGACCCAATCACTTGGCTCCCGGTGAACACGATGTTGTTTCCTCCGCTCAAACCCAGCCGCTTAGCTGAAGATGAACATGGCAATGTCACTGCCATCCATTGCCTCTTCATGTACACGAGCCTTGGCCGTCCATATGCACGAGTACATGTTTCGAGACCCTGCTCGTATGTACGTACGTGGTCGTATTTTTTGGCGTGTGGCTGTATGTGCGTGTACATGGTTTAGACGGGACAACCTAAACTACTACGTGGGGGGCTCTACTATGACATGAGCCGCTACTTACTCGGCCACGGTTCATCGTTGCAGAGTCACCGATCGACCAGTATGTACGTACACGTTTGCGACAAGACAGACAACGCTACGTATGCTTCGACCGGGTGGGTCCCAGCTGTCAGGGAGGATATGGACGCACTTCCTTGTGTGCGAAGATATAGCTGCTGGGTCCCAGCTGTCAAGGGGGAATCATTTTTTTACCCATAATAAGGACGCACTTCCTTGCGTGGGAAGATGTAGTTGGTGGGTCCTAGCTGCCAGGGGGAGAAAACATTATTTTTCGGGGTAAGAAGGATGCAGTTGCATGCATGCGTCCATGGGCGTGGTGTGTCCCCACTGTCAGCCTCTCACGTATAGTCATCTTTCGATGACTCTTGTTTGTTGATCACGTTGACCACACCGTGCCGAGTGCACCAAGGCCGGTGGACGACGGCGAGGCCCTAGACTGGAACGACCCGGAGATGGGGAAGACACGGCAATGGAGTTGTATATGGAGAGGAGTGGGAAACTTGACTGGTTCGGGTGCGCGGCAACACTACCGCCTACGGGAAACAAGAGCAAGAACAGAGGTTGAAGAAGCAGCACGGCTGTTGCATTAACATCCAATGGTCGAGCTGCTAGAAACATTTGTTGATTAAGTTGACAAAGCCCTGTGTACACGTCAGCTTAGTAGGCCCACAAGTCAGCCACCAAATCTGCCGGGAGGAATAGTTTTTTCGCATAACAAGGTGGCACTTCCTTCCGTGCGAAGATACAGCCGGTGGGTCCTAGTTGTCAGGGGGAGGAAACATTTTTTTAGCTTAATAAGGAGGTACCTTGCATGCGACCATGGACCTCGTGGGTCCCAGCCGTTAGGCTCTCCACGTACAGTCCTCTTCCGACGACTCTCGTTTGTTGACCATGCCGCGCTGAGTGCAGCAAGGTGGTGGATGACGGCGAGGCCGCGGACGGGAATGACCCGGAGATGGGAAGCCGCGGTAGTGGAGTCGCAGATTGAGAGGAGTACAAGGGTTATAACTGGTTCTAGTGCAGCGTGGGACTGCAGTCGGTGGAGAATAACAGGAGGTGTGTAGGGATGGAGGGATAGCCTGGCCGGAGGTGGGGTAGTGCTTCGCAGCGATGTGTGCTAAGAAGAGCCGCTAGCTACCAGAGGCCGGAGCAGGCGGTCCCGGTGATGCTGGGGGAAGAAGACGAGATATTTAAGGTGCATGCCGGTCATTGGATATAAATCCAATGGTTGTGGATGTCAGAATCATTTGTTGACTAAGTTGACAATGCCTTGCGTAGCCTTTGACCTATTGGCCCACATGCCAGCCTACAAAAATGTGGCATATATTTAACCCATGTTTTCTAGAATTTACAGTCCATTTGCTAGGCTGGGTGAACAAATAATTTCGTGTCAATGCAGGCCATTTAATATTTTCTAGGAAATCCCGGCCCATTTGCACTTTCTTGAAATACACGAATTAGCTAGGCTTGTTCTATATATAGTGTTAGGTTAGAAGGAGCAATTAATATAAAAATAAACAAGAGCGACACATATTTTTATATATATAATTAACAAATTAGCGAGTCATTGCTCAAAAGAAAAATGAGCACGTTATTATTACATTGGTCCTTAAAATCTTTGCAAGCTTTTGTATGCAATCACCAGGATTTCCCTTGCGTGTGAGTCAAAAACAACCAGGATTTTCCTTGACAACTTTTGTTAAACATTTACTTTTGTAAGTTAATAAGACGTGGGATGTTTTTATAATGTATATATAAGTCTCTATTAAATATACGAAATAGTAATAATATAAATATATATAATGTAGTTAGAAGGGAAAACATAAATTGGACACAACATTATTATTCTTATATATAGATAAATAGAACAGATATATGCGTTTTATTAAAAAATACGTTGGGCTGCCGATCTTTAAGAAAAAGTATAATCTACGCTGGGAGGCCCATAGGCCGGTAGGTACATGATGGACCTCAAAAAATAAGTTGAAACCACTGTCTCGGTATATCATGGGCTATGCATGTTAAAAAACAAAACCTAGGGCTAGCTGATACTTGTTCGCCCTCTAGAAAAAAAATGATACCAGCTAGATCCCCGATACCCCTTCCCTGCAACAACAACAAAAGAAGATCCCTGAGACCCCTGGAAAAAAGCTCCCCGATGACATTCATCGTTGGAAATTTATTTTGTTTATTGACTAGGTTGACAAACCCGTGGGCCCCAACGTGAGTATACAATTAGGAGGAAGATTTTTTTTCCAATGAGGCACTAGCTTGAGTACGGCTTAGACCTGGTGGGTCCCCACTGTCAGTCTCTCGGTGTACAATCCTCTTCGGATTCCTCTCGTTTGTTGAGCATGTTGACAACGACATACGGCGGCGCCACGGCGAGCACACACGAACGGGAAAGAACCAGATCCGGGGAAGACGCCTTCATTCTTTTGAACATACCGCACTAGCCCGGTAGCTGCAGCCCTCTCACCCAAAAGATGTACTGCCCAGGTTCGATTCCAACTGGTGCAGTTGAAAAATATCTAACACTTTCCAAAATTTCGTCCCTAGTTTACCCAGTTTTTCGCACACTCAACATTGTTTTGCCATTTGAAAATAGCATATCTTTTTGACTTTGCATCATATGATGATGTGCTATACATGAATGTTGATCAGCATGATGTTAACTTGTTGTTAGTTCCACTTTTTACCATGAATAAAATTTCCAACATTCTGTTATCCATGTTTGAAAAGTGCCTGTTGATTTAAATGCTCTGCCTCTGAAACATGCAGTTTCTTATCTGAAAATCACTTGGACAAGCAGCCATCACCAGTGTTGGATTCGATGCCGCGCTTCTTCACCCACCGGTAGTGCGAGGGGGAATTAAACTTCTGTACCATGCTGCCGGTTGGGGAATGGAGCGAACTGGATTAAAGAGGGGGCCGGCGACGCGATTGAAGAAGCACATCAGACGTGATTTTTTTAGTGGATGGATGATGTCTACTACGCAACTTTATTCTTGTAGACACGTGTTGGGCCTCCAAGCGCAGAGTTTTGTAGGACAGTAGCAATTTCCCCTCAACTGGATGACCTAAGGTTCATCAATCCGTGAGAGGTGTAGGATGAAGATGGTCTCTCTCAAACGACCCTGCAATCAAATACATGAAACTCTTGTGTCCCCAACACACCCAATACAATGGCAAATTGTATATGTGCACTAGTTCGGCAAAGAGATGGTAATAAAAGTGTAATACAGATGGTAGAAATATATTTTTATAATCTGAATAAATAAAAACAACAAGGTAGCAAATAGTAAAAGGGCACAAAAACGGTGTTGCGATGCTTAAAAACAAGGCCTAGGGTCCATACTTTCACTAGTGCAATCTCCCAACAGTGCTAACATAGTTGGATCATATGATTATCCCTCAAAGTGCAACAAAGAATCACTCCCGAGTTCCTAATAGAGGAGAACAAAAGATAGAAATTGTTTGTAGGGTACGAAACCACCTCAAAGCTATTCTTTCCGTTCGATCTATTCAAGAGTTCGTACTAAAATAACACAAAGCTATTGTTTCTGTTCGATCTATCCTAGAGTTCGTACTTGAATAACACCAAAGAAAATTCATATTCATAATACTCAATCCACACAAAGAACTACAAGGAGACCCCAAAGTTTCTATCGGAGAAAAGATAATAAAAATGTGCATCAACCCCTATACAAAGATTACCCCAATATCACCGTGGGAATCCGCAAGTTGAGTACCATACCATATATCAAGTGAATCAATAAGATACCCCAATGTCACCTCAAGTATTCATACCGCAAGACATACATCATGTGTTCTCAAATCTGAACATTCAATCTGACATGACAAAGCTTCAAAGGGTAAAGATTCAATTCATCACAAGAAGAGTATAGAGGGGAGAAACATCATATGATCCATCTATGCTAACAAAGCCCATGATACAGATCACGAGAGAGAGAGATTAAACACATAGCTACTGGTACAAACCCTCAGCCCCAAGGGTGGACTACTCCCTCCTCGTCGTGGTGGCCGCCGGGATGATGAAGATAGCCACCGGAGATGATTCCCCCCTTCGGCAGGGTGCCGGAACGGGTCTAGATTGGTTTTTGGTGGCTATGGAGCCTTGCGGCGGTGGAACCTCTGATCTAGGTTAACCCCGAAGGGTTTCGGAATATTTGGGAATTTATAGTGCAAAGAGGGGGTGCGGGAGGCCACCGAGGTGGGCACAACCCACCTGGGCGCTCCAGGGGGCCCTGGCGTGCCCTGGTGGGTTGTGCCCCCTCGGGGCACCCCCAGGTGCAACTCTGGCCCATTGGGTTCCTTCTGGTCCATAAAAAATCCACAAAAAGTTTCGTAGTGTTTGGACTCTGTTTAATATTGATTTTCTACGATGTAAAAAACAAGCAAAAAACAGGAACTGGCACTGGGCACTGGGTCAATAGGTTAGTCCCAAAAATTATATAAAGTTGCTATAAAATGATTGTAAAACATCCAAGAATGATAATATATTGGCATGAATGCTTCATAAATTATAGAAACGTTGGAGACGTATCAACATCCCCAAGCTTAATTCCTACTCGTCGTCGAGTAGATAAATGACAAAAGAAATAATTTATGAAGTGTGAATGCTAGCAAAGTGCACAAGTTTGAGCAATGATAATTTCAATCACTTTTTCCTATCATCATAACAACAATTCTTTCTTATGAAACTTCTCATATTATAGTGGCAACCAATTCACATGTTAAGGTTCAAACAATGAATTATCTTGAAACCCAACTTCTCATATTATAGTGGCAACCAATTCACATGTTAAGGTTCAAGCACAGCGGAGGCGGATAACACCAAGACCTCCAGAAGGAGCGGCCTCCTCAGGCTGGCTCTTGAGGAGCGGAGATATCTATGCAAGCCTCACCTCACGAGGTTCGGATGATGTGAGCCATGACGACCAAGGCCAGGCGGGCGCCAGCGGGCGTAGGACAGCAGTTTCCTCTTTGGTGCTAATAAGGCAAGCACAGGCGCGGAGTCCCGAGGAATCAGCTAAAGGTTTCCATTCCGGTGCAACAAGACCAAGACCGCCAGGACAGCAGGACAGAGGTCATCGCCGAGCCCACCATAACGTCACGACCAGAGGCTTTTGCAGCCGAAGACTACTTTTGTCAGGATAACATGTACTAGTTGTCTCCCTTCAAATTTGGCCATTGTGGGAACCCTTCCCGCCTTCATTTTTGGAAGAGGACCAAGGCCACTATAAATAGGACTTAGCCACCACCATAGAAGAGGGAGGAAGAGGGGACCGAGGGACGAAGAGAGGAGATCGGATCCATTCCATCCTCACCAGCTCACCAGCTCACTCGAACACAAGAACACACCTCCTCCTGAGGTTGTTCTTCCACTATACTAGTTCATCCTTAGCCCGTCGAGGCCAATCCACCACAAAGCAGGAGTAGGGTTTTACACCGCAAGGTGGCCCGAACCTAGGTAAACTGCTGTGTCCCGTTTCCTTCCAGTTCGTCAAGTTAGGACGTGAGATTAGCGAGTAGGCAGACGAGGTTGAGTTCTTCGCACGCACCCCAGAGTTCGAACCTCTCAAGGGTCTGCGGAACACCTAAATCCATCATTTGGCGTGCCACATAGGGGGGCGTCGGAGCCACTCTTCCACCGGACGATTCGCCACCACTCCACCGCTCCCATGGCTGATGCTCGTCGAGCTCGTGCTGAGCGCCGGGTTGCCCTCGCCGCCTGCATTGCTCAGAAGGCATCAGCGGGCGATGGCTGCCCTCGCCATCCCCCGTCCCCGGTGGTGAACACCGCCACCGGCCCCGTGGGCCACGAGCAGCAGGCTTCATTGCTACATCCTTCTGTGCAGCGAGATGGCCGCACCGCCACCCCATCGCTGACTCCGGCTGCCTCGTCTTCCCATGCTCGTCATGGCCCAGCGAACGTGGATGTTGCGCTGCTCATGGTACACGAGCTTCTACGCTACCGCCCGGTCGACGACCTCTACGAGGACTGGCTGGACCGCATCGCCGAGCTTGTCAGCGCCGCCGGGGAGTCTCCTGCACCATCTTGCTCACTGCCTCACCCGTCGCCTGCCGCGGGGGACGTAGATCACGGAGCACCTCCTCCACCTCCCATGCAGGACGTCATCATCGAGCCAAGGCGGGAGGCCCCTCGGCGCGATCTGCGGCATAGGGTGCCCGCTCGCGATGAAGCAAGATGCCAGGTGGTGCCGCGGGCGCAAGGAGATGCGCGTGCGCCCCCAACACCGCCACGTCAAGATCGCGCGCCACCTGTGGTGATGGTGCGCGAGCACCAAGATCAGGCTCCACCTCTACGGCGGGCTCCCGTGACCATGACAGGATGCCGCGCGTTCACTCCGGAGTTGCACAGCGTCGTCTGGCCAGGGAAGTTCAAGCCCGACCTGCCTCCATGCTACGACGACATCCCTAGTCCTGCTGAGTTCCTGCAGCTCTACGAGCTGATCGAGGCGGCCCACAACGACGAGAAGGTTATGGCGAACTGGTTTCCCATGGCCCTCAAAGATGGTACACGCTCATGTCTACTCAACCTCCCCCACGGGATCGATCTCCTCCTGGGACGAGATGCGAGAGCGTTTCGTCGCCAACTTCCAGGGCACTCGCGACCCCCCGCCGGCTGCGGGTGACCTGCGGCGCATCAAGCATCAGCCGGGAGAGACCTTGCAGAAGTACATCCATCACTTTAACAGTGTTCGCCTCAAAGATCCCCAAGGTGTCAGATGAAGCCATCATCTCGGCGTTCACTGATGGCGTCCGTGACGTCAAGATGAAGGAGGAGATCTCCATCCACGAGGACCTGTGCACGGCTCTGGAGATGTTCAATATGGCAACCAAGTGCATGAGAGCTGAGGAGGGACGCCTCTCCCTACTCGAGCTCCTGGAAGCTGACCCAGAAGACTAGAAGACCAAGGCCAAGGACGTGAAGCGCAAGGGGTCGGTCGTGCTTGCGGTCTAACCAGAAATGAAGCGCGACTGTGACCAGCCGGAGTCATCCAAGGGCACCCGCCCATTCTGCATCTTCCACAACATGCACAACCACAACACCAACGACTGCCAGGAGCTCAGGGCCATCCACGATAGGCGCCTCGGTCGTTGCCTGATACGTCTCCAACGTATCTATAATTTTTGATTGCTCCATGCTATATTATCTAATGTTTTAGACTATATTGGGCTTTATTTTCCACTTTTATATTATTTTTGGGACTAACCTATTAACCGGAGGCCCAACCCAGAATTGCTGTTTTTTTGCCTATTTCAGTGTTTCGAAGAAACGGAATATCAAATGGAGTCCAAACGGAATGAAACCTTCGGGAACGTGATTTTCTCACCGAACGTGATCCGGGAGACTTGGACCCTACACCAAGGCATCAAAGAGGCGGTCACGAGGGTGGGGGGCGCGCCCCCTGCCTCGTGGGCCCCTTGGAGCTCCACCGACGTACTCCTTCCTCGTATATATACCTACGTACCCCCAAACGATCGGAACAGGAGCCAAAAACCTAATTCCACCGCCGCAACTTTCTGTATCCACGAGATCCCATCTTGGGGCCTGTTCCGGAGCTCCGCCGGAGAGGGCTGTCATCACGGAGGGCTTCTACATCATCATAGCCTCTCCGATGAAGTGTGAGTAGTTTACCTCAGACCTTCGGGTCCATAGTTAGTAGCTAGATGACTTCTTCTCTCTTTTTGGATCTCAATACAAAGTTCTCCCCCTCTCTTGTGGAGATCTATTCAATGTAATCTTATTTTTGCGGTGTGTTTGTTGAGACCGATGAATTGTGGGTTTATGATCAAGTCTATCTATGAATAATATTTGAATCTTCTCTGAATTCTTTTATGTATGATTGGTTATCTTTGCAAGTCTCTTCGAATTATCCGTTTGGTTTGGCCAACTAGATTGGTAGTTCTTGCCATGGGAGAAGTGCTTAGCTTTGGGTTCAATCTTGCGGTGTCCTTTCCCAGTGACAGAAGGGGCAGCAAGGCACGTATTGCATCATTGCCATCGAGGATAACAAGATGGGGTTTATTTCATATTGCATGAATTTATCTCTCTACATCATGTCATCTTGCTTAAGGTGTTACTCTGTTTTTAACTTAATACTCTAGATGCATGCTGGATAGCGGTCGATGAGTGGAGTAATAGTAGTAGATGTAGAATTGTTTCGGTCTACTTGTCACGGACGTGGTGCCTATATACATGATCATGCCTAGATATTCTCATAACTATGCTCAATTCTGTCAATTGCTCAACAGTAATTTGTTCACCCACCGTAGAATACTTATGCTCTTGAGAGAAGCCACTAGTGAAACCTATGGCCCCCGGGTCTATTCTCATCATATCAATCTCCATCACTTTAATCTTGCTTTGTTTTTACTTTGACTTTTACTTTTTTA
This sequence comes from Triticum urartu, assembly GCF_056163025.1. Classification (NCBI taxonomy): domain Eukaryota; kingdom Viridiplantae; phylum Streptophyta; class Magnoliopsida; order Poales; family Poaceae; genus Triticum; species Triticum urartu. Next base: position 272,649,025 of record NC_141873.1, on the reverse strand, counting down.
CTTTGCATCTTTACAAAAATATCCAAAATATTATATCTATGAGATCTCACTCTCGTAAGTGACCGTGAAGGTATTGACAACCCCTAATCGCGTTGGTTGCGAGTAGCTATCATTTTGTGCAGGTATGAGGGACTTGAGCGTGGCCTCCTACTGGATTGATACCTTGATTCTCAAAAACTGAGGGAAATACTTACGCTACTCTGCTGCATCATCCCTTCCTCTTCGGGGAAATCCAACGCAAGCTCAAGAGGCAGCAAGAAGGATTTCTGGCGCCGTTGCCGGGGAGTTGTAACATCCCAAATTTTCAATTTGGAATGTTATACATTAGATCATCATTGCATATCATATTTTATTTGCGTTTGGTTTTGATCCTAGAATTTCTACGCAACTCAAGGACCCACAGAGAGAGTTGGGGAATTCATTATTTTCATATTTGAGTTTTCTTAAATTTTGAGAATAGGATCATTTGATTTTATTTATTTTATCATCAATTATTTCTATTACAAAAATATGAGAGAGGGAATAAAATGACTTTCCCAAAATAAAGAAATATTGAGGATTTAATAATAAAATCAAATAAGATTTTATTTCAGAGTTTTTCGTTTTTTTTGAATTTAGGAAAAATGTGCGTTTTTCAAAATTGCATTTAGGCCCCAAATAAATGTTCACATTGTGCGGCTTGATTTTAGAAGCCTGTGAAAATTTATTTTGGAATTTTTGGAGTCCGTTTAGTATTTCTTTTTATTTTTCTTCTGCGCGTAATTATTTAAAAAAAAACAACGAACCGACCTAGGGCCGTGTCCGACTAGGACTCCCGGCCCGTTAGGCTATATAAGCCGGGGTAGAGGCCCAGCCAAACCCTAGCCCCGCCCCAAGCCGCCCCCAGCGCCGCCACCGCGCCGCCTCGCCGCGCCACGCCGCCGCCGCCGGACGCCGCCGCACGCCGCCCGAGGTCCGCCGCTGCCTCGTTTTCCGCGCTGTTTTTTTTCGAAAAACCGTTCGGTTTTTCCGTTGGTTTTTCGTCGGTTTTTTTAAATATATCGGTTTTTCCGGTTTATTTAAATAGCGAGCGTTCGTCCGTTCGTTCGTTCTAACGAGCGTTCGTCGTTTTTCTTTTTCTCGGATTTAATCCGTGATTTTTCTGATCGCGATTCCTGATCCGATTTTCTTTTTAGTATAACTTTTCGCTCGTTTGTCAGAATCAGGCGATTCAAGCGCCTAGAGTTTCGTCTCGAAACCCTCTATCCTTTTAATCAACTTAAACAAGTTTTTGCTACTGTAAAATTTGCCCTAGATCCAGATTAGTAGAACGAAGTTGTTTTCTTTCGCCGTTTGACTTTCATTGCTTCGTTCGATTTGATTCTTTTTGCAAACCGGAGTTCTTAAGTTAAACCTTCTGGTTAGATCTCTTTTTTGAGTTTTACCTGTGCATTAGATGAGTACTTATTGTGTGCTTGTTTGTTTGTATATGATAGAATACCCGGAGTGCGCCGCTTGTTACTTTGAATCGCTAGGTTTCCCGGATCATCAGCAAGGCAAGTAACACTTTGATCATACCTTTTTTACTACCCAGTTTTTATTGCATTAGATTAATCCTCACACATTGCATGATTAAGATCTAATTAAATTGTGGGATGGGAAGTAGTTGAGGTAGTACCTATTACCTGTTTATTTTCAAACCTTTGGGAGTTACTTCTACGTTTGCTTAGTGTGCCATGCTATGCTAGTAGACGTGGATTGGGTGAGTGATATCCATGACAGATGTGAGATTGTTAATTAATGGTTTATCTAAGGTGGCAACTTAAACACACATCTGGGTGGATTGAGGCACCTGGGTATTCCAGGACTTGCCTGTTTTCTTTTGGACTGCCACCCAGGCTCAAAGGGATCATGAGACTATTCATACTAGAAACTTCTGTGTTTAGCCACAAGCTATTATGGGCTCTAGCATAGTTGACTAAGTCGTGCGAACTCTTACAGTGGTAGACTAGCAGATGTAGGGGATGTAGGCGGTACGGTCTACCCGATCGTAAGGTGCTAGTGCTTCTGAAAGACTATGTCTTGGTCATCCGTCTTCTCAAACACCATGTAGTGCGAGAAACCAAACGGAGGCGATCGAGTATTGTGGGGAAAAGTGCGCAAACCTCTGCAGAGTGTAATAAACTAATCATGGTTAGCCGTGTCCCCGGTTATGGACATCTTGAGTATCTAGTACCTGGATTATCATGTGAATCTCAACATGTTACTCTAAATTAATTTTGGTTGGGCTTTGTTTAATGATGATGCTTAATTGGGATTGAGAATGCTGTCAACCATTCTCAATGTTTAACAACCACCATGATAGTAATTAAATTTATTCCTTTGTAGTAGGGAAAAATTGGCTTTTCGCAAAACAGTAACCATAGAGCTTTCCACCAGCCAAATATGCATATAGTATAGCTGTTTCATTCCATTACTCTCTATGTGTTACCTTGCCAGCATATTCCATGTGCTGACCCGTTTCGTGCTGCAACGTTAATGTTGCAGACTTTTCAGACGATGATTAAGGAGTTTTTAGGTCGTGGTTCTATACTAAGTGATGCCGTTGGAGTTGATGGACTCACTTATCTTCCAAGCCTTCCGCTGTTATCGTTATTAGATGGCCTTAAGCCATATTTATTGTAATAAGTTCTCTATGGAGACACTCAATGTAATAAGTGTGTGATTGCTACTCTGTTATAAATCCTCCGAGTACTGTGTGGTGTCAGCATTACTGATCCAGGGATGAAACCGGAGCACAGAGATCAGACTGTTTGAGGTCTGGTCGCTACAGAGATGGTATCAGAGCACACGCTGACTATAGAACACGACCACTAAGCTAAAGACCTAGAACACTATTCACCCTCTTCTCTTCTGACTCCTCACCTTTTCGACTCTTTTAGGATGGCAGATGCAAGGAACAAGTTCACGCAACCGGATGAAGATACACCCTTTGGACGACACTTGAAGGAAGTTACTAGATACCTGAACATAGGAGTACCAAGCTTCACCGGAACCTACAACGCCACTTTACCTGAAGAAGAGCGCTGGATGATTCAAGTTCAAGTTCCAGGAAGAACGTTCATGCCAGTCACTAAGCCCATAGAGTTTTCTTTTGATGCACCAACTTGGAGTCTAGGAAAGAGCATGGCAGCTCACATCGCCATGGGACGTATTGGAGAAGTCTACCGCAATGATCTCAAGGATACTATCTACCAGATTTGTGGGCGCCGAGATGAGCATTGGGAAATGATCAGCACCAGGAAGGATAGATCGATTGCAGCTTTTATCCAGGAATTAAACCAGCACATTCGACGACAGGAAAACCAGATGTGCGCCGACATGATAGATCTGAAGAAGGCTAAGACAAGAATCAAGGAACTGGAGGAAGAACTCAAGGCTACACGTGAGGATTATGAAGAAGAAATTGAAGTACTGGTGGATAAGACCGGCGACCTAACAAAGAAGATCGGGATATTTATGGGAGGCCCTACACCAGTAGATGAAGACGAAGAACCCAAGGAGATTCGCCCGGAAGACTACATCATCATCGACGACACCGATTCGGATCCAGACAATAGCGATGATGATTATGTTGATGAAGCTGGAGCAGATATCATGGAGTCTACAACCGAAGAATATTTCTAGTAGACCACCTCATAAGTAGTAGTAGTCCACCATGTAAATATAGTAGTCCGAGCACTTTTGCGATAGTTAGATCGATTGTATGCCCTTGTTTGGTTGAATGAAGTGAATTGTTTGCTTTTCCTCATGTGCATATGGGTAGTGTTTTCTCTTTAGACCCCCTCTATTCTTACATCTCATCTTTTCTAAACCCTCAGATGCCTCCGAGACGTGACCCTGGATTTGCCTTTCCACCGGAGCTCACCCAGTTGATCCAGCAGCAGAATACATTGATGCAGTTGCTAGTCCAGAATCAGAATTAGGGGAGCAACAACAACCCACCACCACCACCACCTGTTGATCACTTAGTGCGTTTTCTTAGGCTGAATCCGCCGGTGTTTTCCAGTAGCACCGAGCCGATAGTAGCAGATGATTGGCTCCGCAAGACAGCTAGAGAGTTGACCATAGCAGGATGCACGGATGCGGAGAAGGTGAAGTTTGCCGCACATCAGCTTGAAGGACCCGCAGCATCATGGTGGGAGAATTTCACAGCCACTTTCCCTGTCGACACTGTCACATGGGACCAGTTTCAGCAGGCTTTTCATACTGCCCATGTTTCAGCAGGAGCTATGGCCATGAAGAAGCGTGAGTTTCGCAACTTGCGCCAAGGAGGACGGACAGTTGGCCAGTACGTGGAGGACTTTAGTAAATTAGCATGTTATGCCCCAGATGATGTTACTACAGATGCAGCTAAGCAGGAGAAGTTTCTGGAAGGACTGAATGATGAGTTGAGCATGGAGTTGATGGTAGAAACCTTCAACAACTACTAGGAGTTGGTAGATCGTGCTCTTATGATTGAAGGGAAGCAGCAGCAAATTGAAAGTTGCAAGAGGAAGTATGCACAAGGAAAGTACAATTCAGGAGCTCAGCAGAAGCCACATTTTACCCCTAGACCGGGAGGACATTTTTAGCATACCCATGGAGGAGGTAGCTCGCACAATCACAATGGCACCAGGAATGGTAATGGTAATGGAGGAAGCAACAGCCAGAATCACACCACCCCATCAACCCCAGCCAAGAAAGACCTGAGCCAAGTCACTTGCTTTAAGTGTTCGAAGACCGGACATTATGCCAATGAATGTCCTGAATTACAAAATGGAAATAGCAATGGAAGCTCTGGGAAGAAGCCGAACCCTTTCAACAGGGGACAGGTGAACCATGTTAGCGTGGAGGAGGTTGAAGCTCAGCCTGATGCAGTAATGGGTAAGTTTTTGGTTAAGTCATTTACTGCACTCGTTCTTTTTGATACTGGCGCGTCGCATTCATACATCTCAAGGGGATTTGTGGATAAGTATAACCTGTCAACCCAAGCCCTTAGGTCACCCATGTTAGTAACCTCGCCTGGAGCAGAGTATATGGCTAGTCGATGGTGTGATCGGTTACCATTAAGGATTGGTAACTATGTTTTCCCCTCAGACCTAATAGTATTGGAATCCCAAGGATTGGATGTGATATTAGGCATGGATTGGTTATCAAAGTATGAAGGGAATATTGAATGTGCTAGTAAGTCAATTTTGCTTACCACCCCAGAAGGGAGAAGGATCAAGTATGTATCCCGACATGTGCCAAAGAGGACACAAGTAAATTGCTTAACAGGAGTTGTGCAGGAGGAAGTACCAGTGGTAAGGGATTTCCCTGAAGTATTTCCAGAAGAGTTGCCAGGCATGCCACCGGATAGAGATATGGAGTTTTTGATTGAGCTATTGCCAGGCATAGGGCCAATATCAAAGAGACCATATAGGATGCCAACAAAGGATTTGGTGGTAATTAAGAAGTAGATTAAGGAGTTACTGGATAAAGGATATATTTGCCCAAGTTCTTCGCCTTGGGGATCGCCAGTACTTCTAGTGGAGAAGAAGGATGGATCGTTAAGGATGGTTGTTGATTATCGAGGATTGAATGAAGTTACGATCAAGAACAAGTACCCACTACCAATGATCAATGATCTGTTTGATCGATTGCAAGGAGCTAAGGTATTTTCCAAGATCGATCTGCGATCAGGGTACCATCAATTGAAGGTTTGAGAACAGGATATACCTAAGACAACTTTTACCACCAGGTATGGGCTGTACGAGTATACCGTTATGTCATTTGGTCTGACTAACGCACCTGCCTATTTTATGAACATGATGAACAAAGTGTTTATGGAGTTCTTGGATAAGTTTGTCATAGTGTTCATTGATGATATCCTGGTTTACTCGAAGAATGAAGAGGAGCATAAGGAGCATTTGCGTTTGGTACTTGGAAAGCTCAGAGAACATAAATGATATGCCAAGTTCAGCAAATGTGAATTTTGGTTGAAGGAAGTAGGATTTCTCGGACATGTTATATCTGGAGAAGGAATAGCAGTAGATCCCACTAAAGTTGATACCGTGACCAAATGGGAAGCACCGACCACGATTGGAGAGATACGGAGTTTTCTGGGACTCGCAGGATACTACCGAAGATTTATTGAGAATTTCTCAAAGATTGCGAAGCCTATGACGGAGTTGTTGAAGAAAGATACCAAGTTCATATGGACGGAGGAATGTGAGGCTAGTTTCCAAGAGTTGAAGAAACGTTTAGTTACCTCACCAGTGTTGATTTTGCCAGACCAAACCAAGGACTATGAGGTGTATTGCGACGCTTCACGTCGAGGACTTGGAGAAGTGCTTATGTAGGAAGGGAGAGTTGTTTCATATGCCTCAAGACAACTGAAACCTCATGAGTTGAATTATGCTATGCATGATTTAGAGTTAGCAGCCGTAGTGCATGCATTGAAAACATGGAGACATTTCCTCATTGGAAATCATTGTGAGGTGTACACGGATCATAAGAGTTTGAAATACATTTTCACGCAGAAGGAGTTAAACCTCAGACAAAGGAGATGGTTGGAGCTCATCAAGGATTATGATATGAGATTGCATTATCATCCCGGAAAGGCTAATGTAGTAGCTGACGCATTAAGCCGTAAGAGCCATGTCAATACAATAATGACGGGAGAAATACCAAGGGAGTTAGCAAAAAATCTTCGTGAACTATGTGTGGAAATAGTTCCTAGAGGCTATGTAGCAGCATTGGAGATTTAGTCAACCTTGATGGATAGAATCAGAGAAGCTCAGAAGACTGACAAGGAGATTGCCTCTATTAAGGAGAGATTGAGCAAAGGAAAGGCTAAAGGAGTTCGTGAGGATGAGCACGACACCCTATGGTTTGAAGACCGTGTTTATGTGCCCAATGACCCGGAGATTAGGAAGTTGATTCTGCAAGAGGCACACGATTCACCATATTCGATTCACCCAGGAAATACCAAGATGTATTTGGATTTGAAAGATATTTTCTGGTGGACCGGAATGAAGAAGGATATTGCGGAGTATGTAGCAGTCTGTGATGTGTGTCAGAGAGTAAAGGCAGAGCATCAGAAGCCAGCAGGATTGTTACAACCATTGCCGATACCCGAATGGAAGTGGGATAAGTTAGGCATGGATTTTATCACGGGATTACCCAGGACTCGTTCAGGCTATGACTCGATTTGGGTTATAGTTGATCGGTTGATGAAGGTAGCTCATTTCATCCCGGTAAAGACCACTTACACCAGTACTAAGTTGGCAAAGATATACATGACCAGGATCGTATGTTTGCATGGAGTTCCGAGGAGTATCGTATCAGATAGAGGAACCCAGTTTACCTCAAAGTTTTGGAAGCAATTGCATGAAACTTTGGGTACCAGGCTAGAATTCAGTACAACTTTTCATCCACAGACAGATGGACAGACCGAGAGAGTCAATCAGATTTTGGAAGATATGCTGAGAGCTTGTGCGCTAGATTACAGATCTAGTTGGGACGATAATTTGCCATATGTAGAGTTCTCTTACAACAACAGTTACCAAACCAGTTTGAAGATGGCCCCTTTCGAAGCTTTGTACGGAAGGAGGTGCAGGAAACCGTTGTCATGGGACGAAGTTGGAGACCGCCAGTTTTTTGGACCTGACTTGATTAAGGAGTCTGAATAGAAGGTGAAATTGATTCGCGATAGGCTCAAGATAGCCCAGTCCAGACAGAAGAGTTATGCAGATTCTAAACGGAAGGAGACAGTTTACGAAGTTGGAGATAGAGCTTATCTTCGAGTATCTCCACTTCGGGGAACAAAGCGTTTTGGAGTTAAGGGAAAATTAGCACCACGATTTGTAGGACCATATCGAGTTTTGGAGCGTATGGGAGAAGTGGCCTACAGGTTGGGATTGCCTGAAGGATTGTCAGGAGTTCATGATGTCTTCCACGTTTCCCAGTTGAAGAAGTGTCACGCGGAGATGGCTAACATACCCTTGAGAGATACAGTGCCATTGGAAACTATTCAGTTGGATAATGATTTGACCTATGAGGAGAAACCAATTAAGATTCTTGAGTTGGCCAGCCGAGTCACTCGCAGCAAGGTTATCAAGTTTTGCAAAGTTCAGTGGAGCAACCACACGGAGGATGAAGCCACCTGGGAGCGAGAGGAAGATTTGCTCAAGGACCACCCTCACCTATTTTCTAGCCAACCCGAATCTCGAGTGCGAGATTCATCTTAAGGGGGGTAGGTTTGTAACATCCCAAATTTTCAATTTGGAATGTTATACATTAGATCATCATTGCATATCATATTTTATTTGCGTTTGGTTTTGATCCTAGAATTTCTACGCAACTCAAGGACCCACAGAGAGAGTTGGGGAATTCATTATTTTCATATTTGAGTTTTCTCAAATTTTGAGAATAGGATCATTTGATTTTATTTATTTTATCATCAATTATTTCTATTACAAAATATGAGAGAGGGAATAAAATGACTTTCCCAAAATAAAGAAATATTAAGGATTTAATAATAAAATCAAATAAGATTTTATTTCGGAGTTTTTCGTTATTTTATTTGAATTTAGGAAAAATGTGCGTTTTTCAAAATTGCATTTAGGCCCCAAATAAATGTTCACCTTGTGCGGCTTGATTTTAGAAGCCCGTGAAAACTTATTTCGGAATTTTTGGAGTCCGTTTAGTATTTCTTTTTATTTTTCTTCTGCGCGTAATTATTTAAAAGAAAACAATGAACCGACCTAAGGCCGTGTCCGACTAGGACTCCCGGCCCGTTAGGCTATATAAGCCGGGGTAGAGGCCCAGCCAAACCCTAGCCCCGCCCCAAGCCGCCCCCAGCGCCGCCACCGCCGCCCCGCCGCCGCCGGACGCCGCCGCCGCCGCACGCCGCCCGAGGTCCGCCGCCGCCTCGTTTTTCGCGCCGTTTTTTTAATTTTTTTTCGAAAAACCGTTCGGTTTTTCCGTCGGTTTTCCGTCGGTTTTTTAGATTCGGTTTTTTAAATAGATCGGTTTTCTGGTTTATTTAAATAGCGAGCGTTCGTCCGTTCGTTCGTTCGAACGAGCGTTCGTCGTTTTTCTTTTTTCTCGGATTTAATCTGCGATTTTTCTGATCGCGATTCCTGATCCGATTTTCTTTTTAGTATAACTTTTCGCTTGTTTATCGGAATCAGGCGATTCAAGCACCTAGAGTTTCGTCTCGAAACCCTCTATCCGTTTAATCAACTTAAACAAGTTTTTGCTACTGTAAAATTTTCCCTAGATCCAGATTAGTAGAACGAAGTTGTTTTCTTTCGCCGTTTGACTTTCATTGCTTCATTCGATTTGATTCTTTTTGCAAACCGGAGTTCTTAAGTTGAACCTTCTGGTTAGATCTCTTATTTGAGTTTTACCTGTGCATTAGATGAGTACTTATTGTGTGCTTGTTTGTTTGTATGCGATTGAATACCCGGAGTGCGCCGCTTGTTACTTCGAATCGCTAGGTTTCCCGGATCATCAGCAAGGCAAGTAACACTTTGATCATACCTTTTTTACTACCCAGTTTTTATTGCATTAGATTAATCTTCACACATTGCATGATTAAGATCTAATTAAATTGTGGGATGGGAAGTAGTTGAGGTAGTACCTATTACCTGTTTATTTTCAAACCTTTGGGAGTTAATTCTACGTTTGCTTAGTGTGCCATGCTATGCTAGTAGACGTGGATTGAGTGAGTGATATCCATGATAGATGTGAGATTGTTAATTAATGGTTTATCTAAGGTGGCAACTTAAACACACATCTGGGTGGATTGAGGCACCTGGGTATTCCAGGACTTGCCTGTTTTCTTTTGGACCGCCACCCAGACTCAAAGGGATCATGAGACTATTCATACTAGAAACTTCCGTGTACAACCACAAGCTATTATGGGCTCTAGCATAGTTGACTAAGTCGTGTGAACTCTTATAGTGGTAGACTAGCAGATGTAGGGGATGTAGGTGGTACGGTCTACCCGATCATAAGGTGCTAGCGCTTCTGAAAGACTATGTCTCGGTCATCCGTCTTCTCAAACACCATGTAGTGCGAGAAACCAAACGGAGGCGATCGAGTCTTGTGGGGAAAAGTGCGCAAACCTCTGCAGAGTGTAATAAACTAATCATGGTTAGCCGTGTCCCCGGTTATGGACATCTTGAGTATCTAGTACCTAGATTATCATGTGAATCTCAACATGTTACTCTAAATTAATTTTGGTTGGGCTTTGTTTAATGATGATGCTTAATTGGGATTGAGAATGCTGCCAACCATTCTCAATGTTTAACAACCACCATGATAGTAATTAAATTTATTCCTTTGTAGTAGGGAAAAATTGGCTTTTCGCAAAACAGTAACCATAGAGCTTTCCACCAGCCAAATATGCATATAGTATAGCTGTTTCATTCCATTACTCTCTATGTGTTACCTTGCCAGCATATTCCATGTGCTGACCCGTTTCGGGCTGCAACGTTAATGTTGCAGACTTTTCAGACGACGATTAAGGAGTTTTTAGGTCGTGGTTCTATACTCAGTGATGCCATTGGAGTTGATGGACTCACTTATCTTCCAAGCCTTCCATTGTTATCGTTATTAGATGGCCTTAAGCCATATTTATTGTAATAAGTTCTCTATGGAGACACTCGATGTAATAAGTGTGTGATTGCTACTCTGTTATAAATTCTCCGAGTACTGTGTGGTGTCAGCATTACTGATCCAAGGATGACACCGGAGCACAGAGATCAGACTGTTTGAGGTCTGGTCGCTACAGGAGTCTACGCAAAAAGTCAACATACCAAGTACCCATCACAATCCTTATCTCTCGCATTACATTAGTTGCCATTTGCCTCTCGTTTTCCTCTCCCCCACTTCACCCTTGCTATTTTATTCGCCCTCTCTCTCTATCTCCCTCTCTTTCTCTATTTGCCTCTTTTGCCCGTTTCTTGTTTGCTCATATGGTTGGAATAATTATTTATTTATTACTAAACAGAGAATCTAAGATCTATGGATCCTCATCCACTTGCTAATCTTTTTAAGAGATCCAATTATGATGAACCAATTGCTAGTGAGTTTTGTGCACTAGATTATCTTTATGAAGTTCTGCTTGAAATTCGTGAATCTGAAAAGTGTGATGAATTACTTTATGAAGCGATTCACGATAGATCTTTGAATAAAAAGCATGATTGCAATGATTCTACTATAAATTCTATTAATGTCAATTGTGCTAATAATATGCAAAACTCTAAGCTTGGGGATGCTAGTTTTGCTATGTCCTCTACTTGTTGCAATGATCATGATTGGGGTGATTCTTCTTTTGATCTTGAAAATTTATTTAAACCACATGATGAATATGATATTGATTATAATGTTTGCAATAATATTGAAAGTGGGTTTGGAAAGGTCATGACTTAGGTAATGTTAATCCCACTATTTTAGAAGAGTGTCAACTTTGCATGCATGTGGATCGTGTTGAAAAATATTTTATGTGATAGCTATTTTGTTGAATTTGCTTATTATCCTACATATAATTATTATGAGAGAGGAAAAATATGGTGGTAAAAATTTTCATGTTACTAAATTACCTCTCGTTATGTTGAGATTGCTATTGTTTCTTTCCGCTTCCTTGCATATGCTTGTTTTTGCTTGCCATGATAATTTGTTTGCCTATAATATGCCTATTCATAGGAAGTATGTTAGACTTAAATGTGTTTTTCACATGATTTATGATGCTCTCTTTGTGCTTCAATTCTTGTCTTTCATGTGAGCATCATTGAAATTATCAATGCCTAGCTAAAAAGGCTTTAAAGAAAAGCGCTTGTTGGGAGACAACCCAATATTTATCCTTACTGTTATTTAATAAATAAATTATTTAGCCTCTGTTTTGGTTGTGTTTTTTGTGTTTAATTAGTGTTTGTGCCAAGTAGAACCGTTGGGAAGACTTGGGGAAAGTCTTGTTGAACTTGCTGTAAAAAACAGAAACTTTAGCGCTCACGAGAACTGCTGCCATTTTTATTTGGAGAGTGGTATTTAGTTAATTATTTTTGCTGATTATTAATAGATAAATTACTCACGTCCAGAAATTTATTTTAGAATTTTTGGGGTTCTAGATCTTGCGCTAGCTACATATTACTACAGACTGTTCTGTTTTTGACAGATTCCGTTTTTCGTGTGTTGTTTGCTTATTTTGATGAATCTATGGTTAGTAAAATAGTTTATAATCCATAGAGTAGTTGGAATACAGTAGGTTTAACACCAATATAAATAAATAATGAGTTCATTACAGTACCTTGAAGTGGTCTTTTGTTCTCTTTCGCTAACGGAGCTCATGAGTTTTCTACTTTAAGTTTTGTGTTGTGAAGTTTTCAAGTTTTGGGTGAATTCTTGTGATGGATTATGGAACAAGGAGTGGCAAGAGCCTAAGATTGGGGATGCCCATGGCACCCTCAATATAATCCAAGGACACCAAAAGGTCAAAGCTTGGGGATTCCTCGGAAGGCATCCCCTCTTTTCGTCCACTTCCATCGGTAATTTACTTGGAGCTATATTTTTATTCACCAACATGATTTGTGTTTTGCTTGGAGCGTCTTGTATTATTTTTGTCTTTGTGTTTTAGTATGCCACAATCATCCTTTCTGTACACACCTTTTGAGAGAGCCATACATGAATTAAAATTTTATAGAATACTCTATGTGCTTCACTTATATCTTTTGAGCTATGTAATTTTGCTCTATGTGCTTCACTTATATCTTTTGAGCTATGTAGTTTTACTCTATGTGCTTCACTTATATCTTTTAAGCGTTATAATTTTGCTCTATGTGCTTCACTTAGATCTTTTAGAGCATGATGGTGGATTTGTTTTAAAGAAACTATTGATCTCTCATGCTTCACTTAAATTATTTTGAGAGTCTCTTAATAGCATGGTAATTTGCTTAATGATAATATGCTTGGTATTCAAGATTTGTAGAACTTTCTTTTGAGTGTTTTGAATACTAAGAAAATATTGAAGGATGATAATTGTTTTGAGATATGGAGGTGATAATATTAAAGTCATGCTAGTTGAGTAGTTGTGAATTTAAAGAATACTTGTGTTAAAGTTTGTGATTCCCGTAGCATGCACGTATGGTGAACCGTTATGTGATGAAGTCGGAGCATGATTTATTTATTGAATGTCTTCCTTATGAGTGGCGGTCGGGGACGAGCGATGGTCTTTTCCTACCAATCTATCCCCCTAGGAGCATGCACGTAATACTTTGCTTTGATAAACTTCTAGATTTTTGCAATAAGTATATGAGTTCTTTATGACTAATGTTGAGTCCATGGATTATACACACTCTCACCCTTCCACCTTTGCTAGCCTCTCTAATACCGCACACTTTTCGCCGGTATCATACACCTACCATATACCTTCCTCAAAACAGCCACCGTACCTACCTATTATGGCATTTCCATAGCCATTCCGAGATATATTGCCATGCAACTTTCCACCGTTCCGTTTATTATGACACATTCATCATTGTCATATTGCATATCCCGGTACACCGCCGGAGGCATTCATATAGAGTCATATTTTGTTCTAAGTATCGAGTTGTAATTGTCGAGTTGTAAGAAAAATAAAAGTGTGATGATCATCATTATTAGAGCATTGTCTCGGTGAGGAAAGGATGATGGAGACTATGATTCCCCCACAAGTCGAGATGAGACTCCGGGCGAAAAATAAATAAAAGAGGCCAAAGAAGCCCAAATAAAAAGAGAAATAAAAGAGGCCATAAAAAGAGAAAAGGCCCAAATAAAAAAAATAAAAAAATGAGAGAAAAAGAGAGAAGGGACAATGTTACTATCCTTTTACCACACTTGTGCTTCAAAGTAGCACCATGATCTTCATAGTAGAGAGTCTCTCATGTTATCACTTTCATATACTAGTGGGAATTTTACATTATAGAACTTAGCTTGTATATTCCAATGATGGGCTTCCTCAAAAATGCCCTAGGTCTTCGTGAGCAAGCAAGTTGGATGCACACCCACTTAGTTTCTTTTTGAGCTTTCATATACTTATAGCTCTAGTGCATCCGTTGCATGGCAATCCCTACTCACTCACATTGATATCTATTGATGGGCATCTCCATAGCCCGTTGATACGCCTAGTTGATGTGAGACTATCTTCTCCTTTTTGCTTCTCCACAACCACCATTCTATTCCACCTATAGTGCTATATCCATGGCTCACGCTCATGTATTGCGTGAAGATTGAAAAAGTTTTGAAAAAGTTAGAGTATGAAACAATTGTTTTGCTTGTCATCGGGGTTGTGCATGATTTAAATATTTTGTGTGGTGAAGATAGAGCATAGCCAGACTATATGATTTTGTAGGGATAACTTTCTTTGGCCATGATATTTTGAGAAGACATAATTGCTTTGTTAGTATGCTTGAAGTATTATTATTTTTATGTCAATATAAACTTTTATCTTGAATCTTTCGACTCTGAATATTCATATCACAATTAAGAAGATTTGCACTGAAATTATGCCAAGCAGCACTCCGCATCAAAAATTCTCTTTTTATCATTTACCTACTCGAGGACGAGCAGGAATTAAGCTTGGGGATGCCTGATACGTCTCCAACGTATCTATAATTTTTGATTGCTCCATGCTATATTATCTACTGTTTTGGACTATATTGGGCTTTATTTTCCACTTTTATATTATTTTTGGGACTAACCTATTAACCAGAGGCCCAGCCTAGAATTGCTGTTTTTTTTGCCTATTTCAGTGTTTCGAAGAAACGGAATATCAAACGGAGTCCAAACGGAATGAAACCTTCGGGAACATGGTTTTCTCACCGAACGTGATCCAGGAGACTTGGACCCTACGCCAAGACATCAGAGAGGCGGTCACAAGGGTGGGGGGCGTCCCCCCTAGGGCGCGCCCCCTGCCTTGTGGGCCCCTCGGAGCTCCACCGACGTACTCCTTCCTCCTATATATACCTACGTACCCCCAAACGATCATAACAGGAGCCAAAAACCTAATTCCACCACCGCAACTTTCTGTATCCACGAGATCCCATCTTGGGGCCTGTTCCAGAGCTCCGCCGGAGAGGGCCGTCATCACGAAGGGCTTCTACATCATCATAGCCTCTCCGATGAAGTGTGAGTAGTTTACCTCAGACCTTCGGGTCCATAGTTAGTAGCTAGATGGCTTCTTCTCTCTTTTTGGATCTCAATACAAAGTTCTCCCCCTCTCTTGTGGAGATCTATTCGATGTAATCTTCTTTTTGTGGTGTGTTTGTTGAGATCGATGAATTGTGGGTTTATGATCAAGTCTATCTATGAATAATATTTGAATCTTCTCTGAATTCTTTTATGTATGATTGGTTATCTTTGCAAGTCTCTTCAAATTATCCGTTTGGTTTGGCCAACTAGATTGGTAGTTCTTGCCATGGGAGAAGTGCTTAGCTTTGGGTTCGATCTTGCGGTGTCCTTTCCCAGTGACGGAAGGGGTAGCAAGGCACGTATTGCATCGTTGCCATCGAGGATAACAAGATGGGGTTTATTTCATATTGCATGAATTTATCTCTCTACATCATGTCATCTTGCTTAAGGCGTCACTCTGTTTTGAACTTAATAATCTAGATGCATGCTGGATAGCGGTCGATGAGTGGAGTAATAGTAGTAGATGCAGAATCGTTTCGGTCTACTTGTCACAGACGTGATGCCTATATACATGATCATGCCTAGATATTCTCATAACTATGCTCAATTCTGTCAATTGCTCAACAGTAATTTGTTCACTCACCGTAGAATACTTATGCTCTTGAGAGAAGCCACGAGTGAAATCTATGGCCCCCGGGTCTATTCTCATCATACCAATCTCCATCACTTTAATCTTGCTTTGTTTTTACTTTGCCTTTTACTTTTTACTTTGCATCTTTATCAAAAATACCAAAAATATTATATCTATCAGATCTCACTCTCGTAAGTGACCGTGAAGGGATTGACAACCCCTAATCGCGTTGGTTGCGAGTAGCTATCGTTTTGTGCAGGTACGAGGGACTTGAGCGTGGCCTCCTACTGGATTGATACCTTGGTTCTCAAAAACTTAGGGAAATAGTTACGCTACTCTGCTGCATCATCCCTTCTTCTTCGGGGAAATCCAACGCAAGCTCAAGAGGTAGCATCGCCCTGAGCGCAATGACCGAGGCTATGGCCACGGAGGTGACTGAGGCGGAGGACGCTGGGACGGCCGCAACCCCCGCCAGGAGTGGCACGACTAGCCTCGTGAGGACCGCTGGCAGGGCCAACCTCGCGAAGGTGCCTGGCATGATCAGCCTCGCGAGGACCGCCCTCAGGGCAATGCTGTTCTTCCTCTGCTGCCGCCACCGTGAAGAAGGAATGACAACCACCACCTGGACGAGGGGGCTTGCAGCTTCTAGAAGCCTTGTGCCATCGTTTGCATCCTAGGTGGCACTCAGGCCCCCGCCTCTCATCGCATCTTCAAGCAGTTCACCCGCGATGTGAACACGGCCCTCCCCAAGCTTGAGGCGACGTGTTCGCTCAGGTGGTCCAAGTACACCATCACCTTGGACTCCTGCGACCAGCTCAAGTGCGCGGCCACGGCCGGCGCCCTCCCGATGCTCTGCTCACCCATCATCAGCAACGTCCCCGTCACCAAGACACTCAACGATGGTGGTGCGGGGCTCAATGTTCTCTCTATCGAGACATTCGACAGGCTCCAGGTGCCGTACCACCAGCTTCAGCCTACCAAGCCCTTCTCAAGAGTGGCCGACGGCTCCACCACCCCGATAGGGCAGGTCCGCCTCCCTGTCACCTTTAGCACGCGTGAAAACTACCGCAACGAGCTCATCGACTTCAATGTCTCCCACATTCGCCTCCCGTACAACGCCATCCTCGGGTACTCGGCCCTGGCCAAGTTCATGGCAGTCACCCACCATGGCTACAACGTCCTGAAAATGCCGGGAAGCTGCGGCATCATCACGGTCGCCTGCGAGGAGAAGGACACGGTGTGCTCTCTCGAGCGTGCCTACCAGGCTGCGGCGGTCGAGGACCCAGATGGCGAGGGCGCTGTCTACCCTCCTGAGGCGGTACCCAAGAAGAAGAAGTAGCTGCTCCGCCAAGGGCCTCAGGAGGGCGGAGCGCCCGGCGGTGGTTCCTCAAGCCCTGCACCCACTGACGGGGCGCCTTCCCCTCTCGCATAGGAAGGCGCGCCCGACGCCCCTTTCAGGCTGGGCTGGGGAGATCTCTTCTTGAGGGCCTCTGACCTGGCCAGCTCACGAAGGAGGCGCTCGGGCACCATGTGGAGGCGTGCTTCAGTGCACGCTTCTGTGAGGAAAGAACAGGGCGCGAGGCGCCAGGCGCTCAGGAGTTTATCACCAAGGCAATCGAGGAGCTTCAGGAGGCAAGAGCTATGCGAGGCGACCGTCGCCCACCACCCGGCGCAGCTCCCTGCCCTGGCGAGGATAGTGAGTTGCGCGCTTGCGTCAACATCTCTGGGCTTAACAGGGCAGCGTCTAAGAGGCTCTTCTGGCTGTCCCGCATTGGCCCCCTCACAGCTACGTTCGCATGCCTTTCGGTCTGCCGAGCAGGGCTATCATGCACCAGTGCCACATGTGGGGCGTCCTGGCGGCCCTAGAGGGCAGGCACCAGGTGATCCTGGCGGAGATAGCGACGGATTCTCGCGAGCCCCCTAGGCCCCCAGATCCTCCCGAGGTTCGGGGCTTGGGCGGCTCATGAGGAGCGACTTCTGCAGCACGCGTCTCCAGCTACTCTAACACCTCTTCAGCAATGGTGCTAGGTGACATATTTTTGGTTTGTTCAGTTGGGAGCGCCCCTCGGGCTGCATCATCCCCAAGCCGTATGGGTCCATCCCTGCGACATGTATCCTTCTTGCATCTGTCAGAACTGGCTTTACCTTATTCCATGAGCTATTTTACGGTCATCACCCGCTTGCCTGGCACTCTATTGCCCTTCGCGGCCTCCCCGCGCCGCTGACCCGCCTCTTGCTCATCCCGCAACTGGGGCTACACATGTTGGCATGGCACTTGTGCTCGGGTCCATCCCTACAACACTGACAAATCTAAGGGATCGAGCTCTGGCTCGCGACCTGTCCCACGCACGTCACCTCACCAGGTCCTCAATGCCTTCATCTTCTTAGGGAATGACCAACTGTAGGACAGCAAGTGTGGCCATGTGTCATGTTCTCCTCCTCGGACTAACTCGCAGGAATCTCCAGAGCTTAACTACGGGCAGGCCCCGCCGGCCATCCCTTTTTCATGCAATTTGCTTGCACGTTAAAGGGGGGGCTCCCAAGCATCGTGCCTCGAGAGCTCCTACTGGCCCTCGAGCCCTCACCCCTGGCCTTGACCACGGCAGCGTGACCTAACATACCAGTGGTGGCCGAGCCTCGCTCGAGGGCCGGGACCCGACGACGTAGAGCATCAACATGAGTGAGGAAAAGGGAGGCCGGCGAGAGCCCTACCTAGAAGCGTCACCACTAAGGCACGATCAGGCGCTCCACAAAGGAATCAATGCAGGTTCACTAAGATAAGTCACCCATACATATTGGCGCAAACCTCATGACCTAGCCTCTCAACCCTCACAACCTCGCTTGGGCAATGTCGCCTTCCTTTTCGGCCTTCATGGAGCTGCTTGCATGCCAAAGGGGACCTCCTGAGCATCGAGCCTCAGGAGCTCTTACCGGACATCGGGTCGCTCACCTCCTGGCCTTGACCACGACATCACGACCTGTCATACCAGCGATGGCTAAAGATCGCCTGGGGGCTGGGTCTTGTCGATGTAGAGCACTAAGCTACCGCGAGGTTGAAAAGGGGGAACTGTGCCGGAGCAAGATACGGAACTTCAACATCATACTAGGGAGGATAACATTAAGGCAAAAGCGCTACCCTTTTTTTACACCGGGCGTTACCGCCGACGCCGGGCGGATGCCACTGCTGCGCTCCCGGAGCGGCGAGAGCTCGACGACACGTAATTGTCGTCGCTGGACTCCGAAGACTCGCTGGGCTCGGGAGAGTCGCTGGACTCCAGGGAGTCGCCGCTGCTGCTAGAGGAGCTGTTGGCAAGGCCAGGGGAAAGTTCAGCGCCCGTGGCCATGCTACCTCTTGAGCACTGCGTTGGTTTTCCCCAAAGAGGAAGGGATGATGCATCAAAGTAGCGTAAGTATTTCCCTCAGTTTTTGAGAACCAAGGTATCAATCCAGTAGGAGGCTACGCGCGAGTCCCTCGTACCTGCACAAAACAAATAAATCCTCGCAACCAACGCAAATAGGGGTTGTCAATCCCTATAAGGCCACTTACGAGAGTGAGATCTGATAGATATGATAAGATAATATTTTTGGTATTTTTGTGATAAAGATGCAAAGTAAAATAAAGGCAAAGTAATTAACTAAGTAGTAGGAGATTAGTATGATAAAGATAGACCTAGGGGCCATAGGTTTCACTAGTGGCTTCTCTCGAGAGCATAAGTATTCTACGGTGGGTGAACAAATTACTGTTGAGCAATTGACAGAATTGAACATAGTTATGAGAATATCTAGGCATGATCATGTATATAGGTATCACGTCCCAGACAAGTAGACCGACTCTTGCCTGCATCTACTACTATTACTCCACTCATTGACCGCTATCCAGCATGCATCTAGAGTATTGAGTTAAAAACAGAGTAACGCCTTAAGCAAGATGACATGATGTAGAGGGATAGACTCATGCAATATGAAGAAAACCCCATCTTGTTATCCTCGATGGCAACAATACAATACGTGCCTTGCTGCCCCTACTATCACTGGGAAAGGACACCGCAAGATTGAACCTAAAGCTAAGCATTTCTCCCATTGCAAGAAAGTTCAATCTAGTAGGCCAAACCAAACTGATAATTCGAAGAGACTTGCAAACATAACCAATCATACATAAAAGAATTCATAGAAGATTCAACTATTGTTCATAGATAGACTTGATCATAAACCCACAATTCATCGGCCTCAACAAACACACCGCAAAAAGAAGATTACATCGAATAGATCTCCACAAGAGAGAGGGAGAACATTGTATTGAGATCCAAAAAGAGAGAAGAAGCCATCAAGCTACTAACTATGGACCCGTAGGTCTGAGGTAAACTACTCACACTTCATCAGAGGGGCTATGGTGTTGATGTAGAAGCCCTCCGTGATCGATGCCCCCTCCGGCGGAGCTCCAGAACAGGCCCCAAGATGGGATCTCGTGGATACAGAAAGTTACGGCGGTGGAATTAGGGTTTTGGCTCTGTTTCTGATCGTTTGGGGGTACGTGGATATATATAGGAGGAAGGAGTACGTCGGTGGAGCAACAGGGGGCCCACGAGGGTGGAGGGCGCACCCCCCTACCTCGTGGTCTCCTGTTTCTTTTCTTGACGTAGGGTCCAAGTCTCCCGGGTCTTGTTCGTTGATAAAATCACGTTCCCGAAGGTTTCATTCCGTTTGGACTCTGTTTGATATTCCTTTTCTTCGAAACCCTAAAACAGGCAAAAAATAGCAATTCTGGGCCGGGCCTCCGGTTAATAGGTTAGTCCCAAAAATAATATAAAAGTGGATAATAAAGCCCAATAATGTCCAAAATAGTATATAATATAGCATGGAGCAATCAAAAATTATAGATACGTTGGAGACGTATCAAGCATCCCCAAGCTTAATTCTTGCTCGTCCTCGAGTAGGTAAATGATAAAAACAGAATTTTTGATGCGGAGTGCTACTTGGCATAATTTTAATGTAATTCTTCTTAATTGTGGTATGAATATTCAGATCCGAAAGATTCAAGAAAAAAGTTCATATTGACATAAAATAATAATACTTCAAGAATACTAACTAAGCAATTATGTCTTCTCAAAATAACATGGCCAAAGAAAGTTCATCCCCACAAAATCATATGGTTTAGTCATTTTTCATTTTCATCACACAAGAATGCTCTCATCATGCACAACCCCGATGACAAGCCAAGCGATTGTTTCATACTTTAGTAATCTCAAACCTATAAACTTTCACACAATATATGAGCGCGAGCCATGGACATAGCACTATAGGTGGAATAGAATATAATGAGGGGGGTTATGTGGAGAAGACAAAAAAGGAGAAAGTCTCACATCAACGAGGCTAATCAATGGGCTATGGAGATGCCCACCGATTGATGTTAATGCAAGGAGTAGGGATTGCCATGCAACGGATGCACTAGAGCTATAAATGTATGAAAGCTCAACAAAAGAAACTAGTGGGTGTGCATCCAACTTGCTTGCTCACGAAGACCTAGGGCACTTGAGGAGGCCCATTGTTGGAATATACAAGCCAAGTTCTATAATTAAAAATTCCCACTAGTATATGAAAGTGACAAGACAAGAGACTCTCTAACATGAAGATTAAGGTGCTACTTTGAAGCACAAGTGTAGCAAAGGATAGTAACATTGTCCCTTCTCTCTTTTTCTCTCATATTTTTTTGGGCCTTCTCTTTTTATGGCCTTTTCTCTCTCTTTTTTTATATTCCTCACTTGGGACAATGCTCTAGAAAATGATGATCATCACACTTCTATTTATTTACAACTCAATGATTACAACTCGATACTAGAACAAAGATGGCTCTATATGAATGCCTCCAGCAGTGTACCTGGATATGCAATGGACCAAGACTGACATGTATGAAAGAATTATGAACGGTGGCTTTTCCACAAATACTATGTCAACTACATGATCATACTAAGCAATATGACAATAATGAATGTGTCATGATGAACGGAATGATGGAAAGTTGCATGGCCATATATCTCGGAATGGCTATGGAAATTCCATAATAGGTTGGTATGGTGGCTGTTTTGAGGAAGATATAAGGAGGTTTATGTGTGAAAGAGCATATCATATCACGGGGTTTGGATGCACCGGTGAATTTTGCGCCAACTCTCAATGTGAGAAAGGGCAATGCACGGTACCGAAGAGGCTAGCAAGGATGGAAGGGTTAGAGTGCATATAATCCATGGACTCAACATTAGTCATAAAGAACTCACATACTTATTGCAAAAATCTACAAGTCATAAAAAACCTCGGTACTACGCGCATGCTCCTAGGGGGATAGATTGGTAGGAAAAGACCATCGCTCGTCCCCGACCGTCACTCATAAGGAGGACAATCAAATAACACCTCATGTTTCAAATTTGTTGCATAATGTTTACCATACGTGCATGCTATGGTACTTGCAAACTTAAACACAAGTATTTCTCAATTTCACAACTACTCAACTAGCACGACTTTGATATTATTACCTCTATATCTCAAAACAATCATCAAGCATCAAACTTCTCTTAGTATTCAAAACACTCTTAAGAAAATTTTACTAACTTTGAATACCTAGCATATTAGGATTATTTAAGAAAATTACCATGCTATTTAAGACTCTCAAAATAATCTAAGTGAAGCATGAGAGATCAATAGTTTCTATAAAACAAATCCACCACTGTGCTCTAAAAGATATAAGTGAAGTACTAGAGCAAAACTATATAACTCAAAAGATATAAGCGAAGCACATGGAGTATTCTAGCAAATTCCAAATCATGTATGGCTCTCTCAAAAGGTGTGTACAGCAAGGATGATTGTGGTAAACTAAAAAACAAAGACTCAAATCATACAAGACGCTCCAAGCAAAACACATATCATGTGGCGAATAAAAATATAGCTCCAAGTAAAGTTACCGATAGAAGTAGACGAAAGAGGGGATGCCTTCCGGGGCATCCCCAAGCTTTGGCTTTTAGGTGTCCTTAGATTATCTTGGGGGTGCCATGGGCATCCCCAAGCTTAGGCTCTTGCCACTCCTTGTTCCATAATCCATCAAATCTTTACCCAAAACTTGAAAACTTCACAACACAAAACTTAAAGTAGAAAATCTCGTGAGTTCCGTTAGCGAAAGAAAATAAAAAACCACTTCAAGGTACTGTAATGAACTCATTATTTATTTATATTGGTGTTATACCTACTGTATTCCAACTTCTCTATGGTTTATAAACTATTTTACTAGCCATAGATTCATCAAAATAAGCAAACAACACACGAAAAACAGAATCTGTCAAAAACAGAACAGTCTGTAGTAATCTGTAGCTAGCGCAAGATCTAGAACCCCAAAAATTCTAAAATAAATTTCTGGACGTGAGGAATTCATCTATTAATCATCTTAAAAAATAATTAATTAAATATAACTTTCCAAATAAAAATGGAAGTAGTTCTCGTGAGTGCTAAAGTTTCTGTTTTTTACAGCAAGTTCAACAAGACTTTCCCCAAGTCTTCCCAATGGTTCTACTTGGCACAAACACTAATTAAGCACAAAAACACACAACCAAAACAGAGGCTAGAAAATTTAGTTATTAAATAACAGCAAGGAAAAATATTGGGTTGTCTCCCAACAAGCGCTTTTCTTTAAAGCCTTATATCTAGGCATTGATAATTTTAATGATGCTCACATGAAAGACAAGAATTGAAGCACAAAAGGAGCATCATAAAGCATGTGACAAACACATCTAAGTCTAACATAATTATTATGCATAGGCATCTTATAGGCAAACAAATTATCAAGGCAAGCAAAAACTAGCATATGCAAGGAAGAGGAAAGAAACAATAGCAATCTCAACATAACGAGAGGTAATTTAGTAACATGAAAATTTCTACAACCATATTTTCCTCTCTCATAGTAATTACATGTTGGATCATAAGCAAATTCAACAATATAGCTATCACATAAAATATTCTCAACATGATCCACATGCATGCAAAGTTGGCATTTTTCTGAAATAGTGGGATTAACATTAACTAAGGTCATGACCTTCCCAAACTCACTTTTATCAAAAACTTCATAAGATTGAAAATTCTCCAAATATGTGGGATCTAAAGTTGACATTCTTCCAAACCCACTTTCAATATTATTGAAAACATTATAATCAATCTCATATTCATCATGGGGCTTAAATAAATTTTCAAGATCAAAAGAAGTATCACCCCAATCATGATCGGTACAACAAGTAGAGGACATAGCAAAATTAGCATCCCCAAGCTTAGGGTTTTGCATATTATTAGCACAATTGACATTAATAGAATTTATAATAACATCATTGCAATCATGCTTTTTATTCAAAGATCTATCGTGAATCACTTCATAAAATACTTCACCGCAATTTTCAGATTCATGAATTTCAAGCAAAATTTCATAAAGATAATCTAGTGCACAAAACTCACTAGCAATTGGTTCAACATAACTGGATCTCTTAAAAAGATTAGCAAGCAGATGAGGATCCATAGAT
Organism: Triticum urartu; assembly: GCF_056163025.1. NCBI lineage: Eukaryota > Viridiplantae > Streptophyta > Magnoliopsida > Poales > Poaceae > Triticum > Triticum urartu. The sequence continues at coordinate 272,624,671 of NC_141873.1, read as the reverse complement.
CTTAGGTTCTCTGTTTAGTAATAAATAAACGACAATTCCAACCATACGAGCAAACAAGAAACATGCAAAAAGAGGCAAAAAGAGAAAGAGAGGGAGGATAGAGAGAGAGAGGGCGAACAAAACGACAAGGGTGAAGTGGGGCAGAGGAAAACGAGAGGAAAATGACAAATAATGTAATGCGGGAGATAAGGGTATGTGATGGGTACTTGGTCTGTTGACTTTTGCGTAGACCTCCCCGGCAACGGCGCCAGAAATCCTTCTTGCTACCTCTTGAGCAATGCGTTGGTTTTCCCCGAAGAGGAAGGGATGATGCAACAAAGTAGCGTAAGTATTTCCCTCAGTTTTTGAGAACCAAGGTATCAATCCAGTAGGAGGCTACGCGCGAGTCCCTCGTACCTGCACAAAACAAATAAATCCTCGCAACCAAAGCAAATAGGGGTTGTTAATCCCTATAAGGCCACTTACGAGAGTGAGATCTGATCGATATGATAAGATAATATTTTTGGTATTTTTGTGATAAAGATGCAAAGTAAAATAAAGGCAAAGTAAATAACTAAGTAGTAGGAGATTAATATGATAAAGATAGACCCGGGGGCCATAGGTTTCACTGGTGTCTTCTCTCGAGAGCATAAGTATTCTACGGTGGGTGAGGGAATCCTGGATTAGTGGTCTCCGAACAGCCGGACTATCTCCATTGGCCGGACTGTTAGACTATGAAGATACAAAATTGAAGACTTCGTCTCGTGTCCGGATGGGACTCTACTTGGCGTGGAAGGCAAGCTAGGCAATACGGATATGGATATCTCCTCCTTTGTAACCGACCTTGTGTAACCCTAACCCTCTCCAGTGTCTATATAAACCGAAGGGTTTTAGTCCGCAGGACAACAACCATAACATACAATCATACCATAGGCTAGCTTCTAGGGTTTAGCCTCTCCGGTCTCGTGGTAGATCTACTCTTGTACTACCCATATCATCAATATTAATCAAGCAGGATGTAGGGTTTTACCTCCATCAAGAGGGCCCAAACCTGGGTAAAACATCGTGTCCCCTGCCTCCTATTACCATCCGGCCTAGACGCACAGCTCGGGACCCCCTACCCGAGATCCACCGGTTTTGACACCGACATTGGTGCTTTCATTGAGAGTTCCTCTATGTCGTCGCCGTTAGGCTTGATGGCTCCTACTATCATCGATAGCGATGCGGTCCAGGGTGAGACTTTTCTCCCCGGACAGATCTTCGTATTCGGTGGCTTTGCACTGCGGGCTAATTGGCTTGGCCATCTGGAGCAGATTGGAAGCTACGCCCCTGGCCATCAGGTCAGAATTGGAAGCCTAAACTACACGACCGATATCCGTGGAGATTTGATCCTCGACGGACTCAAGCCTCTGCCTTGTGCGCCATGTGGTCACGATGAGCATGACTTAGCTCTCCCGTCGGACAGTGCTAAGGAGATCGCACCGACAGCCGCTCCGACCCTCAATTCGGAGCCAGTTGCGCCTTCCGCAGACGGGTGGATGGACCCCGCCACGGAGGCCTTACCCTCAGCAGCGATCGAGCCGAACATCGACCTTGCCTTGCACGTGAGCCGTGTTGTTAAACTGTCGGATCCTTCTCCGGCCACGGACTCCGAACCGCCTGCGCCCGTTCCTATCGAATCCGATTGGGCGCCTATCATGGAGTTTACCTCCGCGGATATTTTTCAGCACTCGCCCTTTGGCAACATACTGAACTCATTAAGGTCTCTCTCCTTGTCAGGAGAATCCTGGCCGAACTATGCCCGACAGGATTGGGATGCTGACGACGAAGAAATTCGACGCCCACCCACCACCCACTTAATAGCCACTGTCGATGACTCAATCGACATGCTCGACTTCGACTCCGAAGACATCGACGGTATGGACGACGATGCGGGAGGCGAAAAGGAACCACCGCCCACAGGGCGCTGGACGTCCACCTCGTCATATGACGTATACATGGTGGACACACCAAAAGAAGACGACGACGAGGAATGGAAGGACGCAACGAAGGCTTGTTCCCTCGAGAAGTAGTCAAAGCGGCGGCGTAAGCGCCACCCAAAATCCCGCCTCGGCAGAAATACCGATCATATAGACCCAGCGTTGGAGCAGGGCGAACCACTGCCAGACCACGGCAATACGGAGAATCAAACCGAACAAACCAATTCTGTCAAAGATAATAGTCCGGACGACATAACGCCGGACAGGCACCGGGAGCAGCAGAATGCCCGTCAAAGGCTTGTTTCCACCGCGAGGAGTATGAAAAAGCAGAAGCAAAGGCTCAAGGCTGCGCAGGAGACACTCCAAATCAGATGGAGTAAAGTACTCAACACAGCAGCGAAGTACGATGGCAATCGCCCCACCAAGAGCTACCCAAAGCGGAAGTTGCTACCTGAATGCGATAAGGAGGCCTTAGACCCCCCACAACTAAAAATTAAAACAGCCATATGGCCAGATAGACGACCTCACGGCCAACATAAAGCGGCAAGCAATGCCGCACATAAGCCAATACGAGGTCTACGCGAGGGCTCGCATCAAAAGGACGGCAAAACCAGATCCATCTATGGACCACGCAAGCGTGCTCCAGCATACGATGCAACACAACAAACATCCGAACAACGCGGTACACCCAGATATAGGGGTGCTGCACACCCCCTATGTTTCACCGATGAGGTGCTGGACCACGAATTTCCAGAGGGATTCAAACCCGTAAACATAGAGGCATACGATGGAACAACAGATCCTGGGGTCTGGATTGAGGACTATATCCTCCATATCCACATGGCTCGGGGAGATGATCTCCACGCCATTAAGTATTTACCCCTCAAACTCAAAGGGCCAGCTTGGCACTTGCTTAAGAGCCTCCCCGAAAGCTCCATTGAAATCTGGGAGAGCTCGAAGACGCCTTTCGGGCAAATTTTCAAGGGACTTATGTCTGACCTCCGGACGCGGATGATTTGAGTTATATAGCTCAACAGCCCGGAGAGTCAGCCCGAAAGCTTTGGAACAGGTTTCTTACTAAAAAGAACCAAATTGTCGACTGTCCGGACGCCGAAGCCTTGGCAGCTTTAAGCATAGCGTCCGTGACGAATGGCTTGCCAGACACCTCGGCCAAGAAAAGCCGAGAACAATGGTAGCATTAACAAGCCTCATGACCCGCTTTTGTGCGGGTGAGGATAGCTGGCTAGCCAGATGCAGCACCAGCGGCCCCAGTACATCCGAAGTTAGAGATGGAAATGGGAAATCAAGGCACAACAGCAATAACAAACGCCGGAATAAAGAAGACAGCACGAAGAGCACGGCAGTAAACGCCGGATTCAAAAGCTCTCGGCCAGGTCAGCAAAAGCCGCCCTCTAAAGGCGTCAGAGATGTACTGTCCAGCCTAAACAAAATTCTGGACCAAATATGTCAGATCCATAGCACCCCTGGTAAACCTGCTAATCATACCCACAGAGAATGTTGGGTCTTCAAGCAGTCCGGCAAGCTCAACGCCGTACACAAGGGGGAGGATACACCAAGCGAAGATGAGGATGAGCCTCTCAAGCAAGACATTGGGGAACAAAAGAAATTTTCACTAGAAGTCAAAACAGTAAACGTGTTACACATGATCAAGGGGAGAAACAAAACGACACTCCTAGAAAAATATGCCCAAGGGCCTACCACCGCAGAATCCTGCCACTGGTCGTCTCAACCAATCACTTTCGACCATCGTGATTACTCAGCAAGTATCCGACGTACAGGATGGGCTGCCCTGGTATTAGACCCAATAATTGATGGATACCACTTCACACGAGTCCTGATGGACGGTGGCAGCAGTCTAAACCTGATATACCAGGATACAATCCGCAAAATGGGGATAGACCCAACGAAAATTTGCCATAGCAATACTACCTTTAAGGGAGTAACGCCAGGCCCAGGGGCTCATTGTACGGGCTCCCTGCTACTAAAGGTTATATTCGGCTTCCCCGATAACTTCCGTAGCGAACATTTAACCTTCCACATTGTTCCGTTCCAAAGTGGCTATCAAGCACTACTTGGACGCGAAGCTTTCACTCGCTTTAATGCAATACTGCATTACGCTTCCCTCACACTCAAGATGCCCGGTCCACGTGGCATCATTATAGTGAATGGAAGTATTGAGCGATCTTTGCGCGCCGAAGAGAGTGCGGCTGCCTTGGCAGCCGCACACTAAAAACGGCCTCACCAACTAAAGCATTTAACAGGTCGTCAAGGCCTCGGACACGGTTAGACGAGTCCGGTGCAGCTATATGTAATTCATACCGGATCGATGGTCACACCCCTATTACGAATACAAGGGGCTCGACACGCGCAGACAAGTGGCAATTTTTACTCATCTTGAATTATACATGGTTTCTTTAAAAACTATCCTTTTGCACGACAACTTTTTCACCTAAGTTCCTCTCTTTTATAGATAATCATCATGCTACACCTGTCCAGGATACGGCACAACGGAGACACAGGCGCAGACGTGCAACAGGGACCCGCTCCAAGGATTCTTTTTAGATTAAGACCCTGCGTAAACCTTTTTTACTGTCTCTTGTTGATACACATCCACCGAATTCTCAGCACAATTGAGAAGGATGCTGACGTCTTGGCATGTGGCCACGTTAGAATAATGCACGTACCTGGACACAAGGGGCTTCTTACAAAGGGCACTATTTAGGCTTGGTTTATACCATAAAGACCGAATACCTTAGGGAGTGTTCGGCGTCACGAGTTTGGCCTTATATGCATCAGCTCCGAATCATTGTCTTTGGTCAAATGTTGGGTTTGCCCGGCTCCTGTGTTTTGGTGCCTTACGTTCCGCTTTACCAGCTAAGGCAGCACCAGGAGAACTACTGCGATTGTGCCCTGGTTCATCCGGACGAGCACCTTAGTAGAGAAAGCCGAAAACTGACTGTCATGATATAGCATGAGACTGGTCAACCACTCGATGACCTATAGGGATGTTAGAATTCCTCCGCCTTAACGAAGGGCCGTTTCTCGGCCAGGCATGTACGCACCCCGAGATCGGGAGAATGCGGAGCCACCAGGGGCTATCTAGTAGCCCCACTGTCAAACTCCTATGGCTAAGTGAAAGTTTTAAAGCATTATAGTCCGGTTGCCTCGTTCGCTGCGCTATCACCTCCTTAATTGGACCAAGACGTCGGGTTAAGTGTGAACACGCATTTTTTGCGAGCACCTCCGCATTATATGCGTGGGGGCTGAAGCCGATGACTGCAATCTTTCAGGTTATACACATGTATACATAGACGGCCGCACAGGAGGCATCATACTACTTTCAGGCAAAAGTACAAACACAACCTTATAAAATTTCATAAAAACATTGTGTTTACAATAAGAATACATATCACTCAAACATAATATTCTTTGAGCACTGGGCCTCTATCAAACGAGCACCCTCAAGAACCTCCTCGAAATAATGCTCGGCAGCCACTCGGCCTATGGCCGAACCCTGCGCCGCAACAGTGGTAGCGTCCATCTCCGCCCAGTATGCTTTAACACGGGCAAGGGCCATCCGCGAGCCTTCTATGCACGCCGACCTCTTCATCGCATTAATGCACGGCACCGCACCAAGGACCTGCTGCACTAAGCTAAAATAGCTGTTCGGCTTTGGCTTTTCTGGCCATAGCTGATCCACAACAGACCTCATGGCAAGTCCGGACAACCTATTCAGTTCGGCCCATTCGGCTAGCTGGTCGGTCAATGAAAGCGGACGCTCTGGAACGTTGAATTGCGACCAGAACAGCTTGTCCACTTCTCGGTCTGTTTGACCTTGGAAGTACTTGGCCGCATCGGCAGCGCTCGCCGCCAAGTCCATATACGCATCTGCCAAACTCCACAGCTGATCCAGAGGGGCATACCGTGGATCTCCGAACTTCCTCCGCAGCATGAAGGGCTTCCCAGCCACAATATCCCCGGCTTCCTGCAGCTCCTCCTTCTTCGATCTCATAGCAGAGCGGGTGTCTTCGTACGCCGTCGTGGCCTTCTCAAGGTCCGTTGCCTTCGCTCGGTTCTCTTTTTCAAGGAGCCGGCAACGGTCGGCAGTGCCTTTCAATTCTACGGCCCTCTTGGCCATTGTCGGTGTCAAAACCGGCGGATCTCGGGTAGGGGGTCCCGAACTGTGCGTCTAGGCCAGATGGTAACAGGAGGCAGGGGACACGAAGTTTTACCCAGGTTCGGGCCCTCTCGATGGAGGTAAAACCCTACATCCTGCTTGATTAATATTGATGATATGGGTAGTACAAGAGTTGATCTACCATGAGATCAGAGAGGCTAAACCCTAGAAGCTAGCCTATGGTATGATTGTTGACGTGTATCTTGTCCTACGGACTAAAACTCTCCGGTTTATATAGACACCGAAGAGGGTTAGGGTTACATAAAGTCGGTTACAATGGTAGGAGATCTGAACATCCGTATCGCCAAGCTTGCCTTCCACGCCAAGGAAAGTCCCTTCCGGACACGGGACGGTGTCTTCAATCTTGTATCTTCATAGTCCAGGAGTCCGGCTGAAGGTATAGTTCGGCTATTCGAACACCCCCTAATCCAGGACTCCCTCAGTAGCCCCCGAACCAGGCTTCAATAACGATGAGTCCGGTGCGCAAATTGTCTTCGGCATTGCAAGGCGTTTTCTCCTCCAAATTCCGTGTACCTGTTTGAATAAAGTTCGGTTTCTTGTAGATGTTGCACTCCTCGGCTTCTACGCCCAATAATGGCCGCTTTCCACGTGCCAAATGAATATGAAAAGTCTTGAGTGTTTTTACGTTCACACCCCTAGCCGTGTAAATGAGTTGCCCTTTTTAAGGGGACGAGGATTTAGATCCAATCCACACCTTCTCCCCTCCACGAGTGTTCATCAGAGCGCATCCGTCAAAGGTCCATTCCACCATGGCCAGCCGCCGTAACTCCTCCTCTCGCCCTTCTAGCCCTAAGCCTGGATATTGGGAGAGATGTTCTACTCCGCATAGCGAGCTAGTGATGCTTCAGACCAAGGGATTTCTCCCCCCGGCCTATATGGTCCCGGTCCGAGCCGGTCTGGCCGTCTACAACGGCGGAGAGCAAGCAGAGAATGCCCGTAATCCATCGAAAGGAGAGCGGGTGTGCCTTGTTCCTTACTTAATAAGGGGGCTCGGATTTCCCATCCACCCGTTTCTCCGGGGGCTGCTGGAGTTCTACGGCCTCCAGCTACATCATCTCACGCCTGCCTCAGTATTGCATATCGCGGGCTTTGTAGCCCTATGCGAGCTGTTCTTGGGTATTGAAGCTCATTTCAGACTGTGGAAGGAGCTATTTTGCGTCGTGCCCCGTTCCAAGAAAGGGTCAATGTATCAAGTGGGCGGAGCTGAAGTATGGCGCATCGCCGGGACCGGATATCTGTCCGGAACTCCAAAGAAGGCGTCCGAAGACTGGCCCTCAGAATGGTTCTATATAGAAGATGTCCCGCTGCCGGATCCTGTCCGGATCGCCTCCCAGAGTTCGATAGTGCTCCTTTAAAGAAGCGCCTAAGCTGGCGTCCACGGAGCCCTCAAAGGGAAAGTGACAGGGACATTGTTTATCTCATGGGCCGAATAAGATTGTTGGCCCATTCCAGACTAACCATGATTGGAGTTATGGCCGAATGCATCATGCGGGGGTGTAGCCGCTTCAGTACAAAAGCCACCCCATGTGGGATTTCAACGGGGAGGACGACGCCATCTGCTACGGCCGTAAAGGGCCAGATTCAGTTGCCGCTCTATTAAAGATCTTGTCCACTTTGTACAAGGGAGAAGAGGAGGAATTTCTCCGCGTCAACCCATAGGGTGGATTCTCTATGCACAATCCCCCAAGCTGGGTAAGTGGTCGCATTTACTTGCTCATCCGTTTAGTGTTCCCATTGTTAAATACTTAGTCTGATGACTTCAACGCAGGAACTGCGCCGGGCCGTTAAGGACATAAGCAGCTCGCCTCCACAACCCGAGGACTCAGGACGGTCTCTCGACCCGGCCTCTCAAGAGGATCCGGACATATCTGTGGAGCTGATTGATGGAGTGTTCCATCAATTGAGCGAGGATAACGCCCTGGTGGGCATTACGGCTGATTACCCAGGGCTAATCCGAACACCCCAGGTACTTGAGACCGAAGTCCCTGTACCCCGGACAGGGGTCCGTCCACACGTGTTTAATTTCCTGATTGCAACCGAAATTTGCAGGGGAGGTTTTTGAGGCAGAAGGCCGAACCTGCGGCGATAAACCAACCAGGGGCCGCAGGGCCCCATGGGCAGAAAAGAGGTGCAGTCCGGACCGAGGCATCAGCACGAGGGTATGGCGCCCCCCTTTATCCTAGTTGTTATACCTTTGAGGCACACTTGACACTCGTGCCCTTTTTAGGACAAAGAGACCTCGCCGGACTATATCTGGAGAGGCTGTTAATCGCGCCTCCACCGGCCAGGCTCCAAAGCCTGGTCCGGGGGCGGAAGCGAACGCAAGGCGTGAGCCAGACGTTCCTCCGACGGAGGATGCGGACGGGTTATCGGCCACCAACTCAGAGGTGGAAAGTGCCATGAACCACAGGCGTCGCCGGACAATTCTTCGCGACGCTTGCTTCTCCCAAGAGGCATTAGATGCCTTCAATTCAGGAGATGCGCACCTCCGTGCCGCTCAAAATGGTCTAGCCAGAGCCACGGAGCAATATGTAAAAGACATACGGGTAAGAAAATTTTGGTAAATATATATGTAGCAGTAACCCTCGAGACTGAAAACAGTTAGAATAACTGGTTTAAGGATCATTTGAAATGCAGGTTCTTATAGAAAAGAATTCCCTACTGACCCAGGAGCTGGAAGAGTGCAAAGCCCAACTGGAGGCCGCACTAGCCGCGGCAGGGGAGCCTAAGGAGACCCCCTCTGGTAATATACATTTCGAAAGATAAGTATGTGGCGAAGCACGGCTTTTGTGCGAATCTGACAAATAAAATTGCAGATGGCGCCGGCTTGAATCCGGAAAGGCAACACCTCGAATGCCAACTAAAGGCTGGTGAGAGGGTGCTGTTAAAGGTGATGGGGGAGAAGAACGTTCTCCAAGATGCCAACACCCGGCTGGGCATCGAGCTAAAAGATGTTCGTGCCCAGCTGTCAGACTCCGTGAAGGAGAATCAGCGGCTTCGGCGCGGCATATTTAGTAAGTGCTTGAACGAACCTTTTAAAAGAAAGTTCGGCGGTGCCGTTGATTAACAGAGCAATGTCCGTAGGTATATTAACAGGTCGTCCTGCAGAGGAGATGCCCGGTTCTACGGGTGACCTTCTTCCCGACCTCTTGCAATTGCTCGATCGAGTTCGGCAGGCGATGCGAGGCGTCGCCCAGGTCCTGTGGCCATCCGTCTCCACACCCGAAGGTCTTGGAGAGCTTGCGGAGAAGCTGAGGGGAGCACGGCGTCGCTTCCAGTTGTGGAAGATATCAGCCTGCCATCAAGGCGCTAGGGAGGCCTGGGCCATGGTGAAGGCGCGGTATTCACAGGCTGACCCCAACCATATGGCCGAGGTTGGTCCTGTAGGGCCCGATGGGAAGGAGATCCCTGTGAGCTTAGTATACGGCCAAGTAGAGTTGGCCGCAAAGTATTCCCCGCAGGACTGTAAATTAGACAGCCTGTTAGATGGTATTGAAGAGGAGTATAATCAGTCAAAATGACTATGTAATTTAATTGACATTTATAATGCCTTCTAGCCGGATTGTAGATCGTTTGTCATGGCCGACCTTTTTGCTTCAGCCTCGGGACCTGACGGTCTGGAGTGTGTCCGAATTCCCGTGCGATTATATAGGAACCGGGGAATGTGTGGAGACCAGGCGTAGGGGTCATTATGGCATGAACAGACAAGTGCCCGACTAGTTATGTTATATTACATGGTTAGTAAGAAACATCTTCCAGGGAGAATAGTTCCGTTAGGGGTTCCTTTCCCTAGGAGGCATGCCCTAAAGTGCATGTCCATGCCACGAAGAGAAATGCAGGAAAAACATCTGGGGGCACGTGGAAAAAATAAAAAAGATCGTCTTTAGTTCACCGACCGAATATTCCCTTAAGAACGCTAGCTTTCAGCTTCACCCAGTCTAAGGTACACGTCCGGCTGACCCGGCAGTAACAATCGCAGAGGTGCTCCCTTTACCGCCTAGCCGAACAATCGGGAACGTAGGGGTAAGCACAGGAGCCAGGCAACCTAGCTTGGCCAAAACTTAAGTCATATCGATGCATATAGTGGTGAATAAAAGGTACACGCGGAAGTTTGACACATGTGTTGGGCGTGAAGCCCGTAGAAATAAGCTTCTGTTGAAAGAAGCCCCCAGGTTTGCTGAGCGCGGATAGCGCGTCACTTTGTGAGCCTCTAAAGGCTATAAGAGGGAAAGAGAGAGAGAAGGAGAGAAATGTAAGACAAAAGGTATATATAAAAAATGGACAGAGTAAGGAGACGAACACAGGATCCGGCGCTAGGCATAGAATCTTCGGAGGCGGGCTGCGTTCCATGGGTTCGGCTCGAGTCGGTTATCCGATGCACTTCGCAGGCGGTACACACCACCAGTCAGGACTTGGTCGATGATGAAGGGACCTTCCCACTTGGGCTTGAGTTTGTCCTTTTTCTTGTCCGGCAGGCGTAGAACTAATTCGCCAACATTGTAATTTTTGGCCCGTACTTCTCTGCTTTGGTATCTTCGAGCCTGCTGTTGATAAAATGCGGAACGGGCTTTTGCCACGTCACGCTCCTCCTCTAATGCGTCCAAACTGTCCTGCCGATCGAGCTCGGCTTCTCTTTCTTCGTACATGCACACTCGAGGTGAGTCATGAATTATGTCGCAAGGCAAAACTTTCTCCGCGCCGTACACCATGAAGAATGGTGTATATCCGGTGGTGCGATTCGGTGTGGTCCGCAGCCCCCAGAGTACGGAGTCGAGCTCCTCTACCAAGTGTGTGTTAGATTCCTCGAGGGATCGTACTAATCTGGGTTTAATGCCACTCATGATAAGACCGTTTGCACGTTCGACCTGGCCGTTAGTCTGTGGGTGATAGACAGAAGCGTAATCGAGCTTGATGCCCAAGTTTTTGCACCAGAGTTTTACCTCGTCGGCCATAAAGTTCGTGCCATTATCAGTGATGATGCTGTGGGGGACGCCGTAACGGTGTACAACCCAAGATATGAAGTCTATCACAGGCCCGAATTCAGCCGTCTTAACAGGCTTGGCTTCTATCCATTTGGTGAACTTATCCACCATGACGAATAGGTACTTGTGCTTGTGGGTTCCGCCTTTAAGGGGTCCAACCATATCAAGCCCCCAGACCACAAAGGGCCAAGTGATGGGGATAGTTTGGAGGGCGGTGGGTGGCATATGGCTTTGGTTTGCAAAGAGCTGGCAACCGGTGCATCACTGGACTAAGTCCTGAGCGTCTGCCCGGGCCGTCGGCCAATAAAAACCTGTACGGAAGGCCTTGCTTACCAGAGATCGGGCTGCAGCGTGATGACCGCCGAGTCCGGCATGGATTTCAGCCAGGAGATTGCGCCCCTCCTCTTCGGAGATGCACCTTTGAAGGACTCCGGTAGTGCTTTTCTTATAAAGCTCCCCCTCGTGGACTCTGTAGGCTTTGGATCGCCGCACTATGCAGCGTGCCTCATTCTGGTCCTCGGGGAGTACCTGCCTAGTAAGGTAGGCGAGGAATGGTTCCGTCCATGGGGCAATGACGGCCATTATTACGTGGGCTGAAGGTGTTACTTCAATGGCGGAGCCACAGATTGTGTCAGAATGCTCGGAGTCGGGCGGTGCGGTTGGGTCCGGGCTGTTATTGTTCGGCTCCCCTTCCCATGCCACGGATGGATTAAAAAGCCTTTCCAAGAAGATGTTGGGGGGGACTACATCGCGTTTTGCGCCGATGCGTGCCAGGACATCCGCCGCCTGATTATTTTCCCGGGCTATATGGTGAAATTCAAGCCCCTCGAACCGAGCTGACATTTTTAGGACGGCGTTGTGGTAAGCTGCCATTTTAGGATCCTTGGCATCAAAGTCTCCATTTATTTGGGATATTGCAAGGTTCGAGTCCCCGCGCACCTCTAGGCGTTGGATGCCCATGGATACTGCCATCCGGAGACCATGTAGAAGAGCCTCGTATTCGGCTGCGTTGTTGGAGTCCGTGTACAGAATCTGTAGTACGTATTGAACTATGTCTCCTGTGGGGGATGTCAGAACGACACCAGCCCCCAGTCCGGCCAACATTTTGGAGCCGTCGAAATGCATGATCCAATTTGAATATGTGCCGTACTCTTTAGGGAGTTCGGCCTCCGTCCATTCTGCGACAAAATCGGCCAAAACTTGTGACTTGATGGCTCGTCGTGGCTTATAAGTTATGTCAAACGGGAGGAGCTCGATGGCCCATTTCGCAATCCGGCCCGTTGCATCACGGTTGTTGATAATGTCGTTAAGTGGTACTTCTGAGGCTACTGTTATCGAACACTCTTGAAAGTAGTGTCGTAGCTTCCGGGATGCCATGAATACCACGTACGCAATCTTTTGATAATGTGGGTACCGTGATTTGCAGGGAGTGAGGACAGTGGACACATAATAGACAGGCCTTTGAAGGGGGAATTTGTGTCCGTCTGCTTCTCGTTCGACGACGAGCACTGCGCTTACAACCTGATGTGTTTCTGTGATGTACAATAGCATTGGTTCACCGGTGTTTGGCGCGGCCAGGACTGGGTTTGTTGCCAGTATGGCTTTTATTTTGTCGAGTCCGGCCGTGGCTGCGTCCTTCCATTTGAAGTGTTCGGTGCGCCGAAGGAGGCGGTAAAGGGGAAGGGCCTTTTCTCCTAGGCGGGAGATAAAGCGGCTTAGAGCCGCCACACATCCGGTTAACTTTTGTATTTGTTTGAGGTCCTTTGGGATATCCAATTGCGACAGAGCTCGGATCTTGGCTGGATTTGCTTCAATTCCTCTATTGGATACAATGAAGCCCAAGAGCTTTCCGGCTGGGACGCCGAAAACACATTTTTCCGGGTTGAGCTTGATGTCGTATGTTCGGAGATTATCAAATGTGAGCCTCAAGTTGTCTACTAGAGATTCAACATGTCTTGTTTTGACGACCACATCATCTACGTATGCCTCCACTGTTTTACTGATCTGGCTTGCCAGACATGTCTGAATCATGCGCTGATATGTTGCGCCGGCGTTTTTGAGCCCGAAGGGCATCGTGTTGAAGCAGAATGGCCCGTATGGTGTGATAAATGCCGTTGCGGCTTGGTCTGATTCTGCCATCTTGATTTGATGGTAGCCAGAATATGCGTCGAGGAAACACAACGAATCGTGTCCTGCTGTGGCATCGATAATTTGATCGATGCGGGGGAGAGGGAAGGGATCCTTTGGGCAAGCCTTGTTGAGGTCTTTAAAATCGACACATAGGCGCCAGGATTTGTCCTTCTTTGGTACCATCACCAGGTTTGCTAGCCAGTCCGGATGTTTTATATCTCTGATGAATCCGGCCTCCAATAGCTTTGCTAGCTCCTCTCCCATAGCCTATCTCTTAGGTTCAGAAAAACGCCGAAGAGCCTGTTTGATAGGTTTGAATCATGTTTGGATATTTAAGCTGTGCTCGGCCAGCTTGCGTGGGATTCCTGGCATGTCCGAAGGATGCCAGGCGAAAATGTCCCAGTTCTCCCGTAGGAACTCTCGCAATGCGGCGTCGACATTAGGGTTTAACTGTGCCCCGATGGAAGCTGTTTTGTTGGGTTCTGTTGGATGGACTTGGAATTTGACTATTTCGTCCGCTGGTTTAAAGGAGGTGGACTTGGATCTTTTGTCGAGTACCACGTCATCCCTATTCACGGTAGAGCGCAGCGCAGTCAGTTCCTCGGCCGCTAGGGCTTCGGATAGTGCCTCGAGGGCCAGTGCGCCTGTCTTGTTTTCGGCGCGGAGTGCTACATCTGGATCACTAGCGAGAGTGATGATCCTGTTAGGCCCGGGCATCTTGAGCTTCATGTACCCGTAATGGGGTATTGCTTGGAAGATTGTGAATGCTTCCCGCCCTAGCAAAGCGTGATAACCACTGCTGAACGGGGCCACGTGGAACGTGACTTCTTCGGACCTGTAATTGTCCGGCGTGCCGAACACCACATCCAGTGTGATTTTTCCTATACAGCGCGCTTCCCGACTGGGGATTATTTCTCTAAAGGTTGTGCTGCTTCGCGTGATGCGGTTCCAGTTTATATCCATTTTTTGGAGAGTTTCCTCGTAGATGAGGTTCAATCCGCTGCCGCCGTCCATGAGTACCTTGGTGAGACAAAAGCCGTCCACTATTGGACTGAGGACCAATAAGGCTGGTGCTCGGGCTGTTCGGAATTTAGGTTCATCACTGGCGTTGAAGGTAATGGCCGTGTCACTCCATGGGTTTATTGTTGCTACTTGGTAGACTTCGGCAAGGCTGCGGAGTGTCCTTTTTCGCATGTTATTTGATGCGAAGGTCTCGAAGACTGTTAATACCGTATTGGTGTCTCTGGGGTGGCTTTCTATGGCTTCTGGGATTATGAGGTTTTCGCCAATTTTGGCCACCTGCCGGAGTATCCAACATGCTCTAAGGCTGTGAGTTGGTGTGGCGTCCTCTGTACTATGAATTTTACGAGAAAATTCCTTATTTGACACTATCTTAAAATCTGCTTCCTTATTTGACACTGAAAAAGTTTTTCTTCTTTATTTGACACAAGTTATAAATTCTATTCCCTATATGACATTTTCGTCCATTTTAAGCCTAAATGACACCTGAAAAGACTCTTTTGCCCCTCATGCGGTATGTGTGTGGGGGGCAATAGCGCACACACGCAGCATCAGTGCGAAAGCAGAAGCACACACGCATCAACACATACACATGCACCAACACACACGCACGCGCACACACACGCACGCGCGCGTGCACACACACACACACGCACACACACACGCAGCAACACACCCACATACACACACACGCAGCAGCACACACACAGGCAACACATAGGCACGCAACAACACACACACGCACACGTACACACGCAGTAGCAAACACACAGGCAGCAGCACACATGCACACAAACATGCAGCAGCAGCACACATGTGCGCGTGCACCCACACACGCAGCAGCACACGCACGCGCGCACACATACCACATGAGGGGCAAAATTGTCTTTTCAGGTGTCATTTAGACTCAAAATGAACGGAAGTGTCGTATAGGGAATAAAATTTAGGACTAGTGTCAAATAGGGAAGAAAGACTTTTCCAGTGTCAAATAAGGAACTAGATTTTAAGAGTGTCAAATAAGGAATTTTCTCGAATTTTACAGGGTCCATTAAGCCATCCTTCCAGTACGGTTCCATGCCCTGTAGAGGGTTTTTGCCTTTTGGTGTTTGGCCCGGGTGTCTGGCCATGATGCACCCTTTTATTTCGGACTGGGCTTGCATTAAGGGCCGGATTGTCCCAAAATTTTGTTTCGGTTTTCCAGGCGCTTTCCATCGCACAGTACTTTCGTACTATGGACGCTAAGTCAACAAAGCGTGTAATATCACGGTGACTTATGGCGTTGAGTATTCCCTTGTCCGTGCAATTATTGCAGAAGGATGAAATTGCGTCTTCCTCGTGGTAGCCCTTTATCCTGTGCATAACCAGGAGGAATCTGGCCCAGTAATGATGTACTGTTTCTTTGGGCTCTTGCCTGATTTGGGATAGATCGCTAATGTTCGGGTGGGTGGGTGGAATTGAATCCGAAGCCTTACCCCTTCTGAGGCTCAGAGGCCGAGGAATTTGCGAACTCGAAAGTTTGGATTCCTGGATGTCGTCCAATGAATCCAGTCCGTCGCCTGATTCTCGGTTCAGGTCTTGAGTGATATCCTCCCCTCCGCGGACATCCGGTTTGGAGGGATCGGGAATCCGGACATAGCGAGTCCTTAGGATAGATGAAGGGTTGCCGCACTGTCCCTCTACCACGGCAACGTGATGGGTGGCTTGGGGAGAGTTAATCTCTCTCAGATCGGTTTTAGGCCCAATCTGGTCGTAATCCGTAGCGACTCCCAGGGCGGCGAAGCGATCCAAGAGCTCGTTTATGGAGGAAAGCTCTATTGGATTTAACTGCTCGGCAAGTTCCAAGTTGACATGAAGATTGTTTTCGATGGCTCGAGAAGTCATCGTCGGCGTAGAAGCCGAACATGTGGTCATAAGAAAACCACCTAGCCGGAGGGTTTGGCCGACAGCCAAAGCTCCCTTAGCAACGGTGCCGTCTTTAAAGACGGGGCGAGGCATCCTTCCTGATGGCGACGACACAGAGGAACTCTTAGTGAAAGCACCAATGTCGGTGTCAAAACCGGCGGATCTCGGGTAGGGGGTCCCGAACTGTGCGTCTAGGCCGGATGGTAACAGGAGGCAGGGGACACGAAGTTTTACCCAGGTTCGGGCCCTCTCGATGGAGGTAAAACCCTACATCCTGCTTGATTAATATTGATGATATGGGTAGTACAAGACTTGATCTACCACGAGATCAGAGAGGCTAAACCCTAGAAGCTAGCCTATGGTATGATTCTTGACGTGTATCTTGTCTTACGGACTAAAACCCTCCGGTTTATATAGACACCGAAGAGGGTTAGGGTTACATAAAGTCGGTTACAATGGTAGGAGATCTGAACATCCGTATCGCCAAGCTTGCCTTCCACGCCAAGGAAAGTCCCTTCCGGACACGGGACGGAGTCTTCAATCTTGTATCTTCATAGTCCAGGAGTCCGGCTGAAGGTATAGTTCGGCTATCCGAACACCCCCTAATCCAGGACTCCCTCAGCCATCTTCTCTTTGCTCTCGCAATGTGCGGCCTTCTCGGCTTTCAACTCTTCGTCCGCCTTCAAAGCAGCCGCATTACTAATCCTCGCCTGTTCTTTGGCTCGGGCAATGCCCGCAAGGTTTCCACGGTGGCAGCTCCATCTGCAGTCACAACATATTAAAGATACTGGCATCATGCTGCTCTTACTACGTGGCATTCACCAGAAAATAACACTTACCCTGTGCCTCGTCAAGCCTCTTGTTAACAAGCTCGATGTCGGCGTCCGCAGCATCCATTTGCCGTTTTAATTCGGCAAACTCACTAGTCCGGCTAGCCACCGGAGCTTCCACCGCCTGCACATAAAGGCAGTCTGGTTATTGCCTGGGACTATGATCCTCTGTTCGCCGCCGTTCTCATCGACAACCAGAGTCTCAGGGGCTACTATCTACACAGGGCACACCTAACATGTGCGGTACTATCACGTACCTCAAAAGCCTGTCAGTAGACTCATAAAGGCTTCATGTAATCCACTTTCAACGGACAAAATTCTTTCCATCACCATACCCATCAGCGTACGGTGTTCTTCTGAGATGGCCGCTCGGCCCAACAGCTCCCTCAGAACGTCCAACTGCATACCAGACGGTGCTGGACTCTTTTGTTCGCTCTCCTCGAGAGCCGGATGCTGGGGACTTCGGGGATCTATGGGATTATCTTCTGGCCTCACCGGATCCGGAGAGGCCCTCCGTGATGACACTTCGGGGTCACCCGCTTCTTGAGCGGAGGAGTCCAGGGGAGGCGTTTCGATCTCCATCATCTCCGGAAGAAGATCCCCCGAAGATGAGCTCAACTGAGAAGGGCTAAGACCCGAATTGCAAGATATATGCGGCGGTTATTTTCTTAGAAGAAAGATAGTATACCTTCACTATTAAAGTATTTTTTGGATCACTTACGACTCGTTGGAGGGCTGACCCCCCGCGGACTTTGTGCGGCAAAAGCACCCCCCGAGGCAGGGCCCTCTATGGGAGACTTCTTCTCCCGTTTGGAGGCCTCGGCTTCCGGATCCTCGGAAGCAGTCCTTTTCCTCCCCCGGTTATCCTCCTTCATGTAGGCGCTCATTCCCTCGGTTGGAACTGGCAGTGATGGGGGCCCACGTCCGCCCATATTATCCCCCTGTATCTTCCTTCGAGGGCTCCGGGCAAGGTGCGAGCTCGAGCATCTTTTCCAATACCGGATTTTCCAAACCCTCAGGGAGGGGGGCCAAACACCGAATCATCTTCGCCTTTGTTAGCCAGTCCTGGTCAAAGAGCAAACTCTCAGAAATAACTCCACGATGAATAAAAGACAGTGTGTTCGGCTAGAGGATTTCTTACTTGTTCGGCGGAGCGGTTACTGCTCAGGCCCACGTCCTCGGTAGTATCCAGACACTCTATTTGAGGTCCGAAGAATGACTTGTACATCTCCACGTGCGTCAGGCCGAGGAAACTTTGAATGGCACGCGGTCCTTCTGGGTTGAACTCCCACAGGCGAAGGGGCCGGCGTTTGCAAGGCTGGACTTGACGAACCAACATAACTTGTATTACCACGACCAAATTAAAATCTCCCTCGAAGAGATCTCGAATGCGGCTTTGCAGTATAGGCACGTCCTTGGCTGGACCCCAGCTCAGACCTCTGCTGATCCATGACATCAGTTGTGGTGGGGGGCCCGAGCGGAAAGCGGGGGCAGCTACCCACTTGGCACTTCTGGGAGCCGTGACATAAAACCACTCCCGTTGCCATAATTCGGACACCTCTGGAAAGGAACCTTTCGGCCATGGAGCTCCTGCCATTTTGCCTATTGATGCACCTCCGCACGCTGCATGTTGCCCCTCGATCATCTTCGGCTTCACTTCGAAGGTCTTGAGCCACATGCCAAAGTGAGGGGTAATGCGGAGGAAGGCCTCACACATGACAATAAATGTCGAGATATGGAGAAAGGAGTCCAGAGCTAGATCGTGGAGATCTAGCCCGTAATAGAACATCAAACCCCTGACAAAGGGATCCAGAGTGAGGCCTAGGCCTCGGAGGAAGTGGGAGACGAACACGACGTTCTCGTTGGGTTCGGGAGTAGGGACGACCTGCCCTCGAGCAGGTAGCCGATGCAAAACCTTGGCGGTTAGGTATCTGGCCTCCCTCAACTTCTTGATGTCCTCTTCCGTAACGGAAGAGGGCATCCATCGGCCTTGAAGGCTGGATCCGGACATGATTGAAGATCCGAAGCACCTAACCTGTGCTTTGGGTGTTAGAACTCGAGGCGGGGGAAGGGTTCGATTGAGCACGAGAGGGAAAAAGCGAAAACCTTGTCCCTTTATAAAGAGGGTGAATATCAAGCGTCCTCTCCGTAGCCGTTTAGGACTTGCCTATAATCTAGGAGTCCTTGACATGGTTGGGTTACCCACGACCGCATTAATGAGAATCCCGTAATTGGGGGAACACGATCTCTGCTTTGACAAGACGTGTCAAGAAACCGCCTCGCGTTATGTGTGGAGCTGGTTGAAGAAAAACGGTTCGAATAATCACCGGGCCATGTCATAACATCATGCTGCCAAAACAGGTCAGCAAATCAGATTTGCGAAAATATTATTCTCTCTACGGCGGTATGTGGAACTTATTTTGCAGGTCGGACACTATCCTCGTATTCAAATTCTTCCGTGTATTCGGAGAAGGAACCCGCCTTGCATTGCCGAAGACAATACTGCGCCCCGGACTCATCTTCATTGAAGCCTGGTTCAGGGGCTACTGAGGGAGTCCTGGATTAGGGGGTCTCCGGACAGCCGGACTATCTCCATTGGCCAGACTGTTAGACTATGAAGATACAAGATTGAAGACTTCGTCTCGTGTCCGGATGGGACTCTACTTGGCGTGGAAGGCAAGCTAGGCAATACGGATATGGATATCTCCTCCTTTGTAACCGACCTTGTGTAACCCTAACCCTCTCCGGTGTCTATATAAACCGAAGGGTTTTAGTCCGTAGGACAACAACCATAACATACAATCATACCATAGGCTAGCTTCTAGGGTTTAGCCTCTCCGATCTCGTGGTAGATCTACTCTTGTACTACCCATATCATCAATATTAATCAAGCAGGACGTAGGGTTTTACCTCCATCAAGAGGGCCCGAACCTGGGTAAAACATCGTGTCCCCTGCCTCCTGTTACCATCCGGCCTAGACGCACAGTTTGGGACCCCCTACCCGAGATCCGCCGGTTTTGACACCGACAGTGGGTGAACAAATTATTGTTGAGCAATTGACAGAATTGAGCATAGTTATGAGAATATCTAGGCATGATCATGTATATAGGCATCACGTCCGACACAAGTAGACCGACTCCTGCCTGCATCTACTACTATTACTCCACTCATCGACCGCTATCTAGCATGCATCTAGAGTATTAAGTTAAAAACAGAGTAACGCCATAAGCAAGATGACATGATGTAGAGGGATAGACTCATGCAATATGAAGAAAACCCCATCTTGTTATCCTCGATGGCAACAATACAATACGTGCCTTGCTGCCCCTACTGTCACTGGGAAAGGACACTGCAAGATTGAACCCAAAGCTAAGCACTTCTCCCATTGCAAGAAAGATCAATCTAGTAGGCCAAACCAAACTGATAATTCGAAGAGACTTGCAAAGATAACCAATCATACATAAAAGAATTTAGAGAAGATTCAAATATTGTTCATAGATAGACTTGATCATAAACCCACAATTCATCGGTCTCAACAAACACACCGTAAAAAGAAGATTACATCGAATAGATCTCCACAAGAGAGGGGGAGAACATTGTATTGAGATCCAAAAAGAGAGAAGAAGCCATCAAGCTACTAAATATGGACCCGTAGGTCTGAGGTAAACTACTCACACTTCATCGGAGGGGC
Source organism: Triticum urartu (assembly GCF_056163025.1). Taxonomy (NCBI): domain Eukaryota; kingdom Viridiplantae; phylum Streptophyta; class Magnoliopsida; order Poales; family Poaceae; genus Triticum; species Triticum urartu. The sequence goes on along the minus strand of NC_141873.1, from coordinate 272,603,939 downwards.
TATGGTGTTGATGTAGAAGCCCTCTGTGATCGATGCCCCCTCCAGCGGAGCTCTGGAACAGGCCCCAAGATGGGATCTCGTGGATACAGAAAGTTACAGCGGTGGAATTAGGGTTTTGGCTCCGTTTCTGATCATTTGGGGGTACGTGGATATATATAGGAGGAAGGAGTACATCGCTGGAGCAACAGGGGGCCCACGAGGATGGAGGGCGCGCCTGGGGGGGGGGGGGTAGGCGCCCCCCTACCTCGTGGCCTCCTGTTTCTTTTCTTGATGTAGGGTCCAAGTCTCCCGTGTCTTATTCATTGAGAAAATCACGTTCCCGAAGGTTTCATTCTGTTTGGACTCCGTTTGATATTCCTTTTCTTCGAAACCCTAAAACAGGCAAAAAACATCAATTCTGGGCTGGGCCTCCGGTTAATAGGTTAGTACCAAAAATAATATAGAAGTGGATAATAAAGCCCAATAATTTCCAAAACAGTAGATAATATAGCATGGAGCAATCAAAAATTATAGATACGTTGGAGACGTATCAGGCCACGCCATGAGGACCGCCTCTCCTGGAGCAACACTCCAGGCGCCGGTCGTCCTCGTCAAAGATCTTGAAGAACATCGTGGAGGCACCGTCATACTCAAAGTGGATGGCGAGGGCCCCCTCTGGCCACCAGGCGCGGGCGACCTCACCTCATCTGCGGATCATGAAGATGTCACCCAAGGGGACGACCTCGACCTCTGCCTCCCTGGCTAGGCTGCAGCACTCGGCGTGTTGTAGCCATAGCTCGAGCGGCCCCCTCGGTGGCATCTCCTCGGCGAAGAACCTCGGGAGCCGGATCCACATGGGCGGCGGCATTGCTCCCCACACCACGAACTCGCGCGAGGTGCCCTCGGCATGGGTTCGCAGGCCGGCTGGCTGCGCAGCAGCGGCTTGCCCACCATGATCCCGAGCCGGCCGACGTTGGGCGCTGCCACCTTGCCCAGGGCTCTGCGCGCGGGCGTACAGAGTGACCGGGAAGCCAGGTGGAGGCCGCTCGTACCAAGGCCGCGTCACCTCCTTCCCTTCGTTGGCGTCGCGAGGGTGGCTAAACCTTTTCTTCGGCGGAAGTGGCTCAGGGTCCTCCCAAGGAGCTTTTCCCTTCTCCGCTGCGGAGAACCTCCCGATCGGCACCATGGATGCTGCAGCAAGGTGACGAGAAGAAGAAGAAGAAGAAGAAGAAGGGGTGGGCTACGAGAAGATGGAGATGAGCAAGGGGGCTCCGCCCCTCCCCTCGTTTATAGCTGGAAGGAGGCCAACCGTCGGCCTCCATGATCCCACGCAGTGATGATGTTTCTCTGCATGCAGTAGGGACTCGTCAAGTCAAACGGTTGCTGAGGCAGCGTGGGGAAGCGAAGACGCCCACGTCCCAATCAAGCGCCACGCGTCGACCAGGGCCGCATGTAGTTAGGGCTCGCGGCGCTCCACACTTGCCTTTTGGCTTCGCCTCTAAGCCAAGTTCGAGCGCGCCTCGGGACCGTGGGCTACTGTCGGTGTTCTGGGAGCGGGGGTACCCAGACTTGCCTACCTGCGGCCCACGGCGTGGCTCTATCAACGGCCTGGTACGGGCCACCTTCAGCATCAACAACTCAAGACCCTAGTGAGGGGCCAAGCCTCGCGAGGCGGATGACACCAAGACCTCCGGAAGGAGCGGCCTCCTCAGGCTGGCTCCTGAGGAGCGGAGATATCTATGCAAGCCTCACCTCACGAGGTTCGGATGACGTGAGCCATGGCGACCAAGGCTAGGCAGGTGCCAATGGGCATAGGAGCAGTTTCCTCTTTGGTGCTAAGAAGGCAAGCACAAGCACGGAGTCCTGAGGAATCAGCTAAAGGTTTCCATTCCAGTGCAACAAGACCAAGACCGCCAGGATAGCAGGACGAAGGTCATCACCGAGCCCACCACAGTGTCACGACCAGAGGCTTTTGCAGGTGAATACTACTTTTGTTAGGATAGCATGTACTAGTTGTTTCCCTTCAAATTTGGCCATTGTGGGAACCCTTCCTGCCTTCATTTTGGGAAGAGGACCAAGGCCACTACAAATAAGACTTAGCCACCACCATAGTCATGACCTACTACTTCTTGAGCTTGCGTTGGTTTTTCCCTTGAAGAGGAAAGGGTGATGCAGCAAAGTAGAGTAAGTATTTCCCTCTGTTTTGAGAACCAAGGTATCAATCCCATAGGTGACAACACACAAGTCACCGAGTACCTGTACAAACAAATAACAACTTGCACCCAACGCGATAAAGGGGTTGTCAATCCCTTCACAATTACTTGCAAAGTGAGATCTGATAGATATAGATAAACGGTAAAATAAACATTTTTTTGGTATTTTTGGTATATAGATCGGAAAGTAAAAGATTGCAAAATAGTAGATCAGAAACAAAGATGATGGAAAATAGAACTTGTATGATGGAAAAGATACCCGGGGGCCATAGGTTTCACTAGAGGCTTCTCTCATGATAGAAAATAATACGGTGGTGAGCAAATTACTACCAAGCAATTGATAGAAAAGCGCAAAGTTATGATGATATCTAAGGCAATTATCATGAATATAGGTATCACGTCCATGTCAAGTAGACCAAAATGATTCTGCATCTACTACCATTACTCCACACATCGACCGCTATCCAGCATGCATCTAGAGTATTAAGTTCATAAAGAACGGAGTAACGCATTAAGCAGGATGACATGATGTAGAGGAATTAACTCAAACAATATGATGAAAACCCCATCTTTTTATCCTCGATAGCAACAATACAATAGGTGCCTTGCAGCCCCTACTGTCACTGGGAAAGGACACCACAAGATTGAACCCAAAGCTAAGCACTTCTCCCATTGCAAGAAAAACCAATCTAGTTGGCCAAACCAAACCGATAATTCGAAGTGAATTACAAAGATATCAAATCATGCATAAAAGAATTCAGAGAAGATTCAAATAATATTTGTAGATAAGCTGATCATAAATCCACAATTCATTGGATCTCGGCAAACACAACGCAAAAAAGAATTACATCGAATAGATCTCCAAGAACATGGTATTGAGAATCAAAGACAGAGAAGAAGCCATCTAGCTACTAGCTATGGACCCGTAGGTCTGAGGTAAACTACTCACGCTTCATCAAAAGGGCAATAGAGTTGATGTAGAAGCCCTCGGTGATCCAATCCCCTTCTGGTAGGACACCGAAAAGGGCCCTAGATGGGATATCACGGGTACAGAAGGTTGCAACGGTGGAAAAGTGTTTTCATGGCTCCCTTGGTTGGTTTGGGGATATATAGGAATATATAGGCAAAGAAACTTGGTCAGGGGGTGCACGAGGGGCCCACAAGGGTGGGGGTGCACTCTACCCTCGTGGGCGCGCCCTCTGTCCTTGTGGCCGCCTCATGGCTCCTCCGACTTCATCTCCAAGTCTTCTAGTTGTCTTCTGGTCCAAGAAAAATCATCGCAAAGGTTTTATTTCGTTTGGACTCCGTTTGGTATTCCTTTTTTGCGAAACTCTAAAACAAGGAAAAACAGAAACTTGCACTGGGCTCTAGGTTAATAGGTTAGTCCCAGAAATAATATAACATAGCATATTAATGCATATGAAACATCCAAAACAGATAATATAATAGCATGGAACAATCAAAAATTATAGATACGTTGGAGACGTATCAAGCACCCCCAAGCTTAATTCATGCTCGTCCTCTAGTAGGTAAATGATAAAAATAGATTTTTTTTGACGTGGAATGCTACATAACATATTTATCCATGCAATTTCTTTATTGTGGCATGAATGTTCAGATCCGTATGATTCAAAACAAAAGTTTAATATTGACATAAAAACAATAATACTTCAAGCATACTAACAAGGCAATTATGTCTTCTCAAAATAGCATGGCCATAGAAAGCTTATCCCTACAAAATCATATAGTCTGGCTATGCTCCATCTTCATCACACAAAATATTTAAATCATGCACAACCACGATGACACGCCAAGCAATTGTTTCATACTTTTGATGTTCTCAAACTTCTTCAACTTTCACGCAATATGTGAGCGTGAGCCATGGATATTGCACTATAGGTGGAATAGACGGTGGTTGTGGAGAAGACAAAAAGAAGGAGATAGTCTCACATCAACTAGGCATATCGACGGGCTATGGAGATGCCCATTAATAGATATCAATGTGAGTGAGTAGGGATTTCCATGCAACAGATGCACTAGGGCTATAAGTTTATGAAAGCTCAAAAAGAAACTAAGTGGGTGTGCATCCAACTTGCTTGCTCACGAAGACCTAGGGAAATTTGAGGAAGCCCATCATTGGAATATACAAGCCAAGTTCTATAATGAAAAATTCCCACTAGTATATGAAAGTGACAATATAGGAGACCCTCTATCATGAAGATCATGGTGCTACTTTGAAGCACAAGTGTGGTAAAAGGATAGTAGCATTGCCCCTTCTCTCTTTTCTCTCATTTTTTATTTGGGCCTTCTCTTGTTTTTTTGGCCTCTTTTTTTTCGTCCGGAGTCTCATCCCGACTTGTGGGGGAATCATAGTCTCCATCATCCTTTCCTCACATGGGACAATGCTCTAATAATGAAAATCATCACACTTTTATTTACTTACAACTCAAGAATTACAACTCGATAATTAGAACAAAATATGACTCTATGTGAATGCCTCCGGCGGTGTACCGGGATGTGCAATGAATCAAGAGTGACATGTATGAAAGAATTATGATCGGTGGCTTTGCCACAAATACGATGTCAACTACATGATCATGCAAATCAATATGACAATGATGGAACGTGTCATAATAAACGGAACAGTGGAAAGTTGCATGGCAATATATCTCGGAATGGCTATGGAAATGCCATAATAGGTAGGTATGATGGCTGCTTTGAGGAAGGTATATGGTGGGTTTATGGTACCGACAAAAGTTGCGCGGCACTAGAGAGGATAGCAATGGTGGAAGGGTGAGAGTGCATATAATCCATGGACTCAACATTAGTCATAAAGAACTCACATACTTATTGCAAAAATCTATTAGTTATCAAAACTAAGTACTAGACACATGCTCCTAGGGGGATATATTGGTAGGAAAAGACCACCGCTCGTGCCCGACCGCCACTCATAAGGAAAACAATCAATAAGTAAATCATGCTCCGACTTGATCACATAACGGTTCACCATACGTGCATGCTACGGGAATCACAAACCTTAACACAAGTATTTCTCAAATTCACAATTACTTACTAGCATGACTCTAATATCACCATCTTCATATCTCAAAACAATCATAAGGAATCAAACTTCTCATAGTATTCAATGCACTTTATATGAAAGTTATTATTATATCCTTCTTGGATGCCTATCATATTAGGACTAAATTTATAACCAAAGCAAATCACCATGCTGTTTAGAGACTCTCAAAATAATATAAGTGAAGCATGCGAGTTCATCAATTTATATAAATAAAGCCACCGCCCTGCTCTTATCGAAATGAAGTACTATGCGCATGCTCCTAGGGGGATAGATTGGTAGGAAAAGACCATCGCTTGTCCCCGACCGCCACTCATAAGGAAGATAATCAATAAATAAATAATGCTCCGACTTCATCACATAACGGTTCACCATACGTGCATGCCACGGGAATCACAAACCTTAACACAAGTATTTCTCAAATTCAGAATTACTTACTAGCATGACTCTAATATCACCATCTTCATACTCAAAACAATCATAAGGAATCAAACTTCTCTTAGTATTCAATGCACTTTATGTGAAAGTTTTTATTATATCCCTCTTGGATGCCTATCATATTAGGACTAAATTTATAACCAAAGCAAATTACCATGCTGTTTAGAGACTCTCAAAATAATATAAGTGAAGCATTAGAGTTCATCAATTTCTATATAATAAATCCACCGCTGTGCTCTAAAAGGTATAGTGAAGCACATAGCGAAAAATTGCCTAGCTCAAAAGATATAAGTGAAACACATAGAGTATTCTCATAAATCACGATTCATGTGTGTGTCTCTCAAAAGGTGTGTACAGCAAGGATGATTGTGGAAAACTAAAAAGCAAAGACTCAAATCATACAAGACGCTCCAAGCAAAACACATATCATGTGGTGAATAAAAATATGGCCTCAAGTAAAGTTACCGATAGACGAAGACGAAAGAGGGGATGCTTTCCGGGGCATCCCCAAGCTTAGGCTCTTGGTTGTCCTTGAATATTACCTTGGGGTCCCTTGGGCATCCCCAAGCTTAGGCTCTTGACACTCCTTATTCCATAGTCCATCAAATCCTTACTCAAAACTTGAAAACTTCACAACACAAAACTCAACAGAAAATCTCATAAGCTCCGTTAGTATAAGAAAATAAATCACCACTTTTGTTACTGTTGTGAACTCATTCTTTATTTATATTAGTGTAATATCTACTCTATTCCAACTTTTCCATGGTTCATACCCCCCGATACTAGCCATAGATTCATTAAAATAAGCAAACAACACATAGAAAATAGAATCTGTCAAAAACAGAATAGTCTGTAGCAATCTGTAATCCCCGAGTACTTCTATAACTCCAAAAATTCTGAAAAATTAGGACAACCTGGGCTATTGGTATATTAATCTTGTGTAAAAAATTCAAGAATTTATCGCGTTCCATAAGCTCAGATCAATTATGTCACTGGGTGCAAAAGTTTCTGTTTTTCAGCAAGATCAAATCAACTATCACCGTAAGCTATCCCAAAGGTCTTACCTAGAAAAAACACTAATTAAAACATAGAAACTACATCTAACCAGAGGCTAGATAAATTATTTAATGCAAAACAGCACTTAAAAAGCAAGAACAAAAATAAAACTCGGTTGCCTCCCAACAAGTGCTATTGTTTAATGCCCTTAGCTAGGCATTGAGATTTCAATGATGCTCACATGAAAGATAAGAATTGAAGCACAAAAAGAGCATCATATATCATGTGACAAACAAGTTTAAGTCTAACATTCTTCCTATGCATAGGGATTTTATAAGCAAACAAATTATCAAGGCAAGCAAAAACTACCATATGCAAGGAAGAAGAAAGAAACAATAGCAATCTCAACATAATGAGAGGTAATTTAGTAACATGAGAATTTCTACAACCATATTTTCCTCTCTCATAATAATTACATGCGGGATCATATTCAAATTCAACAATATAGCTATCACAAAACATATTCTCTACATGATCCACATGCATGCAAAGTTGACACTCTTCCAAAATAGTGGGATTATCATTAATTAAAGTCACGACCTCTCCAAACCCAGTTTTATCAAAAACTTCAATAGATTGAACATTACCCATCTAAAGTTGACACTCTTCCAAGATCACTTTCAATATTATTGCAAACATTATTATCAATCTCATATTCATCATGGCGTTTAGATAAATTTTCAAGATCATAAGAAGAATCACCCCAATCATGATCATTGCAACAAGTAGTGGACATAGCAAAACTAGCATCCCCAAGCTTAGGGTTTTGCGTATCATTAACACAATTTACATTAATCGAATTTAGAATAACATCATTGCAATCATGCTTTTGATTCAAGGAACTGTCAAGTATGGGTGCAATAGCAATAATCTCATGTTTAACATAAGGAACTATAGCAAATTCATCTCCACAAATATTGGCATCATGGCCATAAGAATAGCAAGCATCATGTTCATCAAGGGATATTTCAATCAAATGATTGGAATCATAATTATTTGTAGATGCATGCATATCATTATTTTCCTCCAAAGCAACAGTCATTCTCTCAATAAATTCCTTAACATAGGCATTATGAGCATAGTTTTCATAGCAATATTTAAGTATATATATCAGAATTTTCAGATTTGTTGAGAGTAATATCACACTTTTCAATCAAAGAAGCAACTTCATGAAAACCCTTAAAAGCAGCAAATTCTTCAGTTTGTTCGATATCATAGTAGCTATAAACACCCTTTTCATAAGAAGATAAGATTTCATTATCATTAAACTCACATAGGTAGGGAAGGTGTTTTTAGGGTTCTTAGAGCGACAAGTAAAATCAAAAATTTCATAAAGATTCCAAGCATAACACATCAAATTGTTTATTTGATTCCATAAGAGTCTCCCTTTTTCAGACAAACGGTGACGCACAAAATGAGCATGCTCATCTAAAGATTTTTCCCTCAACTAAAATAGTTGGGGTTTCAGCATGAACACATATACATCGAAGATGATCCTAGCAGAAAACTTTAAGTGGATCCATATCAATAGATTTTTAGCAAGCAAAGATGCAAGAAAATAGAAGGCACATGGAAACAGAAACAAAAAGACAAATGAAAGAAGGCGACTAAAAAGGCAAATCTTTTCAAAAATCATTTTAGAAGTGGGGGAGAGGAAAACGAGAGGCGAATGGCAAATAATGTAATGCAATAGATGGAGTTTATGATGGGCACTTGGTATGGCTTGACTTCATGTAGATTCCCCCTGGAAACGGCGCCAGAAATTGGCAAGTTGATGGGAGACAAATCTTGACTTGACTTGGTGTAAATCTCCCCTGCAACGGCGCCAGAAATTCTTCCTGCTATTTCTTGATCTTGCGTTGGTTTTTCCCTTGAAGAGGAAAGGGTGATGCAGCAAAATAGAGTATGTATTTCCCTCAATTTTGAGAACCAAGGTATCAATCCAGTAGGAGACAACGTACAAGTCACCGAATACCTGTACAAACAAACAACAATTTGCACCCAACGCGATAAAGGGGTTGCCAATCCCTTCATGGTTATTTGCAAAGTGAGATCTGATAGATATAGATAAACAGTAAAGTAAATATTTTTGGTATTATTGGTATATAGTTCGGAAAGTAAAAGATTGCAAAATAGTAGACCGGAAACTAATATGATGGAAAATAAAACTTGTATGATGGAAAATAGACCCGGGGGCCCTAGGTTTCACTAGAGGCTTCTCTGATGATAGCAAATAATACAGTGGGTGCTGCCAAGCAATTGATAGAAAAGCGCAAAGTTATGATGATATCTAGGGCAATGATCATGAATATAGGCATCACGTCCGTGTCAAGTAGACAAAAATGATTCTGCATCTACTACTATTACTCCACATATCGACCGCTATCCAGCATGCATCTAGAGTATTAAGTTCATAAAGAATGGAGTAATGCATTAAGCAAGATGACATGATATAGAGGAATTAACTCAAACAATATGATGAAAACCCCATGTTTTACAATAGGTGCCTTGCAGCCCCTACTGTCACTGGGAAAGGACACCACAAGATTGAACCCAAAGCTAAGCACTTCTCCCATTGCAAGGAAAACCAATCTTGTTGGCCAAACCAAACCGATAATTCGAAGTGAATTACAAAGATATCAAATCATGCATAAAAGAATTCAGAGAAGATTCAAATAATATTCATAGATAAGCTGATCATAAATCCATATTTCATCGGATCTCGGCAAACACACCGCAAAAATGTATTACATCGAATAGATTTCCAAGAACATCGAGGATAACTTGGTATTGAGAATCAAAGAGAGAGAAGAATTCATCTAGCTACTAGCTATGGACCGGTAGGTCTGAGGTAAAATACCCATGCTTCATCGGAAGGGCAATAGAGTTGATGTAGAAGCCCTCTGTGATCGAATCCCCCTTCGGCAGGACGCCAGAAAAGGCCCCTAGATGGGATCTCACGGGTACAGAAGGTTGTGGTGGTGGAAAAGAGTTTTCGTGGCTCCCCTGGTTGGTTTGGGGATATATGGGAATATATAGGTGAAGAAACTAGGTTAGAGGGTGCAAGAGGGGCCCGCAAGGGTGGGGGCGCGCCCTCCGTCCTTGTGGCCACCTCGTGGCTCCTCCGACTTCATCTCCAAGTCTTCTGGTTGTCTTCTGGTCCAAGAAAAAACATCGCGAAGGTTTTATTCCGTTTGGACTTTGTTTGGTATTCCTTTTCTGCGGAACTCTAAAACAAGGAAAAAAACAGAAACTGGCACTCGGCTCTAGGTTAATAGGTTAGTCCCAAAAATAATATAAAATACCATATTAATGCATATAAAACATCCAAAACAGATAATATAATAGCATGGAACTATAAATAATTATAGATACGTTGGAGATGTATCATGACCCGTCATATCACAAAACCTACACCTTTACCAGCAGTGGTAAAGTGGACTCGAAGTTGCACTGGACGAAGCAACCACCATTTCGCCGGAACGCTTGTTGAAGCCCTTTCTGCCCTTGAAGAAAATCTCACTCCAGGCTACTCACTTCTGCCATTCTTTTCTATACGATGAAAGAAAGGTGGGTGAATCTGTGATGCTACTATATTTTCATTCCAAGAATCTTCTTTTTGTGAAGCACCGACCGATTCTCACAGCCTATTCTTTTCCCGTTTTCATTGTGATTATTGTTTCCTATCGATTACTTTTTGTTTGTAAGTTTATTGATGGATCCTGGAGCACTAGGCAAAGAGTTGCCAGCGGACAACCCACTCGAGACAAAGATCTCCAGGAAGCGAGCACCAACCAATGAGTTGGCCATGTTGGCGGGCCAACCCATGGAGACGAAGAACTCCAAGAAACAAGCACTGGCTAAAGAGTTGACGACGTCGGCGGACAAACTCCTCAAAGAAAGCTGGAAGAACAGCAAGGGCCCCATCATGCCTACCACAAAAACTCTAATGGCCACCTATGAGAGGCCGAAGGCTGAGTTTGAGGAGATAGTTGCCATTCAGGAGCAGTATTTCCCTGGCAAGGCGATGGCCCCCAGAGGGATGGGATCCCCCGATGAGCTACATAAGGTAAAAAAATGGCTTACCATAGGTGTGGTTTATGATTATTTGCAATGTGCTTGCTAATATGTTAGGGTTGTGCAGGTGCCGGTGGACATCCTTGATGATTCCGATGTTGCGGTCCGTCCTGTGGACAATGCCCCAGAGATCGTTTTCGATGTCGCGGACCGTCCTGTGGACATTGCCTCGGAGATCAATTCCGATGCTGCTGTCCGTCCTGTGGACATCGCCCTAGAGATTGATTCCGATGTCGCGGTCCGTCCTGTGGACATCGCCCCAGAGATCGATAACATGCCGATGTCCATGCTGTGGTCATTGCCCGAGAGATCGATGACAAGAAATAGTTGGTCACGCTAATTGTCGGTGTCAAAACCGGCAGATCTCGGTAGGGGGTCCCGAACTGTGCGTCTAGGCCGGATGGTAACAGGAGGCAAGGAACACGATGTTTTACCCAGGTTCGGGCCCTCTTGATGGAGGTAAAACCCTATGTCCTGCTTGATTAATATTGATGATATGGGTAATACAAGAGTAGATCTACCACGAGATCAAGGAGGCTAAACCCTAAAAGCTAGCCTATGGTATGATTGTTGTATGATGAAGTTGTCCTACGGACTAAAACCCTCCGGTTTATATAGACACCGGAGAGGGTTAGGGTTACACAAAGTCGGTTACAATGGTAGGAGATCTTGAATATCCGCATCGCCAAGCTTGCCTTCCACGCCAAGGAAAGTCCCATCCGGACACGGGACGAAGTCTTCAATCTTGTATGTTCATAGTCCTGGAGTCCGGCTGAAGGTATAGTCCGGCTACCCGAACACCCCCTAATCCAGGACTCCCTCAGTAGCCCCTGAACTAGGCTTCAATGACGACGAGTCCTACGCGTAGATTGTCTTCGGCATTGCAAGGCGGGTTCCTCCTCCAAATTCTTCATAAAAGTTTGTAAACACCAAGAGTAGTGTCCGGCTCTACAAAATAATTTTCCATGTATTGCCACAGAGAGAATAATATTAACACAAATCTAATCTGCTGACGTATTCTGCAGCGTGACATCACACTACGGCCAAGCCTTTATTCGAATCGTTTTCACTTTTCCACCTCAGCGTGTTTTGCGAGGCGGTTTCCTTGGCACGTCTTGTCAAAGCAGAGATCGTGTCCCCCATTTACGGGATTCTCATCAATACGGACGTGGGTAACCCAACCGCGCCATTTATCACGACGCTTGGGAGGCAAGCGAGTTTTACTAGGCTGGTGGGGACGCATAGTCGCATCCGCTCATATAAGGGGATAAGGATCCACCTTTTTACCTACACCTTCTTCCTCCTTTGCCTATCCATCTTCTGCGCACCCGAGCTCCAGCGCCCAAGCCCGCACTTCCTACCTCAACCTTCTCCAACAATGTCCGGAGCGGGAGGCAAGTGGATGGTCTCCTCCATCACGGAGGGCCATGTCAAAAGGCTAAGGAAGGCCGGATACCTGTCCAAAGACATCGCGCACCGGCTTCCTGAGGAGGGGCAGCTTCTCCCCACCCCAAGGCCCCATGAGAGGGTAGTATTTCTTCCCCACTTCCTCCGCGGACTGGGTTTTCCTCTCCACCCATTTGTCCGCGTGCTCATGTTCTACTATGGCCTAGATTTCCACGATCTGGCCCCGAACTTCATCCTCTATATCTCGGCGTTTATCGTCATGTGCGAGGTTTTCCTCTGCATCCGCCCCCATTTCGGCCTCTGGCTCAAAACCTTCAACGTCAAGCCAAAGGTGGTGCGCGGCAACCAGGCGGAGTGTGGAGGTGCCATGGCGGGCAAAATAGCCGACATCCTATGGCTCGAGGGCTCCTTTGTGGAGACCTTGAAGGGGTGGCAGTCAGGGTGGTTTTACATCACCGAGCCATGCGATCCGAAGTGGATCGCAGCCCCTGAATTCCGATCCGGACCCCCTACGCGGCTCACGTCCTGGAAGGAGATGGGCTTGTCATGGGGCGACGAAGAAGAGGTGACCGGAGTGCAAAAATGCATCCAGTCCCTGGTGAACAAGCAGCTCAAGCTTGTCAACGTAGTCTAGGTCATGCTCGTCCGCCGGATCCTTCTGTGTCAAGAATGGGACTTCAATTTGTGGGAGTTCAACCTGGCGCAGCACCGATGTCGGAGTAAATGGCCATGGGTAGCCTAGCCGGCTTCCCCTGGCACTTCTGCAAAAATTACGAGCCCGCCTAGCTCTCAAAAATCCAAGACACGGGGCCGCCTTCCCCCCGCCGGCTGCGATCTAGGCCGGCTTTGGGAAGGCGGTCCGACTTCAACCTTCATGAGAGGGCCGACTCCAAGAAGCCAGCTACGAGAAAGCCGACTCCATCAAGCCGGCTCCCCATAAAGTAGTCAAGACCGTACCCACAAAGTTTGCACCCACCTAACGGCGGTGCGACGGGGCATGGCTACAGAAGAGCCTGCCACCCCCGAATCCCGGAGCACGCCTGGCACAGTGCGCTGTACGAGGTAGGCATGACCCGTCCGGCGCAGCACTGTTGCCATGTTGACCCTGGCGTCACCCACGACGGGCCGCCAGCGCGGCCCACAGGCGGTGGGCCCCTTAGAGCAGGGAGGCAGCTGAAGGCGGCCGCGCTTCCAACCAGCCAGCCCAAGACGGAGCCGGCTCCGCCAGCCGGCTCGCCGCTTCCCTCGAAGAGGACGCCCCATTAAGGAGACAAGACGCGGTAAGGCTACAACGATCACCCGGCAGGCGGCGGTACTGTAGCCGCGCCTACCACGATGAAGCTCACGTCAGCAAGATGAAGCCACAGTGACCAAGGAGTTGACAGCCGGCGGGACCCACCAGCCGGCGGGCCCCAGTAGTCGGCGCAGAAGCCGGCGAGTGCAGTCACAAACGGCTGGGCCCCGCGCCCAGCCGGATTACCATTGTACCCCCGGGGGGGTAGGCCTATATAAACCCCCCGGGGCACCCATGCAAAGGGTTCGATCCCCTGCTAGTTCTAGAGACGATACAAGGAGAAGAAGCAGGCTAGCCGTGCCCTTTCTTCCTCCTCCTCCCCCAAACAGCTCAAGGAGCGTTGTGTAGCTACTCGACTCATCTAGTGAGCATGCGGAGACCCCGCAGAGCAGCAGTAGGGGTGTTATCTCTTCGGAGAGCCCCGAAGCTGGGTAAGAGCCGTCGGCGTGCGTGTCTACGCCTCATCCCGCTTCCAGGCACCGGCGATGTCTTACTGGTTCCCACACAGATAAGCCACCCGTTGGCATATGTCGCACCTACCACCCGACAACCGAACTCTGAGCGGGCTCTTCGACACGATGCACGAAGATGTCTGGAAGGGGCTAGCCAAAGGCGCCGAGGCTCCCACATCCGCCTCCGAAGACCGCGGATTCAGCTCGCAGCGTCCTGCTGGTGAGGTAAAATATTTTCATATTTTACAGGATGTTAAGTTTTCTACATAGTTTGACTCTATGCGGGATCTAAACTCCCTCACCTTTGACAGGATTGGCAGGCGAAGTCCGGACTGATTAACTGTCCGGCTCCCTTTCCCGAAGACCCAGCCCCTGCTCTCCTAGTGAAGCTGCTGGTTCTGGCACCTTATGTGGTGCCGGAGAAGAAGGCCAAGAATAAGAAGGCCACGGGGACTCGAAAGAGTTCCCGGCATATGGTGGTGTCGGACTCGTCGTCCGATGAGTCCGAGATGCACTCCTCCCGTGAAGACGAGGAGGAGGAAGAAGATACCTCTCCCACTCCAGCGGGGGGAGGAAAGAAGAGGAAGGCCGCCCTAGTAGGGGAGGCCGAAGGGTCCAAGAAGAGGAAAACCTGTCCGCCGGACTACGCCCCCGACGCCGACGAGGACGAAGAGGAGTGGCCGGACAGGGCCAAGCGTCCGGCGAAATCGTAAGTGTTCGGATACCAGAGTAACTCATGATATTCCTTTTGTTGCACAACTTTCCCTAATGTCGAATATAATCATGCAGCCTGCCCAAGGACGGGCTCGACAAGTCATCGAGCGGCTCCCTGGATTCATCGGACGTGAATTCAGTTCCGCCCGCTGCCTCCCCCTGTGCTGTGGATGACGCCGAAGTGGCGTCGCGACAAGCTCCGGGGCAAGAGGAGGTGGTCCAGGAGGAGCCGCGAGGCGACCTCCCGGACTCCAGGAGGAGCCGCGAGGCGACCTCCCGGACTCCAGGAGTAAAGGGACAAGACCCCCCAGGGCTCCAAGTCCGGCTTTAAGTCGGACACCGCGCCGGAATCATCAACGGTTCCGGACCGCGGCAGGCGAACTCCTGCCAAGAGGAGCAAGCCTATTGAGCCGGCGTCCTCCGCCCAACCGGAGGCGCCGGACAATCTACTGGAGGTGCTTAAGGGCGCCTCCATCGACGAGGAGCACCGTACCATTATGAGTACGGTGGTCCAGAAGGTTCGGTCCGCCAAAAGCGGACTGACTGAAGCTTGTGCTAGCCTTCTAACAGGCTTCGAGGTAAGTAAAAATATGTAAAAATATTACCGCATAGACAGTAGCCCCTGATGCTCTGTTTGGCGTTCGGAAAGAAAAGCCGAATAGAGGATCTATTAAATATCGCAGGAGTCTAACTAAAAAGGAGTCAATATACGTATGCAGGCTTCGCTGCTGGCCACCGCCGCACTGACTGCGGAGGTGGGTGCCCTGAAGCAGGGCCTCGAGCGGACTGAGCAAGAGCTCGGCCTTGCCAAACGGCAGCTCGAGGAGAAAGAAGGTAAGAGATACCTTATAGAAAAAAATGCCTATAAGAAGACGCAATTGCAAAAAATGATAGGAGTATACTACTTATTGTAGGGGCCACAACTGAGGTGGCGACCCTCAAGCAGGCGCTGTCCGAGGCCGAGAAGAAAGCGGCCATGGAGCGCACCGAGCGGGAGACATTTGAGGCGCAGGTCGGCGAGGTGCAACAAGAGCTTCAGGCTCTCATGAAAAAACGTGAGAGTTTGGAGCTTGACTCGAAGACGCGAGCGTCCGAGCTTGCTGCGGCGCTTAAAACTGCCAAATCTGCCAAGGCCGAAGCCCAGAAGGCCCTCCAGGAATTGGATGCGGTGAAAAAGATAGCGGCGGGTAAGGTATTCTCTATGCAAAGCAGACATATAAAAGTAAACTACTTGTTACTTACCCGCATCCGGAGCTCTCCAGGGGCATTCGCAGATCTTCCCCGCAGCGTATCTGATGTCGCCGCATTCTACCGAGCCGAGGAAGGCAGCTCGACGGAGAAGGTGTTCTGGTCTCAGTACACTGAGGCCGGACACCCTGTGCCCTTGAGCGACCAGCTGAAGCAGCTGGTCGGGCTCCACAAGGCGGCCGAACAGGCCCTGAAGGGCTTCATAGTTCGGCTGTGGCCTGGAGAGGCCCTGCCTGGGAGCTACTTCGGACTGGTGCGGCGGCTGGTGGAGGCTTGTCCAAGGCTCGAGGTCATCAAGCGCTCCATCTGCATTGAAGGTGCCCGTAGGGCCCTTGCCCGTGCAAGGGTGCACTGGGGTAAGCTGGACGGTGAGAAGCTTGTGAGGGACGGGCCGCCGCCGGGGAAGGAGCATCGCAAGCCCGAGAACTATTACAAGGATGTTCTGGCCGGTGCCCGCCTTATGGCGGATGAATGCACCAAGGATGTAATTTTTGAATGAACTCGCTCGTGTTATCTTGTGTGCTGAAAACTTGTTCATATGCGCTAAGCAATGCTTGAATTTAAAATATTACTTTCTGTGCGGCCGTTTATCAAAAAATTGAGAGATGGCCAGTCGTCGGCTTCTGCCCCCATGCCACTAGTGCTGGGGTGTTCGGGATAAAACTGAGCGCTCTTTTCCCCATGATTGGGTCCGTCGAGGGAGGCGCTCAGCACAACGAACAAGGCAATCGGACTATAATGCTTGAACACTCTCACTTAGCCATAGAACTCTATAATTTTAAATTTCGGCGAAGCCCCTAGTATTCGGAAGACCGAGTTCGGGGCGCTATCCACGCCTTGGACGGACAAAGCCGGTTCCTCGCTCGAAGCGGCATAAGTCTTTAAGGACTCGAAAAACCTCTCGAACAGCGACCAGTCTCTTGCCTCATCATGACAGTCAGTTTTAGCTTTCTCTACTGAGGTGCTCAGCCCAGCTCAACTGGGGCACAATCGCAGTAGTTCTCCTAGTGCTACCTTAGCCGATATAGCGGAACATAAGGCACCAAAACATAGGAGCCGGGCAAACCCAACTATTGACCCAAATCATGATTCAGAGCCGATGCATATAGTGCTATAAGTTCGGGGTGCCGCACTTGTGAAAGTGTACGGACTTCTCACGCCATATTGATGGGTACTGAAGCCCCTGGCGTATTTTTGCCGTACCACAGTGTACGGATGCAACATGTTATTGATAAACATATATATAAAAAGAGGATAATGCAAAAAATAGACAAAAAGCTATGCATTGTTTATAGAAAGGCTGCTATGAAAGTGGAACGATACAAATAGTGCGATAAGCAAAAGAAATTGGACTATTTAACATGTCCTGGCCAGGGGCAGGCCGCGGAATTGTATTAAAAAACAGGTATACTGCTCGCAATAGAGACCACCTGGGAGTTCCATAATGCGGCATGGCTTGTCTACTTTCCTGGATCTTGCATCGTTTGTGTGGTAGTTGAATTGCCAAACGGGTCATCCAAAGTATGGAGTCCTGAGAGTAAGAAAAAAAGGAATCCGGCAGCCCCTGGTGCGGTTTAAGCCGTATTTCGGGCGTGCCGTGATAGTGCCCCTTCCCCTGTGCCCATGGTATTTCAAGAGCGTAGTTATGTACGCGAAGCACTAGTTTCGCTATATCGCAAGGGCTAGGGTTGGGGCTGCATTGCTACGCTAGCTCAGAACGTGCCAGACAGTCTTGTTGTAGGGTACTCTAGGCGCGCTTGATAGTGTCCAGCTTTTTGAAGGCCGAATTGGAGAACTGCCTAGAGAGGCTGCTTTGTACTTCTGCTGCGAGCGCTGCTGTGTGCTCCTCCGTTCGGAGGGAGCGTTCAATGTTCCCATTGACCGTGATTACTCCTCTAGGGCCTGACATCTTGAGCTTGAGGTATGCATAGTGCGGTACCGCGTTGAATTTTGCGAATGCGGTTCGCCCGAGCAGTGCGTGATAGCCACTACGGAACGGGACTATGTCGAAGATTAACTCCTCGCTTCGGAAGTTATCCGGAGATCCGAAGACCACTTCCAGTGTGACTGAGCCTATACATTTGGCTTCTACACCTGGTATGACACATTTAAAGGTCGTTTTGGTGGGCTTGATCCTCGAGGGATCTATGCCCATTTTTCGCATTGTATCCTGGTGAAGCAGGTTCAGGCTGCTGCCGCCGTCCATGAGGACTCTTGTGAGATGAAATCCGTCAATGATTGGGTCTAGAACCAATGCGACGAAGCCGCCATGGCGGATGCTAGTGGGGTGGTCCCTTCGATCAAAGGTGATAGGGCAGGAGGACCATGGGTTGAACTTTGGGGCGACTGGCTCTATCGCATATACGTCCCGTAACGCACGCTTCCGCTCCCTCTTGGGGATGTGGGTTGCGTATATCATGTTCACCGTCCGCACTTGCGGGGGAGATCCCTTCTGCCCATTGTTGTTCGGCGGCCTGGGCTCCTCCTCGTCGTCGCTATGCAGCCCCTTGTCTTTGTTTTTGGCTCTTAACTTGCCTGCCTGCTTGAACACCCAACAGTCCCTGTTGGTGTGATTGGCTGGCTTTTTAGGGGTGCCATGTATTTGGCACAAGCGGTCGAGTATTCGGTCCAAACTGGACAGGCCCTGAGTATTTCTTTTGAATGGCTTTTTCCGTTGACCGGATTTGTAGCCTCGGAATCCGGCATTAACTGCCGTATCCTCGTTGCTGTCGCTGGTAATGCGGCGCTTTTGTTTGTTCCGACGCGACCTGTCACTTTTGTCCTTGGTATTCGAATTACCAGGGTTCTTGGTTAAGTTGTTGCTGCGAGCTAGCTAGCTGTCT
The DNA here is from genome assembly GCF_056163025.1 of Triticum urartu. NCBI lineage: Eukaryota > Viridiplantae > Streptophyta > Magnoliopsida > Poales > Poaceae > Triticum > Triticum urartu. The sequence goes on along the minus strand of NC_141873.1, from coordinate 272,585,139 downwards.
TCTCCCGCGCAAAAGCGGGTCATGAGTGTCGTGAGGGCTGCCATAGATTTCGGCTTTTCCTGTCCCAGGTGCCGGGCAAGCCACTCGTCGCGGATATTATGCTTGAAGGCCGCTAAGGCCTCTGCGTCCGGACAGTCGACTATCTGGTTTTTCTTTGTTAGGAACCATGTCCAGAATTGCCTGGCCGATTCCTCTGGCTGCTGAATTATGTGGCTTAGGTCATCGGCGTCCGGTGGTCGCACATAAGTGCCGTGGAAGTTGTCAAGGAATGCGGCTTCCAGGTCCTCCCAAGAACCGATTGAGTCTGCTGGCAAGCTGTTGAGCCAATGTCGGGCCAGTCCCTTAAGTTTGAGTGGGAGGTATTTGATGGCGTGTAGATCATCACCGTGGGCCATGTGGATATGAAGGAGATAATCCTCGATCCATACCGCAGGATCTGTTGTGCCATCGTACGATTCGATGTTTACGGGTTTGAAGCCCTCAGGGATTTTATGATCCATTACTTCATCTCTGAAGCATAGTGGGTGTGCGGCGCCTCTGTATTGGGCTATATCACGACGCATCTCGAAGGAGCTTTGTCTGTTGAGTTCGGCCCGGCCGGATTCATTGCATCTAGAGTGACGATCACCGTCACATGCCGTGGGGCGCCTGCGCGATCCGTAGATCGATCTTGTTTGCCTTGCCTTGTCCTCTAGTATGTCGCGCAGGTGGGGTGCATTTTCCCGTGCCTTAGTATGCTTGGTGCGGCGCCGGGGCATGGCTTGAGTGGAGGGCTGAGAGGCCTCTCTGTCGCGACCATGAGGTGGCCGGTCGGCCATGTCATGCGCTGGTGATGTAGGTGCTTCCTCCTCTAGTCGGGGTAGCAGCTTGCGCTTTGGGTAATGCTTGGAGGGGCGTTCGAGTTCATACTCTTCGGCCGCAAGGACTTCAGTCCCTCTGTCAGCTAGCAAATCCTGATCAGCTCTAAGCTGTTGCTGGTTTTTCTTGAGGCTTCTTGCCATGGCCGTAAGCCTGCGTTTAAAATGCTCTTGTTCGGCGGGATCCTCTGGCACGGCAAACTCATCATCGTCGAGGCTTGCCTCGTCTTTGGAGGGAGGCATATAATTATCGTCCTCAACCTCTTGGTCCGCCGCCCTCTCGTGAGGGCTGGCTTCTCTGTCCTCCTGTGCTGAATCTTGCTGGAGGGGGTGTTCTTCGGCGCTATCCGGAGTAGTATCATCTCCCGTGCCGGAATCACCGTTTTTGCTTTGGCGGGATTTAGAGCGGCGCCGCTGACGCCGGCGCTTGGACTGTTTCTTAGAGGTATCGTCCCCCGCTGTTCCATCGCCATCTCCGTCCTTTGGAGTGTCCACCATATATATGTCATATGACGAGGTGGCCTTCCAGCGCCCTACAGGTGCTGGTTCTTGTTCGTCTCCTGCATCGTCGTCCATGCCGTCGATGTCTTCGGAGTCGAAGTCAAGCATGTCGGTTAAGTCGTCGACAGTGGCTACGAAGTGGGTGGTGGGTGGGTTTTGAATTTCTTCATCGTCCGTATCCCAACCTTGCTGACCTAGTCCGGCCAGAGAATTCAGGATGTCGCCGAAGGGCGAGTGCTGAAAGATGTCCGCGACGGTGAACTCCATTATCGGCGCCCAATTGGATTCGATCGGCAGCGGCGCGGGGGGCTCGGAGTTCGGAGAGGAATCCGGCTCCTGGGAGTCACGGGCCATGCGGAGTGCGGAGCTGGAGTTCGGCTCGATCGCCTCTGAGATCGCAGCCCCTGAGGCAGCGTCCAACCACTGATCCTCGATCGGCGCAGTAGGCTCCGAGTCAATGGTCGGAACCGGTGCGTGTGCGGCCTCCAAAGCGCTGTTCGGCGGTAGAGCTATATCATGCCCATCGAGACAGTGCGGCGCGCTTGGCTGTGGCTCGAATCCGTCGAAGATCAAGTCCCCGCGGATGTCAGCCGTGTAGTTTAGGCTTCCAAACCTGACCTGATGGCCAGGGGCGTAGCTTTCGATCTGCTCAAGGTGGCCAAGGGAATTGGCCCGCAGTGCGAAGCCGCCGAAGACGAAGATCTGTCCGGGGAGAAAAGTCTCACCTTGGACTGCATCGCTGTTGATGATCGAAGGAGCCATCGGGCCTAAAAGAGACGACACAGAGGAACTCTCAATGAAAGAACCAATGTCGGTGTCAAAACCGGCGGATCTCGGGTAGGGGGTCCCGAACTGTGCGTCTAGGCCGGATGGTAATAGGAGGCAAGGAACACGATGTTTTACCCAGGTTCGGGCCCTCTTGATGGAGGTAAAACCCTACGTCCTGCTTGATTAATATTGATGATATGGGTAATACAAGAGTAGATCTACCACGAGATCAAGGAGGCTAAACCCTAAAAGCTAGCCTATGGTATGATTGTTGTATGATGAAGTTGTCCTACGGACTAAAACCCTCCGGTTTATATAGACACCGGAGAGGGTTAGGGTTACACAGAGTCGGTTACAATGGTAGGAGATCTTGAATATCCGCATCGCCAAGCTTGCCTTCCACGCCAAGGAAATTCCCATCCGGACACGGGACGAAGTCTTCAATCTTGTATCCTCATAGTCCTGGAGTCTGGCTGAAGGTATAGTCCGGCTACCCGAACACCCCCTAATCCAGGACTCCCTCACTAATCCTTCAAGGTAGTTTTCATTGTGTTTAATTACTAGAACGATGCGTGTTATCAAACCATCTTAGGGCTAGTGCACTTTGTTGTGTGGGCGGTACTTGCTACTTTTGTTTGATAGTGAATCATGCGAACCCTCTCTGAGTTATGGAAACAGATGTATCCTCACCAGCTTTTGATGTAATATATGGCATGCTTAGATGTAAGTTTGAATTGTTTATCATATCAACATGGCTTGTTTGATGATTCTTGGTGTTAGTAGGCTAGCTACAGTGCGAGCTATAGTACGTGCAAAACACTCACCGAAGAGAAACGTTGGGGCTGATGAGCTCATGGTATGCTTATAGGTCCAATCCATCGTCGATCGGCCAATAGCTCAAGCTCCTAAAATGTAGGCTTAGCAATCGATCGACACAGATACATTCAGGCCTCATTTGGTTCATAGGGTAGGAAAATCATAGCAATAGGAAAGTCATAGGAAATGAGGTGACATATATATTAAATCCTATGAGTAGGAATAGGAAAGGAGATGCCCTTTGAATGAGATGCATCTTGAATGAGATGCATTTCCTTTCCTATTCCTATCTTAAATCGTTGCACGTAACATCAATATGCATTTGTATGAGTAGTTTATCTCGTGAGAGAAAAGGATGAATGAGGGAAGGCCTTATTTGCAAATGTGGAGAGGGGTGTGGGTATCTTTTTGCAAAATTGCCATAGTTTTCTTCCTATCCGTCAGATATAAATCGGACGACCTATATTGCAGGATGGCAGGCACACCATCTTCACCAACTCTGTTTTTATAAGAGTAGTAGAAGAGAGATAGAGATAGATAGATAGATTATTATTATTATAAGAGTAGAGATAGAGATTAGGGAGCTGGCAGGCGGTTCCTTGTACGTCACATTCGTGTCCATCCACTAGCCCGGAATTAAAGCACACACGACATTTACAGCAACTGGGATTAGTTGTTTTCTAGGCACATGGACCAACGCGCACTAGCCGACCTCATCGCCCTTTTTCGAGCACGCCTTCGACAAGTACGTGCGTGACATGCGTGCATGCAAATCTTGTGTGACCAAACCGTGCTGAAAGTGCAACTATCCCTGGGTGGTTTTGGTAATTCCTAACAACATATAGCTCATTGAGCTAACATTATTCCAAGATTAATATTTCAGGAAAAGCTCAATGAATGGCATGGCATGGATGAGGAAAGTGGATCCCTCAAAATTCTAAGGACAAAAAGTTTGGCTCAAGCTTGAAGCTCAAGACTCTACATTTTATATTTTAGTGATCCAAGATCACATTGAGTCTATAGGAAAAGCCAATACTATCAAGGAGGGATGAGGTGTTGCTTAATGGCTTGCTTGCTCAAAGTGCTTAGTGATATGCTCCAAAACCCTCAACTACCTTCCCACATCCACATATGACCTAAACCAAAAGTCAAACTCGGCCCCACCGATTCTATCTATCCGGCGCCACCGAGTTTCAGATGTCATAGCCACTGCCACAAACCCTAGCAAATCGGTTTCACCGATAGGGATCTCGGTCTCACCGAGATGGGATTGTAATCTCTCTGTGTATGTCCATTACCAAAATCGGTCCCACCGAGTTTGTGTAATCGGTCTCACCGAGTTTGCCTGACCAACTCTCTGGTTAGCTTATTACCAAAATCGGTCCCACCGAGTTTGTGTAATCGGTCTCACCGAGTTTGCCTGACCAACTCTCTGGTTAGCTTATTACCAAAATCGGTCCCACCGAGTTTGTGTAATCGGTCACACTGAGATTACGTTATGCCCTAACCCTAACCATATCGGTCCTACTGAGTTGCATCTCAGTCCCAATGAAAATCCTAACGGTCACTAAGTTTGCTGAATCGGTCCGACCGAGTTTAACCATTCGGTCCCACCGAGTTTGGCAAATTGTGTGTAACGGTTAGATTTTCTGTGGAGGCTATATATACTGCTCCACCCACTCTTCATTCGTAGAGAGAGCCATCAGAACATACCTACACTTCAAATACACATTTCTAAGAGAGAACCACCTACACTTGTGTTGAGGTCAAGATATTCCATTCCAACCATATGAATCTTGATATCTAGCCTTCCCCAAGTTGCTTTCCACTCAAATCTTCTTTCCGCCAAATCCAAATCCTGTGAGAGAGAGTTGAGTGTTGGGGAGACTATCATTTGAAGCACAAGAGCAAGGAGTTCATCATCAACACACCATTTGTTACTTCTTGGAGAGTGGTGTCTCCTAGATTGGCTAGGTGTCACTTGGGAGCCTCCGACAAGATTGTGGAGTTGAACCAAGGAGTTTGTAAGGGCAAGGAGATCGCCTACTTCATGAAGATCTACCGCTAGTGAGGCAAGTCCTTCGTGGGCGATGGCCGTGATGGAATAGACAAGGTTGCTTCTTCGTGGGTGGAGCCCTCCGTGGACTCACGCAACCGTTACCCTCCGTGGGTTGAAGTCTCCATCAACGTGGATGTACGATAGCACCTCCTATCGGAACCACGACAAAAACATCCGTGTCTCCAATTGCGTTTGAATCCTCCAAACCCTTCCCTTTACATTCTTGCAAGTTGCATGCTTTACTTTCCGCTGCTCATATACTCTTTTGCATGCTTGCTTGAATTGTGTGGAGATTGCTTGACTTGTGCTAAGATAGCTAAAATCTGCCAAGAACTAAAATTGGGAAAAGGCTAGATTTTTATTTGGTCAAGTAGTCTAATCACCCCTCCTCTAGACATACTTTCGATCCTACAAGTGGTATCAGAGCTTTGGTCTCCATTTGCTTTGATTTCCATAGCTTTTGGTGGTCATAGACTTGGTTTCACAACCTAGGAGAGTATGGCATCTAGCGAGGGAAATTATCAACGTAGAGGTCCTTACTTTGATGGCACTAATTTTGCTAGTTGGAAGCATAAGATGAAAATGCATATTCTTGGACATAACCCCGCTGTTTGGGCTATTGTGTGTATTGGCTTGCAAGGTGAATTCTTTGACGGGAAAGAACCGAACCGTGAAGCCACCGTGGAAGAGTTGAAAATGCTGCAATACAACGCTCAAGATTGTGATATCCTCTTCAACGGATTGTGCCCCGAAGAATTCAACAAAATCAGCCGTCTTGAGAATGCAAAGGAAAATTGTGATACTTTGATTGATATGCACGAAGGTACCGACTCCGTCAAGGAATCCAAATTGGATGTGCTTCAAAGTCAACTTGACAAGTTCAAAATGAAGGATGGTGAAGGTGTTGCTGAAATGTACTCCAGGCTTGCTCTAATCACAAATGAGATTGCCGGCTTAGGGAGTGAAGAGATGACCGATAGATTCATCATCAAGAAGATCCTAAGATCCTTGGATGGAAAATATGATACCGTGTGCACATTGATCCAAATGATGCCAAATTACAAAGATCTCAAGCCAACGGAAGTCATCGGAAGAATTGTTGCTCATGAGATGTCACTCAAGGATAAAGAGGAACTTCACAACAAATCAAGTGGTGCTTACAAAGCCTCATGTGAAGCCCCCACATCATCGAGTGAGAAACAAACCTTCAATGAAGAATTGAGCTTAATGGTGAAGAACTTCAACAAGTTCTACAAGAGTAGAAGCAAAGAGAGAAGCTCCAAGTCAAGGTCCTACAATGACAAAAGATCTAGTCGAGAGCGAAACTGCTACAATTGTGGAAGGCCTGGACACTATTCCAATGAGTGTACGGCCCCCTACAAGAGAAGAGAAGATTCTCCCAAGAGAAGAAGTAGAAGAGAAGAATCACCATCGAGAAAGAAGGAGTAGAGATGATCGTTATGAACGAAGACCCTCACGGAGAAGCAAAGATTCAGAAAGAAAGGACAAGTCATCAAGGAGCTACACAAAACGAAGACATCAAGCTCATGTTGGTGAATGGGTATCCGGCTCTGACTCCTACAACCACTCCGAGAGAAGCTATCACTCCGACTCCGAATATACTCAAGATGAAGGTGTTGCCGGTCTAGCACTTGTGACAACCAACTCCTACGGCATATTTGACTCACCAAATGAAGGAGTTGGAATATGCTTCATGGCTAATGGCCCAATGGTATCACACCCCGAGTATGTTGATTTCAATAGTGATGAAGATGACTTGTTAGGTGATGATGATTTACTTGTTGACAACTCTAGTGATGAATACTGTGATGAAACGTCAATTAATCATGCTAATCAAGATAAAACGAATGACAATGATAAGGAGAAGATTGAGTCTCTAACTAAAGAACTAAACACTCTTAAGTTAGCTCATGAAACTATCTTAGGAGATCATCGAGAACTTTTAAGGACTCATGAGAAATTACGCTTTGAAAAGCTCAACCTTGAGCAAGAGCATGAGTTCTTAAAAGCAACAAATGATGATCTTCGTAAGAAAAGTTCTTCTTACATTACCAAGCGTTTACTCTTATCCACTTACATGCCTCAAGTCAAGTCTAGTAACAAGAACAAGAAAGATTCTTCCTCTAGTAGTGACAATAATCATGCTAAATCCAATATTGTTGCTTCTAGTAGTTCTCTTGATTCCACTAATGATTCTCTTAGCCAAGTTACACTTGAGCAAGAAAATAGCTTATTGAAGGGAATTATAGAGAAAGGTGTTTACAAGAGCCTTGCCGGAAGTAAGCAATTCGAGGAAATTGTACGCAAGCAAGGAAGGCACCGGAAGAATCAAGGTGTTGGTTTTGAAAAAAAGTTCAATGCCAATGGAGTTGAGTGGGAAGAAGATCAATACCCCAAGACGAAGTTTGTTCCTCAACAAGAGAAGTATGATCCTACTTCTTTCAAAGGACACAAGCTCAAGATGATCTTCCACCACAAGACCACAAGCAAAAAGGCAAGGACAAGCTTCAAGAGGAAATTGATGCATTTGAAGAAGCTCTTAAGGCCTTGGTCAAGTGGGTTCCCAAGACTACTTCAAGTTCCACTTCATCAAGTACAACTACAACACCGAGGATTCCCATCAAGATGGTGTGGATCCCGAAGAAGAAGAACTAGAGAGTTCTTGAGGGTGACTCCGCCAACATACTTCACTCTTATCATCTTGGCAAGAACAAGTGCAATCAACTTCCACATCTTGCACTAGTTCAAGGAGTTACAAACCCTCTTGTTGGTAAGACAAGGGACATTGTAACCTAAAAGCTTTCATAGACATCATCTTGTGTGTGCATCACTTTATGTCTATGGATATCCTTGTTTGTTCCTTGTGGGACTAACCCATGTATGTATTGAAAGTGAAACGCACTCCAATGGATAGCTTCAAATGATCTACATCAACATTGAGCATCCACACCTTCAACATCTACATGAAGTCATCATCGACAAAACCCAAGGTTAGTTCATCCCTCTTAGGGGGGATCTCACATCTAGGGGGAGCTTTACTCTAAGAATTGAGCTAAAGCAACTCTAATGGTGTGAACACAACAATGCTTTATGTAAAAGTGGTAACCCCACTTGTGCTTAAACGATGAGTATGACCTATGATCAAATGTTCTCATTTGACTCCTAAGTCAATATACTCATATATAGATGACCTAGTCATCGAAAATTGTTTGATAGATGCTAGAATTGGTTGTGCATGCTTTGCCACATATTTCAATTACCATTTTATTGTGTGAGCATGTTGATTGCATATTTTACTCATTCGAGGTCATCCACTTGTTGTTTTGATTGATTGGTTTTCTTTTTATTTTGCCAAGTGGATGGACAAGAATGCCTAAGAACCCTCTCTAGCTATCTATGCTTTTCTCATCTCAAACTCTATTCATGCTACATCACAAAATTTGATCAAGTCAGATTCGAACCACTCTGTGTGAGGAGCACTCGGAGTCCCCGATTCGTCATAGACTTAAACTTCCAAAACTTCTTTGTGCGTTTCGGTCTGACCGATTCATCCATTTTTGTCATACCGAGATCACTAAGTCGATCTAGGTTTTCAATCTCGGTGCAACCGATTTGAACCTTTGGGTCACACCGAGTTTCAGTAACTGATTGCAGTTATGAATCTCGGTGCCACCGAGTTGTTCCACTCGGTCACACCGACAGGGTCGAGCTATATATATCCACAGGAATTTTTTTGGAAATTTCTCCGAAGTCTTTTCGCCCGTGCTTAGCCTGCTCTGCCTCCAGGGTCTCCGGATCATCCTCCTCATCGCCAGTTGCCTCCTGCCGCTGGTCTCCGCCGCCGTCAACGGAAATCATTCCCGCCGTTGCCGCCGTAGCAAGTTCATCGCCGAACTAGGGTATGAACTTGATCATTGTGCTATCCTCAATCCGGTTCCTAGCACATTGTGTTTTCCATGAATCTTGCCATGATTGAAATGATCTTATCCAGTCAAAACACTCCGTAGATTAGAGTTGAATTGAAAATTTAGGGTTAGGTTTCCGCCGAAACCATCTCGGACCCACCGAGTTGTGGAACTCGGTACCACCGATTCGGCTCAGGCCATTGCACATGTAATTTTCGGTCTGACCGAGAATTGCAAATCGGTGTGACCGAGTTCAGGACTTTGTGAAACCCTAGCAGTCTCGGTGCCACTGAACTGTGACTCGGTCTGACCGAGTTCACTAGTTTAGGTTCCAACAGCTGCTTCGGTATCACCGAGTTTACAAATCGGTTGATCTGAAATGCTTTATATGGAAAACTAAAACTAAGTTTTGATTCATTCTTTTGCAAAAACCTCTGCATTTTGTGATGCTCATCCACTCTATCTCATCTATATCTATTCACAGGGTCTGCTGTTAGTGTTTGCAATATGTTTGATCAGAGTGACAGCTAGAACAGGTCAGAGGAGCAGGTTCACCTGAGTGAGGGCACTAGTCCCTCCAGCAGTTCAGATGATATGTAGGAGAGGAAGGGCAAGACAACCGCTGATGCATTTGCCAGAGTGCCTAGAGCTCAGAGGTCTGCTGCAGTGCCTGTTCCAGATACCAGAGCCACGTCATCTACACCAGCTACAGCTTCAATGCCACCAGCTCCAGCACCAACTCCTTCAGCTCCATCCACATCAACTGAAGTCTTCGTCCAAGGAGCCATCTCTACGCCACCACCTGAAGACCAAGCTTGAGAGACGTTTTAGTGCTATGCTTTTTCTATGAACTTTTTGGTAACTTGTTGCCAAAGGGGGAGAAACATGTATAGATCATAGGCTTCGAGAGAGAGCGTTGCTTTTTATTCTCTCTTGCTTTGATGGTTGAACTTTGTTTGTTTTTGATTGCTTGAGATACCATGCTATTATCTGTGAGACATTGATGATCATGTGGTTGATCATAAGCTACACTTATGCTTGCTAGATGATATTATCTTACTTATCCTTATATGATCATTCACTTTGCTTGGTGATGAGTGCATGTATTCAATCTTCATTATTTTGAGCGCTCCACCAAGATGTATGTGACATGGAAGAGTAACCCATGATCCTAACTCATTGTGCATTTGCAGTCCAAAGCAAATCTTAAGATATGCACAAATTTAGGGGGAGCTCTTGCTTTTCACATACTTCTCAAAGTGACAATATCTTTCACTCCTATTATTATTTGTCGAAGCTTTGATCTATATGTTGTCATCAATTACCAAAAAAGGGGAGATTGAAAGTGCAACTATCCCTGGGTGGTTTTGGTAATTCCTAACAACATATAGCTCATTGAGCTAACATTATTCCAAGATTAATATTTCAGGAAAAGCTCAATGAATGGCATGGCATGGATGAGGAAAGTGGATCCCTCAAAATTCTAAGGACAAAAAGTATGGCTCAAGCTTGAAGCTCAAGACTCTACATTTTATATTTTAGTGATCCAAGATCACATTGAGTCTATAGGAAAAGCCAATACTATCAAGGAGGGATGAGGTATTGCTTAATGGCTTGCTTGCTCAAAGTGCTTAGTGATATGCTCCAAAACCCTCAACTACCTTCCCACATCCACATATGACCTAAACCAAAAGTCAAACTCGGCCCCACCGATTCTATCTATCCGGCGCCACCGAGTTTCAGATGTCATAGCCACTGCCACAAACCCTAGCAAATCGGTTTCACCGATAGGGATCTTGGTCTCACCGAGATGGGATTGTAATCTCTTTGTGTATGTCCATTACCAAAATCGGTCCCACCGAGTTTGTGTAATCGGTCTCACCGAGTTTGCCTGACCAACTCTATGGTTAGCTTATTACCAAAATCGGTCCCACCGAGTTTGTGTAATCGGTCTCACCGAGTTTGCTTGACCAACTCTCTGGTTAGCTTATTACCAAAATCGGTCCCACCGAGTTTGTGTAATCGGTCACACCGAGATTACGTTATGCCCTAACCCTAACCATATCGGTCCTACCGAGTTGCATCTCAGTCCCACCGAAAATCCTAGCGGTCACTAAGTTTGTGGAGTTGAACCAAGGAGTTTCTAAGGGCAAGGAGAATAGACAAGGTTGCTTCTTCGTGGACCCTTCGTGGATGGAGCCCTCCGTGGACTCGCGCAACCGTTACCCTCCATGGGTTGAAGTCTCCATCAACGTGGATGTACGATAGCACCTCCTATCGGAACCACGACAAAAACATCCGTGTCTCCAATTGCGTTTGAATCCTCCAAACCCTTCCCTTTACATTCTTGCAAGTTGCATGCTTTGCTTTCCACTGCTCATATACTCTTTTGCATGCTTGCTTGAATTGTGTGGAGATTGCTTGACTTGTGCTAAGATAGCTAAAATCCGCCAAGAACTAAAATTGGGAAAAGGCTAGATTTTTATTTGGTCAAGTAGTCTAATCACCCCCCTCTAGACATACTTTCGATCCTACATGTGCGAAGCGGAGCGGTAGGCTGTCGAACTGCAGCTTGCATCTTGCAGCCATGTCATCCACATGCAACCTAAAGGCGAATTCATACTTCGCTGGACTATACTATACAACTATGCATTGTTTGGCACGAACATTCCTTGGAGCTCGTGCTGCAACTGGAATACTCCATAGCCCACTTCCCTTCTCCTTCCTCTTCCACTGCCCACGCACGCCCGCAGGAAGCGACCGGTCAACCCTTATATAGGAGTGCTAGCACAAAAAGATGCATGCATGACCACTAAAATTTCCTTTCTCTTATCTCTATGAAATAAATGTGGCATGAAACTCAAAGACCTTCAAGTCTGAGTATAATGGAAATCACCGTCCTCCTCCAGCTCAACTTCACCCGCATCGTCGTCCTCCTGTTCCGGCTCCGCGTCGTTGTTCTCCTCCTCCGGCTCCATGTGCTGCTCCGCTTCCAACGCCTCCTCGTACGGCTCCGGCTAGTCCGGATCCCAGAGGCAGGGCGGCTGCGATCCGGGCTTCGCGCCGCCTCTAGATTAAAGCGCCGCTCCGGCGGGAGTATGGCGTATCTCGTTACCTTCGGCCGGGCCATGGCTATCGGGCAACGACGACTAGAGAAGAGGTGGCAGGAGGGGAATGAATGCAGCTACTGTTTGGGTTTGCCGTCCGGCTTAAATAAATGCGCACCATCACGTGAACCCGTGGGTGCACAAATTATAACATACAGGTCTTCTTAAGGGGGCGTCATGTTACTGGTATGTGTGTGCGATTCTCAGAGACAGAGTGCGTGTGTGTGAATCTACTCTTCGGACATGTACTCAACCTTTTGCATCGGGATATAAGTATAATGGTATTACACTTTAGCTAGTGATTTACGTGGCCATGTTAACGTGGTTGTGTAAAACAATGTCACTTCTTGCTCGTGATTTGCGTTATATAATTATGAGAAGTTTGCTAACTACTAAAGTAAAGTGTAATTTGTCCATGTTATACAAGTAAATTAAGGTGATTGTTTATCATACGGGTAAGGTTGGACAAAGGGTGGAAGGTACAAATGCTCTACCTAGAGCATGTGTGTGTGAGATGGAGTCTTAGTGTGTGTGTGTGTGGGTGGGTGGGTGGGTGCGTGTGAAGGAAATATGCCCTAGAGGCAATAATAAATTTATTATTTATTTCATTATATCATGATAAATGTTTATTATTCATGCTAGAATTGTATTAACCGGAAACATAATACATGTGTGAATACATAGACAAACAGAGTGTCACTAGTATGCGTCTACTTGACTAGCTCATTGATCAAAGATGGTTATGTTTCCTAACCATAGACATGAGTTCTCATTTGATTAACGGGATCACATCATTAGGAGAATGATGTGATTGACTTGACCCATTCCGTTAGCTTAGCACTTGATCGTTTAGTTTGTTGCTATTGCTTTCTTCATGACTTATACATGTTCCTATGACTATGAGATTATGCAACTCCCGTTTACCGGAGGAACACTTTGTGTGCCACCAAACGTCACAACGTAACTGGGTGATTATAAAGGTGCTCTACAGGTGTCTCCGAAGGTACTTGTTGGGTTGGCGTATTTTGAGATTAGGATTTGTCACTCCGATTGTCGGAGAGGTATGTCTGGGCCCAGTCTGTAATGCACATCACTATAAGCCTTGCAAGCATTGCAACTAATGAGTTAGTTGTGAGATGATATATTACGGAACAAGTAAAGAGACTTGCCGGTAATGAGATTGAACTAGGTATTGAGATACCGACGATCGAATCTCGGGCAAGTTGATGAAGCTATGTACCTAGGGTAGGGTCATGGATCTGTCCAACATACCCTCTACAAAGAATCAGAAGCAGTCGAAGGGAAACCATCATCCACTCAACCATGAAGATGTGCTCACTCGACCACCTTGAAGACACTCGACCACCAGAAGATGAGAAACCCTCCACTCTGCAACGGTCAGAACTTAAACCATAGCTTTATGGGCATTTACAACACTTTACTGCAGATGTTACCAGTAACGCCCCTCCTTTATGAGCATTGAACCTTGTGTAACAGAGGGGAGCTGGGGTCCTGGCGCACTCTATATAAGCCACCCCCTCCTCTGGGACAAGGGGTCGCACTTTCTGTAATTCACACACATATATTTAGTCGACCGCCTCCGGGCTCCGAGATGTAGGGCTGTTACTTCCTCTGAGAAGGACCTGAACTCGTAAAACTCGTGTGTACAACTCCTCCATAGCTAGGATCTTGCCTCTACATTCCTACCCCCCCTATTCTACTGTTAGTCTTAGAACAACGACAGTTGGCGCCCACCATGGGGCAGGTGTCTTAGCGACTTGTTGGAGAAGTTGCAATTTTTCCGATCCCCTTCATTACGGTTCCAGGCAGAGGTTTGGCTAAGGGCCGCGAGATCCGTCTCGGCGCGCTCGTGTTTGTCGCCGACGACTCCGCTTGGCTTCAGGAGGCTCCACTCGATGTCGACGCGCTCCCCGCCCGCGGGGAGATGCACTTTCGCGCGTGCGTCCGCGGCGTCCTCCTACGGCAACCGTCGACCCAGTATCAATCGACTCCAGCAGTTTTCCCCCTCCCTGCGGCTCATCGGAGCAAACACTCCGGCCGGTCGAGGCTTCAGCGGTAGGTGAGGCATGCGGTGGCCCGCCAGTCGGCCACCCCTCAAGTCGCGGCGATCGAGCCCGACGAAACTCTCTACGGCCTGTTCGATCTGCCGACTGGCTCCGTAGAGACCGCATCCGAGTGCGACAGCAGCGACCCAGCGGCTGAAGTTCTGATGGTCAATGGACCACGCAGCCCTCCTGGCTTCACCCGTGAAGACGGAGGCGACGGGAACGGCGATCCGTCATGCGTTCATTAAGAGTACCGCCCCGAACCCCTCTCTTCACAGCAGAGGGAGGAACTTCGCCGCCGGAACATGGATGCACTGCATACTCCTATAGTTGGAGAAACCCCTGAGGCCCAGGCCTTGGAGCAGGCGCGCTTGGCCAACTTGGATGAGCGCACTTGACGATCGCGCTCGGCAGCGCGCTCCCGAATCCAGTCGATGCCAACTTTTTCCTCCTCTGACTCAGGTATACCGAACCCCGATCCAGAATCTGGCAGCTGCTGCCCGGATAGCGGAGTCGATCCAACCCTCCCAGTCAGAAGCTGGTCGAGGTTTGGTGCAGATCCGAGCCTTGCTTCGGGCGGCGGGAGAACAGAATACGGTTGTATCTCAGTCGCGGAATAGGATCCACATCAGATCCGTGATTGCAGACATAGTTTAGTCGGCCCATTGCCCAAGATCACCTCCGAGGCATGAGGGATGTGGAGATGGACGAGATCAGTACAGAAACCGAGAGCAGTATGATCAGTGAGTCGATCATGATGATCGTCGTCGAGTGCCCACGCCTCCCCCAAGGAGCGGGTCATACGTGCCTCGACAACATGAAGTCAGACGCCCTCATAGTGTTGGGCGAGGTATTCCAGTCGACCCCAGGGAGCCAGGCTTTGATGCGAGATCTATGCTCATGCAGGGCTTGGTCGACAGAAACAGAGCTCACCGAGAGGGCCATGACAGAGATCCGCAAACCAGCAACAGGGTGCATGTCTCTGGTCCAGAGTGCTTCAGCAGAGCTATCAGAGCTGTGGTGAATCTCCCCAACTTCAGGTTGGTGTCTGGAGTTAGTAAGTTCACCGGAGAGTCCAAGCCTGACACTTTGCTTGAAGACTACCGAGTGGCTGTCCAGATTGGTGGCGGCAATGATGAAGTGTCCATGAAACACCTTCCTCTGATATTGGAGGGCTCGGCTAGAGCATGGCTGAATCAGTTAGCGCCTGGCAGCATCTATACTTTGGAAGATCTCGCCCGAGTGTTTGTCAGAACATTCGAGGGTACATGTAAACGGCCGACAGGTTTGACAGAATTATAGTGTTGTGTTCAGAAGCCGAATGAAACTTTGAGGGATTATATCCAGAGATGGATCACCCTACACCACACGGTAGAAGATGTGTCAGATCATCAGGCAATTTGTGCCTTTAAGGAAGGCGTCAGGTATCGGGAGTTGAATATGAAGTTCGGCCGAACAGGAAATATGACTCTGGCTCGGATGATGGAAATTGCCACCAAGTATGCCAATGGTGAAGAAGAAGAGTGACTCCAGAGTGGCAAGCACAAAGCAGTCGCCCATGAAGCCGGAGGAGGAAGCTCCGGTCGGAAACAGAAGCGCAAGGGCGAGCTAGCTGCTCCGGGTGAAGCCTTGGCTGTGGTTCAAGGAAAGTTCAAGGAGAAGCCCAAAGGGCCATGGAACCCCAAGAAAGTAAAAGATCAAGATGGAAATGTCATGTTGGATCTGCCGTGCCATATCCACACCAAAAAAGATGAAGAAGGTAATTTCATTTACCCGAAGCACACCACTCGGCAGTGTCGGCTCCTAATCCTGCAGTTCCAAGAGAAACATCCCAAGGAAAAGGAGAAGGAGGCAGACAAGTCTGAGGATGAGGGAGAGGATGATGATGGTTATCCCCACGTGAATTCCACTCTGATGATTTTTGCTGACATTGAGAGAAAAAGTCGATTGAAAGTCATCAACAGGGAAGTGAACATGGTCGCTCCGGTGACACCCAATTACTTGAAGTGGTCGCAGACTGCCATTACATTCGACCAGTCTGATCATCCAGCGCACATCGCCACCCCTGGGAGGCAAGCACTGGTGGTCGACCCGGTGGTCGAAGGCACTCGACTGACAAAGGTCCTGATGGACGGTGGCAGTGGCCTGAACATACTGTATGCAGAAACATTGAAGGGAATGGGCATTCCGAAGTACAGACTCAGTGAAAGCCATATGAGTTTCCATGGGGTCATTCCAGGCAAGAAGGCTGCATCCCTCGGTCAGACTGCGCTCGACGTGGTTTTCGGTGATTCAAAAAATTACCGCAAAGAAAAGTTGAAGTTTGAAGTTGTGGATTTCCAGAGTGCTTATCATGCAATTCTGGGCAGGCCAGCTTATGCACGACTTATGGCGCGACCATGTTACGTGTACCTCAAACTGAAGATGCCTGGTCCCAGAGGAGTGATCACTATCTCTGATAATCGGAAGAAGGCAGAAGAGTGCTTCCAGAAGGGCTCAAAGATCGCTGATGCCCAGATGGCCGTGGTAGAATTGCAAGAATACCGGAAAAATGCAGATCCGAGTGACTTGCTGTGAGCCAAGAAGCCAGCCACAGATTCAGCATTCCAGTCGTCTGGTGAAACGAAGTTGATTCACATTCACCCGACAGATCCCAATGCAGCTCTGACTCACATTTCAACTACACTCGACTCCAAATAGGAAGAAGCGCTCACCCAGTTCCTCCGTGAGAACTGGGACATCTTTGCATGGAAGCCTTCTGACATGCCGGGTGTTCCCAAGGGACTGGCTGAGCATCGTTTGCGAGTCGACCCGAAGGTGAAACCAGTCAAAGAGCATCTTCGACGGTCCACCATCCAGAAAAGAAAGGCAATCGGTGAAGAGGTGGCTCGGCTTTTGGCAACTAAGTTTATCCGAGAGATTTATCACTCTGAGTGGTTAGCCAATGTTGTCATGGTCCCAAAGAAAGATGATTCACCTTGCATGTGCATTGATTTCAAGCATATCAATCGGGCCTGCCCAAAAGATCACTTCCCTCTCCCTCGCATCGATCAGATAGTCGACTCGACTGCAGGGTGCAAGCATTTGTCCTTTTTGGACGCCTACTCCGGGTACCACCAGATCCGTCTGTACGGACCCGACGAAATAAAGACAGCTTTTATCACCCCGTTTGGGTGCTTCTGTTATGTCACAATGCCATTCGGTTTAAAGAATGCCGGAGCCACATTCATGCGGATGATTCAGAAGTGCCTGCTCACTCAGATCAGTCGGAATGTGGAAGCATACATGGATGACATTGTGGTCAAGTCACGTAAAGGTTCCGACCTACTGACTGACCTTGCTGAAACCTTTGCCAACCTCAGAAGGTATGATATCAAGCTCAATCCATCAAAGTTCATGTTTGGAGTTCCAGACGGAAAGTTACTCATTTTCCTTGTTTCCGGACGAGGAATCGATGCTAACCCAGAGAAAGTAGGCGCTATACTCTGAATGAAACACCCTGTGCGTGTGCATAATGTCCAGAAGCTTACTGGTTGCTTGGCCGCCCTAAGTTGATTCATTTCTCGCCTCGGTGAAAAGGCGCCGCCTCTTTACCGACTGATGAAGAAATCAGACAAGTTTGAGTGGACCCCAGAAGCTGATGCAGCGTTTGCAGAGCTAAAAGCCTTGCTTTCCACCCAGCCGGTGCTTGCTGCTCCAATCAGCAAAGAGCCTCTACTGCTTTATATAGCAGCCACTAGACAAGTCGTCAGTACAGTACTTACGTCGAGCGGGAAGAAGAAGGAAAAGCTTATAAGGTTCAACACCCAGTTTATTATATTTCTGAAGTCCTGACCCCGTCAAAGCAGAGATATCCTCATTATCAGAAGCTTGTCTATGGGATTTACATGACCACGAAGAAGGTTGCACACAATTTCTCGGATCACTCTGTTACAATCGTCAGCGACGCTCCATTGTCAGAGATTCTGCACAACAGAGACGCAACTGGTCGAGTGGCCAAATGGGCGATTGAACTCCTTCCCTTGGATATCAAGTTTGAGGCAAAGAAAGCTATCAAGTCCCAAGCAATAGCAGATTTCCTCGCCGAGTGGATCGAACAGCAACTGCCGACTCAAGTTCACTCTGAGCACTGGACCATGTTCTTTGACGGATCCAAGATGTTGAACGGTTCTGGTGCTGGAGTAGTTCTGGTATCCCCCCGAGGAGACAAGCTTAGATATGTCCTCCAGATTCATTTTGATTCCTCCAACAATGAAGCAGAATATGAAGCACTCCTATATGGGTTGCGCATGGCCATCTCACTCAGCGTCCGTCGCCTCATGGTCTATGGCGACTCAGATTTGGTAGTTAATCAAGTGATGAAGGAGTGGGACGTCAGAAGCCCAGCCATGACTGGTTACTGCAACGCGGTGAGAAAGCTTGAGAAGAAGTTTGAGGGGTTAGAACTCCACCACATACCCCGACTGAAAAATCAAGCAGCCGACGACTTGGCAAAGATAGGTTCCAAGAGAGAAGCCATTCCCAGCAATGTCTTTTTGGAGCATATTCACTCGCCGACAGTTCAGGAAGATCCTTTTACTGAAGAGCCCCAGCAACCTAAGAGCGCCACAGATCCGACTGAAATCGCGGTCCCAGCCGTGGTCGACCTGATCATGGAGGTTTTGGCCATTACTCCTGACTGGATGGTGCCCTACATTGCATACATCCTCAGGAAAGAACTCCCAGAGGATGAAGAAGAGGCTCGACAGATCGTCCGTTGATCCAAGGCCTTTACTATGATAAGAGGACAACTGTTCAGGGAAAGCATGACTGGAGTCGGTCAGAAATGCATAACACTAGAAGAAGGTCGAATGATCCTCAATGACATCCACTCGGGGACCTGTGGTTATCATGTGTCCTCTCAGGCCATCGTGGCTAAAGCATACCGAGCTGGATTCTATTGGCCACGAGCAAATGAAATGGCGAAAGATATAGTCGACAGATGTGAAGGCTGCCAGTTTTACTCCGACATGTCTCACAAGCCAGCGTTAGCCTTGAAGACCATCCCCTCATCTGGCCCTTTGCTGTTTGGGGACTGGATATGGTTGGACCACTGAGAACTGGCAGGAGCGACTTCACTCATGTGCTCGTTGCAGTTGACAAGTTTACCAAATGGATCGAAGCTAAACCTATCAAGAACCTTGATGCTAGCACTGCTGTCAGTTTTATTAGAGAATTGTCATTCAGATATGGAGTTCCACACATCATCATCACGGACAACGGATCGAACTTTGATTCTAATGAGTTCAGAGCTTTCTGCGCCTCCCAGGGCACTCGAGTCGACTATGCTTCAGTCGCTCACCCACAGTCGAACGAACAAGCAGAAAGAGCCAATGGCCTAATTCTCAAAGGACTAAAACCCCGACTGATGCGTGATCTCAAACACGCAGCATGCGTTTGGGTTGATGAAATTCCGTCAGTTCTGTGGGGTTTAAGGACAACTCCTAATCGGTCGACCGGACGAACTCCTTTCTTCTTAGTCTATGGAGCCGAAGCTGTTCTATCAAGTGACCTGCTCCACAACGCACCCCGACTCGAGCTCTTCTCCGAAGAGGAAGCATAGCAGGCCCGGCAAGATTCAGTCGATCTCTTAGAGGAGGAAAGAGAGATGGCCTTGATCCGCTCGCCATTTATCAGCAAGACTTGCGTCGATTCCACGCCAGAAATGTGAGGGGTCGAGCCTTTCAGGAAGGAGACCTGGTTCTTCGAGTGGATCAATAGAAACCACAGAAGCTTGCCCGACTTGGGAGGGACCCTTCATCATCACCAAACTTCTCCAAAACGGAGCATACCATCTTTACAGTATTGAGCATCAGAAAGACGAGCCACGGGTTGGAACGCGGATCTGCTCCGCCCCTTTTATACTTAAGCACTCATTCGAATAAAATGTAATAAGAAACACCTTTGTAATTTGTTTATCAAAGACAAGAGCTTATGGTCTTATCATTCGATTGTTGTGTTCTTATTTACTTCTGAAATCCCCCAGTGGGTGGGCTTAGTCGCGAATCTGTTTCACCTAAGTTCAAAAGAAAATCCTACTGAGTGGGGAGCAATCCTCCCACTCGGGGGCTTAGCCGCATTCTAGTACTCGCCTAAGTTCTCCCACTAGGAGGCTTAGCTGCAGTCCAGTACTCGCCTAAGTTTGAAAAAATCCTACCAAGTGGAGAGCAATCCTCCCACTTGGGGGCTTAGCTGCAGTCCAGTACTCGCCTAAGTTCTCCAACTAGGAGACTTAGCTGCAGTCCAGTACTCGCCTAAGTTTGAAAAAATCCTACCGAGTGGAGAGCAATCCTCCCACTCGGGGGCTTAGCTGCAGTCCAGTACTCGCCTAAGTTCTCCCACTAGGAGGCTTAGCTGCAGTCCAGTACTCGCCTAAGTTTGAAAAAATCCTACCGAGTGGAGAGCAATCCTCCCACTCGGGGGCTTAGATGCAGTCCAGTACTCGCCTAAGTTTGAAAAAATCCTACCGAGTGGAGAGCAATCCTCCCACTCAGGGGCTTAGCTGCAGTCCAGTACTCGCCTAAGTTCTCTCACTAGGAGACTTAGCTGCAGTCCAGTACTCACCTAAGTTTTAAAAAATCCTACCGAGTGGAGAGCAATCCTCCCACTCAGGGGCTTAGCTGCAGTCCAGTACTCGCCTAAGTTCTCTCACTAGGAGACTTAGCTGCAGTCCAGTACTCACCTAAGTTTGGAAAAATCCTACCGAGTGGAGAGCAATCCTCCCACTCGGGGGCTTAGCCGCAGCCCAGTACTCGCCTAAGTTCTCTCACTAGGAGACTTAGCTGCAGTCCAGTACTCGCCTAAGTTTGAGAAAATCCTACCGAGTGGAGAGCAATCCTCCCACTCGGGGGCTTAGCTGCAGTCCAGTACTCGCCTAAGTTTGAAAAAATCCTACCGAGTGGAGAGCAATCCTCCCACTCGTGGGCTTAGCTGCAGTCCAGTACTCGCCTAAGTTCTCTCACTAGGAGACTTAGCTGCAGTCCAGTACTCTCCTAAGTTTGAAAAAATCCTACCGAGTGGAGAGCAATCCTCCCACTCGGGGGCTTAGCCGCAGTCCAGTACTCACCTAAGTTTGAAAAAATCCTACCGAGTGGAGAGCAATCCTCCCACTCGGGGGCTTAGCTGCAGTCCAGTACTCACCTAAGTTCTCTCACTAGGAGACTTAGCTGCAGTCCAGTACTCGCCTAAGTTTGAAAAAATCCTACCGAGTGGAGAGCAATCCTCCCACTCGGGGGCTTAGCTGCAGTCCAATACTCGCCTAAGTTCTCTCACTAGGAGGCTTAGCTGCAGTCCAGTACTCGCCTAAGTTTGGAAAAATCCTACCGAGTGGAGAGCAGTCCTCCCACTCGGGGGTCTTAGCTGCAGTCCAGTACTCGCCTAAGTCCGAAACATACCCCTACCCGCAAGGGCGACGAGGTGCAGGTTGACTGCAACCTTCTCCTTCGGAGCTACGGCACAAGTACGACATCAGCTCCATCCCTATCCGCGAGGGCGATGAGGTGCAGGTCGAATGCAACCTTCTCCTTTGGAGCTACACCACAAGTACAACGTCCGCTCCATCCCTATCTGCAAGGATGACGAGGTGCAGGTTGACTGCAACCTTCTCCTTCGGAGCTATGGCACAAGTACAACGTCCGCTCCATCCCTATCCGCGAGGACGACAAGGTGCAGGTCGACTGCAATCTTCTCCTTCGGAGCTACGACACAAGTACAACGTTCCCTATCCGCAAGGACGACGAGGTGCAGTTCGACTGCAACCTTCTCCTTCGGAGCTACGACACAAGTACAATGTTCCCTATCCGCAAGGACGACGAGGTGCAGTTCGACTGCAACCTTCTCCTTCGGAGCTACGACACAATTACAACATCCGCTTCATCCCTATCCGCAAGGACGACGAAGCGCAGGTCGACTGGAGCCGCCACCTCAGAGATGCGTCTCCAGTGCAAAGACTATTCCAAGCAGTGAGCAAAGTCCATTCGAAGGCAAACGCAAGCACATTCGGAGATAAACCAAATTCAGATAAATCCTAAAAGTTCCAAGCAGCACATCAAAAGTACTCGGGCATCAAGCCCGAAGGAGTTCAATGGTTACAGAAATCAGTCGGCATTCTGAGGCAAATTTAAAGCAGATTCAAGTTTCATAAGTTTGTTCACTCAGCCGGAGGAGGGCTGGCAGGCTCCACGAATGAGTCCAGGTCGATCCCATCAGCGATCCGAGTGGCAGCAACAATGAAAGTCTCCATGAAGGACTGGAAGTCATGCTTTTTGGTGTTAGCGACTTTGATCGCAGCCAGCTTGTCTTCACGAGCCTCCTTGCAATGGAATCGCACCAAGGACAACGCCACATCGGCACCACACCGGGCGGAGGATTTCTTCCTTTCTTGCACTCGGTCAGGGATCTCGTTCAGTCGAGTCATCAGGGATTCCAGGTCATTCTGAAGCGTCGCCCTCGGCCAAAGCGATGAGTCGATTCGGGAGACTACCTCCTTCAGGCGCATGAGGTAGCTTGTGGCGCTGGCGATATGGGACTCCAGTCGGAGCACGTTCATTGCAGTTTTGTCGCAGGCTGGAGAAGCGATAGGGTCCAGACCCGTCTCGACCCTTCCACTTTCCTCGTCGAAGTCTTGGCAGAATTCTGCAGCCAAAAATTAATGAATCAACCGAGCAAGATCCGATCGCAAGCATCAACACAGTCGGTTTAGAAGAAATACCTTCGAGCGTGAGATAGAGCTTCTTGGCAAGAGTCCTCAGATAAGCTTCCGTGTCATTCCTCTTGCGGTCGCAGACTCCAACTTTTCATTCCGGACAACCTTGTCCTTCTTCAGACTGGTCAATTCGCGGTTAGCTTCATTAAGACAAGATTTCAGTTTGTTCACCTCCCCTTCCAGCGTTTTGATTGAAGCAAGATTCTGGTCTGCGAGAGCAGTTTTATCTTGGGCTGCTTTTTGCGTGGCGGCGAGGTCCGAGTCCTTCTTCTCCAGAGCCAACTTCATTTTCCCTGCAAAAGAAACAATCGAATCAAAGAAGAGATCAAAGAAATATATTGAAAGTCAGTCGACAGTCAGTAAACTTCCATACCAGTGGCTTCGCGTTGAGCTTTCTTCAGATTCTGCTGGGCCAATTCCAAGTCAAGGTTGAGTTGCCTCTGCTTCTCCTCAAGTTCAGCAAACTTAGAAATAAGAGTACAAGACTTCTGCAGAAGGCCAAAGATGGATCAGTCGATAAGATCAAAGGTTGTTTACTTCTGAGTTAATAAAACCTAAAGAAGTTCGCTTAGACCCCAGCCGACTGCACACAGTCGACTGCGGTCTCAGGAGCTAGACCCAGCGGGTGCACTTGGCATGCCCCCGCTGACTAAGACTCAACTCGACCGGTCCGCCCGGACCAAGTCAAAAAAAAGCTGTTCAGACCACAGTCGACCGCGGTCTCGGGGACTACACCCAGTGGGTGCACTTGGCGTGCCCCCACCGGTTCAGATCCTACTCGACCGGCCTGCCTGAGTCGAGTGTAAGGAGTAAAAAAGAAAGGAAAGAAGAACTCAGACCCCAGTCGACTGCAAGCAGTCGACCGCGGTCTCGGGGACTACACCCAGTGGGTGCACTTATTGTGCCCCCACCGGTTCAGATCCCACTCGCCCAGACTGAGTGGAAG
The DNA here is from genome assembly GCF_056163025.1 of Triticum urartu. Taxonomy (NCBI): domain Eukaryota; kingdom Viridiplantae; phylum Streptophyta; class Magnoliopsida; order Poales; family Poaceae; genus Triticum; species Triticum urartu. The sequence continues at coordinate 272,561,350 of NC_141873.1, read as the reverse complement.
AATGAAACTACCAAAAACAACAAAACACCCAGTGGGTTCTCTAATTCGACGCAAACAACAGCAGATTATGTAGAAGAAGATTTTTTCGAGTAACATTTCCTCACAGAGCAAAAACAGTCAGAAAGTCTACTCACCTGGACATTGGCCCGAAGGGAAGCACTGGTGTCGTAGGCAACCTGGCTGTTCTCATGCACCGTCTTCACCCGCTCCATCATCATGTCAGCCTGTCGGATGGCTTCCGCAGCCGCGTCCGACTGGTTGTCCGGGACAGGATAGCTGGCAAAAAAGTGAGCAGGCGACCCAGGTGCGGCGGCCTGGAGCTCCGTGGTGTGGAGTTTGACAACTGAAGGAATCATGGGCGCAGTCGGCGGTGTGGGGTGCTCACTCGACAAGGGTGCAGCGAAGGTCACAGAGGCCCTGCCCGCGTCTTCAGGTTGATGGACGGGAGGTGTCGTAGTGGGTTCTTGCCGAGACATCCTACCAGCTGCTACCTTCTTGCTCTTCCTGGGCTTAAGAGCCACATCTTCATCGTCATCTGGAAGATCGATGACGTTGGGTGGAGCTGCAAGGCAGATCATTCGACCCCAAGTGAACCACTAGAACGCAATCGACCAAAGAATCAAGAACAAAATCGCAAGAGTTTATACTTGGGTTGGAGGTTACCACATCTTCCATTTCCTCGTCCCGGTACCGGAGAGAATAGGTTCCTGACATAGCAGCACTGCAAAGACCTGCATTCAATCGGTTACGTCTGGTTAATCAAGTCGACGAAAAGGACAAGTCAGATTATTACTCGGAGATAGTAGGAACGGTCACTTTGATCCTGGGCAAAGCTTTTGGCAGTTTGGAGGAGGTGGCTTTCGGCGCTGGAGGCGGCGCAACTTTGGATTGCTTTGGAGCCTTCTCAGTCGGCGTTGGGGAAGACGTCCTGGGACGCTTCGAAGACTGTCCAATCGGCGTGGCCACCAAGTCCAGAGCGCTCGCCGGGTCGTGAGCGTGTTTGGATCTCCTCTCCCTGTGAGGAGGTGAGTCGACTTCTTCGTCATCAGTCGATTCTCGCTCTCCTCGTCCTCCTCAGCATCCGAGTGCTCCTCGCTGCTCTCGCCCCCGCTCGATTCTTCCTCAATGTCTTGTTCCTGCACTCTGTTGGGCATTGAGTACATGTCGATGAGGGCCTGAAAGGACAACGATCAAAGGAAATTCAGTCGACCATAAACAAGATGTCACACGGTGAATCGGAAAGATACTTGATAAAACAGAATTATACCTGCTCCGGCTGGTGCGAGTTGTCGAATGGAATCACCCTCCTAGACCCCCGAGGGTTGTCTTTGTTGCTGGTGATCCCCATCAACCATTTCTCCAAGGTATCCTCGCTGACATCCTCCGGGTGGATCCGAGTGGAATCCTCGAGCCCAGAGTACATCCACATTGGATGATCACGCGCCTGAAATGGTTGGATGCATCGACCGAGAAAGACCTCCAGCAGGTCCATCCCGGTCACCCTGTCGCGGACGAGTTGGATGACCCGCTCCTTGACCTACGCCTTCTCTTCTGGAACTACCTTCAGGGGGGCGGGCTTCTCCACTCGAGCCAAAGAAAAGGGAGGAAGTCCAGTCGACTGACCCGGGGTCGGCTAATCCCTGCAGTAGAACCAAGTCGACTGCCAGCCCCAGATCGAGTCGGGATGGATCATGGCTGGGAAGGTACTCTTGCTCCTCATCTGGATCCCTAGACCCCCGCACATCTAGATCACTTGTGTCCTCTCGTCACTCGATTTGGCCTTTTTGACCGACTGGGAGCGACAGGTGAAGATGTGTTTGAAAAGACCCCATTGTGGTCGACAGCCCAAGAAATTTTCACACATCGACACGAAAGCGGGCAGATAGACTATGGTGTTTGGAATGAAATGGTGAAGTTGAGCCCCAAAGAAGTTCAAAAAAACCCGGAAGAAAGGATGGGGAGGCAGTGAGAATCCGCGATCTACGTGGGTGGCAAGGAGAACACACTCACCCTCCCTTGGCTGCAGCTCGGTTTCGTTCCCTAGGAGCCATGCCGACTTGTGGGGGATCAGTCCCCCCTCCACCAGGTCGTCGAGGTCGTCCTGGGTGATTGTCGAGCGGATCCAGTCGCCCTGGATCTAGCCCGGCGGCAGGCCGGATCTTGACGAGGATCCGCCCCGGCTGGTCCGCTTGCACTTCACCTTTGCGGTCGCCTTCTTCACGCGCTCCAGCACCACCGTCTTCTCTTTCCCCATGGCAACGGGTCGAGCTCGAGCGAGAGTCCGGCGACGAGAGCGGAAGCGAGCGTGTCGGAGAGATCGGGAGAAGAAGAAGAGAGAATGGGAGCGCATGGGGCAGAGGCCTGGTCCGGGGCCTTTTTTAAGGTCGTCCCCTGAGTGACTGGCTGGTGGACCCAGACGATCAAAACAAATCCCGCAACAGTCGCGCGCGCAGTACGTGGCGAAAAAGGTGGCGCAGGGATCAAGGAGACTTGCCTAATCCGTCCCGATAACCTCGGTTCCGTCCGTCTGGCGCACTTCCCAAAATTCGAATCCCGCGAAATCCACGGAGAGCACAGCGACCTGTCAGACATAAGACAAACATCCTCTACATCATCATTCAGAATTCTATCGTGAAAATTCACTCGACAAAAACCAAGAATGGACCAAGGCGATTGAGAAAGGAGTCGACGTCGTCACCTCAACTCATTGTTCTAGAACAAGATATACTCATAGCACAAAGAATGGGTCGGAAGTGTTCCCAACTTCTTTCTCACTCAAACCCTGATCCATTCGGGGGTTAATAATGAAGCTATGTACCTAGGGTAGGGTCATGGATCTGTCAAACATACCCTCCCCAAGGACATCTCTACAAAGAATCAGAAGCAGTCGAAGAGAAACCATCATCCACTCGACCATGAAGATGTGCTCACTCAACCACCTTGAAGATACTCGACCACCAGAAGATGAGAAACCCTCCACTCTGCAATGGTCAGGACTTAAACCATAGCTTTATGGGCATTTACAACACTTTAATGCAGACGTTACCAGTAACACCCCTCCTTTATGAGCATTAAACCTTGTGTAACGGAGGGGAGCTGGGGTCCTGGCGCACTCTATATAAGCCACCCCCTCCTCTGGGACAAGGGGTCACACTTTCTTTAATTCACACACATATATTCAGTCGACCGCCTCCAGGCTCCGAGACGTAGGGCTGTTATTTCCTCCGAGAAGGGCCTGAACTCGTAAAACTCGTGCGTACAACTCCTCCATAGCTAGGATCTTGCCTCTACATTCCTACCCCCCTATTCTACTATCAGTCTTAGAACCACGGCACAAGTAACATACCGATGACAAAGGGAACAACATATGTTGTTATGCGGTTTGACCGATAAAGATCTTCATAGAATATGTAGGATCCAATATGAGCATCCAGGTTCCACAATTGGTTATTGACTGGAGATGTGTCTCGGTCATGTCTACATAGTTCTCGAACCCGTAGGGTCCGCACGCATAACGTTTCGATGACAGTTATATTATGAGTTTATATGTTTTGATGTACCGAAGGTTGTTCTGAGTCCCGGATATGATCACGGACATGACGAGGAGTCTTGAAATGGTCGAGAAATGACGATTGATATATTGGAAGCCTATGTTTGTATATCGGAAGTGTTCCGGGCGAAATCGGGATTTTACCGGAGTACCGGGAGGTTACCGGAACCCCCCGGGGACTTAATGGGCCTTAGTGGGCCTTGGTGGAAAGAGAGGAGAGGCGGCCAGGGCAAGGGCCGCACCCCTCCCCCCTAGTCCGAATAGGACAAGGAGAGGGGGGTGGCGCTCCCCCTTCCTTCTTCTCCTCCACCTCTTTCCCCTCTCTCTCCTAGTCCAACAAGGAAAGGGGGGGAGTCCTACTCCCGGTAGGAGTAGGACTCCTCCTGGAACGCCCCTCTCTAGGCTGGCCGCACCCCCCTTGCTCCTTTATATACGGGGGCAGGGGGCACCCCATAGACACAACAATTGATCGTTTGATCTTTTAGCTGTGTGCGGTGCCCCCCTCCACCATAGTCCACCTCGATAATACTGTTGCGGTGCTTAGGCGAAGCCCTGCATCGGTAGAACATCATCATCATCACCACGCCGTCATGCTGACGAAACTCTCCCTCAACACTTGGCTGGATCGGAGTTCAAGGGACGTCATCAGGCTGAACGTGTGCTGAACTCGGAGGTGCCGTACGTATGGTACTTGATCGGTCGGATCGCGAAGACGTACTACTACATCAACCGTGTTGTGCTAACGCTTCCGCTTTTGGTCTACGAGGGTACGTGGACACCACTCTCCCCTCTTGTTGCTATGCATCACCATGATCTTGCGTGTGCATAGGATTTTTTTTGGAAATTACTACGTTCCCCAATAGTGGCATCAGAGCGAGGTTTTATGCGTAGATGTCATATGCACGAGTAGAACACAAGTGAGTTGTGGGCGATATAAGTCATACTGCTTACCAGCATGCCATACTTTGGTTCGGTGGTATTGTTGGATGAAGCGGCCCGGACCGACATTACGCGTACGCTTATGCGAGAATGGTTCTACCAACGTGCTTTGCACACAGGTGGCTGGCGGGTGTCAGTTTCTCCAACTTTAGTTGAACCGAGTGTGGCTACGCCCGGTCCTTGAGAAGGTTAAAACATCACCAACTTGACAAACTATCGTTGTGGTTTTGATGCGTAGGTAAGAATGGTTCTTGCTAAGACCGTAGCAGCCACGTAAAATTTGCAACAACAAAGTAGAGGACGTCTAACTTGTTTTTGCAGGGCATGTTGTGAGGTGATATGGTCAAGACATGATGCTAAATTTTATTGTATGAGATGATCATGTTTTGTAACCGAGTTATCGGCAACTGGCAGGAGCCATATGGTTGTCGCTTTATTGTATGCAATGCAATCGCCCTGTAATGCTTTACTTTATCACTAAGCGGTAGCGATAGTCGTAGAAGCATAAGATTGGCGAGACGACAATGATGCTACGATGGAGATCAAGGTGTCGCGCCGGTGACGATGGTGATCATGACAGTGCTTCGGAGATGGAGATCACAAGCACAAGATGATGATGGCCATATCATATCACTCATATTGATTGCATGTGATGTTTATCTTTTATGCATCTTATCTTGCTTTGATTGACAGTAGCATTATAAGATGATCCCTCACTAAATTATCAAAGTATAAAGTGTTCTCCCTAAGTATGCACCGTTGTGAAAGTTCTTCATGCTGAGACACCACGTGATGATTGGGTGTGATAGGCTCTGCGTTCAAATACAACGGGTGCAAAACAGTTGCACACGCGGAATACTCAGGTTAACTTGACGAGCCTAGCATATAAAAGATATGGCCTCGGAACACGGAGACCGAAAGGTCGAGCGTGAATCATATAGTAGATATGATCAACATAGTGATGTTCACCATTGAAACTACTCCATCTCACGTGATGATCGGACATGGTTTAGTTGATATGGATCACATGATCACTTAGAGGATTAGAGGGATGTCTATCTAAGTGGGAGTTCTTAAGTAATATGATTAATTGAACTTAAATTTATCATGAACTTAGTCCTGGTAGTATTAGCATATCTATGTTGTAGATCAATAGCTCGTGTTTAGCTCCCCTGTTTTATTTTTGATATGTTCCTAGAGAAAACTAAGTTGAAAGATGTTAGTAGCAATGATGCGGATTGGATCCGTGATCTGAGGTTTATCCTCATTGCTGCACAGAAGAATTATGTCCTTGATGCACCACTAGGTGACAAACCTATTGCAGGAGCAGATGCAGATGTTATGAACGTTTGGCTAGCTCAATGTGATGACTACTTGATAGTTTAGTGCGCCATGCATAAACGGCTTAGAATAAGGACTTCAAAGACGTTTTGAATGTCATGGACCATATGAGATGTTCCAGGAGTTGAAGTTAATATTTCAAGCAAATACCCGAGTTGAGAGATATGAAGTCTCCAACAAGTTCTATAGCTAAAATATGGAGGAGAATAGCTCAAGCAGTGAGCATGTGCTCAGATTTTCTGGGTAGTACAATCGCTTGAATCAAGTGGGAGTTAATCTTCCAGATAAAATAGTGATTGACAGAATTCTCTAGTCACAATCACCAAGTTAGTAGAACTTCGTGATGAACTATAGTATGCAAGGGATGATGAAAATGATTCCCGAGCTTTTCATTATGATGAAATCGATGAAGGTAGAAATCAAGAAAGAGCATCAAGTGTTGATGATTAACAAGACCACTAGTTTCAAGAAAAGGGAAAAGGGAAAGAAAGGGAACTTCAAGAAGAACAACAAGCAAGTTGCTGCTCAAGTGAAGAAGCCCAAGTCTGGACCTAAGCATGAGACTAAGTGCTTCTACTGCAAAGGGACTGGTCACTGGAAGCATAACTGCCCCAAGTATTTGGAGGATAAGAAGGATGGCAAAGTGAACAAATGCTATATTTGATATACATGTTATTGATGTGTACTTTACTAGTGTTTATAGCAACCCCTCGATATTTGATACTGGTTCAGCTGCTAAGAGTAGTAACTCGAAACGGGAGTTGCAGAATGAACAGAGACTAGTTAAGGGTGACGTGATGATGTGTGTTGGAAGTGGTTCCAAGATTGATATGATCATCATCGTACACTCCCTACACTTTCGGGATTAGTGTTGAACCTAAATAAGTGTTATTTGGTGTTTGCGTTGAGCATGAATATGATTTGATCATCTTTATTGCAATACGGTTATTCATTTAAGTTAGAGAATAATTGTTATTCTGTTTACATGAATAAAACCTCCTATGGTTATGCACCCAATGAAAATGGTTTGTTGAATCTCGATCGTAGTGATACACATATTCATAATATTGAAGCCAAAAGATGCAAAGTTAATAATGATAGTGCAACTTATTTGTGGCACTGCCGTTTAGGTCATATTGGTGTAAAGCGCATGAAGAAAATCCATGCTGATGGGCTTTTGGAATCACTTGATTATGAATCAGTTGATACTTGAGAACCATGTCTCATGGGCAAAAATGACTAAGACTCCGTTCTCTAGAACAATGGAGCGAGCAATTGACTTATTGGATATAATACATACTGATGTATGAGGTCCGATGAGTGTTGAGGCTCGCGGCGGGTATCGTTATTTTTCTGACCTTCACAGATGATTTGAGCAGATATGGGTATATCTACTTGAAGATAAGTAAGTCTGAAACATTTGAAAAGTTCAAAGAATTTCAGAGTGAAGTGGAAAATCATCGTAACAAGAAAATAAAGTTTCTACGATCTGATCACAGAGGTGAATATTTGAGTTACGAGTTTGGTCTTCAATTAAAACAATGTGGAATAGTTTCACAAAACTGATGCCACCTGAAACACCACAGCGTAATGGTGTGTCTGAACATTGTAACCGTACTTTATTAGATATGGTGCGATCTATGATGTCTCTTACCGATTTACCACTATCATTTTGGGGTTATGCATTAGAGACAGCTACATTCACGTTAAATAGGGCACCATCTAAATCCGTTGAGACGACACCGTATGAACTATGGTTTGGCAAGAAACCTAAGCTGTCGTTTCTTAAAGTTTGAGGTTGCAATGCTTATGTGAAAAGGTTTCAACCTGATAAGCTCAAACCCAAATCAGAGAAGTGCGTCTTCATAGGATACCCAAAAGAAAATATTGAGTACACCTTCTATCACAGATCCGAAGGCAAGATATTCATTGCTGAGAATGGATCCTTTCTAGAGAAGGAGTTTCTCTCGAAAGAAGTGAGTGGGAGGAAAGTAGAACTTGATGAGGTAATTATACCTACTCCCTTATTGGAAAGTAGTTCATCACAGAAATCTGTTCCTGTGACTACTACACCAATTAGTGAGGAAGCTAATGATGATGATCATGTAACTTCAGATCAAGTTACTACTGAACCTCGTAGGTGAACCAGAGTGAGATCCGCACCAGAGTGGTACGGTAATCCTGTTCTGGAGGTCATGTTACTTGACCATGAAGAACCTACGAACTATGAGGAAGCGATGATGAGCCCAGATTCCGCGAAATGGCTTGAGGCCATGAAATCTGAGATGAGATCCATGTATGAGAACAAAGTATGGACTTTGATTGACTTGCCCAATGATTGGTGAGCCATTGAGATTAAATGTATCTTCAAGAGGAAGACGGGCGCTGATAGTAGTGTTACTATCTACAAAGCTAGAATTGTCGGAAAAGGTTTTCGACAAGTTCAAGGTATTGACTACGATGAGAGTTTCTCACTCGTATCTATGCTTAAGTCTATTTGAATCATGTTAGCAATTGCCGCATTTTATGAAATCTGGCAAATGGATAAACAAAACTGCATTCCTTAATGGATTTATTAAAGAATAGTTGTGTATGATGCAACCAGAAGGTTTTGTAAATCCTAAAGGTGCTAACAAAATATGCAAGCTCCAGCGATCCATCTATGGACTGGTGCAAGCATCTCGGAGTTGGAATATACACTTTGATAAGTTGATCAAAGCATATAGTTTTATACAGACTTGCAGTGAAGCCTGTATTTACAAGAAAGTGAGTGGGAGCACTACAACATTTCTGATAAGTATATGTGAATGACATATTGTTGATCGAAGATAATGTAGAATTATTCTACAAAGCATAAAGGAATGTTTGAACGGAGTTTTTCAAAGAAAGACCTCGGTGAAGCTGCTTACATATTGAGCATCAAGATCTATAGAGATAGATCAAGACGCTTGATAAGTTTTTTCAATGAGTACATACCTTGACAAGATTTTGAAGTAGTTCAAAATGGAACAGTCAAAGAAAGAGTTCTTGCCTGTGTTACAAGGTGTGAAACTGAGTAAGACCCAAAGTCCGACCACGGCAGAAGATAGAAAGGGAATGAAAGTCATTCCCTATACCTTGGCCATAGGTTCTATAAAATATGCCATGTTGTGTACCAGATCTATTGTATGCCCTACACTGATTTTGGCAAGGGGTACAATAGTGATCTAGGAGTAGATCACTGGACAACGGTCAAAACTATCCTTAGTGGAATAAGGATATGTTTCTCGATTATGGAGGTGACAAAAAGGTTCGTCCTAAAGGGTTACGTCGATGCAAATTTTCACACTGATCCAGATGACTCTAAATGTCAATCTGGATACATACTGAAAGTGGGAGCAATTAGCTAGAGTAGCTCCGTGCAGAGCATTGTTGACATAGAAATTTGCAAAATACTTACGGATCTGAATGTGGCAGACCCGTTGACTATACTTCTCTCACAAGCAAAACATGATCACACCTTAGTACTCTTTGGGTGTTAATCACATAGCGATGTGAACTAGATTATTGACTCTAGTAAACCCTTTGGGTGTAGGTCACATGTCGATGTGAACTATGGGTGTTAATCACATGGTAATGTGAACTATTGGTATTAAATCACATGGCGATGTGAACTACATTATTGGTTCTAGTGCAAGTGGGAGACTGAAGGAAATATGCCCTAGAGGCAATAATAAAGTTATTATTTATTTCCTTATATCATGATAAATGTTTATTATTCATGCTAGAATTGTATTAACCGGAAACATAATACATGTGTGAATACATTGACAAACAGAGTGTCACTACTATGCCTCTACTTGACTAGCTCGTTGATCAAAGATGGTTATGTTTCCTAACCATAGACATGAGTTGTCATTTGATTAACGGGATCACATCATTAGGAGAATGATGTGATTGGCTTGACCCATTTCGTTAGCTTAGCACTTGATCGTTTAGTTTGTTGCTATTGCTTTCTTCATGACTTATACATGTTCCTATGACTATGAGATTATGCAACTCCCGTTTACCGGAGGAACACTTTGTGTGCCACCAAACGTCACAACGTAACTGGGTGATTATAAAGGTGCTCTACAGGTGTCTCCGAAGGTACTTGTTGGGTTGGCGTATTTCGCGATTAGGATTTGTCACTCCGATTGTCGGAGAGGTATCTCTGGGCCCACTCGGTAATGCACATCACTATAAGCCTTGTAAGCATTGCAACTAATGAGTTAGTTGCGGGATGATGTATTACGGAATGAGTAAAGAAACTTGTCGGTAACGAGATTGAACTAGGTATTGAGATACCGACGATCGAATCTCGGGCAAGTAACATACCGATGACAAAGGGAACAACGTATGTTGTTATGCGGTTTGACCGATAAAGATCTTCGTAGAATATGTAGGAGCCAATATGAGCATCCGGGTTACACTATTGGTTATTAATCGGAGACGTGTCTCGTTCATGTCTACATAGTTCTCAAACCCGTAGGGTCTGCACGCTTAACGTTTCGATGACAGATATATTATGAGTTTATATGTTTCGATGTACCGAAGGTTGTTCGAAGTCCCAGATGTGATCACGGACATGACGAGGAGTCTCAAAATGGTCGAGACATGAAGATTGATATATTGGAAGCCTATGTTTGGACATCGGAAGTGTTCCGGGTGAAATCGGGATTTTACTAGAGTACCGGGAGGTTATCGGAACCCCCCGGGGACTTAATGGGCCTTAGTGGGCCTTGGTGGAAAGAGAGGAGAGGCGGCCAGGGCAACGGTCGCGCCCCTCCCCTAGTCTGAATAGGACAAGGAGAGGAGGGCGTCGCCCCCCTTCCTTCTTCTCCTCCACCTCTTTCCCCTCTCTCTCCTAGTCCAACAAGGAAAAGGGGGGAGTCCTACTCCCGGTAGGAGTAGGACTCCTCCTGGCGCGCCCCTCTCTAGGCCGGCCGCACCCCCCCTTGCTGTAACATCCCAAAATTCTAAATTTTGGAATGTTATAATAAATAGATAGATTGATTGTTTGTTTGATTGTTGTGTGATTGATTGAGTGAATTTCGAAACTTTTTGAAAGTTAAATGAGAGGGAATAAAAGGACTTTCCCAAACTTTCATCTTGCTTTTATGATCTCCGTGAATTCAAATTCTTTTCACCACAAAACCCTGGAGAGAAGATGACATGACTTCTTCCATTTATTTAAATGAAAAGTGGTTTTGACAAGATTTGAATTTTATTTGGAAATATTTCAAATTCACAAACTTTAAGCAACTCAATGATTTTCACGAGAGGAGATAAAATGACTTCTTTCAAATTATGAAATATGAGTTGGGAGTTTCAATGATCAAATTCAAAGTCCTTTTTGAAATTATTTTCAATTTGGACTTGTTTGAGTTTTATTCAAATTATTTTTCTCCAAAAATAAAATATATGGAAAATAGGGTAACATGATTCCCTACATTAGAAAATTTGAGAAAAATTAATTTGAAATCATTTTGGTATTTTTAAATGATTTTTGTTGGATTTTATAAGAGCAGTAGCCCTCTTTGCTTTATTTGAATTCATGAGTATTTTATTTGACTCTAGAAAAATGTTCAGCTTGTAGGAAATCTTTTTCTGAAAATTCTGATATATTATATGCCTATAGTTTGTTTTTATTTCTTATCGTTTTATTATTTCTTTTGTATGTTAAATGTTTTTTAAAAAAGAAACCCTTCCTGCCGACTGGGCCGGCCCAGCTCCCAGGCCAGGCCGCGGCCCAGCCCACCTCCTCGTCGTCCCCGAGCTCGGGAAGGACTCCCGAGCCGGCAAGCCGCCGCGCCGTGGCCTCCACGGAAACCGTCGCTGCCTTACCCCTCCCCCACGCCTCCCGAGGCCCTCCCCGCCTATTTAAGACGCAGCCCCGGGCCCCTCTCCCTCTTTTCTCGCCTCGCCTCGCACCTCGCCCTCAACCGCCGCCGCCGATGAGATCTGCCGTGCCGCCGCACTTCGGTCGCTGCCGCGCCGCCGCAGCTGCTCCAACCCACGCCGCTCCTCGCCACCGCGCCGCCTGCCGCACCACCCCGCCGCTCGCGCCGCCATAGCCGCCGCGTCACCGCTGCCCACGTCGCCAGAGTCCGCCGCCTCGCCGGAGCCGCTGCCGATTCTTCTCACGGACCGGTATAACCCCCCGGTCCGGTTTATTTTTTTTATTTTTTTAGGTTTTCTACGGTTTTTCTTTTAAAAAGCCGGTTTTATATTTTAGTTAGGTTAATTAGTGGACGTTCGTCCGTTAGTATTCGGTAGCGAACGATTTCGTTCTATAGGGCTCTGTAGCGAATGTTCGTTCGATAGGATTTTTCTTTTTATTTTTAGTTTTCTGCCAGGGACTCATTTGTGAATATTTTTATTTACAGATTGGCCTCTGTTTTTCAAACAATCACAACTTTTCACTCGTTTGTCCAAATCCAACGAAACCAACGCCCACTTCTTCGTTATGATCTCCTCTATCCAGTAATCCAACTCAAACATGTTTTTGAAATTTTAAAATTTTAATTAGATCAGATTTAGTTTTAAACTTCGTTTGACCATAACTTGAGTTTCGTAACTCCGTTTTAGTTGATTCTTTTTGAAAATCGAAGCTCTTGACCTAAACTTTTTGATAAGGCCAAATTCACATAATTTTGGTACTGTTAGAAATTGTTTTACATTGCAAGAGTTATTTGCTTGGTTTTGATGTTTTCCGATTTGTTCTTTGTCCTTTCAGATCTTTTGAGTGATTGTTTATGTGTGGTTCTATTGCTTGCGTACGATAGATTGACCGGAGTGTGATGAGTAGAACTATCAAGAGTTATGAGTGCGAATCATCTTCATAACATTGCAGGCAAGTTCACACTTTGATCATATCCCTTTCATACCCAGTTTTTATGCATTAGTTTCACCCTCACACATTGCATGAGTAGGATTGATAACATGTGGGTATTGGGAAGTACTTGATGAGGTAGGAACCTATTGCCCTGCATTCAAACTTTGGGAGTTACTATTACGTTATGCTTATATTACCATGCTATGCTCGTAGACGTGGATTGGGTTTGAGTGTATTTCATGACAGATGTGAGATTGTTAATTAATGGTTTACTTAAGGTGGCAACTTTAACACACATCTGGGTGGATTGAGGCACCTGGATATTCCAGCGATTGCCTGTTTTTCTTTATGGACCGCCACCCAGGCTCAAAGGGATCATGAGATTATCCATGCTAGAAACTTCCGTGTGTAGCCACAAGCTACTATGGGCTCTAGCATAGTTGATTAAGTCATGGGAACTCTTACAGTGGTAGACTAGCAGATGTAGGGGAAAGTAGGTGTAACGGTCTACCTAATCGTAAGGTGCTAGCGCTTCTGAAAGACTATGTCTCGGTCATCCGTTTCTCAAACACCATGTAGTGCGAGAATCCCAACGGAGGAGATCGAGTCTTGTGGGGAAAAGTGCCCAAACCTCTGCAGAGTGTATAAACTAATAGCGAGCGTTCGTCCGTTCGTTCGTTCGAACGAGCGTTCGTCGTTTTTCTTTTTTCTCGGATTTAATCTGCGATTTTCTGATCGCGATTCCTGATCCGATTTTCTTTTTAGTATAACTTTTCGCTTGTTTATCGGAATCAGGCGATTCAAGCACCTAGACTTTCGTCTCGAAACCCTCTATCCGTTTAATCAACTTAAACAAGTTTTTGCTACTGTAAAATTTTCCCTAGATCCAGATTAGTAGAACGAAGTTGTTTTCTTTCGCCGTTTGACTTTCATTACTTCATTCGATTTGATTCTTTTTGCAAACCGGAGTTCTTAAGTTGAACCTTCTGGTTAGATCTCTTATTTGAGTTTTACCTGTGCATTAGATGAGTACTTATTGTATGCTTGTTTGTTTGTATGCGATTGAATACCCGGAGTGCGCCGCTTGTTACTTCGAATCGCTAGGTTTCCCGGATCATCAGCAAGGCAAGTAACACTTTGATCATACCTTTTTTACTACCCAGTTTTTATTGCATTAGATTAATCCTCACACATTGCATGATTAAGATCTAATTAAATTGTGGGATGGGAAGTAGTTGAGGTAGTACCTATTACCTGTTTATTTTCAAACCTTTGGGAGTTACTTCTACGTTTGCTTAGTGTGCCATGCTATGCTAGTAGACGTGGATTGAGTGAGTGATATCCATGATAGATGTGAGATTGTTAATTAATGGTTTATCTAAGGTGGCAACTTAAATACACATCTGGGTGGATTGAGGCACCTGGGTATTCCAGTGATTGCCTGTTTTTCTTTTGGACCGCCACCCAGGCTCAAAGGGATCATGAGATTATTCATGCTAGAAACTTCCGTGTGCAGCCACAAGCTACTATGGGCTCTAGCATAGTTGACTAAGTCGTGCGAACTCTTACAGTGGTAGACTAGCAGATGTAGGGGAAAGTAGGTGTAACGGTCTACCCGTTCGTAAGGTGCTAGCGCTTCTGAAAGACTATGTCTCGGTCATCCGTTTCTCAAACACCATGTAGTGTGAGAATTCGAACGGAGGAGATCGAGTCTTGTGGGGAAAAGTATGCAAACCTCTGCAGAGTGTATAAACTAATCATGGTTAGCCGTGTCCCCGGTTATGGACATCTTGAGTATCTAGTACCTGGATTATCATGTGAATCTCATCATGTTACTCTAAATTAATTTTGTTGGGTTTTTAATGTTGATGCTTAATTGGTATTGAGAATGTTGTCAACCATTCTCAATGTTTAACAACTACCATGATAGTTAAATAAAATTATTCCTTTGCAGTAGGGAAAAATTGGCTTTACGCAAAACTATAACCATAGAGCTTTCCACCAGCCAAATATGCATATAGTATAGCCTATTACTTTCATTGCATCTCTATGTGTTACCTTGCCAGCATATTCCATGTGCTGACCCATTCCGGGCTGCAACGTTCATATTGCAGGCTTTTCAGACGACGATTAAGGTGCCTTTAGGTCGTGGTTCTATACTCAGTGATGCTGTTGGATTTGATGGACTCACTTATCTTCCAAGCCTTCCGCTGTTATCGTTATTAGATGGCCTTAAGCCATATTTATTGTAATAAGTTCTCTTTTGAGACACTCGATGTAATAAGTGTGTGATTGCTACTCTGTTATAAATCCTTCAAGTACTGTGTGGTGTCAGCATTACTGATCCAAGGATGACACCTGAGCATAGAGATTGGACCGTTTGAGGTCTGGTTGCTACAAGATGGTATCGTAGCACACGCTGACTGTAGGACACGACCACTAAGCTAAAAGACCTAGATCACTACTCACTCTCTTGACTTCTCATCTTTTCTACTCTTTTAGGATGGCGGATGCAAGGAACAAGTTCACGCAGCCGGATGAAGATACACCCTTTGGATGTCACTTGAAGGAAGTCACTAGATATCTGAACATGGGAGTGCAAAGCTTCACCGAAACCTACAACGCCACTTTACCTGAAGAGGAGTGCTGGATGATTCAAGTTCAAGTTCCAGGAAGGATGTTCATGCCAGTCACTGAACCCATAGAGTTTTATTTTGATGCACCAACCTGGAGTCTAGGAAAGAGCATGGCAGCTCACATCGCCATGGGACGCATTGGAGAAGTTACCACAATGATCTTAAGGATACTATCTACCATATTTGTGGGCGCCGAGATGAGCACTGGGAGATGATCAGCACCAGGAAGGATAGATCAGTTGCAACTTTTATCCAGGAGTTAAACCAGCACATTCGACGTCAGGAGAACCAGATGTGCGCCGACATGATAGATTTGAAGAAGCCGAGGACAAGAATCAAGGAACTGGAGGAAGAACTCAAGGCCACACGTGAAGATTATGAAGAGGAAATCAAAGTACTAGTGGAGAAGAATGATGATCTCATCAAGAAGATCGGAATATTTATGGGAGGCCCTACACCAGTAGAAAAAGACGAAGAACCCAAGGAGATTCACCCGGAAGACTACATCATCATCGATGACACCGACTCGGATCCAGATGATAGCGATGATGACTATGTTGATGAAGCTGGAGCAGATATCATGGAGTCTGCAACCGAAGAATATTTCTAGTAGACCACCCCATCAGTAGTAGTAGTCCACCATGTAAATATAGGAGTCCGAGCACTTTTGTGATAGTTAGATCGATTATATGCCCTTGTTTGATTGATTAAATGAAATGAATTGTTTGCTTTTGCCTCATGTGCATATGGGTAGTGTTTTCTCTCTAGACCCCTCTCTATTCTTAAATCTCATCTTTTCTAAACCCTCAGAGGCCTCCGAGACGTGACCCCGGATTTACCTTCCCACCGGAGCTCACCCAGTTGATCCAGCAGCAGAACACATTGATGCAGTTGCTAGTCCAGAATCAGAATCAGGGGAACAACAACAACAACCCACCACCACCACCTGTGGATCACTTAGCCCGTTTTCTTAGGCTGAATCCGCCGGTGTTTTCCAGTAGCATCGAGCCGATAGTAGCAGATGATTGGCTCCGCAAGACAGCAAGGGAGTTGACCACGGCAGGATGCACAGATGCGGAAAAGGTGAAGTTTGCCGCACATCAGCTTGAAGGACCCGCAACATCATGGTGGGAAAATTTCACAGCCACTTTCCCTGTCGACACTGTCACATGGGACCAGTTTCAGCAAGCTTTCCATACTGCCCATGTTTCAGCAGGAGCTATGGCCATGAAGAAGCGAGAGTTTCACAATTTGCGCCAAGGAGGATGGATAGTTGGCCAGTATGTGGAGGACTTTAGTAAGCTAGCACGCTATGCTCCAGATGATGTTGCTACGGATGCAGCTAAGCAGGAGAAGTTTCTAGAAGGACTGAATGATGAGTTAAGCATGCAGTTGATGGTAGCAACCTTCAACAACTACCAGGAGTTGGTAGATCGTGCTCTCATGATTGAAGGGAATCAGCAGCAGATTGAGAACCGCAAGAGGAAGTATGGCCAAGGGAAGTACAATTCAGGAGCACAGCAGAAGCCACGTTTTACCCCTAGACCGGGAGGACATTTTCAGCATACCCATGGAGGAGGTAGCTCACACAATCATAATGGCACCAAGAATGGTAATGGGAATGGAGGAAACAATGGCCAGAACCGTACCAACCCATCAACCCCAGCCAAGAGAGACCTGAGCCAAGTCACTTGTTTCAAGTGCCAGAAGACTGGACATTATGCTAATGAATGTCCAGAATCCCAGAATGGAAATGGCAATGGAAGTTCTGGGAAGAAGCCGAACCCTTTCAATAGGGGGTAGGTGAACCACGTTAATGTGGAGGAGGTTGAAGAGCAGCCAGATGCAGTAATTGGTAAGTTTTTGGTTAAGTCATTTACTTCACTCGTTCTTTTTGATACTGGTGCATCGCATTCATACATATCAAGGGAACTCGTGGATAAGTATAACATGCCCACCAAAGTTCTTAGAACACCTATGCTAGTAAGCTCACCAAGAGCGGAGTACATGGCTAGTAAGGGATGTTTCAAGTGCCATTGAGTATAGGTAGGCATGTGTTTCCCTCGGATTTGATCATTTTGGAATCACAAGGTTTGGATGTAATTATGGGTATGGATTGGCTATCGATGTATGGAGGAAATATCGATTGCGCCAGTAAGTCAATTTTGCTTACCACCCAGAAGGGAGAAGGATCAAGTATGTATCCCCGCATGTGCCGAAGAGGACTCAAGTGAATTGTTTAACAGGAGTTGTGCAGGAGGAAGTACCAGTGGTGAAGGATTTCCCTGATGTATTTCCAGAAGAGTTGCCAGGCATGCCACCGGATAGAGATATTGAGTTTTGATTGAGCTTTTGCCAGGCACAGGGCCAATATCTAAGAGACCATATATGATGCCCGCAAAGGATTTGGTGGAGATTAAGAAGCAAATTAAGGAGTTACTGGATAAAGGTTATATTTGCCCAAGTTCTTCACCTTGGGGATTGCCAGTACTTCTAGTGGAGAAGAAGGATGGATCGTTAAGGATGTTTGTTGATTATCGAGGATTGAATGAAGTAACCATCAAGAACAAGTACCCACTACCGATGATCAATGATCTGTTTGATTGATTGCAAGGAGCTAAGGTATTTTCCAAGATCGATCTGCGATCAGGATACCATAAGTTGAAGATTCAAGAACAGGATATACCCAAGACGGCTTTTACCACCAGGTATGGGCTGTACGAGTATACCGTTATGTCATTTGGTCTGACTAACGCACCGACATATTTTATGAACATGATGAACAAAGTGTTTATGGATTTTTTGGATAAGTTCGTCGTAGTGTTCATTGATGATATCCTGGTTTACTCGAAGAATGAAGAGGAGCATAAGGACCATTTGCGTTTGGTACTTGGTAAGCTCAGAGAACATCAGTTATATGCCAAGTTTAGCAAATGTGATTTTTGGTTGAAGGAAGTTGGATTTCTCGGACATGTTATATCCGGAGAGGGTATAACAGTAGATCCCACCAAGGTTGACACTGTGACAAATTGGGAAGCGCCAACAACAGTCAGAGAGATCCAGAGTTTTCTTGGACTCGCAGGATACTACCGGATATTTATCGAAAATTTCTCGAAGATTGCAAAGCCTATGACAGAATTGTTGAAGAAGGACACCAAGTTCATATGGACCGAGGAATGTGAGGCCAGTTTCCAGGAGTTGAAGAAACGTTTGGTTACATCACCCGTGTTGATTTTGCCAGATCAGACCAAGGATTATGAGTGTATTGCGACGCTTCACGTCGAGGACTTGGAGCAGTGCTTATGCAAGAAGGAAGAGTTGTTTCATATGCCTCACGACATCTCAAGCCTCATGAGTTAAATTATGCCACACATGATTTGGAGTTAGCAGCCATAGTGCATGCATTGAAGACCTGGAGACACTTTCTCATTGGAAATCATTGTGAGGTGTACACGGATCACAAGAGTTTGAAGTACATTTTCACGCAGAAGGAGTTGAATCTCAGGCAAAGGAGATGGTTGGACCTCATCAAGGATTATGACATGAGATTGCATTATCACCCCGGAAAGGCTAACGTAGTAGCTGACGCGTTGAGCCATAAAAGTCATGTCAACACCTTAATGACGGGTGATTTACCAAGGGAGCTAGCCGAGAATCTTCGTGGGCTATGTTTGGAGATAGTCCCGAGAGGCTATGTAGCAACATTGGAGATTCAGTCTACTTTGATGGATAAGATCAGAGAAGCTCAAAGAACTGACAAAGAGATCGCTTCTATTAAGGAGAAAATGAGCAAGGGAAAAGCTAAAGGATTTCATGAGGATGAGCACGATACCTTATGGTTTGTAGACCGCGTTTATGTGCCTAATGATTCGGATATCAAGAAGTTAATTCTGCAAGAGGCCCATGATTCACCATATTCAATTCACCCAGGAAATACCAAGATGTATTTGGATTTGAAGGATATTTTCTGGTGGACCGGAATGAAGAAGGATATTGCAGAGTATGTAGCGGTTTGTGATGTATGTCAGAGAGTAAAGGCAGAGCACTAGAAGCCAGCAGGATTACTACATCCATTGCCGATACCCGAATGGAAGTGGGATAAGTTAGGAATGGATTTTATTACGGGTTTACCCAGAACTCGTTTAGGCTATGAATCGATTTGGGTTGTAGTCGATCGTTTGACAAAGGTAGCTCATTTCATTCCAGTGAAGACTACCTATACTAGTGCCAAGTTAGCAAAGATATACATGACCAGGATCGTATGTCTACATGGAGTTCCAAGGAGCATTGTATCAGATAGAGGAACCCAGTTTACCTCAAAATTCTGGAATCAGTTGCATGAAACTTTGGGTACCAGGCTAGAGTTCAGTACAGCTTTCCATCTGTAGACAGATGGACAGACCGAGAGAGTCAATCAAATTTTGGAGGATATGCTGAGAGCTTGTGCGCTAGATTACAGATCTAGTTGGGACGAGAATTTGCCATATGCAGAGTTCTCTTATAACAACAGTTATCAGTCTAGTTTGAAGATGGCCCCTTTCGAAGCCCTGTACGGAAGGAGGTGCAGGACCCCATTGTCGTGGGATGAAGTTGGAGACCGCCAGTTGTTTGGACCGGATCTGATTAAGGAGTCTGAACAGAAAGTGAAATTGATTCGCGATAGGCTCAAGGTAGCCCAGTCCAGGCAGAAGAGTATGCAAATTCTAAACGCAAGGAGACAGTTTACGAAGTCAGAGACCGAGTTTATCTTCGAGTATCTCCACTTCAAGGAGTTAAGCGCTTTGGAGTTAAGGGAAAGTTAGCGCCACGTTTTGTAGGACCATACAAAGTTTTGGAGGGTATGGGAGAAGTAGCCTACAAGTTGGAATTGCCCGAAGGATTGTCAGGAGTTCATGACGTGTTCCACGTTTCCCAGTTGAAGAAGTGCCACACAGAGATGGCTGATATACCGCTGAGAGATACAATGCCACTGGAAGCGATTCCGTTGGATAGTGATTTGACCTATGAGGAGAAACCAGTTAAGATTCTTGAGTATGCCAGCCAAGTCACCCGCAGCAAGGTTATAAAGTTTTGCAAAGTTCGTTGGAGCCACCACACGGAGGATGAAGCCACCTGGGAGCGAGAGGAATATTTGCTGAAGGACAACCTTCACCTATTTTCTAGCCAACCCGAATTTCGAGCGCGAGATTCATCTTAAGGGGGGTAGGTTTGTATCATCCCAAATTTTCAATTTGTAATGTTATACACTAGATCATCATTGCATACCATATTTTATTGCATTTTGGTTGATCCTAGAAAATTCTACGCAACTCAAGGACCCTCGGAGAGAGTTGGGGATTTCATTATTTTCATATTTGAGCTTTCTCAAATTTTGAAAATAGGATCATTTGATTTTATTTATTTTATCTTCAATTATTTCTATTACAAAAATATGATAGAGGGAATAAAATGACTTTCCCAAAATAAAGAAATATTGAGGATTTAATAATAAAATCAAATAAGATTTTATTTTGGTTTTATTTGCTATTTTATTTGAATTTAGGAAAAATGCGCATTTTCCAAAATTGCATTTAGGCCCCAAATAAATGTTCATCCTGTGCGGCTTGATTTTAGAAGCCGGGGAAATTTATTTCGGGATTTTTGGAGTCCGTTTAGTATTCCTTTTGTTTTTTCTGAGCGTAACTATTTAAAAAATGTGAACCGACCTAACGGGCCGTGTCCGACCCGGACACATGGCCCGGCCGGCCTTATAAGCCCGGGGAGGAGCCCAGCCGAGCCCCAAACCCTAGTGCCCCAAACCCTAGCGCCGCTGCCGCCCCGCGCCGCCGCCGCCCCTCGCCGCCCGCCGGAGCCGCCGCCACCGCTCGCCGCCCGCCACCGGTTTTTCTCGAAAAACCGTTCGGTTTTCCGATCGGTTTTCCGTCGGTTTTTCGTTCGTTTTTTTAGTTTTGTTTTTTTAATAGATCGGTTTGTCCGGTTTATTTATTTAGCGAGCATTCGCTCGTTCATTCGTTTTAACAAACGCGTTCATCGTTTAGATCCAGATAACGAACGTTCATTCGTTAATCTGTTCGTCTTTTTTCTTTTTCTCGGATTAAATCCGCGATTTTTATGATCGCGATTCCTGATCCGATTTTCGTTCTAGTATAGCTTTTCGCTCGTTTATCGGAATCAGGTGATTCAAGCGCCTCGAGTTTCGTCTCGAAACACTCTTTCCATTTAACCAACTCAAACAAGTTTTTGCCACTGTAAAAGTTGCCCTAGATAGAGAATAGTAAACGAAGCCTGTTTCTTTTGCCGTTTGTCTTTCGTTGCTTCGTTCGATTTGATTCTTTTTGCCAACCGGAGTTCTTAAGTTGAACTTTCTGGTTAGATCTCTTATTCAAGTTTTACCTGTGCATTAGTTGAGTACTTATTGTATGCTTGTTTGTTTGCGATAGAGTACCCGGAGTGCGCCGCTTGCTACTTCGAATCGCTAGGTTTTGCGGATCATCAGCAAGGCAAGTAACACTTTGATCATACTTCATATTACCCAGTTTTTATTGCATTAGATCAACCCTCACACATTGCATGATTAGGATCTAATTAACTTGTGGGTTCCGAGAAGTAGTTGAGGTAGTACCTATTACCTGTTTATTATCAAACCTTTGGGAGTTACTTCTACGTTTGCTATTATGCCATGCTATGCTAGTAGACATGGATTGGGTGAGTGTATCCATGACAGATGTGAGATTGTTAAATTAATGGTTTATCTAAGGTGGCAACTTAAATACACATCTGGGTGGATTGAGGCACCTGGGTATTCCAGTGATTGACTGTTTTTCTTTTGGACCGCCACCCAGGCTCAAAGGGATCATGAGATTATTCATGCTAGAAACTTTCGTGTGCAGCCACAAGCTACTATGGGCTCTAGCATAGTTGACTAAGTCGTGCGATGTCACATCCTAGCTAGTCATGCATTAGAGTGTTGCATCATGTCTACCTTTCATCAGAAACTTGAATTGGGGAAGACAGAACCCCCAGCACCCCCTCTAGAATCAACTAAGGTTTACTAAAAATATTTTCAATGAACCTGAAATGCCCTTCTAAAAAGTTCACTCTCTTTGTCTTGGGTTAGAACCTCTGGCAAAATTGGTGCAAAATTTTCTAGGTCAACAGAAGGTCATTGAATTAAATCATATGTAATTTGCATTTGGGCATTTGAATGCTAGTAAATATTTTAAATGCTCAAATAATTCTGAAGATAAGTGTGGGTTGTTGGAAATATTCTAAACAGAGCCTCTGATTATTTTCAGGATTTTTAG
Organism: Triticum urartu; assembly: GCF_056163025.1. Classification (NCBI taxonomy): domain Eukaryota; kingdom Viridiplantae; phylum Streptophyta; class Magnoliopsida; order Poales; family Poaceae; genus Triticum; species Triticum urartu. Next base: position 272,538,724 of record NC_141873.1, on the reverse strand, counting down.
AAGTGCCTAGCTATTTTCAATAAAGCCACAAACCTACAGAAAAATAGAAAACAGAAATTAAAAGAGAGGGAGAGAACTTACCTGGCCACAGCCCATCAGCCGGCCCACCTGGTGGCCCAGCGCTGTGCTAGCCCATGCCAGCCAGCGGCTTCGTCCCCGCCAGGCAGGCAGAGAGCTGATGCCGGCGAGCGTGAGCTCGCCACGGTGCCAGCAGCTTGCCGCTTCGTGCGCTTGGACACTGGATAGGCTCCACGTCACCGCCCGACCCCGTGGACACCTCACTCGCTCCCCTTCCTCTCTCCCTCGGTCTCCCGCACCATGGCCGATGCACCTGCCGCCGCACCGCCGCTGTAGTCGCGCCCTCCGTCGTCCCCGCGCCGAGCCACCGTGTCCAGAAGCTCCTCCGCCCTCCACTCCTTCGAGCAAGCCGAGCCCCGAGCGCTCGCTTTCCTCGCAGCCTCTGCAACAACCCCGCCCGACTCCGCCATCGCCGGAGATCCTCTTCGTCGTCGCCACCGCATCAGCTCGTCCCCAACAGCGCCGGCCGTTCCTACGTGACCGCCGTGAGCTCAGCTACCTCCCCATCCCCTCCGTTTGCCTTCTCGTGCACCGTAGCAACTGCATGAAGCTTCACCGCACGCGCCACCGCCGAGCTCGTCATCGACGTGTCTCCGGCCAACCACCGGCCACACCACCATGTCCAACACACTCACTGCACCCCCAGGAGGCCGTAGCACCCCTCTGCGCCCCCTGCCGTGCCTCCTAACGCCGTTTCCGTGCATGCCCGAACTTCGGTCGCCGCCTGGCTCGACGCCGGCGTCATCTCCGGCCACCCCCGCACACACCGCTTGCTCCACTCGGCGCGCGAGTTCACCAGCAGCACGTAGATGTTGGGGAACGTTGCAGAAAACAAAAAATTTCCTACGGTTTCACCAAGATCCATCTATGAGTTCATCTAGCAACGAGTGATCGGATGCATCTACATACCTTTGTAGATCGCGAGCGGAAGCATTCAAAGAACGGGGATGAGGTAGTCGAACACGACGTGATCCAAATCACCGGAGATCCTAGCACCGAACGGACGGCACCTCCGCGTTCAACACACGTACGGTCAGCGTAACGTCTCCTTCTTCTTGATCCAGCAAGAGGGAAGGAGAGGTTGAGGAAGATGGCTCCTAGCAGCAGCACGACGGCGTGGTGGTGATGGAGCTGCAGTACTCCGTTAGGGCTTCGCCAAGCGCTATGGAGGAGGAGGAGGTGTTGGAGAGGGAGAAGGAGGCAACCAAAGGCGTGGATGAAAAGCCCTCCTTCCCCCACTATATATAGGAGGGCCAAGGGGGGGGGGGCGCCGGCCCTAGGAGATCCAATCTCCTAGGGGGGGCGGTGGCCAAGGGAGGTTTCCCTCCCCCCCAAGGCACCTAGGAGGTGCCTTCCCCTCCTAGGACTCTTCCCCCTTGAAACCCTAGGCGCATGGGCCTCTTGGGGCTGGTGCCCTTGGCCCATGTAGGCCAAGTCGCACCCCCTACAGCCCATGTCCCCCCCCGGGACAGGTGGCCCCACCCGGTGGACCCCCGGGACCCTTCCGGTGGTCCCGGTACAATACCGATGACCCCGAAACTTGTCCCGATGGCCGAAACAGGACTTCCCATATATAAATTTTTACCTCCGAACCATTCCAGAACTCCTCGTGACGTCCGGGATCTCATCCGGGACTCCGAACAACATTCGGGTTACTGCATATACATATCCCTACAACCCTAGCGTCACCGAACCTTAAGTGTGTAGACCCTACGGGTTCGGGAGATATGTAGACATGACCGAGATGACTCTCCGGTCAATAACCAACAGCGGGATCTGGATACCCATGTTGGCTCCCACATGCTCCACGATGATCTCATCGGATGAACCATGATGTCGAGGATTCAATCAACCCCGTATGCAATTCCCTTTGTCAATCGGTATGTTACTTGCCCGAGATTCGATCGTCGGTATCCCAATACCTCGTTCAATCTCGTTACCGGCAAGTCACTTTACTCGTACCGTAATGCATGATCCCGTGACCAGACACTTGGTCACTTTGAGCTCATTATGATGATGCATTACCGAGTGGGCCCAGTGATACCTCTCCGTCTCACGGAGTGACAAATCCCAGTCTTGATCCGTGTCAACCCAACAAACACTTTCGGCGATACCCGTAGTATACCTTTATAGTCACCCAGTTATGTTGTGACGTTTGGTATACCCAAAGCACTCCTACGGTATCCGGGAGTTACACGATCTCATGGTCTAAGGAAAAGATACTTGACATTGGAAAACTCTAGCAAACGAACTATACGATCTTTAAGCTATGTTTAGGATTGGGTCTTGTCCATCACATCATTCTCCTAATGATGTGATCCCATTATCAATGACATCCAATGTCCATAGTCAGGAAACCATGACTATCTGCTAATCAACGAGCTAGTCAACTAGAGGCTTACTAGGGACATGTTGGTGTCTATTATTCACACATGTATTACGATTTCCGGATAATACAATTATAGCATGAATAAAGACAATTATCATGAACAAAGAAATATAATAATGATGCTTTTATTATTGCCTCTAGGGCTTATTTCCAACAGTCTCCCACTTGCACTAGAGTCAATAATCTAGTTACATTGTGATGAATCGAACACCCATGGAATTCTGGTGTTGATCATGTTTTGCCCTAGGGAGAGGTTTAGTCAACGGATCTGCTACATTCAGGTCCGTATGTACTTTACAAATCTCTATGTCTCCATCTTGAACATTTTCACGAATGGAGTTGAAGCGACGCTTGATGTGCCTTGTCTTCTTGTGAAACCTAGGCTCCTTGGCAAGTGCAATAGCTCCAGTGTTGTCACAAAAGAGTTTGATTGGCCCCGACGCATTGGGTATGACTCCTAGGTCGGTGATGAACTCCTTCACCCATATTGCTTCATGTGCTGCCTCCGAGGCTGCCATGTACTCCGCTTCACATGTAGATCCCGCCACGACGCTCTGCTTGCAACTGCACCAGCTTACTGCCCCACCATTCAAAATATACACGTATCCAGTTTGTGACTTAGAGTCATCCAGATCTGTGTCGAAGCTAGCGTCGACGTAACCCTTTACGACGAGCTCTTCGTCACCTCCATAAACGAGAAACATTTCCTTAGTCCTTTTCAGGTACTTCAGGATATTCTTGACCGCTGTCCAGTGTTCCTTGCCGGGATTACTTTGGTACCTTCCTACCAAACTTACGGCAAGGTTTACATCAGGTCTGGTACACAGCATGGCATACATAATAGAACCTATGGCTGAGGCATAGGGGATGACACTCATCTCTTCTATATCTTCTGCCGTGGTCGGACATTGAGCTGAGCTCAATTTCATACCTTGTAACACAGGCAAGAACCCCTTCTTAGATTGATCCATATTGAACCTCTTCAATATCTTATCAAGGTATGTGCTTTGTGAAATACCTATGAGGCGTCTTGATCTATCTCTATAGATCTTGATGCCTAATATATAAGCAGCTTCACCAAGGTCCTTCATTGAAAAACTTTTATTCAAGTAGGCCTTAATGCTGTCCAAGAGTTCTATATCATTTCCCATCAAAAGTATGTCATCTACATATAATATGAGAAATGCTACAGAGCTCCCACTCACTTTCTTGTAAACGCAGGCTTCTCCATAAGTCTGTGTAAACCCAAACGCTTTGATCATCTCATCAAAGCGAATGTTCCAACTCCGAGATGCTTGCACCAGCCCATAAATCGAGCGTTGGAGCTTGCACACCTTGTCAGCATTTTTAGGATCGACAAAACCTTCTGGCTGCATCATATACAATTCTTCCTTAAGGAAACCATTAAGGAATGCCTTTTTGACGTCCATTTGCCATATCTCATAATCGTAGAATGCGGCAATTGCTAACATGATTCGAACGGACTTTAGCTTCGCTACCGGTGAGAAAGTCTCATCATAGTCAACCCCTTGAACTTGTGGATAACCCTTAGCGACAAGACGAGCTTTATAGATGGTCACATTACCATCCGTGTCTGTCTTCTTCTTAAAGATCCATTTATTTTCTATGGCTCGCCGTTCAACGGGCAAGTCAGTCAAAGTACATACTTCGTTTTCATACATGGATCCTATCTCGGATTTCATGGCTTCTAGCCATTTGTCGGAATCCGGGCCCGCCATCGCTTCTTCATAGTTCGAAGGTTCACTGTTGTCTAACAACATGATTTCCAAGACAGGGTTGCCGTACCACTCTGGTGCAGAACGTGTCCTTGTGGACCTTCGAATTTCAGTAGGAGCTTGATCAGAAGTATCTTGATCATTATCATTAACTTCCTCTCTAGTCGGTGCAGGCACCTCAGGAACATTTTCTTGAGTTGCGCCATTTTCCGGTTCAAGAGGTAATACTTCGTCAAGTTCTACTTTCCTCCCACTTACTTCTTTCGAGAGAAACTCCTTCTCTAGAAAGGATCCATACTTGGCAACAAAGTTCTTACCTTCGGATCTGAGGTAGAAGGTATACCCAACAGTTTCTTTAGGGTATCCTATGAAGACGCATTTTTCCGACTTGGGTTCGAGCTTTTCAGGTTGAAGTTTCTTGACATAAGCATCGCATCCCCAAACTTTTAGAAACGACAACGTAGGTTTCTTACCAAACCATAATTCAAATGGTGTCGTCTCAACGGATTTCGACGGAGCCCTATTTAAAGTGAATGCGGCAGTCTCTAAAGCATAGCCCCAAAAGGATAGCGGTAAATCGGTAAGAGACATCATAGATCGCACCATATCTAATAGAGTGCGATTACGACATTCGGACACACCATTACGCTGAGGTGTTCCAGGCGGCGTGAGTTGTGAAACTATTCCACATTTTCTTAAGTGTGTGCCAAATTCGTGACTCAAGTATTCTCCTCCACGATCTGATCGTAGAAACTTGATTTTCCTGTCACGTTGATTCTCAACTTCACTTTGAAATTCCTTGAACTTTTCAAAGGTTTCAGACTTGTGTTTCATTAAGTAGACATACCCATATCTACTCAAGTCATCAGTGAGTGTGAGAACATAACGATAGCCACCGCGAGCCTCAACACTCATTGGACCGCACACATCAGTATGTATGATTTCCAATAAGTTAGTTGCTCGCTCCATTGTTCCTGAGAACGGAGTCTTGGTCATTTTACCCATGAGGCATGGTTCGCATGTGTCAAATGATTCATAATCAAGAGACTCTAAAAGTCCATCTGCATGGAGCTTCTTCATGCATCTGACACCTATGTGACCAAGGCGGCAGTGCCACAAGTATGTGGGACTATCATTATCAACCTTACATCTTTTGGTACTCACACTATGAATATGTGTAGCAATACGCTCGAGATTCATTAAGAATAAACCATTCACCATAGGAGCATGACCATAAAACATATCTCTCATATAAATGGAACAACCATTATTCTCGGATTTAAATGAGTAGCCATCTCGAATTAAACGAGATCCCGATACAATGTTCATGCTCAAAGCTGGCACTAAATAACAATTATTGAGGTTTAAAACTAATCCCGTAGGTAAATGTAGAGGCAGCGTGCCGACGGCGATCACATCGACCTTGGAACCATTCCCGACGCGCATCGTCACCTCGTCCTTCGCCAGTCTCCGCTTATTCCGCAGCTCCTGCTTTGAGTTACAAATGTGAGCAACTGCACCGGTATCAAATACCCAAGAGCTACTACGAGTACTGGTAAGGTACACATCAATTACATGTATATCACATATACCTTTTGTCCGCTAAGTATTTGGGGCAGTTCCGCTTCCAGTGACCCCTTTCCTTGCAATAAAAGCACTCAGTCTCGGGCTTGGGTCCATTCTTTGGCTTCTTCCTGGCAGCTTTCTTGCCAGGCGCGGCAACTTCCTTGCCATCCTTCTTGGAGTTCTTTTTACCCTTGCCCTTCTTGAACTTAGTGGTTTTATTGACCATCAACACTTGATGTTCCTTCTTGACTTCTACCTCTGCTGATTTCAGCATAGCAAATACTTCAGGAATGGTCTTTTCCATCCCCTGCATATTGAAGTTCATCACAAAGCTCTTGTAGCTTGGTGGAAGCGACTGGAGGATTCTGTCAATGACCGCGTCATCCGGGAGATTAACTTCCAGCTGAGTCAAGCGGTTATGTAACCCAGACATAGTGAGTATGTGCTCACTGACAGAACTATTTTCCTCCATCTTACAGCTGAAGAACTTGTCGGAGACCTCATATCTCTTGATTCAGGCATGAGCTTGAAAAACCATTTTCAGCTCTTCGAACATCTCATATGCTCCATGTCTCTCAAAACGCTTTTGGAGCCCCGGCTCTAAGCTGTAAAGCATGCCGCACTGAACGAGGGAGTAGTCATCAGCACATGTCTGCCAAGCATTCATAACGTCTTGGTTCTGTGGGACGGGTGGATCACCTAGTGGTGCTTGTAGGACATAATCTTTCTTGGCAGCTATGAGGATGATCCTCAGGTTCCGGACCCAGTCCGTATAGTTGCTTCCATCGTCTTTCAGCTTGGTTTTCTCTAGGAACGCGTTGAAGTTGAGGACTACGTTGGCCATTTGATCTACAAGACATATTGCAAAGATTTTAGACTAAGTTCATGATAATTAAGTTCATCTATTCAAATTATAATGAACTCCGACTTAGATAGGCATCCCTCTTCTAGTCATCTAAGTATAACATGATCCGAGTTAGCTAGGCCGTGTCCGATCATCACGTGAGACGGACTAGTCAACGTCGGTGAACATCTTCATGTTGATCGTATCTTCTATACGACTCATGCTCAACCTTTCGGTCTTCTGTGTTCCGAGGCCATGTCTATACACATGCTAGGCTCGTCAAGTCAACCTAAGTGTATTGCGTGTGTAAATCTGTCTTACACCCTTTGTATGTGAATGTTAGAATCTATCACACCCGATCATCACGTGGTGCTTCGAAACAACGAACTGTCGCAACGGTGCACAGTTAGGGGGAACACTTTCTTGAAATTATTATGAGGGATCATCTTATTTACTACCGTCGTTCTAAGCAAACAAGATGAAAAACATGATAAACATCACATGCAATCAAATAATAATAGTGACATGATATGGCCAATATCACATAGCTCCTTTGATCTCCATCTTAGGGCTCCATGATCATCTTGTCACCGGCATGACACCATGATCTCCATCATTGTGTCTCCATGAAGTTGCTCGCCAACTATTACTTCTACTACTATGGCTAACGCGTTTAGCAATAAAGTAAAGTAATTTACATGGCGTTTCTCAATGACACGCAGGTCATACAAAAAATAAAGACAACTCCTATGGCTCCTGCCGGTTGTCATACTCATCGACATGCAAGTCGTGATTCCTATTACAATAGCATGAACATCTCATACATCACATATATGTCATTCATCATTAATCACAACTTTGGCCATATCATATCACAAAGCACTTGCTGCAAAAACAAGTTAGACGTCCTCTAATTGTTGTTGCAAGTTTTACGTGGCTGAAGTAGGGTTCTAGCAAGAACGTTTTCTTACCTACGTGAAAGCCACAACGTGATTTGTCAACTTCTATTTACCCTTCATAATGACCCTGTTCATCGAATCCGCTCCAACTAAAGTAGGAGAGACAGACACCTGCCAGTCACCTTATGCAGCTTGTGCATGTTAGTTGGTGGAACCGGTCTCACGTAAGCGTACGTGTAAGGTTGGTCCGGGCCGCTTCATCCCACAATACCGTTGGAGCAAGATAAGACTAGTAACGGCAAGAAAGTTGACAACATCTACGCCCACAACAAATTGTGTTCTACTCGCGCAAGAAGAACTACGCATAGACCTAGCTCATGATGCCACTGTTGGGGAACGTTGCAGAAAACAAAATTTTCCTACGGTTTCACCAAGATCCATCTATGAGTTCATCTAGCAACGAGTGATTGGATGCATCTACATACCTTTGTAGATCGCGAGCGGAAGCGTTCAAAGAATGGGGATGAGGTAGTCGAACACGACGTGATCCAAATCACCGGAGATCCTAGCACCGAACGGACGGCACCTCCGCGTTCAACACACGTACGGTCAACGTAACGTCTCCTTCTTCTTGATCCAGCAAGAGGGAAGGAGAGTTTGAGGAAGATGGCTCCTAGCAGCAACACGACGGCGTGGTGGTGATGGAGCTGCAGTACTCCGTCAGGGCTTCGCCAAGCGCTATGGAGGAGGAGGAGGTGTTGGAGAGGGAGAAGGAGGCAACCAAAGGCGTGGATGAAAAGCCCTCCTTCCCCCACTATATATAGGAGGGCCAAGGGGGGGGGGGCGCCGTCCCTAGGAGATCCAATCTCCTAGGGGGGGGGCGGCCAAGGGAGGTTTCCCTCCCCCCCAAGGCACCTAGGAGGTGCCTTCCCCTCCTAGGACTCTTCCCCCTTGAAACCCTAGGCGCCAGGGCCTCTTGGGGCCGGTGCCCTTGGCCCATGTAGGCCAAGGTGCACCCCCTACAGCCCATGTGGCCCCCCGGGACAGGTGGCCCCACCCGGTGGACCCCCGGGACCCTTCCGGTGGTCCCGGTACAATACCGATGACCCCGAAACTTGTCCCGATGGCTGAAACAGGACTTCCCATATATAAATCTTTACCTCCGGACCATTCCGGAACTCCTCGTGACGTCCGGGATCTCATCCGGGACTCCGAAAAACATTCGGGTTACTGCATATACATATCCCTACAACCTTAGCGTCACCGAACCTTAAGTGTGTAGACCCTACGGGTTCGGGAGACATGTAGACATGACCGAGACGACTCTCCGGTCAATAACCAACAGCGGGATCTGGATACCCATGTTGGCTCCCACATGCTCCACGATGATCTCATCGGATGAACCACGATGTCGAGGATTCAATCAACCCCGTATGCAATTCCCTTTGTCAATCGGTATGTTACTTGCCCGAGATTCGATCATCGGTATCCCAATACCTCGTTCAATATCGTTACCGGCAAGTCACTTTACTCGTACCGTAATGCATGATCCCGTGACCAGACACTTGGTCACTTTGAGCTCATTATGATGATGCATTACCGAGTGGGCCCAGTGATACCTCTCCGTCTCATGGAGTGACAAATCCCAGTCTTCATCCGTGTCAACCCAACAGACACTTTCGGAGATACCCGTAGTATACCTTTATAGTCACCCAGTTACGTTGTGACGTTTGGTATACCCAAAGCATTCCTACGGTATCCGGGAGTTACACGATCTCATGGTCTAAGGAAAAGATACTTGACATTGGAAAACTCTAGAAAACGAACTATACGATCTTTAAGCTATGTTTAGGATTGGGTCTTGTCCATCACATCATTCTCCTAATGATGTGATCCCATTATCAATGACGTCCAATGTCCATAGTCAGGAAACCATGATTATCTGTTGATCAACGAGCTAGTCAACTAGAGGCTTACTAGGGACATGTTGGTGTCTATTATTCACACATGTATTATGATTTCCGGATAATACAATTATAGCATGAATAAAGAAAATTATCATGAACAAAGAAATATAATAATAATGCTTTTATTATTGCCTCTAGGGCATATTTCCAACAGTAGATGCCCTCCGCCGGCCATTTGGTCACCGGAGGAGGAATCCCGATGCCCTCCGCCGCGTCTGTCCTCGCCGGCGGCTTAACGCCGGCGGGTTTGACCCGTTGACCTTGACTGGGTGGGCCCAGGTTGACTCCCCTGAGTCTATGACAAGTGGGCACCCCTCTGCTAATTAATCCAGATTAGTTTTAACTAAATTTAGGTAGTTTAAATAACTGCTGACACGCGGGACCCACTGGTCAGGTTGACCTGGACGTCCCCGTTGACCACTGACGTCACCCTGACGCACTACTGATGCAATAACTAATTTCTGGATTTATTTTTATATAGAGAATTCCCGAAATTATTGCAAACTTTAAAAAATCATAGAAATTAATCTGTAACTCCAAATGAAAAGATTTATATATGAATTTTGATGAGAAAAATTCAATCTATCCATTGGTAATGGTTTCATGCATGACAAAACAAGTTAACCTTGCTGTTTAAGCAAAATAAGATAATGCACTAATATGGCTATGTTAAATGAACTAACATTTGAATCTTTGATTCAAATGGGTTCATTCCTTTCTGTTTTAGCTTGCATTAGGCCAAGACACATTCATTTTGCCATGTCATAGGATGCATCATATTGTTGCATATTGTCATGTGTTGATTATGTTCGGTGTGTCTTTCGTGGTAGGTTCTGCCTCCAAGGATAACCCCGAATATCCGTCTTAAGGGCAGTACCCTACTACCACTACATCAGGCAAGTAGCCCCATTGATCATATCGATACAATCCCACGTTCTCGCTTCTGCTCTCATTTACTGCATTAAGACAACAACGTTTCAAACTGCTGTGTGCAACGATAGTTGAACCCTTATCCTCTACATGACTTGTCATTGCCACAGTAATTAGATGAAACCCACTAGCATGTGTAGGAGTTAATTGAGCCATGTATGTGTTTCCTACCTTGCTATGCCTCCTATGCTTAGAGTTGTGTCAGGTCTGGTTCATCTGGGTGATGGGATAGAGTGAAATTATTATGTCAGTAATGTGAGGGATGTGTTGAACATGTTTTGGTAGAGGTATCGATGAGAGGCCATGTAGGAGTACATGGTGGGTTGTTTCATTGAGGCCGTCCATAAGAACTGAGATCTGTATGCGTGATTTAAGATTCAGCTACTACCACACATTGGGCCCTGAAATATGACCCCGCTCGACTTACTGACCCGTCTCGTCCTCTATCCAGGAGTTGCAACTAGTTTCTGGTGTTTGTAGGTTATCTGTTGGCGGCCGTGCGTAGCGCTGACCCTAGGGGTGGGCTATGATGCGGTAGATACACCGTGGCACAGTGTACCAAGTCGCCCGTTTGGTGTCTCGGGAACCCTGCACACATTGTTTGGGGCCGTTGAGGACACCCCGGCTGGCTTTCCTTGCGGATGGAACCTGAATAGGCGATAAACCTGGACTAGAGACTTGTGCGATTAGTCAGGTCGTGGTCTACACCCACGTCGGTTTTCGCTTGAAGTCTGCCGAGCACATGTCGTGTGCAGACGCTAAGTGGTGCAAACATGTGTGATGAAGTACACCCCTGTAGGGTATAAAACTATTCGAATAGCCGCATCCGCAGTAAAGGACTACTTGGTTGCCTATACAGTTCATAGACAAGCTAATGGATACTACTAAAAGACTCAAGATAAGTGTGAGTACCGAGGATGGCCCTCTCGTAGGATGACGAGGGAGGATCCCCGGTGGAGTATTGTCTTGGTGATTAGTGGACTCCTGTGCGAAAACTATTTTACTAGTGGTGTCCCATAGGATAGCTTAGCCAAGAGTCAAAGCTGGCTTGCTGCAATAACTCCACCACCTTCTTGAGAATGAGCATGTATAGTAGGTTCTGATGTAAGACTCGCTGAGTACCTTTGTACTCATGTTTGCTTATTTACTGTTTTCAGACGACAACACTGCCCCCTCTGATGGGTTTTATGTAGATCTCGACGTCGATGAGTGACTTGCCACCCAGGTGGTGATCCTGGCCATGGAGGGCCCTATGTAGATAGACAGGCTTCGAGAAGCCTTCTTTCTTTCTAGCGTCTGTACTCAGACTATTTGCTTCCGCATGTGCTTGTATGCTTGTATGACTTGAGTGTCGGGTCATGTGACCCCAACCTGTATGAACTTGTTATTTATGGCTCTATGGAGCCTTTAAATAAAGTACTTGAGTTGTAGAGTTTTGTTGTGATGCCATGTTGTATTTGCACATATCGAGCATATTGTGCGTATGATTGAAATGCTTGGTATGTGTGGGATCCGACAATCTAGTTGTTTATCCTTGGTAGCCTTTCTTATGGGGAAATGTAGTCTAGTGTTCCTCGAGCCATAGTAGTCCGCTACAGCCTGGTTCACCGGAGTCCTGCTAGCCCAGGACTACTGCTCAGGACACTTGACTGGCCGGCATGTGTTTCACTTCGTTCCTATGTCTGTCCCTTCGGGGAAATGTCACGCGGTGAATTCTGGAGTCCTGCCTAGCCTGCTACAGCCCGGGTTCCCCGGAGTCCTGTTAGCCCAGTGCTACAGCCCGGATTCACACGCTGATGACCGGCATGCTCGATGTGATTCATGTATGCCTGTCTCCATAGGTCTGTGCCGCTTTGGGTTCACGACTAGCCATGTCGGCCCGGGTTCTCTGTCATATGGATGCTAGCGACACTATCATATACGTGAGCCAAAAGGCGCAAACGGTCCCGGGCCATGGTAAGGCGACACCCGTGGGGATACCGTGCGTGAGGCCGCAATGTGATATGAGGTGTTACCGTCTAGATCGATGTGACTTGGAATCGGGGTCTTGACATGCGAACTCTTACATGGTGGACTAGCAGATGTAGGGGAAAGTAGCTGTAACAGTCTACCCTTTCGTAAGGTGCTAGCACTTCTGAAAGACTATGTCCCGGCCATCCATTTCTCAAACACCATGTAGTGCGAGAATTCCAACGGAGGAGATCGAGTCTTGTGGGGAAAAGTGCGCAAAAATCTACAGAGTGTATAAACCAATCATGGTTAGCCGTGTCCCCGGTTATGGACATCTTGAGTATCTAGTACCTGGATTATCATGTGAATCTCATCATGTTACTCTAAATTAATTTTGTTGGGTTTTTAGTTCACCAGCAGCACGTAGATGCCCTCTGCCGGCCATTTGGTCGCCGGAGGAGGAATCCCGACACCCTCCGACGCGTCTGTCCTCACCGGCGGCTTAACGCCGGCGGGTTTGACCCATTGACCTTGACTGGGTGGGCCCAGGTTGACTCCCCTGAGTCTCTGACAAGTGGGCCCCCCTCTGCTACTTAACCCAGATTAGTTTTAACTAAATTTAGTTAGTTTAAATAACTACTGACACGCGGGAACCACTGGTCAGGTTGACCTGGACGTCCCCGTTGACCACTGACGTCACCCTGACGCACTGCTGACGCAATAACTAATTTCTGGATTTATTTTTATATAGAGAATTCCAGAAATTATTGCAAACTTTAAAAAATCATAGAAATTAATCTGTAACTCCAAATGAAAAGATTTATATATGAATTTTGATCAGAAAAATTCAATCTATCCATTGGTAATGGTTTCATGCATGGAAAAACAAGTTAACCTTGCTGTTTAAGAAAAATAAGATAATGCAGTAATATGGCTATGTTAAATGAACTAACATTTGAATCTTTGATTCAAATGGGTTCATTCCTTTCTGTTTTAGCTTCCATTAGGCCAAGACACATTAATTTTGCCATGTCATAGCATGCATCATATTGTTGCATATTGTCATGTGTTGATTATGTTCGGTGTGTCTTTCGTGGTAGGTTCTGCCTCCGAGGATAACCCCGAATATCCATCTTAAGGGCAGTACCATACTACCACTACATCAGGCAAGCAGCCCCATTGATCATATCGATACAATCCCATGTCCTCGCTTGTTCTCTCATTTACTGCATTAAGACAACAATGTTTCAAACTGCTGTGTGCTAAGATAGTTGAACCCTTATCCTCTGCATGACCTGTCATTGCCACAGTAATTAGATGAAACCCACTAGCATGTGTAGGAGTTAATTGAGCCATGTATGTGTTTCCTACCTTGCTATGCCTGCTATGCTTAGAGTTGTGTCAGGTCTGGTTCATCTGGGTGATGGGCTAGAGTGAAATGATTATGTCGGTAATGTGAGGGATGTGTTGAACATGTTTTGGTAAAGGTATCGATGAGAGGCCATGTAGGAGTACATGGTGGGTTGTTTCATTGAGGCCGTCCATAAGAACTGAGATCTGTATGCGTGATTTAAGATTCAGCTACTACCACACATTGGGCCCTGAAATATGACCCCGCTCGACTTACTGACCCCTCTCGTCCTCTGTCCAGGAGTTGCAACTAGTTTCTGGTGTTTGTAGGTTATGTGTTGGCGGCCGTGCGTAGCGCTGACCCTAGGGGTGGGCTATGATGCGGTAGATACACCATGGCACGGTGTACCGAGTCGAACGTTTGGTGTCTCGGGAACCCTGCACACATCGTTTGGGGACGTTGAGGACACCCCGGCCGGATTTCCTTGCGGATGGAACCTGAATAGGCGATAAACCTGGACTAGAGACTTGTGCGGTTAGTCAGGTCGTGGTCTACACCCACGTCGGTTTTCGCTTGAAGTCTGCCGAGCACATGTCGTGTGCAGACGCTAAGTGGTGCAAACATGTGTGATGAAGTACACCCCTGCAGGGTATAAAACTATTCGAATATCCGCATCCGCGGTAAAGGACTACTTGGTTGCCTATACAGTTCATAGACAAGCTAATGGATACTACTAAAAGACTCAAGATAAGTGTGAGTACCGAGGATGGCCCTCTCGTAGGATGACGAGGGAGGATCCCCGGTGGAGTATTGTCTTGGTGATTAGTGGACTCCTGTGCGAAAACTATTTTACTAGTGGTGTCCCATAGGATAGCTTAGCCAAGAGTCAAAGCTGGCTTGCTGCAATAACTCCACCACCTTCTTGAGAATGAGCATGTATAGTAGGTTCTGATGTAAGACTCGCTGAGTACCTTTGTACTCATGTTTGCTTATTTACTGTTTTCAGACGACAACACTGCCCCCTCTGATGGGTTTTATGTAGATCTCGACGTCGATGAGTGACTTGCCACCCAGGTGGTGATCCTGGCCATGGAGGGCCCTATGTAGATAGACAGGCTTCGAGAAGCCTTCTTTCTTTCTAGCGTCTGTACTCAGACTATTTGCTTCCGCATGTGCTTGTATGCTTGTATGACTTGAGTGTCGGGTCATGTGACCCCAACCTGTATGAACTTGTTATTTATGGCTCTATGGAGCCTTTAAATAAAGTACTTGAGTTGTAGAGTTTTGTTGTGATGCCATGTTGTATTTGCACATATCGAGCATATTGTGCGTATGATTGAAATGCTTGGTATGTGTGGGATCCGACAATCTAGTTGTTTATCCTTGGTAGCCTTTCTTATGGGGAAATGTAGTCTAGTGTTCCTCGAGCCATAGTAGTCCGCTACAGCCTGGTTCACCGGAGTCCTGCTAGCCCAGCACTAGTGCTCAGGACACTTGACTGGCCGGCATGTGTTTCACTTCGTTCCTATGTCTGTCCCTTCGGGGAAATGTCACGCGGTGACTTCCGGAGTCCTGCCTAGCCTGCTACAGCCCGGGTTCCCCGGAGTCCTGTTAGCCCAGCGCTACAGCCCGGATTCACACGCTGATGACCGACATGCTCGATGTGATTCATGTATGCATGTCTCCATAGGTCTGTGCCGCTTTGGGTCCACGACTAGCCATGTCGGCCCGGGTTCTCTGTCATATGGATGCTAGCGACACTATCATATACGTGAGCCAAAAGGCGCAAACGGTCCCGGGCCATGGTAAGGCGACACCCGTGGGGATACCGTGCGTGGGGCCGCAATGTGATATGAGGTGTTACCGGCTGGATCGATGTGACTTGGAATCGGGGTCCTGACATGCGAACTCTTACAGTGGTAGACTAGCAGATGTAGGGGAAAGTAGGTGTAACGGTCTACCCGTTCATAAGGTGCTAGCGCTTCTGAAAGACTATGTCCCGGTCATCCGTTTCTCAAACACCATGTAGTGCGAGAATTCCAACGGAGGAGATCGAGTCTTGTGGGGAAAAGTGCGCAAACCTCTACAGAGTGTATAAACTAATCATGGTTAGCCGTGTCCCCGGTTATGGACATCTTGAGTATCTAGTACCTGGATTATCATGTGAATCTCATCATGTTACTCTAAATTAATTTCGTTGGGTTTTTAGTGTTGATGCTTAATTGGGATTGAGAATGCTGTCAACCATTCTCAATGTTTAACAACTACCATGATAGTTAAATAAAATTATTCCTTTGCAGTAGGGAAAGATTGGCTTTACGCAAAACTGTAACCATAGGGCTTTCCACCAGCAAAATATGCGTATAGTATAGCCACTGTAAGAGTTCGCATGTGTATGTGTATAGTATAGCCACTATAGTATAGCCACTATTACTTTCATTGCATCTGTATGTGTTACCTTGCCAGCATATTCCATGTGCTGACCCGTTTCGGGCTGCAACGTTCATGTTGCAGACTTTCCAGACGATGATTAAGGTGCCTTTAGGTCGTGGTTCTATACTCAGTGATGCCGTTGGAGTTGATGGACTTACTTATCTTCCAAGCCTTCCGCTGTTATCGTTATTAGATGGCCTTAAGCTATATTTATTGTAATAAGTTCTCTTTTGAGACACTCGATGTAATAAGTGTGTGATTGCTACTCTATTATAAATCCTTCAAGTACTGTGTGGTGTCAGCATTACTGATCCAGGGATGACACCTGAGCACAGAGATTGGACCGTTTGAGGTCTGGTCGCTACAATGATTAGCCGTGTCCCCGGTTATGGACGTCTTGAGTATCTAGTACTTGGATTATCATGTGAATCTCATCATGTGACTTTAATTAATTTTGTTGGGTTTTAATGATGATGCTTAATTGGGATTGAGAGGGTGTCTACACTCTCAATGTTTAACAACCACCATGATAGTTAAATGAAAATTTATTCCTTTGCAGTAGGGAAAATTTGGCTTTTCGCAAAAACCTCATAACCATAGAGCTATTCCACCAGCCATATATGCATGTAGTGATAGCTATTATTCATCATTATCCTATGGTGTGAATTTGCCAGTACATTCAACGTACTGACCCTTTGTGGCTGCAACGTCTCATGTTGCAGGATTATCTTACGACGAGTAAGTGATACGTTAGGGTTACGATTTTATACACTCAACTTTGCCGTTGGTGTTGACGGGAATCCATGACCTTGTTACTTCCGCTATTTGGATTGAGGTAATAGTATTTACGTTACTTTATACATGTGATTTACCTCTGTTATAAACCCTCGAGTACTGTGTGTGTCAGCATACCGATCTAGGGATGACACTTAAGCACAGAGACTTGATCCATTCGGGTCGGGTCGCTACAAGATGGTATCAGAGCACATGTTGACTGTAGGACGTGACCTCTAGAAACTGGCAATCCCATAGAAAAGATTTTTCTCTACAACTTTCCCTTTTAAAAAGATCTTTTACCTCTCTTCTCTTCTGAGCTTATTCAAATATCCCCTTTTAGTGAGACCATACCCCCTTTTCCCTTTTGACCACAGGAAGATTCGACTGATGAGACCACTCCAAGAAGTACAAGATATCGGACAACCGAGACCATTTGGAATGAAGAGGATTTTACCATACACTATGATAATGGAAACTACAACTGTTGAAGACTCTAAAGACTAGGAGAATTTGAAGACTCTGAAGAATTTCCCGATTAGTTTGACCTAGGAAGGCTACCCTTATGGAACTTGGCAGACTATGGAAGTTGTCAATACCCGAGATCAAGGTGTATTGGAGAAAGGCTGGAGCAGGGAGAGTTAAAAACTCAAAGTTCTGTCAAGGAAAACCCTAAGGCAGGAGATATCAACTATGGAGAGATAGCTCATGGAAATGACAAGAGCAGAACCATGGCTATCCATGAGGTTATCGCCCGCTTATGATATTTTCACCGTGCTGAGTTAAGCATGCATATGCATGGAAGGATTGGATGGTAGAAGGCTGATGGAGCACCTATCAGCAAGAGGTGAAGTTTTAACCTTAGCTGATGTAACACCGGGATCTAGAGTATTACATGAAGGATTTTAAGATGGACCTTTAGGAAACTATATTTGACAAGGAGCATTTCGTGAAGGACTCAGGATCCAGAAGCTGAAAGTAGCCAAGCTGGAGGAGAAAAACTTTGAGATACAGGAGATTCGTCAGGAAACTGAAGGACAGTAGGACCATGGTTCATGCCAGGGATGTGAAACCTAGAAGTTTGGAATGCAACTCCAGAATATTAAAGGACGTCACAAGAGACTTCACGTCAACGGAGATGATCTGGCAAAAGAACTTGAGAAGGACAAGCACGATGGGAAGAAGCCATCGAAGACATAAACAAGACTTGAAGAGTTTGGCCATTTTGAAGATTTATTGACTTTTAGAAGACCAAACCCCTGATATACCTATGTTAGATGCGACGATTGTGAGATGTCATTTGTTTGATGTTTTCTGACAGCCACAATAAAATCTGTCTTTTTAAAACTGTTGTTTGCATTGTGTGTATCCCTCTCTATCTCTCTTATCTTACCCCAAACCCACATGGACCCAATAGAGGATGAATGGAGATGAGCTTGTATTTTCTGGACCGATGAGTCAATCGGAGACAGACCGATGGATTCAGAACATGGAGGATCACATGGAGAATAACCCTATAGTTGGAAATGATATGACACAGCATGCTCTTCAGTGCTTTGAAAGAGGCGTTGCTACTTGGTGGAGGATGTACCAAACCATGAATGGATGGCAAGAAGTAACCACTTGGAGAGAATTTAAGTTGACTTTGCCAAAGTCTCAGTTTGTGTCCCAGAAGTTGAAGCCTTATGGAAAGGATATGAAGAAACCTTGTGCATGCAAGATTTGTGGAGAAATAGGACACACCCATAAAGAACACAAGGATGAATGACCTAATTGTGAAGGAAGTCTCCCAGTTGAAGAATGCCCAACTAGGCAGATTACTTGTTTCTTGTGTGAAGGGACTACCCACTATCCTGCTCAGTGTCACATTTACCCCATGGTACAACGAACCATCCAGCAGAAGAAAGAAGTAATGAAAGGAGCCCTCATGGAAATTTTAGAAGAAGCTGTGATGAAGGAAGAGATGGAGGACACACCTAAAGAAGACCCGAGTAAACCCTACACTAAGTCTTGCTATTCATGTGGAGAAGAAGGACACATCTCCCAAAATTGTTTGAATGGGGATCTAGTAGAATTCCCGACAGAGGAAGAAGAATATGACCCACAGGAAATAGAAGCCCTGATTGGAATGGAAAAGTCCAGGAAGAGAAACTGATTGGAGCCCAGGAGGAACCTGACTCATATCACCTGTTACAGGTGCAAGGAGTCAGGGCACTACCTCAATAGTTGCCCAAAAAGGAAACCTCGAGACTTGTCAAAAGTAATATGTTTTAGTTGTAATGGAGCAGGGCACTTTGCGAGAGAATGCCCCAAGGAGAAGGAAACTTGTGCTAGATAGTTGAGTTTGCAACAAAAGAAATGGAGTAGTAGAAGTGAGAACATTTTCTTTTATATTGAGGTGTTGAGTTGAGACATGTAATGGAAAAGCGAGAGACTGTAATCATTTGAGAATGAATAAAGTTAGCATCGTTGGTACTGATATGGATTTTATGGGTTGTTACTCTATGAAGAAGGATTTTGACCATTTTGAGGATATGAGAAATGTGGTCTATGGAAGATTTGTGCATTTTGAGGGTGGTAGTACCCTGTAAGAACCCTTGACCCTTGGAAAAGATAAGGATACTCCACTGAATGGATTTCAGACACGAGTTTTGTCTCGATCTGTGTGATACACCAAGAGTATGTGGGATGAAGTTGGAGACCGTCAGTTGTTTGGACCGAATGTGATGAAGGAGTCAGAAGAGAATGTTAAGTTGATTCGGGATAGACTGGAGGTGGCTCAGTCCAGGCAGAAGAGTTATGCAGACTCAAAAAAAACGCAAGGAGGTAGTCCATGAGATTGGATACAGAGCATGTCTTCGTGTGTCCCCTCTGCGAGGAGTTAAACGATTTCTAGTTAAGGGAAAGTTAGCCCCGAGATTTGTAAGACCATACCGAGTTTTGGAGCGTATGGGAGAAATGGCCAACAAGTGGGAGTCACCCGAAGGACCGTCAGGAGTTCAGGATGTGTTTCACGTTTCCCAGTTGAAGAAGTGCCATGCAAAGATGGCCAATATTCCCCTATAAGGATGCTTGACCCTGGAAAGGATAATGATGTTCCACGAAGTGGAATATGGACTTCATAATTATAAGTTTTTATCTCGGTATGTGGGATATCCCATGAGGATGAAGAAATGAATTACTATTGGATATAAAGGAGGTATTATGTTGGAAATATGGATCAATGGAAATTCCATGATGAGTCTGAGTAATCATGTCCTAGTTTGGTGCCAATAGAAGGAAGAAAGACAATACAATTGGATGGATTTAAGAATGCCAGGAAGCTGGATGCTTGGAAAATAATGAGTTGCCCCTAGGATGAGTTCAAGGATTACAAGTAATGAGATGGGCCATAACCCACAGGCCCCAGGACCTGCCAAGAAGCAAGCACATTCCTGCTGAAGGAAAAACCCTGGAAGAAGAAGTTACGACTTTATCAACCGACGATTTTATAGGAGTTTACGCAAAACCTGAGAGTTGTGAAGGAATGATAGATGCTTGTTTGGCTTGCAGAATCAATGGATGTATCCAAACTTGGTTTGTCGACAAGAGAAATTCTGCAATGCTTGTGAGGATGACTGAGTGTTAGAATGCGAGATTCGCTAAACCATATATAGGGTAATGATTTGGGTGCGGGATGGATTGATCACCATACCGACTTACTCTTATTATTCACCGTGCTATATGGGATGGTAAAACTGAGTGACTTACCTATAGTAGAGCGCCGACGATCAAAACCTTGCTTAAACCTTAGAATGGTATAAGTATTTTCCCTTGTACAAGTCAGCTTTTTCCAACCGTAGGTTATACGGTGAGGATCAACCCAGACCCATTTCCTGCAGGAGAAACCATAATTGGATTACCGCCATGAGATATCGATAGTTGTTTAGTTTTGGCACCAGACCCGACTGCTAAGAAGACCCAGTCATGGAAGAACCTTACCAAGATGAAAGGACAGAAGAATTGCGGTAAAGGTTATGCCACTACCGGAAGAGCCCAGAGAAGGAACTTTCCCGAGAATTTGAGAAGACCGGCCCCGTCAAGAATAAGGATGGAGTATATGAGTTTACATGGAACCCTTATCATGTTTCTAAGGGTGGTAGCACCCCAGACCCCTGGAGACGATCGATGGATTTTGAGAAGACCCTGACCCTAACCTATTTCTTTCTAGCCTCTCCGAATCTCAAGGATGAGATTCATTTTAAGGGTGGTAGGTTTGTAACATCCCAAAATTCTAAATTTTGGAATGTTATAATAAATAGATAGATTGATTGTTTGTTTGATTGTTGTGTGATTGATTGAGTGAATTTCAAAACTTTTTGAAAGTTAAATGAGAGGGAATAAAAGGACTTTCCCAAACTTTCATCTTGCTTTTATGATCTCCGTGAATTCAAATTCTTTTCACCACAAAACCCTGGAGAGAAGATGACATGACTTCTTCCATTTATTTAAATGAAAAGGGGTTTTGAAAAGATTTGAATTTTATTTGGAAATATTTCAAATTCAGAAACTTTAAGCAACTCAATGATTTTCACGAGAGGAGATAAAATGACTTCTTCAAATTATGAAATATGAGTTGGGAGTTTCAAGGATCAAATTCAAAGTCCTTTTCGAAATTATTTTCAATTTGGAGTTGTTTGAGTTTTATTCAAATTATTTTTCTCCAAAAATAAAATATATGGAAAACAGGGTAACATGATTCCCTACATTAGAAAATTTGAGAAAAATTAATTTGAAATCATTTTGGTATTTTTTAAAATGATTTTTGTTGGACTTTATTAGAGCAGTAGCCCTCTTTGCTTTATTTGAATTTGTGAGTATTTTATTTGACTCTAGAAAAATGTTCAGCTTGTAGGAAATCTTTTTCTGAAATTTTTGATATATTATATGCCTATAGTTTGTTTTTATTTCTTATCGTTTTATTATTTATTTTGTCTGTCAAATGTTAAAAAAAAAGAAACCCTTCCCACCGACTGGGCTGGCCCAGCTCCCAGGCCAGGCCGCGGCCCAGCCCACCTTCTCGTCGTCCCCAAGCTCGGGAAGGACTCCCGAGCCAGCACGCCGCCGCGCCGTGGCCTCCACGGAAACCGCCGCCGCCTTACCCCTCCCCCACGCCTCCCAAGGCCCTCCCCGCCTATTTAAGCCGCATCCCAGGGCCCCTCTCTCTCTTTTCTCGCCTCGCCTCGCACCTCGCCCGCAACCGCCGCCGCCAGCGAGATTTGCCACGCTGCCGCAGCTGCTCCACCCCGCGCTGCTCCTCGCCACCGCGCCGCCTGCCGCACCACCCCGCCGCTCGCGTCGCCGTAGCCGCCGCGTCACCGCTGCCCACGTCGCCGCTGCCCGCGTCGCCTTAGTCCGCCGCCTCGCCGTAGCCTCTGCCGGTTCTTCTCAGCCGAACCACCGAACCGATATAACCCCCCCGGTCTGCTTTATTATTATTTTTTAGGTTTTCTACTGTTTTTCTTTTAAAAAGCTGGTTTTATATTTTAGTTAGGTTAATTAGTGGACGTTCGTCCGTTAGTATTCGGTAGCAAACGATTTCGTTCTGTAGGGATCTATAGCGAACGTTCGTTCGATAGTATTTTTCTTTTTATTTTTAGTTTTCTGCCAGGGACTTGTTTGTGAATATTTTTATTTACAGATTGGCCTCTGTTTTTCAAGTAATCACAACTTTTCACTAGTTTGTCCAAATCCAATGAAACCAACGCCCACTTCTTCCTTATGATCTCCTCTATCCAGTAATCCAACTCAACATGTTTTTGAAATTTTAAAATTTGAATTAGATCAGATTTAGATTTAAACTTCGTTTGATCATAACTTGAGTTTCGTAACTCCGTTTTAGTTGATTCTTTTCGCAAATCGAAGCTCTTGACCTGAACTTTCTGATAAGGCCAAATTCACATAATTTTGGTACTGTTAGAAATTGTTTTACGTTGCAATAGTTATTTTCTTGGTTTTGATGTTTTCTGATTTGTTCTTCGTCCTTTCTGATCTTTTGAGTGATTGCTTATGTGTGGTTCTATTGCTTGCGTACGATAGATTGACCAGAGTGTGATGAGTAGAATTATCAAGAGTTATGAGTGCGAATCATCTTCATCAACATTGCAGGCAAGTTCACACTTTGATCATATCCCTTTCATACCCAGTTTTTATGCATTAGTTTCACCCTCAAACATTGCATGAGTAGGATTGATAACATGTGGGTATTGGGAAGTAGTTGATGAGGTAGGAACCTATTGGCCTGCATTCAAACCTTGGGAGTTACTATTACGTTATGCTTATATTGCCATGCTATGCTCGTAGACGTGGATTGGGTTTGAGTGTATTTCATGACAGATGTGAGATTGTTAATTAATGGTTTACTTAAGGTGGCAACTTTAACACACATCTGGGTGGATTGAGGCACCTGGGTATTCCAGCGATTGCCTATTTAGGCACCTGGGTATTCCAGCGACTGCATGTTTTTCTTTATGGACCGCCACCCAGGCTCAAAGGGATCATGAGATTATTCATGCTAGAAACTTCTGTGTGCAGCCACAAGCTACTATGGGCTCTAGCATAGTTGATTAAGTCGTGTGAACTTTTACAGTGGTAGACTAGCAGATGTAGGGGAAAGTAGGTGTAACGGTCTACCCGATCGTAAGGTGCTAGCGCTTTTGAAAGACTATGTCTCGGTCATCCGTTTCTCAAACACCATGTTGTGCGAGAATCCCAACGGAGGAGATCGAGTCTTGTGGGGAAAAGTGTGCAAACCTCTGTAGAGTGTATAAACTAATCATGATTAGCCATGTCCTCGGTTATGGACGTCTTGAGTATCTAGTACTTGGATTATCATGTGAATCTCATCATGTGACTTTAATTAATTTTGTTTGGTTTTAATGATGATGCTTAATTGGGATTGAGAGGGTGTCTACACTCTCAATGTTTAACAACCACCATGATAGTTAAATAAAAATTTATTCCTTTGCAGTAGGGAAAAATTGGCTTTTCGCAAAAACCTCATAACCATAGAGCTATTCCACCAGCCATATATGCATGTAGTGATAGCTATTATTCATCATTATCCTATGGTGTGAATTTGCCAGTACATTCAATGTACTGACCCTTTGTGGCTGCAACGTCTCATGTTGCAGGATTATCTTACGACGAGTAAGTGAAACGTTAGAGTTATGATTTTCTACACTCAACTTTGTCGTTGGTGTTGATGGGAATCCACAACCTTGTTACTTCCGCTATTTGGATTGAGGTAATAGTATTTACGTTACTTTATACATGTGATTTACCTCTGTTATAAATCCTCGAGTACTGTGTGTGTCAGCATACCGATCCAGGGATGACACTTAAGCACAGAGACTTGATCCATTCAGGTCGGGTCGCTACACTTGCTCCTTTATATACGGGGGCAGGGGGCACCCCATAGACACAACAATTGATTGTTTGATCTTTTAGCCGTGTGTGGTGCCCCCTCCATCGTAGTCCACCTCGATAATACTATAGCGGTGCTTAGGCGAAGCCCTGCGTCGGTAGAACATCATCATCGTCACCACGCCGTTGTGCTGACAAAACTCTCCCTCAACACTCGACTGGATCGGAGTTCGAGGGACGTCATCAGGCTGGACGTGTGCTGAACTCGGAGGTGCCGTACGTTCGGTACTTGATCGGTCGGATTGTGAAGACGTACGACTACATCAACGGCGTTGTGCTAACGCTTCTGCTTTCGGTCTATGAGGGTACGTGGACAACACTCTCCCCTCTCGTTGCTATGCATCATGATCTTGTGTGTGCGTAGGAATTTTTTTTGAAATTACTACGTTCCCCAACAGCGTGTGTGCGTGCATGTGTGTGTGTGTTTGTGTGTGTGTGTGAAGCGGAGTCTTCGGCGGCGACAGTAATTTAGGTGTGTGTGGCTTCATCGTATAGAGGTGATGTGTATGGCAGATTCCACCAACGAGAGGGTGTGAGAGAGAAGAGGCCCGTAGAGAGGGAAGAGAAGGCGTGTGCGCATGAGAGGAGTCGACATCGAGAGAACATGTTTGTTCGAGAGACACCGAGGAAGACTACTATATATCGATGGTGCATGTAGGTGGGAATTAAACGAAGGGATGGTCTTATTGGTTTCGGGGATATAGGGGAAGTGTGAGAGAGGGGGGTAGCTAGAAGGAGATTGTTAAGTGTGAGTGTGTGTTTTACCCATCCAGGCGGAAGTTATGTGCACATAATAAGAGAACAATTCGATGTGGGGTTAGGGTTGAGGGTAATTAACTACGTATGGAGACATAGGAGCCCTTGAACGTGCATGTGCGAGAGGTATACATGTATACGTGGGATGTTTGTGCGCGTGCGCATGATCGAGATAAAAGAAAGAAGACATAAGTCATAAGATCAATGACATGGGAGAGACGGATTGGTATGATAATATGCATGCATGTGAGAGTGGCGGGAAGAAGGCCCAATAGTTGAGCATGTGTTTTTGTCTTTAAGAGATAGAGGCGTGGGCTGGAGCATGCATCTATGGCGAGTAGAGGGAGCGAGACACAAAGGTTGTGCAAAAGAGATCAACCTATAGATGCATGTATGGAGAGACAGATATAGTGTGTGTGATAGGAAGCAAGAGTGCGTGCGAGAAAGAAATGTTGACGGAGAAACTATAGATAGATGGGGAGATAGAGATGCTAGCTAGAGGAACATCGGCTAGTTTGAGTGTTGGAGATGACCACCGAGTGGTTCAGAGGGTGAAGTTATGTGTGTGTGAGAGAAAGATAAAAAGAGGGCACATGACTGCATGTAGAGAGAAACATATATAGTGTGCATGATAGGAAGCAAGAGTGAGGGCGAGAAACAAGGTTGATGGAGAAACAGATAAATAGAAAGATAAAGATGCTAGCTAGTGCGTGTGTTAGAGATAAGAGTCTAGTGGATCAGAAGGCTAAGTTATGTGTGTAGGTATGAGAGATAGAGAGAGGGTGCATGTGAGTCACAAACAAACAAATATCAGAGAGAAATGAGATCCCGAGAGACAGAGTTTTGTGTTTGCGAGAGAGAAAGATATTTCACAACGAGAGTGATAGATAGAGAGACATATTAGGGAATGCGAGATATCTCTAGGGAGAGAGAGAGTGTGTGAGCGACATACAAGAAATGGTGGAGAGATATGAGACCCTGGGAGACAGAGTTTGTGTTTGTATGTGAGAAAGAAATATTTAAGAGGAAGAGTCGTAACTTCTCATACCTAAGGAGCGCAAGACATCTCTGTGTGAGAGGGGGTGTGCGAGTGGCACACAGGGGAATAATAGAGAGAAATGAGACCCCAGGAGACGAAGTTTGTGTTCGTGTGAGAGAAAGAAATTTCACAGGGAGAATCATAGTTAGAGACACATAGAAGGGAGCGACATATACTTAGAGAGAGATAGAGTGAAGGTCGAGGGAGAGAGTGCCGTTAGTGTGTACGAAGATAAAAGATCATTGTCGACATACAGGTAGCATGAGAGATACCCGAGAGACGATGAAGGCATATAGGTCTAGAGAGAGATATAAGCATGAGTGATAGCTATATGAGACGAATATCTGGATTAAAGGGGATTCAAATATTTAAACTAGAGATCACGACATCGACAATATCATAATGAAAATGAGTGTATAAAACATGCATATTCATTTGAATTTGGGGACACATGTAATGTTATATAGTTTATCAATATTAGTGATCCATAGATTCTTTAATTAGAAACAATGCATGGTTTATATGCAATTAATGTCTAAATGGGATTACACTATATGTTGCGTGTGTGAAACACATTATACATGTTTGAGAAGTAAAAAAACCGCATGAAACACACATTAATTGGAGACAGTTAGTGAGGAATGCATACATTGGATTTCAACATAAAGTGGTTTCAAATACTTGAAAATCCAAATTAATATGGATCCAGCCTTGTGCATCTGAGATCATGCCATTTGTAAACCATATTTATGTATAAAGGGTGTTGTGCTTTTGAAAGTATATAAAAAAAGATGTATATAGATTTGTATTCGAATACGAAATGGATCCCACCCAAAAAAATACAAACTGGATTCGAATTGAGTTGGCACAGTAAATGCGCACTCTTTCTCTGCAAAAATTTGAATGAAGCGGGCAAAGTCGCAGTAACAGCCCGAAACCAAAATCCGTGAGATGGAAATTACTGCCTATCCCTGACACGCAAAGCCTATCGGCTCGATTTCTATAGGTTTCAATAGGGCTAGGCTTGTAATATCACTAAAACGTGACATAACCGCCTCCGCCTCTCACCTCCCCGGATTCATACACAGTTTCTCCTTGGCCTAAATCGCCTCCCTCCCCGATTCATACACGGTGGGCGCCAAAACAATCTCTCATCAGCCGAAATCTCCGTTGGCAAATATTTGGTGTATGTGAGATTACCGTCCTATCCCCAACCGACTAATATTGGTGTGTGATAACCCGCAAGTATTGATAAGGGGTGGCCCGTTCTTCTTAGTGAGAGGATGATGTCGATGATGAACTTGCTGGATAACTTGTGAGATGCTCTCGAACTCTCCGGCTGTTCCCCCGTTGCCAATGCAACAGATCTTCAACCCTATGGATATTCGCAACACCACACACTTGCGCACGTAGCCGCCGACCACGAAGCAGTTCTGCAATCTCGCAATTCCCAATGGAACGACAGATAGCACTTGACTTTCAGTAGCAAATACACCCTATCAAAACAAATTTGGTGTAGGTAAATATTCTTGATCGATGCAAAGAGGAATATGAGTATAGAGGAATGCTTAAAGCAATTCAGTCTGATATGAGTTTAATCAAAACATGGTCTAACCCTAAAAGCCACGACTTACAAGGGTATATAAAGACCCCTGGACGTCCAACATAGTGTTGGGGTCGAAATCCAACTTATCTCTATCTTTTCTAACTTAAACGAATCTATCTGGAAAAACTGGCAGAAACAACTGCCGTATTGTTTTGGTGACTGCGGTTCGGTCATAGCGAATCGTGGGCTGCGAGTATACAATTTGGAAAGCACACGAGTCAACCTTTCCAAATTGTATTTAAATGCCTTATTTGGAGCACGGACAAGGATTCTACACGTATATCAATTGCGGGCCAACTGGCTGTCAATCTGAGTCCGGTTCTGATTTCCCTTCTGTTTATGTTGTGCACCTGCCTCCCTCTCCTCCCTCGCGCGCTTACTGATATTAGACATCAGTAGAAGTTCTTCTTGCTGCAATTCTTCATCTCCACGTGCCAAGCTTGTCTTCTCTTCAAATCTGATCATACAAACATGCAAAGACTTAGGCAGTATAAAATTCCGATTAAAACAAATGTCGGATTCAGCTAAGAGTGAATTCACCTGTTGTTCAAGTAGTTTTGCACGTTCTATTGTAATTGGTCCAATTCTGATTTCATTGGACTTGTCATGTGCTGCAACATCATCAATGGAAAAAGGATGGTAAAAGACTAGGGGTGTCCTCATCATCCTCCCCCCCTTGAAAAGGCGTCTACCCTGACGCGCCAAGGTCATCTCCATTATATGGCGACAAATCAGCAACGTTGAATGTATTGCTCACGCCAAACTCTTCAGTGGGAAGATCAATTTTGTATGCATTATCATTAATCTTAGCAAGCACTTTATATGGTCCATCATCTCTTGGCTTCAACTTGGACTTGCGCCGTTCAGGAAATCTGTCTTTGCAAAAGTGTACCCACACCATGTCGCCCGGCTGAAACAACACCTCCTTTCTCTTCTTATTAACACGATCAGCCGTGTACTTGCCCTTCTTTTCAATTACTTCTTTAGTCTGCTTGTGTATCTTCCTCACGAAATCTGCCCTCTTGGATGCATCCATGTTCGCTCTCTCTTGAATCGAAAGGGGCGGCAAATCAAGTGGTGTAATTGGCTTAAAACCATAGACCACCTCAAATGGACAGAACTGAGTTGTGGAATGTACCGCCCTGTTATATGCAAACTCCACATGGGGTAAACACTCCTCCCATACACGCAGGTTCTTCTTTATCATGGATCGCAACAACGTGGATAGTGTGCAATTTACCACCTCTGTTTGACCATCTATTTGGGGATGACAAGTAGTGATGAATAGTAACTTTGTCCCCAACTGTCCCCAAAGTGTCTTCCAGAAATAGCTCATAAACTTCACGTCACGATCAGAAACAATTGTCTTTGGTACTCCATGTAAGCACATGATGTCCCTGAAAAACAGATTAGCAATGTGCGATGCATCGTCGCTTTTGTGGCACGCAATAAAATGTGCCATCTTAGAAAAACGATCAACTACCACAAAAATTGAATCATGTCCTCTCCTAGTCCTAGGAAATCCTAAGACAAAGTCCATGCTTATGTCTTCCAATGGTGTAGTAGGAGCAGGGAGAGGTGTATACAAACCATGAGGTTTCAGCTTAGACTTTGCCTTATTAGAAGTAACGCAACGCTTCACAAATATGTCCACATCACGCCTCATCTTAGGCCAATAAAAGTGATCAGCGAGCATAAGCAAAGTCTTCTAACGTCCAAAATGACCCATCAAACCACCGGCATGTGATTCCTGCAACAATAGCAAACGCACGGATGATTCTGGAACACATAGTTTGTTAGCTCTAAATAAATAGCCATCATGTCTGTGATATTTTTCCCATGATTTACATCTGAACACAATTTATATGGTGCTGAAAAATCAGGATCAGTGTCATATAAATCACGCAAACTCTCTAAACCAGGAACTTGAACATCCAATTGTGTCAACAACATGTTTTTCCTAGAAAGAACATCAACAACAACATTATCTTTACCCTTTTTGTATTTAACGATGTATGGGAAAGATTCAATAAATTCAACCCATTTAGCATGACGTTTGTTCAAATTGGATTGGCTTTTCAATATTTCAGAGCCTCATGATCAAAGTGTATGATAAATTCTTTTGTCCACAAATAAGGTTGCCAAACCTCAAGGACACGAACGAGAGCATACAATTCTTTATCATAAACAAGAAAGTTCTATTGTGCACCATTCAGTTTTTCAGAAAAGTATGCAATTCTTTTACCCTCTTGCATCAACACACCTCCAATACCAATTCCACTAGCATCACATTCAATCTCAAATTGTTTAGTGAAATCAGGAAGTACAAGCAAAGGTGCAGCAGTCAAACGACATTTCAACTCATCAAAAGCATTATATTGGGCTATGCCCCACACAAATTCAACACCCTTTTTTGTAAGCTCATTCAAAGGTGCAGCAATAGTACCGAAATCTTTCACAAAACATCTATAGAAACCAGCAAGACCGTGAAAGCTTCGTACTTGACTAACATTCAGAGGAGTAGGCCAATTTTTAATAACTTCTATTTTTGATTCACCTACCTCAACTCCATGCTTAGAAACAACATATCCCAAAAATATGACCTCATCTTTGCAAAATCTGCACTTATCAAGATTACCATATAATTGAGCATCACGCAATACTTGCAAAACTTGTCGAATATGATCACTATGTTCGGATTCATTGCGGCTGTAAATAAGTATATCATCAAAATATACAACCACAAATTTACCAATGAAATGCCTCAAAACATGGTTCATTAATCTCATGAAAGTACTAGGTGCATTAGTTAACCCAAAAGGCATGACTAACCACTCATATAAACCAAACTTTGTTTTAAAGGCTGTCTTCCATTCATCCCCTTCTTTCATCCTTACTTGATGATAACCACTACGCAAATCAATTTTAGAGAAAACAGCAGCACCACTCAATTCATCTAACATATCTTCTAAACGTGGAATAGGATGACGATATTGAATAGTGATGTTATTTATAGCTCTACAATCTACGCACATGCGCCATGTACCATCTTTGTTAGGAACTAAAATTACAGGAACATCACAAGGACTTAAGCTCATGCGAATATAACCTTTGTCTAGAAGCTCTTGTACTTATTTCTGAATTTTCTTTGTTTCCTCGGGGTTGGTGCGGTATTATGCTCTGTTGGGCAGTGATGCTCCTGGTATCAAATCAATTTGATGCTCTATACCTCACAATGGCGGTAAACCAGCGGGTACCTCCTCTAGAAACACATCGCGAAATTCCTGCAATACATTAGAAACACCAATAGAGAGAGGGGTCATGTCGTTAGAAACCAAAATTTGACGGTTGCACAACAGCACAAGTGGTACAGCAGTGGGATCCTCACGAAACTCTCTCAAATCAGATTTGGTGGCTAACATAACTAAGGAATTCACTCACTCACTTTTATTTTTACCACTCAGATTTGGCTTGTGGCTCTCACTCACTAGAAGTGTAGTCTTTGTCTTTCGCCTATCTAATCTCTCACTCTCTTTTTCAAGATTCACTTCAATTTTTTGACGAGATTCATTTACAATTTGCTGCGGTGTCATAGGCCTCAAAGTAACCTCCTTGCCACGCCAATTTAAATGATATGTGTTGGCTCTCCCATTGTGGCAGACATCTCTATCATACTGCCATGGACGTCCCAACAACAAGTGACATACGGTCATAGGAACCACATCACACTCAATGGTGTCTTTCTATGGTCCGATCTGAAATTCCACACGCACCAAGTGGCTAACCTTCATCTCTCCACTATCACTTAGCCACTGAATAAAATATGGATTGGAGTGCGGTAAATATTTCAATTTCAGCTTTTGGCATAACTCCTTACTAGCCAAATTATGACAACTACCACCATCAATTATAACCTTGCATGCCTTACCAGGACCAACAACAGCCTTTGTTTGAAACAAATTGCACGGATGTTCTGCAGGACTAAGCGTAACACTTAGCACTTTGGGTGAGCAAACAATTGTAGGATAGTGTGTAGCATAAGCATCTATTGAACCATCTTCATCTTCCTCCCAAATTTCAGAATCAGGGTCAGCATCATCACCGGTTTCATATTCTGTTGTATCCTCATTAATCAACATAACCTTTTTACTGGGACAATCTCTCTTAAAATGACCCCTTCCACCACATGTATGACAACTCATGTCCCTATTTCTTGCTGTAGAATTAGTAGAACCAGCAGCACTAGCAGCAGGTTGTGCCAGTTTCTTCGCATTAGAGATCACCGAATCCGATTTGGAAGAAGCATTACCACAATAACCAGAAGTGGAACTAGGAGTAGGCTCCATACTAGGTGTTGTTCGTGTTGTAAAACGACCTCTACTCGCTGTTGCGCGAGATGTAAACTTAGCATCCTCAGCCACTTGCAATTCAGCCTCACGTGCTTGGTGTAACAAATCTGTCATGCCATAATATTGGTGAAGACAAACAATACACTTGATGTTATAGTTCAGACCAAAGAGAAATCACTGCATTGTTTGTTCATGCTCTTCATGCACTCTAGCACGCTGCATAATAAGCTCTATCTCCTGAAAATATTCATCCACGGAAGAAGTACCTTGCCTCAAATTCTGCAATCTGTCATAGAGAGAGCGGATATAATTGCGTGGAACAAAGCGAGCACGCATCTCTTCCTTCATAGCTGTCCATGTAACAATGGGACGTTCACCATCTTCAATTCTGGACTGTACAATATTATCCCACCAAAGCAAAGCATAGTCATCAAATTCAGAAGATGCAAGTTTTATTTTTCTGTCCTCGGTGTACTCATGCATGCGCCATAATTTTTCCACCTTCAGCTCCCAATTGAGGTACTCTTCAACATGAGTAGAACCAACAAACTTGGGGACGGTGAACTTTGGTTTGCCCAGTCCATCATCATCATGGTTGGCTGGTTGTGCAAAAGCATCATCATCAAATCGATGGTGCACACCAAGAGGAGCAAATCCACAGCCTACGGGCATGGCACCAGCACGGCCACCACCACAGCCTCCATTACCCCGACCACCATCTTGGCCAGCAACAACCGGCTCGTGTGGAGCTTGCCAGTCCCGATTAGCTTGCTGTAGTTGTGCACGACATGCTGCAGCACCTTGAACATTGGCAGCATTAGCAGCTGCAACACCATCATTACCACCATGAACACTAGCTTCACCATCATCATCATCATCACACTGTTGATTTTGTTGGTGATCAACGGACTATAGCAACACAGCCAAAGCTTGCTGCAAGGAAATTAGAGTCCCCTGAATTTCAGTAACTTGCCATTGTGTTGCTGTGATGGTTTCTGTGGCATCCTTTAGGTCCTACTCCATGTTCTGCACATTCTCATTCATAGGATCGGTTGCACACTGAATTTGTCGCTGAAGATGATCATGAAGAGCTTCATATTCATTCCAATGCACAACGGATTTAGGATCCTTTTTCTGCTATACATCAAAAGACTCGTCGGACATGATTAGGTTATTAGTACTCACAGAAAATATAGTGTATGTGAAAAACTCTCAACTCACTCAAAACTGGAAGAAAACAAGGTATCTTACTGTTCCAAAGTGAACTAGAAAAGCTTACCAACTTGTATGGGCAAAACATGCATGGATGTGATGTAGAGAATACCGAGGGTGAAAACTATCACACAACAAACCAGGCTATATGGTGGAGCTTGGTTGGAATACATATCAACTCCAATTCACAAATCCTAGTGCTGATCGTATGATAAAAAGACCCACGAAAACACACAGGGTGGAGATAAGTGGGGCAAATGCAACTCTGAAACTAAGCGCAAAATTCTGGAATGTCGGAGTAATGCTCGTGTTGCAAATGCACAGGAGAGACGCTAGCAAATCGCTCAATTTATATGGGCACAAGATTTCTCAATCTACTAGTGCAATGAACGTGGCAGAAAAACTGAACAAGCTGTCGAAAAATATATGCAACTTCCACGTGTAGCTTTCTTTTCCTCCTTTTTTTCGTTTTTTTCTTTCTTTTTTTTGGTAAACTGAGCAATTAGTAACCAATCTGATTTTTGCCAAAACAAAAGATGCACTCTCCAAATTCCTATATGAGCAGCCCGTAGAGCAAAGGATATGCTAGTCTCAATAGGAAAGTACTAAGCAAAAGAAGAAAGGCTGACTATGGTTATCAAATGAAACACAATCTGATTCGGATAGTTAATCAAACCAAACTAATTCTGACTCGGACGAACAGACTTGATAGCAACCAAACAACTCCGACGTGAGAAAAGGAAAACCTAGACAATCTACAATGACTCAGATCAGAAAGTAAGTTACGCAAATAAAAGACTACGATCAGCAACTAAAACTTGGAACCGATGCTATCTAGGCTATGGCAAAAACTCTGAACCCTAATATTTTTGTATGGCCTTTTCTGTATAGGATGAAAACAAAACTAATCTAAGGGATTGGTGGATGCTCACCGAGACAACGCTGGAAATCTGATACCAAGATGATAAGGGGTGGCCCGATCTTCTCAGTGAGCGGATGATATCGATGATGAACTTGCTGGATAACTTGCGAGCTGCTCTCGAACTCTCCGGCTATTCCCCCATTGCCAATGCAACAGATCTTCAACCCTATGGATATTCGCAACACCACACAGTTGCGCACGTAGCCGCCGACCACGAAGCGGTTCTGCAATCTCCCAATTCCCAATAGAACGACAGATAGCACTTGACTTTCAGTAGCAAATACACCCTATCGAAACAAATTTGGTGTAGGTAAATATTCCTGATCGATGCAAAGAGGAATATGAGTACAGAGGAATGCTTAAAGCAATTCAGTCTAATATGATTTTACTCAAAACATGGTCTAACCCTAAACGCCACGACTTACAAGGGTATATAAAGACCCCTGGACGTCCAACATAGTGTTGGGGTCGAAATCCAACTTATCTCTAACTTTCCTAACTTAAACGAATCTATCTAGAAAAACTGGCAGAAACAACCACCGTATTGTTTTGGTGACTGCGGCTCGGTCACAACGAATCGCGG
Source organism: Triticum urartu (assembly GCF_056163025.1). Lineage (NCBI taxonomy): Eukaryota > Viridiplantae > Streptophyta > Magnoliopsida > Poales > Poaceae > Triticum > Triticum urartu. Next base: position 272,503,876 of record NC_141873.1, on the reverse strand, counting down.
GCTGCGAGTATACAATCTGGAAAGCACACGAGTCAAGCTTTCCAAATTGTATTTAAACGCCTTATTTGGAGCAAGGACACGAATTCTGCACGTATATCAATTGCGGGCCTCCTCGCTATCAATCCGAGTCCGGTTCTGATTTTCCTTCTGTTTATGTTGTGCACCTGCCTCCCTCTCCTCCCTCGTGCACTTGCTGATATTAGACATCAGTAGAAGTTCTTCTTGTTGCAATTCTTCATCTCCACGTGCCAAGCTAGTCTTCTCTTCAAATCTGATCATACAAACATGCAAAGACTTAGGCAGTATAAAATTCTGATTAACACAAATGTCGGATTCAACTAAGAGTGAATTCTCCTGTTGTTCAAGTAGTTTTGCACATGCTCTTGTAATTGGTCCAATTCTGATTTCATTGGACTTGCCATGTGCTGCAACATCATCAACGGAAAAGGATGGTAAAAGACTAGGGGTGTCCTCATCAAGTATAGGGGATCACAACAGTTTTCGAGGGAAGTATTCAACCCAAATTTATTGATTCGACACAAGGGGAGCCAAAGAATATTCTCAAGTATTAGCTGCTGAGTTGTCAATTCAACCACACCTGGAAACTTAATATCTGCAGCAAAGTGTTTAGTAGCAAAGTAATATGATGGTAGTGGTAACGGTGGCAAAAGGTAACGGTAGCAAAAGTAATATTTTTGGGTTTTGTAGTGATTGTAACAGTAGCAACGGAAAAGTAAATAAGCGAAGAACCATATATGAAAAGCTCGTAGGCATTGGATTGGTGATGGAGAATTATGCCGGATGCGATTATTCATGCGCCAGTTATAACATAGGGTGACACGGGACTAGCTCCAATTCATCAATGTAATGTAGGCATGTATTCCGAATATAGTCATACATGCTTATGGAAAAGAACTTGCATGACATCTTTTGTCCTACCCTCCTGTGGCAGCGGGGTCCTATTGGAAACTAAGGGATATTAAGGCCTAGAGTACCGGACCAAAGCACTAACACATAGTGAATACATGAACTCCTCAAACTACGGTCATCACTGGTAGTGGTCCAGATTATTGTCACTTCGGGGTTAACGGATCATGACACATAATAGGTGACTATAGACTTGCAAGATAGGATCAAGAACTCTCATATATTGAAGAAAACATAATAGGTTCAGATCTGAAATCATGGCACTCGGGCCCTAGTGACAAGCATTAAGCATAGTAAAGTCATGGCAACATCAATCTCAGAACATAGTGGATACTAGGGATCAAACCCTAACAAAACTAACTCGATTACATGATAAATCTCATCCAACCCATCACCGTCCAGCAAGCCTACGATGGAATTACTCATGCACGGCGGTGAGCATCATGGAATTGGTGATGGAGGAAGGTTGATGATGACGATGGCGACAGATTCCCCTCTCCGGAGCCCCGAACGGACTCCAGATCAGCCCTCCTGAGAGAGTTTAGGGCTTGGTGGCGGCTCCGTATCGTAAAACGTGATGAATCCTTCTCTCTGTTTTTTCTCCCCGAAAGTGAATATATGGAGTCAAGGTGAGCGTCAGGGGGGCCACGAGGTAGGGGGCGCGCCCAGGGGGGCAGGGCGCACCCCCACCCTCGTGGACAGGGTGTGGGCCCCCTGACATGGTTCGTTCTTCCATTATTTTTTATATATTCCAAAAATAGTCTCCGTTGATTTTCAGGTCATTCCGAGAACTGTTATTTCTGCACAAAAATAACATCATGGCAATTCTGCTAAAAACAACGTCAGTCCGGGTTAGTTCCATTCAAATCATGCAAGTTAGAGTCCAAAACAAGGGCAAAAGTGTTTGGAAAAGTAGATATGACGGAGACGTATCACTGTGATGTAGGAAATTTTAAACAGGGGCTAAGTTTGTAAATTTCCTCCCATTTCAAACAAGCGCACCCTGAATACATGATTCCCCCTTCCCCCTCCCTCCATTTCCCCATTCGTACTCCATGGGCACCAAAACACTCTCTCCACCCCTGCCTCCTCTGTCCGCCATACCATCCACCACCGTCCTCCTCCACCATGCTGGAGCTGATACCCCGACGCCGTCGTCCATTATAAGAGATTAACCTCTCTCATCCACGGCTTCGGACCAGGATCCTTGCATCCCATCCTCTCGCTTCATCCCCGCCGTCATCCACCACCGTCTCGTCCAGCGCGTCGGGATATTTCCCCGCCACCACCGTCTACCCTCCTAGATCTGCTTCCACGCCACCGACAGCCATCGCTAACACAACACCGTCAAATTCTCAGCAGATGCATACACGGCGCCGCACTAGAGGCGGTATGCTACCTCTTGAGCACTTGCGTTGGTTTTCCCTTGAAGAGGAAAGGGCGGTGCAGCAAAGTAGCATAAGTATTTCCCTCAGTTTTTGAGAACCAAGGTATCAATCCAGTAGGAGGCTACGCGCGAGTCCCTCGCACCTACCGAAAACAAATAAATCCTCGCAACCAACGCGATAAGGGGTTGTAAATCCCTACACGGTCACTTACGAGAGTGAGATCTGATAGATATTATAAGATAATATTTTTGGTATTTTTGTGATAAAGATGCGAAGTAAAATAAAAGCAATGAAAATAACTAAGTATTGGAAGATTAATATGATGAAGATAGACCCGAGGGCCATAGGTTTCACTAGTGGCTTCTCTCAAGAGCATAAGTATTTTATGGTGCGTGAACAAATTACCGTTGAGCAATTAACAGAATTGAGCATAGTTATGAGAATATCTAGGTATGATCATGTATATAGGCATCACGTCCAAGACAAGTAGACCGACTCCTGCCTGCATCTACTACTATTACTCCACACATCGACCGCTATCCGGCATGCATCTAGAGTATTAAGTTCAAGAGAACAGAGTAACGCTCTAAGCAAGATCACATGATGTAGAGGGATAAATTCATGCAATATGATAAAAACCCCATCTTGTTATCCTCGATGGCAACAATACAATATGTGCCTTGCTGCCCCTACTGTCACTAGGAAAGGACACCACGAGATTGAACCCAAAGCTAAGCACTTCTCCCATTGCAAGAAAGATCAATCTAGTAGGCCAAACAAAACTGATAATTCGAAGAAACTTGCAAAGATAACCAATCATACATAAAAGAATTCAGAGAAGATTCAAATATTGTTCATAGATAAACATGATCATAAACCCACAATTCATCGGTATCAACAAACACACTGCAAAAGAAGATTACATCGAAGATCTCCACAAGACAGGGGGAGAACTTTGTATTGAGATCCAAAAAGAGAGAAGAAGCCATCTAACTAATAACTATGGACCCGTAGGTCTGAGGTAAACTACTCACACTTCATCAGAGAGGCTATGGTGTTGATGTAGAAGCCCTCCGTGATCGATGCCCCCTCTGGTGGAGCTCCGGAACAGGCCCCAAGATGGGATCTCATGGATACAGAAAGTTACGTTGGTGGAATTAGGGTTTTGGCTCCGTATCTGATCGTTTGGTGGTACGTAGGTATATATTGGAGAAAGAAGTACGTCGGTGGAGCAACAGGGGCCCACGAGGGTGGAGGGCGCGCCTGGGGGGGGGGTAGGCGCGCCCCCTACCTCGTGGCTTCCCTGTTGATTGCTTGACGTAGGGTCGAAGTCTCCTGGGTCTTGTTCGTTCCAAAAATCACGTTCCCGAAGGTTTCATTCCATTTGGACTCCATTTGATATTCTTTTTCTTCAAAACCCTAAAATAGGCACAAAAAAACAGCAATTCTGGGCTGGGCCTCCGGTTGGTAGGTTAGTCCTAAAAATAATATAAAAGTGTATAATAAAGCCCAATAATGTCCAAAACAGTAGATAATATAGCATGGAGCAATCAAAAATTACAGATATGTTGGAGACGTTTCAAGCATCCCCAAGCTTAATTCCTGCTGGTCCTCGAGTAGGTAAATGAAAAAAACTGAATTTTTGATGTGGAATGCTACTTGGCATATTTTCAATGTAATTCTTCTTAATTGTGGTATAAATATTCAAATACGAAATATTCAAGACAAAAGTTCAATATTGACATAGAAATAATAATACTTCAAGCATACTAACTAAGCAATTATGTCTCTTCAAAATAACATGGCCGAAGAAAGTTATCCCTACAAAATCATGTAGTCTGGCTATGCTCTATCTTCACCACACAAAGTATTTAAATCATGCACAACCCCGATGACAATCCAAGAAATTGTTTCATACTTTTGACATTCTCAAAACTTTTTCAATATTCACGCAATACATGAGCGTGAGCCATGGACATAGCACTTTAGGTGGAATAGAATGGTGGTTGTGGAGGAGACAAAAAGGGAGAAGATAGTCTCACATGAACTAGGCGTATCAACGGGCTATGGAGATGCCCATCAATAGATATCAATGTGAGTGAGTAGGGATTGCCATGCAACGGATGCACTAGAGCTATAAGTATATGAAAGCTCAAAAAGAAACTAAGTGGGTGTGCATCCAACTTGCTTGCTCACGAAGACCTAGGGCATTTTGAGGAAGCCCATCATTGGAATATGCAAGCCAAGTTCTATAATGAAAAATTCCCACTAGTATATGAAAGTGATAACATAGGAGACTCTCTATCATGAAGATCATGGTGCTACTTTGAAGCACAAGTGTGGTAAAAGGATAATAGCATTGTCCCTTATCTCTTTTTCTCTCATTTTTTATTTGGGCCTTCTCCTTTTTTATGGCCTCTTTTTTTCGTCCGGAGTCTCATCCCGACTTGTGGGGGAATCATAGTCTCCATCATCCTTTCCTCACTGGGACAATGCTCTAATAATGATGATCATCACACTTTTATTTTCTTACAACTCAAGAATTACAACTCGATACTTAGAACAAGATATGACTCTATATGAATGCCTCCAGCGGTGTACCGGGATATGCAATGACTCATGAGTGACATGTGTGAAAGAATTATGAAAGGTGGCTTTGCCACAAATACAATGTCAACTACATGATCATGCGAAGCAATATGACAATGATGGAGCGTGTCATAGTAAACGGAATGGTGGAAAGTTGCATGGCAATATATCTCGGAATGGCTATGGAAATGCCAGGATAGGTAGGTATGGTGGCTGTTTTGAGGAAGGTATATGGTGGGTGTATGATACCGGCGAAAGGTGCGCGGTATTAGAGAGGCTAGCAATGGTGGAAGGGTGAGAGTGCGTATAATCCATGGACTCAACATTAGTCATAAAGAACTCATATACTTATTGCAAAAATCTACAAGTTATCAAAGCAAAGTATTACGCGCATGCTCCTAGGGGATAGATTGGTAGGAAAAGACCATCGCTCGTCCCCGACCGCCACTCATAAGGAAGACAATCAATGAATAAATCATGCTCCGACTTCATCACATAACGGTTCACCATACGTGCATGCTACGGGAATCACAAACTTTAATACAAGTATTTCTCAAATTCACAACTACTCAACTAGCATGACTCTAATATCACCATCTCCATATCTCAAAACAATCATCAAGTATCAAACTTCTCATAGTATTCAACACACTCATAAGAGAATTTTATTATTAATCTTGTATACTTAACATATAGGATTATTTAAGCAAATTTCCATGCTATTTAACACTGTGAAAATAATCTAAGTGAAGCATGGGAGATCAATATTTCTATAAAACAAATCCACCACCGTGCTCTAAAAGATATAAGTGAAGCACTGGAGCAAAACTATATAACTCAAAAGATATAAGTGAAGCATATAGAGTATTCTAATAATTTTCGAATCATGTGTGTCTCTCTCAAAATGTGTGTACAGCAAGGATGATTGTGGTAAACTAACAAATAAAGACTCAAATCATACAAGATGCTCCAAGCAAAACACATATCATGTGGTGAATAAAAATATAGCTCCAAGTAAAGTTACCAATAAAAGTAGACGAAAGAGGGGATGCCTTCTGGGGCATCCCCAAGCTTTGGCTTTTAGGTGTCCTTAGATTATCTTGGGGGTGCCATGGGCATCCCCAAGCTTAGGCTCTTGCCACTCCTTGTTCCATAATCCATCAAATCTTTACCCAAAACTTGAAAACTTCACAACACAAAACTTAAAGCAGAAAATCTCGTGAGCTCCCTTAGCGAAAGAAAACAAAAGACCACTTCAAGGTACTGTAATTAACTCATTATTTATTTATATTTGTTTTAAACCTACTGTATTCCAACTTATCTATGGTGTATAAACTATTTTACTAGCCATAGATTCATCAAAATAAGCAAACAACACACGAAAAATAGAATCTGTCAAAAACAAAACAGTCTGTAGTAATCTGTAGCTAGCGCAAGATCTGGAACCCCAAAAATTCTAAAATAAATTTCTGGACGTGAGGAATTTATCTATTAATCATCTGAAAAAATAATTAACTAAATATCACTTTCCAAATAAAAATTGCAGCAGTTCTCGTGAGCGCTAAAGTTTTTGTTTTTTACAGCAAGATTAACAAGACTTTCCCCAAGTCTTCCCAACGGTTCTACTTGGCGCAAACACTAATTAAACACAAAAAACACAACCAAAACAGAGGCTAGATAAATTATTTATTACTAAACAGGAGAAAAAAGCAAGGAATAAAAATAAAATAGGGTTGCCTCCCAACAAGCGCTATCATTTAACGCCCCTAGCTAGGCATAAAAAGCAAGGACAGATCTAGGTATTGCCATCTTTGGTAGGCAATCCATAAGTGGATCTCATAATATATTCATAAGGTAATTTAATTTTCTTTCTAGGAAAGTGTTCCATGCCTTTCCTTAATGGAAATTGGAATCTAATATTTCCTTCCTTCATATCAATAATTGCACCAATCGTTCTAAGGAAAGGTCTACCAAGAATAATAGGACATGAAGGATTGCAATCTATATCAAGAACGATAAAATCTATGGACACATAATTCCTATTTGCAACAATAAGAACATCATTAATTCTTCCCATAGGTATCTTAATAGTGGAATCCGCAAGGTGCAAGTTTCGAGAGCAATCATCAAAATCACGGAAACCTAACAAATCACACAAAGTCTTTGGAATCGTGGAAACACTAGCACCCAAATCACACAAAGCATAGCATTCATGATCTTTAATTTTAATTTTAATAGTTGGTTCACACTCATCATAAAGTTTTCTAGGGATAGAAACTTCCAACTCAAGTTTTTCTTCATAAGATTGCATCAAAGCATCAACGATATGTTTGGTAAAAGCATTATTTTGGTTATAAGCATGAGGAGAATTTAGAACGGATTGTAACAAGGAAAGAAAATCTATAAAATAGAAGCTATTATAATTAAATTCCTTGAAAACCAAAATAGTAGGTTCATTAACATCTAGAGTTTTGATCTCTTCAATCCCACTTTTATTAAATTTAGCATCAAGATCTAAAAACTCCAAATTTTTGGAACGCCTTCTAGGTAAAGGTGGATCATATTCAGTCCCATCATTATAAAGATTCATATTTCAAAACAATGATTTAATATGGGACACACCAATAACTTTTAGATCTTCATCTTTATTATCATGGAAACTAGAAGAACACGCTCTTATAAAGGAATCTTTCTTAGCACGCATCCTAGCGGTTCTTTCTTTGCACTCATCAATTGAAATTCTCATGGCTTTGAGAGACTCATTGATATCATGCTTAGGTGGAATAGATCTAAGTTTCAAAGAATCAACATCAAGAGAAATTCTATCAACGTTCCTAGCCAACTCATCAATCTTAAGCAATTTTTCTTCAATCAAAGCATTGAAATTCTTTTGTGAAGTAATAAATTATTTAATATTAGATTCAAAATCAGAGGGCATCTTATTATAATTTCCATTAGAATTGTTGTAGGAATTACCATAATTATTAGAGGAATTACTAGGATAAGGCCTAGGATTAAAATTTCCTCTATACGCGTTGTTACCAAAATTGTTCCTACCAACAAAATTCACATCCATAGATTCATTATTATTCTCAATCAAAGTAGACAAAGGCATATCATTAGGATCAGAAGAACCACTTTTATTAGCAAATAATTTCATAAGTTCATCCATCTTTCCACTCAAAACATTAATTTCTTCTATCGCATGCACTTTCTTATTAGTAGATCTTTCAGTGTGCCATTGAGAATAATTAACCATAATATTATCTAGGAGTTTAGTAGCTTCTCCTAAAGTGATTTCCATAAAAGAGCCTCCCGCGGCCAAATCTAAAAGATTTCTAGAAGCAAAATTCAATCTGGCATAAAATTTTTGTATAATCATCCACAAATTCAAACCATGAGTAGGGCAATTACGTATCATTAATTTCATCCTCTCCCAAGCTTGTGCAACATGTTCATGATCAAGTTTCTTAAAATTCATAATATCGTTTCTAAGAGAGATGATCTTAGCGGGAGGAAAATACTTAGAGATAAAATCATCTTTGCACTTATTCCACGAATCAATACTATTTTTAGGCAAAGACGAAAACCAAGCTTTAGCATGATCTCTAAGCGAAAAAGGAAATAGCTTCAATTTAGCAATATCATTGTCAACATCTTTCTTCTTTTGCATATCACACAAATCAATGAAGCTATTTAGATGGGTAGCGGCATCTTCACTAGGAAGGCCGGAAAACAGATTTTTCATGACAAGATTCAGCAAGGCAGCATTAATTCCACAAGATTCAACATCGGTAAGAGGAGCAATCGGAGTGCTAATCAAATCATTGTTGTTGGTATTGGTAAAGTCACACAAGTTAGTGTTATCTTGAGCCATCGTGACAAGCAAGCAATCCAACACACAAGCAAACAAGAAACGGGCAAAAAGAGGCAAATAGAGAAAGAGAGGGAGGATAGAGAGAGAGAGAGAGGGCGAATAAAACGGCAAGGGTGAAGTGGAGGAGAGGAAAACGAGAGACAAATGGCAAATAATGTAATGCGGGAGATAAGGGTTTGTTATGGGTACTTGGTATGTTTGACTTTTGCGTAGACCACCCCGGCAAAGGCGCCAGAAATGGCTGATTGTCGGGAGTTAAATCTTGACTTGCGCGAACCTCCCCGGCAACGGCGCCAGAAATCCTTCTTGCTACCTCTTGAGCACTTGCGTTGGTTTTCCCTTGAAGAGGAAAGGGTGGTGCAGCAAAGTAGCGTAAGTATTTCCCTCAGTTTTTGAGAACCAAGGTATCAATCTAGTAGGAGGCTACGTGCGAGTCCCTCGCACCTACACAAAACAAATAAATCCTCGCAACTAATGCGATAAGGGGTTGTCAATCCCTACACGGTCACTTACGAGAGTGAGATCTGATAGATATGATAAGATAATATTATTGGTATTTTTATGATAAAGATGCAAAGTAAAATAAAAGCAATGAAAATAACTAAGTATTGGAAGATTAATATGATGAAGATAGACCCCGGGGGTCATAGGTTTCACTAGTGGCTTCTCTCAAGAGCATAAGTATTTTATGGTGGGTGAACAAATTAATGTTGAGCAATTGACAGAATTGAGCATAGTTATGAGAATATCTAGGTATGATCATGTATATAGGCATCACGTCCGAGACAAGTAGACCGACTCCTACCTGCATCTACTACTATTACTCCACACATCGACCGCTATCCGGCATGCATCTAGAGTATTAAGTTCAAGAGAACAGAGTAACGCTCTAAGCAAGATGACATGATGTAGAGGGATAAATTCATGCAATATGATAAAAAAAACATCTTGTTATCCTCGATGGCAACAATAAAATACGTGCCTTGCTGCCCCTACTGTCACTAGGAAAGGACACCGCAAGATTGAACCCAAAGCTAAGCACTTCTCCCATTGCAAGAAAGATCAATCTAGTAGGCCAAACCAAACTGATAATTCGAAGAGACTTGCAAAGATAACCAATCATACATAAAAGAATTCAGAGAAGATTCAAATATTGTTCATAGATAAACTTGATCATAAACCCACAATTCATCAGTGTCAACAAACATACCGCAAAAGAAGATTACATCGAATAGATCTCCACAAGAGAGGGGGAGAACTTTGTATTGAGATCCAAAAAGAGAGAAGAAGCCATCTAGCTAATAACTATGGACCCGTAGGTCTAAGGTAAACTAATCACACTTCATCGGAGAGGCTATGGTGTTGATGTAGAAGCCCTCCGTGATCGATGCCCCCTCTGGTGAAGCTCCGGAACAGGCCCCAAGATGGGATCTCCTGGATACAGAAAGTTACGGCGGTGGAATTAGGGTTTTGGCTCCGTATATGATCGTTTGGGAGTACGTAGGTATATATAGGAGGAAGAAGTACGTCGGTGGAGCAACAGGGGGCCCACGAGGGTGGAGGGCGTGCCTGGGGGGGGGGGGGTAGGCATGCCCCACTACCTCGTGGCCTCCCTGTTGAATTCTTGACGTAGGGTCCATGTCTCCCGGGTCTTGTTCCTTCCAACAATCACGTTCCCGAAGGTTTCATTCCGTTTGGACTCCGTTTGATATTCTTTTTCTTCGAAACCCTAAAATAGGCAAAAAACAGCAATTCTAGGATGGGCCTTCGGTTAGTAGGTTAGTCGCAAAAATAATATAAAAGTTTATAATAAAGCCCAATAATGTCCAAAATAGTAGATAATATAGCATGGAGCAATCAAAAATTATAGATACATTGGAGACGTATCACGATACTCTTTGGTATCTGCTCAACTTATTTATCGCGGCAAGAAAATAAATCGCCACTGCTTTACTGTGATTTCTTGTCCATCACTTAGGATCTTACTCATTAGTTGAAAACAAACATTGGTTGTGAAGTTGCCTTTGTCCGGTTTGCACCTTCAGATCCGCCATGGCACGCTCAACACTATACTCGCAATGCTTATTGTTTTCTCCTTTTATATTCCACACTAGTAAAATAACAGTAGACTAAATTTCAAAATTGGGTCCATCGATTTTTGAGAGCTCGCCGGAGTTCGCCGAAGGGAAGGAAGGGTCTCACCGGAGGGTTGCCCCATTATTTATCTTAGGGTTTCGAGTGGGGGCAGTGGTTGTGGGGGGCTGTCTTCTGGTTATGGTGGGGCCTCATCGGAGGCAAAACTCGACGCGGGTGGGGGTAGGTTTAACTAGAGGGATGGCCAAGGGCGGCGGAAGATCAGAGGTGGTGGGCGATTCAAGGGAGGGCGGGGGCCGGTGGTTTGGCTAGTGACCCATGCGATGGTCTTTAGGGGAAGAATAAGAGGCGAGGAAGAAGAAGGGTTAGGAGACTTAGGATCTTCATCCAACCGCCTGAAATGGTCGACTGACCCAAATGACGAAAGTCAGGTGCTTCGAGACATACTTGCAAGCAGTGCTCGTCAACCCATCAAGCTAAACAACATGCCACTCATAATTCCAAACTTAGTTTCTCAAATACAAATCTGATATGATGCTAACATGTACTAAAACAGAGAATGTTTAATTGGTCTGTTAATCTTCCTACTTTACTTTCGAAAAGAACATGTGCCACATATCGAGGGACTGCAGGGAGTTGCGTTCTTTATGCGCTTTGGTTCATCATGTGTGGCCAACCAACATTTTATTATCCAAAATATGCTTGCTCTTCTTTAGCATGCTCCTCTTCTGTTCTTCCTTTGTAAGTACTCTCTCCATACCTAAATATAAGTCTTTGTAGAGATTCCTCCATGGAATACATACGAAGAAAAATCAGTGAATCTACACTCTAAAATGTATCTATGTACACCCGTATGTGATCCATAGTGGAATCTCTACAAAGATTTGTATTTAGGAAAAAAGGGAGTATAATAGTTGTATAGTATGTTCTTTGTAGTGAAGAGGAGCAAGGACATTTGCAGTGTACAGGTCTATTCGGTCGCTTGTCATGGACGCTTTCAACTCTTCATATTGGTCTTCATGTCGATTGTCATGGATGCTTTCAACTCTTCGTATTCGATCGTATGTGTCGCCTTTGAGAGTTAGACTAATAGTAACAGTACTGTGCCTTCAGTTGTAGAGAGCTGGTATGCGAAGCCTCTCTAGCAATTGAGGGAGTCCTGGATTAAGGGGTCCTTGGGTGTCCGGCCTGTGTGACTTGGGCCGGACTAATGGGCTATGAAGATACAAGACAGAAGACTCTCTCCCGTGTCCGGATGTAACTCTCCTTGGTGTGGATGGAAAGCCTGGCGTTCGGATATGAAGATTCCTTTCTCCATAACCGACTTTGTACAACCCTAGTCCCCTCCGGTGTCTATATAAACCGGAGGGTTTATTCCGTAGAGGCAATCATAATCATACATGCTAGACTTCTAAGGTTTTAGCCATTACGATCTCGTGGTAGATCAAATCTTGTAATCCTCATACTCATTAGTATCAATCAAGCAGGACGTAGGGTATTACCTCCATCAAGAGGGCCCGAACCTGGGTAAAACATCGTGTCCCCTACCTCCTGTTACCATCAACCTTAGACACACAGTTCGGGACCCCCTACCCGAGATCCACTGGTTTTGACACCGACATTGGTGCTTTCATTGAGAGTTCCACTACGTCGTCACCAGAAGGTTCGATGGCTCCATCAATCATCTACAACAAAGCTGCCCTGGGGGAGGTTTTCCTCCCCGGCCAGATCTTTGTGTTCGGCGGCTTTGCACTGCGGGCCAACTCGCTTGGCCATCTAGAGCAGATCGACAGCTACACCCCAGGTCACCAGATTAGTTTTGGAAATATGGACTATGTCACTAATATTCGAGGAGACTTGATCTTCTAAGGATTTGCGCCCTCAATCTACGCTCTGGCCTTAGATCAGAAGCATATGGCTAGGTCCAAAGACAGGCTCCCTGAGCTCGCCAGACTATCTGCGGCCACTAAGCCCGTTCTGGGAGAACCGGCGGAGGTAGTGTCGCCGGCAGCCTTCATGGAGCCGGACCCTTCTCCGGACACGGTCTACGAATCCTCAGAGTCAGCATCGTGTGAGTTCGACCAAGGAGTCTTCCTCTGGCCGTACTCCACGGGCTCTCTTCTCTCGGGCCAAACCTTGCCTTTAAGTGAAGCTCTGGACTTGATGCGACCCCTTGTCATTACAGAGGAGCAACATCCGAACTATGCCCAGCCCAGACTAGGGGCTGAGAGCAGGGAATTTTACGTCCCACCCGCCACCCACTTTATAGACACTGTCGAGGACTTAACAGACATGCTCGATTATGACTCTGAAAACATTGACGGTATGAATGACGATGCCGGAGAAGAGGAGGCCCAAAACCCGCCGTTTACCGGACACTGGTCGGCCACCTCTTCGTATGACATGTACATGGTGGATACACCCAAAGAAGCTAACGGCGATGACAAAGAAGACCCAGTCGAGGATAAACCTCCTGAGATACAGCCAAAGCACCGATGACAGTGGCGCCGCTGTAAGTCACGCCGCAGAAAAGACAGTAATACCGGCACAGGAGAAAACAATACCCTTGACGATGTCGAGGACAATGAAGACCCCGTTGAGCCAACCTCTGAACAGGACGAATAGGAAGATGGGCGAGTCAGCCATGATGAACAGGTCATAAATGAAGACTCGGAGGACAGTAACTATCTTCCGCTCTCCGAGGATGAGGTGAGCCTTGGCAACGAGGATTTTATCTGTAACATCCCAATTTTTATTAATTTGGATGTTAATATAATCATTCAATGCATATCTTATTTCTTTGCATTTTGGAGTTTTTGAAATATTCAAATGATAGTTTTCCACCCGAGAGAAACAAATGAGAGGGGATAAGATGACTTCCTCAAAATATAAAAGAGTGGGAAATTTTATTTTGAATATTATTTGAAGTTTTGGAGTTTATTGGTATTTATTTTATTTGCAAAAAGTGCATTAATTGCATTAGGAAAATATTTTCAAAATGTTCTGTGCTTAAGTTAATGTTCATTAGGCTCTAAATATTGCTTAGTTATTTTAGAAATTATTGTGGTGTTTTTATTAATTCATTTGAATTGTTTAGGGACACTTTAGTCTTAGGTTAAAAAAACACACGCACACACGCATTCACCCGCCTGGACCGAAACCAGTTCGGCCCAGGGGCGCGCGCGCTCAGCCAGCCGCGCTAGGCCAGCCGGCCCAGCTGGCCATTTGGCCCAAGGCCAGCGCCCGACGCCTTCCGCACCGGTCGACCGCCCGCGCCCCCTCGCGCTCGCTACCGCCGCAGCCACTACAAGGCGGGCCCTGCCTCGTCAGCTTGTCCCCAACCTCCCGCACGGCGCGGGATAAACATCCGCGCCTCGTCGCTGCAACCGCCGGCCGCCTCGCGCTCGGATAGAGCTTATCCGCAGCTCCCGAGCTCTCTGCCCTCGCCTATATAAAGGCCAGGACCCCCTCTTCCATCCTCGCCATCTCGCTTCTTCCCACGCCGCCTCTACTGCTCGCCGTCGCCGTTCGCATCTCGCCGGAGCCGCGCCACTCCATCGTCCATTTCGTCGTCTCTGGCACCCCCTAGCTCTCCTTCCTTTGTCAATTGGATCCCCGCGACAACGCGCATCGTTTTGACACATTTTTTGCCCCTAGGTACAGTCGGAGCCGCCGCACCGTCGACGCCGGAGTCGCGGGAGTTCCGAAGGCCGCCGTCTTCGCCCCGCCCCGTCCGGACGTCGCTGACGCACGCCGACACCACCTTCACGACGCCCAAGCCACGCCGCACCTCCGTGTCTTCTTCCCCGACGCTGAGGACCGCCGTAGCCACCGTCCCCTCCGTCACCGACGCCGCGCCGCCGTCTTCGTCGCCGCCGGCCACCACCACCACCCACTGTAAGCCGCCGCCCCACTCCCGCCCGTTAGATCGATCCCCGACGGCCCAGATTAGATTAGGTTCGGTTTTTTTATTTTTGCGAAGAGGTACGCGGTTAACCGTAGTTCCCTTTAGACCGTGCGGTTTATTTAAACCGAGCGTCGGTTTTCTTTAATTAGCCACCGCCATTGTTTTTTTTCTTATTTAGCGGCCATTCGCCGTATATCCTCCGCAGCGGATGTTGCTCGGCCAACCAGGAGCCGCCACGTGGCCAGGGACCTGTTTGCAGTAGTTTTTCTTCACCATTTAGTCCCTATAAATAGCAGATTAGTCCCTGATCCTAGATTAACCATAACTTTTTAACCGTAGATCCAAACTCGATGAAACCAACGGCAAATTCTTCATATTGTTTAGATCTATCCAGTAGCATAGTTTTTGCAAACTTTTGTTAGATTCAAATTTGAATTTATTCAGATTCAAATTCAAACTTCAAATAGCCATATCTCCCAAACTGTAGCTCTGATTAAGTTGATTCCTTTTGCATGCTGTCACTGTAGCAAAGCCCTATCACCTGAACCTTTGTCACAATAATTTTCACACACTAGATTCTGCCCTTCAATATTTTACTAGTATGCATAGTATGTACTATACTTCACATCGCTCCTTGAACCATAGGACTATGTTGTTTTGCACTTAGTATATTTCTGTAGTAGCTTAGTGTGTTGTATGTTCATTTGGTTTTTCCGAGACTTTTTGCTATGCAAGTTCTTTTGGTCTCTAGAATGTTGCTTATGTTTGTTTATCTTCTTTGCGATAGATTTCCTGGAGTGCGAAGCAGAATATTATCAGTCTTTAGAATTCAACCAGCAGTACCAAGGCAAGTTGCATCTTGATCATGTTTCATTACCTATGTTTTTATTAGGCACTTAGTTCTTTGCGATAGGACTGCATGGTAGGAATTGATGCCGCATGACTATGCTTTTCACCCCGTAGTTCATTGAGGTACGTCTGAACCTTATAACATTGTCGCCATCGTTTTACATTATGTTGCTTCGCTAAGTAGACGTGGATTGGGGAGTGAACATTGTAAAGTATGAGTGACAATGTAGTAAATAGGACCTAAGATAATTAATGAACTACCTGGGCGGAAACTTGTTGGAATGGCGGCGAAGTACAGTGGGGCACGCATGGGAAATCCATGGCGGTGCACCACTAGTGGACCGTCCGCTCAGGCTCAAAGAGATCAATCGTATTCTCATGTCTAGAAGCTTACGTGTGCAGCCACAAGCCAATATGGGCTCTGGCTTAGTCGAGTAGTTAGTGTGACCCCTTCCGGGATGGGCTAGCAGATGTAGAATGACGTAGGTGTACCGGCCTATCCGTGGGTTAAGGGGGAACATTTTCAGAAGACTATGTCTCGATCTTCCGATCATGGAGGTGGTCGAGTCTTGTGGGGAAAAGTGCACAACCTCTGCAGAGTTTTCAACCTAATCGATTAGTCGTGTCCCCGGTTACGGACAACTTGAGCATCTAGTAGTGGAAATGTCGGGAGATCTCCTCACTTTTAATTAAACAGTTGGGTTTTAAATGAAACTTGGGGACGGATGGAGTTGGATTTGCCAACTCATCCTATGCAAATGTGTAGTAGTAGAATAACAATCTTTTCTAATAGGGAAAAACTAGCTTTATGCAAAGAAACTAAACTTAGAGCTTTCCACCAGCCAAACTACATGTAAAAGTAGGTTCATTACACTATGATGTGACTTGCCAGTACATTCAATGTACAGACCCATTTGGCTGCAACTTATCACGTTGCAAATATATCTGACAAGGATTAAGGTGTGATAGGTCGATGTTCTACACTCAACCTTGCTCGTGGAGTTGGACTCATTTACTTCTTTGTTTCCGCAGTATTTGCTTATTGGCTTTATGCCCTATTTTATAATAAATGTATTGCTCCTGGACTATCGATGTAATAAAGAGATGTGTGTTATTTATGTTATTTCATCGAGTATTGTGTGTGCTAGCAAGTCGATCCAGGGACTAGCACGGTAAGCACAGAGACTTCGACTCTTACCGAGTTGGGTCGCTACATTAGCGTGCCTGAGGAACCTCTCGAGCAGGAGTGCTTTAAGCGCTGGCTAATAGCCACTACAAGGAGCCTTAAAAAAGTAGTAGCAGCTTCAAGCCGATCAAGATATGCTAAACCATAGATGCACTAATTTCCTAGCCGCCGAGGAATCCGGCCTCGGGCGCCCAACCAAAAGTTACCCGAAGCGCAAATTGCTACCTCAATTCGATGATGAGGCACTTGAGCCCATACCATCAGTGCGTAATGCGGCTGATCGACCACCACATGGCCGGGACAAAGTGGCATCTCAAGCCGAACACCAGCCCATCCTACCTCGCCGTAAAGGAAGAGATAAAATAGCTCGGGGATGTACATATGACCTGCGGCAGGACCTGGACAGACCAGATCGATCTACGGATCGCGGGGGCGTGCCCGACACGCAATGATGGCCATCTAGCCGGACGTGACAAGCATAATCATGCCCAGACCGAAAACCGCAGACGAACTCCATCCGAGCTACGTCGCTACATGGCCCGATATAGAGGCGCCGCACACCCCCTCTGCTTCACTGATGAAGTAATGGAACACAAATTCCCAGACGGGTTTAAACCAGTGAACATCAAATCATATGATGGGACAACAGACCCCGCGGTATGGATTGAGGATTTCCATCTCCATATTCATATGGCCCATGGTGATGATCTTCACGCCATCAAATACCTCCCACTAAAACTAAAGGGACCAGCGCAGCATTGGCTAAACAGCCTCCCAGAGAACTCCATTGGCAGCTGGGAAGACTTGGAAGACGCCTTCCGCGAGAACTTCCAAGGTTCATATGTCCGGCCTCCAGATGCCGATGACCTAAGTCACATTATCCAGCAGCCCGGGGAGTCAGCTAGGAAGCTCTGACTAGCTTCTTAAATAAAAGGAACCAAATTGTGGATTGTCCGGACGCCGAAGCCCTTGCGGCCTTTAAACATAGCGTCCGAGACGAGTGGCTCGCCCGCCACCTTGGTCAAGAAAAACCAAAATCCATGGCAGCCCTTACCGCTCTGATGACCCGCTTTTGCGTGGGAGAAGACAGCTGGCTCGCTCGTAGAAGCAACATCACCAGTGATCCGGGCACTTTCGAAGTTCGAGATGGCAACGGCAAGCCACGATGCAATAAACACAACCGTCGAAATAATAATGAAGGAACGCAAGACACGGCGGTCAACGCCAGATTCAGCGGCTCCAAACCAGGTCAACGGAAAAAGCCATTCAAGGCAAACAGAGATGGACCATCCAATTTAGACAAGATCCTGGATCGGCCCTGCCAAATTCATGGCACCCCCGATAAACCAGCCAATCATACCAACAGAAGCTGTTGGGTCTTCAAACAAGCCGGCAAGCTTAATGCCGAACAGAAGGGGAAGGGGCCGCCCGATGACAGCGATGCCGAAGAGACTCTCCAACCGAACACCGGGGGTCAGAAGCAATTTCCCCCCGAAGTAATAACAGTAAACATGGTATATGGCACGCACATGCCTACAGGGAAGCGCAAACACACACTATGGGACGCCTACGCCATAGAGTCGGTCGCCCCAAAATTTAGCCAATGGGCGGCCTGCCCGATCACTTTTGATCACAAAGACCACCCAGCTAGTATCCGTCATGAAGGTTCGGCAGCTCTGGTCCTCGACCCAATTATCGACGGGTTCAATCTCACGAAAGTCCTTATAGACGGCGGCAGTAGCCTTAATCTACTCTACCAAGACACAGTCCGCAAAATGGGCATTGATCCTTCAAGAATCAAGCTCACCACAACTACCTTCAAGGGAGCAGTACCCGACATAGAAGCTCACTGCACGGGCTCAATTACATTGGAAGTCATTTTTAGCTCGCCGAATAACTTCTGAAGCGAAGGCTTGACCTTCGATATTGTCCCATTCCGCTGTAGCTACCATGCACTGCTCGGGCGCACCGCTTTGGCTCATTTTAATGCGATCCCACATTACGCCTATCTGAAGCTTAAGATGCCCGGTCCACGCAGTGTCATCATGATAAACGGAAACACGGAACGCTCACTCCGTACAGAGGAGCATACTACGGCTACTACAGCCGAAGTACAAAGCGGCCTCATCAAGCCGCGTATCTCTTTGGCCATCAAGCCGCCGGTCTCTATTAAACAGGACCAATCAATCTCAGAGCTGGATTAGCAGTTCGGCCTCCGTCGTTCGCCTCATATAGCCGCGAAGTTTGTACCGCGCATACATAATTATGCACTTAAAATACCCTGGTCATCGGTGGATGCACAATACGGACAGGCCTACAGACAGGTTGGGTTACCCACACCTGTATTGATGAGAATCCCGCAATAAGGGGAAACGATCTGTGCTTCGACAGGACGTGCCAATAAAACCGCATCTTGAAATGTGGAGCGGGAGGCTAAAGAAAAAATGGTTCGAAGTAATGACCGGGCGGGGACGTGATGTCGCGCTACAAAAGTTGTCAGCATATTGGACTCGTGAAATATTATACTCTCTGCGGTTGTGTGTGGTATTTGTTTTGCAGAGCCGGACACATTTTCTGTGGATGTTTTGGAGCATTCGGAGGAGGAACCCGCCTTGCAATGACGAAGAAAATCTGCGCGCCGGACACATCATCATTGAAGCCTGGTTCAGGGGCTACTGAAGGAGTCCTAGATTAAGGGGTCCTCGGGTGTACGGCCTGTGTGACTTGGGCCGGACTAATGGGCTATGAAGATACAAGATAGAAGACTCTCTCCCGTGTCCGTATGGGACTCTCCTTGGCGTGGATGGCAAGACTGGCGTTCAGATATGAAGATTCCTTTCTCTGTAACCGACTTTGTACAACCCTAGTCCCCTCCGGTGTCTATATAAATCGGAGGGTTTAGTCCGTAGAGGCAATCATAATCATATAGGCTAGACTTCTAGGGTTTTAGCCATTATGATCTCGTGGTAGATCAACTCTTGTAACCCTCATACTAATCAATATCAATCAAGCAGGACGTAGGGTATTACCTCCATCAAGAGGGCCCGAACCTGGGTAAAACATCATGTCCCCTGCCTCCTGTTACCATCAACCTAAGATGCACAGTTCGAGACCTCCTACCCAAGATCTACCGGTTTTGACACCGACAGCCGTACCGGCAATACTAGCACATATATTCCAGCAAGTTCCACTTTCCTGATTTTACTCCCGATGCTTAGGGTTTTCCCATTATATCTACACTACGATCTGCGTAGGTGCTTGGTGTCCTACTAGCAGCTGTGCACCCTTTAAAGCTAAATAACACACCAATCATTAGTCCTAAGGTTCTTCAAATACGAATGTGATATGATATGAACATTAGCTAGCAGACACACATTTAGTTGGTTAAGTAATGCTCCCACTTGAGTTTCCAAATGCATGTGGCCACATATAGAGAGACATCATGGAATTGCATTTCTTTGGGTGCTCTGATTCATCATGGGTGGGAAACCAACAATGTATAGAAAGAAGGGGAATCTCAATAATACGCTTCCCCTTCTATTCTTTAACATGTTCCTCTTCTGTTCTTCTTTAGTAAGTACAGTATGTTCCTTGTAGGAAGGGGAGCAGGGACATCTGTAGTCGATAGCTCAATTGGGCCGGTTTTGCTACATGATTTCGCATTTCGAGTTGGTCTGCCATAATATCCCGGAAATGGTGGGAGCCATGCTGTCTTTGATAGACTAAACTGATAGTAATAGCTGTGCGCCTACAGATGAA
This sequence comes from Triticum urartu, assembly GCF_056163025.1. Taxonomy (NCBI): domain Eukaryota; kingdom Viridiplantae; phylum Streptophyta; class Magnoliopsida; order Poales; family Poaceae; genus Triticum; species Triticum urartu. The sequence goes on along the minus strand of NC_141873.1, from coordinate 272,483,300 downwards.
TAAAGCTGGCCTGTAGGTGATCGATAGGCTGAATATTAGTAGCGGCAAAACCCTGTATTTTCCAGCTAGTTCCACTTCCCCGATTTATTTATGGTGGTTATGGTGTACCCATATTATCTACACTACGATCTGCCTACTGGCTCTACGCTCTCATTATCATGGTTTGGCAATAAACTTTATATATGGTATATTTGTTGGGGGAACGCAGTATTTAATTTTTTTCCTATGATCATGCAAGATCTATCTAGGAGATGCATAGCAACGAGATGGGAGAGTGTGTCCACGTACCCTCGTAGACCGAAAGCGGAAGTGTTTAGTAACACGGTTGATGTAGTCGAACATCTTCGCGATCCAATCGATCCAAGTACCGAACGTACAGCACCTCTGTGTTCAGCACATGTTCAGCACGATGACGTCCCTCAAGCTCTTGATCCAGTAGAGGGTCGAGGGAGAGTTCCGTCAGCACGACGGCGTAGCGACGGTGATGATGAAGTTACCGGCGCAGGGCTTCACCTAAGCACTATGACGATTTGACCAAGGTGTTAAACTATGGAGGGGGGCACTGCACACGGCTAAGAGATTGTCTGTTGTACTTTGGGGTGCCCCCTAGCCATGTAAATAAAGGTGGGGGAGGAGGAGGCCGGCGTCCAAGGAGGGCGCACAAAGGGGGGAGTCCTACATGGACTCCAAGTCCAAGTGGGATTCGGCCCCCCTCCTTCCTTCCACCAGAGAGGGAATGGGGAAGGGAGAGAGAGGGAGAAGGAAAGAGGGGGGCCGCGCCCCCTCCCCTAGTCCAATTCGGTTTGGGTAAGGGGGGTGCGCCTCCTCACGTGGCATGCCTCCTCTCCTCCACTATGGCCCAATAGGCCCAATAACTTACACGGGGGATTTCCATAACCTCCCGGTACTCCGATAAATCCCTGAACCATATCGGAACCATTCCGATATCCGTATATAACCTTCCAATATATTAATCTTTACCTCTCGACCATTTCGAGACTCCTCGTCATGTCCGTGATCTCATCCGGGACTCCGAACAAACTTTGGTCATCAAATCACATAACTCATAATACAAATCGTCATCGAACATTAAGCGTGCAGACCCTACGGGTTCGAGAATTATGTAGACATGACCGAGACACATCTCCGGTTAATAACCAATAGCGGAACCTGGATGCTCATATTGGCTCCTACATATTCTACGAAGATCTTTACCGGTCAAACCGCATAACAACATACGTCATTCCCTTTGTCATCGGTATGTTACTTGCCTGAGATTCGATCGTCGGTATCTTCATACCTAGTTCAATATCGCTACCGGCAAGTCTCTTTACTCGTTCCGTAATGCATCATCCCGTAACTAACTCATTAGTCACATTGCTTGCAAGGCTTATAGTGATGTGCATTACCGAGAGGGCCGAGAGATACCTCTCTGATACACGGAGTGACAAATGCTAATCTCGATCTATGCCAATTCAACAAACACCATCGGAGACACCTGTAGAGTATATTTATAATCACCCAGTTACGTTGTGGCGTTTGATAGAACACAAAGTGTTCCTCCGGTATTCGGGAGTTGCATAATCTCCTATTCAGAGGAATATGTACAAGTCATGAAGAAAGCAATAGCAATAAAACTAAACGATCATTATGCTAAGCTAACGGATGGGTCTTGTCCATCACATCATTCTCTAATGATGTAATCCCGTTGATGAAATGACAACACATGTCTATAGTCAGGAAACTTAACCATCTTTGATTAACGAGCTAGTCTAGTAGAGGCACACTAGGGACATTCTGTTTGTCTATGTATTCACACATGTACCAAGTTCCCGGTTAATACAATTCTAGCATGAATAATAAAAAATTATCATGATATAAGGAAATATATATAACAACTTTATTATTGCCTCTAGGGCATATTTCCTTCAATATTATGAACCTATCATCTGCCAACTATCCTTACATCTAGAGCTCCCAATAGGGAGCCTATTTCTGTGTGTAGTTGTGCCAGATCATGTTAATCTACTCACCATATTACAGCACACATGTGCTCTCTCATCTGAATCCAGTGATAGCACACAAGGGTTTACAAGGATCCCCTATTATATTACAATATCGTCTGCATTACAAAGATAATCTCACTACTATTTATGTTTTCACGCTTTTAAGATATTGTACATAATCACAATGAATATAAGAATGCGCACATCAGAAGAATATTGCAGAACAGTTCGATTGGTAACAAACATGGCATCAAGGGATTGAGGTCCATTGTGGATGCTATGAAACCCACATGCTCCCGACCTATATAATTGTATTCAGAATATGATCCTAATGACTATTCTCGGCTCAAGGAGTCAAAGGCAGATGGCCTATCCTGTTCACCCAATAAGGTGCCTAATCGAATTTGGTAAGGTTTTATTGGTTGCACATATCTTGCATAATGTGTCTTGCATTTCTTTTGCTTCGTTCCACCGCCATCCGCTTAGTTTACTCATGATATATGTGAAGATGCCATGCCCATCCATTATCAACACCTATTCCATTTGTCATCATACCATGTTTTTCCATTCAAATGTTGTTCTTGTGTTTCAGACATCCAAAAGGAAGAGGGTGATTGCAGAACCTGAAGGAGAACAAGAAAAGTCCTTGAAAAAGGTGGTGCTACCGGAGAAATCACATAGTACCCGACATATATTGGCGATAGAACTAGCTCCGCAAAACCTTGGATATTTTAACTATGCTGGTCGCTGCTTTGCTCTTGTGAGTACCTATTGTCCTATCGATGTCCTTACATTCATACCTGCTGAATTGCGTGACATCATTGTGCATTATAGCTTGCTTATCCACTGTTCACTCCAAATTATCTAATCTATATTAATGCTTAAATTAATGTAGAATAATCCCAATGCTTATGAAGAAATTCAATTATGCATTGTTCTTGTAAGTATCTGCTGTCCTTCGTCACTTTACTTATATTTGTCAGCTAGTTCTTCATGTACAGTTTGCAGCTTATTTTCCCTTGTCCTCCATTTTCTACACATCAGATCCACATTTAGTCTTGCCAAAATATTGAATACAACCAATGTTACTGAAGAAGTTTAGCTCCGCATTGCTCTTGTCTGTGCCTTTTGCCTGTATGTTGTATTTACATTTGTACTCTGCATCTTAAGTTCAATAATCACCATTTGTTCCTATATTTTCACATCTATATTTATCTTAACAAAATGTAGAATAAAGGCAATGCTCTTGAAGAAGAGTGTGCGGTAAAGTTCTGGAATCTCCCCCATCGATATGGACAAGGGCTTTATAGAGTCTATCTTCACTACTAATGTAAGTTTGTCCTCCTCAAGCCTTCAAACTTTGTTGTGTATATTTGGATAGCTATGAGTGCAAATGCTATTTATTTTTGTCGTCTGCATCAAATTGCTTGTTCAAAGTTTATAAAGAATAAGTACATAAGCATAAGTTTGTCCTTCTTAATTTCAGTCTTTAGTTGTACAACCTAGTTCCTTATTCGTACCATGTAAATTAAACTAAACATACCAAGTTATCTTCTTTAGCACTATGTGTATGCTTGTGTTCTTGATCTGTAATCCAGTGGTGTGGTGAAACTACCAACAACAACATAATGTCATATCCTGCTATGTCTCAACTATGAACAATGCCATATTATTAATGTTATTTAAATCGTCTCTTTATTTACCAATATGAAATAGTATAAATTGACAATACACTCACCATTCATGCTTATACATTGTTTAGAACTACATGTCTGCTTGTGTTCTTGATCTGTAATCCAGTGGTCTCGTGAAGCTGGCCGCTCCTGCACAATGCCATTTCCTGCCGTCTTAACTATGAACAATGCCTATTATGTTAATGCTATTTTAAACCATGTCTCTTTATTTCTGACAAAGAAATGAGATGAATTGACAGAGCTGATGCTTATACGTGCAAAACCTGTTATCTACCTACTTGTTTCTCTTTCAGGGTGACATCACTGCTGGTAGGAAGAACTACCACAATGACAGTGAGACGAACCCATTGTTTGTCCATCTAACATATATTCCAGAGAAGAAAGCAACACAACTTGAGGGTAGGGATACAACCACAAAGTCATATCTTTTTGTGTTGGAAATATGCCCTAGAGGCAATAATAAAAGCTTTATTATTATATTTCTTTGTTCATGATAATTGTCTTTATTCATGCTATAATTGTATTATCCGGAAATCGTAATACATGTGTGAATAACAGACACCAACATGTCCCTAGTAAGCCTCTAGTTGACTAGCTCGTTGATCAACAGATAGTCATGGTTTCCTGGCTATGGACATTGGATGTCATTGATAACGGGATCACATCATTAGGAGAATGATGTGATGGACAAGACCCAATCCTAAGCATAGCGCAAGATCGTGTAGTTCGTTTGCTAGAGCTTTTCCAATGTCAAGTATCTTTTCCTTTGACCATGAGATCGTGTAACTCCCGGATACCGTAGGAGTGCTTTGGGTGTACCAAACGTCACAACGTAACTGGGTGACTATAAAGGTGCACTACAGGTATCTCCGAAAGTGTCTGTTGGGTTGACACGGATCGAGACTGGGATTTGTCACTCCGTATGACGGAGAGGTATCACTGGGCCCACTCGGTAATGCATCATCATAATGAGCTCAAAGTGACCAAGTGTCTGGTCACGGGATCATGCATTACGGTACGAGTAAAGTGACTTGCCGGTAACGAGATTGAACGAGGTATTGGGATACCGACGATCGAATCTCGGGCAAGTAAAATACCGATTGACAAAGGGAATTGCATACGGGGTTGCTTGAATCCTCGACATCGTGGTTCATCCGATGAGATCATCGTGGAGCATGTGGGAGCCAACATGGGTATCCAGATCCCGCTGTTGGTTATTGACCGGAGAGCGTCTCGGTCATGTCTACATGTCTCCCGAACCCGTAGGGTCTACACACTTAAGGTTCGGTGACGCTAGGGTTGTAGGGATATGTATATGCAGTAACCCGAATGTTGTTCGGAGTCCCGGATGAGATCCCGGACATCACGAGGAGTTCCGGAATGGTCCGGAGGTAAAGATTTATATATGGGAAGTCCTGTTTCGGGCATCGTGACAAGTTTCGGGGTTATCGGTATTGTACCGGGACCACCGGAAGGGTCCCGGGGGTCCACCGGGTGGGGCCACCTGTCCCGGGGGGGCACATGGGCTGTAGGGGGTGCGCCTTGGTCTACATGGGCCAAGGGCACCAGCCCCAAGAGGCCCATGCGCCTAGGGTTACATGGGGAAAGAGTCCTAGGAGGGGAAGGCACCTCCTAGGTGCCTTGGGGGGGGAGGGAAACCCCCCTTGGCCGCCGCCCCACCCTAGGAGATTGGATCTCCTAGGGCCGGTGCCCCCCCTTGGCCCTCCTATATATAGTGAGGGAAGGAGGGCTTTTCTCCCACGCCTTTGGTTGCCTCCTTCTCCCTCTCCAACACCTCCTCCTCCTCCATAGCGCTTGGCGAAGCCCTGACGGAGTACTGCAGCTCCATCACCACCACGCCGTCGTGCTGCTGCTGGAGCCATCTTCCTCAACCTCTCCTTCCCCTTTCTGGATCAAGAAGAAGGAGACGTTACGCTGACCGTACGTGTGTTGAACGCGAAGGTGCCGTCCGTTCGGTGCTAGGATCTTCGGTGATTCGAATCACGTCGAGTACGACTCCCTCATCCCCGTTCTTTGAACGCTTCCGCTTGCGATATACAAGGTACGTAGATGCTTCTAATCACTCGTTGCTAGATGAACTCCTAGATGGATCTTGGTGAAACCATAGGAAATTTTTTGTTTTCTGCTACGTTCCCCAACAGTGGCATCATGAGCTAGGTCTATGCGTAGTTCTCTTGCACGAGTAGAACACAATTTGTTGTGGGCATTGATGTTGTCAACTTTCTTGCCGCTACTAGTCTTATCTTGCTTCAACGGTATTGTGGGATGAAGCGGCCCGGACCAACCTTACACGTATGCTTACGTGAGACCGGTTCCACCGACTAACATGCACAAGTTGCATAAGGTGGGTGGTGGGTGTCTGTCTCTCCTACTTTAGTTGAAGCAGATTCGATGAAAAGGGTCCTTGTGAAGGGTAAATAGAAGTTGACAAATCACGTTGTGGCTTTCACGTAGGTAAGAAAACGTTCTTGCTAGAACCCTACTTCAGCCACGTAAAACTTGCAACAACAATTAGACGACGTCTAACTTGTTTTTGCAGCAAGTGCTTTGTGATATGATATGGCCAAAGTTGTGATGAATGATGAATGATATATATGTGATGTATGAGTTGTTCATGCTATTGTAATAAGAATCACGACTTGCATGTCGATGAGTATGACAACCGGCAGGAGCCATAGAAGTTGTCTTTATTTTTGTATGACCTGCGAGTCATCGAGAAACGCCATGTAAATTACTTTACTTTATTGCTAAACGCGTTAGCCATAGTAGTAGAAGTAATAGTTGGCGAGCAACTTCATGGAGACACGATGATGGAGATCATGATGATGGAGATCATGGTGTCATGCCGGTGACAAGATGATCATGGAGCCCCAAGATGGAGATCAAAGGAGCTATGTGATATTGGCCATATCATGTGACTATTATTATTTGATTGCATTTGATGTTTATCATGTTTTGCATCTTGTTTACTTAGAACGACGGTAGTAAATAAGATGATCCCTTACAACAATTTCAAGAAGTGTTCTCCCCTAACTGTGCACCGTTGCTAAAGTTCGTCGTTTCGAAGCACCACGTGATGATCGGGTGTGATAGATCCTTACGTTCACATACAACGGGTGTAAGACAGTTTTACACATGCAAAACACTTAGGGTTAACTTGACGAGCCTAGCATGTACAGACATGGCCTCGGAACACAGAGACCGAAAGGTCGAACACGAGTCGTATGGAAGATACGATCAACATGAAGATGTTCACCGACGATGACTAGTCCGTCTCACGTGACGATCGGACACGGCCTAGTCGACTCGGATCGTGTAACACTTAGATGACTGGAGGGATGTCTAATCTGAGTGGGAGTTCATTAATAATTTGATTAGATGAACTTAATTATCATGAACTTAGTCTAAAACTTTACAATATGTCTTGTAGATCAAATGGCCAACGTAGTCCTCAACTTCAACGCGTTCCTAGAGAAAACCAATCTGAAAGACGATGGCAGCAACTACACGGACTGGGTCCGGAACCTGAGGATCATCCTCATAGCTGCCAAGAAAGATTATGTCCTACAAGCACCGCTAGGTGATCCACCCGTCCCACAGAACCAAGACGTTATGAACGCTTGGCAGACACGTGCTGATGACTACTCCCTCGTTCAGTGCGGCATGCTTTACAGCCTAGAGCCGGTGCTCCAAAAGCGTTTTGAGAGACATGGAGCATATGAGATGTTCGAAGAGCTGAAAATGGTTTTTCAAGCTCATGCCCGGATCGAGAGATATGAAGTCTCTGACAAATTCTTCAGCTGTAAGATGGAGGAAAATAGTTCTGTCAGTGAGCACATACTCACTATGTCTGGGTTACATAACCGCTTGACTCGGCTGGGAGTTAATCTCCCGGACGACGCGGTCATTGACAGAATTCTCCAGTCGCTTCCACCAAGCTACAAGAGCTTTGTGATGAACTTCAATATGCAGGGGATGGAAAAGACCATTCCTGAAGTATTTGCTATGCTGAAATCAGCAGAGGTAGAAGTCAAGAAGGAACATCAAGTGTTGATGGTGAATAAAACCACTAAGTTCAAGAAGGGCAAGGGTAAAAAGAACTTCAAGAAGGACGGCAAGGAAGTTGCCGCGCCCGGCAAGCAAGCTGCCGGGAAGAAGTCAAAGAATGGACCCAAGCCTGAGACGGAGTGCTTTTATTGCAAAGGGAAGGGTCACTGGAAACGGAACTGCCCCAAATACTTAGCGGACAAGAAGGCCGGCAACACCAAAGGTATATTTGATATACATGTAATTGATGTGTACCTTACCAGTACTCGTAGTGACTCCTGGGTATTTGATACCGGTGCCGTTGCTCATATTTGTAACTCATAGCAGGAGCTGCGGAATAAGCGGAGACTGGCGAAGGACGAGGTGACAATGCGCGTCGGGAATGGTTCCAAGGTCGTTGTGATCGCCGTCGGCACGCTACCTCTACATTTACCTACGGGATTAGTTTTAAACCTCAATAATTGTTATTTAGTGCCGGCTTTGAGCATGAACATTGTATCGGGATCTCGTTTAATTCGAGATGGCTACTCATTTAAATCTGAGAATAATGGCTGTTCCATTTATATGAGAGATATGTCTTATGGTCATGCTCCTATGGTGAATGGTTTATTCTTAATGAATCTCGAGCGTAGTGCTACACATATTCATAGTGTGAGTACCAAAAGATGTAAGGTTGATAATGATAGTCCCACATACTTGTGGCACTGCCGCCTTGGTCACATAGGTGTCAAACGCATGAAGAAGCTCCATGCAGATGGACCTTTAGAGTCTCTTGATTATGAATCATTTGACACGTGCGAGCCATGCCTCATGGGTAAGATGACCAAGACTCCGTTCTCAGGAACAATGGAGCGAGCAACCAACTTATTGGAAATCATACATACTGATGTGTGCGGTCCAATGAGTGTTGAGGCTCGCGGTGGCTATCGTTATGTTCTCACCCTCACTGATGACTTGAGTAGATATGGGTATGTCTACTTAATGAAACACAAGTCTGAAACCTTTGAAAAATTCAAGGAATTTCAGAGTGAGGTTGAGAATCAACGTGACAGGAAAATCAAGTTTCTACGATCAGATCGTGGAGGAGAATACTTGAGTCACGAATTTGGCACACACTTAAGGAAATGTGGAATCGTTTCACAACTCACGTCGCCTGGAACACCTCAGCGTAACGGTGTGTCCGAACGTCGTAATCGCACTCTATTGGATATGGTGCGGTCTATGATGTCTCTTACCGATTTACCGCTATCATTTCGGGGATATGCTCTAGAGACAGCTACATTCACTTTAAATAGGGCTCCGTCTAAATCCTTTGAGACGACACCGTATGAATTATGGTTTGGCAAGAAACCTAAGCTGTCGTTTCTAAAAGTTTGGGGATGCGATGCTTATGTCAAGAAACTTCAACCTGAAAAGCTCGAACCCAAGTCGGAACAATGCGTCTTCATAGGATACCCTAAGGAAACCATTGGGTATACCTTCTACCTAAGATCCGAAGGCAAGATATTTGTTGCCAAGAACAGACTCTTTTTGGAGAAAGAGTTTCTCTCGAAAGAAGTAAGTGGGAGGAAAGTAGAACTTGATGAAGTATTACCTCTTGAACCGGAAAATGGCGCAACTCAAGAAAATGTTCCTGAGGTGCCTGCACCGACTAGAGAGGAAGTTAATGATAATGATCAAGATACTTCTGATCAAGCTCCTGCTGAAATTCGAAGGTCCACAAGGACACGTTCCGCACCAGAGTGGTACGGCAACCCTGTCTTGGAAATCATGTTGTTAGACAATAGTGAACCTTCGAACTATGAAGAAGCGATGGCGGGCCCGGATTCCGACAAATGGCTAGAAGCCATGAAATCCGAGATAGGATCCATGTATGAAAACGAAGTATGGACTTTGACTGACTTGCCCGTTGAGCGGCGAGCCATAGAAAATAAATGGATCTTTAAGAAGAAGACAGACGCGGATGGTAATGTGACCATCTATAAAGCTTGGCTTGTCGCTAAGGGTTATCGACAAGTTCAAGGAGTTGACTACGATGAGACTTTCTCACCGGTAGCGAAGCTAAAGTCCGTCCGAATCATGTTAGCAATTGCCGCATTCTATGATTATGAGATATGGCAAATGGACGTCAAAACGGCATTCCTTAATGGTTTCCTTAAGGAAGAGTTGTATATGATGCAACCGGAAGGTTTTGTCGATCCTAAGAATGCTAACAAGGTGTGCAAGCTCCAACGCTCAATTTATGGGCTGGTGCAAGCATCTCGGAGTTGGAACATTCGCTTTGATGAGATGATCAAAGCGTTTGGGTTTACGCAGACTTATGGAGAAGCCTGCGTTTACAAGAAAGTGAGTGGGAGCTCTGTAGCATTTCTCATACTATATGTAGATGACATACTTTTGATGGGAAATGATATAGAACTCTTGGACAGCATCAAGGCCTACTTGAATAAGAGTTTTTCAATGAAGGACCTTGGAGAAGCTGCTTATATATTAGGCATCAAGATCTATAGAGATAGATCAAGACGCCTCATAGGTCTTTCACAAAGCACATACCTTGATAAGATTTTGAAGAAGTTCAAAATGGATCAGTCCAAGAAAGGGTTCTTGCCTATTTTGCAAGGTGTGAGATTGAGCTCGGCTCAATGCCCGACCATGGCAAAAGATAAAGAAGAGATGAGTGTCATCCCCTATGCTTCGGCCATAGGATCTATTATGTATGCCATGCTGTGTACCAGAACTGATGTAAACCTTGCCGTAAGTTTGGTAGGTAGGTACCAAAGTAATCCCGGCAAGGAACACTGGACAGCGGTCAAGAATATCCTGAAGTACCTAAAAACGACAAAGGACATGTTTCTCGTTTATGGAGGTGACGAAGAGCTCGTCGTAAAGGGTTACGTCGACGCTAGCTTCGACACAGATCTGGATGACTCTAAGTCACAAACCGGATACGTGTATATGTTGAATGGTGGAGCAGTGAGCTGGTGCAGCTGCAAGCAGAGCGTCGTGGCGGCATCTACATGTGAAGCGGAGTACATGGCAGCCTCGGAGGCAGCACATGAAGAAATATGGGTGAAGGAGTTCATCACCGACCTAGGAGTCATACCCAATGCGTCGGGGCCAATCAAACTTTTTTGTGACAACACTGGAGCTATTGCACTTTCCAAGGAGCCCAGGTTTCACAAGAAGACAAGGCACATCAAGCGTCGCTTCAACTCCATTCCTGAAAATGTTCAAGATGGAGACATAGAGATGTGTAAAGTACATACGGACCTGAATGTAGAAGATCCGTTGACTAAACCTCTCCCTAGGGCAAAACATGATCAACACCAGAATTCCATGGGTGTTCGATTCATCACAATGTAACTAGATTATTGACTCTAGTGCAAGTGGGAGACTGTTGGAAATATGCCCTAGAGGCAATAATAAAAGCTTTATTATTATATTTCTTTGTTCATGATAATTGTCTTTATTCATGCTATAATTGTATTATCCGGAAATCGTAATACATGTGTGAATAACAGACACCAACATGTCCCTAGTAAGCCTCTAGTTGACTAGCTCGTTGATCAACAGATGGTCATGGTTTCCTGGCTATGGACATTGGATGTCATTGATAACGGGATCACATCATTAGGAGAATGATGTGATGGACAAGACCCAATCCTAAGCATAGCGCAAGATCGTGTAGTTCGTTTGCTAGAGCTTTTCCAATGTCAAGTATCTTTTCCTTTGACCATGAGATTGTGTAACTCCCGGATACCGTAGGAGTGCTTTGGGTGTACCAAACATCACAACGTAACTGGGTGACTATAAAGGTGCACTACAGGTATCTCCGAAAGTGTCTGTTGGGTTGACACGGATTGAGACTGGGATTTGTCACTCCGTATGACGGAGAGGTATCACTGGGCCCACTCGGTAATGCATCATCATAATGAGCTCAAAGTGACCAAGTGTCTAGTCACGGGATCATGCATTACGGTACGAGTAAAGTGATATGCCGGTAACGAGATTGAACGAGGTATTGGGATACCGACGATCGAATCTCGGGCAAGTAAAATACCGATTGACAAAGGGAATTGCATACGGGGTTGCTTGAATCCTCGACATCGTGGTTCATCTGATGAGATCATCGTGGAGCATGTGGGAGCCAACATGGGTATCCAGATCCCGCTGTTGGTTATTGACCGGAGAGCGTCTCGGTCATGTCTACATGTCTCCCGAACCCGTAGGGTCTACACACTTAAGGTTCGGTGACGCTAGGGTTGTAGGGATATGTATATGCAGTAACCCGAATGTTGTTCGAAGACCCGAATGAGATCCTGGACGTCACGAGGAGTTCCGGAATGGTCCGGAGGTAAAGATTTATATATGGGAAGTCCTGTTTTGGGCATCGTGACAAGTTTCGGGGTTATCGGTATTGTACCGGGACCACCGGAAGGGTCCCGGGGGTCCACCGGGTGGGGCCACCTGTCCCGGGGGGCCACATGGGCTGTAGGGGGTGCGCCTTGGCCTACATGGGCCAAGGGCACCAGCCCTAAGAGGCCCATGCGCCTAGGGTTACAAGGGGAAAGAGTCCTAGGAGGGGAAGGCACCTCCTAGGTGCCTTGGGGGGGAGGGAAACCCCCCTTGGCCGCCGCCCCACCCTAGGAGATTGGATCTCCTAGGGCCGGCGCCCCCCTGGCCCTCCTATATATAGTGAGGGAAGGAGGGCTTTTCTCCCACGCCTTTGGTTGCCTCCTTCTCCCTCTCCAACACCTCCTCCTCCACCATAGCGCTTGGCGAAGCCCTGACGGAGTACTGCAGCTCCATCACCACCACGGCGTCGTGCTGCTGCTAGAGCCATCTTCCTCAACCTCTCCTTCCCCTTGCTGGATCAAGAAGAAGGAGACGTTACGCTGACCGTACGTGTGTTGAATGCGGAGGTGCCGTCCGTTCGGTGCTAGGATCTTCGGTGATTCGAATCACGTCGAGTACGACTCCCTCATCCCCGTTCTTTGAACGCTTCCGCTTGCGATCTACAAGGTACGTAGATGCTTCTAATCACTCATTGCTAGATGAACTCCTAGATGGATCTTGGTGAAACCGTAGGAAAATTTTTGTTTTCTGCTACGTTCCCCAACATTTTGTAGTGTTGAACTTACTCAGTGACACAAGCTCGATGAAGTCGCCGCCTGAATCTGTTCGACTTCTTCAGTCTAAAATTCAAGCAGAAAGGCATGCTTCCGCTCAAATCCGTCTAGAACTGCAATCTCTATGCAAGATTAACCATAAGTACATGACGTCTGTTGATGCTATGCAGTTTAAGTTGGTGGATATAAGCGTCAAAGAAGCGCAGTCTCATCGGGTTGCTAAGTTGCTCGCGTGCAGCTGCTGGGTCGGGCTAACCTTTCTTAAACTGTGTTGAAGTGCTATCGGTTCTGTCTATTATTTTGTCATTCTGTTAACTACCACTGGTGGCGACCTGCCCAGTTTACGGAATCTGCTATCTGGTTGCCCTTTATTATCATTGGCGGCAAACTTTGATGCCTAGGGGATGTAATATGATGTAATTCTTTTGTTGTATAGTCTAGGTTTATTCTTCGTCACGATGTTGTAATTTATTTGTTGTTTCTGCTATCTTCGCTCTAAGAAAAGGTCGTAATCTTCGATCGGTGTGCAATGAGCCAATAGGTTAGGTTTATAAAATAATAATTTCTGTACTAAAACTGGCCGGTCGCCAATCTCTAGTACGGGCCGAACCGTGCGCCTACAATCATCTTGGGCCATTAGTTATGTCTACTCTAAATCTGGCCCACTATTAGTTTCGGGCCTTTAAAAGGCCAAGTAAACCGCTTCCCTTAATTGGGCCGGAAAATTAAATAGGTTTTTAACAGGTTGGAAACTAGATCCAGCCTTAATTGTGGTGAACAAATCACGGGTCGACAACGTGCTATAATATAAATCGGCCCATTATTGGCCCATTTGGGTGACGGGCCATTAACAGGGTGAAATGTTTTTGGGCCTTGGCTGACCCAATTACCTGACGGGCGGGAAGGAGGCCGGATGTATAATGGGCCAAAATTAGGCCCAACACTCTCAAGGGAATTTAACGGGCCGATACGCAGTTTGGGCTAGCATGTATCCACGAAGGTTATGGGCCGTTAAGAGGCCGAAAGTAACTACATACCATAATTAGGCCCAGGTGCAACTCGGGCCTTTAAATGGCCGAAAGTGAAACCAGGCCGAAAGAGGCCCATATGTAGACAGGGCCGCTAACAAGCCGAAACTAATATTTGGTCGAACTGTTAAACATGCCATTAATAGGCCGAAGAGAAAATCAGGACCCCAATGGGCCGAATAGCATAGTAGCTGTTAAAAGGGCTGTATCTATTATGGGTCATAATTTGGCCCAAGAAATGAAAGTCAGTTAACGGGCTGGATCAGGTATGGACCTTAATTTGGCCCAAACTATTGCAGGCTGTTTATGGGCCGGATCTGATATGGGCCATAAACTGGCCCAGAATATTGCAGTCATTTAACGGCCTGTATTTGATGTGGGCCATAATTTGGTCCAGAAAATGTTAGGCTATTAACGGGCCGGCCCATTAGATCTGACAAAATCTTGTGGGCTTGTTCCTGGGCCGGCTTTTAAACCTATATGGGCTTGTATTGGGCCATCCAACGGGTCAACGTTTCATTAGCGATTCTTGTCAAATGGACGGTTGACATCTGTCCCAACACCGGGCCGACACGTGGATCGTCGGCGAATGAGAATTTTACACGTGGAAAATCGCCATTGGTCCGAGTTTTATAATGGGTTATCCGATCCAAACTGGAACCCTAAGCTTAACGGCGACCCGTTACGGTGGATGTCACGTGTCGGTTATCCTTGACGAATGCACTTCTATGACATGCGATTTATCGTCATGGAAGTGGACACTTCTGTGACGATAATTTTGGTAATGTCATGGAACACTTCTACGACAACACAGGTATGACTATCTTGATTCTGTCATAAAATCATCATGGATGTACATGCATGACAGAAAACGTGACCTACTGTGACAAAATCCTATCATCACGGAAATGGTTTTTTTGTAGTGAATACATGAGCACAAGCCATCGATATAGCACTATCGGTGGAAGACAAAAATTGTGTTGGAGGTTGTATGGAGAAGACAAAAAGAGTATGATGTTGGAGGTTGTATGGAGAAGACAAAAAAAGTCTCACATTGATGAGGATAATCAACGGGCTATGGAGATGCCCATAAATTGTGTTGTGGGTGGACATGATCACCTATGGGGCCATGAGCCCCTTGTGGTTCGGCAAGGGGAAGATCACATTGCACAAAGAGCAGAAGTTGTGGGAGCAGCACGACAACGATGACACATGTGATTTTTACCCAGGTTCGGGCCGCCGTGAGGCATAAAAACCTACTCCTGCTTTGGTGGATTAAGTGGAGGAACACAAAAGCACACAACGCTCGAGCCGAGCAAGGTTGCCTCGGGGGAGGAGCAGCTATGCGCGTACAAGCATGAGGGGTCTGAATCCCTCTCTAGGTTGCCTCGGGCCTCCTTTTATAGCTCATGGGGTAACCACAGTGGCAAAACAGTCTTTATCTAATGATTAGATAGCTAATAGTGCTATCATACCTAACTCTAGCAGTTAGGACAAAGTGCATTAAATGCATTGCTAAGTGTCATGTGGAGGTTGAAGCCTGGCAAGCCTGGCGTGTCGCTTAGTCATCTCCTGCTTATCTACCTGACACGCCTCTGGACGGGTGTCACACAAGGGTAATCTGCCTTCCAATGGGTTTCCACGTGTTTAGTGGAAGCCACTTAATCATCTTGGAGGCATGACACCGCATCGATAAGTGACTTGTGTCGCTGTGAGGTGGAGTGGTGGTGCCTTGGTGGGGTTCTCTGCTTTTGGCGGTCCCAGCATGCCTGCCGGGGAAGTCTTGGACTCACCCTTGGGGCGGCCTCGACCTGAGCAGGCGCTCCTGCCCGGCAAGGGAGGCTTTCACAAGGTGATACATTATTGTATATTTAACTTAGTCTTCTTGATCCGCTCCTTGATCCCACAAAGAGCCGTTCTTTTGGCTTGGTTTTTCTTTTGTAGGTTGGTGCTAGATCATCCCTTGGTCAAGCCCTGGCTGCCGGGGCCGAAGCTTCCTTGTCCGCGCACAAGTCAGGGGAAACATACACCCCTGTTTGTGTACCCCGACAGAAGCCCCCGGGCCTGAGCCATAAGTATCGCTGGGCACGTTGGGTTAGGCCCCAAACTATGCACAGACACGTGTCGAAGAAGTGCTGCACATGCAATGGTTGTCATGATGACCAGTCAATCCAACGCCCACTCCGTGTAATTATCGCAGGTTGTGGGGTTGTGGAATAGTAGCGGTTAATGGGTAATGCGTCTATAGAAACGGTAACTTTCTGAGAAAAGATAGTGAAGAGCCATCCCCCCCATGCCTGTTCCCAATAAAAGGAAAAACGCGAAGGGGCACTGCTCATTCGTATCTATCTCCTCTCCCATCATCTTCCTCCTCGAGCCAAGCAACCGCCCTCATCGCCATTACTTGCCACCAAAGCTCCACTAGATCTTCGGTCCATCCAGTGAGCTCATGATATGGGGAAAAGATGGCTGCTACGAAGGGGAAGCGGGTGGCCACCGCAAGGGATACCGTCACAGAGGGGAAGAAGAAAAGGGCGGAGGAGCTAGACAGGAAGCGGCAGGAAGACGTGGTCTTCTTACCGTCAAGCTTGGATGCCAATACTATGATCGTGAAGTATGTGTATATGTGGGGTAGGGAAGTCCCGAAAGGGCATGGAGCGCCCGTGGTCTTGCCGGAGGGGGGTCAAGGTACCACCAAACTTGTACCGCTTTTTCTGCGCGTATTTCTTCTGCGGCCTCACCTCCCCCTTCTTTGATTTCCTCGTCGCCATGATGACGTTGTATGCATTCCACCTTCTGGATTTCATGCCCAATGCAATGGTGTGCATGGCAATCTTCACCCATTGGTGCGAGAATTTCATCGGAGTCGCCTCCAACTTGGATTTGTTCAGGCACTTCTGTGTTCCGCGGGTCGAAGAGAAATCTCGCCGCTCGGGGAATATAAGTTGGATTCCTTGGGGCAAGAAGGAGGACTGGGATTACCTCCCTGGCCAACAGCGCAACAGATGGGTGGAATGGTAGAAAGATTGGTGTTGGATTCAGGACAAAGATGCTCCGGAGTTCTGCACGACGTAGGCGGAAATGCTTCATACGTAGCAGCGACTGGAGCAAGTCAGGCCTCATAGATGACATGCTCCGCCCAACACTCAACATGATTGCTCGCCTCAAGGCTATCGGGCTAACCATCGAGCACGTGGGGGCCAACTTCCTCCGACGCCGCATTGCACCCCTGAAGAAGAGGGAAAAATTTGTCCGGTAGTATGGAAGTTTTGCTAACAGGATGCACCTTTACCCAGGTCCTGCAAACAATTTGTCAATATACGAACATGGCTAGTTGTGCGAGCAACTGTTCGGCAGCCTTGGGCCGTTCCATCTGCCGGCAAGGGTGGTTCCACTGCATCTCAATTCCTCCTGAGACCAGATTTTGATGTGGATGCAAGATTGCAACACCTATGGAGTTGAGGCGGATTCACTAGTACAACGAGGTGCTATACAAACGGTTTTTAACCCCTTTCCGCGATGACATTTGGAACCGTCGCCTAGTGAGTGACGGCGATAGGGGGTCCTTCCCACATGACCCAGAAACCGTTGGGGATATGGCCCTCCTGGCACACACACTCGGCAAAATGAGTTCGTGTGTGATCTGCGAGCGCTCAAATACGGAAATACGTACAGTAGAGCTAAAAAATTATACAGACGAAATTGTTTCCGGTCGCAAGTACATCCCACACAGTCAGTCCCCGCTAAACGTTTCCGTTCGTATGTACATTGCACACAGTTGCTCCAAGGAAAACATTTCTGTTCACAGGTACATCACACACAATTTTTCCCGTTAAATCATTTGTGATAGCGTTGCCATTGCACATGATATTAACAATTTTATCGTTTGCGTTATTGAATGCATCACACACGGTGCGTAGAAGAAATGGTGTGGTGAAGGTTGTCCATCACACATAGTTTTTATGTCGTAAACGTTTGCGCAAGGTGGCCTAATGAAAACAGTTTTCAAGAGAAGGTCATGTGTAATTGTTCATTAATCCAACACGGTTTGTTCCTAGAAACCGTGTGTGTTATTGAATGCATCACACACGTTGTTTTCTCAATAACCGTTTGCAATAGAAAAACCCAATTAGCAGGATAATTATCTGATTATTAATTATCCATTTATTAATCTAGTTGACATTTAATATTAAGCACACAACATATTTCATTTTCATAATTGAAATACATCAGAGTACAACATCATATAGCTTCAGCACTCAGCTACCCCATTACACAACTACACCAGCACCAAGTTTCACATGCAACATCTATAACCTTTCAAAATTAGCATCATAGACGGTACATAGACATATGTATCTCATCTGAAGCAGAAGGCGAATATTGAGCCTTCATTGATGTTGAAGGTCTTTGTAACTTTAGGCCAGTGCCTGTGGATGATTGACCATCCATCCTTCGTCCTCTTCAGGAACACTTCAATATTGAACCGTGTGTGTTGTATGAATACCTTCCTTGCCACCTGACCATACATGTGGTTTGAGAGGTAATCATCAGTGAACTGCTTTGGAAAGGCCTGAAAACAAGGATGTGCATAAATATCTTCTCTATATTGGAAATGGTGCAAAGGAATAAAAAAGGCGAGGTATAATAGTTAGTACCATCCTGTAGTGAACTGATGTCTTCTTCATTGTGCAGACAAAGATCTTGTTGTTTTTTGTCGCTAATTTCTTTATCCTAACAATCTTTCTGAGTTTCTTGACTTGACTGATATTCATGGACAACTCATTTCCCCATATGCAAAAAGAGTTGAACAGTGGATCAAAACCTGTGACATCAGTACCTACATGTGCAAGACCAAATTTTTAAAAACCTAAATATTAGAATGGTTCCAACAATTGCACATTAATGTGTTATTAGACAATGGACCATGCACGTGCTAACCTCGATTGTAAACCTTAGTGCTTCCCATTGTTTCCCTGTAACACATATAAGGTAGTTAGTCATCAGGTTATGTAAGGGTTCGCATGCTATCAGTACAATAGGTTGATGAAAAATAAGCACATTGTAGATTCATCAGATTAATTCAATCCACATGGAAAACCCTTTTATCCAAACCACACATGATTAAGAACTAGGAAATATAGCACTTGTATATGTTTCTCATGTATTAAGTGCAACCAAATTTGATTTATTCCTCACATGCACAACAATACAAAATTCTACCCACGACAATTGGACATCGCATTGTAGAATTCAACCAAGCAGTTAACTAAACACCACAACAAATGAACCAAACATTAATTAAGCACCACATTGCACAATATAACATACTCCAAATAGAAGATCAGACAGTTAACCAAACAGTTAACTACAGCCAATCGTAGCAATTGTATTTGTTTCTCATGTATTTACTACAGCCAACTTCAGTTTATTCCTCACATGGTATACAATAATAGAATGCACCCACAACTGTTGAACATTGGATTGCAGAATTGAACCATACAGTTAACTAAACACCAGAACACAAATGAACCAAACGTTAACTGAGCCCCTCATTGCACGATGTATAACCAAACTAAGCATGCTTAACAACATGGAAATATAGCAATTGTATTTGTTTCTCGTGTATTTTGTAAACATAAATTCAATTTATTTCTCACATGGAAGACAATACAAAATTGCAGCCTGAAGAATTGAACATCACATTTGCAGAATTGAACCAAACAGTTAACTGAAGACGACAACTAATTAACAAAACAGTTAATAAGTGAGCATCACACTACACGACATATAGAACATATACACTAGAGCAACATATTGCATGGTAAAATTAGATAGCACAATTCACTAGAATTTGTGAAGGAAAGGCAGGAGCAGCACACGCAATGGGTAAACCGAGCATGCTTAACCGGTGTAGCTAGCAAATGGCAAGGTGCTCCTCCAAGATCTCGGGGTCGGCACGAATTGCAGCCATCGCGACATCATCCGCGCATGCGGCCGCGATTTGCTTCTCCGCTGCCAAATGCTCCTTGAGATCCTGGGTATATTGTGTGCACCATGGCTTAGGGCGGCACTTATTTGGTGGAGGGGTCGGTGATTTGGGTGGAAGGTGTCGCGCTCGGGCCGGCAGTCGGGGCATGTGGGATGTGGAAGGAGGAGGAGGAGGATGGGGGTCGGGTGTGGATTACCTACCTGGATAGGAGAGGCCGAGCAGCGTGAAGGAGGCTCGCCGGTGAGGAGGCAGCGCTGCAAGCAAGGAGTGAAGGTTTCAACTTAGAAAGGAAGGCGAAAATAGGGGAAATGTGGCTTTTGGTAAGGGGGAGGGGGCGGCGAGGTAGATATTTCCGCAGAAGCCAAAAAATTGGAATCACTTCAGCGAAAAAACTAGCGCGCAAAGTGTCATCAGACACGGTCCCTTATTCAGAACTGTGTACGATATGTGAACATCACAAATGATTCAGATAGCTTAACCCATGTGTGATGAGTTTGAACATCAAAAATTTTGGTTCGAATTTCCCTGGTTATAGTGGTCATCCACGTCATTGCATTATTTGGGTACACAAAGGAGACTACAGCACACCCACACTTCTTAATCAAGAAAGTTCAACAATTAAACAGAGCTAGCTGATCTAAACATTAATCTAAAAAATTAAAGACTGGCGCTCTTAATTAAACAAAACAAAGAGTATTATTATGGCTGGTGCTCGTTGATCTCCGCCGCCGCCTCCATGTCCAGCTCGCGTCCGATGGTCTCCTTGGGGGGCTCCATGACATCAATTGCACCGTACTGCGCAAGCATCTCACCATCCGCGTCTGCCATATCTTTGGAATAGGCCGCCACGAGCTGGGCATGGGCGGCCACGATCTGGGCTTTGGCGGGCTCCGTCATGGCAAGGTATGACGCACAGGAATAGATGGCTGCTCGAACTCTCTCGGCAATTGCCAACTCTTCAGCCGTGGGTTGCCGGCCGTTGTCGGAGAAGCTTTGTTCGATTTGTGCGGTGACCACCACGAGCTGGGCGTGGATGGCCTCGACATGGTCCTGGGTGGCTTCCATCAGGGCTAAGGCCGCTGCTGCGGAACGGACAGCTGCTGTGCCACTCTCACCAGTTGTTATCCCCGAGGCAGATGCTGCTGCCGCCGCCTGAGAAGCAACAACGGCTGTTTGGGCTGCCTTGGCCGCCCGAACGCTGATTGCGGTCCCCTCATGAAGCTTGTTAGCACACGCCTCGCGGCTGCGGCCGCACTCTCGCCAGAGTGGGCCGCCGAAGTTGCCCTCATGACGCAGGTCCATGTCCCCATCTTTCATCGGCGAAGATTGAATAGTGAAATAATATTTTGAGGAGCAGGCTAGTGTGTTTGACACTCCGAAGGTGCTGCAAGATATTTTGTGCTGCATCTCACATGGTTGGTGATAATAAACTGTGTGCGATCTACTTGATTTTTTGTGTTGATTTGAATTACGTAATGGGGTCACAGCTGCAAAGGATGGAGTTTGAATTGCTAGAACTTTTATCTGCAGTGAACATGCAACTATAGGTGTGTCGTCAAAAAAATTGGAATTATTCAGTGTTCGTTTGGATGTTTTTATACATTAACTTAGTTTTGTAGGCATTTCAGGTGCATAATTCAAATTTGAACTACATGCACATGCCCTAATGCATATGAACTGGTTGAAAAATCAAATATGTGTCCTTGGTTGCATGCTTAGGTCCCATTCAAGAAATGGGAATGAACGTCAAACATCCTGCCACCGTCACTCGGCCACAAACATTGAGATACTTGGTTTTTAAATTCTAGTAAATCCAAAACTCATCTGAAATTCATGAAACTTGGCATGCTATCATGGAGCGACATCAACATGCTGTGGTAAAATTTTTGTCCCATTTGGGGCAGGTTTGGGTATAAGCGTCTCACAAACCGGAGCTTCTCACAACAAGCGCGATGGTTTCGGTAGGGAACGAGCCACCTACGGGGACGAAACGATATATGTTGCCTCTTATTGCTTTCAAATTTTTTCTAGTGTCAACATAGAACAACAGGAGTGTTGTGTTTAATTTTGGACTTTTTCGAGGTTCGTTTGGACATTTTTATACATTAACTTGGTTTTGTAGGCATTTCATTTGCATACTTCAAATTTGAACTACATGCACATGCTCCAGGGCATATAAACTGGTTGAAAAATCAAATCGGTGTCCTTGGTTCCATGCTTAGGTCCCATGCTAGAAATGGGAATGAATTTCAAACACCCTGCCACCGTCACTCGGCTGCAAACATTGAGATACGTGGTTTTTAAATTCTAGTAAATCCAAAACTCGTCTGAAATTCATGAAACTTGGCATGCTATCATGGAGTGGCATCAACATGTCGTGGTAAAAATTTTGTTCCATTTGGGGCAGGTTTGGGTATAAGCGTCTCACAAACAAGAGCTTCTCACAACAAGCGTGATTGTTTTGGTAGGGAACGTGCCCCTTTGGGGACGAAACGATATCCGTTGACTCTTATTGCTTTCAAAAAATTTCTAGTGTAGAATAACTGGAGTGTTGTGTTTAATTTTGGAATTTTTCGGGGTTCATTTGGACATTTTTATACATTAACTTGGTTTTGTAGACATTTCAAGTGCATAATTCAAATTTGAACTACGTGCACATTCTCCACTGCATATAAACTGGTTGAAAAATCGAACATGTGTCCTTGGTTCCATGCTTAGGTCCCATGCAAGAAATGGGAATGAATTTCAAACATCCTGCCAACGTCACTCGACCGCAAACGTTGAGACACTTGCTTTTTAAATTCTAGTAAATCCAAAACTCGTCTGACATTCGTGAAACTTGGCATGCTATCATGGAGCAGCATCAACATGTCGTGGTAAAATTTTTGTCCCATTTGGGGCAGGTTTGGGTATAAGCGTCTCGCAAACCAGAGCTTCTCACAACAAGCGTGATGGTTTCGGTAGGGAATGCCACCTTTGGGGACGAAGTGATATCCGTTGCCTCTTATTGCTTTCAAAATTTGTCTAGTGTCAAAATATAAAACAGGAGTGTTTTGTTTTATTTTGGAATTTTGCGGGGTTCGTTTGGACATTTTTATACATTAACTTGGTTTTGTAGGCATTTCAGGTGCATAATTCAAATTTGAACTACCTGCACATGCTCTAGTGCATATAAACTGATGAAAAATCAAATTTGTGTCCTTGGTTGCATGCTTTGGTCCCATGCAAGAAATAGGAATGAATTTCAAACACCCTGCTACCGTCACTCGGCCGCAAACATTGAGATACATGGTTTTTATATTCTTGTAAGTCCAAAACTCGTCTGAAATTCATAAAACTTGGCATGCCATCATAGAGCGGCACAAACATGCCATGGTAAAAAATTTGTCCCATTTGGGGTAGGTTTGGGTATAAGCGTCTCACAAACCAGAGCTTCTCACAACAAGCGTGATGGTTTCGGTAGGGAACGTGCCACCTTTGGGGACGAAACGATATATGATACCTCTTATTGCTTTCAAAAAATTTCTAGTGTCAACAAAGAACAACAGGAGTGTTGTGTTTAATTTTGGAATTTTTCGGGGTTCGTTTGGACATTTTCACACATTAACTTCGTTTTGTAGGCATTTCAGGTGCATAATTCAAATTTGAACTATATGCACATGCTTCAGTGCATATAAACTGGTTGAAAAATCAAATATGTGTCCTTGGTTCCATGCTTAGGTCCCATGCAAGAAATGGGAATGAAGTTCAAACACCCTGCCACCGTCACTCGGCCGCAAACATTGAGATACCTGGTTTTTAAATTCTAGTAAATTCAAAACTCATCTGAAATTCATGAAACTTGGCATGCTATCATGGAGCGGCACCAACATGCCATGGTAAATTTTTTGTCCCATTTGGGGCAGGTTTGGGTATAAGCATCTCACAAACCAGAGCTTCTCACAACAAGCGTGATGGTTTCGGTTGGGAACGTGCCACCTTTGGGGACAAAACGATATCCGTTGCCTCTTATTGCTTTCAAAATATTTCTAGTGTCAACATAGACTAACAGGAGTGTTGTGTTTAATTTTCGAATTTTTGGGGGTTCGTTAGGACATTTTTCTACATTAACTTGGTTTTGTAGGCATTTCAGGTGCATAATTCAAAATTGAACTACATGCACATTCTCGAGTGCATATAAACTGGTTGAAAAATCAAATCTGTGTCCTTGGTTCCATGCTTAGGTCCCATGCAAGAAATGGGAATGAATTTCAAACACCTTGCCATCGTTACTCGGCCACAAACATTGAGATACCTGGTTTTTAAATTCTAGTAAATACAGAAATCGTCTTAAATTCATGAAACTTGGCATGCTATCATGGAGCGGCATCAACATGCCGTGGTAAAAATTTTGTCCCATTTGGGCAGGTTTGGGTATAAGCGTCTCACAAACTAGTGCTTCTCACAACAAGCGTGATGGTTTTGGTAGGGAAAGTGCCACCTTTGTGGACGAAACGATATCCATTGCCTCTTATTGCTTTCAAAAATTTTCTAGTGTCAACATAGAACAACATGAGTGTTGTGTTTAATTTTTGAATTTTTCGGGGTTCGTTTGGACATTTTTATACATTAACTTGGTTTTGTAGGCATTTCAGGTGCATAATTCAAATTTGAACTACATGCACATGCTCTAGTGCATATACACTGGTTGAAAAATCAAATTTGTGTTCTTGGTCGCATGTTTTGGTCCCATGTAAGAAATAGGAATGAATTTCAAACACCCTACCATTGTCACTCGGCCGGAAACATTGAGATACCTAGTTTTAAATTCTAGTAAATCCAAAACTCGTCTGAAATTCATGAAACATGGCATGCTATCATGGAGCGGCATCAACATGCCATGGTAAAAAAATTGTCCCATTTGGAGCAGGTTTGGGTATAAGCATCTCACAAACCAGAGCTTCTCACAACAAGCGTGATGGTTTCGGTAGGGAACGTGCCATCTTTGGGGACGAAATGATATATGTTGCCTCTTATTGCTTTAAAAAAAATTCTTGTGTCAACATAGAACAACATGAGTGTTGTTTTTAAGTTTGGAATTTTTCGGGGTTTGTTTGGACATTTTTATACATTAACTTCCTTTTGTAGGCATTTCAGGTGCATAATTCAAATTTGAACTACATGCACACGCTCCAATGCATATAAACTGGTTGAAAAAATCAAATCTGTGTCCTTGGTTCCATGCTTAGGTCCCATGCAAGAAATGGGAATGAATTTCAAACACCCTGTCACCGTCACTCGGATGCAAACATTGAGATACTTTCTTTTTAAATTCTAGTAAATCCAAAACTCGTCTGAAATTCATGAAACTTGGCATGCTATCATGGAGCGGCATCAACATGTCGTGGTAAAATATTTGTCCCATTTGGGGCAGGTTTGGGTATAAGCGTCTCACAAACTAGAGCTTCTCACAACAAGCGTGATGGTTTCGGTAGGGAACGTGCCACCTTTGGGGATGAAACGATATCCATTGCCCCTTATTGCTTCCAAAATTTTTCTAGTGTCAACATAGAAAACATGAGTGTTTTGTTTTATTTTGGAATTTTTTGGGGTTCGTTTGGACATTTTTATGCATTAACTTGGTTTTCTAGGCATTTTAGGTGCATAATTCAAATTTGAACTACATGCACATGCTCCAGTGCATATAAACTGATGAAAATCAAATTTCTGTCCTTTGCTTGCATGCTTTGGTCCCATGCAAGAAATAGGAATGAATTTCAAACACCCTGCCACCGTCACTCGACCGCAAACATTGAGATACCTGGTTTTTATATTCTAGTAAATCCAAAACATGTCTGAAATTCATGAAACTTGGCATGCTATTATGGAGCGGCATCAACATGCCATGGTATAAATTTTTTCCCATTTGGGGCAGGTTTGGGTATAAGCGTCTCACAAACCAGAGCTTCTCACAACAAGCGTGATGGTTTCGGTAGGGGACGTGCCACGTTTGGGGACGAAACGATATATGTTTCCTCTTCTTGCTTTTAATTTTTTTCTAGTGTCAACATAGAACAAGAGGAGTGTTGTGTTTAATTTTGGAATTTTTCGAGGTTCGTTTGGACATTTTTATACATTAACTTGGGTTTGTAGGCATTTCAGGTGCATAATTTAAATTTGAACTACATGCACATGCTCCAGTGCTTATAAAGTGGTTGAAAAATCAAATATGTGTCCTTGGTTCCATGCTTGGGTCCCATGCAAGAAATGAGGATGAATTTCAAACACCCTGCCCCCGTCACTCGGCCGCAAACATTGAGATACATGGTATTTAAATAATAGTAAATCCAAAACTCGTCTGAAATTCATGAAACTTGGCATGTTATCATGGAGCAGCATCAACATGTCGTGGTAAAAAATTTGTCCCATTTGGGGCAGGTTTGGGTATAAGCATCTCACAAACTAGAGTTTTCACAACAAGCGTGATGGTTTCTGTAGGGAACGTGCCACCTTTGTGGACGAAATGATAGCCGCCGCCTCTTATTGCTTTCAAATTTTTTGTAGTGTCAACATAGAATAACAGGAGTGTTGTGTTTAATTTTGGAATTTTTTGGGTTCGTTTGGACATTTTTATACGTTAACTTTGTTTTGTAGGCATTTCAGGTGCATAATTTAAATTTGAACTACATGCACATGCTTCAGTGCATATAAACTGGTTGAAAAATCAAATATGTGTCCTTGGTTCCATCCTTAGGTCCCATGCAAGAAATAAGAATGAATTTCAAACACCCTGCCACTGTCACTCGGTCGCAAACATTGAGATACCTTCTTTTTAAATTCTAGTAAATCCAAAACTTGTCTGAAATTCATGAAACTTGGCATGCTATCATGGAGTGGCATTAACATGCCGTGGTAGAAAATTTGTCCCATTTGGGGCAGGTTTCGGTATAAGCGTCTCACGAACCAGAGCTTCTCACAACAAGCGTGGTGATTTCGGTAGGGAATGTGCCACCTTTGGGGACGAAACGATATCCGTTGCCTCTTATTGCTTTCAAAAAATTTCTAGTGTCAACATAGAACAGGAGTGTTTTGTTTTATTTTGGAATTTTTCGGGGTTCGTTTGGACATTTTTATACATTAACGGGGGTTTCTAGGCATTTTATGTGCATAATTCAAATTTGAACTACATGGACATGCTCCAGTGGTATAAATTGTGTGCGTTCTGTTAACCATTTGCGTGACGCCACGCCTCAATCTTTTAATGGCTAGGAGGTGCCGTGCGGAAAGGTGCTTGAGTGCTTGACTAAGCAGGAGGTGTGCGAGCTGTACTTCATTGAAGAGGCTCACCAGGGAGCATGCGAGCTGTATGCCTTGCAGGCTCACCGGGAAGCGTGCGAGCTATACGCCACGCAGGATTTGTCCAGCTCTTGATCGCAAACATTTTAGTTAGAACACCCGTATGCAAACCGACAGCTTCACCAGGAAGCCAAGAGAAAATGTGCCGAGCAGGATTTCCGCAGCTCTTGATCGCAAACGTTTTAGATAGAACACCCGTATGCAAAGTGAGAGCTATGGTCTTCCCCCTTAAGTCAAGGGAAAATTCGCAGCGCAGGATTTGTGCATCCTTTAACACAAACAGTTGTTTTGGATGACCCATGTGCAACCACGTATAAACAATTTGGTAAGATTTGCATCTGTCATATTGGGTATGTTGCCATTTGTCAAACTAGAAAGATTGACATTTGTTGATCTAGTAACATTGCCATTTGTCAATCCTTGTAACACTTTGGTTTGTCAAAATATGCAGCTAAAAATCACTAGCACTTTCTAATGTTTGCAACTAAAATTCTGTAATTAAGCATAGATTTCATTCATAGATTAAGCAGGCATTCTAAATTTATACAAACAGTTCAACTTGACAGCTGAACCGACCAAACTTTTCCCCAATTTTTGCCAACCACGTACTGAAATAGCTAGTTCAATTATATATACTAGCTAATTTTAAGTACGTTGTACAGTTCCACCACACATCTATAGTCAGATGAACTGAACAAAATAGCCCCTAAATACTACTACTACTACTACTACTACTACTACTACGGAGGGGCTTTGTGCTACTTCCGGTAGCCTCTCCTTTGCCGAGCACGCTCAGTAAGAGGCAGAGGAGGAGGAGCCTATCGATGAGCTGGACAAATGTAATACGGTGCCTGCCATTGCTGCACGTTCAGCGACGCTCACCAGCTCGAACGCCCACAGCCGCTCCAGACGATCCCTCTCAAAGCGGCCGGACTGCTCATAGATCTCTTGATTCCTCGCCTCTGCGTGAGCGTGTGCTGCCGTCATGGCGGTGATAAGGCTCTTTGCATGCTCGACGGGGCGCTCCTCCTCCTCCTGCAGGAACTCAATGTAGCGCGCAACACTGGTGCGCGTCGGTCCTAAACAAATGGTTTAAAACCCCTTTACGCGACGGCATCTGGAACCGTCGCCAAGTGAGTGTGGGCGATAGGGGGGGTCCTTCCCACACGATCCAGAAACCATCAGGGATATGCCCTCCTGGCACACACGTTAGGCAAAATGAGGTCGTGTGCGACCGACGAGCGCGCAAGTACGGAAATACGTACAGTATAGCTAAAAAAATATAATTATATGGCGAAATTGTTACCGGTCGCAAGTACATCCCACACAGTCAGTCCCCGCTAAACGTTTCCGTTCGTATGTACATCACACACAGTCGCTCCAAGGAAAACGTTTGCGCAAGGTGGCGTAACGCAAACAGTTTTGAAGAGAATGTCGTGTGTGATTGTTCATTGATCCAACACGGTTTATTCCTAGAAACTGTGTGCGTTGCCTGAGGTCATCTTGTTTGGGAACGTAGTAATTTCAAAAAAATTCCTACGCACACGCAAGATCATGGTGATGCATAGCAACGAGAGGGGAGAGTGTGATCTACGTACCCTTGTAGACCGACAGCGGAAGCGTTAGCACAACGCGGTTGATGTAGTCGTACGTCTTCACGCCCCGACCGATCAAGCACCGAAACTACGGCACCTCCGAGTTCTAGCACACGTTCAGCTCGATGACGATCCCCGGACTCCGATCCAGCAAAGTGTCGGGGAAGAGTTCCGTCAGCACGACGGTGTGGTGACGATCTTGATGTACTACCGTCGCAGGGCTTCGCCTAAGCACCGCTACAATATTATCGAGCATTATGGTGGAAGGGGGAACCGCACATGGCTAAGAATATGATCACGTGGATCAACTTGTGTGTCTAGGGGTGCCCCCTGCCCCCGTATATAAAGGAGCAGGGGGAGGTGCGGCCGGCCAGGAGGAGGGCGCGCCAGGAGGAGTCCTACTCCCACCGGGAGTAGGATTCCCCCCTTTCCTAGTTGGAATAGGATTCGGGAGGGGGAAAGAGGAGAGAGAGAAGGAAGGGGGGCGCCGCCCCCCTCTCCTTGTCCTATTCGGACTAGGGGGGAGGGGCGCACGGCCCAGCCCTGGCCACCTCTCCTCTCTTCCACTAAAGCCCACTAAGGCCCATATACCTCCCGGGGGGTCCGGTAACCTCCCGGTACTCCGGTAAAATCCCGATTTCACCCGGAACACTTCCGATATCCAAATATATGCTTCCAATATATAAATCTTTATGTCTCGACCATTTCGAGACTCTTCGTCATGTCCGTGATCACATCCGGGACTCCGAACAAACTTCGGTACATCAAAATGCATAAACTCATAATATAACTGTCATCAAAACCTTAAGCGTGCGGACCCTACGGGTTCGACAACAATGTAGACATGACCGAGACACGTCTCCGGTCAATAACCAATAGCGGAACCTGGATGCTCATATTGGCTCCCACATATTCTACGAAGATCTTTATCGGTCAGACCGCATAACAACATACGTTGTTCCCTTTGTCATCGGTATGTTACTTGCCCGAGATTCGATCATCGGTATCTCAATACCTAGTTCAATCTCATTACCGGCAAGTCTCTTTACTCGTTTCGTAATACATCATCTTGCAACTAACTCATTAGTTGTAATGCTTGCAAGGCTTATGTGATGTGCATTACCGAGAGGGCCCAGAGATACCTCTCCGACAATCGGAGTGACAAATCCTAATCTCGAAATACGCCAACCCAACATGTACCTTTGGAGACACCTATAGAGCTCCTTTATAATCACCCAGTTACGTTGTGACGTTTGGTAGCACACAAAGTGTTCCTCCGGCAAACGGGAGTTGCACAATCTCATAGTCATAGGAACATGTATAAGTCATGAAGAAAGCAATAGCAACATACTAAACGATCGGGTGCTAAGCTAATGGAATGGGTCATGTCAATCACATCATTCTCCTAATGATGTGATCCCATTAATCAAATGACAACACATGTCTATGGTTAGGAAACATAACCATCTTCGATTAACGAGCTAGTCAAGTAGAGGCATACTAGTGACGTTTGGTTTGTCTATGTATTCACACAAGTATTATGTTTCCGGATAATACAATTCTAGCATGAATAATAAACATTTATCATGATATAAGGAAATAAAATAATAACATTATTATTGCCTCTAGGGCATATTTCCTTCACATCTCCCATGGTGGTTTCTCATTAACCGTTTGCAATAGGAAAACCCAATTAGCAAGCTAATTGGGCAATTAGCAGGCTAATTGCCCTATTACTAATAATCCATTTACTAATCTAATTGACATTCATATTAAGCACATAATATATTCCATTTCCATATTAAGGAAGCAGGATTTCATAATTGAAATACATCAGAGTACAACATGATATAGCTTCACCACTCATTTACCCCATTACACAACTGCACCAGCAGCAAATTTCACATGCAACATCTAGAACCTTTCAAAATTAGCATCTTAGACGGTACATAGAGAGATGCATCTCATCTGGAAAACTGTTGAAGCGGAAGGCGAATATTGAGCCTTCATTCATGTTGAAGGTCTTTGCAACTTTAGGCCAGTGCCTGAGGACGATTGACCGTCCATCCTTCGACCTCTTCAGGAACACTTCAATATTGAATCGTGGGTGTTGTATGAAAACTTTCCTCGCCTCCTGACCACAGAGGTGGTTTGAGAGGTAATCATCAGTGAAGCCTGAAAACAAGGTTGTGCATAAATATCTTCTCTATATTGGAAATGGGGCAAAGGAATACAAAAAGGCAAGGTATAATAGTTAGTACCATCTTGTAAACCTCAGTGCTTCCCATTGTTTCCCTACAACATATATAAGGTAGTTAGTCATCAGGTTAAGTAAGGGTTCGCATGTTATCAGTAAAATATGTTGATGATAAATAAGCACATTGTAGATTCATCAGATTAATTCAAGCCACATGGAAAACCCATTTATCCAAACCAAGCATGATTAAGAACTAGGAAATATAGCACTTGTATATGTTTCTCATGTATTAAGTGCAGCCAAATTCGATTTATTCCTCACATGGTATACAATAACAAAATGCAGCCACAATAATTGAACATCGCATTGCAGAATTGAACCAAGTAGCTAACTAAACACCACAACAAATGAATCAAACGTTAATTGAGCACCACATTGCACAATATAACATACTCCTAATAGAAGATCAGAGAGTTAACCAAACCATGCATGCTTAACAACTTGGAAATATTGCACCCTGAAGAATTGAACATCACATTTGCAGAATTGAACCAAGCAGTTAATTGAACACCACATTGCATGACATATAGAACATATACACTATAGCAGAAGATTGCATGGTAAAACTAGAGAGCACAATTCACTAGAATTTGTTAAGGAAAGGCAGTAGCTAGCAAACTGAACATGGGTCCTTATAGTGAGCTAATAAGACAAGCTACTCCTCATTGTCGGAGATATCAATGACGATTGGCTCCTTGGACATGGAAGAGGGCGAGGCCTTCGCATCGTGGGTGCCCTCGTTGTAGTGGTGAGTTGCCTGAGCCGCTCCGGACACCAACCTACTGGCTCTCGAGATGAGGTAAGCATGTGCACGCTGAGAAAACACATCGTAGTCTTCGTCAAAGGCACCGACGGTGGCCTCGAGAAAACGCCACGAACTGTCATTTAAAGCAGCCAACCATGTCGCAGCGTCGGTGCGCGAGGCGTCAACGGTGACCTCAAGGGCGAGGTGCTCCTCCAAGATCTGGGGGTCGGCACAAATGGCAGCCATCACGACCTCATCCGCGCGTGCGACCGCGATTTGCTTCTCCGCTGCCAAATGCACCTTGAGGTCCTGGCCATACTATGTGCACCATGGCTTAGGCCGGCGCTTATTTGGTGGAGGGGTCGGTGATTTGGGTGGAAGGTGTCGCGCTCGTGCCGGCGGTCAGGCCATGTGGATGTGGAAGGAGGAGGAGGATGGGGGTTGGGTGTGGATTACCTGCCCGGATAGGCAAGGCCGAGCAGCGTGAAAGAGGGTCTCCGGCGAGGAGGTGGCGGCGCTGCAAGCAAGGAGTGAAGGTTCCAACTTGGAAAGGAAGGCAGAAAGGGGGGTATGTGGCTTTTGGTAATGGGGAGGGGGGGAGGTAGATATTTTTGCGGAAGCCGAAAATTTGGAATCGCGTCAGCCCAAAAACTGGCGCGCAAAAGTGTCATCAGACATGGTCCCTTATTCAGACACGGTCTGATGATATTTTGTGATGCATCTCACACACTTGGTTATAATAAACTGTGTGGGATCTACTTGATTTTTGGTCTTGATTTGAATTACATAATGGGGTCACAACGGCCATGGACGGTGTTTGAATTGCTAGACCTTTTATCTGCAGTGATCATAAAAGAATTGGAATTATTAAGGGTTCGTTTGGACATTTTTATGCATTAACTGAGTTTTCAATGCATTTATGCGCATAATTCAAATTTCAACTACATGCGCATGCTCCAGTGCATATAAATTCATTGAAAAATCAAATCTTTGTCCTTGGGTGCATGCTTAGGTGCCAGGAAAGAAATGGGAATGGATTTCAAACACCATGGCACCGTTGATTGCCGGCAAAATAGTGAGATGCTTGGTTTTTAAATTCTAGTAAATCCAAAACTTGTCTGAAATTCATGAAACTTGGCATGCTATCATGCAGCGGCATCAACATGTCGTGGTACAAATTTTGTCCCATTTGGGGCAGGTTTGGGTATATGCTTCTCACAAACCGGAGCTTCTCACAACAAGCATGATGATTTTCGGTAGGGAATGTCCCGCCTTTGGGGATGAAATGATATCCATTGCCTCTTATTGCTTTCAAGTTTTTTTCTCGTGTCAACATAGAACAACAGGAGTGTTGTGTGAATTTTTGTGATTTTTCGGGGTTCATTTGGACAATTTTTTGCGTTAACTGAGTTTTCAATGCATTTATCTGCATTATTCAAATTTGAACTACATGCGCATGCGCCAGTGCATATAAATTCGTTGAAAAATCAAATCTTTGTCCTTGGGTGCATGCTTAGGTCCCATGCAAGAAATGGGAATGAATTTCAAACACCATGGCACCGTTGATTGCCAGCAAAATAGTGAGATGCCTGGTTTTCAAATTCTAGTAAATCCGAAACTCGTCTGAAATTCATGAAACTTGGCATCCTAACATGGAGCGGCATTAACATGCCGTGGTACAAATTTTGTCCCATTTGTGGCAGGTTTGGGTATATGCTTCTCACAAACCGGAGCTTCTCACAACAAGCATGATGGTTTTCGATAGGGAATGTCCCACCTTTGGGGACAAAACGATATCCATTGCCTCTTATTGCTTTTAAGTTTTTTTTTCTCGTGTCAATATAGAACAACAGGAGTGTTGTGTGAATTTTTGTGAATTTTCAGGGTTCGTTTGGACATTTTTTGCATTAACTGAGTTTTCAATGCATTTATGTGCATAATACAAATTTGAACTACATGTGCATGCTCTAGTGCATATAAATTCGTTGAAAAATCAAATCTTTGTCCTTGGGTGCATGCTTAGGCCCCATGCAAGAAATGGGAATGAATTTCAAACACCATGGCACCGTTGAGTGCTGGCAAAATAGTGAGATGCCTGGTTTTTTAATTCTAGTAAATCCGAAACTCATCTAAAATTCTTGAAACTTGGCATACTATCATGGAGCGGCATCAACATGTCGTGGTACAAATTTTGTCCCATTTGGGACAGGTTTGGGTATATGCTTCTCACAAATCGGAGCTTCTCACAACAAGCATGATGGTTTTCGGTAGGGAACGTCCCACCTTTGGGGACGAAACGATATCCATTGCCTCTTATTGCTTTCAAGTTTTTTCTCGTGTCAACATAGAACAACATGAGTGTTGTGTGAATTTTTTTGATTTTTTGGGGTTCGTTTGGACATTTTTGCATTAACTGAGTTTTCAATGCATTTATGTGCATAATTCAAATTTGAACTACATGCGCATGCTCCAGTGCATATAAATTGGTTGAAAAGTCAAATATGTGTCCTTGGGTGCATGCTTAGGTCGCATGCAAGAAATGGGAATGAATTGCAAACACCAGGGCACTGTTGATTGCCGGTAAAACATTGAGATGCCTGGTTTCTAGATTATAGTAAATCCAAAACTCGTCTGAAATTCATGAAACTTGGCATGCTATCATGGAAGGGCACCCAACATGCTGTGGTATTTTTCATGTCCATTTTGAGAGAAGGCGCACTCGAATAATGACAGCCAACAAAGGCATTTTGAAAAAAATAGCTGCCACTTTAATATATCAAACGTTTGTATAATTCAAACTGTGTGTGTTCAGTTAACCATACACATGACGCCATGTGTGTTGGTTTTAATGGCTATAGGAGGTGATGTGTGGACAGCTGCTTGACTGAACGGGAGGCTTGCGACCATAGTCCGGTGCGCAGGCTCACCAGGAAGCATACAAGTTGTTCAACGCAGGATCTGTGCATCTCTTCAACACAAACAATTCAGATTACGGTATGCAAATTAAAGCCAGACTTCGGCGCTAAGCCAAGAGATACTTCGATTTGTCAAAATTTGCAGCTAAAAATCAATATCACCATCTATTTTTTGCAACTAGAATTCAGTAATTAAGCATATATTTCCTTTCCTGTTCAATGTTAACCATAAGGGAGTTCAATTTTTTGCACCTTTTTCCAAGTTCACAATGACAATTTACTACTATTTTTGAAGGAATTTTGGAGGATTTTAGGACATACACCCCCACCCCATATTGGTTGCTTCATTCATATGGCTATAATCGTTCATATGAATTTCACCTTTGGATTCATCTGTACTAGTTTTCTTAGGGAATTTTTCATCCAATCCAACCTCTTGTGAAGAAGGCTACATGTTTCTAGATTGTAATCAAATGCCCATGTTAATCATGCCAGATCGAAGATGGCACGTTGGTTCATTTTACCAATCCTGCAAACCAAATGGGCGTGTAGCAGTGTTCAACATTGCATGTAGGCACTAACATGGTCTCTTCTTTTGCAGTGCATATTAGGACCGGTGGATGATGTTTATAACGACAATCACATCGAATGCCTGGATCTACATCTCTCAAATATTACTTTGAACTCCTACCGAGGGACCCCACCAGAGATTACACTCGCCAGGTTCTTTCTTGCCAGAGCAAAGGTGCTGAGTGTACTGAGGTTGAACACGCATTTAATTAGGAAAGATTAATGGCATGATCAGCAGAGCCGACTGGTACTGTTGAATGGAAGTTCCTCCAAAAATGCCAAAGTTCATATGGGACGAACAAATGGCAAAGCAATTGGAAATCATTGTGTCAAACCCATACTTGACTTGTCAGCGGCTGATCCCTTTTCAGAAATGATGCTACTTGCAATGTTTGAATTTGGGCATTGTAATCTTTGAATTTGAACCTTGCAATATTTATGGTATTTGTTATATTGAACCGTTTATGTTCTCTTGTCTCAACGAAAACAGTTCATCTGGGTGAACCGCATGTCGTACATCGCACACACCTTGATCTGGCTGACCGTTTCTTTTTAGTTGCCTAATCACAAACAGTTCATCCGAGTGAATTGTATGCTGTACATCGCACACACCTTGATCTGGCTAACCGTTTCTTTTGTGTTGCCTAATCACAAACAGTTCATCCGAGTGAACTGTATGCTATACATCGCACACACCTTCATCTGGCTGCCCGTTTCTTTTGTTCCTACTCATCAAAAACGGTTAATTGAACTGAACTATATACCCTGAATCGCACACGCAACTAAAATTTGAACCGTGTTTGATGCATCTGCCATCGCAAACGCTTTGCGCCTTATTTGACGGTTTTTTACACCACCGTTTGCAATATTGCATCACACATAGTTTCGTTGAAGGGTCTCTGATCGTAGTGTCGCGTTAGCAGCATCCTCCGCCTCCCGCCTTCGGGCCGCGACGGCGGAGCGGGTGATGATCCCGGCGGTCGACGGTGGGCTTGCGGCCACGGCGGCTGATGATGGGGTGGCGGCCACGACCACCACCTCCCGTCTTTAGGCCGCCGTGGCGAAGCAGGTGATGGCCACGGTGGCCGGCAGTGGGGAGGCGGCCACGACGGCCACCTCCCGCCTTCAGGCTACGGTTGCGGAGCGGGAGATGGTCGTGGCTTTCAATGGTGGTGTGTCGGCAACGGCGGCCGGCAACAACTGCCGACGGGCAGCGGCGGCGGAGCGTGTGGTGGGTGTTCCACGCACACCCAAGAGGGACGCCACGCGCACTACACTACGACGGGGACTGCGCCACCACCGCGGTGTAGCCTCTCAGCTGGAGCTGTCCTCTAATGACGGCGGAGTGGCTGAGCGATGACGATGGACCGGTGCCATTCGTGATTGTGGGAGAAGCACACGAGATAAGCTACAGGGAGGGAGGGAAAAATGCGACGCAGGACTCGCCAGCCATGAGGGTTTATATAGCAGGCCGGCTAGCATTGGGATTTTGGGGGATTTCACCGAGTCGGGCAGGAAGCTTGCGCAGGAACCTACGAGGTTGCGCGGGAACAGGCTCATTGGCGATACATTGGCGGCACCGTTTGGCCAAAAGAACGCCCCCGTGCACTGCGCAAGCTTGCGCTGTAAGCCGTCTGCGGCAGCGGGGTGAAAAGACGTGCGAGAGGAGGACGAAAGGCCGTGCACACATACGCTTAATTAAAAAACTTTTGTGATTTAATTACCTACTATACCCCCGTCCTGGTTTATAAGTGGGATTTAACTAATAAAATGCGAATGCATGTCGCCAAAGATAATATCGTTGGAGTCGTATTTGAACATAGTTTCCAGCTATACAATTTTTGTAACATGCATTAACACTTTTTTTGGTAAAATTTAAGGTTATATACCAGCAAGCGTTTGCCGGCAACACACATGGCTTATTCCATCACAAACAACTTGGATGGATCAACTGTATGCCACGTATCGCACACGCAACTCTAATCTGATTCGTGCTTGATGTCTCCGACATCGCTCGCACAGTTCGTCTTATTTGCCACCTATCACTGTGCCAGCCTCTGATCGCGTCCCTCGGCAAGATCTGCTCGCCGTTAGGCACAGCAGCATGATGTGCTCACCGTTAGGCACCGTGGCGTGGTCTGCTCGTGTCCATTGGCACGCTCTTCTCGCGTTCGTTGGCGCGCTGGGCTTGTGGACACCTTTTCCTTGCGTGTTCAGCTGATATATGCATATATATGGTTTCTCGCCATTGAGGTGACCGTGGAGCGCTCTGCTTGCGTCCCTCCGCGCGCGCTCTGCCAGCAGTTGGGCGTGTGCACGATCTCGTCGGGGGCCCCATATGCATGCGGTTGCGCCGTGCGCGTTGCCATGCGATGCAGTTATGTGCAGCACGATGAAGTTACACGCTGCAAATTAGAACTGCCATTAGGGCCTGCCAATATTCCTGGCCATCCAGCTTCCCCTTTAATTCCCGTTGCCATTATAACCTTAGTATCTTCAACCTTTCGATCGAGCCCCACAACACAACAAGCACACCCACGATGACACATAGAGAGGGGATGTCTAGCGGCGCTCCAATGGAGTTCGGCGAGCATAGAGTGGAGACCCACACGAGGGAGACGGATCTCTTGGTGGTGTACACCATTGACCCGGCCGTGG
This sequence comes from Triticum urartu, assembly GCF_056163025.1. Lineage (NCBI taxonomy): Eukaryota > Viridiplantae > Streptophyta > Magnoliopsida > Poales > Poaceae > Triticum > Triticum urartu. The sequence goes on along the minus strand of NC_141873.1, from coordinate 272,445,308 downwards.
TCGCCGACTACATCAACAGCGTTGAGCAGTTGCTTGCTCGAGACAAGTACAAGGTGGTCGGCATCGACCTCCAGTACACCGCTGGTCGTCCCGGCATTGATCAGAAGGTTGTCGTCACCTAGTTGTGTGTGCGCCATCATGTCCTCATCTACCACTACTGCATGGCCACACAGCCTTGCGACCGTTTCAACAGGTTTGTCAACAGTACCGACTACAAGTTTGCCATGGTGGAAACCGCCGATGATGTAAAAGCACTCAGTGTTACGGGCTTGGCCTGCAAGAACCTTGTCGAAATCCACGACCACTACAGGGTCTGGGGCAGCACAAAGAAGGACACCCTGGTCGAACTCGCCTCGGCCATCATCGACCCCTACTACGAAAAGATGAAGCAGGATGCCCAGAGAACAAGTCCCCTATCCTGGCACAGGGCCTGGATGCGGGAACTGGATGAACCTCACCTCAGGTTCGCGGCCAAGAGAGTGTAAACGTGCTACGAGATGCACAGGCGGATAGTTGACATGAGGAAGTTCCTCGTTACCCAAATCAACGAGCCCGGATCAAGCCACAAGCAGAGCAAGCGTCACAAGAAGTAGATGATGATCTGATTATCGTTTATGCTAATTAATCATGCATGTAATATATAGTTTACTTTATTGGTGTGTGGAAATGTTATGTGTGCAGTAGCCACCTATGTAATTATGCATCTAATAGTTTACTTTGGTGTGTGCAAATGCCATGGTTGTAGTAGCCACCTATGTAAGTGGATGTTTAATTTGATTATGCAAGCATGTCCTTATAAGTGTGTATATAATGTTGTTGTTCTGTATGCAATCCCATGGCACAACACACATGTCTTATTAGCAGCAACCATCTGTGTTATTATCGTTCTTTGCACACATTTCTGATTACAGACCTGTTTGCCGCGTATCGCACCCATCTTGTTATATTGAACCATTTATGTTCTCTTGTCTCAACACAAATCACGTTCCCGAAGGTTTCATTCCGTTTGGACTCCGTTTGATATTCTTTTTCTTCGAAACCCTAAAATAGGCAAAAAAACAGCAATCCTAGGATGGGCCTTCGGTTAGTAGGTTAGTCGCAAAAATAATATAAAAGTTTATAATAAAGCCCAATAATGTCCAAAATAGTAGATAATATAGCATGGAGCAATCAAAAATTATAGATACATTGGAGACGTATCACGATACTCTTTGGTATCTGCTCAACTTATTTATCGCAACAAGAAAATAAATCGCCACTGCTTTACTGTGATTTCTTGTCCATCACTTAGGATCTTACTCATTAGTTGAAAACAAACATTGGTTGTGAAGTTGCCTTTGTCCGGTTTGCACCTTCAGATCCGCCATGGCACGCTCAACACTATACTCGCAATGCTTATTGTTTTCTCCTTTTATATTCCACACTAGTAAAATAACAGTAGACTAAATTTCAAAATTGGGTCCATCGATTTTTGAGAGCTCGCCGGAGTTCGCCGGAGGGAAGGAAGGGTCTCGCCGGAGGGTTGCCCCATTATTTATCTTAGGGTTTCGAGTGGGGGCAGTGGTTGTGGGGGCTGTCGTCTGGCTATGGTGGGGCCTCATCGGAGGCAAAACTCGACGCGGGTGGGGGTAGGTTTAACTAGAGGGATGGCCGAGGGCGGCGGAAGATCAGAGGTGGTGGGCGGTTCAGGGGAGGGCGGGGGCCGGTGGTTCGGCTAGTGACCCATGCGATGGTCTTTAGGGGAAGAATAAGAGGCAAGGAAGAAGAAGGGTTAGGAGACTTAGAATCTTCATCCAACCGCCTAAAATGGTCGAGTGACCCAAATGACGAAAGTCAGGTGCTTCGAGACATACTTGCAAGCAGTGCTCGTCAACCCATCAAGCTAAACAACATGCCACTCATAATTCCAAACTTAGTTTCTCAAATACAAATCTGATATGATGCTAACATGTACTAAAACAGAGAATGTTTAATTGGTCTGTTAATCTTCCTACTTTACTTTCGAAAAGAACATGTGCCACATATCGAGGGACTGCAGGGAGTTGCGTTCTTTATGCGCTTTGGTTCATCATGTGTGGCCAACCAACATTTTATTATCCAAAATATGCTTGCTCTTCTTTAGCATGCTCCTCTTCTGTTCTTCCTTTGTAAGTACTCTCTCCATACCTAAATATAAGTCTTTGTAGAGATTCCTCCATGGAATACATACGAAGAAAAATCAGTGAATCTACACTCTAAAATGTATCTATGTACACCCGTATGTGATCCATAGTGGAATCTCTACAAAGATTTGTATTTAGGAAAAAAGGGAGTATAATAGTTGTATAGTATGTTCTTTGTAGTGAAGAGGAGCAAGGACATTGCAGTGTACAGGTCTATTCGGTCGCTTGTCATGGACGCTTTCAACTCTTCATATTGGTCTTCATGTCGATTGTCATGGATGCTTTCAACTCTTCGTATTCGATCGTATGTGTCGCCTTTGAGAGTTAGACTAATAGTAACAGTACTGCGCCTTCAGTTGTAGAGAGCTGGTACGCGAAGCCTCTCTAGCTATTGAGGGAGTCCTGGATTAAGGGGTCCTCGGGCGTCCGGCCTGTGTGACTTGGGCCGGACTAATGGGCTATGAAGATACAAGACAGAAGACTCTCTCCCGTGTCCGGATGTAACTCTCCTTGGCGTGGATGGAAAGCCTGGCGTTCGGATATGAAGATTCCTTTCTCCATAACCGACTTTGTACAACCCTAGTCCCCTCCGGTGTCTATATAAACCGGAGGGTTTAGTCCGTAGAGGCAATCATAATCATACATGCTAGACTTCTAGGGTTTTAGCCATTACGACCTCGTGGTAGATCAACTCTTGTAATCCTCATACTCATCAGTATCAATCAAGCAGGACGTAGGGTATTACCTCCATCAAGAGGGCCCGAACCTGGGTAAAACATCGTGTCCCCTACCTCCTGTTACCATCAACCTTAGACACACAGTTCGGGACCCCCTACCCGAGATCCACCGGTTTTGACACCGACATTGGTGCTTTCATTGAGAGTTCCACTACATCGTCACCAGAAGGTTCGATGGCTCCATCAATCATCTACAACAAAGCTGCCCTGGGGGAGGTTTTCCTCCCCGGCCAGATCTTTGTGTTCGGCAGCTTCGCACTGCGGGCCAACTCGCTTGGCCATCTAGAGCAGATCGACAGCTACACCCCAGGTCACCAGATTAGTTTTGGAAATCTGGACTATGTCACTGATATCCGAGGAGACTTGATCTTCTAAGGATTCGCGCCCTCAATCTACGCTCTGGCCTTAGATCCGGAGCATATGGCCAGGTCCGAAGACAGGCTCCCTGAGCTCGCCAGACTATCTGCGGCCACTAAGCCCGTTGTGGGAGAACCGGGGGAAGTAGTGTCGCCGGCATCCTTCATGGAGCCGGACCCTTCTCCGGACATGGGCTACGAATCCTCGGAGTCAGCATCGTGTGAGTTCGGCCAAGGAGTCTTCCTCTGGCCGTACTCCATGGGCTCTCTTCTCTCAGGCCAAACCTTGCCTTTAAGTGAAGCTCTGGACTTGATGCGACCCCTTGTCATTACAGAGGAGCAACATCCGAACTATGCCCAGCCCAGACTAGGGGCTGAGAGCAGGGAATTTTACGTCCCACCCGCCACCCACTTTATAGACACTGTCGAGGACTTAACAAACATGCTCGATTATGACTCCGAAAACATTGATGGTATGGATGACGATGCCGGAGAAGAGGAGGCCAAAACCCGTCGTTTACCGGACGCTGGTCGGCCACCTCTTCGTATGACATGTACATGGTGGATACACCCAAAGAAGCTAACGGCGATGACAAAGAAGACCCAGTCGAGGATAAACCTCCTGAGATACAGCCAAAGCACCGATGATAGCGGTGCCGCTGTAAGTCACGCCGTAGAAAAGACAGTAATACCAGCACAGGAGAAAACAATACTCTTGACGATGCCGAGGACAATGAAGATCCCGTTGAGCCAACGTCCGAACAGGACGAACAGGAAGATGGGCGAGTCAGCCCTGATGAACAGGTCGTAAATGAAGACTCGGAGGACAGTAACTATCTTCCGCTCTCCGAGGATGAGGTGAGCCTCGGCAACGAGGATTTTATCTGTAACATCCCAATTTTTATTAATTTGGATGTTAATAGAATCATTCAATGCATATCTTATTTCTTTGCATTTTGGAGTTTTTGAAATATTCAAATGATAGTTTTCCACCCGAGAAAAACAAATGAGAGGGGATAAGATGACTTCCTCAAAATATAAAAGAGTGGGAAATTTTATTTTGAATATTATTTGAAGTTTTGTAGTTTATTGGTATTTATTTTATTTGCAAAAGGTGCATTAATTGCATTAATTGCATTAGGAAAATATTTTCAAAATGTTCTGTGCTTAAGTTAATGTTCATTAGGCTCTAAATATTGCTTAGTTATTTTAGAAATTATTGTGGTGTTTTTATTAATTCATTTGAATTGTTTAGGGACACTTTAGTCTTAGGTTAAAAAAACACACGCACACACGCACTCACCCGCCTGGACCGAAACGAGTTCGGCCCAGGGGCGCGCGCGCTCAGCCAGCCGCGCCAGGCCAGCCAGCCCAGCTGGCCATTTGGCCCAAGGCCAGCGCCCAGCGCCCGACGCCTTCCGCACCGGTCGACCGCCCGCGCCCCCTCTCGCTCGCTACCGCCGCTGCCACTGCCAGGCAGGCCCCGCCTCGTCAGCTCGTCCCCAACCTCCCGCACGGCGCGGGATAAACATCCGTGCCTCGTCGCCGCAACCACCAGCCGCCTCGCGCTTGGATAGAGCTTATCCGCAGCTCCCGAGCTCTCTGCCCTCGCCTATATAAAGGCCAGGACCCCCTCTTCCATCCTCGCCATCTCGCTTCTTCCCACGCCGCCTCTACTACTCGCCGTCATCGTTCGCATCTCGCCGGAGCCGCGCCACTCCGTCATCCATTTCGTCGTCTGTGGCACCCCCTAGCTCTCCTTCCTTTCTCAATTGGATCCCCGCGACAACGCGCATCGTTTTGACACATTTTTTGCCCCTAGGTACCGTCGGAGCCGCCGCACCGTCGACGCCGGAGTTCCGAAGGCCGCCGTCTTCGCCCCGCCCCGTCCGGACGTCGCTGACACACGCCGACACCACCTTCGCGACGCCCAAGCCATGCCGCACCTCCCCGTCTTCTTCCCCGACGCCGAGGACCGCCGTAGCCACCGTCCCCTCCATCACCAACGCCGCGCCGCCGTCTTCGTCGTCGTCGGCCACCACCACCACCCACTGTAAGCCGCCGCCCCACTCCCGCCCGTTAGATCGATCCCCGACGGCCCAGATTAGATTAGGTTCGGTTTTTTTATTTTTGCGAAGAGGTACGCGGTTAACCGCGGTTCCCTTAGACCGTGCGGTTTATTTAAACCGAGCGTCGGTTTTCTTTAATTAGCCACCGCCATTGTTTTTTTCTTATTTAGCGGCCATTCGCCGTATAGCCTCCGCAGCGGACGCTGCTCGGCCAACCAGGAGCCGCCACGTGGCCAGGGACCTGTTGGCAGTAGTTTTTCTTCACCATTTAGTCCCTGTAAATAGCAGATTAGTCCCTGATCTTAGATTAACCATAACTTCTTAACCGTAGATCCAAATTCGATGAAACCAGCGGCAAATTCTTCGTATTGTCTAGATCTATCCAGTAGCATAGTTTTTGAAAACTTTTGTTAGATTCAAATTTGAATTTATTCAGATTCAAATTCAAACTTCAAATAGCCATATCTCCCAAACTGTAGCTCCGATTAAGTTGATTCCTTTTGCATGCTGTCACTGTAGCAAAGCCCTATCACCTGAACCTTTGTCACAATAATTTTCACACACTAGATTCTGCCCTTCAATATTTTACTAGTATGCATAGTATGCACTATACTTCACATCGCTCCTTGAACCATAGGACTATGTTGTTTTGCACTTAGTATATTTCTGTAGTAGCTTAGTGTGTTGTATGTTCATTTGGTTTTTCCGAGACTTTTTGCTATGCATGTTCTTTTGGTCTCTGGAATGTTGCTTATGTTTGTTTATCTTCTTTGCGATAGATTGCCTGGAGTGCGAAGCAGAATATTATCAGTCTTTAGAATTCAACCAGCAGTACCAAGGCAAGTTGCATCTTGATCATGTTTCATTACCTATGTTTTTATTAGGCACTTAGTTCTTTGCGATAGGACTGCATGGTAGGAATTGATGCTGCATGACTATGCTTTTCACCCAGTAGTTCATTGAGGTAGGTCTGAACCTTATAACATTGTCGCCATCGTTTTACATTATGTTGCTTCCTAAGTAGACGTGGATTGGGGAGTGAACATTGTAAAGTATGAGTGACAATGTAGTAAATAGGACCTAAGATAATTAATGAACTACCTGGGCGGAAACTTGTTGGAATGGCGGCGAAGTACAGTGGGGCACGCATGGGAAATCCATGGTGGTGCACCACTAGTGGACCGTCCGCTCAGGCTCAAAGAGATCAATCGTATTCTCATGTCTAGAAGCTTACGTGTGCAGCCACAAGCCAATATGGGCTCTGGCTTAGTCGAGTAGTTAGTGTGACCCCTTCCGGGATGGGCTAGCAGATGTAGAATGACGTAGGTGTACCGGCCTATCTGTGGGTTAAGGGGGAACATTTTCAAAAGACTATGTCTCGATCTTCCGATCATGGAGGTGGTCGAGTCTTGTGGGGAAAAGTGCACAACCTCTGCAGAGTTTTCAACCTAATCGATTAGTCGTGTCCCCGGTTACGGACAACTTGAGCATCTAGTAGTGGAAATGTTAGGAGATCTCCTCACCTTTAATTAAACAGTTGGGTTTTAAATGAAACTTGGGGACGGATGGAGTTGGATTTGCCAACTCATCCTATGCAAATGTGTAGTAGTAGAATAACAATCTTTTCTAATAGGGAAAAACTAGCTTTATGCAAAAAAAACTAAACTTAGAGCTTTCCACCAGCCAAACTACATGTAAAAGTAGGTTCATTACACTATGATGTGACTTACCAGTACATTCAATGTACTGACCCATTTGGCTGCAACTTATCACGTTGCAGATATATCCGACGAGGATTAAGGTGCGATAGGTCGATGTTCTACACTCAACCTTGCTCGTGGAGTTGGACTCATTTACTTCTTTGCTTCCGCAGTATTTGCTTATTGGCTTTATGCCCTATTTTGTAATAAATGTATTGCTCCTGGACTATCGATGTAATAAAGAGATGTGTGTTATTTCTATTATTTCATCGAGTATTGTGTGTGCTAGCAAGTCGATCCAGGGACTAGCACGGTAAGCACAGAGACTTCGACTCTTACCGAGTCGGGTCGCTACATTATCGTGCCTGAGGAACCTCTCGAGCAGGAGTGCTTTAAGCGCTGGCTAATAGCCACTACAAGGAGGCTTAAAAAAGTAGTAGCAGCTTCAAGCTGATCAAGATATGCTAAACCATAGATGGACTAATTTCCTAGCCGCCGAGGAATCTGGCCTCGAGCGCCCAACCAAAAGTTACCCAAAGCGCAAATTGCTACCTCAATTTGATGATGAGGCACTTGAGCCCATACCATGAGTGCGTAATGCGGCTGATCGACCACCACATGGCCGGGACAAAGTGGCATCTCAAGCCGAACACCAGCCCATCCTACCTCGCCGTAAAGGAAGAGATAAAACAGCTCGGGGATGTACATATGACCTACGGCAGGACCTGGACAGACCAGATCGATCTACGGAACGCGGGGGCGTGCCCCGACACGCAATGATGGCCATCTAGCCGGACGTGACAAGCATAATCATGCCCGGGCCGAAAACCGCAGACGAACTCCATCCGAGCTACGTCGCTACATGGCCCGATATAGAGGCACCGCACACCCCCTCTGCTTCACTGATGAAGTAATGGAACACAAATTCCCAGACGGGTTTAAACCAGTGAACATCGAATCATATGATGGGACAACAGACCCCACGGTATGGATTGAGGATTTCCATCTCCATATTCATATGGCCCGTGGTGATGATCTTCACGCCATCAAATACCTCCCACTAAAACTAAAGGGACCAGCGCAGCATTGGCTAAACAGCCTCCCAGAGAACTCCATTGGCAGCTGGGAAGACTTGGAAGACGCCTTCCGCGAGAACTTCCAAGGTTTATATGTCCGGCCTCCAGCATTATCCAGTAGCCTGAGGAGTCAGCTAGGAAGCTCTGACTAGCTTCTTAAATAAAAGGAACCAAATTGTGGATTGTCCGGACGCCGAAGCCCTTGCGGCCTTTAAACATAGCGTCCGAGACGAGTGGCTCGCCCGCCACCTTGGTCAAGAAAAACCAAAATCCATGGCAGCCCTTACCGCTCTGATGACCCGCTTTTGCGTGGGAGAAGACAGCTAGCTCGCTCGTAGAAGCAACATCACCAGTGATCCGGGCACTTTCGAAGTTCGAGATGGCAACAGCAAGCCACGACGCAATAAACACAACCGTCGAAATAATAATGAAGGAACGCAAGACACGGCGGTCAACGCCGGATTCAGCGGCTCCAAACCTGGTCAACGGAAAAAGGCATTCAAGGCAAACAGAGATGGACCATCCAATTTAGACAAGATCCTGGATCGGCCCTGCCAAATTCATGGCACCCCCGATAAACTAGCCAATCATACCAACAGAAGCTGTTGGGTCTTCAAACAAGCCGGCAAGCTTAATGCCGAACAGAAGGGGAAGGGGCCGCCCGATGACAGCGATGACGAAGAGACTCTCCAACCGAACACCGGCGGTCAGAAGCAATTTCCCCCCGAAGTAATAACAGTAAACATGGTATATGGCACGCACATCCCTACAGGGAAGCGTAAACACACACTATGGGACGCCTACGCCATAGAGTCGGTCGCCCCAAAATTTAGCCAATGGGCGGCCTGCCCGATCACTTTTGATCACAAAGACCACCCAGCTAGTATCTGTCACGAAGGTTCGGCAGCTCTGGTCCTCGACCCAATTATCGATGGGTTCAGTCTCACGAAAGTCCTTATAGACGGCGGCAGTAGCCTTAACCTACTCTACCAAGACACTGTCCGCAAAATGGGCATTGATCCTTCAAGAATCAAGCTCACCACAACTACCTTCAAGGGAGCAGTACCCAACATAGAAGCTCACTGCGCGGGCTCAATTACATTGGAAGTCATTTTCAGCTCGCCGAATAACTTCCGAAGCGAAGGCTTGACCTTCGATATTGTCCCGTTCCACTGTAGCTACCATGCATTGCTCGGGCGCACCGCTTTTGCTCATTTTAATGCGGTCCCACATTACGCCTTTCTGAAGCTTAAGATGCCCGGTCCATGCAGTGTCATCATGATAAACGGAAACACGGAACGCTCACTCCGTACAGAGGAGCATACTACGGCTACTGCAGCCGAAGTACAAAGCGGCCTCATCAAGCCGCGTATCTCTTTGGCCATCAAGCCGCCGGTCTCTATTAAACAGGACCAATCAATCTCAGAGCTGGATTAGCAGTTCGGCCTCCGTCGTTCGCCTCATATAGCCGTGAAGTTTGTACCGCGCATACATAATTATGCACTTAAAATACCCTGGTCATCGGTGGATGCACAATACGGACAGGCCTACAGACAGGTTGGGTTACCCACACCTGTATTGATGAGAATCCCGCAATAAGGGGACACGATCTGTGCTTCGACAGGACGTGCCAATAAAACCGCATCTTGAAATGTGGAGCAGGAGGCTAAAGAAAAAACGGTTCGAAGTAATGACCGGGCGGGGATGTGATGTCGCGCTACAAAAGTTGTCAGCATATTGGACTCATGAAATATTATAATCTCTGCGGTTGTGTGTGGTATTTGTTTTGCAGAGCCGGACACGTTTTCTGTGGATGTTTTGGAGCATTCGGAGGAGGAACCCGCCTTGCAATGACGAAGACAATCTGCGCGCCGGACACATCATCATTGAAGCCTGGTTCAGGGGCTACTGAGGGAGTCCTAGATTAAGGGGTCCTCGGGTGTACGGCCTGTGTGACTTGGGCCGGACTAATGGTCTATGAAGATACAAGACAGAACACTCTCTCCCGTGTCCGGATGGGACTCTCCTTGGCGTGGATGGCAAGACTGGCGTTCGGATATGAAGATTCCTTTCTCTGTAACCGACTTTGTACAACCCTAGTCCCCTCCGATGTCTATATAAATCGGAGGGTTTAGTCCGTAGAGGCAATCATAATCATATAGGCTAGACTTCTAGGGTTTTAGCCATTATGATCTCGTGGTAGATCAACTCTTGTAACCCTCATACTCATCAATATCAATCAAGCAGGACGTAGGGTATTACCTCCATCAAGAGGGCCTGAACCTGGGTAAAACATCATGTCCCCTGCCTCCTGTTACCATCAACCTAAGACGCACAGTTCGGGACCCCCTACCCAAGATCTACCGGTTTTGACACCGACAGCTGTACCGGCAATACTAGCACATATATTCCAGCAAGTTCCACTTTCCTGATTTTACTCCCGATGCTTAGGGTTTTCCCATTATATCTACACTACGATCTGCGTAGGTGCTTGGTGTCCTACTAGTAGTTGTGCACCCTTTAAAGCTAAATAACACACCAATCATTTGTCCTAAGGTTCTTCAAATACGAATGTGATATGATATTAACATTAGCTAGAAGACACACATTTAGTTGGTTAAGTAATGCTCCCACTTGAGTTTCCAAATGCATGTGGCCACATATAGAGAGACATCATAGAATTGCATTTCTTTGGGTGCTCTAATTCATCATGGGTGGGCAACCAACAATGTATAGAAAGAAGGGGAATCTCAATAATACGCTTCCCCTTCTATTCTTTAACATGTTCCTCTTCTGTTCTTCTTTAGTAAGTACAGTATGTTCCTTGTAGGAAGGGGAGCAGGGACATCTATAGTCGATAGCTCTATTGGGCCGGTTTTGCTACATGATTTCGCATTTCGAGTTGGTCTGCCATAATATCCTGGAAATGGTGGGAGCCATGCTGTCTTTGATAGACTAAACTGATAGTAATAGCTGTGCGCCTGCAGATGAATAAAGCTGGCCTGTAGCTGATCGATAGGCTGAATATTAGTAGTGGCAAAACCCTGTATTTTCCAGCCAGTTCCGCTTCCCCGATTTATTTATGGTGGTTATGGTGTACCCATATTATCTACACTATGATCTGCCTACTGGCTCTGCGCTCTCGTTATCATGGTTTGGCAATAAACTTTATATACGGTATATTTGTTGGGGGAACGCAGTATTTAATTTTTTTCCTATGATCACGCAAGATCTATCTAGGAGATGCATAGCAACGAGATGGGAGAGCGTGTCCACGTACCCTCATAGACCGAAAGCGGAAGTGTTTAGTAACGCGGTTGATGTAGTCGAACGTCTTCACGATCCAACCGATCCAAGTACCGAACGTACAGCACCTCTGTGTTCAGCACATGTTCAGCATGATGACGTCCCTCAAGCTCTTGATCCAGTAGAGGGTCGAGGGAGAGTTCCGTCAGCACGACGGCGTAGCGACGGTGATGATGAAGTTACCGGCGCAGGGCTTCACCTAAGCACTATGACGATTTGACCAAGGTGTTAAACTGTGGAGGGGGGCACTGCACACGGCTAAGAGATTGTCTGTTGTACTTTGGGATGCCCCCTAGCCATGTAAATAAAGGTGGGGGAGGAGGAGGCCGGCGTCCAAGGAGGGCGCGCAAAGGGGGGAGTCCTTCTTGGACTCCAAGTCCAAGTGGGATTCGGCCCCCCTCCTTCCTTCCACCAGAGAGGGAATGGGGAAGGGAGAGAGAGGGAGAAGGAAAGAGGGGGGCCGCGCCCCCTCCCCTAGTCCAATTCGGTTTGGGCAAGGGGGGTGCGCCTCCTCACGTGGCATGCCTCCTCTCCTCCACTATGGCCCAATATGCCCAATAACTTACACGGGGGATTTCCATAACCTCCCGGTACTCCGATAAATCCCTGAACCATATCGGAACCATTCCGATATCCATATATAACCTTCCAATATTTTAATCTTTACCTCTCGACCATTTCGAGACTCCTCATCATGTCCGTGATCTCATCCGGGACTCCGAACAAACTTTGGTCATCAAATCACATAACTCATAATACAAATCGTCATCGAACGTTAAGCGTGCAGACCCTACGGGTTCGAGAACTATGTAGACATGACCGAGACACATCTCCGGTCAATAACCAATAGCGGAACCTGGATGCTCATATTGGCTCCTACATATTCTACGAAGATCTTTACCGGTCAAACCGCATAACAACATACGTCATTCCCTTTGTCATCGGTATGTTACTTTCCTGAGATTCGATCGTCGGTATCTTCATACCTAGTTCAATATTGCTACCGGCAAGTCTCTTTACTCGTTCCGTAATGCATCATCCCGTAACTAACTCATTAGTCACATTGCTTGCAAGGCTTATAGTGATGTGCATTACCGAGAGGGCCCAGAGATACCTCTCCGATACACGGAGTGACAAATGCTAATCTCGATCTATGCCAACTCAACAAACACCATCGGAGACACTTGTAGAGTATATTTATAATCACCCAGTTACGTTGTGGCGTTTGATAGCACACAAAGTGTTCCTCCGGTATTCGGGAGTTGCATAATCTCCTATTCAGAGGAATATGTACAAGTCATGAAGAAAGCAATAGCAATAAAACTAAACGATCATTATGCTAAGCTAACGGATGGGTCTTGTCCATCACATCATTCTCTAATGATGTAATCCCATTGATGAAATGACAACACATGTCTATGGTCAGGAAACTTAACCATCTTTGATTAACGAGCTAGTCTAGTAGAGGCACACTAGGGACATTCTGTTTGTCTATGTATTCACACATGTACCAAGTTCCCGGTTAATACAATTCTAGCATGAATAATAAAAAATTATCATGATATAAGGAATTATAAATAACAACTTTATTATTGCCTCTAGGGCCTATTTCCTTCAATATTATGAACCTATCATCTGCCAACTATCCTTACATCTAGAGCTCCCAACAGGGAGCCTATTTCTGTGTGTAGTTGTGCCAGATCATATTAATCTACTCACCATATTACAGCACACATGTGCTCTCTCATCTGAATCCAGTGATAGCACACAAGGGTTTACAAGGATCCCCTATTATATTACAATATCGTCTGCATTACAAAGATAATCTCACTACTATTTACGTTTTCATGCTTTTCAGATATTGTACATAATCACAATGAATATAAGAATGCGCACATCAGAAGAATATTGCAGAACAGTTCGATTGGTAACAAACATGGCATCAAGGGATTGAGGTCCATTGTGGATGCTATGAAACCCACATGCTCCCGACCTATATAATTGTATTCAGAATATGATCCTAATGACTATTCTCAGCTCAAGGAGTCAAAGGCAGATGGCCTATCATGTTCACCCAATAAGGTGCCTAATCGAATTTGGTAAGGTTTTATTGGTTGCACATATCTTTCATAATGTCTCTTGCATTTCTTTTGCTTCGTTGCACCGCCATTCGCTTAGTTTACTCATGATATATGTGAAGATGCCATGCCCATCCATTATCAACACCTATTCCATTTGTCATCATACCATGTTTTTCCATTCAAATGTTGTTCTTGTGTTTCAGACATCCAAAAGGAAGAGGGTGATTGCAGAACCTGAAGGAGAACAAGAAAAGTCCTTGAAAAAGGTGGTGCTATCGGAGAAATCACATAGTACCCGACATATATTGGCGATAGAACCAGCGCCGCAAAACCTTGGATATTTTAACTATGCTGGTCGCTGCTTTGCTCTTGTGAGTACCTATTGTCCTATCAATGTCCTTACATTCATACCTGCTGAATTGCGTGACATCATTGTGCATTATAGCTTGCTTATCCACTGTTCACTCCAAATTATCTAATCTATATTAATGCTTAAATTAATGTAGAATAATCCCAATGCTTATGAAGAAATTCAATTATGCATTGTTCTTGTAAGTATCTGCTGTCCTTCGTCACTTTACTTATATTTGTCAGCTAGTTCTTCATGTACAGTTTGCATCTTATTTTCCCTTGTCCTCCATTTTCTACACATAAGATCCACATTTAGTCTTGCCAAAATATTGAATAAAACCAATGTTACTGAAGAAGTTTAGCTACGCATTGCTCTTGTCAGTGCCTTTTGCCTGTATGTTGTATTTACATTTGTACTCTGCATCTTAAGTTCAATAATCACCATTTGTTCCTATATTTTCACATCTATATTTATCTTAACAAAATGTAGAATAAAGGCAATGCTCTTGAAGAAGAGTGTGCGGTAAAGTTCTTGAATCTCCCCCCATCGATATGGACAATGGCTTTATAGAGTCTATCTTCACTACTAATGTAAGTTTGTCCTCCTCAAGCCTTCAAACTTTGTTGTGTATATTTGGATAGCTATGAGTGCAAACGCTATTTATTTTTGTCGTCTGCATCAAATTGCTTGTTCAAAGTTTATAAAGAATAAGTACATAAACATAAGTTTGTCCTTCTTAATTTCAGTCTTTAGTTGTACAACCTAGTTCCTTATTCGTACCATGTAAATTAAACTAAACATACCAAGTTATCTTCTTTAGCACTATGTGTATGCTTGTGTTCTTGATCTGTAATCCAGTGGTGTGGTGAAACTACCAACAACAACACAATGTCATATCCTGCTATGTCTCAACTATGAACAATGCCATATTATTAATGTTATTTAAATCTTCTCTTTATTTACCAATCTGAAATGGTACAAATTGACAATACACTCACCATTCATGCTTATACATTGTTTAGAACTACATGTCTGCTTGTGTTCTTGATCTGTAATCCAGTGGTCTCGTGAAGCTGGCCGCTCCTGCACAATGCCATTTCCTGCCGTCTTAACTATGAACAATGCCTATGATGTTAATGCTATTTCAAACCATGTCTCTTTATTTCTGACAAAGAAATGAGATGAATTGACAGAGCTGATGCTTATACGTGCAAAACCTATTATCTACCTACTTGTTTCTCTTTCAGGGTGACAGCACTGCTGGTAGGAAGAACTACCACAATGACAGTGAGACGAACCCATTGTTTGTCCATCTAACATATATTCTAGAGAAGAAAGCAACACAACTTGAGGGTAGGGATACAACCACAAAGTCATATCTTTTTGTAGTGTTGAACTTACTCAGTGACACAAGCTCGATGAAGTCGCCGCCTAAATCTGTTCGACTTCTTCAGTCTAAAATTCAAGCAGAAAGGCATGCTTCCACTCAAATCCGTCTAGAACTCCAATCTATATGCAAGATTAACCATAAGTACATGAGTCTGTTGATGCTAAGCAGTTTAAGTTGGTGGATATAAGCGTCAAAGAAGCGCAGTCTCATCGGGTTGCTAAGTTGCTCGCGCTGCAGCTGCTGGGTCGGGCTAACCTTTCTTGAACTGTGTTGAAGTGCTATCAGTTCTGTCTATTATTTTGTCATTCTGTTAACTTCCACTGGTGGCGACCTGCCCAATTTACGGAATCTGCTATCTGGTTGACTTTATTATCATTGGCGGCAAACTTTGATGCCTAGGGGATGTAATATGATGTAATTTTTTTGTTGTATAGTCTAGGTTTATTCTTCGTCACGATGTTGTAATTTATTTGTTGTTTCTGCTATCTTCGCTCTAAGAAAAGGTCGTAATCTTCGATCGGTGTGCAATGAGCCAATAGGTTAGGTTTATAAAATAATAATTTCTGTACTAAAACTGGCCGGTCGCCAATCTCTAGTACGGGCTGAACCGTGCGCCTACAATCATCTTGGGCCATTAGTTATGTCTACTCTAAATCTGGCCCACTATTAGTTTCGGGCCTTTAAAAGGCCAAGTTAACCGCTTCCCTTAATTGGGCCGGAAAATCAAATAGGTTTTTAATAGGTTGGAAACTAGATCCAGCCTTAATTGTGGTGAACAAATCACGGGTCGACAACGTGCTATAATATAAATCGGCCCATTATTGGCCCATTCGGGTGACGGGCCATTAACAGGGTGAAATGTTTTTGGGCCTTAGCTGACCCAATTACCTGACAGGCGGGAAGGAGGCCGGATGTATAATGGGCCAAAATTAGGCCCAACACTCTCAAGGGAATTTAACGGGCCGATACGCGGTTTGGGCTAGCATGTATCCATGAAGGTTATGGGCCGTTAAGAGGCCGAAAGTAACTACAGACCATAATTAGGCCCAGGTGCAACTCGGGCCTTTAAATGGCCGAAAGTGAAACCAGGCCGAAAGAGGCCCATATGTAGACAGGGCCGCTAACAAGCCGAAACTAATATCGGGTCGAACTGTTAAACATGCCATTAAGAGGCCGAAGAGAAAATCAGGACCCCAATGGGCCGAATAGCATAGTAGCTGTTAAAAGGGTTGTATCTATTATGTGTCATAATTTGGCCCAAGAAATGAAAGTCAGTTAATGGGCTGGATCAGGTATGGACCTTAATTTGGCCCAAACTATTGCAGGCTATTAACGGGCCGGATCTGATATGGGACATAAACTGGCCCAGAATATTGCAGTCATTTAACGGCCCGTATTTGATGTGGGCCATAATTTGGTCCAGAAAATGTTAGGCTATTAACAGGCCGGCCCATTAGATCTGACGAAATCTTGTGGGCTTGTTCCTGGGCCATCTTTTAAACCTATATGGGCCTCTATTGGGCCATCCAACGTGTCAACGTTTCATTGGCGATTCTTGTCAAATGGACGGTTGACATCTGTCCCAACACCGAGCCGACACATGGATCGTCGGCGAATGAGAATTTTACACGTGGAAAATCGCCATTGGTCCGAGTTTTACAATGGGTTATCGGATCCAAACTGGAACCCGAAGCTTAACGGCGACCCGTTACGGTGGATGTCACGTGTCGGTTATCCTTGACGAATGCACTTCTATGACATGCGATTTATCGTCATGGAAGTGGACACTTCTGTGATGATAATTTTGGTAATGTCATGGAACACTTCTACGACAACACAGGTATGACTATCTTGATTCTGTCATAAAATCATCATGGATGTACATGCATGACAGAAAACGTGACCTACTGTGACAAAATCCTATCATCACGGAAATGGTTTTTTTTGTAGTGAATACATGAGCACAAGCCATCGATATAGCACTATCGGTGGAATAGAGTATGATGTTGGAGGTTGTATGGAGAAGACAAAAAAAGTCTCACATTGATGAGGATAATCAACGGGCTATGGAGATGCCCATAAATTGTGTTGTGGGTGGACATGATCACCTATGGGGCCATGAGCCCCTTGTGGTTCGGCAAGGGGAAGATCACATTGCACAAAGAGCAGAAGTTGTGGGAGCAGCACGACAACGATGACACATGTGATTTTTACCCAGGTTCGGGCCGCCATGAGGCATAAAAACCTACTCCTGCTTTGGTGGATTGAGTGGAGGAACACAAAAGCACACAACGCTCGAGCCGAGCAAGGTTGCCTCGGGGGAGGAGCAGCTATGCGCGTACAAGCATGAGGGGTCTGAATCCCTCTCTAGGTTGCCTCGGGCCTCCTTTTATAGCTCATGGGGTAACCACAGTGGCAAAACAGTCTTTATCTAATGATTAGATAGCTAATAGTGCTATCATACCTAACTCTAGCAATTAGGACAAAGTGCATTAAATGCATTGCTAAGTGTCATGTGGAGGTTGAAGCCCGGCAAGCCTGGCGTGTCGCTTACTCATCTCCTTCTTATATACCTTACACGCCTCTGGACGGGTGTCACATGAGGGTAATCTATCTTCCAATGGGTTGCCACGTGTTTAGTGGAAGCCACTTAATCATCTTGGAGGCATGACACCGCATCGATAAGTGACTTGCGTCGCTGTGAGGTGGAGTGGTGGTGCCTTGGTGGGGTTCTCTGCTTTTGGCGGTCCCAGCATGCCTGCAGGGGAAGTCTTGGACTCACCCTTGGGGCGGCCTTGACCTGAGCAGGCGCTCCTGCCCGGCAAGGGAGGCTTTCACAAGGTGATACATTGTTGTATATTTAACTTGGTCTTCTTGATCCGCTCCTTGATCCCACAAAGAGCCGTTCTTTTGGCTTGGTTTTGCTTTTGTAGGTTGGTGCTAGATCATCCCTTAGTCGAGCCCTGGCTGCCGGGGCCGAAGCTTCCTTGTCCGCGCACAAGTCAGGGGAAACATACACCCCTGTTTGTGTACCCCGACAAAAGCCCCCGGGCCTGAGCCATAAGTATCGCTGGGCACGTTGGGTTAGGCCCCAAACTGTGCACAGACACGTGTCGAAGAAGTTCTACACATGCAATGGTTGTCATGATGACCAGTCAATCCAACGCCCACTCCGTGTAATTATCGCAGGTCGTGGGGTTGTGGAATAGTAGCAGTTAATGGGTAATGCGTCTATAGAAACGGTAACTTTCTGAGAAAAGATAGTGAAGAGCCATCCCCCCCATGCCTGTTCCCAATAAAAGGAAAAAACGCGAAGGGGCGCTGCTCATTCGTATCTATCTCCTCTCCCATCATCTTCCTCCTCGAGCCAAGCAACCGCCCTCATCGCCATTACTTGCCACCAAAGCTCCACTAGATCTTTGGTCCATCCAGTGAGCTCACGATATGGGGAAAAGATGGCTGGTGCAAAGGGGAAGCGGGTGGCCACCGCAAGGGATACCGTCACAGAGGGGAAGAAGAAAAGGGCGGAGGAGCTAGACAGGAAGCGGCAGGAAGACGTGGTCTTCTTACCGTCAAGCTTGGATTCCAATACTATGATCGTGAAGTATGTGTATATGTGGGGTAGGGAAGTCCCGAAAGGGCATGGAGCGCCCGTGGTCTTGCCGGAGGGGGGTCAAGGTACCACCAAACTTGTACCACTTTTTCTGCGCGTATTTCTTCTGCGGCCTCACCTCCCCCTTCTTTGATTTCCTCGTCGCCATGATGACGGTGTATGCATTCCACCTTCTGTATTTCATGCCCAATGCAATGGTGTGCATGGCAATCTTCGCCCATTGGTGCGAGAATTTCATCGGAGTCGCCTCCAACTTGGATTTGTTCAGGCACTTCTTCGTTTCGCGGGTCGAAGAGAAATCTCGCCGCTCGGGGAATATAAGTTGGATTCCTTGGGGCAAGAAGGAGGACTGGGATTACCTCCCTGCCCAACAGTGCAACAGATGGGTGGAATGGTAGGTAGATTGGTGTTGGATTCAGGACAAAGATGCTCCAGAGTTCTGCACGGCGTAGACGGAAATGCGTCATACGCAGTAGCGACTGGAGCAAGTCAGGCCTCATAGATGACATGCTCCGCCCAACACTCAACATGATTGCTCGCCTCAAGGCTATCGGGCTAACCATCGAGCATGTGGGGGCCAACGTCCTCCGACGCCGCATCGCACCGCTGCAGAAGAGGGAAAAATTTGTCCGGTAGTATGGAAGTTTTGCTAACAGGATGCACCTTTACCCAGGTCCTGCCAACAATTTGTCAATATACGAACATGGCTAGTTGTGCGAGCAACTGTTCGGCAGCCTTGGGCCGTTCCATCTGCCGGCAAGGGTGGTTCCACTGCATCTCAATTCCTCCTGAGACCAGATTCTGATGTGGATGCAAGATTGCAACACCTATGGAGTTGAGGCGGATTCACTAGTACAACGAGGTGCTATACAAACGGTTTTTAACCCCTTTCCGCGATGACATTTGGAACCGTCGCCTAGTGAGTGACGGCGATAGGGGGGTCCTTCCCACATGACCCAGAAACCGTCGGGGATATGGCCCTCCTGGCACACACGCTCGGCAAAATGAGTTCGTGTGTGATCGGCGAGCGCTCAAATACGGAAATACGTACAGTAGAGCTAAAAAAATTATACAGACGAAATTGTTTTCGGTCGCAAGTACATCCCACACAGTCAGTCCCCGCTAAACGTTTCCGTTCGTATGTACATCCCACACAGTCGCTCCAAGGAAAACATTTCTGTTCACAGGTACATCACACACAATTTTTCCGGTTAAATCGTTTGTGATAGCGTTGCCATTGCACATGATATTAACAATTTTATCGTTTGCTTATTGAATGCATCACACACGGTGCGTAGAAGAAACGGTGTGGCGAAGGCTGTCCATCACACATAGTTTTTATGTCGTAAACGTTTGCGCAAGGTGGCCTAACGCAAACAGTTTTCAAGAGAAGGTCATGTGTAATTGTTCATTAATCCAACACGGTTTATTCCTAGAAACCGTGTGTGTTATTGAATGCATCACACACGTTGTTTTCTCAATAACCGTTTGCAATAGAAAAACCCAATTAGCAGGATAATTATCCGGTTATTAATTATCCATTTATTAATCTAGTTGACATTTAATATTAAGCACACAACATATTTCATTTTCATAATTGAAATACATCAGAGTACAACATCATATAGCTTCAGCACTCAGCTACCCCATTACACAACTACACCAGCACCAAGTTTCACATGCAACATCTATAACCTTTCAAAATTAGCATCATAGACGGTACATCGACATATGTATCTCATCTGAAGCAGAAGGCGAATATTGAGCCTTCATTGATGTTGAAGGTCTTTGTAACTTTAGGCCAGTGCCTGTGGATGATTGACCATCCATCCTTCGTCCTCTTCAGGAACACTTCAATATTGAACCGTGTGTGTTGTATGAATACCTTCCTTGCCACCTGACCATACATGTGGTTTGAGAGGTAATCATCAGTGAACTGCTTTGGAAAGGCCTGAAAACAAGGATGTGCATAAATATCTTCTCTATATTGGAAATGGTGCAAAGGAATAAAAAAGGCGAGGTATAATAGTTAGTACCATCCTGTAGTGAACTGATGTCTTCTTCATTGTGCAGACAAAGATCTTGTTGTTTTTTGTCGCTAATTTCTTTATCCTAACAATCTTTCTGAGTTTCTTGACTTGACTGATATTCATGGACAACTCATTTCCCCATATGCAAAAAGAGTTGAACAGTGGATCAAAACCTATGACATCAGGACCTACATGTGCAAGACCAAATTTTTAAAAACCTAAATATTAGAATGGTTCCAACAATTGTACATTAATGTGCTATTAGACAATGGACCATGCACGTGCTAACCTCGATTGTAAACCTTAGTGCTTCCCATTGTTTCCCTGCAACACATATAAGGTAGTTAGTCATCAGGTTATGTAAGGGTTCGCATGCTATCAGTACAATATGTTGATGAAAAATAAGCACATTGCAGATTCATCAGATTAATTCAATCCACATGGAAAACCCATTTATCCAAACCACACATGATTAAGAACTAGGAAATATAGCACTTGTATATGTTTCTCATGTATTAAGTGCAGCCAAATTTGATTTATTCCTCACATGCACAACAATACAAAATTCTACCCACGACAATTGGACATCGCATTGTAGAATTCAACCAAGCAGTTAACTAAACACCACAACAAATGAACCAAACATTAATTAAGCACCACATTGCACAATATAACATACTCCAAATAGAAGATCAGACAGTTAACCAAACAGTTAACTACAGCCAATCGTAGCAATTGTATTTGTTTCTCATGTATTTACTACAGCCAACTTCAATTTATTCCTCACATGGTATACAATAATAGAATGCACCCACAACTGTTGAACATCGGATTGTAGAATTGAACCATACAGTTAACTAAACACCAGAACACAAATGAACCAAACGTTAGCTGAGCCCCTCATTGCATAATGTATAACCAAACTAAGCATGCTTAACAACATGGAAATATAGCAATTGTATTTGTTTCTCATGTATTTTGTAAACATAAATTCAATTTATTTCTCACATGGAAGACAATACAAAATTGCAGCCTGAAGAATTGAACATCACATTTGCAGAATTGAACCAAACAGTTAACTGAAGACGACAACTAATTAACAAAACAATTAATAAGTGAGCACCACACTACACGACATATAGAACATATACACTAGAGCAACATATTGCATGGTAAAATTAGATAGCACAATTCACTAGAATTTGTGAAGGAAAGGCAGGAGCAGCACACGCAATGGGTAAACCGAGCATGCTTAACCGGTGTAGCTAGCAAATGGCAAGGTGCTCCTCCAAGATCTCGGGGTCGGCACGAATGGCAGCCATCGCGACATCATCCGCGCATGCGGCCGCGATTTGCTTCTCCGCTGCCAAATGCTCCTTGAGATCCTGGGTATATTGTGTGCACCATGGCTTAGGGCGGCACTTATTTGGTGGAGGGGTCGGTGATTTGGGTGGAAGGTATCGCGCTCGGGCCGGCGGTCGGGGCATGTGGGATGTGGAAGGAGGAGGAGGATGGGGGTCGGGTGTGGATTACCTGCCTGGATAGGAGAGGCCGAGCAGCGTGAACGAGGCTCGCCGGTGAGGAGGCAGCGCTGCAAGCAAGGAGTGAAGGTTTCAACTTAGAAAGGAAGGCGAAAATAGGGGAAATGTGGCTTTTGGTAAGGGGGAGGGGGCGGCGAGGTAGATATTTCCGCAGAAGCCAAAATTTTTGGAATCACTTCAGTGAAAAAACTAGCGCGCAAAGTGTCATCAGACACGGTCCCTTATTCAGAACTGTGTATGATATGTGAACATCACAAATGATTCAGATAGCTTAACCCGTGTGTGATGAGTTTGAACGTCAAAAAATTTGGTTCGAATTTCCCTGGTTATAGTGGTCATCCACGTCATTGCATTATTTGGGTACACAAAGGAGACTATAGCACACCCACACTTCTTAATCAAGCAAGTTCAACAATTAAACAGAGCTAGCTGATCTAAACATTACTCTAAAAAATTAAAGACTGGCGCTCTTAATTAAACAAAACAAAGAGTATTACTATGGTTGGTGCTCGTTGATCTCCGCCGCCGCCTCCATGTCCAGCTCGCGTCCGACGGTCTCCTGGGGGGGCTCCATGACATCAATTGCACCGTACTGCGCAAGCATCTCGCCATCCGCGTCTGCCATATCTTTGGAATAGGCCGCCACGAGCTGGGCATGGGCGGCCACGATCTGGGCTTTGGCGGGCTCCGTCATGGCAAGGTATGCCGCACAGGAACGGATGGCTGCTCGAACTCTCTCGGCAATTGCCAACTCTTCAGCCGTGGGTTGCCGGCCGTTGTTGGAGAAGCTTCATTCGATTTGTGCGGTGACCGCCATGAGCTGGGCGTGGATGGCCTCGACATGGTCGTGGGCGGCTTCCATCAGGGCTAAGGCCGCCGCTGCGGAACGGACAGCTGTTGTGCCGCTCTCACCAGTTGTTATCCTCGAGGCAGATGCTGCTGCCGCCACCTGAGAAGCAACAACGGCTGTTTGGGCTACCTTGGCCGCCCGAACGCTGATTGCGGTCCCCTCATGAAGCTTGTTAGCACACGCCTCGCGGCTGCGGCCACACTCTCGCCAGAGTGGGCCGCCGAAGTTGCCCTCATGACGCAGGTCCATTTCCCCATCTTTCATCGGCGATGATTGAACAGTGAAATAATATTTTGAGGAGCAGGATAGTGTGTTTGACACTCCGAAGGTGCTGCAAGATATTTTGTGCTGCATCTCACATGGTTGGTGATAATAAACTGTGTGCGATCTACTTGATTTTTTGTGTTGATTTGAATTACGTAATGGGGTCACAGCTGCAAAGGATGGAGTTTGAATTGCTAGAACTTTTATCTTCAGTGAACATGCAACTATAGGTGTGTCGTCAAAAAAATTGGAATTATTCAGGGTTCGTTTGGATGTTTTTATACATTAACTTAGTTTTGTAGGCATTTCAGGTGCATAATTCAAATTTGAACTACATGCACATGCTCCAATGCATAGAAACTGGTTGAAAAATAAATATGTGTCCTTGGTTGCATGCTTAGGTCCCATTCAAGAAATGGGAATGAACGTCAAACATCCTGCCACCGTCACTCGGCCGCAAACATTGAGATACTTGGTTTTTAAATTCTAGTAAATCCAAAACTCATCTGAAATTCATGAAACTTGGCATGCTATCATGGAGCGGCATCAACATGCTGTGGTAAAATTTTTGTCCCATTTGGGGCAGGTTTGGGTATAAGCGTCTCACAAACCGGAGCTTCTCACAACAAGCGCGATGGTTTCGGTAGGGAACGAGCCACCTATGGGGACGAAACGATATATGTTGCCTCTTATTGCTTTCAAATTTTTTTCTAGTGTCAACATAGAACAACAGGAGTGTTGTGTTTAATTTTGGACTTTTTCGAGGTTCGTTTGGACATTTTTATACATTAACTTGGTTTTGTAGGCATTTCATTTGCATACTTCAAATTTGAACTGCATGCACATGCTCCAAGGCATATAAACTGGTTGAAAAATCAAATCGGTGTCCTTGGTTCCATGCTTAGGTCCCATGCTAGAAATGGGAATGAATTTCAAACACCCTGCCACCATCACTCGGCCACAAACATTGAGATACGTGGTTTTTAAATTCTAGTAAATCCAAAACTCGTCTGAAATTCATGAAACTTGGCATGCTATCATGGAGTGGCATCAACATGTCGTGGTAAAAATTTTGTTCCATTTGGGGCAGGTTTGGGTATAAGCGTCTCACAAACAAGAGCTTCTCACAACAAGCGTGATTGTTTCGGTAGGGAACGTGCCCCTTTGGGGACGAAACGATATCCGTTGACTCTTATTGCTTTCAAACAATTTCTAGTGTAGAATAACTGGAGTGTTGTGTTTAATTTTGGAATTTTTCGGGGTTCGTTTGGACATTTTTATACATTAACTTGGTTTTGTAGACATTTCAAGTGCATAATTCAAATTTGAACTATGTGCACATTCTCCACTGCATATAAAATGGTTGAAAAATCGAACATGTGTCCTTGGTTCCATGCTTAGGTCCCATGCAAGAAATGGGAATGAATTTCAAACATCCTGCCACCGTCACTCGACCGCAAACGTTGAGACAGTTGCTTTTTAAATTCTAGTAAA
This sequence comes from Triticum urartu, assembly GCF_056163025.1. Taxonomy (NCBI): domain Eukaryota; kingdom Viridiplantae; phylum Streptophyta; class Magnoliopsida; order Poales; family Poaceae; genus Triticum; species Triticum urartu. Next base: position 272,420,287 of record NC_141873.1, on the reverse strand, counting down.
TCCAAAACTCGTCTGACATTCATGAAACTTGGCATGCTATCATGGAGCGGCATCAACATGTCGTGGTAAAATTTTTGTCCCATTTGGGGCAGGTTTGGGTATAAGCGTCTCACAAACCAGAGCTTCTCACAACAAGCGTGATGGTTTCGGTAGGGAACGTGCCACCTTTGGGGACGAAGTGATATCCGTTGCCTCTTATCGCTTTCAAAATTTCTCTTGTGTCAAAATATAAAACAGGAGTGTTTTGTTTTATTTTGGAATTTTGCAGGGTTCGTTTGGACATTTTTATACATTAACTTGGTTTTGTAGGCATTTCAGGTGCATAATTCAAATTTGAACTACCTGCACATGCTCCAGTGCATATAAACTGATGAAAAATCAAATTTGTGTCCTTGGTTGCATGCTTTGGTCCCATGCAAGAAATAGGAATGAGTTTCAAACACCCTGCCACCGTCACTTGACCGCAAACATTGAGATACATGGTTTTTATAATCTAGTAAGTCCAAAACTCGTCTGAAATTCATGAAACTTGGCATGCCATCATAGAGCGGCACGAACATGCCATGGTAAAAAATTTGTCCCATTTGGGGCAGGTTTGGGTATAAGCGTCTCACAAACCAGAGCTTCTCACAACAAGCGTGATGGTTTCGGTAGGGAACGTGCCACCTTTGGGGACGAAACGATATATGTTGCCTCTTATTGCTTTCAAAAAATCCTAGTGTCAACAAAGAACAACAGGAGTGTTGTGTTTAATTTTGGAATTTTTCGGGGTTCGTTTGGACATTTTTCACACATTAACTTCGTTTTGTAGGCATTTCAGGTGCATAATTCAAATTTGAACTATATGCACATGCTTCAGTGCATATAAACTGGTTGAAAAATCAAATATGTGTCCTTGGTTCCATGCTTAGGTCCCATGCAAGAAATGGGAATGAAGTTCAAACACCCTGCCACCGTCACTCGGCCGCAAACACTAAGATACCTGGTTTTTAAATTCTAGTAAATTCAAAACTCGTCTGAAATTCATGAAACTTGGCATGCTATCATGGAGCGGCACCAACATGCCATGGTAAATTTTTTGTCCCATTTGGGGCAGGTTTGGGTATAAGCATCTCACAAACCAGAGCTTCTCACAACAAGCGTGATGGTTTCGGTTGGGAACGTGCCACCTTTGGGGACAAAACGATATCCGTTGCCTCTTATTGCTTTCAAAATATTTCTAGTGTCAACATAGACTAACAGGAGTGTTTTGTTTAATTTTCGAATTTTTTGGGGTTCGTTAGGACATTTTTCTACATTAACTTGGTTTTGTAGGCATTTCAGGTGCATAATTCAAAATTGAACTACATGCACATTCTCGAGTGCATATAAACTGGTTGAAAAATCAAATCTGTGTCCTTGGTTTCATGCTTAGGTCCCATGCAAGAAATGGGTATGAATTTCAAACACCTTGCCATCATTACTCGGCCACAAACATTGAGATACCTGGTTTTTAAGTTCTAGTAAATACAGAAATCGTCTTAAATTCATGAAACTTGGCATGCTATCATGGAGCGGCATCAACATGCCGTGGTAAAAATTTTGTCCCATTTGGGCAGGTTTGGGTATAAGCGTCTCACAAACTAGTGCTTCTCACAACAAGCGTGATGGCTTTGGTAGGGAAAGTGCCACCTTTGTGGACGAAACAATATCCATTGCCTCTTATTGCTTTCAAAAATTTTCTAGTGTCAACATGGAACAACATGAGTGTTGTGTTTAATTTTTGAATTTTTCGGGGTTCGTTTGGACATTTTTATACATTAACTTGGTTTTGTAGGCATTTCAGGTGCATAATTCAAATTTGAACTACATGCACATGCTCTAGTGCATATAAACTGGTTGAAAAATCAAATTTGTGTTCTTGGTCGCATGTTTTGGTCCCATGTAAGAAATAGGAATGAATTTCAAACACCCTGCCATTGTCACTCGACCGGAAACATTGAGATACCTAGTTTTAAATTCTAGTAAATCCAAAACTCGTCTGAAATTCATAAAACCTGGCATGCTATCATGGAGCGGCATCAACATGCCATGGTAAAAAAATTGTCCCATTTGGGGCAGGTTTGGGTATAAGCATCTCACAAACCAGAGCTTCTCACAACAAGCGTGATGGTTTCGGTAGGGAACGTGCCATCTTTGGGGACGAAATGATATATGTTGCCTCTTATTGCTTTAAAAAAAATTCTTGTGTCAACATAGAACAACATGAGTGTTGTTTTTAAGTTTGGAATTTTTCGTGGTTTGTTTGGACATTTTTATACATTAACTTCCTTTTGTAGGCATTTCAGGTGCATAATTCAAATTTGAACTACATGCACATGCTCCAATGCATATAAACTGGTTGAAAAAATCAAATCTGTGTCCTTGGTTCCATGCTTAGGTCCCATGCAAGAAATGGGAATGAATTTAAACACCCTGTCACCGTCACTCGGACGCAAACATTGAGATACCTGCTTTTTAAATTCTAGTAAATCCAAAACTCGTCTGAAATTCATGAACCTTGGCATGCTATCATGGAGCGGCATCAACATGTCATGGTAAAAAAATTGTCCCATTTGGGGCAGGTTTGGGTATAAGCGTCTCACAAACTAGAGCTTCTCACAACAAGCGTGATGGTTTCGGTAGGGAACGTGCCACCTTTGGGGACGAAACGATCTCCGTTGCCCCTTATTGCTTCCAAAAATTTTCTAGTGTCAACATAGAAAACATGAGTGTTTTGTTTTATTTTGGAATTTTTTGGGGTTCATTTGGACATTTTTATGCATTAACTTGGTTTTCTAGGCATTTTAGGTGCATAATTCAAATTTGAACTACATGCACATGCTCCAGTGCATATAAACTGATGAAAAATCAAATTTCTGTCCTTTGCTTGCATGCTTTGGTCCCATGCAAGAAATAGGAATGAATTTCAAACACCCCGCCACTGTCACTCGACCGCAAACATTGAGATACCTGGTTTTTATATTCTAGTAAATCCAAAACATGTCTGAAATTCATGAAACTTGGCATGCTATTATGGAGCGGCATCAACATGCCATGTATAAATTTTGTCCCATTTGGGGCAGGTTTGGGTATAAGCGTCTCACAAACCAGAGCTTCTCACAACAAGCGTGATGGTCTCGGTAGGGAACGTGCCATGTTTGGGGACGAAACGATATATGTTTCCTCTTCTTGCTTTCAATTTTTTTCTAGTGTCAACATAGAACAACAGGAGTGTTGTGTTTAATTTTGGAATTTTTCGGGATTCGTTTGGACATTTTTATACATTAACTTGGTTTTGTAGGCATTTCAGGTGCATAATTTAAATTTGAACTACATGCACATGCTCCAGTGCATATAAAGTGGTTGAAAAATCAAATATGTGTCCTTGGTTCCATGCTTGGGTCCCATGCAAGAAATGAGGATGAATTTCAAACACCCTGCCCCCGTCACTCAGCCGCAAACATTGAGATACATGGTATTTAAATAATAGTAAATCCAAAACTCGTCTGAAATTCATGAAACTTGGCATGCTATCATGGAGCAGCATCAACATGTCGTGGTAAAAAATTTGTCCCATTTGGGGCAGGTTTGGGTATAAGCATCTCACAAACTAGAGTTTTCACAACAAGCATGATGGTTTCTGTAGGGAACGTGCCACCTTTGTGGACGAAACGATAGCCGCTGCCTCTTATTGCTTTCAAATTTTTTTCTAGTGTCAACATAGAATAACAGGAGTGTTGTGTTTAATTTTGGAATTTTTTGGGTTCGTTTGGACATTTTTATACGTTAAATTTGTTTTGTAGGCATTTCAGGTGCATAATTTAAATTTGAACTACATGCACATGCTTCAGTGCATATAAACTGGTTGAAAAATCAAATATGTGTCCTTGGTTCCATCCTTAGGTCCCATGCAAGAAATGAGAATGAATTTCAAACACCCTGCCACTGTCACTCGGTCGCAAACATTGAGATACCTTCTTTTTAAATTCTAGTAAATCCAAAACTCGTCTAAAATTCATGAAACTTGGCATGCTATCATGGAGCGGCATTAACATGCCGTGGTAAAAAAATTGTCCCATTTGGGGCAGGTTTCGGTATAAGCGTCTCATGAACCAGAGCTTCTCACAACAAGCGTGGTGGTTTCGGTAGGGAACGTGCCACCTTTGGGGACGAAACGATATCCGTTGCCTCTTATTGCTTTCAAAAAATTTCTAGTGTCAACATAGAACAGGAGTGTTTTGTTTTATTTTGGAATTTTTCGGGGTTCGTTTGGACATTTTTATACATTAACGGGGGTTTCTAGGCATTTTATGTGCATAATTCAAATTTGAACTACATGGACATGCTCCAGTGTGTATAAATTGTGTGCGTTCTGTTAACCATTTGCGTGACGCCACGCCTCAATCTTTTAATGGCTAGGAGGTGCCGTGTGGAAAGGTGCTTGAGTGCTTGACTAAGCAGGAGGCGTGCGAGCTATACTTCATTTGGGTGGAAGGTGTCGCTCTCGCGCCGGCGGTCAGGCCATGTGGATGTGGAAGGAGGAGGAGGATGGGGGTCGGGGGTGGATTACCTGCCCGGATAGGCAAGGCCGAGTAGCGTGAAAGAGGGTCTCCGGCGAGGAGGTGGCGGCGCTGCAAGCAAGGAGTGAAGGTTCCAACTTGGAAAGGAAGGCATAAAGGGGGGGATGTGGCTTTTGGTAATGGGGAGGGGGGAGGTAGATATTTTCACGGAAGCCGAAAATTTGGAATCGCGTCAGCCCAAAAACTGGCGCGCAAAAGTGTCATCAGACATGGTCCCTTATTCAGACACGGTCTGATGATATTTTGTGCTGCATCTCACACAGTTGGTTATAATAAACTGTGTGGGATCTACTTGATTTTTGGTCTTGATTTGAATTACATAATTGGGTCACAACGGCCATGGACGGTGTTTGAATTGCTAGACCTTTTATCTGCAGTGATCATAAAAGAATTGGAATTATTCAGGGTTCGTTTGGACATTTTTATGCATTAACTGAGTTTTCAATGCATTTTTGTGCATAATTCAAATTTCAACTACATGTGCATGCTCCACACATAAATTCATTGAAAAATCAAATCTTTGTCCTTGGGTGCATGCTTAGGTGCCAGGCAAGAAATGGGAATGGATTTCAAGCACCATGGCACCGTTGATTGCCGGCAAAATAGTGAGATGCTTGGTTTTTAAATTCTAGTAAATCCAAAACTTTTCTGAAATTCATGAAACTTGGCATGCTATCATGCAGCGGCATCAACATGTCGTGGTACAAATTTTGTCCCATTTGGGGCAGGTTTGGGTATATGCTTCTCACAAACCGGAGCTTCTCACAACAAGCATGATGGTTTTCGGTAGGGAACGTCCCACCTTCAGGGATGAAACGATATCCATTGCCTCTTATTGATTTCAAGTTTTTTTCTCGTGTCAACATAGAACAACAGGAGTGTTGTGTGAATTTTTGTGATTTTTCGGGGTTCATTTGGACAATTTTTTGCGTTAACTGAGTTTTCAATGCATTTATCTGCATAATTCAAATTTGAACTACATGCGCATGCGCCAGTGCATATAAATTCGTTGAAAAATCAAATCTTTGTCCTTGGGTGCATGCTTAGGTCCCATGCAAGAAATGGGAATGAATTTCAAACACCATGGCACCGTTGATTGCCGGCAAAATAGTGAGATGCCTGGTTTTCAAATTCTAGTAAATCCGAAACTCGTCTGAAATTCATGAAACTTGGCATCCTATCATGGAGCGGCATCAACATGCCGTGGTACAAATTTTGTCCCATTTGGGGCAGGTTTGGGTATATGCTTCTCACAAACCTGAGCTTCTCACAACAAGCATGATGGTTTTCAATAGGGAATGTCCCACCTTTGGGGACAAAACGATATCCATTGCCTCTTATTGCTTTTAAGTTTTTTTCTCGTGTCAATATAGAACAACAGGAGTGTTGTGTGAATTTTTGTGAATTTTCAGGGTTCGTTTGGACATTTTTTGCATTAACTGAGTTTTCAATGCATTTATGTGCATAATACAAATTTGAACTACAAGTGCATGCTCTAGTGCATATAAATTTGTTGAAAAATCAAATCTTTGTCCTTGGGTGCATGCTTAGGCCCCATGCAAGAAATGGGAATGAATTTCAAACACCATGGCACCGTTGAGTGCTGGCAAAACAGTGAGATGCCTGGTTTTTAAATTCTAGTAAATCCGAAACTCATCTGAAATTCTTGAAACTTGGCATGCTATCATGGAGCGGCATCAACATGTCGTGGTACAAATTTTGTCCCATTTGGGACAAGTTTGGGTATATGCTTCTCACAAATCGGAGCTTCTCACAACAAGCATGATGGTTTTCGGTAGGGAACGTCCCACCTTTGGGGACGAAACGATATCCATTGCCTCTTATTGCTTTCAAGTTTTTTTATCGTGTCAACATGGAACAACATGAGTGTTGTGTGAATTTTTTTGATTTTTCGGGGTTCATTTGGACATTTTTGCATTAACTGAGTTTTCAATGCATTTATGTGCATAATTCAAATTTGAACTACATGTGCATGCTCTAGTTCATATTAGGTCGTTGAAAAATCAAATCTTTTTTCCTTGGGTGCATGCTTAGGTCTGATGCAAGAAATGGGAATGAATTTCAAACACCATGACACCGTTGATTGCCGGCAGAACAGTGAGATGCGTCGTTTTTAAATTCTAGTAAATCCAAAACTCGTCAGAAATTCGTGAAACGTGGCATGCTATCATGGAGCGGCATCAACATATCATGGTACAAATTTTGTCCCATTTGCGGTGGGTTTGGGTATATGCTTCTCACAAACCGGAGCTTCTCACAACAAGCATGATGGTTTTCGGTAGGGAACATCCCACCTTTGGGGATGAAACGATATCCATTGCCTCTTATTGCTTTCAAGTTTTTTTCTCGTGTCAACATAGAACAACAGGAGTGTTGTGTGAATTTTTGTGGGTTTTCGGGGTTCGTTTGGACATTTTTTGCATTAACTGAGTTTTCAATGCATTTATGTGCATAATTCAAATTTGAACTACATGCGCATGCTCCAGTGCATATAAATTGGTTGAAAAATCAAATATGTGTCATTGGGTGCATGCTTAGGTCGCATGCAAGAAATGGGAATGAATTGCAAACACCAGGGCACTGTTGATTCCCGGCAAAACATTGAGATGCCTGGTTTCTAGATTATAGTAAATCCAAAACTCGTCTGAAATTCATGAAACTTGGCATGCTATCATGGAAGGGCACCCAACATGCTGTGGTATTTTACATGTCCATTTTGAGAGAAGGCGCACTCGAATAATGACAGCCAACAAAGGCATTTTGAAAAAAAATAGCTGCCACTTTAATATATCAAACGTTTGTATAATTCAAACTGTGTGTGTTCAGTTAACCATACACATGACGCCATGTGTGTTGGTTTTAATGGCTATAGGAGGTGCTGTGTGGACAGCTGCTTGACTGAACGGGAGGCGTGCGACCACAGTCCGGTGCGCAGGCTCACCGGGAAGCATACAAGTTGTTCAACGTAGGATCTGTGCATCTCTTCAACACAAACAGTTCAGATTACGGTATGCAAATTAAAGCCAGACTTCGGCGCTAAGCCAAGAGATACTTCGATTTGTCAAAATATGCAGCTAAAAATCAATATCACCATCTATTTTTTGCAACTAAAATTCAGTAATTAAGCATATATTTCATTCATACTAGAGATTAAGCAGTCGTTCTCACAGGGAAGCGAGACAACCTTGGACCGCCGCCCGCCTCGCTCCCACTAGTCTATATTAATGGCGCCGCCGAGCGGCCGCACCCCCCATCATCGTTACACACACAATTCCTCTCTCTCTCTGCCCGCATCCTCGACGCCGCTCTGAGTCCTCAAAGCCGTCAGTGTACGAGGATGCCGCTGAAGCGCCCCATCGGAGGGAGTGGCGACGCCGGGGCTGCTGAAGCACTGGAGCACGGTGTGAATATGGAGACAGAGGTTCCCGTCCCTGCCGACGAGGTGGAGAACAAGGTTGCCAACAAGCGGAGGCGCGTCGAGAAAGAACCACAAGCGTCTCCAGCAGGCCTAGACTTCATCAACAACCTCCCCGATGATATGTTGATAGTCATCATATCCCTCCTCCCAATCAGAAATCTGGTGAGGACAACCGTCGTTTCCCGACGATGGCGCACACTATGGCTCCGCACCCGTGTCGACCTCCTCCACACCCACAAGCTCTGCCATCGCTATCGCCAAAACTTGGATGCGTTCTCCCAGATCCTCGACAGTCACCATGGCCCAATCAAAGGCCTTATCACGGGCAAGTTCTGTTCCAATGGCAAAGAGCGAGCCAAGCTTGACGAGTGGTTCCGATCCTGCGCCATAGATCAGCTCGAGAAGCTAAGTTATAATGATGGGCATATGAGCTTGCTGCCAACGTCCGCGCTCCACTTCGCGCCCATGCTGCGCCTCGCCAAGTTCATGAACTGCCATCCCCCCTTCATGATGCGCCCGCTCTTTTTCTACCATGACTGAAGCTTCCCGAGCTCGTCGCCGTCTACATCCGAAAGGATGACATGGAGCGCCTGCTCCGTGGCTGTACTGCACTCGAGTTCCTTCGTCTTCAGGTGACGAATTGGTCGAGTACCTTGCACATCACCTCCAGGACTCTCCGCACTATTTATGTGTGTTGCCGGTGCTGCAACGAGAGATCACAAAAGGTGGACCACAATATGGTCATCCAGGACACACCTTCACTTGAGAGATTACTTGTAGTTGATCAACAAGGTCCAACAAGAATCAATGCTATTTCTACGCCGAAATTAAAAGTGGTGGGCTACTCGTCTGTCAAATACTACAACTTTCAGGTACAACAGTCGCCTTATATACCTCTCCTTCTTGATATCAACGTTATAACTAGTTTTGAATATGTATGTTCGTCTGTCATCCAGTGAAGCTTCACCCAGAGTCCGGGCACAGTGAAGGTCTTGGCACTAGAATTTGTCGTCCCCAACCTGGACCAAGTTTTCAGTTGCCTGAGATGCTTTCCATGCCTGATGAAGCTGTATATCGAGGTGATGTTCCTTTCCTGTTCAATGTTAACCATAAGGGAGTTCAATTTTTTGCACCTTTTTCCAAGTTCACAATGACAATTTACTACTATTTTTGAAGGAATTTTGGAGGATTTTAGGACATACACCCCCACCCCATATTGGTTGCTTCATTCATATGGCTATAATCGTTCATATGAATTTCACCTTTGGATTCATCTGTACTAGTTTTCTTAGGGAATTTTTCATCCAATCCAACCTCTTGTGAAGAAGGCTACATGTTTCTAGATTGTAATCAAATGCCCATGTTAATCATGCCAGATCGAAGATGGCACGTTGGTTCATTTTACCAATCCTGCAAACCAAATGGGCGTGTAGCAGTGTTCAACATTGCATGTAGGCACTAACATGGTCTCTTCTTTTGCAGTGCATATTAGGACCGGTGGATGATGTTTATAACGACAATCACATCGAATGCCTGGATCTACATCTCTCAAATATTACTTTGAACTCCTACCGAGGGACCCCACCAGAGATTACACTCGCCAGGTTCTTTCTTGCCAGAGCAAAGGTGCTGAGTGTACTGAGGTTGAACACGCATTTAATTAGGAAAGATTAATGGCATGATCAGCAGAGCCGGCTGGTACTGTTGAATGGAAGTGCCTCCAAAAATGCCAAAGTTCATATGGGAAGAACAAATGGCAAAGCAATTGGAAATCATTGTGTCAAACCCATACTTGACTTGTCAGCGGCTGATCCCTTTTCAGAAATGACGCAACTTGCAATGTTTGAATTTGGGCATTGTAATCTTTGAATTTGAACCTTGTAATATTTATGGTATTTGTTATATTGAACCGTTTATGTTCTCTTGTCTCAACGCAAACAGTTCATCCGGGTGAACCGCATGTCGTACATCGCACACACCTTGATCTGGCTGATGGTTTCTTTTTAGTTGCCTAATCACAAATAGTTCATCCGAGTGAATTGTATGCTGTACATCGCACACACCTTGATCTGGCTGACCGTTTCTTTTGTGTTGCCTAATCACAAACAGTTCATCCGAGTGAACTGTATGCTATACATCGCACACACCTTCATCTGGCTGCCCGTTTCTTTTGTTCCTACTCATCAAAAACGGTTAATTGAACTAAACTATATGCCCTGAATCGCACACGCAACTAAAATTTGAACCGTGTTTGATGCATCTGCCATCGCAAACGCTTTGCGCCTTATTTGACGGTTTTTTACACCACTGTTTGCAATTATTGCATCACACACAGTTTCGTCGAAGGGTCTCTGATCGTAGTGTCGCGTTAGCAGCATCCTCCGCCTCCCGCCTTCGGGCCGCGACGGCGGAGCGGGTGATGATCCCGGCGGTCGACGGTGGGCTTGCGGCCACGGCGACTGATGATGGGGTGGCGGCCACGACCACCACCTCCCGTCTTTAGGCCGCCGTGGCGAAGCGGGTGATGGCCACGGTGGCCGGCAGTGGGGAGGCGGCCACGACGGCCACCTCCCGCCTTTAGGCTACGGTTGCGGAGCGGGAGATGGTCGTGGCTTTCGATGGTGGTGTGTCGGCAACGGCGGCCGGCAACAACTGCCGACGGGCAGCGGCGGCGGAGCGTGTGGCGGGTGTTCCGCGCACACCCAAGAGGGACGCGACGCGCACTACACTACGACGGGGACTGCGCCACCACCACGGTGTAGCCTCTCAGCTGGAGCTGTCCTCTAATGACGGCGGAGTGGCTGAGCGACGACGATGGACCGGTGCCATTCGTGATTTTGGGAGAAGCACACGAGATAAGCTACAGGGAGGGAGGGAAAAATGCGACGCAGGACTCGCCAGCCGTGAGGGTTTATATAGCAGGCCGGCTAGCATTGGGATTTTGGGGGATTTCACTGAGTCGGGCGGGAAGCTTGCGCAGGAACCTACGAGGTTGCGTGGGAATAGGCTCATTGACGATACATTGGCGGCACCGTTTGGCCAAAAGAATGCCCCCGTGCACTGTGCAAGCTTGCGCTGTAAGCCCTCTGCGGCAGCGGGGTGAAAAGACGTGCGAGAGGAGGACGGAAGGCCATGCACACATACGCTTAATTAAAAAACGTTTGTGATTTAATTACCTATTATACCCCCGTCCTGGTTTATAAGTGGGATTTAACTAATAAAATGCGAATGCATGTCGCCAAAGATTATATCGTTGGAGTCGTATTTGAACATAGTTTCCAGCTATACAATTTTTGTAACATGCATTAACACTTTTTTTGGTAAAATTTAAGGTTATATACCAGCAAGCGTTTGCTGGCAACACACACGGTTTATTCCATCACAAACAACTTGGATGGATCAACTGTATGCCACGTATCGCACACGCAACTCTAATCTGATTCGTGCTTGATGTCTCCGACATCGCTCGCACAGTTCATCTTATTTGCCACCTATCACTGTGCCAGCCTCTGATCGCGTCCCTCGGCAAGATCTGCTCGCCGTTAGGCACAGCAGCACGATGTGCTCACCGTTAGGCGCCGTGGCGCGCTCTGCTCGTGTCCATTGGCACGCTCTTCTCGCGTCCGTTGGCGCGCTGGGCTTGTGGACACCTTTTCCTTGCGTCTTCAGCTGCTATATGCATATATATATATGGTTTCTCGCCATTGAGGTGACCGCGGAGCGCTCTGCTTGCGTCCCTCCGCGCGCGCTCTGCCAGCAGTTGGGCGTGTGCACGATCTCGTCGGGGGCCCCATATGCATGCGGTTGCGCCGTGCGTGTTGCCATGCGATGCAGTTATGTGCAGCACGATGAAGTTACGCACTGCAAATTAGAACTGCCATTAGGGCCTGCCAATATTCCTGGCCATCCAGCTTCCCCTTTAATTTCCGTTGCCATTATAACCTTAGTATCTTCAACCTTTCGATCGCGCCCCACAACACAACAAGCACACCCACGATGAAACATAGAGAGGGGATGTCTAGCGGCACTCCAATGGATTTCGGCGAGCATAGAGTGGAGACCCACGCGAGGGAGACGGATCTCTTGGTGGTGTACACCATTGACCCGGCCGTGGTCGCCGACTATATCAACAGCGTTGAGCAGTTGCTTGCTTGAGACAAGTACAAGGTGGTCGACATCAACCTCCAGTACACCGCTGGTCGTCCCGGCATTGATCAGAAGGTTGTCGTCACCTAGTTGTATGTGCGCCATCATGTCCTCATCTACCACTACTGCATGGCCACAGAGCCTTGCGACCGTTTCAACCGGTTTGTCAACAGTACCGACTACAAGTTTGCCATGGTGGAAACCGCCGATGATGTAAAAGCGCTCGGTGTTACGGGCTTGGCCTGCAAGAACCTTGTCGAAATCCATGACCACTACAGGGTCTGGGGCAGCACAAAGAAGGACACCCTGGTCGAACTCGCCTCGGCCATCATCGACCCCTACTACGAAAAGATGAAGTAGGATGCCCAGAGAACAAGTCCCCTATCCTGGCACAGGGCCTGGATGCGGGAACTGGATGAACCTCACCTCAGGTTCGCGGCCAAGAGAGTGTAAACGTGCTACGAGATGCACAGGCGGATAGTTGGCATGAGGAAGTGCCTCGTTACCCAAATCGACGAGCCCGGATCGAGCCACAAGCAGAGCAAGCGTCACAAGAAGTAGATGATGATCAGATTATCGTTTATGCTAATTAATCATGCATGTAATATATAGTTTACTTTATTGGTGTGTGGAAATGTTATGTGTGCAGTAGCCACCTATGTAATTATGCATCTAATAGTTTACTTTGGTGTGTGCAAATGCCATGGTTGTAGTAGCCACCTATGTAAGTGGATGTTTAATTTGATTATGCAAGCATGTCCTTATAAGTGTGTATATAATGTTGTTGTTCTATATGCAATCCCATGGCACAACACACATGTCTTATTAGCAGCAACCATCTGTGTTATTATCGCTCTTCGCACACATTTCTGATTACAGACCTGTTTGCCGCGTATCACACCCATCTTGTTATATTGAACCATTTCTGTTCTCTTGTCTCAACACAAACAGTTCATCCGAGTGAACCGCACGCCGTATATCACACACACCTTTGATTTGGCTGACCATTTATTTTGTGTTGCCTAATCACAAACAGTTCATCCGAGTGAACCGTATGATCGATGCGTATCGCACACACCTTCATCTGGCTGTCCGTTTCTTTTGTTCCTCGTCATCGCAAACAGTTAACTGAACTGAACCGTATGCCCTGCATCGCAAACGCAACTAAAATCTGAATCGTGTTTCATGCATCCTCCATCGAAAACATTTTGCATCTTTTTTGAAGATTTTTACACCACCGTTTGCGATTATTGCATCACACACAGTTTCCTCGAAGGGTCTCTGATCGTAGTGTTGCATTAGCAGCATCCTGTAGTAGTGATTGGCAACTAACTGAACTAGACGCAGAGATCAAGTGGGTCTCCAGTATGGAAGAAAGGGCATCCAGGGTGGAGACTGATCTTTCCAAGCGCACCTCCCCGGCAGAGGCAGCATTCATTGCGCAGTAGATTGCTGAGGATAGAGTGCTCCGGGCTACTGGGAAAAAGAGGCCCGGAGAAGAAGAGGACGAGGAGGATTTCGAAGGCGTCGGCTCTTTCGATGAGGGGAGCAAGGAGCACGATGCGGCGGATGTTGAAGTGCTTGATCTTGCCGAGGCAAAATCTTCTCATGCCATGATAGGAGAGGCCCAAGGAGAAGGCGGGGCTAAGGAGGCAGAGCAACGTGAAAAGGAATGGATCACACCGGGTCCCCAAGCCCTAGGGCCCGATCCAGACCGGCTTCCTCACAGGCGGACCAGCCGGGGGAAAACAACTCCTACCTCTTCGATGGCCACCAAGAGAGTGAAGAAGACCACCTCCAAGGCCAACAAGCCAGAGGTGGAACACCAACAATCCAGTCGCTTGTCGGAGGACAAGACTCCAACTGCCAAGCGACACGTGCTTATTGGGGTCGATCCTAGCCCCCAGTCAAATCCAGCTTCTTCGCATAGCTTGATCCCACCAGGGACCTTGGCAGAGACGAAGAACCCCTTGTCCACCAAGTGAAATGAACCAAACAGGCGTCGGCGCCGGGACCCTTGGCGAGCATGGGTCTGGCGGGGGATAGGACAAAGGATCATGTGCCTAGCCCCCAGCCCAACCCCCGGCGTGAAGGTATGGGGCAAGTTTCACCCTCCTGGATAGATGCGGGGAACATGCTCTATCCCCCGCTAAGGAAGGAGATGAGATCCACCAGGGTGGGGCCCACTGAGGGAGTCCTGGATTAGGGGGTCTCCGGACAGCCGGACTATATCCTTTGGTTGGACTGTTGGACTATGAAGATACAAGATTGAAGACTTTGTCCCGTGTCCGGATGGGACTCTACTTGGCATGGAAGGCAAGCTAGGCTGTACGGATATGGATATCTCCTCCTTCTGTAACCGACCTTGTGTAACCCTAACCCTCTCCGGTGTCTATATAAACCGGAGGGTTTTAGTCCGTAGGACAGAACAATAACATACAATCATACCATAGGCTAGCTTCTAGGGTTTAGCCTCTCTGATCTCGTGGTAGATCTACTCTTGTAATACCCATACCATCAATATTAATCGAGCAGGACGTAGGGTTTTACCTCCATCAAGAGGGCCCGAACCTGGGTAAAACATCGTGTTCCCTACCTCCTGTTACCATCCGCCTTAGACGCACAGTTCGGGACCCCCTACCCGAGATCCGCCGGTTTTGACACCGATATTGGTGCTTTCATTGAGAGTTCCTGTGTGTCGTCGCCGTTAGACTTGATGGCTCCTACTATCATCGATAGAGATGCAGTCCAGGGTGAGACTTTCCTCCCCGGACAGATCTTTGTGTTCGGCGGCTTTGCACTGCGGGCCAATTTGCTTGGCCATCTGGAGCAGATTGAAAGCTATGCCCCTGGCCACCAGGTCAGGTTTGGAATCTTAAACTACACGACCGACGTCCGCGGAGACTTGATCTTCTACGGATTCGAGCCTCTGCCTTGTGCGTCACGCGGTCATGATGAGTACGATTTCGCTCTACCATCAGACAGTGTTCAGGAGATCGCACCGGCAGCCGCTCCGACCCTCAATTCGGAGCCAGTTGCGCCGTCCATGGACGGGTGGATGGACCCCGCCACGGAGGCCTTACCCTCAACAGCAATCGAGCTGAACATCGACCTTACCTTGCACGAGAGTCGTATTGTTAAACTGCCGGATCTTTCTCCGGCCATGGACTCCGAACCGCCTGCGCCCGTTCCTATCGAATCCGATTGGGCGCTGATCATGGAGTTTACCTCCACAGATATCTTTCAGCACTCGCCCTTCGGCGACATACTGAACTCATTAAGGTCTCTCTCCTTGTCAGGAGGATCCTGGCCGAACTATATCCGGCCGGACTGGGATGCGGACGACGAAGAAATTCGTGGCCCACCCACCACCCACTTAGTAGCCACTGTCGATGACTTAACCGACATGCTCGACTTCGACTCCGAAGACATCGACGGTATGGACGACGATGCAGGAGACGAAGAGGAACCACTACCCACAGGGCACTGGACAGCCACCTCATCATACGATATATACATGGTGGATACACCCAAAGAAGGCAATGGCAACGAGACAGCAGAGGATGACCCCTCCAAGAAGCAACCCAAACATCGACGTCAGCGGCGCCGCTCTAAGTCCCGCCAAAGCACAAGTGGTGATACCGGCACAGGAGGTAATAACACTCCGGATAGTGCCGAAGACAACGATAACCCCCTCCACCAAGAGTTAGAGCAGGAGGATAGAAGAGCCAGCCCTCCTGAGAGAGCGGCAGATGGAGAAATGGAGGATGATAATTACATGCCCCCCTCCGGAGACGAGGCAAGCCTCAGCGATGACGAATTCGCCGTGCCAGAGGATCCCGTCGAACAAGAGTGCTTCAAGCGTCGGCTTATGGCCACGGCAAACAGCCTTAAGAAAAAATAGCAGCAGCTTCAAGCAGATCAAGATCTACTAGCTGACAGATGGACTGAAGTCCTCGTGGCCGAGGAATATAAACTCGAGCGCCCCTCCAAGAGTTACCCAAAATGCAGGATGCTACCTCGACTGGAGGAAGAAGCGTATGACGCGGCTGACCGGCCACCTCGTGGCCGTGATAGAGAGGCATTCCAGCCAAAAACTCAGCCCACACCCCAACGCCATTCAAATAAAAAAGCATGGGGAAACACACTAGACCTGCGAGACGTATTGGAGGACAAAGCAAAACATGCAAGATCGATCTATGGATCACGAGGGCGCGCCACTATGCGAGACGATAAACGTCATGCCAGATACAGTAAAAGTAAATCCGGCCGGGCCGAACACAGCGGGCAAGACCCATTCGAGCTGCGTCGCGATATGGCCCAATACAGGGGCGCCACACACCCCTTATGCTTCACAGACGAAGTAATGGATCATCAAATCCCAGAAAGTTTCAAACATGTAAACATTGAACCATACAACGGCACAACAGATCCTGCGGTATGGATCGAGGATTACCTCCTCCACATCCACATGGCCCGCGGTGATGACTTACACGCCATCAAATACCTCCACTAAAGCTCAAAGGACCAGCGCGGCATTAGCTTAACAGCCTGCCAGCAGAGTCCATTAGCTGTTGGGAAGATCTAGAAGCCGCATTCCTCGACAACTTCCAGGGCACTTATGTGCGACCACCAGATGCCGATGACTTGAGCCACATAATTCAGCATCCAGAAGAATCGGCCAGGCAATTCTGGACTCGGTTCCTAACAAATAAAAATCAAATCGTCGATTGTCCGGATGCAGAGGCCTTAGCAGCTTTCAAATACAACATTCACGACGAGTGGCTAGCCTGGCACCTTGGTCAGGAAAAGCCGAAATCTATGGCAGCCCTCACGACACTCATGACCCGCTTTTGTGCGGGAGAAGATAGATGGCTGGCTCGCAGTAACAATATGTCAAAGAACCATGGTATTTCGGATACCAAGGACGGCAATAGCAGGTCACGTCGCAACAAACATAAGCGCCGCATTAACAGCGATAATACTGAAGATACGGCAGTTAATGCCGGATTCAAAGGCTCTAAACCCGGTCAGCGGAAAAAGCCATTCAAAAGAAGCACTCCGGGCCCGTCCAGTTTGGACTGTATACTCGATCGCTCGTGTCAAATACACGGCACCCCTGACAAGCCAGCCAACCACACCAACATGGATTGTTGGGTGTTCAAGCAGGCCGGCAAGTTAATTGCCGAAGACAAAGATAAGGGGCCACATAGCGATGACGAGGAAGAGCCCCGGCAGCCGAACACCGGAGGACAGAAGAGGTTCCCCCCACAAGTGCGGACGGTGAACATGATATACGCAACCCACATCCCCAAGAGGGAGCGGAAGCGTGCGCTCAGGGACGTATATGCGTTGGAGCCAGTCGCCCCAAAGTTCAACCCATGGTCCTCCTGTCCGATCACCTTCGATCGCAGGAACCACCCCACTAGTATCCGTCATGGCGGATTCGCCGCGCTGGTCCTAGACACAATCATCGACGGATTTCACCTCACTCGAGTCCTGATGGATGGCGGCAGCAGCCTGAACCTGCTTTATCAGGACACAGTGCGCAAAATGGGTATAGACCCCTCAAGGATCAAACCCACAAAAACGACATTTAAAGGTGTCATTCTAGGTGTAGAGGCCCATTGCACAGGCTCAATTACACTGGAAGTGGTCTTCAGATCCCCGGATAACTTCCGAAGCGAAGAATTAATCTTCGATATAGTCCCGTTCCGCAGTGGTTATCATGCACTGCTCGGGCGAACCGCATTTGCGAGATTCAATGTGGTACCGCATTATGCATACCTCAAGCTCAAGATGCCAGGACCTTGTGGGGTTATTACAGTTAACGGAAACACAGAGCGCTCTCTCTGAACGGAGGAGCACACTGCGGCCCTCGCAGCAGAAGCGCAAAGCAGCCTCTCAAGGTAATCCACCAGTTCGGCATTTCAAGACCCGAACACCTTCAAGCGTGCTCAGAGTAATCGGCAACTAGATCTCCTGGCACGATCTGAGCTCGTGTAGCAATGCGGCCCCCACCCCAGTCCCAGCCAAACGGCGAAATCCATGCCATGCGTACATAATTATGCATTAAAAATACCATGGGCATAGGTGGGGAGGGGGGCACAACTACGGCACGCTCCAAGACGCGGCCTAAACCGCACTAGGGGCTTTACGCTTTGTTATTTTTCTCTTTCACGACTTTAATCTCTGGAAACTTTGTCCGGCAGCATGATTGCCGAACACATGATGCAGCAACCAAGAAAGGCAGAAAGCTACGTCACACCACGGAACTCCCAGGTGGATTACGATAACAAATGAAATATTTGCTTTAATACTATTCCTCAACTTGCCCTTGGAAGGGACATAGTCCTACTTTTTTCTTATCGCACTATCTGTATCATTCCGCTTTAACGCACCTCTTTGAATAAACAACGCATAGCATTACGACTATTATTGCATTCTTGTTTTATATATATATATGTGTTCATTAATGACACCTTGCAACCGTACACTTGGTACGGCCAATACACTAGGGGCTTAAGTACCCCACAATACGGTGTTAGAAGCCCGAACACTTTCACAAGTGCGGCACCCCGAACTTATAGCATTATATGCATCAACTCCGAATCATGTCTTTGGTCAAATGTTGGGTTTGCCCGACTCCTATGTTTTGGTACCTTACGTTCCGTTCTATCGGCTAAGGTAGTGCTAGGAGAACTACTGCGATTGTGCCCCGGTTCTGCTGGGCTAAGCACCTCAGTAGAGAAAGCTAAAACTGTCTGTCATGATAAGGCGAGAGACTGGTCGCTGTTCGGCAAGGTTTCGAGTCCCAAAAGACTTATGCCGCTTAGAGCGAGGAGCTGGTCCTGTCCGGCTTAAAGGCGTGTATCGCGCCCCGAATTCGGCCTTCCAAATACCAGGGGCTTCACCGAAATTTAAAATTATAGAATTCTATGGCTAAGTGAGAGTGATAAAGCATTATTAGTCCGGTTGCCTTGTTCGCTGTGCTGAGCACCTCCCTCAAAGGACCCAAAAATGGGAACAAGAGTGCTCAGGTTTATCCCGAACACCCCAACACTCGCGGCATGGGGGCAGAAGCCGAGGACTAGCCATCTCTCAGATTGGATAAATAGCCAAACAGAAGGTAATATTTTAAATTCAAACAAGCGTTGCATAGCGCATATGAAACAAGTTTTCATCATACAGGATCACACGAGCAAGTTTACTCAAATATTACATCCTTTGAACATTCCTCCGCTACAAGACGGGCACCCTTCAGGACACCCCCATAATAAATTTCAGGGTGCGATGCTCTTTGCCCTGCGGCAGTCCCTCCTTGATCAGCTTCACGATGTCTAGCTTGTCCCATTGCACCTTCACGCGGGCGAAACCTCGGCATGCTCCTGCGATGCAGATAGACCGCTTGACGACCTCTAGCCGTGGGCAGGCGTCCACAAGCCGCCTCACCAGGCCGAAGTAGCTGTTCGGAAGAGCGTCGCCAGGCCACAGCCGGACTATAAAGCCCTTCATGGTCTGTTCGGCCGCCTTGTGTAGCTCGACCAGCTACTTCAGCTGGTTGCTCATAGGCACCGGGTGTTCGGTCCCAGTATACTGAGACCAGAACAGCTTCTCCGTTGAGCTCCCCTCCTCGGCCCGGTAAAACTGTGCGGCATCCGACACGCTGCGGGGCAAATCTGCGAATGCTCCTGGAGAGCTCCGGATTTGGGTATGTAATAGGTAATTTACTTTCACATGCTTGCTTTGCATATAGAATGCCTTACCCGCCGCTATTTTCTTCATCGCGTCAATCTCCTGGAGGGCCTTTTGGGCTTCGGCCTTGGCACTCTTTACGCTCTCAAGGGCCGCGGCAAGCTCAGACTCTCGTGTCTTCGAGTCAAGCTCCAATGCCTCGCTCTTCGCCATGAGAGCCTAGAGCTCTTGCTGCACCTTGCCCACCCGAGCTTCTTGCTTTTCCCGCTCGATGCGCTCCTTAGCCGCTTTGTCTTCGTCCTGGGATAGCGCTTGCTTCAAGGTTGCCACCTCGGTCGTGGCCCCTGGCAAATATACGATGATCCTGTCATTTTGCAATCGCGTCTTCTTTTATATATACATAGACAGGGTATTACTTACCCTTGTTCTCCTTGAGCTGCCTCTTGGCAAGGACGAGCTCTTTCTTGGACCCCTCGAGGTCCTGGTTCAGTAAGGCGACCTCCGCAGTCAGTGCGGCAGATGCCAGCAGCGAAGCCTGCATACGCATATTGACATACTTATATTAGACTCCTGCGATGTTGTTTGATCCTCTGTTCGGCTTTTCTTTGTGAACATCGAACAGAGCATCAGGGGTTACTGTCTATGCAGTAATATTTTTCCTATATTTTAACACTTACCTCAAAGCCTGTTAGAAGGCTGGCACAGGCTTCAGTCAATCCGCTCTTGGCGGACTGAACCTTCTGGACCACCGCACTCATAATAGTACGGTGCTCCTCGTCGATGGAAGCGCTGCGAAGCGCTTCCAGCAGATTGTCCGGCGCCTCTGGATGGACAGAGGTCACCGACACAGGCGTCTTGCCCCTCTTGGAAGGAGGCCGCCTGCCCGAGTCCGGAACCACTGGAGGTTCCGGCGCGGTGTTCGGCTGAGGGCCGAACTCGGAGCCCTCAGGGGCCTCGTCCCCTCTGCCTCCGGAGTCCGGAAGGTCGCCTTGAGGCGCCTCCGGGACTGTCTCCCCTTGACTCGGTGCCTCTTGAGACAATACCTCGGAGTCGTTCGCAGGGCAAGGGGAGGTGGCGGTCGGAAGTGGATCGCTATCCATAACCGACGAGCCCAGGGAGCCGTCCGATGATACATCGATACGGGCTCGTGGCGGCCTGCATAATCATATTCGGCGTTATGGGAAGCAGTGCGCAAAAGAATACTATGAGTTACTCTAGTGTCCGAATACTTACGACCTCCCGAGGGGCTTGGCCCTGGGTAACCACTCGTCTTTGCCTTCGGCGGCGGTGGTGGAACTGTCCGGAAGGAGAGTCCTTCCCTTCTTGGACCCTCCGGCCTCCCCAGTTGGGGCGGCCTTCCTTTTCTTATCTCCCCCAACTGAAGGGGGAGCATCTTCTCCTTCCTCCTCGTCTTCGGGGGAAGAGTGTGCCGCAGAGTCATCGGACGGTGAGTCCGATGACGCCTGGCGCTGGGAACTCTTTCGGGTTCGCTTGGCCTTCTTGGTCTTCTCCGGCACCTTGTAAGGAGCCGAAGTCAGCATCTCCGTCAGGAGAGCGCCCGCAGTATCTTTAGGCAAAGGGGCCGGACAGTTAATCTACTCCGACGTATCCACCCAGTCCTATGAAAGGCATGGAGATTAGACCCCGCACATGATTAAGCTAGGTGAAATAAATATCCTACGGGATGTATTGAACTCACCGAACGCGCTAGGCGCTTTGCGCTTAGCCACGGTCCTCGGCGAGAGGAGGAGGGACCTCGGCACCCTTGAACAGCACCTTCCAGACGTCCTGGTGGGACGTATCGAAGAGCCCGCTCAGAGTCTGGTGCTGGGCCGGGTCGAACTCCCACAAGTTAAAATCCCGTTGTTGACACGGGAGGATCCGGCGTATGAGCATGACCTGGACTATGTTGACAAGCTTGAGCTTCTTGCTTGCCATACTCCGGATACATTTCTGGAGTCCATCCAGCTCCACCGATGAACCCCACGACAAGCCTTTCTCTTTCCAGGACGTGAGCCGTGTAGGGAATCCGGATCGTAACTTCGGGGCTGCCGCCCATTTGGCGTCGCGCGGCTCGGTGATGTAGAACCACGCCGATTGCCACCCCTTTATGGTCTCCACAAAGGAGCCTTCAAGCCATATAACATTGGGCATCTTGCCCACCATGGCTCCGCCGCATTCTGCTTGTTGGCCTCCCACCACCTTCGGCTTGATATTGAAGGTCTTTAACCACAGGCCGAAGTGGGGACGGATGCGGAGGAAAGCCTCACACACGATGATGAACGCCGAAATGTTGAGGACGAAGTTCGGGGCCAGATCTTGAAAGTCCAGCCCGTAGTAGAACATGAGACCACGGACGAATGGATGGAGGGGAAACCCCAGTCCACGGAGCAAGTGGTGGAGGAAAACTACCCTCTCGTGAGGTTCCGGGGTAGGGACGATCTTCCCCGCGGCGGGCAGCCGATGCGCGATATTCGCGGCTAAGTATCCGGCTCCGCGCAGCTTCTTGATATGTCCCTCCGTAACGGAGGAAGCCATCCATTTGCCTCCTGCTCCGGACATGTTTGGACAAGGTTGAGGGAAAGGATGTGGACTTGGGTGTTGGAGCTCGAGTGCGCGAAAATGGATGGGCAAAGGAGGAAGAAGGCGTGGACGAAGAGGTGAATCCTTATCCCTTTATATGGGCAGACGAAACTATGCATCCCCACTAGGCTGGTAAAACTCGCTTATCCCCCAAGCGCCGTAATCAATGGCGCAGCTGGGTTACCCACGCCCGTATTGATGAGAATCCCGTGATAAGGGGACACGGTCTCTACTTTGACAAGATGTGTCAAAAAACTGCCTCGCGTTATGTGCGGGGCTAGTTAAGGGAAACGGTTCGAATAATCACCAGGCCATGACATAATGTCGTGTTGCCAAAACAAGTCAGCAAATTAGATTTGTAAAAATAGTATTCTCTCTACGGTGGTATGTGGAACTTATTTTGGAGGGTCGGACACTACACTTGTATTCAAATTCTTCCGTGGTGTATTCGGAGGAGGAACCCGCCTTGCAATGCCAAAGACAATACTGCGTGCCGGACTCATCGTCATTGAAGCCTGGTTCAAGGGCTACTGAGGGAGTCCTAGATTAGGGGGTCTCCGGACAGCCGGATTATATCCTGTGGCTGGACTGTTGGACTATGAAGATACAAGATTGAAGACTTCGTCTCGTGTCCGGATGGGACTCTACTTGGCGTGGAAGGCAAGCTAGGCAGTACGGATATGGATATCTCCTCCTTTTGTAACCGACCTTGTGTAACCCTAACCCTCTCCGGTGTCTATATAAACCGGAGGGTTTTAGTCTGTAGGACAGAACAATAACATACAATTATACCATAGGCTAACTTCTAGGGTTTAGCCTCTCTGATCTCGTGGTAGATCTACTCTTGTAATACCCATACCATCAATATTAATCAAGCAGGACGTAGGGTTTTACCTCCATCAAGAGGGCCTGAATCTGGGTAAAACATCATGTTCCCTGCCTCCAGTTACCATCCACCTTAGACGCATAGTTCGGGACCCCCTACCCGAGATCCGCCGGTTTTGACACCGACACCCACCGAGAGGGGTCCATCCCATCCAAGGTCCAAGAAGAGAAGTCACCGGCGAGGGCCTCCACCGAGGAGTCGTCCCATACTGAGGCCACGACCACCAAGGGAGAGAACACAGACCGCACTCCGGCAACTGATGTTGCGGGGGAGACCGACGTCCTTCCACGGAAAATATCACCAGGTAATCCGCTTGCCCTTGTCTCTTTTTACTTGAATTGCCTAGCTTTCAGCCTCTGACCCAGCGGTTTGTGGTATCTCACTGTCTTTGCTTGTTGATTTAATCTGCAGCACCGTCGGTTGAGGAGCCTGAGCTACTAGAGGAAGTGGCATGTATAGGAAAGGATGCTGCTGAAGAGGCTGCCAAGATTGCTACCGCGGAAGGCCACGAGCATATACTACCAGGGATATCCAAGAATCCCCAAAGGAGGCAGAGAAAACCTCCGGCATCGCATTAGGTTCAGAGGCAGTTGTTGAGGAGAAAACTCCTCTCCAAATTATGGGTCCTCTTCCCCTATTTGGCACACAAGCCGCAGTCCCACAACCATCCTCAAGCAAGCTTGCGCTGGTCCTTGCCCAACCCGGGCTTGCAGCCCCTGGCTCATCTATTGCAGTGGGTGCAGATTTCGATGAAGAGATCAGGTGTATCCTGGCACCACTATCCCATAGAGTCGAAGAGGCTAACGATTCTGCCGACGAGGCCAAGGACTTGTCCTTTTTGGAGTCCATGGCAGCAGGAATCAAGGACGTGCAGAGGAAATATAGCTTGAAATGGCAAACGATCAAGGAGCAACATGGCAGCAGGAATCAAGAATGCTTGGGGAATATAAGTTGGATTCCTTGGGGCAAGGAGGACTGGGATTACCTTCCTGGCCAGCAGCGTAGCAGATGGGCGGAATGGAAGGCAGATTGGTGTTGGATTCAGGACAAAGATACTCCGGAGTTCTGCGCAGCATAGACAGAATGTGTCATACGCGGCAGCGACTGGAGCAAGCCAGGTCTCACAGACGACAGGCTCCGGCCGGCGCTGAACAAGATTGCTTGCCTCAAGGCTATTGGGATAACCATCAAGCACGTGGGGGCCGACTTCCTCCGGCGCCGCATCGTACCGCTACACAAGAGGGACAAATTTGTCTGGGAGTATGGAAGTTTTGCTAACAGGATGCGCCTTTACCCAGGTCCCGCCAACAATTTGTCAATATACGTCCACGTCTAGCTGTGCGAGCAACTATTCGGCAGCCTTGGGCCATTCCTTCTGCCGGCAAGGGTGGTTCCACTGCATCTCAACTCTGCCCGGGACCAGATTCTGAAGTGGATGCAAGATTGCAACGCCTATGGAGTTGAGGCGGATTAATTGGCAACTACCTAAACTGGACGCAGAGATCAAGTGGGTCTCTAGTCTGGAAGAAAGGGCATCCAGGGTGGAGACTGATCTTGTCAAGAGCACCTCCCCGGCAGAGGCAGCATTCATTGCGTAGAAAATTGCTGAGGATAGAGCACTCCGGGATGCTGGGTAAAAGAGGCCTGGAGAAGAAGAGGACGAGGAGGATGTCGAAGGTGTGGGCTCTTTCGATGAGGGAAGCGAGGAGCACGATGCAGAGGATGTTGTCGGGCTTGATCTTGCCGGGGCAGAAACTTATCATGCCCACGGTAGGAGAGGCCCAAGGAGATGGCGGGGTTGAGGAGGCAGAGCAACCTGAAAAGGAATGGCTCGCACCGGGTCCCCAAGCCCTAGAGCCCGATCCAGACCGGCTTCCTCGCAGGCGGACTAGCCGGAGGAAAACAACTCCTACCTCTTCGATGACCACCAAGAGAGTCAAGAAGACCACCTCCAAGGCCAACAAGCCAGAGGTGGAACGCCGACAATCCACTCGCCTGTCGGAGGCCAAGACTCCACCTACCAAGTGACATGCAGTTAGTGGGGTCTATCCTAGCCCCCAGTCAAGTCCAGCTTCTTCGCACAGCTTGATCCCACCTAGGACCTCGGCCCAGCCAGCGAGCTCAAAGTTTTCAGGAAGCTCTGCTCTTCCAACTCTAAAGAGGGGTAGGGAGACCCCGCCACTTGTGGGGTACATGCCAGGCTCCATGCTCATAGACCCAGAGTGAGAAAAACAACTGATCCTTCTTGTCAAGGTACTATGCACCTGATAATTGTTGATTCAATCTTGTTTGTTGACTTGGCAGAGATGAAGAACCCCTTGTCCAAGAAGCCAAAAACTAAACAGGCGGCGGCGCCGGGACACTTGGCGAGCACGGGTCTGGCAGGGGATAGGACAAAGGATCCTGTACCTAGCCCCCAGTCCAGCCCCCGGCGTGAACATATGGGGCAAGTTTCACCCTCCCGAAGAGATGCGGGGGAACATGCTCCATCCCGCGCCAAGGAAGGAGAGGAGATCCACTAGGGTGGGGCCCACCGAGAGGGGTCCATCCCATCCAAGGTCCAAGCAGAGAAGTCACCGGCGAGGGCCTCCACCGAGGTGTTGGCCCATACTCAGGCCACAGCCACCGAGGGAGCTAACACGGACTGCACTCTGGCAACTGATGTTGCCGGGGAGACCGACGTCCTTTTGCGGAAAACATCACTAGGTAATCCGCTTGCCTTGTCTCTGTTTACTTGAATTTCCTTGCTTTCAGCCTCTGACCCAGCGGTTTGTGGTATCTCACCGTCGTTGCTTGTTGATTTATCTGCAGCTTCGTCGGTTGAGGAGCCCGAGCTTCTAGAGGAAGTGTCCATTATAGGAAAGGATGCTGCCGAAGAGGCCGCCAAGATTGCTGCCGCAGAAGGCCATGAGCATATAATGTCGGGGATATCCAATAATCCCCAAAGGAGGTAGAGAAAACCTCCGGCAGCGCATCAGGTTTGGAGGCAGTTGTTGAGGAGAAAACTCCTATCCAAATTATGGGTCCTCTTCCCCTGTTTGGCACACCAGCCGCAGTCCCACAGCCAACCTCAAGCAAGCTGGTGCTAGTCCTTGCCCAACCCAGGCTTGCAGCCCTCGGCTCATCTGTTGCAGTGGGTGCATATTTTGATGAAGAGATCAGGCGTATCCTGGCACCACTGTCCTAGAGAGTCGAAGAGGCTAACGATTCTACCGACGAGGCCAAGGAATTATCCTTTTTGGAGTCTGTGGCAGCAGGAATCAAGGACGTGCAGAGAAAATATAGCCTGAAATAGCAAACGATCAAGGAGCAACATGACTCTTCCGATCTCATGGATCGGAAGTTGAGGGACAAAGGCAGTGAGCTGCGTGAATGGCACAACAAGCAGTTTCAATCCCTTTTACGGCAATAGGAGGTGTTAACCATGGCCAAGGAGGATATTGCTACCGAGGAGGTCCGATCGGCGGAGCGCGAAGTGCTTCTGAATGCCAAAGAGAAGGACGTCTCCACCCGGGAAGGGAACTTGAATCCACTCTCCGCGGCAAGGATGAAGAGCTGGAGGCTCTCGTCCAGCAAGGTACCAAGGATTTGGAGGATAGGAAGAAGGCCATGCTGGATGTGCTCACCCTTGAATCCTCTACCCAGTTGAAGAAGGTTGCCGATGAGCTAGCTACTTCTTCCGTTACCAAGACTGATCTTGATCAACAAGCGGGCAAGCTGATGAAGGATCTTGCCGGGAGCGGTAAGGAAATTGCGGCCCTCAAGGAAGAAGCGTAGAAAGTAGAAGCTCTCCTGAAGGAGGTGCAATTGCAACTTTCCTCCAAGAGCCAGGACCTTGATACCGCCAATGGCACAATTTCTGATATGAAGGCAAGGCCTGGCACTCTGGAAAGGGAAATTGAATCTGCCGAAGCTCGCGAGAAGTTGTCGATGAAGTACTTGGATAATGCAAGAACTCTCCGAAAAGACGCGGAGGATAAACTGGCGAACCAAATCGAGCAACATGACCTCTAGATCAAGAATTTGATCGATATCTCCGAGCGCCTCACTGCACAGATTGCAACAATGGATATGAAGAGCTGGGCCTTCTTCGTTGGCAGGCATGAGGTTCCAAGAATCAAGCTAACACTCTTCTTTGAAGGCTTGATTGAAGGGTTGAAGGTGTATGGGGACGACAGGGCCGTATGCTTTGCAAATGAGTCCCGGAATCTTGCCAGCAACGCCCTCTTCCTGGTCTTGAGCAACCTTGCAGACCGCCATCCAAATATCAACCTATCCGATGGCTTCAAGAAGCTACCGCCGGTCGCCGACGTTTCTACTGCCGAGGCGAAGGCCGCACTACAAAAAAAAGACACTTCTGTGATGATACGTGTTTGTAACAGTAGGTCACGTTTTCTGTCATGCATGACAAAATCAAGATAGTCATAGCTGCGCTGTCGTAGAAGTGTTCCATGACATTACCAAAATTATCATCACGGAAGTGTTCACTTCCATGACGATAAATGTCGCGTCATGGAAGTGCTTTCGTCAAGGGTGACCGACATGTAGCATCCACCATAACGGGTCGCCGTTATACTATTGGGTCTGGTTTTGGATCCAATAACCTGTTAACAGCCACGACCAATGACGATTTTCCACGTGTAAAATTCTCATTGGCCAACGGAACCACGTATTAGCTCCGTGTTGGCACAGGTGTCACTCATCCAATGGGAGAGATGCGCATATGATATGTTGACACGTGGACCGGCCCAAAAGTGGCCCATAAAGATTAGATAGGCCGGCCAAACTAAAGGCCCACAGGATTTTGCGTACCATAATGGGTCGGCCCAGCTAAAGGGCTATGAGATTTTGCCGACAATAATGGGCTGGCCCAGCTAAAGGCCCACGAGATTTCACCGACCATTATGGTCCGGCCCAACTAAAAGCCCACAAGATTTTGAGGACACTAATGGACCGGCTCGTTAACAGGCTGCCATGTTTTGGGCCAAATGTCGTCCCATATTTGATCTGGTCCATTAACAACGTGCCATGTTCTGGGCCCAATAAAGGGCCATATGGGATCCGACCCGTTAAAAGCCTACCACATTCTGGGCCAAATTACGACCCAGATTAGTTCCGGCCCTTTAAGAGGCTTTGGGATAAATTATGGCACATATCAGATTCGACCCATCAACTGGACGCTATGATTTTGGGCCCACTTGCTAAGGCCCATTTTGTAATTCGGCCTGATATTAGTTTCGGCCTGTTAAAGGCATGTTTAACATTTTGGCCCTATGTTTATTTTGGCATGTTAAAAGCCCGTTATGTAGTTGGGCCTAACTAGGGCCCGGTTAGCATCTGACCTTCTCACAGCCGATAATCTGATTGGGCCAAAAAAGGACCGAAACAATTTTGGCCTGTTAACGGCCCGTGATGTGATTGGCACAATCATGGGTCGGGGTCTATTTCGGCCTACTGCCGGCCCGTGAGCTGTTCGGCACGTTCCAGGCCCAACCTACTTTTTAGCCTCCTAAAAGCCCATTGAGTTTTCTTGCGAAAATAGGCCGGTGGTTTACTCGGCCTATTAGAGGCCCAAATCTACTAGTGGTCCAGTTTAAATTTAGGCATGTTAACGAACCGATTATGTAGTGATTTGCATGATGTGCCAATTATATGTACCATAATTTATGGTTTGGCCGGTTTACTGCGAAGACAAGATATATATATATATATATACAGTAAAATAACTGCAACATCGTTAATAAGAAAAAAACCTAGACTATACAATAAATAAATTACAGCATATTACATCCACTGGGCATCAAAGTTTGCCACTATGATAATAAAGCACAAACAGATAGCAGATTACATACACTGGGCATCAAAGATCACCACCAGTGCAAATAAACACGCCGACAAAATAATATACAAAACCGACAGCACTTCATTAGAGTTCAAGAAAGGTTAGCCCTGCTCGGGAGCTGCAACGCAAGCAGCTGAGCAAGCTGATGAGACTGTGCTTGTTTGACACTTATATACTCCTCACTCAGAAAGATAAACAAGCAGACAGATGGCAGGTTTTGCACATATAAGTATCAGTGATGACAATTCATCACATTTCTTACTGACGAATAAAGTGACACGGTTTAAAATAGCATTAACACAATATGGTATTGTTCAGGTTAAGACATGGCAGGAAATAACATTGTGAAGGAGTTGGCAGCTTCACGACACCACTGGATTACAGATCAAGAACTCATAAGTATCAATGGTTAGTGTGCTGTCAATTTATCCCATTTCAAATTTGCAAATGAAGAGACAGTTTAAATAATAGTAGAATGATATGACATTGTCCATAGTTAAGACATTGCAGAATATGACATTGTGCTGTAGTGGGTAGGTTCACCACACCACTGGATTACGGATCAAGAACAGAAGCATACATGCAGTGCAAAAGAAGATCACTTTCTCTGTATAGTTTAATTTACATGGTATGAAGAAGGAACTTGGTTGTACAACTGAAAACTTAAATTGAGAAGGACAAACTTTTGTTTATGAACTAACTTTAAACATGCAATTTGATGCAAACACCAAAAATAAACAGCTGTTGCGGTCATGCCTAACCAAATATACACAACAAAGTTTGAAGGCTTGAGAAGGACAAACTTACATTATTGGTGAAGGCAGGCTCTATAAAGCCCTTGTCCATGCTGATGGGGGGGCAATTCAAGAATTTTACCGTAGAATCTTCTTAATAAGCATTGCCTTTATTCTACATTTTGGTAAGAGTAAATATAGATGTGATAATATAAGAAAAATGGAGAATATTTAAGATAAGATGAAGAGTGATGCTACATAACCAAGTAGGTATAAATGTAAGTACATTGATACACACAAAAGGTACAGCCAAGAGCAATGCGCGGCTAAACTTCTCCAGGACCATCGGTGTTATCCAACCTTATGGTAAGAGTAAATATAGATATGATGCATAGAAAATGGAGGGAAAAGGAAAATAAGCTGCAGAGTGATGGTACATGAACAACTACCTGTCAATATAAGTACACTGATAAAGGACATCAGGTACTTACAAGAACAATGCAGAGCTAAAAAATTCACTAGCATTGGATATATCCTACACTAATGTAACCATTCATACTGATCAGCCAATTTGGAGCAAACAATTGATAAGCAAGCTATCATGCATACTGCTGTCACATAATGAACTAGGTATGAATGCAAGCAAAGTGTTATAGGACAACAGGTACTAACAAGAGCAAAGCAGCGGGCAGCATATTTGCGATATCCTGTCATTCTTTTCAAGCCAGAATTCTTCTTCGAGCTGATTTCCTGCAAAAAAGATCCATAAGGCACATGCGAAAGAGTAGAAGTTCAAATTTTCATGTGATATCATAGACAGTACCTCATCCTGTGAACGAGACTAGTGCATAACAAGGTTTTTCAATTCAATGTCTTCTAAATT
The DNA here is from genome assembly GCF_056163025.1 of Triticum urartu. Lineage (NCBI taxonomy): Eukaryota > Viridiplantae > Streptophyta > Magnoliopsida > Poales > Poaceae > Triticum > Triticum urartu. The sequence goes on along the minus strand of NC_141873.1, from coordinate 272,389,478 downwards.
TAGCACAGGAGACTTTATCGGAAATTCGTTTATAGACTTGCCATCAAAGTGTGATTTCCTTAGGTAACACCGATACTGCTGCAATGCTTCCTTGAAAAGCACAAGCAAGCTTTGCTCGTCATGACTATCCAGATTGACCCTCGCCTACTTACAACAATGTAATGTAAATCATTGATGTGTTCAATCAGCAGAAAATAGGAAAATAATCACCATGAATAGTAGCACTTACACGTAAGTGGGACAGGAAGATGTGAAAATGGTGTTTGTCTTCACTATAATCTTCCCATGACGGGAATATATGCACGTAGTCCCTAACAACATTGAAAGCATTGTCTTTAAAACTGGGAATAACTGGAATGGGGTCCCAATCTGCAGGAATTGGCCCTCTCTGCAGTTGGGATAGGTCTTCGGCCGGTGGACTTGCTGTACTTTTTGCTGGAGTGGGATTTTTCTATGGTACGGCTGGTGCTATGGAAACTGAAATCGGCATACCTTTTGCTGGAGTGCAGGTCCCGTGTGGTGGGGCTAGTGGTGTGGCCAGTGAAGTATGGGTACAGTCTGCTAGAGTCGGTCCTACGTTTTGTGTCACTGGCTATACAGCCAATATAAGTGGGGTACTGTCTGATTTCTCTGGCACCACCACGTTTTTCAAGGACTTTGCTGGTGCTCCTTCAGGTTCGGCAATCACCCTATTCTTTTTTATGTCTGATGCACAAGAACAACATTTGAGTGGAAAAACATGGTATTATGACAGATGGAATATGTATTGATAATGGATGGGCATGGCATCTTGACATATATGATGAGTAAACTAAGTAGATGGCGGTGCAACAAAGTATAAGAAATGCAAGACAACATATGCAAGATACGCGCAATCAATAAAACCTTGCCAAATTAGAACAGGCACCTTGATGGGTGAACAGGACAGGCCATCTTCCTTTGACTCCTCGAGGTTAGAATAGTCATTAGGATCATATTCTGAACAAGAATCTACAGGTGGGGAGCATATGAGCCTCATTGCATCCGGAATGGCACTCAATGCCTTGGTGCCAATTTTGTAAGTCGTTGCAGTGTTCCACAATATTCTTCTAATGCGCGGATTCTGATATTCACTATAATTACGTATAATATCTTAGAACCATGAAAACATAAATAGTAGTGAGATTATCTTTGTAATGCAGAGGATATTCTAATATAGGGGCGCCCCTGTAAACCCTTGTGTGCTATCACTGGATTCTGATGAGAGAGCTCATGTGTGTTGTAATATGGTGCGTTCATTAATATAATCTGGCACAAGTACACAAAAAATAGGTTCCAGAAGTAAGGATAGTTAGCAGATGATAGGTTCATAATATACTGTGCAGAGAGTTTATTGCCAAACCATGATAACAAGAGCACACATCAACTAGGCAGATCGTAGTGTACATAAAAGGGGTACACCATAACCACGATATATAAATCGGGAAAGTGGAACTGGCTGGAAAATACGGTGTTGTATTGCAGCTACTAATTGAAAGCCTATTGATCACGTATAGGCCAGCTCTATTAGCTATTGAGTGCAGATGTCCTTGCGCCCCTTCCGGACAAGGAACACACCGTACGTCCTAAATACAGAATAACAAAAGAGGAACATGTTAAAGAACAGAAGAGGAAGCATATTCTTGAGGTTCCGCTTCATTGCATACAATGTTGGTTGTCCACTCATGATGAATCACAGCGCCCAAAGAAATTTAATTCCATGTTGTCTCTCTATATGTGGCCACATGCATTTGGAAAATCAAGTGGGAGCATTACCTGACCAATTAAATGTGTGTCTGTTAACTAATATCAGTATCATATCACAATTCGTATTTGAATAAGTATGCTTTGGACTTATGATTGGTGTGTTGTTTAGCTTCAAGAGTGAACTGCTGCTAGTGCCGGCACATAGCAGCTACACAGATCATAGTGTAGATATAACGGGAAAACCGTAAGCATCGGGAGTAAAATCAGCAAAGTGGAACTTGCTGGAATATATGTGCTAGTATTGAGGGTACGGCGAGAAAGGCTTCGGATACCAGCTCTCTTCAACTGAAGGTGCGGTACTGTTAATATCAGTGTAACTCTCAAAGGTGACACAGCTCCCCGCATTTCCTGGCTAATTTTATAGGATTCAAGTGGGCATGCAACTACAAATCCTATTCCTATGTTTACAAAATCCTACGAATCAAAGAGGCCCGAAGAGTTCAAAGTGTCCATCACAACCGACCGTACAGACCTGTACACTGCAAATGTTCGTGCTCATCTTCACTACAAGGAACATACTGTACAACTATCATACTCCCTCCATTCGAAAATATAAGTCTTTGTAGAGATTTCCACTATGGATCACATACAGATATATACAGATACATTTTAGAGTGTAGATTCACTCATTTTGCTCCATATGTAGTCCATGGTGGAATCTATACAAAGACTTGTATTTAGGAATGGAGAGAGTACTTATTAAATAAGAACGGAAGAGGAACATGCTAAAGAAGAGCAAGCAGATTTTGGATAATAAAATGTTCGTTGCGCAGTGCCCACACATGATGAATCAGAACACATTAAGAATGCAACTCCCTGTTGTCTCTCTATATGTGGCGCACATGCTTTTTGAAAGTAAAGTAGGAACATTAGCTGACCAATTAAACGTTATCTGTTTTAGTAATATCAGCATCATATCGGATTCATATTTGAGCAACAAGTTTGGAATTATGAGTGGCACGTTGTTTAGCTTGATGGATTCAGGAGCATTGCTAAGAAGGTACGATGATGGTACTGAATATAAAGGCATGTCTGCATGCAAGTCACGTGACTTTTGTCCTTTGGGTCAGTCGACCATTTCAGGCGGTTGGATGAAGATCCTACGTCTCCTAACCCTTCTTCCTCCTCGTCTCTGATTCTTCCCATACAGAACACTGCACGGTCCGCCGGCCGAACCACCGCCCCCACCACTTGTGTTCCTCCACCACCCCCACACCCCCCCCCGCCCCCACCCGCGTCGAGTTTTCTTCGTTCGGCGAGGCTGCACCACCGCCCCCACAACCACCGTCCCCACCCAAACCCCTTCCTTCGCATCGGCGAACTCTGGCGAGCTCTGAAAAATCGACTGACCCAATTTTGAAATTTAGTCTTGTCGGTGTCAAAACCGGTGGATCTCTGGTAGGGGGCTCCAAACTGTGCGTCCAAGGCGGATGGTAACAGGAGGCAGGGGACACGATGTTTACCCAGGTTCGGGCCCTCTTGATGGAGGTAAAACCCTACGTCCTGCTTGATTGTTCTTGATGATATGAGTATTACAAGAGTTGATCTACCACGAGATCAGAGAGGCTAAACCCTAGAAGCTAGCCTATGGTATGATTGTATGTTGTCCTACGGACTAAAACCCTCCGATTTATATAGACACCGGAGGGGGCTAGGGTTACATAAGGTCGGTTACAAAGGAGGAGATATACATATCTGTATTGCCTAGCTTGCCTTCCATGCCAAGTAGAGTCCCATCCAAACACGGGACGAAGTCTTCAATCTTATATCTTCATAGTCCAACAGTCCGGCCAAAGGATATAGTCCGGCTGTCCGGAGACCCCCTAATCCAGGACTCCCTCAGTAGGCCCTGAACCAGGCTTCAATGACGATGAGTCCGGCGCGCAGTGTTGTCTTCGGCATTGCAAGGCGGGTTCCTCCTCCGAATACGCCATGGAAGAGTTTGAATACAAGGATAGTGTCCGACCCTGCAAAATAAGTTCCACATACCACCGTAGAGAGAATAATATTTCCACAAATCTAATCTGCTGACACGTTTTGGCAGCATGACATCACGCCACGGCCCGGTAATTATTTGAACCATTTTTCTTTAACCAGCCCCGCACATAACGCGAGGCGGTTTCTTGACGCGTCATGTCAAAGCAGAGATCGTGTTCCCCTTATCACGGGATTCTCATCAATACAAACGTGGGTAACCCAACCGTGCCTATTGGTATGACTCCTAGATCTTAGGTAAGTCTCAAATGGCCATGAGGAGGACGCCTGATATTCACCCCCTTTATAAAGGGACAAGGCTTTTTCTTTCTTCCCTCCCGCGCTCAATCGAATCCATCCCCCGCCTCGAGTTCTAACACCCAAAGCTCAGGTCAGGTGCTTCGGACCTTCAATCATGCCCGGATCCAGCCTTCAAGGCCGGTGGATGCCTTCCTCGGTCACGGAGGAGGACATCAAGAAGTTGAGGGAGGCCAGATATCTGACCGCCAAAATTTCGCATAGGCTGCCCGCCCGAGGGCAGGTCGTCCCTACTCCCGAACCCAACGAGAGCGTTGTGTTCGTCTCCCACTTCCTCCGAGGACTAGGCCTCGCTCGGGATCCCTTTGTTAGGGGTATTATGTTCTATTACGGGCTGGATTTTCACGATCAGGCCCCGGATTCCCTTCTTCACATCTCGTCATTTATTGTCGTATGTGAGGCCTTCCTCCGCATTACCCCTCACTTCGGCCTGTGGCTCAAGACCTTCGATGTGAAGCCGAAGACGGTCGAGGGGCAGTACGCAGCGTGCGGAGGTGCTTTAATAAGCAAAATTGCTGACGCTCCATGGCCAAAGGGTTCCTTTCCAGAGGTGTCCGGATTGTGGCAACGGGAGTGGTTTTACGTCACAGCTCCCCGAAGTGCCAAATGGGTAGCTGCCCCCACCTCTTGCTCGGGCCCCCCAGCACAACTGATGTCATGGATCAGCAGGGGGCTGAGCTGGGATGCAGCCAAGGATGTGCCAATACTGCAGAACCGTATCCGAGATCTCTTTGAGGGAGATTTCAGTCTGGTTATGGTAATGCAAGTTATGCTGGTTCGTCGAGTCCAGCCTTGCAAACACCGACCCCTCGGCATGTGGGAATTCAACCCAGAAGGACCGCGCACTATAAAGCATTTCCTCGGCATGACGCATGAGGAGATGTACAAATCGTTCTTCGGACCCTAAATAGAGTGTCCGGACACCACCGAGGACGTGGGCCTAAGCTGCAACCGCCCCGCTGCCCAAGTAAGTAATCCCATGGCCGAACACACTATCCTTTTATTTATCATGACATCATTCTGAAGAATCACTCTTTGACCAGGACTGGATAACAAAGGTGAAGATGATCCGGTGTTCGGCCCCCCTTCCTGAGGGCTTGGACAATCTGGTGCTGGAAAAGATGCTCGAGCCAGCACCTTGTCTAGTGCCCTCAAAGGAAGATGAAGGGGGAATAAAGGGAGCGAAAGCGGGCCTCCTTCGCTACCTATTCCATCCGAGGGAATGAGCGCCTCCGCGAGGGAGGATGACACACGGGAAGAATCTGACATTCTCTCTCCCCGGGGAAGGAAGAGGACTACCTCTGAAGATCCAAAAACTAAGGTTTCCAAACGGGAGAAGAAATATCCGCCAGACGGTCCTGCCTCGGAGGGTATTCTTGCCGCACAATGTCCGCACGGGGATCAGCCCTCTACCGAGCTGTAAGTAATCAAAAAATACTTAGTAGTGAAGATATCCTACCTTACTTCCGAAGACAATAACCGATGCTTATAAATTGTAGTCCAGATCGCAGCCCTTCTCGACAGAGTTCCTCTTCGGGGGATCTTCTTCCGGAGATGATGGAGAGCGAAACGCCTCCCCCGGACTCCCCAGCTCAAGAAGCGGGCGATCTTGAGGTGTTGTCGTGAAGGGTATCTCCGGATCCACTAGGGCCAGAGGATAACCCTTTGGCTGCCCGAAATCCCCAGTATCTGGCTCCTGAGGAGAGCGACAGCAAGGGTCCGTATAGTGTGCGGTCGGATGCACTGAAGGATCTTCTGGGGCAAGCTGCCGTCTCAGAAGTGCATCGTATGCTAATGGGCACTGTAATTGAAAGGATTTCATCCGCTGAAAGCGGTTTGCACGAAGTTTTATGAGTCTGCTAAAGGCTTCGAGGTACGTGAAATAATGTATGCCTTTAATAGTACCACATACATTAGGTATGCCCATGCAGATAGTAGCCCCTGAGACTCGGGTTGTCGTCGAGAACGGCGGCAAACAGAGGATCATAGTCCCAGGTAATAACCAGACCGCCTTTATGTGCAGGTGGTTGAAGCTCCGGTTGCTAGCCGGACTGATGGGTTTGCCAAACTAAAGCGGCAACTGGATGTGGCAGATGTCGACATCGTGCTTGTCAACAAGCGGCTTGACGAGGCACAGGGTGAGTGATTTTTCTGGTGATCGTCACATAATAAGAGCAGCATGATGCCAATATCTTTAATATGTTGTGACTGCAGATGGAGCTGCCACGATGGAGACCCTTCGGGCGTAGCTTGCCCGATCCAAGGAGCAAGCAAGGAGTAGCAATGTGTCCGCTATACAGGCGGCCGAAGAGTTAAGGGCCGAATAGGCCGCGCATTGCGAGAGCAATGAAAAAATAGCCAAGATGGCTGTAGAGTTAAAAGATGTTGCTGACCGTTACCGGCTTCTTGAAGAAGAAAACCGGGTGAAGGCGACAAACCTGGAGAAGGCCCGGGTGGCTGCCAAGGAAGCCCGCTCCAAAATTAGAGCGACGAAGGAGGAGCTGAATCAAGCTGCAGATATCGTGTCTGGGAAGCCCTTCTTGTTGCGGACTAAGTTCGGAGATCCGAAGTATGCTCCTCTGGACCGGCTATGGAGTTCTGCAGACACGTACATGGATTTGGCTGCAAGTGCTACTAATGCAGCCGAGTACTTCAAGTATCAGAAAGGTCCTGAAGTGGAAAAGTTGTTCTAGTCACAGTTTCACGCTCCAGTCCGTCCGCTGCTGTTGAATGAGCGATTGACCGGTTGGGCCGAGCTCCATAGGTTGTCCGGACTTGCCATGAGGTCCGTTGTGGATCACCTGTGGCCGGGAGGGCCAAGGCCGAATAGCTACTTTAGCTTAGTGCAACAATTCCTTGACGTTGTGCCACGCATCGATGCTATAAAGAGATCGGCGTGCATAGAAGGTGCACGGATGGCCCTTGCCCATGTCAAAACATACTGGGCGGAGATGGAGGCCACCACTGTTGCGGCACAGGGTTTGACCATAGGCCGAGTGGCTGCCGAGCACTACTTTGAAGAAGTCCTTGAAGGCGCTCGTTCGCTAGAGGCTCAGTGCTCGAAGAATATTATTTTCCAGTGACATGTAGTCCCATAGTACAAACAATGTTTTCTGAATTAATCAAAGCTGTATTTATACTTTTGCCCAAAAGTACTATGATGCCTCACGTGCGGCCGTTTATGTATATATGTATATAACCTGAAAGTTTGCAGTCGTCGCCTTCCGCCCCCACGCATATAATGCGGGGGTGTTCGCAAAAGATGCATATCCACACTTGATCCAATGTCTTGGTCCGTTAAGGAGGTGATAGCGTAGCGAACGAGGAAATCGGACTATATTGCTTTACACTTTCACTTAGCCATAGGAGTTTGACAGTGGGGCTACTATATAGCCCCTGGTATTTCTGCACTCGTCCGAATACGGGGCGCGTACGTACATGATCGGGAAACGGCCCTTCGTTAATGCGGAGGAATCCCGAAGATTCCGATTAGTCATCGAGTGGTTGACCAGTCTCTCGCTATATCATGACAGTCAATTTTCGGCTTTCTCTACTGAGGTGCTCATCCGGATGAACCAGGGCACAATCGCAGTAGTTCTCCCAGTGCTACCTTAGCTGATAAAACGGAACGAAAGGTACCAAAACATGGGAGCTGGGTAAACCCAACATTTGACCAAAGACATGATTCGGAGCTGATGCATATAGGGCCAAACTCGCGACGCCGAACACTCACTAAGGTGTTTGGTCTTTATAACATATACCGGGCTAAACAATGCCCTTTGTAAGAAACCCCATGTGTCCAGGTACGTGCAAAATCCTGGCGTGGCCACATGCCAATAACGCCGGCATCTTTCTCGGTTGTGTGGAATATCCGGAGGATGTGAGCAACAAGCGACAATAAAATAGGTTTACGCAGGGTCTTAATCTAAAAAGAAACCTTTGGGCGGGTCCCTACTGCACGTCTGCGCCTGTGTCTCCATTATGCCGTGTCCTGGACGGGTGTAGCATGATTGTCACCTGCAAAAGGAAAGAATTTAGGTGAAAGTTGTCGTGCCAAAAGGAAGAATGAATTATCAAAATTCCAGAGAGGCCTAGTTGAGCCGGGCTGGCCTTGATTACACACGGGAAGCCCCTGGTATCGTTTTATGAGGGTTTGAAAACCAATCTCATGCATGTATGATGGAACGCTGGACTCGTCTAACCGTGTCCGTGGTCTTGACGACCTGCCATTTTTTCTGGTTGGTGAGGTTGTCTAGTGTGCGGCTGTTAGAGCCGCCGCGTCCTCTTTCGTACGTAAAGAACGGTTGGTGTTTCCGCTAACTGTAATGACGCCTCGTGGACCGGGCATCCTGAGCTTGAGAAAAGCATAATTCGGTATTGCGTTAAAATGAGCGAAAGCCGCCCTTCCGAGTAGTGCTTGAAAATCACTTCGGAATGGAGCAATGTGAAAAGTTAACGTTTCACTTCGGAAGTTATCAGGAGAACCGAATACCACCTCTAGTAGTAGAGAGCCTGTGTAGTGGGCCTCTTGGCCTGGTATTACTCCCTTGAAGGTAGTATTACTTTGGCTTATTTGTGTCGGGCCTATCCCCATTTTGCGGACTGTGTCCTGATATATCAGATTTAGATCACTGCCGCCGTCCATGAGGACCCTTGTGAAATGGTACCCATTTATTATTGGGTCTAACACCAAGGCAGTCAGTCGTTCGCGCCGGATATGCGTGTCGTGATCCCTACGATCAAAAGTGATCGGGCAGGCCCACCAGGGGTTGGACCTAGGGGTGACGGGCTCTATGGCGCGTGTGCATCGGAGTGCATGATTGCTTCTCCTCTTTGTCACATGGATCACGTTTACTGTTTTAACCTTCGGTGGGAACTTTTTCTGTCCTCCGGCGCTTTGCTGGCGAGGTTCATCCTCATCTTCGCTTGGTGTCTCTTCCCCTTTGTGTTCGGCGTTTAGCTTACCGGCCTTCTTGAAGACCCAACATTCTCTGTGGGTATGATTTGCAGGTTTGTCTAGGGTGCCGTGAATCTGACAGAGTTTGTCAAGAATTTTGTTTAGGCCAGATTATCCTTCTCTGCTGCCTTTGAAAGGCTTTTTCCGCTGGCCTGGTTGGGAGCCCCTGAATCCGGCGTTTATCGCCGTATTATCTGGGCTACCTTCTTTATTTGGATGCTTGTTTTTGTTGCGTCGTGGTTTACCATTGCCATCCCTTACTTCGGATGTGCTTGGGTCGCTGGTGCTACTATGGGCCAACCAGCTGTCCTCGCCTGCACAAAAGCGGGTCATGAGGCTTGTTAGGGCTGCCATTGTTCTCGGTTTTTCTTGACCGAGGTGTCTGGCGAGCCATTCGTCTCGGACGCTGTGTTTAAAAGCTGCTAAGGCTTCAGCGTCCGGACAGTCGACTATTTAGTTCTTCTTGGTGAGGAACCTGTTCCAAAGCTTTCAGGTGGACTCTCTGGACTGTTGGATTATATGACTTAAATCGTCTGCATCCGGAGGTCGGACATAAGTCCCTTGAAAATTGGCCCGGAAAGCGTCCTCGAGCTCCTCCCAACTTCCAATTGAGTTTTCGGGGAGGCTTTTCAGCCAGTGCCTAGCTAGCCCTTTAAGCTTGAGGGGTAAGTATTTAATGGCATGGAGATCGTCTCCACGAGCCATATGAATATGGAGGGTGAAGTCCTCTATCCAAACTCCAGGGTCTGTGGTTCCGTCGTATGCCTCTATGTTCACCGGTTTGAATCCCTCTGGGAATTCGTGATCCAGCACCCCATCAGTGAAACATAGTGGGTGTGCGGCACCCCTGTATTGGGATGCGCCATAGTGTTCGAACGGTTGTAGTATTCGGTGTTGGTTGTGTACCGTAGCGCGCTTCCTAGATCCATAGATAGATCTAGTCGCATCGGATTTTTGACGCAAGTTCTCATGTAGAACGTGTGTTGACTTATGCGTGACTTTGTTAGCCGCTCTATCGCGTTCACAGGGTGGTGGATCCGGCCGGTTGGCCGTATCACTTTTCGACTGTATGGGCTCTAAGGCCTCATCGTCGAATTCCGGTAATAGCTTGCGCTTTGGATAGCTATTTGGATGGTAACTTCCACCATACTTTGTTACTTTGTTCCACTTGTTGTTGAGTGTATCTTGTGCGACCTTGAGCCTTTGCTTCTATTTCTTCAGGCTTCTCACTGTGGCAGTAAGCCTTCTGCGGAGGTTCTCTTGCTCCAAGTGTGTTTCCGGGATGATGGGTGCATCTTCGTCCGGACTGTTTTCTTCCCTAGACGGGGATTGATGGGGCTTATCTTCGGCGTCATCGTGTTTGGACGTCGGATCCGTACTATGTTTGCAGTTTGCATCTTGATCATTTTCTGCCATCAGGGTGATGCAGTTGTCGTCTCTTCCAAAGTCGTGTGGACTATTATTATCGCTGTTTTTTGCTATGGCGGGACTTAGAGCGGCGCCGTTGACGTTGGCGCTTGGGTTGCTTCTTGGAGGGGTCATCCTCCGCTTTCTCGTCGCCATTGGCTTCGTTGGGGGTGTCCACCATGTATACGTCATGTGATGAAGTAGCGGTCCAGCGCCCTGTGGGCGGTGGTTCCGGTTCGTCTCCTGCATCGTCGTCCATATCATTGATTTCTTCATAGTCGAAGTCGAGCATGTCAGTTAAGTCGTCGACAGTGGCTACTAAGTGGGTGGTGGGTGTGCAGCGAATTTCTTCGTCGTCCGCATCCCATTCTAGCCAGACATAGTTCGGCCAGGGTTCTCCTGACAGGGAGAGAGACCTTAATGAATTCAGCACATCTCCGAAAGGTGAGTGCTGAAAGATATCCGCTGAGGTGAACTCCATGATCGGCGCCCAGTCGGACTCGACGGGCACGGATATGAGCAGTTCGGAGTCCGTGGCCGGAGATGAAATCAGTGGTTCGATGACACGGCTCTCGTAAGGGGTGAAGTCAGTATCCGGCTCTATCGCCACTGAGAGTGCGGCCTCCATGGCGGGGTCCATCCCTCCGGTCTCGGATGGCACGACTTGCTCTGGATTTAAGGCCGGAGTAGTTACGGATGCGATCTCCCGAACATTGTCCGGCGGTAGAGTTACGTCTTGCTCATCGTGACTACGCGGCGCATCTGGCATGGGTTCGAATCCGTCAAAGATCAAGTCTCCGCGGATATCGGCCGTGTAGTTCAAGTTTCCAAACCCGACCTGATAGCCAGGGGCGTAGCTCTCAATCTGCCCCAGATGGCCAAGCGAGTTGGCCCGCAGTGCAAAGCTGCCAAATATGAAGATCTGTCCAGGGAGGAAAACCTCATCCTGGACCGCATTGCTAGCGAGGATCGAAGGAGCCATCAAGCCTTATGGTGACAACACAATGGAACTCTCAATGAAAGCACCAATGTCGGTGTCAAAACCGGCGGATCTCGGGTAGGGGGTCCCGAACTGTGCGTCCAAGGCGGATGGTAACAGGAGGCAGGGGACACGATGTTTACCCAGGTTCGGGCCCTCTTGATGGAGGTAAAACCCTATGTCCTGCTTGATTGTTCTTGATGATATGAGTATTACAAGAGTTGATCTACCACGAGATCAGAGAGGCTAAACCCTAGAAGCTAGCCTATGGTATGATTCTATGTTGTCCTACGGATTAAAACCCTCCGGTTTATATAGACATTGGAGGGGGCTAGGGTTACATATTGTCAGTTACAAAGGAGGAGATATACATATCCGTATTGCCTAGCTTGCCTTCCACGCCAAGTAGAGTCCCATCCGGACACGAGACGAAGTCTTCAATCTTATATCTTCATAGTCCAACAGTCCGGCCAAAGGATATAGTCCGGCTGTCCGGAGACCCCCTAATCCAGGACTCCCTCAAGTCTACTATCATTTAACTAGTGTGGAATATAAAAGGGGAAAACCATAAGCATTTCGAGTATAGTGTTGAGCGTGCCATGGTGGATCTGAAGGTGCAAACCGAACAAAGGTAACTTTGCAACCAATGTTTGCTTGCACCTAGCAAATAAGTGATGGACAAGAAATCAGAGTAAAGTAGTGGCGATCTTTTTTCTTGCTGCGATAAATAAGTTGAGCAGATACGAAAGAGTACCACCTCTGGTGGGGCGCCGTGTATGCATCTGCTGAGAATTTGACGGTGCTGCGGTAGCGATGGCTGTCGGCGGCGTGGAAGCAGATCTAGGAGGGTAGACGGTGGTGGCAGGGCACGATGGACAACACGATCGTAGGAGCGGCGCCGGCAAGGTAGACAACGACGGGGATGAAGTGAGAGGACGGGATGCAAGGGTCCCGGTCAGAAGCCGTGGATGAGAGAGGTCGATCTCTTGTAATGGACGACGGCGTCGGGGAATCAGCTCCGGCATGGTGGAGGAGGACGGCGGTGGATGGGGTGGCGGACGAAGGAGGCTGGGGTGGAGAGGGTGTTTTGGCGCCCACGAGTACAAATGGGGAAATGGAGGGAGAGAGGAAGGGGGAACCATGTCTTCAGGGCGCGCTTGTCTCAAATGCCAAGAAATTTACAAACTTAGCCCCCGTTTAAAATTTTCTACATCACAGCAATATTAGTCGGTTGGGGATAGGATGGTAATCTCACATACACCGAATATTTACCGACGAGAGTTTGTTTTTGGTGCCCACCGTGTATGAATTGGGGAGGGAGCCGATTTCGGCCGAGGAGACACTGTGTTTTGGTGCCCACCGTGTATTAATCCAGGTGAGAGGCGGTTATGTCACATTTGAGTGAAATTACAAACCTACCCCAATCGAAACCTATAGAAATCGAGCCGATAAGCTTTGCGTGTCAGGGATAGGCAGTAATTTCCATCTCGCAAATTTTGGTTTCGGGCGGTTATTGCAACTTTCCCCGCTTTGTTCAAATTTTTGCAGAGCAAGAGTGCACGTTTACCATGCCAACTCAATTCGAATCCACTTTGTATTCTATTTTTGTTCGGGCAGGATCCATTTGCAATTGGAATAAAATTCTATATACATCATTTATATATATATATACTTTCAAAAGCACAACAAAGAATTCTGCTCCTTTATATGTATATAATATGACTTACAAATACAATGATCTCAAAATCATATGGTTGAATTCAAAAAAATTAAACAAAATTATGTTCTACTAAAATGTATGGATAAGTAATATCTACATATTAAATAACATAGATGCGCCTGAATTCATATGAGTATGCATGTTTGATAGATCAATTTTGGTTCGAGTATGAATTACATGTATCATCATCTCGAATTCAAATATTTGAATCCCTTTTATGTTGACTCTTTCATGCCCATCTCTGTCGCATGCTCCTTCATATAGCTATCATTCTCTTTTCTCCAGCTCACCTGCACGCTCACTTCATGTTTCTCCTATCTTTGCAATCATGGTCTCTCGACGTCTCCCTTGACAAGTGACACACTCTCCCTATCATTATACACTACACGGATTTCATTATCTCTCATGTCTCTACCGTTCTCTGGTATCACTAGGTACCTAAGCTTTCTTTTCCACCGCCACACACACAGTCTCACTCTTCTTTCACTTTGTCTTTCTCTCTACGGGGTTCTCTCACACACCCTATATGTCTCTAGATATGACTCATACCACTAAAATTACTCTCTCCTGCAGACACAACATTTGTTACAGTCTCCTTTCCGTCTACATCCCAGTTATAAAACTGACATTATTCATTTGTTTACTGATCGGACAAACTCCCCCCCCCCCGCTCTCTCTCTCTCTCTCACACACACACACACAGCTCCAGCCTCCACTCCCCTTCCGGACTATCGTCTCTTGCTCACACCCACAAAACTCTCGCTTTTGCACCCCCGACTCGTATTTCTCTCACATCATTGATCGACTAGCCTCTAGATAGGTTTGTAAACCCACACACTCGTGCATCCACTATCGCATACATGTCTCTCTCGCGCTCCTTGTATCTATGTAGATTTTTCGTCCCTTCTTGAGACACGCCCTCTCGATCATGCACACACACTATCGCCTCATTTTAAGCTGATACCTCTTGCACACACACTCTTTGTGTCTTTGTCACACATGCACTCCGTCCTCCTCCTCTCTCCCTCTCTGTGCGAGGGAAGGCCTTATTTGCAAATGTGGAAAGGGTGTGGGTATCTTTTTGCAAAATTGCCATAGTTTCCTTCCTATCTGTCAGATATAAATTGGACGGCCTATATTGCAGGATGGAAGGCACACCATCATCACCAACTCTGTTTTTATCTCTACTCTTATAAAAAGCATAGTCGGTGATGATGGTGTGCCTGCCATCCTGCAATATAGGCTGTCCGATCTATATCTAACGGATAGGAAGGAAACTATGGCAATTTACCCGCACTCCTCTCCACATTTGCAGATAAGGCCATCCCTCGTTCATCCTTTTCTCCCATAAGATCTTGATGTTCCGTGCAACACATGGGCATCTTGCTAGTAAGAATAGAAATTAGAGATATACCACTTCTCGAATCTTGAAACCAACAACATTCCTCCCTTATCTCATCAAAACCGCCAAAGGAATATATTTTTGAGTGAAACATAAGATATTTTTAGTGATACACGTATTTCAAAACTAGACTCTTTTTTCTACCAAATCGGCGAATATGTATTAATCTACTTTGATCATGTGGCAACGCATTGGCACATTGGTAGTAGTTATTACTACTGTATAATTTTTTGGACACCACACAAATGGTGGAGTACATATACGAAGAGAAGAGGTGCACGCACGCAGTCGGTCTCTCGATGTCTCGCACACATGAGAGTTACGTAAACGCACCGTTAACAAATAAACCCTAAAACCCTAGGTGCACGATTGCTGCATGTGCGGGTATCGGGTACGTGGTGGAGCGCACCTTTGTAGGAGTAGTCAGCTCACGTGATAATTTGATCTGTAGGAGTTGATGGTTGGGACCACAGGTGAACAACCTGGAGGCGGTGGCTCGCCAGTTGCCACAGATCAAGTAGCCATGTTTAAAATACCATTTTTAGCGAGGTAAGAGTTCCGATTTTCAAGGGCGCGTTATAAGTACTTAAGTAGTTTTTAGAATGATTGGTATGGTGCGAGAATGGAATTCATAACTACTACCTCCTTGGCATATGGTTGTATGGGTTTATATTGCGAGATGTTGAACCTGGTAGTTCTAGGGCAAATACTATGGTTTTGATGTTGGTTTTCAGTAATGAAAATCGGAAGGGGGAAACCCTTCTTTGATAAAAAAAGAACTACTACCTCCGTCCTGGTTTACTAGTCCACATCGTATTTTGGGTCAAAGTTAGTCCATGAATTTTACTTGTAAAGTTCGAATGGAAAACAAGATTTTTTTATACCCAAACAAAAAAGCACTGGAGGGAGTGATTGCTCTGACACGGACACGACCTCTCATAGCGCAGGCATTGAACCGGCGCGCCGGCCAGGAGGGCCCCACTTGCTGCAGGCCCGGCTAAACACGCCTCCTCGCCGCATGCAGCCGACTTCAGACCGCCTCGCCTGCCTCCACTGAATCTGCGCGTGTGCCGGCAACACGTCCTTCTGCGAGCCGACGGCATTTTCGAACACAAAAAAACGATCAAAATATAATTTATTACGCATGGTCTTGACTTGTTGTGCTCGCACTAGTAACATGAACTAGAAGTTTTTCTTTATTTATAACTCTCCTCACATTTTTTTGGCTTTGAAGTGAATCATGGTTGTGGACATTATCTATGAATGTGCAGATATCTGTGAACATGAGTTTGATGTGGAAGTTGAACTTGGAATGTTGGGCTTGAGCGTGAACTATACCATGTCCAATGCTTTGTCTGTTATTGTTTGGAAAGTAATTGATATTATTACATGGCCCTAAAAAAATTATTTTGTGCCACATCAGTAGATGCACGGACATCACAACAGGCATGCTGACTGGATAAACATTTGAACCTAGCTATTATGAAGGAAAATTTGTATTGACAACAGTTTTAGATAGCAGGAGACGCCTAGCCTGCTCTACCTCTGCTAGCTTCTTTGGCTTCTTCCATCTCTTCTTTGGCTTGGGTGAAGAGAGCATCTGATTGCTCTTTTCACTTCTTCAGGAACTCAGCTACATTCTCAAGGGCTGCTGCACGCTTCCTTTCAACCTTTACTAGAGCCACAAGGACATGAACAGTTGATGACTCCACCTGGCTTGTGTGTAATCCAGCATCATCTGGGAATTTGCACCTTGTGTCTAATCCAGCATCATTAGGGAACTGGCACCTTGTGTGTAATCCAGCCTCATTTTGGAAACATAATGTCGAGGTTGACCATACTTCCCTCCTCGCAGGAACTGCATCCTAACATGAAGTTACTTCTTTTTTAGATTAATACTCAGAGCAACCCAGATCCATTTAGGAGAAGCCAAATAAATAGGACTCGGAGAAGTGAATTCAAAAGGAAAAATATAAAAACAGACTACAAGGTGAGAACACCCACTTCCTACATCAAGCTAAAAGCGAAAGCACTAGGACGATTAAGATTCTTCTTATTACACATGAAGAACACGAGGCTAAGAGAAACAGAAACTACAACATATACACATCGAAGAACACGAGGCTAAACGAAAGTAATTGAAAGGGTGTTACTTACCAAAGCTCGTTTACAGGTTCGGTGCAGCTCCTCTTTAACTTGCCATGCTCCTTGAAGATGTCTATCCCGTGTTTGGTCTTCATTGCTCCTCTGCATGTTCGCACTCATGGTTTTAAAATCTCAACATGGCAAGAAAAATATACTAGTAATACTCATGCATCTTGTGGGCAACATTAGAGCACTCGTCTGCCATGTCAGAGCATCTCCAATAGAAGCGCAACGCGCAGCGCTTTAAAAAAGCGTTTACAGTGCTGAGATCGAGAAGTAAAGATAGAGAGTAGAGACTAGAGAGTAGAGACATAGATAGTTCTCAGCATAGATATAACATAGATAGATAAAAAATAGATAGTTCAACTACTCCTCGTCATCCGACTCCTCCTCGGTGATGTCCTCCTCCGATGTCTCAATGTAGGTGTGAAGATACCGATCCTCGTCGGATTCCCAGGGCGACGCTGCTCCTAGCCTCATGTTGAATTGAACGTCCGCTTTTCGCGTTCGCTTGTCTTTGCGATAGGCGGCTCGCTTTGCCCTCCTCTTTTCCCTTTCCGCCCTCCTTTGCGCATAGAACTCACATTCGTTGATGATGTCCTATGGGAAGCGTTGGTGCCACAACGCCATGGCTTCCTCGTCCATCTCGGCGATGCCGAGACAGTGCTCCCGCCTTCGGTTGTCGCGACGATCCTTGAGGGAGTCCTGGATTAGGGGGTCTCCGGACAGCCGGACTATATCCTTTGTCCGGGCTGTTGGACTATGAAGATACAAGATTGAAGACTCCGTCTCGTGTCCAGATGGGACTCTACTTGGCATGGAAGGCAAGCTAGACAATACGGATATGTATATCTCCTCCTTTGTAACCGACCTTGTGTAACCCTAGCCCCCTCTGGTGTCTATATAAACCGGAGGGTTTTAGTCCGTAGACTAACATACAATCATACCATAGGCTAGCTTCTAGGGTTTGGCCTCTCTGATCTCGTGGTAGATCTACTCTTGTACTACCCATATCATCAATATTAATCAAGCAAGACGTAGGGTTTTACCTCCATCAAGAGGGCCCGAACCTGGGTAAAAACATCGTGTCCCCTGCCTCCTGTTACCATCCACCTTAGACGCACAGTTCGGGACCCCCTACCCGAGATTCGCCGGTTTTGACATCGACATTGGTGCTTTCATTAAGAGTTCCTCTGTGTCGTCGCCATTAGGCTTGATGGCTCCTACAATCATCGATAGCGATGCAGTCCAGGGTGAGACTTTTCTCCCCGGAAAGATCTTTGTGTTCGGCGGCTTCGCACTGCGGGCCAAATCGCATGGCCATCTGGAGCAGATCGAAAGTTACGCCCCTGGCCACCAGGTCAGGTTTGGAAGCTTAAACTACATGGCCGATATCCGTGGAGACTTGATCTTCGACGAATTCGAGCCTCTGCCTTGTGCGTCACGTGGTCACGATGAGTACGATTTAGCTCTACCATCAGACAGTGTTCAGGAGATCGCACCGGCAGCCGCTCTGACCCTCAATTCGGAGCCAGTTGCGCCTTCCATGGACGGGTGGATGGACCCCGCCACGGAGGCCTTACCCTCATTGGCGATCGAGCCGAACATCGACCTTGCCCTGCACAAGAGTCGTGTTGTCAAACTGCCGAATCCTTCTCCGGCCACGGACTTAGAACCGCATGTACCCGTTCCTAGCGAATCCGATTGGGCACCGATCATGGAGTTTACCTCCGCGGATATTTTTCAGCACTCGCCCTTTGGCGACATACTGAACTCATTAAGGTCTCTCTCCTTGTCAGGAGGATCCTGGACGAACTATGTCCGGCAGGATTGGGATACGAACGACGAAGAAATTCGCGGCCCACCCACCACCCACTTAGTAGCCACTGTCGATGACTTAACCGACATGCTCGACTTCGACTCCAAAGACATCGACGATATGGACGATGATGCGGGAGATGAAGAGGAACCACTGCCCACAGGGCACTGGACAGCCACCTCATCATACGATATATACATGGTGGACACACCCAAAGAAGGCAATGGCGACAAGACAGCGGAGGATGACCCCTCCAAGAAGCAACCCAAGCGCCGATGTCAATGGCGCCGCTCTAAGTCCCGCCAAAGCAAAAGTGTTGATACCGGCACAGGAGATAATAACACTCCGGATAGTGCCGAAGATGGCAACAATCCCCTCCCGCAAGATTTAGAGCAGGAGGATGGAGGAGTCAGCCCTCCAGAGAGAGCGGCAAATGGAGAGGCAGAGGATGATAATTACATGTCCCCCCTCCGAAGACAAGGCAAGCCTCGACGATGCCGAATTCGTCGTGCTAGAGGATCCCGTCAAACAAGAGCGCTTCCAGCGTCGGCTTATGGCCACGGCAAATAGCCATAAGAAAAAGCAGCAGCAGCTTCAAGCTGATCAAGATCTGCTAGCTGACAGATGGACTGAAGTCCTCGCGGCCGAGGAATATAAACTCAAACGCCCCTCCAAGAGTTACCCAAAATGCAGGTTGCTGCCCCAACTAGAGGAAGAAGCGTATGACGCGGCTGATCGGACACCTCGTGGCCGCGATAGAGAGCCATTCCGGCCAAAAACTCAGCCCGCACCCCGACATCATTCAAATAAAAAGGCATCGGGAAATACGCTAGACCTGCGAGACGTATTGGAGGACAAAGCAAAGCATGCAAGATCGATCTACGGATCACGAGGGCGCGCCACTATGCGAGACGATAAACGTCACACCGGATACAGTAAAAGTAAATCCGGTCGGGCCGAACACAGCGAGCAAGACCCATTCGAGCTGCGTCGTGATATAGCCCAATACAGAGGCGCCGCACACCCCCTATGCTTCACATACGAAGTAATGGATCATCAAATCCCAGAGGGTTTCAAACCCGTAAATATTGAATCATACGACGGCACAACAGACCCTACGGTATGGATCGAGGATTTCCTCCTCCACATCCACATGGCCTGCGGTGATGACTTACACGCCATCAAATACCTCCCACTAAAGCTCAAAGGACCAGCGCGACATTGGCTTAACAGCTTGCCAGCAGAGTCCATTAGCTGTTGGGAAGATCTGGAGGCCGCATTCCTCGACAACTTTCAAGGCACTTATGTGCGACCACCAGATGCCGATGACTTGAGCCACATAATTCAGCAGCCAGAAGAATCGGCCAGGCGATTCTGGACTCAGTTCCTAACAAAGAAAAATCAAATCATCGATTGTCCGGATGCAGAGGCCCTAGCAGCTTTCAAAACACAACATCCGCGACGAGTGGCTAGCCCGGTACCTTGGTCAGGAAAAGCCGACATCTATGGCAGCCCTCATGACACTCATGACCCGCTTTTGTGCGGGAGAAGACAGCTGGCTGGCTCGCAGTAATAACATATCAAAGAACCATGGTACTTCGGATACCAAGGACGGCAATAACAGGTCACGTCGCAACAAACATAAGCGCCGCATTAACAGCGATAATACTGAAGATACGACAGTCAATGCCGGATTCAAAGGCTCTAAACCCGGTCGGCGGAAAAAGCCATTTAAAAGAAGCACGCCAGGCCCGTCCAGTTTGGACCGCATACTCGATCGCTTGTGTCAAATACATGGCACCCCCGACAAGCCAGCCAACCACACCAATAGGTATTGTTGGGTATTCAAGCAGGCCGACAAGTTAAGTGCCGAAAACAAAGATAAGGGGCCAGATAGAGATGACGAGGAAGAGCCCCGGCAGCGAAACACCGGAGGACAGAAGAGGTTCGCCCCACAAGTGCAGACAGTGAACATAATATACGCAACCCACATCCCCAAGAGGGAGCGGAAGCGTGCGCTCAGGGACGTATATGAGTTGGAGCCAGTCGCCCCAAAGTTCAACCCATGGTCCTCCTGTCCGATCACCTTCGATCATAGGGACCACCCCACTAGTATCCATCATGGCGGGTTCGCCGCACTAGTCCTAGACCCAATCATCGATGGATTTCACCTCACTCGAGTCCTTATGGATGGCGGCAGCAGCCTGAACCTACTTTACCAGGACACAGTGCGCAAAATGGGTATAGACCCCTCAAGGATCAAACCCACAAAAATGACCTCTAAAGGCGTCATTCCAGGTGTAGAGGCCCATTGCACAGGCTCAATTACACTGGAAGTGGTCTTCGGATCCCCGGATAACTTCCGAAGCGAAGAATTAATCTTCGACATAGTCCCGTTCCGCAGTGGCTATCATGCACTGCTCGAGCGAACCGCATTTGCAAGATTCAATGCGGTACCGCATTATGCATACCTCAAGCTCAAGATGCCAGGACCACGGGGGGTCATCACAGTTAATGGAAACACAGAGCGCTCTCTCTGTACGGAGGAGCACACTGCGGCCCTCGCAGCAGAAGCGCAAAGCAGCCTCTCAAGGCAAACCACCAGTTCGGCGTTTCAATACCCGGACACCTTCAAGCGCGCTCGGAGTAATCGGCAACTAGACCGCCTGGCACGATCTGAGCTCGCGTAGCAATGCGTCCCCCACCCCAGTCCCAGCCAAACGACGAAATTCGTGCCACGCGTACATAATTACGCATTAAAAATACCATGGGCACAGGCGGGGAGGGGGCACAACTACAGCACGCCCCGATACGCGGCTTAAACTGCACTAGGGGCTTCCCACTTTGTTATTTTTCTCTTTCAGGACTTTAATCTCTGGAAACCCTGTCCGGCAGCATGATTGCCGAACACAGGATGCAGCAACCAAGGAGGCAAAAAGCTACGTCACACCACGGAACTCCCAGGTGGATTACGATAACGAGTGAAATATTTGCTTTAATACTATTCCTCAGCTTGCCCTTGGAAGGGACATAGTCCTACTTTTTGCTTATCGCACTATCTGTATCATTCTGCTTTAATGCATCTCTTTGAATAAACAATGCATAGCATTAAGACTATTATTGCATTCTTCTTTTTCATATATATGTGTTCCTCAATGACGCCTTGCAACCGTACACTTTGGTACGGCCAATACACCAGGGGCTTAAGCACCCCACAATGCGGTGTGAGAAGTCCGAACACTTTCACAAGCGTGGCACCCCGAACTTATAGCATTATATGCATCAGCTCCGAATCATGTCTTTGGTCAAATGTTGGGTTTGCCCGGCTCCTATCTTTTGGTACCTTACGTTCCGCTCTATCGGCTAATGTAGCGCTAGGAGAACTACTGCGATTGTGCCCCGGTTCTGCTGGGCTAAGCACCTCAGTAGAGAAAGCTAAAACTGACTATCATGATAAGGCGAGAGACTGGTCACTGTTCAGCGAGGTTTCGAGTCCCTAAAGACTTATGCCGCTTAGAGTGAGGAGCCGGTCCTGTCCGGCTTAAAGGCGTGTATCGCGCCCCGAATTCGGCCTTCCGAATACTAGGGGCTTCGCCGAAATTTAAAATTATAGAATTCTATGGCTAAGTGAGAGTGATAAAGCATTATTAGTCTGGTTGCCTTGTTCGTTGTGCTGAGCACCTCCCTCAAAGGACCCAAAAATGGGAACAAGAGTGCTCAGGTTTATCCCGAACACACCAGCACTCGTGGCATGGGGGCAGAAGCCGAGGACTAGCCATCTCTCAGATTGGATAAACAGCCAAACAGAAGGTAATATTTTAAATTCAAACAAGCGTTGCATAGCGCATATGGAACAAGTTTTCATCATACAGGATCACACGAGCAAGTTTACTCAAATATTACATCCTTTCAACATTCGTCCGCTACAAGACGGGCACCCTTTAGGACACCCTCATAATAAATTTCGGGGGTGCGATGCTCCTTGCCCTGCGGCGGTCCTTCCTTGATCAGCTTCACGGCGTCTAGCTTGGCCCATTGCACCTTCACACGGGGGAAAGCCCGGCGTGCACCTTCGATGCAGACGGACTGCTTGACGACTTCCAGCCGTGGGCAGGCATCCACAAGCCGCCTCACCAAGCCGAAGTAGTTGTTCGGAAGGGCGTCGCCAGGCCACAGCCGGACTATAAAGTCCTTCATGGCCTGTTCGGCCGCCTTGTGTAGCTCGACCAGCTGCTTCAGCTGGTCGCTCATAGGCACCGGGTGTTCGGTCCCAGTATACTGAGACCAGAACAGCTTCTCCATTGAGCTTCCCTCCTCGGCCTGGTAAAACTGTGCGTCATCCGACACGCTGCGGGGCAAATCTGCGAATGCTCCTGGAGAGCTCCGGATCTGGGTAAGTAATAGGTAATTTATTTTCACATACTTGCTTTGCATATAGAATGCCTTACCCGCTGCTATTTTCTTCATCACGTCAATCTCCTGGAGGGCCTTTTGGGCCTCGGCCTTGGCACTCTTCGCGCTCTCGAGGGACGCGGCAAGCTCAGACTCTCGCGTCTTCGAGTCAAGCTCCAATGCCTCGTGCTTCGTCACGAGAGCCTGGAGCTCTTGCTGCACCTCGCCCACTCGAGCCTCTTGCCTTTCCCGCTCGGTGCGCTCCTTGGTCGTTTTATCTTCGGCCGCGGACAGCGCTTGCTTTAGGGTCGCCACTTCGGTCGTGACCCCTGGCAAATTCATGATGATCCTGTCATTTTGCAATCGCATTCTTTTTATACATATCCATAGACTAGGTACTACTTACCTTTGTTCTCCTCGAGCTGCCTCTTGGCAAGGCCGAGCTCATCCTTGGACCCTTTAAGGTCCTACTTCAGTGCGGCGACCTCCGCAGTCAGTGCGGCAGACGCCAGCAGCGAAGCCTGCATATGCATATTGACATACTTATATTAGACTCCTGCGATATTGTTTGATCCTCTGTTCGGCTTTTCTTTGTGAACACCGAACAGAGCATCAGGGGCTACTGTCCATGCGGTAATATTTTCCTATATTTTAACACTTACCTCAAAGCCTGTTAGAAGGCTGGCACAGGCTTCAGTCAATCCACTCTTGGCGGACTGAACCTTCTAGACCACCGCACTCATAATAGTACGGTGCTCCTCGTTGATGGAAGCGCTGCGAAGCGCTCCCAGCAGATTGTCCGGCACCTCTGGATGGACAGAGGTCACCGGCACAGGAGTCTTGCCCCTCTTGGAAGGAGGCCGCCTGCCCGAGTCCGGAACCACTGGAGGTTCCGGCGTGGTGTTCGGCTGAGGGCCTAACTCGGAGCCCTCAGGGGCCTTGTTCCCTCTGCTCCCGGAGTCCGGAAGGTCGCCTTGAGGCGCCTCCGGGATTGTCTCCCCTCGACCCGGTGCCTCTTGAGACAATACCTCGGCATCGTCCGCAGGGCAAGGGGAGGTGGCGGTCGGAAGTGGATCGCTATCCATATCCGACGAGCCCAGGGAGCCGTCCGACGATACATCGATACGGGCTCGTGGCGGCCTGCATAATCATATTCGGCGTTAGGGGAAGCAGTGCGACAAAGGAATGCTATGAGTTACTCTGGTATCCGAATACTTACGACTTCTCCAGGGGCTTGGCCCTGAGCAGCCACTCGTCTTCGCCTTCGGCAGTGGTGGTGGAACTGTCCGGAAGGAGAGTCCTTCCCTTCTTGGACCCTTCAGCCCCCCCGGTTGGGGTGGCCTTCCGTTTCTTGTCTCCCCCAACTGAAGGGGGAGCATCTTCTTCTTCCTCCTCGTCTTCGGGGGAGGAGTGTGCCGCAGAGTCATCGGACAATGAGTCCGATAACACCTGGCATCGGGAACTCTTTCGGGATCCCTTGGCCTTCTTGGTCTTCTCTGGCACCTTGTAAGGAGCCGGAGTCAGCATCTCTGTCAGGAGAGCGTTTGCTGGGCCTTCGGGCAAGGGAGCCGGACAGTCGATCTGTCCAGCCATTTCCTGCCAGTCCTGTCAAAGGAACGGGAGCTTAGATCCCACATAGAGTCAAACTATGAAAAATAAGTATCCTGTAAGAGGTAAAATAGCTTACCGCGCTAGCTTGGCGCTTCGCGCAGAATCCGCGATCCTCGGTAGTAGGAGGAGGAACCTCGGCGCCCTTGAATAGCACCTTCCAGGCATCCTCGTGTGTTGTATCAAAGATCCTGTTCAGAGTTTGGTGCTGGGCCAGGTCGAACTCCCACAAGTTGAAGGCCCGTTGTTGACACGGGAGGATCCGGCGAATGAGCATGACCTGGACTACGTTGACGAGTTTGAGCTTCTTGTTCACCATGTTTTGAATACATGTTTGGAGTCCGGTCAGCTCTCCCGAACTACCCCAGGACAGGCCCTTCTCTTTCCAGGAGGTGAGCCGCGTGGGGATGCCAGATCGGAACTCGGGGGCCGCTGCCCATGCAGGGTCACGCGGCTCGGTGATGTAGAACCACCCTGATTACCACCCCTTTATGGTCTCCATGAAGGAGCCCTCGAGCCATGTAATGTTGGGCATCTTGCCCACCATGGCGCCTCCGCACTCCGCCTGGTGGCCGCCCACTACCTTCGGCTTGACATTGAAGGTCTTCAGCCATAAGCCGAAGTGGGGCTTGATGTGGAGGAAGGCCTCGCACATGACGATAAACGCCGAGATGTTGAGGATGAAGTCCGTGGCCAGATCGTGGAAATCCAGGCCGTAGTAGAACATGAGCCCCCGGACGAATGGATGGAGAGGGAATCCCAGTCCGCGGAGGAAATGGGTAAGGAACACTACCCTCTCATGGGGCTTGGGGGTGGGGATGAGCTGCCCCTCATCTGGGAGCCGGTGCATGATGTCGTCGGGCAGGTATCTGGCTCTCCTCGGCTTCTTGATGTGTCCCTCCGTGACGGAGGAGACCATCCACCTGCCTCCCGCTCTGGACATGGTTGGAGAAGGTTGAGGTGGGAAGTGCAGACTTGGGCGCTGGAGCTCGAGTGTGCGAAAATGGATGAGCAAAGGAGGAAGAAGGCGTGGATGAAAAGGTGAATCCTTATCCCTTTATGTGGGCGGACGAAACTAAGCGTCCCCACTAGCCTGGTAAAACTCGCTTATCCCCCAAGCGTCGTAATCGATGGCGCGGTTGGGTTACCCACACCCGTATTGATGAGAATCCCGTGATAAGGGGACACGACCTCTGCTTTGACAAGACGTGTCAAAAAACTGCCTCGCGTTATGTGCGGGGCTAGTTAAAGGAAACGGTTCGAATAATCAACGGGCCATGACATAATGTCGTGTTGCCAAAACAAGTCAGCAAATTGGATTTGTGGAAATATTATTCTCTCTATGGTGGTATGTGGAACTTATTTTGCAGGGTCGGACACTATCCTTGTATTCAAATTCTTCCGTGGTGTATTCGGAGGAGAAACCCGCCTTGCAATGCCGAAGACAATACTGCGCGCCGGACTCATCATCATTGAAGCCTGGTTCAGGGGCTACTCAGGGAGTCCTGGATTAGGGGGTCTCCGGACAGCCGAACTATATCCTTTGTCCAGACTGTTGGACTATGAAGATACAAGAATGAAGACTTCGTCTCGTGTCCGGATGGGACTCTACTTGGCATGGAAGGCAAGCTAGACAATACGGATATGTATATCTCCTCCTTTGTAACCGACCTTGTCTAACCCTAGCACCCTCCAGTGTCTATATAAACCGGAGGGTTTTAGTCCGTAGAATAACATACAATCATACCATAGGCTAGCTTCTAGGGTTCAGCCTCTCTGATCTCGTGGTAGATCTACTCTTGTACTACCCATATCATCAATATTAATCAAGCAGGACGTAGGTTTTTACCTCCATCAAGAGGGCCCGAACCTGGGTAAAAATACCGTGTCCCCTGCCTCCTGTTACCATCCGCCTTAGACGCATAGTTCGGGACCCCCTACCCGAGATCCGCCGGTTTTGACACCGATAATCCTCGTCAGTGATAAGCCGCGGCAGAGGCGCGAGCTCCTGCGCCCGCTCCCAGGTCGGCACGTTGGGGAAGTTCAAAGTTCTATGAGGCCACCTGAGGCGCCACGCCGCCGCGTCGTATGCGCGGGCGGCCTCGTTGGCGGTGTCAAAATTGCCATGGCCAAGGCGCATCCTGCGGAACCGGATCTCGGTGGAGAAGTCGCCGGAGGGGTGCGCGCGGATGCCACGGTATCCCCAAGTTTCCCGGCGACGCGGCGGTGAGGCGAGAAAGAGCGGGGAGAGAGAGGTGGCGAGGCGCAGAGCGGGGAGAAAGCGGTGTCGAGGCATAGAGCAGGGAGAGAGCAGTGGCAAGGCATAGAGCGGTGGGAGGGCATTGGATTTTATAAAGTGCGCCGGACACCGCGGGCCAAAACTAGCGCGCGCCCGGCCACTTTTCCCGTGCATGCGTGATCCTTTTCCGACGTCCCTGCTATCTCTACTCTCTTCTCTACTGCTATATTTATTTTATATTTAATATTTATCTCTACCCTCTTCTCTACTATTATATTTATTTAATATTTATCTCTACTTCTCTACTCTCTACTCTTTTTTTCTACTTTCTTCTTTTTCTTTTTTCTTTTAAAAAACAGAGTTGGGGATGATGGTGTTCCTGCCATCCTGCAACATAGGCCGTCCGATTTATATCCGACGGATAGGAAGGAAACTATGGCAATTTTGCAGAAAGATACCCACACCCCTCTCCAGATTTGCAAATAAGGCCTTCCCTCGTTCATCCTTTGCTCCTACAAGATATAAACTACTCATATGAATGCCTCTTGATGTTCCGTGCAACGCATGGGAATCTTGCTAGTTCTAAAAAACTTCCCATCATTTGCCACACTACTGGTTGCAGATGAAGAACCTACCCAAGCACAGCGCGATATAGGAGCGACGCACAATTACAAGCTGACATTCTATTGGACAATGGCGGTTATAACCAATTACTTTTACGAGAACAATAGCAACCAGGAAATTTGAAGGGTAGGTATGAACAAAATTGGAACTGCACATGTACTGCTAAGTGAGTCAGTACACACATTACCGATCGAGGAGGAGAACGATGGTTGCGGCGGCCTCTGTGCATCATGGTCGGCAACAGGAGTCGGTTCATTGTCCACGACGGTGGTGCTTCTGCGCTTGGCGTCGGCTTCCAGGAAGCAGATCGGAGACCGTGGAAGACGGTGCCGGGGAAGAGGCTCCGTGTACAACGACGATGGTGGACCAGATCCAGTGCGGCGTACGAGGTTGTCAATGAGGCAGATGCGCTGCGGTGGACGAGTGCGACGATGGAGAAGGGGAGGAGCACGAAGGCCGCGGTGTCGTCGAGAAGTCTATTTTGGTGTGGGGATAGAAAATGGGGAGTATTCAGGTGTACTACTCTGGTTGCCGGGGAGGGGTTGGCTGGGTAGGGTGTAACGCCCTCGATACGGCTATATCTCCCACGTGTCGAAGCACGACTTAGAGGCATAACCGCATTGAAAGCAATGTCGCAAGTGAGGTAATCTTTGCAAACAACCCATGTAATACATAAAGGGAAACAGATACATAGTTGGCTTACAATCGCCACGTCACACAATAGCATAAATAAGTCATTACATTCATCCAAATACACTCAAGGTCCGACTACGGAACCAAAATAAAGATAAACCCCAAATGCAACATAGTCCCCGGTCGCCCCAACTGAGCACCACTACTGATCATCTGGAAAAGACACGTAGTATCGTCCTGAGTCCTCATCGAACTCCCACTTGAGCTTAGTTGAATCTCCTGGAATGGTATCATTGGTCCCTGCATCTGGTTTTGGAAGGAATCTGTGAGTCACGGGGACTCAGCAATCTCGCACCCTCACGATCAAGAATATTTAAGCTTATAGGTAAGGTAAAGGTATGAGGTGGAGCTGCAGCAAGCGACTAGCATATTTGGTGGCTAACATACGCAAATGAGAGCGAGAAGAGGAGGCAAAGCACGGTCGAACAACTATGATCAAGAAATGATCCTAGAACAACCTACATCAAGCATTACTCCAACACCGTGTTCACTTCCCAGACTCCGCCGAGAAGAGACCATCACGGTTACACACGCGGTTGATGCATTTTAATTAAGTTAAGTTTCAGGTTTTCTACAACCGGACATTAACAAATTCCCATCTGCCCATAACCGCGGGCATGGCTTTCGAAAGTTCAAATCCCTGCAGGGGTGTCCCAACTTAGCCCATCACAAGCTCTCACGGTCAACGTAGGATATTCCTTCTCCCAAGACAATCCGATCAGACTCGGCATCCCGGTTACAAGACATCTCGACAATGGTAAAACAAGTCCTGCAACACCACCCAAATGTGCTGACAAATCCCGATAGGAGCTGCACATATCTCGTTCTCAGGGCACATCGGATTGTCCAAACTTCCGGTAGGCCAGCCCAGAGTTGCCCCTAGTGGCCACCGGCGGCTGACAAGGTGGACCAACACTCAGAGGGGCACTGGCCCGGGGGTTTAAATAAAGATGACCCTTGAGTCCGCGGAACCCAAGGGAAAAAGAGGCTAGGTGGCGAATGGTAAAACCAATGTTGGGCATTGCTGGAGGAGTTTTATTCAAGGCGAACTGTCAAGGGGTTCCCATTATAACCCAACCGTATAAGGAACGCAAAATCCGGGAACATAACACCGATATGACGGAAACTAAGGCGGCAAGAGTGGAACAAAACACGAGGCATAAGGCCGAGCCTTCCACCCTTTACCAAGTATATAGATGCATTAATTAAATAAGAGATATTGTGCTATCCCAACAAATATCCATGTTCCAACAAGGAACAAACTCCATCTTCACCTGCAACTAGCAACGCTATAAGAAGGGCTGAGCAAAAGCGGTAACATAGCCAAACAACGGTTTGCTAGGACAAGGTGGGTTAGAGGCTGAACATGGCAATATGGGAGGCATGATATAGCAAGTGGTAGGTATCGCAGCATAGGCATAGCAAAAGAGCGAGCAGCTAGCAAGCAAAGATAGAAGTGATTTCGAGGGTATTGTCATCTTGCCTGAGATCCCGCAAGAAAGAAGAACGAGTCCATGAAGAAGACAAATGGATGTAGTCGAACGAATCCTCACAACACGACATTATCGGAACCAAACCGAAGAAGCAACACCGGAAAGAAGCAAACAACATAGTAAACAACCACCACATAAACATGGCATGACGCACAATCAAGTATGATGCATGTCCGGTTTTAATATGCATGGCATGGCAAAGTGCACAAGCAATCCTACAAATTAAGTGGAGCTCAATATGCAACGAGTTGCATATTGACGAAACACCACATGGCTTATTTAGTTCTCTCTCGGTTATGTACCCAACAATATTAAATGTAGTTAAACATGGCAAGAGGTGAAGCAAAAGTAAACTACACAATCTAAGCAATTTAAATGGGGCCGGATATAACAAACAACGAATCCGGTAAATCCCCATATGCCTTTAGCAAATTAATACAAACAACAATTTTAAACATTCTTGATGTTGTTAACATGATGCGGATGACATGTGCAAGTTTATGCAATTTCTATTAAAAGTTTGACAAGAGCATTATGAAGCATTTGTCACCGTGGTGGAAAGGAAAGGGGTGCCACGGCAATGATAACGAAAATGGTGCCACGGCAACGTTCCGGTTCCGGTAACTCGATTGAGATACCGATGCAAAGGAGAAGTGTGCGAATGCGTGCAAAAGATGGTGGGACGCTCCCGGATACCGGGTGTCCCACGAGACGACGGTAACAAGGCAAAAGAGGGGCAACGTGCATCGACAATTCGAGCACGGAGCAAGCACGAGCATCTCATACATCACACATGCATTAGTTCACGGGCGGTCGTCTCGGTGGTTATACCTTTCGGAGCGTGCATTATCGGAACGGTTCGGGTCAAGCGGTGTAGTCATTCACGATCGTCGTGGGAAGTAGTGGTACTCGGCGATGGTAGAGGAAGTAGTTGTTCACGCGGGTCGTAGAGGAAGTAGTTGTACTTGCAAACTTGTCGGATCCCCGGCGAGGGTAGTTGTTCACGTTCGTAGTCGCACAATTTCCCGTGGATGTTCGGGGTCACGGCAAGGTACTCGGCATTTTGGTGCGGTGTAGGGGTACATGTCGATGGTCGTCGTGGTACTTGGTGTTTCGCACTTGCCGATCTCGTCAACCCGAAGGGGTACTTGGTACAATCCGCATAGTCATGCACTTGTCGTCGAGGGACTTGACGGATCTGAGGCTTCCGGAGGCGACGGTAGTGGGACTTGGTGAAACCGAGTTCTTCAGAGGTCGTCATGGTACTTGTTCACGTTGTAGTCGTACACGGGGCGTTGTGGACGTAGTTGTACGCGCGGTCTTTGGTACAAACAGCCACAAACCTCACATGTGCATGCAGGCATAGTCAACGAATCGGGACAGAGGAGCTTGACTGCTGGTCATCTCCTCCACCAGGAGACAGAACGGAGGCGCAGCGGCAGGGAAAAATGGAGCCAGGCGAGGGACTTGGGGATGGGCTCCAGCGACGCAGACGAGACGAAGGACGTCTCCAGGCGGATGAGCTCTAGGCGGTGCTCGCCTCGAAGCTTTCCGGCGACGTGACGATGGTGCCAAGCCGGTGACCTGCAGGTGGTGGAGAGGCGGGGACGAGGTGGCACGACATGGGGGACGGGCGCGCGATGGAGGAGTTCGGGCGGCGGCTCCTGCCACGGTGCGAAGGCGGAGAGGAGCGAGGCAACGACAGGTTCAGATCGAGGAGGAGAGATGCGAGCGAGGGGATCAGGCTCGAGAGAGAGAGGTCTCGGGCGCGGCGCTGTGGGGTCTGAAGGAGGCGGCGGCAGAGGACATGGTCGAGGGAGAGAGATGGGATCGAGCGGTTCCTGGGAACTGCGTGCGTGGGGGTGAGATCGATCGAGGGGGGATCGAAGGAAACGGGCAGGAGGGTGATGGCGGCGCGAGGGGAAGGGATCGAGCTCCCTGGCGGCTAGGGTTAACCAGTGGGGCTGGCTGGGCCTTGGCCTTGGGCCGAATGGGCCGGCCTAGCTACAGGTTGCGGCTGGCGCAGCAGGGGAAGCCCAGCCCAGGAAAGCCTTTTTCCTTTTTCATTACTCACTGTTTATATAAATAAACAGTTTCAATAAAAGAAAAAAGGCCAAGGAGCTAGAAGAGGATTTTTTCAGATATAAAAATATCCTCAATCTCCTGGAACTATCCTCTATTTGATAAAATTGCCTTGGATATTTTTAGAGGTAGAAAAATAAAACAAGTTTAAATATGATTCAAACTTGAGGCATTTTTGAACCTAACCAAAACAACTCCAAAGGATCTGAAATTTGACAGAGAGGTTGAAGGCAAGGTCGAGAATTTATAGGAAAAGAATGAACATTAAAAAAGAAGGGGTAAGTGGCACTTGCAAAAGAAAGGAAATAGAAGGAAAGGAGAAGGAGATGATGCATGGGACAAAGGCATGGGGAATTATTTTGCAAGTGTGTTCCGGTTAATTCCAACAAATGGAATATTTAATATAGCTCCCTAATATCGGGAGGATATGTTATAAAGAGAATCACCAAGTGAATTCCCTCGGTTTAAATGTACCGAAGATCCATGCAATTATTTAGTTGAGTTAAGAAAAGAAATGACATGATGGCATGATGACATGATGCAATGCACATGATGCAATGATGAATGCAATGAACCAAACAAATCACACGACGAAACCCGGAAACCACGGAAGACATCTAAAGCTCCGGTCTTCAGGCGTCACAACACTCCACCACTACGAGAGGATCTCCTCCCGAGATCTAGGATGGCACCGGAGGGAAAACGGAAGAGAAAGAGAAGAGGTAAAACTAAGTTGCTTCTTTGACAAACGAGTGAAACCAAAGAACCTAGAAAAGATTGAACAAATTGAAAAGAATAATACAACAGAGATGAACAAAGTTGAAAGGCTCCGTTAAGAAAGAGGAATAGGAAAGAACCGATCCGGGTAGCACTCCGGTTGAAAAGAGATGAGAGACTTGATAATATGAAAGAACTTGAGCAGAGGACACAACACTCAGGTTAAATGGATAAACCAAGAAAAGAGCACGATCCTGACAAAGCAAGAATATGGGTTGAAGAGAGCAACATCACAATGCCTCCGGAACAAAAGAATAGAAGATAGATAATTGAAATAAAAGAATGGAGAAGAAAAAGGCAACTTCTGCCACAAAAGAGCTTGAAAAGGCATCCTTAGGAGAAGGGTCGAATGGAGATGTTGGAAAACCAGCAACGAAAAGAATAAGGTTGTAGTGGGCTTATGGAGAACATTTCAAAACTATGAGGTGAAATTCTGCCACTAATGGAAACAAAAGATCGGATTGATATGAACAAAAGGACGAGAAACTTATTTTACCGGGAGGATAGATGAAGAACTTGGATCATTTATAAGAACCACAAATAGCAACAATCCTTAGGGAAGGCTTTAGGTGAACATGACGCAAGATAACTCCAACGAATAGATTGGTGGATTTAAAATATCTCATTCTTGACAACATGTGAATCATGAAACACAAGCTCAAATTATCAAGAATGACATAATACCACCTCCAATGATACGGTAGAAAGAATTGCACTCCGGATTGCAAGATGAAGAAATCTTGAGCTTCTCTGAAAAGAATCTCGATGAACACTTCGAGGAGGAATTAAATCCTTGATGAACCACCATGTTGAGCCTTCATGAGAACTCCGGTAATAAAAGAATGATCAAACGAAATGGAGGATGAAAAGAATAAGGTTGAAGCCTTGCAATGATTTAGATGAATCTTCATGGTGATGTAATTGCGAGATCTAGGAAATCCGGGAAAAAGAAAAGATAAAGCATCTCGAACCGAGAATGTGATATGATGAACCTCCGGAATAAGGAATTGAATTCACTCGATGAAACAAGAATAAGAATTACATTATGCTTATCCTTCACCAATTAAATTGATGCCAAGCAACGGATTTGGCATATTACTTATTCTCGTAGAAAGGATTAAGAGAGATATAGCGCAAACTTGAGAAGGTCTTCAACGAATCACCGGTAGGATTGGAAAGAACGAGTCAATTGATATGATAACGAAGGAAGAGAAATCTTGAACGAACCACCGTAACAATTGAAAATGAACGAAGATACTTGAGTAAATCAAGATGTGAGAGAATGAAAAAATCACGAACCGATTAGAGAACACTTGAATGATGAACCAGTAAGATTTGGTGAATGATAGCTGAAAGCTGAGAATGAATAAGTCTTCTGAAATGATGGGCTCTAGAGAATCAAACTGCAAGGACTCCTGAATTGCTCTGGATGGGTCAAAAGAATTGTCACAATCAAAACAATTATGAGAGGATGACGTCAAGCTAGAACCATGAATCTCTGAGAGAGCGGATAAGATATGGAGGAAAAACTCTTCTTCGGTCTTCAAAATTTGAGAATGACGACGAGAAACACCACCAAATTGTTGAGATACTCCGGGATGAAAATTAGAAAGGTTGAATCAACGATGAAAAGATTTTGACATATCTTGGAGAAGACATTTGACTGATGATAATTCATTCTTATGACAAACTTTAAAAGATTTGAGAATAGCTCCGGTAAAATTAGAAGAGTCAGGTAAGATCCTGGGAAAAGACCTATGGATTAGGGCCCACTCAAAAGAAACATCGTTGAAAAGATTGCTTGAAAAGAGAGATTCCACCAGTTGAATTAAATGGCTTGAATAAGGTGACAACCATGAAATAACTTGAATGGAATTAGGAATGGAAACGCGAATCTTTGAGATATTTTCAGCACTCCGGAACAAATGTATAGCGGAAGGTGAATGATTAAGAGCTGCACTGGCAAGAGAAAACATTTGAAACAAGGAAAAGGGATATGGTCAACAAAGCTTGGCTTGAAACCACCGGAGATGAAAATAATGAAGAATGACGAACTTGAAGCTCCATTAGAATCTTCATGAGAATCACTGGATAAGAACATTGACGGAAAAGGAATGGAGAGGCTTCCCATCAATAAAAGCATACTTGAATAAGAAAATCTGAGTCTTAGAAGAAAAAGGGTGGGTGGGCAGGAAAAACGAAGGCAACTTGGAGATGGATGAAACAAACCCCGTTGAGAAGAACTGATAATTGATCTAGCTAACGTTGATAAGATTGGATCCACTTGAAGCGAAACACACTGGTTCAAAAGAAATTGAGATGGCAACCCCGAAGATCAAGAAGGATTAGTATTCACATCGGAGTATGAGAACACCGTTTAGGAAAGGTATGGAATCAACACTTGACATTGAAGCAACTCGAATACCACAACTGAAAAACAAAACAAAGTATTGCCTTGCAAAATAAGCCGGAACGAACATATGATAGAGATTTAGTCCGAAATTTTCGTGGTGGGGCCTACACGGGCTCGATGGTACAGCACCATCATGTACAAGGCAGTGCACATGACATACGAAGCGTCCCTGAGTCAGCATAGCCAAGGACTCTTTAAGACACAGCGAGACCACTGTAAAACCAACCGTGGATAGGCGGACCACTAGACGTCGAACCCCAATTTCATATCATACATCTGTTGGAAAGATATCCTAGGAGCTACTTGAATTCCCACTTATAACCTCCCAAAACTTTCCAGTTATGCAATCAGGTGTTGGGGATATAGGGGAAGCATAATATCTCACCCAAAAACTACACAAATCCTACATCCAGTTGTATCCATCCTTCAACACATAACCAAGAAACTTTCCGAAATCATTTACCTCAACCTTCGAAAAGCATCCGTTATACAAGCTATGGAAATACTCCCGAACTCCCGCCCCAGTACTGGGTGGCGTCGAGGTTATCTCACCAACAACTGCATAAAAGAGATTTTCAATGTCGGCGAAACTCAGGTATTCCAGAATTGCAACGATAAAATTGTGACGACAACACCCTAAAAGTGGGACTTGGTGAAACCGAGTTCTTCGGAGGTCGTCATGGTACTTGTTCACGTTGTAGTCGTACACGGCGCGTTGTGGATGTAGTTGTACTCGCGGTCTTTGGTATAAACAGCCACAAACCTCACATGTGCATGCAGGCATAGTCAACGAATCGGGACAGAGGAGCTTGACTGCTGGTCATCTCCTCCAGCAGGAGACAGAACGGAGGCGCGGCGGCAGGGAAAACGGAGCCAGGCCAGGGACTTGGGGATGGGCTCTAGTGACGCAGACGAGACGAAGGACGTCTCCGGGCGGATGAGCTCTAGGCGGTGCTCGCCTCGAAGCTTTCCGGCGACGTGACGATGGTGCCAAGCCGGTGACCTGCAGGTGGTGGAGAGGCAGGGACGAGGTGGCACGCCATGGGGGACGGGCGCGCGATGGAGGAGTTCGGGCGGCGGCTCCTGCCACGGCGCGAAGGTGGAGAGGAGCGAGGCAACGACAGGTTCAGATCGAGGAGGAGAGATGCGAGCGAGGGGATCAGGATCGAGAGAGAGAGGTCTCGGGCGCGGCGCTGTGGGGTTTGAAGGAGGCGGCGGCAGAGGACATGGTCGAGGGAGAAGATGGGATCGAGCGGTTCCTGGGAACTGCGTGCGTGGGGGTGAGATCGATCGAGGGGGGGGATCGAAGGAAACGGGCAGGAGGGTGATGGCAGCGCGAGGGGAAGGGATCGAGCTCCCTGGTGGCTAGGGTTAACCAGTGGGGCTGGCTGGACCTTGGCCTTGGGCCGAATGGGCCGGCCTAGCTACAGGTTGCGGCTGGCGCAGCAGGGGAAGCCCAGCCCAGGAAAGCCTTTTTCCTTTTTCATTACTCACTGTTTATATAAATAAACAGTTTCAATAAAAGAAAAAAAGACCAAGGAGCTAGAAGAGGAGTTTTTCAGATATAAAAATATCCTCAATCTCCTGGAACTATCCTCTATTTGATAAAATTGCCTTGGATATTTTTAGAGGTAGAAAAATAAAACAGGTTTAAATATGATTCAAACTTGAGGCATTTTTGAACCTAACCAAAACAACTCCTAAGGATCTGAAATTTGACAGAGAGGTTGAAGGAAAGGTCGAGAATTTATAGGAAAAGAATGAACATTAAAAGAGAAGGGAAAGGTGGCACTTGCAAAAGAAAGGAAATAGAAGGAAAGGAGATGGAGATGATGCATGGGACAAAGGCATGGGGAATTATTTTGCAAGTGTGTTCCGGTTAATTCCAACAAATGGAATATTTAATATAGCTCCCTAATATCGGGAGGATATGTTATAAAGAGAATCACCATGTGAATTCCCTCGGTTTAAATGTACCGAAGATCCATGCAATTATTTAGTTGAGTTAAGAAAAGAAATGACATGATGGCATGATGACATGATGCAATGCACATGATGCAATGATGAATGCAATGAACCAACCAAATCACACGACGAAACCCAGAAACCACGGAAGACATCTGAAGCTCCGTTCTTGGGGCGTCACATAGGGTGAACCTAAAGTAACAAAAACAGGCCCCTACCAAGCGTAATCCGTAGACCTGTTCCGAAGATTATGATGGTAACTTCGCACTGCTCGAATCAGGGTCACGGGAGATTTTCCCGCCGACCTCAAAATTTTGTGATGCTGAACTCCCCATGTGGCGTGTTGGGTGATTGGGCTAAGGAACTAGCGAGTAGTACTAATAACTACTAGTACTCCCTCCGATTTTTATTAACTCTGCATATTAGGTTTGACCGAAGTCAAACTTCCTAAAGTTTGACCAAGTTTATAGAAAAATATAAACATTTACCATAACAAATATGTACGATGTGAAAGTACATTCAGTAATGAATCTAATGGTATTTATTTGTTATTGTATATGTTAATATTTTTTGTTATAAACTTTCTGAGAGTTTACAAAACTTGACTTTGACCAATGCAAATACGCGAACTTAAATAAAAATGGAGGGAGTACACATTTGATTTATTAGTTTGTAGTGAATTAATCATTTGTTGTAATTGTGAAATAAATATATTAGGCTACTGACTTCGAATGTAATGGTCTATACAATTCAATAGTTACAATCATTGTTGAATTCCAAGATGTATACGAGGTCTATAATACTTCACAATATGCTCAAACTCACATAATCCCAATCAAATGAGAATATAAATGCATTTCATAGTTATTACTTTGTAGGATGCGACAAAACCAACCATAACTCTACATAATCCATTATAAAAGCAACATTTTGAACACATCCCAATGTGTGAATGAAACGTGTAGAGAGAGCTTGCGAAGATGGAGCAGAATGGGCGGGAAAGATTGTGTGTATGTGGACAAGAGAGTAGGAGACAAACCTAACGAGAGAGACAGAGAGAGAGAGAGAGAGAGAGAGAGAGAGAAAGAGAGAGGAAGAAGTTAGGTCTGTGAGATAGACGGAGACATGTAATATACGTGAGATGTGTGTGCATCTAGATTCTGTAGACGTGGAAGGAGAAGAGACAACAGGTTTGATGAGAGAACTGGAAAAACATGGACGAGAGGGGAAGGATCTCGTGGGTTGAGGGATTGATAATTTTGTGTGGGAGAGAGAGGGATTGGTAATTTTGTGCGGGAGAGAGAGGGAGGGGGAGGAGTCAGTCAGCCGTCGTCACATCATCCTGCTTCCAACTAGCCCCGCATTCTCTAGTGTAGTGTGGTTGCTGGTCTTCGATCTCCTCGATGCCCTCTTTGAAGGTTGAGGTGTTGTGCATGCTGGGTTGTAGAGAAGCACAAGCGAGAGTGGTCGCCATATAGCCTTGGATGGGGATGAATTGTGTGCTCGGGGGAGGGGGAGTGTGTGTGCGGTGTGTGTGTGTGTGTGTGTGTGCGTTGCGCGCGCGTGTGTGTGTGTGTCATGTATTGAGAGAAATCAAACCTATGGAGAGAAATGTGTGTGTATGTGACAGAAAGCTACATGCTAAATAAGGTTTTCATGAAGAGATTGTGCGTGCGAGATAGAGAGCGATGTGTGGGCCTTGAGGTGGGCAGGGGCCGGGTGAGGGTGTCAAAATGTGTGCGTTGATGCATGTGTTACATGCGATCGTGCGAGGGACGGACGAATCGGGAGAGATGGTTGTTGTGTTACGGATGCTCCTCTCTCTCTCTCTCACACACACAATTACAAATAGAAGACTGTTCTCTCATGTATACACAACGTATCGGCATCTGTCTATGTCTCACTCATGCATGATCATTTGCACATTCACACCTCTCTATGTCTCTATCACACGCACACCGTCTCCATATTGCCCTTCCGCCACAACACACATATGGACACATACACACGTTCTCTCTCAGACGCACACACAAAATCAGTATTAAAAAAACTAGGGTGCACCTAAAACGTCCAAATCCAAATAAACACAAATTGGAGCTAAATTCAAATATATGGAAATATTCTAGCGTCAAGAACTTTTCCAGGAAAAAAAGTTGAGTAATATTCGGGGATTGTTTTCACATACACGCAAAAAGGTTCGGTGGGTGTCCTTCGAGCGTGACCAGGTGACGCACCATTCGATCGACCACGTGGCTGCGATTCACGCGCTTGCACAAGATTCTGTATCGTGGTTGTGGTAACTAATATAAGCGCTGCCTCAGTCTAATGTTTACGTGTACCAGTACAGTTTTCTTTTAAGTTTGACCAACCCTATATAAAACTAAACTAAGCTCCCATACGCGCACTTAGCAATATGCCGTCGCCCTTGCTCATGTCGGCGCCCGCCTGCTCCAGCCAACCATTTCTCGCCCATCACCACCGTGTCGCCGCCATCCCTGTACCATGAAGCTGAAGGCTCGCCCGCTCACGTCGTCTACAGTCCCTCCTCATGATGCCGCCACGCTACCAAGCACGCGAGTAGATGCTGGAGCCGCGTCTATGCACGCAGCGTACGAAGAGGAGGACGAGCGCGTGCTGCAACACGCTGACGAGGAGGAAATAGCGTGTCATTGTTGTCTCCGCTCGCACGGAGGAGGCGTGCATGGTGGCTATAGTGGCGGAAGCCGGTCACGCACGCGCCGAGCCCGCAAATTGGGTGCGGAAGCAGAATCTACCTTGGAGACCTTGAATGCCACGTTGATCCTGCAATCAGAAGGAGCAATTTGGGTTAGTCGAGTCTTCTGAGCCGTTGGATGCAACATGGATGGCTGGAAGGGCTTCTTCAACCTCCGAAATTGATGCACGGTTCATTCTCTGACCCGCCACACACCTAACCGCCTGCCGCCGCCGCCCCGCCTTCCCCTGAACCACCTGCCACCACCATGCTCCCCCCACCCCCGCCATCCGTTTAACCCTGGGCACGATCCATTTTCTCCGGCGAACTGCATTCCACACCCAACACTCATAAGATAGATCATGGGCACCCTACCACCCTAATATAGATACTGGGGTAGCTTCTCTGCCGTCTTATTCCTTCGCTCCGTCGAAGTTCTTTCATAAATCGACTAACCCAAATTATACTACTAGTATGAACGTATTAAGTACAGTAGGAACACGAAGATACAAGCAGTAGTACCAACTCCAAGAAGAATAGTAGTAAGACATAGTACTAGTACTACTATACAAACTAAAGAGTTCAAATAACGAGAAAAAACATAAAGTTCAAATAACAAGAAAGAACATAAACATAGTTCTGTTGGGGGCTCAACACAACACGCCCCCTGGAATAAAACTAAGCAACTAGTCCGTTTGACACTGTAGTAGAACCAGCATGAGCGATGACACTGCCACCTTACTCGGAGTCCGAGTCCACGTCCTCGACTTCGTCCTCGCCCCTCTTCCTCTTCCTCCTCGTCGCCGCTTCTTTGCTTGAACCATACACTGGGCTCTGCTTCTTCATCCAACCCTTGTAGACATTTAAACAAAGGTAGGAATCCATTGCTGCGTACAGGATGTGATCTTCATCTATTGTCTTCGACTCCCATGCATGATGAAACTCGTGGTGAGGTTTCTTCAGTTTAGCGTACGAAGGATCAATCATGGCTGCTGCCAGGTTCAGCATTGAAGGCTGAGAGGAGGACACCAGGCTTGCCTTCTGGAGATCGAAGGGCTGGCCTACAACGAGGCCTATCCAACCCAGGACATCCCTGTCGTTCCTAAAGTCTACAGTAACAAATTTCACTCTTCCGTCCTTGAGGAAGTTCTTAAAATCCTGGCACTCAATGTCGGCATGGCATATGTGGTAGACCAAGCACACGTTATGTACGCAAACCTGGATCATAGCGGGCTTCTTCTTCTCTGCCTCCTTTAGAATCTTCTCGCTTTCCAGGAATGTGGTGTACTCAACATCTAGCCCAGCGACCCACTCATCATTTGAGTTTTCGAACATGCTTCTGAAGTGAGCAAGGCATCCTTTCACCGTCGCGGATCCACGGGTGTAGATGATGATGAACTCATCGCCGGTGATGGCTCTAACCTGATACTCAGCGGCGACCATGGAGATTTGGGAGGCCATGGATTTTGGAGGAGGGTTAGGAGAAGTTGAACTAGTGTAATGTGAAAGGACGGGACGACTGGGAGCAAACTATTGTAATGTAGAAGACGGGGACGAGTAGGGCGTGCGAACGGCGTGGGGTTGTTCGCTACCCCGGTGGTAAACGGCTGCAAGCCCCCAAAGAGTTCTCGAGTACTATGTGGGACCCACTAGAGGTCATGTCTACTAGACCCATATCGTAGGCCCGACGGTATAGCTTCTGCCTGTTCGCACGCCATGCCGGCGCGTGGATGTAACTTCACTTAATTCTCTCAACCGCTGCGCCTCCCACGACCTCTGCCTCCCTCGCGCGGTCGCGCCCTTTGAGACTTCGACCGGCTATAAATGAGAATTTTTTTTGCCTACTCCGCATGCATGATACTCCCTCTGGTCCTTTTTACTCCCGTAAACCGTTTGCAAAGTTTTTTACCAAATTTATACTAAAAATATCAATATCTAGAATACTAATTACAATGAGTATAAAAACTACGTTTTATAATGAGTATAAAAATATTCATTTGACATTGTGAATGTTGATGTACATTTTTCTATAAGTTTGGTCAAAGTAGAGGTACATTGACTTCAAGCAAAACTTAAATGCACAATGCAGACTAGTTCCTCCGTCCAGGTGCGTGCCATGTCCTATCTAGTCATCACAACAAGGTTAGTTATTAGAGTACCACTACCTCCCTCCCCCTAAAGGGCTCGATTCAAAAAAATTCGTAGTGGTTTCTAGAGTCTGGACTCCATCTTCAGGAACCTTCGCCGCCGCCGGCAAGAATGCAAGGAGATGAACCAAAAAGGAAATGAGGCTGGAATGAGTAGTTCTGTATTTTATATAGTGGCGGAGGTGGGTAAATATCTGCTATACAGTACCTCCGGTGTCAAGGCCACGTCTCTATGCTCACACATCTCAGCCGTTGGTTCCAAGTAGATCGACCGGCTCACGTTGTCCAGAGGCAGAAATACCATCACCACCAACTGAGATTTTTATAGGAGTGGTCATGCATGCATGTGGTGTAATTAATGCATCGGTTTACACAATTTTTTGAGAAAAACGAGAGTACTAATTATGTACTTTTGCAAACTACAGAATTAATTGCACCATTCATCATCTACCTTGGTTGAAGAGATTTTCAAATTAAGCTCTATAAACCGGAAAGGAGGGAGTACCACTTTACCACCACTATGGCCATCCTTAATCATTGCATCCAATATTTTAGTGCACCTTGAAATCTGAACACCTGCTTGACTCTCCTTCTCCCTCTAGCAGTCCCACCACTCCACCCCGTGTGGACAAAATCTGCATGCATGACTCTCCTCCCAGGCGCTCGTCCAATCCATTGTGACCAGCAATATTTCCACCCCTTCCCTCACCCGTAATTTACTCCAACAAATATGCCCACGTAGCTACTTCAGTTACTTAACTGTAGGTGCATTGGGTCACTGACATGTGGGCCCAACATGCATCTAGCCCACATGTCAGTGATGCAACTGGACCTGCAGTTAAGTCAGTGAAGCTCAGTCCATATATTACATAGGTGTGCCATTGCTCGCTATAAATATTGCGCCTCCCACGACATTCGGAAGAACGCTCATGTTCATCGCTATCTCCTCCCCCTCCCTCTCACGTCGATCACCATGGCATCCCCCCTCCCAAGCCCTAGGCGCCCCTTGCTACACCGCACGGACGGTCACGCATCATCGTTCCGTTCCTCGTCGCCACTAGTCGAGGAGGATGTGTCGCCATTCCGTTCCTCGCCACCACTAGTTGAGGAGGATGCGTCAGCGTTTCGCTCCTCGCCGCAACACGTCGATGTGAACGCAGCGTTGTTCCCAATCTCGCCAGCACACGCGTTGGAGGACGCGTCGGCTCCCCGTTACGAGGAGGATGCCACGCCGCTCGCCGAGCCGCCCAGCCATGAGGAGCTTTGGAAAGAAATGGATGTCGCCTTGTGGGAGGCTTTGTCTCTCGCAGAGCGCGCCAAAATAGAGGCGGAGAAGAAGGCTGAGGAAGAGAAGCGCACTGATACGTCTCCAACCTATCTATAATTTTTTATTGTTCCATGCTATTATATTATCTGTTTTGGATGTTTAATGGGCTTTAATATGCACTTTTATATTATTTTTGGGACTAACCTATTAACCGGAGGCCCAGTGACAGTTTCTGTTTTTTTGCCTATTTTAGTGTTTCGCAGAAAAGGAATACCAAACAGAATCCAAACGGAACGAAACCTTCGCAAGGATCTTTCTTGGAACGAACGCAAACCAGTAGACTTGGAGTTGAAGTCTGGAACTCCGCGAAGCTTCCACGTGGCATGAGAGCCCGCCTAGGGGGGGGTAGGCGTGCCCCACCCTCGTGGGCCCCACGGAGCTCCACTGACATACTTCTTTCGCCTATATATACACTCTTATACCCTAAAAACATTAGGGGAACCACAAAACCACTTTTCCACCGCCGCAACCTTTTGTACCGATGAGATCCCATCTGGGGCCTTTTCTGGCGATCTGCTGGAGGGGGATTCAATCATGAAGGGCTTCTACATCAACACCATAGCCTCTCCGATGATGTGTGAGTAGTTTACCATAGACCTTCAGGTCCATAGTTAT
The DNA here is from genome assembly GCF_056163025.1 of Triticum urartu. NCBI lineage: Eukaryota > Viridiplantae > Streptophyta > Magnoliopsida > Poales > Poaceae > Triticum > Triticum urartu. The sequence continues at coordinate 272,345,884 of NC_141873.1, read as the reverse complement.
TAGCTAGATGGCTTCTTCTCTCTCTTTGGTTCTCAATACAAAGTTCTCCTCGATGTTCTTGGAGATCTATTCAATGTAATACATTTTGCGGTGTGTTTGCTGAGATCCGATGAATTGTGGATTTATGATCAAGTTTATCTATGAATAATATTTGGTTCTTCTCTGAATTCTTATATGCATGATTTGATATCTTTGCAAGTCTCTTCAAATTATCGGTTTAGTTAGGCCTACTAGATTGATCTTTCTTGCAATGGGAGAAGTTCTTAGCTTTGGGTTCAATCTTGTGGTGTCCTTTCCCAGTGACAGTAGGGGCAGCAAGGCACGTATTATATTGTTGCCACCAAGGATAAAAAGATGGGGTTTATATCATATTGCTTGAGTTTATCCCTCTACATCATGTCATCTTGCCTAATGCATTACTCTATTCTTATGAACTTAATACTCTAGATGCATGCTGGATAGGGATCGATGTGTGGAGTAATAGTAGTAGATGCAGAATTGTTTCGGTCTACTTAACACAGACGTGATGCCTATATTTCATAATCATTGCCTAGATATTCTCATAATTATGTGCTCTTCTATCAATTTCTCGGTAGTAATCTGTTCACCCACCGTAATACTTGCTATCATGAGAGAAGGCACTAGTGAAACCTATGGCCCCCGGGTATCTTTCTTATTGTATTGCATCTCTTTTATTTACATCGCATCTCGTTTACTATTTTGCAATCTATACAACAAAAATACCAAAAATATTTACCTTACTATCTTTATCAGATCTCACTTTCGCAAGTGAGCGTGAAGGGATTGACAACCCCTTTATCGCGTTGGTTGTGAGGTTCTTGATTGTTTGTGCAAGTACTAGGTGACATGCGTGTTATCTCCTACTGGATTGATACCTTGGTTCTCAAAAACTTAGGGAAATACTTACGCTACTTTGCTGCATCGCCCTTTCCTCTTCAAGGGAAAACTAAAGCATGCTCAATAGGTAGCAAGAAGGATTTCTGGCGCCGTTGCCGGGGAGATCTACGCTCAAGTCAAGACATACCAACTACCCATCATAAACTCTTCTCCCTCGCATTACATTATTTGCCATTTGCCTCTTGTTTTCCTCTCCCCTACTTCACGTTTGCCATTTTAATCGCCCCTTTTTCGTTCGCCTCTTTTCACTCGCTTCTTGTGTGATTGTGTGTTGGATTGATTATTTGTCATGATGGCTCAAGATAATACTAAATTATGTTACTTTTCCAATACCAACAACAATGATTTTATTAGCACTTGCTGCTCTTACCGATGATGAATCTTGTGAAATTTATACTGCTTTGCTGAATCTTGTCATGAAAGATCCATTTTCCGGCCTTCCTAGTGAAGATGCCGCTACCCATCTAAATAGCTTTGTTGATTTGTGTGATATGCAAAAGAAGAAAGATGTGGATAATGATATTGTTAAATTGAAGTTATTTCCTTTTTCACTTAGAGATCTTGCTAAAGCTTGGTTTTCGTCTTTGCCTAAAAATAGTATTGATTCATGGAACAAGTGCAAAAGATGCTTTTATCTCTAAGTATTTTCCTCCCGCTAAGATCATCTCTCTTAGAAACGATATTATGAATTTTAAGCAACTTGATCATGAGCATGTTGCACAAGCTTGGGAGAGGATGAAATTAATGATACGTAATTTCCCTACACATGGTTTGAATTTATGGATGATTATTCAAAAAAATTATGCCAGATTGAATTCTGCTTCTAGAAATCTTTTAGATTCGGCCGCGGGAGGCATTTTTATGGAGATCACTTTAGGAGAAGCTAATAAACTCCTAGATAATATTATGGTTAATTATTCTCAATGGCACACCAAAAGATCCACTAGTAAAAAAGTTCATGCGATTGAAGAGATTAATGTTTTGAGTGGAAAGACGGGTGAACTTATGAAATTGTTTTCCAATAAGAGTGTTTCTTATGATCCTAATGATATTCCTTTGTCCACTTTGATTGAGAATAATAATGAATCTATGGATGTGAATTTTGTTGGTAGGAACAATTTTGGTAACAACGCGAATAGAGGGAATTTTAATTCTAGACCGTTTCCTAATAATTCCCCTAATAATTATGGTAATTCCTACAACAATTCTTATGGAAATTTTAATAAGATTCCCTCTGATTTTGAGACTGGTGTTAAAGAATTTATGAGTTCGCAAAAGAATTTCAATGCTTTGGATGAAGAAAAATTGCTTAAGATTGATGAGTTGGCTAGGAACGTGGATAGAATTTCTCTTGATGTTGATTCTTTGAAACTTAGATCTATTCCACCTAAGCTTGCTATCAATGAGTCTCTCAAAGCTATGAGAATTTCCATTGATGAATGCAAAGAAAGAACCGCTAGGATGCGTGCTAAAAAGAATTGCTTTGTGAAAGCATGTTCTTCTAGTTTTCATGATAATAATGATGAAGATCTAAAAGTGATTGATGTGTCTCCTATTAAATCTTTGTTTTCCAATATGAATATTGATAAAGATGGGAGTGGAGATGAGTCAACTTTAGTTAAAAGGCGTCACAATGATTCTGAGTTTTTAGATCTTGATAATAAAAGTGGGATTGGAGAGGTCAAAACTTTACATAGCAATGAGCCCACTATTTTGGATTTCAAGGAATTTAATTATGATAATTGCTCTTTGATAGATTGTATTTCCTTGTTGCAATCCGTGTTAAATTCTCCTCATGCTTATGGTCAAAATAAAGCTTTTACTAAACATATCGTTGATGCTTTAATGCAATCTTATGAAGAAAAGCTTAAACTAGAAGTTTCTATTCCTAGAAAACTTTATGATGAGTGGGAAACTACTATTAAAATTAAGATTAAAGATTATGAATTCTATGCTTTGTGTGATTTGGGTGCTAGTGTTTCCACGATTCCAAAAACTTTGTGTGATGTGTTAGGTTTCTGCGAATTTGATGATTGTTCTCGAAATTTGCACCTTGCGGATTCCACCATTAAGAAACCTATGGGAAGGATTAATGATGTTCTTATTGTTCCAAATAGGAATTATGTGCTCATAGATTTCATTGTTCATGATATAGATTGCAATCCTACATGTCCTATTATTCTTGGTAGACCTTTCCTTAGAATAATTGGTGCAATTATTGACATGAAAGAAGGAAACATTAGATTTCAATTTCCGTTAAGTAAAGGCATGGAACACTTTCCTAGAAAGAAAATTAAATTACCTTATGAATCAATTATGAGATCCACTTATGGATTGCATACCAAAGATGACAATACCTAGATCTATTCTCGCTTTTATGCCTAGCTAGGGGCGTTAAACGATAGCGCCTGTTGGGAGGCAACCCAATTTTATTTTTGTTCTTTACTTTTTGTTCATGTTTAGTAATAAATAATTTGTCTAGCCTCTGTTATGATTTTGTTTCTATTTTTTATTTAGTGTTTGTTCCAAGTAAAGCCTTTAGGATCTTCTTGGGTGATTGTTGTTCGATCTTGCTGATAAAAATAGAAAGTATGTGCCCAGGAAAATAATTTTCATTTTTTACCAGAGAGCGATAAAATACCAATTCCAACTGAAGTAGATCAATATACAAATTATTTATGTCTTCCTAAGTTTTCAAAAAATTTGAAGTTACAGAAGTATTCAAAACCTCCAGATTGCTACAGACTGTTCTGTTTTGATAGATTCTGTTTTTCGTGTGTTGTTTGCTTATTTTGATGCATATATGGCTAAAATCGGGGGGTACGAACCATAGAGAAGTTGGAATACAGTAGGTTTAGCACCAATATAAATAAATAATGAGTTAATTACAGTACATTAAGGTGGTGGTTTGCTTTCTTATACTAACGGAGCTCATGATATTTTCTGTTGAGTTTTGTGTTGTGAAGTTTTCAAGTTTTTGGGTAAAGATTTGATGGATTTTGGAACAAGGAGTGGCAAGAGCCTAAGCTTGGGGATGCCCAAGTCACCCCAAGGTAAAATTCAAGGACAACCAAAAGCCTAATCTTTGGGATGCCCTGGAAGGCATCCCCTCTTTCGTCTTCATTTATCGGTAACTTTACTTGAGACTATATTTTTATTCACCACATGATATGTGTTTGGCTTGGAGCGTCTTGTATGATTTGAGTCTTTGCTTTTTAGTTTACCACAATCATCCTTGCTGTACACACCTTTCGAGAGAGACACATATGAATAGGAATTTATTAGAATACTCTATGTGCTTCACTTGTATCTTTTGAGCTAGATAATTTTGCTCTAGTGCTTCACTTATATCTTTTTAGAGCACAGTGGTGGTTTTATTTTATAGAAATTATTGATCTCTCATGCTTCACTTATATTATTTTGAGAGTCTTTTAGAACATCATGGCAATTTTCTTTGGTTATAAAATTAGTCCTAATACGATGGGCATTCAAGATGGGTATAATAAAAACTTTCATATAGAGTGCATTGAATAGTTTAATACTTGATAATTGTTTTGAGATATAAAGATGGTAATATTAGAGTCGTGCTAGTTGAGTAATTGTGAAATTGAGAAATACCTATGTTGAGGTTTGCAAGTCCCGTAGCATGCACGTATGGTAACCGTTGTGTGACAAATTTGAAGCATGAGGTGTTCTTTGAGTGCCTTCCTCACGAGTGGCGGTCGGGGACGAGTGATGGTCTTTTCCTACAAATCTATCCCTCTAGGAGCATGCGCGTAGTGCTTGATTTTTATGACTTGTAGATTTTTGCAATAAGTATGTGAGTTCTTTATGACTAATGTTGAGTTCATGGATTATACGCACTCTTACCCTTCCACCATTGCAAGCCTCTTTTTTGCCGCACACCTTTCACCGGTACCATAAACCCATCATTTACCTTCCTCAAAACAGCCACCATACGTACCTATTATGGCATTTCCATACCCATTCCGAGATATATTGCCATGAAACTTTCCACCATTCCGTTTATTATGACACGCTTCATCATAGTCATATTGCTTTGCATGATCATGTAGTTGACATCGTATTTGTGGCATGGCCACCATTCATAATTTTTTATACAAGTCACTCTTGATTCGTTGCACATCCCGGTACATCGCCGGAGGCATTCACATAGAGTCATATTTTGTTCTAAGTATCGAGTTGTAATTCTTGAGTTGTAAGTAAATAGAAGTGTGATGATCTTCATTATTAGAGCATTGTCCCATGTGAGGAAAGGATGATGGAGACTATGATTCCCCCACAAGTCAGGATGAGACTCTGGACGAAAAAAGAGGCCATAAAAAAGAGAAATACCCCAAAAATATAAATAAATGAGAGAAAAAGAGAGAAGGGGCAATGTTACTATTCTTTTTCGACACTTGTGCTTCAAGGTAGCACCATGATCTTCATGATAGACAGTCTCTTATGTTGTCACTTTCATATACTAGTGGGAATTTTACATTATAGAACTTGGCTTTTATATTCCAATGATGGGCTTCCTCAAATTGCCCTAGGTCTTCGTGAGCAAGCAAGTTGGATGCACACCCACTTAGTTACTTTTGTTGAGCTTTCATACACTTATATATAGCTCTAGTGCATCCGTTGCATGGCAATCCCTACTCACTCACATTGATATCTATGGGTGGGCATCTCCATAACCCATTGATATGCCTAGTTTATGTGAGACTATCATCCTCCTTTTTGTCTTCTCCACAACCACCATTCTATTCCACCCATAGTGCTATGTCCATGGCCCGCGCTCATATATTGCGTAGAAGTTGAAAAAGTTTGAAAAGGCTAAGTATGAAACAATTGCTAGGCTTTTCATCGGGGTTGTGCATGATGGGAGCATTTTGTGTGACGGAGATGAAGCATGGCCAAACTATATGATTTTGTAGGGATGATCTTTCTTTGGCTATGTTATTTTGAGAAGACATAATTGCTTGGTTAGTATGCTTGAAGTATTATTATTTTTATGTCAATACTAAACTTTTGTCTTGAATCTTTTGGATCTGAACATTCATGCCACAATAAAGGAAATTACATTGAAAATTATGTTAAGTAGCATTCCACATCAAAAATTCTGTTTTTATCATTTACCTACTCAAGGACGAGCATGTATTAAGCTTGGGGATGCTTGATATGTCTCCAACATATCTATAATTTTTTATTGTTCCATGCTATTATATTATCTATTTTGGATGTTTAATAGGCTTTAATATGCACTTTTATATTATTTTTGGGGCTAACCTATTAACCGGAGGCCCAGTGATAGTTTCTATTTTTTTGCCTATTTTAGTGTTTCACAGAAAAGGAGTATCAAACGGAATCCAAACGGGACAAAACCTTCGCGAGGATCTTTCTTGGAACAAACGCAAACCAGGAGACTTAGAGTTGAAGTTTGGAACTCCGCAAAGCTTCCACGAGGCAGGAGGGCGCACCCAGGGGGTAGACGCGCCCCCACCCTCACGGGCCCCACGGAGCTCCACCAACATACTTCTTTCGCCTATATATACTCCTATACCCTAAAACATGAGGGGGAGTCACGAAACCACTTTTCCACCGCCGCAACCTTCTGTACCCGTGAGATCCCATCTGGGGCCTTTTCCGGCGATCTGCCGGAAGGGGATTCGATCACAGAGGGCTTCTACATCAACACCATAGCCTCTCCGATGATGTGTGAGTAGTTTACCACAGACCTTCGGGTCCATAGTTATTAGCTAGATGGCTTCTTCTCTCTCTTTGGTTCTCAATACAAAGTTCTCCTCGATGTTCTTGGAGATCTATTCGATGTAATAATTTTTGCGGTGTGTTTGCCGAGATCTGATGAATTGTGGATTTACGATCAATTTAATCTACGAACAATATTTGGTTCTTCTCTGAATTCTTATTTGCATGATTTGATATCTTTGCAAGTCTCTTCAAATTATCGGTTTAGTTTGGCCTACTAGATTTATCTTTCTTGCAATGGGAGAAGTGCTTAGCTTTGGGTTCAATCTTGCGGTGTCCTTTCCCAGTGACAGTAGGGGTAGCAAGGCATGTATTGTATTGTTGCCATTGAAGATAACAAGATGGGGTTTATATCATATTGCTTGAGTTTATCCCTCTACATCATGTCATCTTGATTAAAGCATTACTCTGTTCTTATGAACTTAATACTCTAGATGCATGCTGGATAGCGGTCGATGTGTGGAGTAATAGTAGTAGACGCAGAATCGTTTCAGTCTACTTAACACGGACGTGATGCCTATATTTCATAATCATTGTCTAGATATTCTCATAATTATGCGCTCTTCTGTCAATTGCTCGGAACTAATTTGTTCACCCACCGTAATACTTGCTATCATGAGAGAAGCCACTAGTGAAACCTATGGCCCCCGGGTCTCTTTCTTATTATATTGCATCTCTTTTATTTACATCGCATCTCATTTACTATTTTGCAATCTATACAACAAAAATAACAAAAATATTTACCTTACTATCTTTATCAGATCTCACTTTCGCAAGTGACCGTGAAGGGATTGACAAACCCTTTATCGCGTTCGTTGCGAGGTTCTTGATTGTTTGTTCAGGTACTAGGTGACTTGCGTGTTATCTCATACTGGATTCATACCTTGGTTCTCCAAAACTGAGGGAAATACTTACACTACTTTGCTGCATCACCCTTTCCTCTTCAAGGGAAAACCAACACATGCTCAAGAGGTAGCACGCGCCGCGGGGCAAGCTGCCTGGCAGGCCTATGTCGCGTCCGAGAGAGTCAGGCAATTGGCTCTTTGGCGTAAGGCTTGTGCGAGGGCCGTGAGGGTAGCGGAGGACGCCCGTGCCAAAGCCCTGAGTGCAGTCGGGCCCAAGCGCCTCATCTACGCTTGGCGGTACATGGACTGGGTGCACGCTTCCAGCGAGGAGGAGTGCCTTATGGTGCCGGATCAGCACACTGGTGAGATCGCGCTTGCCAGCCAGCAAGCCGCCAATCAGCACCTCGCGAGTTGCGAGGCTGAGGAAGAGGCGTTGTGTTGGCGCGCTGGGAAACGGCCGCGCACCAGGGCACTCGTGGCACGCTGCAAGTGCTCCTGCGAGCATCGTGGCTTTTATTAGGAATATAATTTAGTTTCCTATAAGGCGATCTCATTAGTTTTGAGACGCAAATGATAAATCCTGAATGTTCGGGAATTATTAGCGTCCTTAATTAAGTATGTAAAAGGAAAAGTTTGGAAACCTTATGTATCTGTATGCATTTTCTAAATACGTGCATATGTCACATGCACTAACATTTTATCAGTTAAATCTTTGGTCAAAATTTAGTACAAATTACAATGGTGAAGAATAAACCAGGACAGAGGTACTAGTAGTAGTTTAGAAGCCCAACTAAATGAGTGAGGCGCCTTAATTTTACTCTCCACTGTGACTAGTCTTATGGGAAAAGCTGGGGAAGAGACGGCTTATTTTTTAAGCCGCCAAAAGAACTGGCCCTAGGAGTGGTAGCTAGGGATACTAGGAGTTGTTGGGGTTTGTGATATGACGGCTTTAATGCCACGCCACGAGCGGGGTGTGTCGGATTTGCGTTCCGGCAAAACCCTTGAGGTTCGAACACTGAGGTGCACACGAAGATCTCTCCCCCCCTAGCTCACGCTCTCACCATGATCTCAGATCTAAGCACATCGAACTCGCGGAACAAAGGACACAAGGTTTATACTGGTTCGGGCCACCATTATGGTGTAATACCCTACTCCAGTGTGGTGTGGTGGATTGCCTCTTGGGCTGAGGATGAACAGCTACAAGGGAAGAATAGCCTCCTGAGGAGAGGTGCTCTTGTGCTTGGTGAGTTTGTGTGGATGAGGATGATCTGAATGGCCTCCGATCAGTTGCCTCCTACTGTGGTGGCTAGCCCTATTTATAGAGGCCCTGGTCCTCTTCCCGAATGCTGGCGGGAAGGGATGCCGCAATGGCAAAATTTGAAGGGAGACAACTAGTACAACTTATCCTGACTAAAGGTGGTCTTCATCTGCCAAAGGCTCTGGTGGTGACGTCGTCCTGGGCTCCACGGTGACCTCCGTCCTGCCGTCCTGCTGGTCTTGGTCTTGTTGCACTGATATGGAAACCTTTGCCTGATGCCTCGGGACTCCTCGCCTGCGCTTGCCTCTTTAGCACCAAAGAGGAAATGAGGACACGGTGCGCGCTGGCGCTCGCCTGGCCTGGTCGTCATGGCTTGCATCACAGGAACCTCACGAGGTGCCCCTTGCCTTGATCTCTCCGCCCCTCGTGAACCAGCCTGGTGAGGCCGCCCCCGAGGAGGTCTTGCGTCGTTCGCCTCGCGAGGCTCGGCCCCTCGTGAGGGTCTTGAGTGTTTGCTGGTGAATATGGGCCGTACGGGGCCGCTGGCGGAGCCACGCCGTGGGCTGCAGGCAGGTAAGTCTAGGGACCCCCATTCCCAGGACGCCGACAGTAGCCCCCGGGCCCAAGGCACGCTCGGACTTGGCTTTGAGGCGAAGCCAAGGGGCAAGTGCGGAGCGCCATGGACCCCAACAGCCTGCGGCCTCGGTTGACGCGTGGCGATTGATGGGACGTGGGCATCTCCGCTTCCCCACACTGCCTTGGCAACTGCCCGACTTGACGAGTCCCTGCTGCATGTAGAGTAAAATCATCATTACCCGTGATCATGGGGATCGCCGTTTGGCCTTCTCCCGCTATAAATGAGGAGGGCGCGGAGCCCCCGTCGCTCATCCGTTCCTGCTCCGCTCGCTTTTTCTCCCTTGTTTCATCACTTGCAGTGACACTCATGGCACCGATACGGAGGTTCTCGGCCGCAGAGAAGGGCAAAACCCCCCGTGACGAGCACATGCCACTTCCGCCGAAGAAGAGGCTGTCCCACCGCCGCGACGTAGTCGTGAGGCCGGAGGTGTTGAGGCCTTGGTGCGAGCGGCCACCTCCCGGGTATCCGCTGCCTCTGTACGCCCAAGCGAGGGCTCTGGAGGGAGAGGCGGCGAGCGGCACCGCCCATGCCGTGGCCGTGGTCGCCGCGCCGTGGTGACGCACGCCGTCACCCCAGGAGCCCACGCTGCAGACTCCTCGTGTGAACTCGTGATGTGGGTGGCAATGCCTACGCGCACTTGGATTTGCTTTCCGCAGTTCTTCTCTGCCGATATGCCGCTGAGGGGCCCCCTCGAGCTTTGGCTGCAGCACGCCGACTGCGACGCCCTGGTGACTGGAGCGGAGGTTGAAGCCGTCTCCCTGGCAAGATCTTCATGACCCGCGGCAGGGGCGAGGTTGCTCGAGTCTGTCGTGCGGAAGGCACCCTCGCATCTATTTTGAGTGCGACGGCGCCTCCACGATGTTCTTCAAGGTCTTCGACGAGGAAGGCCGCTGCTTGGAGTGCTGTCCTGAAGGGGGTCGTCGGGACGGCGCAACGGCCAATGCCGAGCCTGCCGCTGGCTTTGCCAGCAGCTCCTCCAGCAGTAGTGGCGGCACTTGGGAGTCCAGCGACTCTCCTGAGCCCTACGAGACCCCAGAGACGAGCGACGATAGCTACGTGCCCCCGAGCTCTCGCCGCGCCTGGAGCAAGGCCGCAGCGTCCGGCCGCCGTTGTCATTGATCTGGATGGGGTTGGCGCCGGCCTCCCATGGCCCACTGTTGATGATGGCGTCGCTCGCGCTGGCGCGTGTAGATAGGGCCCCTAGAAACTCCCTTCTTTTGTTCCCTGCGAGGAATCGAGATGGACCCTGCGGGGGCGTGTAAAGGGTCTGTAATGTCTTTTGTTGATATTATCCTTATTATGAAAATTTGCAAACACATGTCCTGTTTCGGCTCGGTCTCCCCTTTCCAACCCCGCAGCAGCTTGGTGCTCTACGCCGACAGGTCCCGGTCCCCAGGCAGGCTACAGCCGTCGCTGGTATGCCAGGTCGTGATGCATGGTCAAGGCCAGGAGGTGAGCGGCCCGAGGTCCAGTAAGAGCTCCTGAGGCGCGATGCTCAAGAGGTCCCCTTTACCGCACAAGCAGCCACCGAGAGGTAGGAAAGGGAGGCGACATTGCCGTGACAAGGCTGCAACAAGTGAGAATCCTATGCCGTAGCACTTGGTAGACCCGGGCGCGAAACTTATCTTGGCAGTCCAGAGTCGGTTCCTTGTGCTGCTCCAAACTCATGCGTCGACGGCCGTAGTGTAGCTAGGTTAGGATCGTGCGAGCCTCCCCCTCTTCTCCACGCTCTTCTATGAGCTCTACGTCCTCAGGTCCCGGCCCTCGAGTGAGCTCAGCCGCTGCTGGTATGCCAGGTCGCGGTGCCGTGGTCAAGGCCAGGGGTGAGGGATGGAGAGCCAGTAAGAGCTCCTGACTCGCAATGCTAAGGAGCCCCCTTTTATCGCGCAAGCGAATTGCATGGGAGAAGAGGGAGCCCGTGGTACCGCCTGCTATTGTCCTCAGGAGGTTCCTGCAGTTAGCATGAGGAGGGACACAAATTGCCACTACGATTGCCGGTCTGCCACTGGTCGCTCCGCAAGAAGATGAAGGCACTGAGTGTCTGGTGAGGTGACGTGCATGGGCGTGCCACGAGCCAGAGCTCGACCGCTCAGATTTTTCAGCGTTGCGGGGACAGACCCGAGCACAAGCATCGTGCCAGCATGAGTAGCTCCCATTGCGGGACGAGCATGGGGCAGATCAGCGACACGGGTGGTCACGATGGGTGACAATCAAGCAGGTAATAACCATAGATAGCTTATGCAAGGGACAAACTGGCTTAGATAAATGCAAGAACGATACATGCCACTGGGACGGACCCGAGCGGCCTGGGGATGATGTAGCCCAAGGGGCGCCCCCAGTGAGGTAAGCTAAAGATGTAAGAGGATACACGCCGCAGGGACAGGCCCATGCGACCTAGGAATAATGTAGCCCGAGGGGCGCTCCCAGCTGAATGAACTTGGAAAATGTCACCTGGTTTTGTTGCCGAAGGAGTGTTGGGGTAGCTGAAGGTGCGCGCTGAAGAAGTCACTCCTCATGAGCCGCCAAGACCCGAAGCCTCGGGAGGCTCTGGGGGCTCAGGTGGCTCCCCGAGGACCGTCTCCATCTCCGCCAGGACCGCGTGATGCCTGGCCTCCTAGGTTGCCAGGATGCTTCATAGGTTGCGCTGGAAGGTAGCTGCCACGCTCGGCAGGCCAAACGGCATGCGAACATAGCTGTGAGGTGGACCCTCTCACCGGCTAGCGCGTGAAGGCCAGAGGCGCTCCTAAGATGCGGCCCTGTTGAGCCCTAGGATGTCGACGCAGACGCGCAGCCCGCCATCCTCGCCTGGATGGGGAGCTGCACCAGGTGGGCGGCGGTCGCCGCATATTGCCCTTGCTTCTTGAAGCTCCTGGATGGCCTTGACGATGAACTCCTGAGCATCGGGCGCTCCTCGCCCGGTGCCCTCCTAAGGGAAAGGTGCCACGGAGCACGCCTCCACGTGGTGCCCAAGCGCCTCCCTCATGATGTCGGCTAGGTCTGAGGCCCTCCAGAAGAGAGCCCCTGAGCCCTGCCCGAGGAGGGCGCTAGGCGTGCCTTCCTATGCGAGGGAGGGAGGCTCCCCAGGTGTGGGCGCCGATCCTGATATGGCACTGCTAGAGGTGCCGCTCCCCTTAGGTCCTGTGCGGACTAGTTGCTTCTTCTTCTTGAGGGTGGCTTCAGGAGGGTACTGTGTGCCCTTGCTGTCAGGGTCTTCGAATGCTGCGGCTTGGAAGGCGCGCTCGAGGGAGCACACCTCATCTCTTTCTTCGTAGGGGACTGTGATGATTCCGCCTCTTCCTGGCATCTTGAGGATGTTGTAGCCATGGGGGGTCACTGCCATGAATTTGGCTAATGCTGGGTACCTAAGGACGGCATTGTATGGCAGATGGATGTGAGCAACGTCGAAGTCGACGAGCTCAGTGCGGTAGTTGTCACGCTGACTGAAGGTGACAGGGAGGCGGACCTGCCCTATCGGGGTGGTGGAGCCGTCAGTCACTCCTGAGAAGGGCTTGGTGGGCTGAAGCTGATCGTATGGCACTTGGAGGCTGTTGAATGTCTCGACAGACAGGACGTTAAGCCCTGCACCGCCGTCGATGAGGGTCTTGGTGACTTGGACATTGCTGATGACGGGTGAGCATAGCATCGGGAGGATGCCGGCGGTCGCCGTGCATTTGAACTGCTCCGCCGAGCTGAAGGTGATGGCGTACTTGGACCACCTGAGCGGGCTCGTGGCCTCGAGCCTGGGGAGGGCTGCATTCACCTCGCGAGAGAACTGCTTGAAGATGCGCTGGGAAGCCGGGGCCCGAGCACCACCCAAGATGCAAGCGATGGCGTGCGGCTCCTGGAAGCCCCCAGCCCCCTCGTCCTGATGGTGGTCGTCGTTCCTTCATGGTGGTGGTGGCAGTGGAGGGAGGCCAGGATTGCCCTGAGGATAGTCCTCGCGAGGCTGGTCGCGCCAGGTGCCCTCACGAGGCTGCTCCTGCCAGTGGTCCTCACGAGGCCGGTCACGCCACTCCTGGCGGGGGCCGCGGTCGTCCCAGCGTCCTCCACCTCGTCCTCCTCCTCGGTCGTAGCCCCGGTCATTGCGCTCGGGGCGTCGACCGAAGCGTCCATCTCGGATGGCCCTGAGTTCTTGACAATCGTTGGTGTTGTGGCTGTGCACATTGTGGAAGGCGCAGAATGGACGGCTGCCCTTGGATGACTCGGGATGGTCCCGGCCGCACTTCATGTCCGGCTCTGCCGCGAGTATGGCTTTGCGCTTCACGTCCATGACCTTGGCCTTCTTCTCCTCTGGGTCGGCAGTATGGAGCTTGAGGAGGGAGAGACACCCCTCCTCAGCTCTTGCACACTTAGTTGCTATGTTGAACAGCTCCAGAGTTGTGCATAGCTCCTCCTTCATATTGATGTCACGGACGCCATCGGAAAACGCTGATATGATGGCCTCGTCCGTCACCTTGGGGATCTTAAGACGAACGTTGTTGAAGCGTTGGATGTATTTCTGCAGGGTCTCTCTCGGTTGTTGCTTGATGTGGCGCAGGTGACCCGCGGTCGGAGGGCGGTCGCGAGTGCCCTGGAAGTTGGCGATGAAGCGGTTGCGCATCTCACCCCAGGAGGAGATTGATCCCGCGGGCAGGTTCAGGAGCCATGAACAGGCGCCATCCTTGAGAGCCATGGGAAACCAGTTCGCCGTGACTTTTTCATTGCCATTGGCCGCCTCCGTGCTCAGGTCGTAGAGCTGCAGGACCTCCGCGGGGTCGGGGATACCGTCATAGCACGGAGCCAGATCCATCTTGAGCTTGCCTAGCCAAACGACGGTGCGCAGCTCAAGAGTGAAGGTGCGGCAGCCTATGGTGGCCACCGCGGTCCTCGGCAGGGGCGGATCCTGCCCTTGCTGTTCGCGCACCGTCGCCACAGGCAGCATGCGGTCTTATCGTGGTGGCGCCGGGAGCGCTGGAGCGTTTTCTTGCGGCCGGGGAACCTCTTGGCAGCTTCCTTATTCATGCGCGGGCACACGCCATGGTGGATCACACCGCAGGACCGCGCGTCTTGGGGCGAGGACACCGTCTTGACGCGGAGGGGGTGGTGGCGCTCCATGAGCTGCGCGTCTCGGCGCGAGGGCGCCATCTTGATGCGGAGGCGTCGGAGGCACTCCGTGAGCTACATCGCCCGCGGCTAGAGGTGGGCGAGGCAGCGAGAGGGATGGTGCAGGGGAGCCCCCAGCGGCGCTGACGAGCTCGGCAATGAGGTCTAACCAGTCCTCATAGAGGTCGTCGATCGGGCGGTAGAGCAGGAGCTCGCGTGCCATGAGCAGCGCAGCCTACGCGTCTGTGGGTGCGCGGCGAGCGTGAGACGATGAGCCGGCCGGAGTCAGTGACGGGGTGGCGCTGCGGCCGTCCCATCGCACGGAGGGGTGAAGTGATGATGCTTGCTGCTCGTTTGCTGCCGGGCCGAGAGCGGCGTTGGCAACAGGAGATGGAGAACGACGGGGAGGCCCGCTGACAGGGGCTGTCTGAGCGACACGAGCGGCGAGGGTGGCCCGACACTCGGCGCGGGCTTGACGTGCGTTTGCCATGGATGCGGTGGAGCGGTGGAACGTGGATCAACAGACGGAAAGCTTCAGCGCACCCCTACCTGGCGCGCCAAATATCGGATTTCGGGTTCCGGCAAAACCCTTGAGGTTCGAACACTGGGTGCGCACGAAGATCTCTCCCCCCTAGCTCACGCTCTCACCATGATCTAAGAAATAATAGTTAAAAGTCAGTGTTGCATGGGCATATGAGCTAAGAGAATAATAAAAGGATATCCAAACAATGTTAGAACAATACATAATGCATGGATGTGTGGTTACCAAGTTCATTGCGGCATTTGGGCATCCTCAATGAAAGTGCGGGTCACTTTAGAGTTG
Organism: Triticum urartu; assembly: GCF_056163025.1. Classification (NCBI taxonomy): domain Eukaryota; kingdom Viridiplantae; phylum Streptophyta; class Magnoliopsida; order Poales; family Poaceae; genus Triticum; species Triticum urartu. The sequence goes on along the minus strand of NC_141873.1, from coordinate 272,330,549 downwards.
TTGAGGGTGATGCGCTTGCGTTGGTTCTCCACATATGGAAGTAGATCTAGGGCAGTAGTGTAGTGCTATGATACGTCTCCAACGTATCTATTTTTTTATTGTTCCATGCTATTATATTATCAACCTTGGATGTTTTATATGCATTTATATGCTATTTTATGTGATTTTTGGGACTAACCTATTAACCTAGAGCCCAGTGTCAGTTTCTGTTTTTTCCTTGTTTTAGAGTATCGTAGAAAAGGAAAATCAAACGGAGTCCAATTGACCTGAAACTTCACGGAACTTATTTTTGGACTAGAATAAGCCCACGGAGTATCGGAGATGGACCAGAAGAGTCCCGGGCTGCCCACGAGGGTGGGGGCGCGCCCCCTGCCTCGTAGATAGCCCGGAGATCCATCGACGTACTTCTTCCTCCTATATATACCCATATACCCTAAAAACTTCGAGGAGCAGAATAGATCGGGAGTTCCGCCGCCAGAAGCCTCTGTAGCCACCAAAAACCAATCTAGACCCGTTCCGGCACCCTGCCGGAGGGGGAACCCCTCTCCGGTGGCCATCTTCATCGTCTCGGTGCTCTACATGACGAGGAGGGGGTAGTTCTCCCTCGGGGTGAGGGTATGTACCAGTAGCTATGTGTTTGATCTCTCTCTCTCTCTCTCGTGTTCTTGAGGTGGTACGATCTTGATGTATCGTGAGCTTTGCTATTATAGTTGGATCTTATGATGTTTCTCCCCCTCTACTCCCTTGTAATGGATTGAGTTTTCCCTTTGAATTTATCATATCGGATTGAGTCTATAAGGATTTGAGAACACTTGATGTATGTCTTGCGTGGGATACCCGTGGTGACAATGGGGTATTCTATTGATCCATTTGATGTATGTTTTGGTGATCAACTTGCGGGTTCCACCCATGAACCTATGCATAGGGGTTGGCACATGTTTTCGTCTTGACTCTCCGGTAGAAACTTTGGGGCACTCTTTGAAGTACTTTGTGTTGGTTTGAATAGATGAATTTGAGATTGCGTGATGCATATCGTATAATCATACCCATGGATACTTGAGGTGACATTGGAGTATCTAGGTGACATTAGGGTTTTGGTTGATTTGTATCTTAAGGTGTTATTCTAGTACGAACTCTATGATATATTGAACGGAAAGAATAGCTTTGCGTTATTTTACTATGTACTCTTGAATAGATCGATCAGAAAGGATAACTTTGAGGTGGTTTCGTACCCTACCATAATCTCTTCGTTTGTTCTCCACTGTTAGTGACTTTGGAGTGACTCTTTGTTGCATGTTGAGGGATAGTTATATGATCCAATTATGTTATTATTGTTGAGAGAACTTGCACTAGTGAAAGTATGAACCCTAGGCCATGTTTCAACGCATTGCAATACCGTTTGTGCTCACTTTTATCATTAGTTACCTTGCTGTTTTTATATTTTCAGATTACAAAAACCTATATATACTATCCATATTGCACTTGTATCACCATCGCTTCGCCGAACTAGTGCACCTATACAATTTACCATTGTATTGGGTGTGTTGGGGACACAAGAGACTCTTTGTTATTTGGTTGCAGGGTTGTTTGAGAGAGACCATCTTCATCCTACGCTTCCCACGGATTGTTAAACCTTAGGTCATCCACTTGAGGGAAATGTGCTACTGTCCTACAAACCTCTGCACTTGGAGGCCCAACAACGTCTACAAGAAGAAGGTTGTGTAGTAGACATCATGCTACTATGTGGTGGATGAGGGCATTGGTGAAGTGCGTATGGCGCCAGCCAAGAATGTGCTTCGTGAAGCGGACCCAGTGAGGTAGAAGATGGCATCGGTGAAGCAGACCCGATGGGGTGGAAGTCAATGTCGGTGAAGCAGATCCATTGCATAGACTGATGGTGTCAGTGGAGCGCATGGTGCGGTTGGCGAGATCGTAGATGAGCAGCTTAGGTGTGGTACTAAAGCGTGCCCATCGTTGTAGGAGATGAAGAACGCTCAATACGGTGGTGTGGAAGAGAGAGGAGAGAGAGGGGTGAATGATTCGAATACTGTTTGGGTAACGACAAATGAGGGATTTGCACATGCTAGGTGTGGTGGGCGGGAAGTTAATAAAGCATCCCACTATATCTATTGGGTGCTATTATGGTCTGGGGACATAAAGCGAATTTTACAAAGCTGGAATTCGGGTCGCGAGATATTTCTATTCAAAACACAATGGTTCAGGTGGAGACGCGGCGTCTTGGCGTTAAACTGGAACTTTCACAAATATTTGTCACCATTCTTTTTTGGGTTTACTATATGTGTGTACTACACACGCCATCACCATGACATAAGTCTGATCTAGCTCGTGTGCCGTCGGGTGTGCCTCGTTTTGGAATGCAAGTGAATCTGTATGTATTATGATACTCATATTTCCATGCAAATACTTAGTCATTTGAAAGGAAATGGGCAATTAATTTATTACAAGTTTTTGAATGAGAACTTGGTGTGTGCTATAGTGTTCTCAAATTTTTAACATTGACACATTTTATGATATCCACTTTATGTTTTTGGATGACAATTCAAATGTATATGATGACTCCTAGGGTTGTGAGAGAAATTTGTATGTATTCATGCATATGGCAGCACACATACAGATACCACAACAATTGGGTGAATATAGTACATGTAGTTTATTAGAAGATTAAAATGCATCATAAGTCCTAGAATTATTGAAGGTGTGTTAGTTTAGTCCTGTAACTTTAAAATTGCAGCTTTAGATCCTAAAACTACTGGAGGTGTGTCAGTTTAGTCCTATAACTTCGAAACTGTGGTTTTAGGTCCTAAACCTATTGGAGAAGTCTCATTTTGTCCTATAACTTTGAAATTGTAGGCCATCAGTGGCATCACGGCTTGAGCTCCAGCGAGGAGAGTAAACCGATCATCTCAGCTTCACCCTGCGGTAGCAAAATGACATATCGCACAACGTCCAATTGCTACCCACATGTGGCTGTTGTTCGGGTTGTGATACACTTGTTGACCTTTGCGCCAATTTACCGGTTTTCGAGCACACCTCCGTGTCGTCCGGTAGGAGCAACAATTCTCCACCTGTGGCCATGCCCGTGCCCAAACAACAACCCGCATGACTAGCTCTATGGCAAGGGTGTCATGGTAACGACAGTGTTGAAAGTGCACATAGTCCCCATGTGTGGTTTTGGTGATTGATGACAATCCTAATGGACCAATGTTTGCATTGAGTTATACATTTGAAGGAAAGTCCCATTGGCAATGCACAATAATATTGGATGAATTGAAGGATGTAATCCATCAATACAAACACATGCATTGTGACTTGATAATGAATGACAATTCCTATGAAGAAACAAAGGCATCAAGAAACATATGAAAGTTTGTTCCATGGGTAATGCAAGAAGAAATTGAATGAATTCGAAATGAATGCCCTCTACATTCATCGAGATTGAGATCAATGACTGAATCATGATGGATCAAGTTCTCGAGGGAATGATTAAAGAGAAGAATTCCCATATGGCTTGAAGATTAGAAGCATGATGCTCTCATATGTTGAGTTATGTAAGATTATGTCTTGAAGCAAGTAATTCAAGTGAAGAATTCATTGTACCTCTTAAGAGTTCAATATGGCCTTCAAGACATCAAGATTAATCATGGAGCAAAGATAAATGTCACCTAGATGAAAATCAAAGATTGAATTCAAATATGGTCAACACACAAGCACAAATAATGTACCACATGGGTTTTTGTGGTATGGTACGTATTGGTCAGTTACATTGCGTGTACTAACCCATACTATGTGTTATATATATTTATGTGGGCTAGGTGACTCTCATGGGCTTGCATCAAGATGAAGATTCCAATTATCCATGAGAGGATGACATCAAGTAATGGCGATCATGCTTAACAAGGGCAAGTTCAAGATAAGCATCCTGAAGTATTACATGCTTGAAGCTTGTGGATGATCACATTCTGGACATATGAAGATGGGATACAATGAAGTTCTCCTCGCATGGCTTATGGGGGAGCTATTTGAAGTCTTCATAAAATAATGTGATCAAGCTTGTGCTTCCATCTTGAGCCAATAAAAAAATGTCAACATTAAGCTCAAGTGGAATGCTCTAGTCAAAGGTATTAGTTCCTTTGGTTGTAGTTGCATGGATCAACGACCATCAGAAGATGTATATGCCCAAGAATGAATTTCTAGGAGCTATCTATTGTAGCCCTTTTATGTTTATTGAGCTATAGGTACCCCGCACTATTAATAGGGGATCAAAGGGGTTCGTGATGGATTTGCTCAAGTCAACATCTTCTATACACAATTCCACTCCTACCATACATTCCAAAGTAAAATCCTAAGCCAAAAAGGGTTCCACAAATTCTATGCTCAAACCTTTGTGTTGACTCCATCATCCATTTTGTTTGATATTGGTTAGTTCTCTATGTGAGGACCTGGAGCTTTTCAATTGCTACAAAACGAGCCCAAGATCATCAAAATCAGAGTCCGTATGAAAAAGTTATGCATGTTTTAATTTCGGTATGCTGGTTGTTTTCTGTGGGGACGGAATTTCCGGGCAGGTTCCGGGAAGAGTTTCGGGCTAAACTGAAAGTTTCCATACATCTGGCCGAAGGGAGCCCGGAAGTTCTGGGCCTTCCGGAGGTTTCAGGGGCCAGAAGTTCCGGGCGTTCCTAGAAGTTCCAGGCTGCGGTTTTCGGAGCATAACGAGTAGATTTGGTGGGGCGCTATATAAGGAACCCTTCTTCCCCAACGTGGTAGAGCTTTTGGATCTAAGATTTCCCCATTCTTTTGAGCTCTATCCTCCTCCCCCAAGCCTCAAAACTCCAATCCATTTTGGGGGACACTATCCCATGGATCTAGGGTTCATTTGTTGACCTCCTCCATTGTTCCTCTCCTCTCCCATCCCTCCATAGCATTAGTTGCTTTTGGTGGGATTTGAGAGAGAATGATTTGAGCCTTCTTGTGCTAGACCCCAAAGAGATTTTTTAGAGTTCTTGAGAAAGATTTCATATAAGCATACACCCACTCTTCCTCTCTTTTTACCAAAGCAATTTGTGATTTGAGCCAGTCTTGAGCATTCCCCCTTGATCTTGTTACTCTTGGAGGTTGGAGACTACTAGGCAGTAGTGCTCCGGTGAGGAATCATCTTGTGATTTGTCCCCCGGAAATTTTGTGAAGGTTTGGAGGCTGCCTCAAGGTCTACCACTAGTGGTTGGGAATTTCCTTCGTGGCGATATCCCAAGGAGAATAGGGTGAGCCTTCGTGGCGTTGGTGTGTGATGTCTACTACACAGCCTTCTTCTTGTAGACGTTATTGGGCCTCCAAGTGCAAAGGTTTGTAGGACAGTAGCAAATTTCCCTCAAGTGGATGGCATAAGGTTTATCAATCCGTGGGAGGCGTAGGATGAAGATGGTCTCTCTCAAGCAACCCTGCAACCAAATAACAAAGAGTCTCTTGTGTCCCCAACACACCCAATACAATGGTAAATTGTATAGGTGCACTAGTTCAGCAAAGAGATGGTGATACAAGTGCAATATGGATGGTAGATATATGTTTTTGTAATCTGAAAATATAAAAACAACAAGGTAGCAAGTGGTAAAAGTGAGCGAAAACGGTATTGCAATGCGTTGAAACAAGGCCTAGGGTTCATACTTTCACTAGTGCAAGTTCTCTCAACAATAATAACATAATTGGATCATATAACAATCCCTCAACATGCAACAAAGAGTCACTCCAAAGTCACTAATATCAGAGAAAAAACGAAGAGATTATTGTAGGGTACGAAACCACCTCAAAGTTATTCTTTCTGGTTGATCTAGTCAAGAGTCTGTAGTAAAATAACACGAAGCTATTCTTTCCATTCAATCTATCCTAGAGTTCGTACTAGGATAACACCTTAAGACACAAATCAACCAAAACCCTAATGTCACCTAGATACTCCAATGTCACCTCGAGTATTCGTGGGTATGATTATACGATATGCATCACACAATCTCATATTCATCTATTCAACCAACACAAAGAACTTCAAAGAGTGCCCCAAAGTTTCTACCGGAGAGTCAAGACGAAAACATGTGCCAACCCCTATGCATAAGTTCACGAGGTCACAGAACTCGCAAGTTGATCACCAAAACATACATGAAGTGGATCACGTGATATCCCATTGTCACCACAGATACGCACATGCAAGACATACGTTAAGTGCTCTCAAATCCTTAAAGACTCAATCCGATAAGATAACTTCAAAGGGAAAACTGAATCCATTACAAGAGAGTAGAGGGGAAGAAACATCATAAGATCCAACTATAATACCAAAGCTCGCGATACATCAAGATCATTCTGAATCAAGAACACGAGAGAGAGAGAGAGAGAGAGAGATCAAACACATAGCTACTTGTACATACCCTCAGCCCCGAGGGTGAACTACTCCCTCCTCGTCATGGAGAGCGCCGGAATGATGAAGATGGCCACCAGAGAGGGATTCCCCCCTCCAGCAGGGTGCCAGAATGGGTCTAGATTGGTTTTCAGTGGCTATAGAGGCTTGCGGCGGTGGAACTCCCGATCTAGGTTTATTTCTGGAATTTTGGGTATATATAAGAGGTGTTGGAGTCGGGAACAAGTCAGGGGGTCCCCGAGGCGGCCACGAGGTAGGGGGGCGCCCCACACCCTCGTGGGTGCCTCGGGACTCTTCTGACCCATCTCCGATACTCCATGGGCTTCTTCTGGTCCAAAAATAATCTCCGTGAAATTTCAGGTCAATTGGACTCCGTTTGGTTTTCCTTTTCTGCGATACTCAAAAACAAGGAAAAAACATAAACCAGCACTGGTCTCTAGGTTAATAGGTTAGTCCCAAAAATCATATAAAATAGCATATAAATGCATATAAAACATCCAAGATTTATAATATAATAGCATGGAACAATCAAAAATTATAGATACGTTGGAGACGTATCAAGCATCCCCAAGCTTAATTTCTGCTCATCCCCGAGTAGGTAAATGATAAAAACAGAATTTTTGATGTGGAATGCTACCTAACATAATTATCAATGTAATTTTCTTTATTGTGGCATGAATATTCAGATCCATAAGATTCAAGACAAAGGTTTAATATTGACATAAAAACAATAATACTTCAAGCATACTAACCAAGCAATTATGTCCTCTCAAAATAACATAGCCAAAGAAAGCTCATCCCTACAAAATCATATAGTTTGGCGATGCTTCATTTTCGTCAAACAAAATGCTCCCATCATGCACAACCCCGATGACAGGCCAAGCAATTGTTTCATACTTTAGTATTCTCAAACCTTTTCAACTTCCACGCAATACATGAGCGCGAGCCATGGACATGGCACTATGGGTGGAATAGAATATGATGATGGGGGTTGTGTGGAGAAGACAAAAAAGAAAGTATCACATTGATGCGGCTAATCAACGGGCTATGGAGATGCCCATCAATTGATGTCAATGCGAGGAGTAGGGATTGCCATGCAACGGATGCACTAGAGCTATAAATGTATGAAAGCTCAACAAAAAAACTAAGTGGGTGTGCATCCAACTTGCTTGCTCACGAAGACCTAGGGCATTTGAGGAAACCCATTGTTGGAATATACAATCTATAATGAAAAATTCCCACTAGTATATGAAAGTGACAATATAAGAGACTCTCTATCATGAAGATCATGGTGCTACTTTGAAGCACAAGTGTGGAAAGAGAATAGTAGCATTGTCCCTTTTATTTTTTTATTTTTTTTATTTGGCCTTTCTTTTTTTGGCCTTTCTTGTCGGCGTTCTGGGAACGGGGGTCCCCAGACTTGCCTGCCTGCGGCCTGCGGCGTGGCTCGAGTGGGGGCCCAGCGCAGCCCATCTTCATCAGCTCAAGCTCAAGACCCTCGCGGGGCAGATGACAAGAAGCTTCCTCAGAGGCAGCCTCATCAGGCAGGCTTGTGAGGAGGCGGAGAGATCAAGGCAGGGGTACCTCGCGAATAGCCCATGACGCAAGCCATGACGATCGAGACCAGGCGGGCGCCAGGCGGGCGTCGGCCTGCGCAGTGTCCTTGTTTCCTCTTTGGTGCAAAGGGGACAAGCACAGGCCAAGGCATCAGGCAAAGGTTGCCATTCCGGTGCAACGAGACCAAGACCAGCAGAGCGGCAGGACGGAGGTCACCGTGGAGCCCAAGACAGCGTCATCACTAGTACTTTTGGCAGCCGAAGACCACCTTTGGTCAGGATAACTTGTACTACATGTTCCCTTTCAAAATGGCCAATTGTTGGCACCCTTCCTGCTCATTATTTGGGGAGAGGCCCAGGGCCTCTATAAATAGAGCTAGCCACCACAGAGTAGAGACATCTAGAAAACATCCAGAGATCTGGTAGAGCCCTAGGAGAGAGAGAGAGAGGCGACTGAACTCACCCTAGTAGTTCATCGCACCAGCTCAAGAACACCTCTCGCGAGGTTGTTCTTCCCTTGTACTATTCATCATTAGCCCCTGAGGCAATCCACCACACCACACACTTGAGTAGGGTATTACACCACAACGGTGGCCCGAACCAGTATAAACCTTGTGTCCCCTGTGTCGTTCGTTGTTTCCAGCTTAGATCACGCGAGAAGATTGGACGTAGATCGGTAGGGGAGAGATCTCCGCGCGCACCCCAGTGTTCGAACCTCAAGGGTCTGCCGGAACCCGAAATCCGACATTTGGCGCGCCAGGTAGGGGTGCGCCGGAATCTTTCTTTCGCCGTTCGCGTGTGATCTTCCGTCGTGTCCATGGCTGATGCTCGTCGGGCTCGCGCTGAGTGCCGGGCTGCTCTCGCCACCCGCGTCGCCCAGACGGCGCCCGTCGGCTGACGCCCTCGCCGTTCCCCGTCGCCTGCCGCCAACGCCGCCACCGGCTCGGCGGGGAACGAGCAGCAGGCCTCATCCCAGCATCCTTCGGTACGGCAGGAAAGCCGCACCGCCACACCGTCGCTGACTCCAGCCGCTTCGTCGTCCCACGCCCGTCGCGCCCCCACGGACGCGCACGCCGTGCTGCTCCTGGCAAGAGAATTCTTGCACTACCGCCCCGTCGACGACCTCTACGAAGATTGGCTCGCCCGCATCACCGAGCTCGTCAGCGCCGCAGGGGGCTCCCCCTTGCCGCCCCTCTCGCTGCCTCGCCCTCCATTCCGCGCAGGAGGCGAGGATCAGGAGATGCCTCCACCACCTCCTCTCCAAGGGGGCGCCCCGGCTCCAAGGCGCACAGCCCCGGGGCTAGACCCTCCGCGTTCGGCGCCTGCGCAGCAAGAAAGGAGCTGCCAAGAGATCCCTCGTCCCCAAGAAGTTGTTCGCGCGCTCCCAGCGCCAGCGCGCCAAGATCGCGTCCCTGCACCTCCACGCCAAGACCCCGCGCTTCTCCAAGCGGCGGCGCGCGGTAATCCCCATGAGCAAGACCAGTACCAGCAAAAGGCACTGGTGGCCACAGCAGGCTGCCATGCTCTCACCCTTGAGCTACGAGGCGTCGCATGGCCAGGCAAGTTCAAGCCTGACCTGCCCCCTCGCTACGATGGCACGGCGGACCCGGCGGAGTTCCTGCAGCTCTACGAGCTATGCATCGAAGCCGCCAACGGAGACGAAAGGGTCATGGCGAACTGGTTTCCCATGGCGCTCAAGGAGGGGGCCTGCACCTGGCTCCTGAACCTGGCTCCTGGCACAATCTCCTCCTGGGACGAGATGCGCACTCGCTTCATCGCCAACTTCCAGGGCACTTGCGACCGGCCCCTGGCCATGAGCGATCTGCACCGCATCAAGCAGCAGCAAGGGGAAACCCTGCAGAAATACATCCAACGCTTCAACAACGCTCGCCTCAAGATCCCCAAGGTGACTAAAGAAGCCATCATCTCGGCCTGCTCCGATGGCGTACGCGACGTCAAGATGAAGGAGGAGCTAGCAATCCATGAAGACCTGTGCACATCCCTGGAGCTGTTCAACTTGGCGACCAAGTGCGCCAGGGCTGAGGAAGGGCGCCTTTCACTCCTCGAACTCCCGGCTGCCGACCCAGATGAGAAGAAGCCCAAGGCCAAGGACGTGAAGCGGAAGGGGGCTGCCGTGCTTGCAGCGGAGCCAGACACCAAGCGAGGCAGGGATCAGCCCGAGTCATCCAAGGGCAACCGGTACTGCATGTACCACGACCTCCACACCCACAACACCAACGAATGTCAAGAGCTCAGGGCCGTGAGAGATTGACGTGTCGGCCGACGCCCCGAGCGCAACGACAGGGGCTATGGCCGAGGAGGAGGAAGAGGTGGCGGACGACGGGAAGACCGTGGCCCTCGCCAAGGGTGGCGTGACCGACCTCGCGAGGATCACTGGCAGGACCAGCCTCGCGAGGGAGAGGCGACTGAACTCACCCTAGTAGTTCATCGCACCAGCTCAAGAACACCTCTCGCGAGGCTGTTCTTCCCTTGTACTATTCATCATCAGCCCCTGAGGCAATCCACCACACCACACACTTGAGTAGGGTATTACACCACAACGGTGGCCCGAACCAGAATAAACCTTGTGTCCCCTGCGTCGTTCGTTGTTTCCAGCTTAGATCACGCGAGAAGATTGGACGTAGATCGGTAGGGGAGAGATCTCCGCGCGCACCCCAGTGTTCGAACCACAAGGGTCTGCCGGAACCCGAAATTCGACATTTGGCGCACCAGGTAGGGGTGCGCCGGAACCTTTCTTCCGCCGTTCGTGTGTGATCTTCCGTCGTGTCCATGGCTGATGCTCGTCGGGCTTGCGCTGAGTGCCGGGCTGCTCTCGCCACCCGCGTCGCCCAGACGGTGCCCGTCCGCGCACGCCCTCGCCGTTCCCTGTCGCCTGCCGCCAACGCCGCCACCGGCCCGGCGGGGAACGAGCAGTAGGCCTCGTCCCAGCATCCTTCGGTACGGCGGGAAGGCCGCACCGCCACACCGTCGCTGACTCCAGCCGCTTCGTCGTCCCACGCCCGTCGCGCCCCCACGGACGCGCACGCCGCGCTGCTCCTGGCAAGAGAACTCTTGCACTACCGCCCCGTCGACGACCTCTACGAAGACTGGCTCACCCGCATCACCGAGCTCGTCAGCGCCGCAGGGGGCAACCCCTTGCCGCCCCTCTCGCTGCCTCGCCCTCCATTCCGCGCAGGAGGCGAGGATCAGGAGGTGCCTCCACCTCCTCCTCTCCAAGGAGGCGCCCCGGCTCCAAGGCGCGCAGCCCCGGGGTGAGACCCTCCGCGTCCGGCGCCTGCGCAGCAAGAAAGGAGCTGCCAAGAGATCCCTCGTCCCCAAGAAGGTGTTCGCGTGCTCCCAGCGCCGGCGCGCCAAGATTGCGTCCCTGCACCTCCACGCCAAGACCCCGCGCTGCTCCAAGCGGCGGCGCACGGTAATCCCCATGAGCAAGCCCAGTACCAGCAAAAGGCACCGGTGGCCACAGCAGGCTGCCATGCTCTCACCCTCGAGCTACGAGGCGTCGCATGGCCAAGCAAGTTCAAGCCTGACCTGCCCCTTCGCTACGATGGCACGGCGGACCCAACGGAGTTCCTGCAGCTCTACAAGCTATGCATCGAAGCCGCCAACAGAGACGAAAGGGTCATGGCGAACTGGTTTCCCATGGCGCTCAAGGAGGGGGCCTGCACCTGGCTCCTGAACCTAGCTCCTGGCACAATCTCCTCTTGGGACGAGATGCGCACTCGCTTCATCGCCAACTTCCAGGGCACTCGCGACCGGCCCCCGGCCATGAGCGATCTGCACCGCATCAAGCAGCAGCAAGGGGAAACCCTGCAGAAATACATCCAGCACTTCAACAACACTCGCCTCAAGATCCCTAAGGTGACTGAAGAAGCCATCATCTCGGCCTGCTCCGATGGCATACGCGATGTCAAGATGAAGGAGGAGCTAGCAATCCATGAAGACCTGTGCACATCCCTGGAGCTGTTCAACTTGGCGACCAAGTGCGCCAGGGCTGAGGAAGGGCGCCTTTCACTCCTCGAACTCCCGGCTGCCGACCCAGATGAGAAGAAGCCCAAGGCCAAGGACGTGAAGCGCAAGGGGGATGTCGTGCTTGCAGCGGAGCCAGACACCAAGCGAGGCAGGGATCATCCCGAGTCATCCAAGGGCAACCGGTACTGCGTGTACCACGACCTCCACACCCACAACACCAACGAATGTCAAGAGCTCAGGGCCATGAGAGATTGACGTGTCGGCCGACGCCCCGAGCGCAACGACAGGGGCTATGGCCGAGGAGGAGGAAGAGGTGGCAGACGATGGGAAGACCGTGGCCCTCGCCAAGGGTGGCGTGACCGACCTCGCGAGGATCACTGGCAGGACCAGCCTCGCGAGGGAGGCTGGAGAGATCAGCCTCGTGAGGATCGCCCGTGCGGTAACGCAAGCCTTCCTCCTCTGCCGCCACCGCCAAGGAGGAATGAAGACCAACATCAGGACGAGGGGGCTGGGGGCTTCCAGGAGCCGCGCGCAATCGTTTGCATCTTGGGTGGCGCGCAGGCCCCAGCCTCACAGCGCATCTTCAAGCAGTTTGCTTGCAAGGTGAATGCAGTCCTCCCCAAGCTTGAGGCCACGCGCCCTCTCAGGTGGTCCGCGTGCGCTATCATGTTCAGCTTAGCGGATCAGCTCAAGTGTGCGGCAATGGCCGGAGTCCTCCCTCTGCTTTGCTCCCTAGTCATCAGCAACGTGCAGGTCACCAGGACCCTCATTGACGGCGGAGCAGGACTTAACGTCATGTCCGTCAAGACGTTCAACAATCTCCGAGTGCCATACGATCAGCTTCAGCCAACCAAGCTCTTCTCAGGAGTCACTGATGGTTCCACTGTTCCGATAGGGCAGGTTCGCCTTCCAGTCACCTTCGGGCAGTGCAACAACTACCGCACCGAGCTCATCGACTTCGACGTCGCCCACATCCGTCTGCCATACAACGCCATCCTCGGGTACCCAGCCCTGGCAGTGTTCATGGCAGTGACTCACCATGGATATAATGTCCTCAAGATGCCAGGAAGCGGTGGAGTCATCACCGTACCCTGTGAAGAAAGGGACGCAGTGTGTTCGCTTGAGCGCGCGTTCCAAGCCGCAGCAATCAAAGACCCGGACTGCGGAAATGGAAGACTTCCCGAGGCGACCCCCAAGAATAAGAAGGCTTCGCCTGGCCCAAGCCATCAGGAGGCAGGCGCCTCCGGAGGTGTTGGGTCAGGATCTGCGCCCAATCAGGGAGCGCCACCCTCTCTCGCATAGGAAAGCGCGCCCGGCACCCTCCTCAGGCAGGGCTCGGGGGCTCTTTCTTGGAGAGCCACCGACTTTGCCAAGGTCGCCAGGGAGGCGCTCGGGCACCAGTTGGAGGGGTGCTTCCAGGCATGTTTCCCTCAGGAAGGTACAAGGCAGGGAAGACCAGACCCTCATGAGTTCATCACAAGCAACACTCAGGAGCTACAGGAGTCGAGAGTCATGCGCGGCAGCCGCCGCTTACCTGCCATGGACCCACATCTAGGCGAGGATGGTGGGCTGCGCGTCTGCATCGACGTACCGGGGCTCAACCGAGCTGCGTCTCAGGAGTGCCTCTGGCCTTCGCGCGCGGGGCGTTGCGAGGGTCCACCTCACGGCTACGTGCGCATGCCTTTCGGCCTGCCGAACGCGGTCGCCGCTCATCGGCGCCTGCTGAGGAGCATTCTGGAGGCTCATGAGGTCAGGCATGGTACGGTCCTGGCGGAGATGGAGATGGCTCTCGGAGACCCACCTGTGCCCCCGGAGCCTCCCGAGGCTCCTGGGCCTGGGGGCTCGTGAGGGTCTACGTCTTCATAGCGCATCGCCCGCTTCTTCAACATCACTCCATCTTCAACGGCACCAGGTGACATCTTTCTAAGTTCCGTTTTTAGCTGGGAGTGCCCACAGGGCCGCATCATTCCCAGGTCGTGTGGGTCCATCCCTGCGGCATGTATCTGTTTTGCTTATGCTCTTTACTTACCTTGTCGGGGGCGCCCCTCGGGCTGCATCATCCCCGAGCTTCTCGGGCCTGGCCCTGCAGCGTTTCCTTTTCTGGCATCTACTTAAAGTGAATTTCCTCCTGCGTGCTTAACATACCCAACCTAATCGCCTACTCGATTGACGCCTACCTATGGAGCCGCTCGCTCTGGCATGGCATCTGCGCACGGGTCCGTCCCTGCAACACCGAAAAATCTGAGTGGTCGAGCTCTGGCCGCGGCAGCCCCGCAAGGCGCCACCTCACCAGGCCCTCAGTGCCCCAATCACTTCCCCGGAGCAACCAAAGGTTGGCTGGCAACCGTAACAACAGGTCTTGTTTCTCTTTATGACTGGTGTGCAGGACCTACTCCGGGAGCAACGCTAGGGACATCGCGAGCTGTCTCTCCCTCTCACCGGCATAGACCGCTTGCAAGTTAAAAGGGGCGCCTGAGCATCGCGACTCACGGGCTACTACTGGCTCTCCAGCCCTCACCCCCTGGCCTTGACCCACGGCATCGCGACCTGTCATACCAGCGGCGGCTGAGCTCGCTCGAGGGCCGGGACCTGGGGACATAGAGCATTAAGGAAAGTGCGGGGGAGTGGGAAGAAGCTTGCGAGGACCTAACCCAACGGTGCCTCAGCTGCCACCGCTCGGGCCAGGCGCTTCGTCGAGGAACTGCACCTAACTCAAGAGATAAGTCATGCCCTTACAAGAGTTGAACCAACGCATTGCAAGACCCTTGCCCAGTGCGGCTCTATCACAGTGACGTTACCTTCCTTTCTCGCCCCGCGAGGACTGCTTGAGCGCTAAAGGGGACCTCCCGAGCATCGCAACTTGATACGTCTCCAACGTATCTATAATTTTTGATTGCTCCATGCTATATTATCTACTTTTTTGGACTATATTGGGCTTTATTTTCCACTTTTATATTATTTTTGGGACTAACCTATTAACCGAAGGCCCAGCCCAGAATTGTTGTTTTTTTTGCCTATTTCAGTGTTTCAGATAAACGGAATATCAAACGGAGTCCAAACGGAATAAAATCTTTGGGAACGTGATTTTCTCACCGAATGTGATCCACGAGACTTGGACCCTGCTCCAAGGAACAAAAGAGGCGGTCACGAGGGTGGGGGGCGCCCCCCTCCTAGGGCGCGCCCCCTGCCTCGTGGGCCCCTCGTTGCTCCTCCAGTGTACTTCTTCCTCCTATATATACCCACATACCCCCAAACTATCAGAATAGGAGCCAAAAACCTAATTCCACCGCCGCAACTTTCTGTATCCACGAGATCCCATCTCGGGGCCTGTTCCGGAGCTCCGCCGGAAGAGGGCCGTCATCACGGAGGGCTTCTACATCATCATAGCCTCTCCGATGAAGTGTGAGTAGTTTACCTCAGACCTTCGGGTCCATAGTTAGTAGCTAGATGGCTTCTCCTCTCTCTTTGAATCTCAATACAAAGTTCTCCCCTCTCTTGTGGAGATCTATTTGATGTAATCTTCTTTTTGCGGTGTGTTTGTTGAGACCGATGAATTGTGGGTTTATGATCAAGTCTATCTATGAATAATATTTGAATCTTCTCTGAATTCTTTTATGTATGATTGGTTATCTTTGCAAGTCTCTTCGAATTATCCGTTTGGTTTGGCCAACTAGATTGGTAGTTCTTGCCATGGGAGAAGTGCTTAGCTTTGGGTTCGATCTTGTGGTGTCCTTACCCAGTGACAGAAGGGGCAGCAAGGAACGTATTGCATCATTGCCATCGAGGATAACAAGATGGGGTTTATTTCATATTGCATGAATTTATCTCTCTACATCATGTTATCTTGCTTAAGGCGTTACTCTGTTTTTAACTTAATACTCTAGATGCATGCTGGATAGCGGTTGATGAGTGGAGTAATAGTAGTAGATGCAGAATCGTTTCGATCTACTTGTCACGGACGTGATGCCTATATACATGATCATGCCTATATATTCTCATAACTATGCTCAATTCTGTCAATTGCTCAACAGTAATTTGTTCACCCACCGTAGAATACTTATGCTCTTGAGAGAAGCCACTAGTGAAACCTATGGCCCCCGAGTCTATTCTCATCATATCAATCTCCATTACTTTAATCTTGCTTTGCTTTTTACTTTGCCTTTACTTTTTACTTTGCATCTTTATACCAAAAATACCAAAAAAATATTATATCTATCAGATCTCACTCTCGTAAGTGACCGTGAAGGACTTGACAACCCCTAATCGCGTTGGTTGCGAGTAGCTATCGCTTTGAGCAGGTACGAGGGACTTGAGCGTGGGCTCCTACTGGATTGATACCTTGGTTCTCAAAAAACTGAGGGAAATACTTACGCTACTCTGTTGCATCATCCCTTCCTCTTCGGGGAAAACCAACGCAAGCTCAAGATGTAGCATGACTCGGGGGCTCTTACCGGACCTCGGGCTGCTCACCTCCTGGCATTGACCACGGCATCGCGACCTGGCATACCAGCGATGGCTGAAGCCTGCCTGGGGACTGGGACCTGTCAGCGTAGAGCGCCAAGTCCTCGCGAGGATAGAGAGGGGGAGCCGAGCTGAGACAGGACAAGCACCTCGCGTTGATTCATATTCAGAATATAATATTCATAAAATACATGGCAGACGCCTTACATACCCCCACGGGGTGTTGCTTCGATTCCTCGCAGGGAACAAGAGTTCTAATCCTAAGGAACGCTAATCGCCCGCACCGCCGCGAGGGACGCCATCATCAATAGTGGGCTACCCAACGTCGACGCCAACCCCTTCCAGATCAGTGACGTCGGCGGCTGGACGCAGCTGCCCCGCTCCGAGCACCGCATGAGCTCGGAGGCTCGTAGCTGTTGTCGCTCGTCGCTGGAGTCACGAGGAGCTCGGGGGAGCCACTGAATTCCCCGGCTCCTCCACTGCTGCCTGAGGAGCTGCTGGAGGGCCGACGGGCAGGCCAGGTCCTCGCCGGTTCATCACCCATGCCGCTCTCCCTGGGGCAGCACTCCAGCCGGCGTCCTTCAGCATCGAAGACCTTGAAGAACATCAGGGAGGCGCCGTCGTATTCAAGATGAATTACGAGGGCACCTACCGTCCGGCAGACCCGGGCGATTTCGCCCTAGCCCCGGGTCATGAAGACCTTGCCCGGAGCGACGACCGCGACCTCCACTCCGGCCGCAAGGGTGCCGCAGTCAGCGTGCTGCAGCCAGAGCTCCAGAGCCCCGCTCGGCGGCATCTCGAAGGCGAAGGAAGGAGGGAGGAGAATCCAAGAGCTTGGAGGCATGGCGGCGTGGAGCACGAGCTCGCGAGAGGAGCGTTCGGCATGGACTCCAGGAGGAACGACACGCACCACCGTGACTCGCCGGCGTCGACGGCGGCACCGTCGATGTTGCTCCACACCTCCTCCCGCAGGACCTACGACGCGGGCGTGCAAGGGTAGCGGGTACCCAGGCGGCGGCCGCTCGTACCAACGCCTCGGTGCCTCCTGCTGAGCACCCTCTTCTCGGTGGCAGAGGACCGGCCGCTTCTTCAGCGGAAGTGGGTCAGGACCCTCTCGGGGGGCCTTTCCCTTCTCTTCTGCAGAGAACCGGCGGATTGGTGCCATTGGCGTCAGGAGAAGCAAGAACAAGGAAGAAGAAGGGAAGGAGCAGCAGGAAGGGATGGACTGAAGGGGCTCGCCCAGCCCCGTACTTAGAGCCGGAGGAGGCCAACCGCCGAGCACCACGATCGCAGGTAATCATGACCGGTTTCTCTACATGCAGGGACATGTCAAGTCGTGTGATTGCCGAGGCGTCATGGGGAAGCGCAGTCGCCCACGTCCAGTCAACCGCCATGCGGCGCCCAAGGCCGCAGGCTGTTGGGGCCTGCGGCGCTTCACGCTTGCCCCTTCGCTCTCCTGCTAGGCCAAGCCCGGGCGCGCCTTGGGCCCGGGGGCTACTATCGGCATTCTGGGAACGGGGGTCCCCAAACTTTCCTGCCTGCGGCCTGCGGCGTGGCTCGAGTGGGGTCCAGCGCGGCCCATCTTCATCAGCTCAAGCTCAAGACCCTCGTGAGGGGCCAAGCCTCGCGGGGCGGACGACAAGAAGCTTCCTCAGAGGCAGCCTCATCAGGCAGGCTCGCGAGGAGGCGGAGAGATCAAGGCAGGGTAACCTCGCGAAGAGCCCATGACGCAAGCCATGATAATCAAGACCAGGCGGGCGCCAGGCGGGCGCCGGCCTGCGTAGTGTCCTTGTTTCCTCTTTGGTGCAAAGGGGGCAAGCACAGGCCAAGGCATCAGGCAAAGGTTGCCATTCCGGTGCAACGAGACCAAGACCAGCAGAGCAGCAGGACGGAGGTCACCGTGGAGCCCAAGACGGCGTCATCACCAGTACTTTTGGTAGCCGAAGACCACCTTTGGTCAGGATAACTTGTACTACATGTTCCCTTTCAAAATGGCCAATTGTTGGCGCCCTTCCCGCTCATTATTTGGGGAGAGGCCCAGGGCCTCTATAAATAGAGCTAGCCACCACAGAGTAGAGACATCTAGAAAACATCCAGAGATCTGGTAGAGCCCTAGCAGAGAGAGAGAGGTGACTGAACTCACCCTAGCAGTTCATCGCACCAGCTCAAGAACACCTCTCGCGAGGCTGTTCTTCCCTTGTACTATTCATCATCAGCCCCTGAGGCAATCCACCACACCACACACTGGAGTAGGGTATTACACCACAATGGTGGCCCGAACCAGTATAAACCTTGTGTCCCTTGTGTCATTCGTTGTTTCCAGCTTAGATCACGCGAGAAGATTGGACGTAGATCGGTAGGCGAGAGATCTCCGCGCGCACCCCAGTGTTCGAACCTCAAGGGTCTGCCGGAACCCAAAATCCGACATTTCTTCCCTTGGGGGGGGGGGGGGCAATGCTCTATTAATGATGATCATCACACTTCTATTTATTTACAACTCAAAGATTACAACTCGATACTAGAACAAAGTATGACTATATGAATGCCTCTCGCTGTGTACCGGGATGGGCAATGAATCAAGAGTAACATGTATGAAATTATGCATGGTGGCTTTACCACAAATACGATGTCAACAACATGATTATGCAAGGCAATATGACAATGATGAAGCGTGTCATAATAAACGTAACAGTGGAAAGTTGCATGGCAATATATCTCGGAATGGCTATGAAAATGCCATAATAGGTAGGTATGGTGGCTGTTTTGAGGAAGATATAAGGAGGTTTATGTGTGATAGAGCGTATCATATCACGGGGTTTGGATGCACCGGCGAAGTTTGCACCAACTCTCGAGGTGAGAAAGGGGAATGCACGGTACCGAAGAGGCTAGCAATGATGGAAGGGTGAGAGTGCGTATAATCCATGGACTCAACATTAGTCATAAAGAACTCACAGACTTATTGCAAAAATCTACAAGTCATCAAAACCAAGCACTACGCGCATGCTCCTAGGGGGACAGATTGGTAGGAAAAGACGATCGCTCGTCCCCGGCCGCCACTCATAAGGAAGGCAATCAAAGAACACTGCATGCTTCAAATTTGTCACACAACGGTTACCATATGTGCATGCTACGGGACTTGCAAACCTCAACACAAGTATTTCTCAATTTCGCAATTACTCAACTAGCATGACTCTAATATCACCATCTTTATATCTCAAAACAATTATCAAGTATCAAACTTCTCATAGTATTCAATGCACTCTATATGAAAGTTTTTATCATATCCCTCTTGGATGCCCATCATATTAGGACTAATTTCATAACCAAAGCAAATTGCCGTGTTGTTCTAAAATACTCTCAAAATAATATAAGTGAAGCACTAGAGCAAACGACAAACTACTCCGAAAGATATAAGTGAAGATCAATGAGTAGTTGAATAATTATGTAACTATGTGAAGACTCTCTAACATTTCATAATTTCAGATCTTGGGATATTATTCAAACAGTAAGCAAAACAAAATAAAATAAAATGACACTCCAAGCAAAACACATATCATGTGGTGAATAAAAATATAGCTCCAAGTAAAGTTACTGATGAACGAAGAGGAAAGAGGGGGTGCCATCCGGGGCATCCCCAAGCTTAGGCTCTTGGTTGTCCTTGAATATTACCTTGGGGTGCCTTGGGCATCCCCAATCTTAGGCTCTTTCCACTCCTTATTCCATAGTCCATCGAATCTTTACCCAAAACTTGAAAACTTCACAACACAAAACTCAACAGAAAATCGCATGAGCTCCGTTAGTATAAGAAAATAAATCACCACTTTTGGTACTGTTGTGAACTCATTATAAATTCATATTGATGTAATATCTACTGTATTCCAACTTCTGTATGGTTCATACCCTCCGATACTACTCATAGATTCATCAAAATAAGCAAACAACGCATAGAAAACGGAATCTGTCAAAAACAAAACAGTCTATAGTAATCTATAGGTTTCGAATACTTCTGTAACTCCAAAAATCCTGAGAAATTAGGAAGTCCTAGGCAATTTGTTTAGTAATATACTTCAAGTGGAGTTGGTATTTTATCTCTCTATGGTAAAAAAGCAAAATTATTCTTGTGAGAGCATACTTTCTGTTTTTTACAGCAAGATCGCAAAGACTTCACCCAAGTCTTCCCGAAGGTTCTACTTGGCACAAACACTAACTAAAACATAAAACCACATCTAAACAGAGGCTAGATGAATTATTTATTACTAAACAGGAGCAAAACGCAAAGAACAAAAATAAAATTGGGTTGCCTCGCAACAAGCGCTATCGTTTAACGCCCCTAGCTAGGCATGATGATTTCAATGATGCTCACATAAAAGATAAGAATTGAAACATAAAGAGAGCATCATGACGAATATGACTAACACATTTAAGTCTAACCCACTTCCTATCCATAGGGATTTTGTGAGCAAACAATTTATGGGAACAAGAATCAACTTGCATAGGAAGGTAAAGCAAGCATAACTTCAAGATTTTCAACACATAGAGAGGAACTTGATATTATTGCAATATGTAAAAGCATGTGTTCCTCTCTCATAGTAATTTTCAGTAGCATCATGAATTAATTCAACAATATAACCATCACATAAAGCATTATTTTCATGATCTACAAGCATAGAGAATTTACTATTCTCCACATAAGCAAAAAAATTCTCATTTGGAATAGTGGGAGTATCATAAGAAACTCGAATACTATAAATTGTTTCCACATTAAAAGAGTAATGTTCAGAAAAATGGTAATCATAATCATGTCAAGTTTTATATATATAATCACCACTACTTTTTATAGCATAAGTATCATCACAATAATCATCATAAGTAGCAACTTTTTCTCATCATAATCAATTGAAACCTCTTCCAAGATAGTGGAATCATTACTAAATAAAGTCATGACCTCTCCAAATCCACTTTCATAATTGTCACAATAAGATTCAACACCCTCCAAAATAGTGGGATCATTACTTCCTAAAGTTGACACTCTTCCAAACCCACTTTCATTAATATAATCATCATAAATAGGACCCATGCTATCATCATAATAAATTTGCTCATCAAAACTTGGGAGACTAAAAATATCATCTTCATTAAACATAGCATCCCCAAACTTGGGACAAACGTTAATTGCAACAAATAAATTCTCAAACATGTCATTCTCATCAAACATAGCATCCCCAAGCTTGGGCCTTTTCATATCATAAGCATAATCACTCTCATCATTAATAGTATGGATAGCACCAATAGTATAGCAATTATCATCATCACAATGAGTAATAGGAGCAACATCATTGGGGAGGGATACCTTTTTACCTTTGCTTCTCCGTCTTTTCTTTTTCTTCTTCACATTAAGTATGGGTTTAATCCTCTTTTTGGAGCTCCTTATTAATGATATTGGTTGAATAGAAAGCTCCTCCTCGTTACCTGATTCATCATAAGAAAGAATAGGAGGATATTGGGAAATCTCTTCCCTTTCATCAGTATTCTCTTCATCTTCTATTTGTTTTCTAGACTTTATGTAATTGGCAATGTAAGGATTTTCAATACAATTCACCACACAATACATATAAATTTCCTCTAGATCAAAATCAAGAAATTTATCAAGGACAAACTCTGGAAGACTTAGTTAAACGTTTCATTTCTTCATAACCCACAAGCAAACTAAGTTCATTATGATGTGCAAGGGAAATCAAGTCATCACAATTTTTGGACACGATACGATCATGAAACAATTTGCATTGGAGATTTAGATGATCACGTTCATTTCAAAGTTCACAAGGATGGCAAAGAAATTTTAAATTTTCAACACAAGCATCTAGCCTTTCTTGCAACCATTTAGTTTCTAAATACTTATGCCTCTTGCAAAATCTATCTTCCCTATTTGGTGTGTACTTGCAAACTCTATGCACTCCACAAAAATTGACATGCTTATAAGAGACATTGTCATCATGACTAGTGCAATCATCATTAGTACTATGGGTATTCAAAGATTTCATACTAACAACATTGCCATCATGCTCATCATTCAAAGATTTAGTGCCAAACATTTTAATGCATTCTTCTTCTAACACTTTGACACAATTATTGGAATCCTTATTTTCACGAAAGACATTTAAAAGATGAAGCATATGAGGTAACCTCAATTCCATTTTTTGTAGTTTTCTTTTATAGAATAAACTAGTGATAAAACAAGAAACAAAAAGATTCGATTGCAAGATCTAAAGATATACCTTCAAGCACTAACCTCCCCGGCAACGGCGCCAGAAAAGAGCTTGATGTCTACTACACAACCTTCTTCTTGCAGACGTTGTTGGGCCTCCAAGTGCAGAGATTTGTAGGACAGTAGAAAATTTCCCTCAAGTGGATGACCTAAGGTTTATCAATCCGTGGGAGGCGTAGGATGAAGATGGTCTCTCTCAAGCAACCCTGCAACCAAATAACAAAGAGTCTGTTGTGTCCCCAACACACCCAATACAATGGTAAATTGTATAGGTGCACTAGTTCGGCGAAGAGATGGTGATACAAGTGCATTATGGATGGTAGATATAGGTTTTTGTGATATGAAAATATAAAAACAGCAAGGTAGCAAGTGGTAAAAGTGAGCGAAAACGGTATTGCAATGCGTTGAAACAAGGCCTAAGGTTCATACTTTCACTAGTGCAAGTTCTCTCAACAATAATAACATAATTGGATCATATAACAATCCCTCAACATGCAACAAAGAGTCACTCCAAAGTCACCAATAGCGGAGAACAAATGAAGAGATTATTGTAGGGTATGAAACCACCTCAAAGTTATTCTTTCTGATCGATCTAGTCAAGAGTCCATAGTAAAATAACACAAAGTTATTCTTTCCGTTCAATATATCCTAGAGTTCGTACTAGAATAACACCTTAAGACACAAATCAACCAAAACCCTAATGTCACCTAGATACTCCAATGTCACCTCAAGTATCCATGGGTATGATTATACGAAATGCATCACACAATCTTAGATTCATCTATTCAACCAACACAAAGAACTTCAAAGAGTGCCCCAAAGTTTCTACCGGAGAGTCAAGACAAAAACGTGTGCCAACCCCTATGCATAAGTTCACGAGGTCACGGAACTCGCAAGTTGATCACCAAAACATACATGAAGTGGATCACGTGATATCCCATTGTCACCACAGATACGCACATGCAAGACATACGTCAAGTGCTCTCAAATCCTTAAAGACTCAATCCGATAAGATAACTTCAAAAGGAAAACTCAATCCATTACAAGAGAGTAGAGGGGGAGAAACATCATAAGATCTGTAACGCCCTCAATGCGGCTATATCTCCTACGTGTCGAAGCACGACTTAGAGGCATAACCGCATTGAAAGCAATGTCGCAAGTAAGGTAATCTTCACAACAACCCATGTAAATAGTTAAAAGGGGAAAAGGTACATAGTTGGCTTACACTCGCCATGTCACACAAATACATGAATAACATTACAATCATCCAATACACTCATGGTCCGGCTACGGTTCCAAAATAAAAGATCAACCCCCACATGCGACAAAGTCCCCGATCACCCCACTGGGCACCACTACTGATCATCTGGGAAAGACACATAGTAACGACGAGAGTCTTCATTGAACTCCCACTTGAGCTCAAGCGCATCATCTGGAACGGTATCATCGGTCCCTGAATCTGGTTTGGAAGTAAACTGTGAGTCACGGGGACTCAGCAATCTCGCACCCTCGCGATCAAGACTATTTAAGCTTATAGGTAAGGCAAAGGTATGATGTGGAGCTGCAGCAAGCGACTAGCATATATGGTGGCTAACATACGCAAAATAGAGCGAGAAGAGAAAGGCAAAGCACGGACGAATAACTATGATCAAGAAGTGATCCTAGAACAACCTACGTCAAGCATTACTCCAACACCGTGTTCACTTCCCGGACTCCGCCGAGAAGAGACCATCATGGTTACACACGCGGTTGATTCATTTTAATTAAGTTAAGTTTCATGTTATCTACAACCGGACATTAACAAATTCCCATCTGCCCATAACCGCGGGCACGGCTTTCAAAAGTTCAAATCCCTGCAGGGGAGTCCCAACTTAGCTCATCACAAGCTCTCACGGTCAACGAAGGATATTCCTTCTCCCGAGACATTCCGATCAGACTCGGCATCCCGGTTACAAGACATCCTCGACAATGGTAAAACAAGTCCAGCAACACCGCCCGAATGTCCCGACAAATCCCGATAGGAGCTGCACATATCTCGTTCTCAGGGCACACTCAGATGAGCTCTCCATACAACTAAAACCAAACCTCGAGTTTCCCTGAGGGGGCGCTGCACAGGGCTCTAGTTTGGACCAACACTCAGAGGAGCACTGGCCCGGGGGGGTTTAAATAAAGATGACCCTTGGGCTCCGGAAACCCAAGGGAAAAAGAGGCTAGGTGGCAAATGGTAAAACCAAGGTTGGGCACTGCTGGAGGAGTTTTATTCAAGGCGAACTGTCAAGGGGTTACCATTATAACCCAATCGCGTAAGGAACGCAAAATCCAGGAACATAACACCGATATGACGGAAACTAGGGCGGCAAGAGTGGAACAAAACACTAGGCAAAAGGCCGAGCCTTCCACCCTTTACCAAGTATATAGGTGCATTAAGATAAACAAGATAATATGGTGATATCCCAACAATAAACAATGTTCCAACAAGGAACGATCTCCAATCTTCACCTGCAACTAGCAACGCTATAAGAGGGGCTGAGCAAAGTGGTAACATAGCCAATCAACGGTTTGCTAGGACATGGAGGGTTAGAGGTTTGACATGGCAATTTGGGAGGCATGATAAGCAAGTGGTAGGTATCGTAGCATAGGCATAGCAAAAGAGCGAGCATCTAGCAAGCAAAGATAGAAGTGATTTCGAGGGTATGATCATCTTGCCTACAAAGTTGTCAGAGTTGACTTGATCCTCGTAAGCAAACTCAACGGGCTCCTCGTTCGTGAACTCGTCTCCCGGCTCTACCCAAACAAGAACAACAAGCAAACGGAACACAATCAAGCACGTGCAATGCTCAAACAACATGATGCAAACATGGTATGATATGCGGGATGCGATATGTGGTGCATATGCAAGATTTGACAAGGAATGATTGAACCTAGCCTCAACTTGAAATTCCAAGAGTTCCACTGGAAAGGTGAGGTGATTTTGGTTGAAATCTATATAAAGATCACCGGAATCGGATGCACGGTTTGGAAATGGCAAGCAAAACAAATATGGCACCGGTCTGCGATAATCAGCAAGTAGTCATCTAAATGCATCAAGATAAATATGCTACAGCACTCAAACATGACAACAAAATACATGGCAGGGATCCACTCATGATGCTTGACAAAATATGAACACTGATATATGGCTAATTCATCAATTAACAGGTTCAAACAAGCATGGCAAAAATGCAAATGATAACAGGTTTCAGACTTAGTGAAATTAACACAAGCCTGGAATTTATCATCAGGAAGCACACTTTAGAGCATGAAAAGTACAAGCTATAGGAACTTAACATGGAAAAGCAAGGCATGGCATGACGCTACTCAAAGCACTTAACAAAACTCCCTTAGTGACCTTGAGCCAAAAGGGATCAGAAAATACAATTGCAAGCATGTGAACATGGCAAAAACATAAACAGATCTCAGACTTAGTGAAAAACTGGAGCATGCAAATCAGTTAACGAGTAGGCATGTTTACGAGCTTGATGCACTCACTACAGAGCATGGCATGACAAACTAAGCATACACCCATCAAGAATACATGGCATAGAAGCTAGACATGGCAAGAAAAACAACATAGCATGCACGGATCAATAGCAACATTCTCGGCAAAATCGCTAACAAGTCAACAATCTGCCAGGATTCACGATATAGCAAAAGTAGAGCTCGATTGACTCAAGCTAGTGTGCTCCATAAATGCAAATAAAGACATGGATGGATATGGCACCACGATATTAACAAATAATCCTTACTGATCATCCTCAAAAGAGGCACGGATCACTAGGAAACAACATGAACATATGGCATAACGACAAAATCAAGACAAGGACTTAGTGAAATTCTAAGTCCCTGAAATTAGCATTACCGATTACGCTACTTTGCAACCTTGTTCTAGTCACCACAAATATCACAAAAATAGATGGTAAGCACCTCTGTAAAGATGGCATGGCATATAACAAAACACATGTAGAGCTCAGGAGCATAGCATGCACACATTAATCATGGCAAAAATGACAAATAGCTATTTGCTGAAACAGATCTGCCAAATTTATCACATAGCCCTCTTCCAACAGCATTTCGGGCATCAAGATGAGCTCAAATGAAAATGATGCCATGAGATGAAATGATATACACGTTGAGAAGAACATTTTGATATGCTACACGCACAAATCGGATCTACGATGAGAGAGTTATAGCATGCCAAAGATTGCAAAAAAATAACTGAGAGAGGCAAAAGTCAACCCCCAACTAGGGTTTACTGTAGTGCGGATCCAGATCTGGTGACTCGGCACGGATCCCGAGGTTCGTCAGTGACACTGTTCACCGGAGGTCGCCGGAGATGGTGGTGGTGGCCGGAGCTCGTCGCGGTCGGAGGAGGACGCCAGATAGGAGTGAAGGCGGCGGCGGTGCGGAGGCCGGAGCGGGGCGGCGCCGGAGCGGGGTGTCATCCGAGGTGGAGGAGTGGGGCGGAGCGAGCTCACCGGCGAGGACGTCCGGCAGCTCCGGCCGGCGAAGAGGTACCGGGCACGGAGAAGAAAGGAGGCGGGCGCGGGCGCGCGCCTGAGGCGGACGGCGAAGGTCGCGGGCCTGGAGGGCCGCGCGCGGGCTCTCCGGGCCGGCGCGGTTGGTGGAGGCGGCGACACGTGGCGTACGGTGGTTGGCGGCGGTGGAGTGTCTGTTAGGCGGCGGACATGTCTGGCGGCGGCGAGAGCAAACTTTTTAAGGTCAGGGTAGAATGATCCGCGAATTTCGGAGGAGGGGCTTGTTTTATAGGTAGAGGGAGCTAGGAAGCTCCAAATGAGGTGCGATTTTCAGCCACGCGATCGTGATCGAATGCTCTACATGATGGAGAGGGTTTAGGTGGGTTTTGGGCCAAATTCGAAGGGTGTTGGGCTGCAACACACACGAGGCCTTTTCGGTCCCTCAGTTAACCGTTGGAGTATCAAACGAAGTCCAAATGGCACGAAACTTGACAGGCGGTCTACCGGTGGTAAACCAAGGCCGCATGGCAAGTCTCGGTCCAATCCGGAAATGTTTAACCCCCACACACGAAAAGAGGTAGAAAGGGCACCGGAGGAGATAGGAGCGCCGGAATGCAAAACGGACAACGGGGAAAAAGCTCGAATGCCTGAGACAAACACATATGCAAATGCAATGCACATGATGACATGATATGAGATGCATGACAAAGGCAACAACACACGGATACAAAAACCCGAACCCTAGGAAAATAAAATAACTTAGGCCAGAAACGGCAAGAGTTGGAGTACAGATAAGGTAAATTACATCTAGGGTGTTACAAGATCCAACTATAATAGCAAAGCTCGCAATACATCAAGATCGTTCCGAATCAAGAACACGAGAGAGAGAGAGAGAGAGAGAGAGAGAGAGATCAAACACATAGCTACTTGTACATACCCTCAGCCCCGAGGGTGAACTACTCCCTCCTTGTCATGGAGAGCGCCGGGATGATGAAGATGGCCACCGGAGAGGGATTCCCCCCTCCGGCAAGGTGTCGGAACGGGTCTAGATTGGTTCTCGGTGGCTACAGAGGCTTGCGGCGGCGGAACTCCCGATCTAGGTTTCTTTCTGGAAGTTTGGGTACATATAAGAGGTGTTGGAGTCGGGAACAAGTCAGTGGGGTCCCCGAGGCGTCCACAAGGTAGGGGCGTGCCCAGGGGTAGGGCGCGCCACCCACCCTCGTGGGTGCCTCGGGACTCTTCTGGCCCATCTCCGATACTGTGGGCTTCTTCTCGTCCAAAAATAACCTCTGTGAAATTTCAGGTCAATTGGACTCCATTTGGTTTTCCTTTTCCGCGATACTCAAAAACAAGGAAAAAACAGAAATTGGCACTGGGCTCTAGGTTAATAGGTTAGCCCCCAAAATCATATAAAATAGCATATAAATGCATATAAAACATCCAAGATTAATAATATAATAGCATGGAACAATCAAAACTTATAGATACGTTGGAGACGTATCAGTGTGCCTTCGTGGTAACATCCACCTCTCCAAACGGTGACTAGCTTCCCTCCAAGGAAGTGAACATCGGGATACAACCTCGTCTCCATGGCTTTGGTTATCCCTTACCCTATCTCCTTACTTGTGGTTTACTTTGGTCTCTTGACCTTGCATTCACTATATATATTGTCGTCCTCATTATATTGTGTTGGCTATTTCCTTGAAGAGATTATTTAGGCCTACACTTTATATCCCACAATTCATACTTGTTACTATTGATATATCTTGTGTTTAGTGTGAATTGCTAACTTGTGTCATACACTTACATATCATGTGATATTGCTCAAGTAAGTTTGTGTAACTTACTTGTGCTTCTTAGTATCCTTGTTGTGCTCACCTCATTTACATTAAGTTATTGATGCACTTATTTGAGCCTAGTATATTTAGGATTTGTGCTTGAAAAGTATCCGCTTAGTTTATTTTTGCATTAGGATAAAGCCAAATCCATAGAAGTTTTTAAAACGCCTATTCACCCCCCCCCCTCTAGGCGACATCGTGGTCCTTTCAATTGGTATCAGAGCTAGGTCTCTCCTTATTAGGCTTTACCGCCTAGAGAGTATCGATGTCGACTAGTGATTTACTACACAATGACACCTTTGATTTAGATGGTAAAAATTATCACTTATGGAGAATTCGCATGCTTTGCCGCTTCCGGGCTGTGGGTCCAAATGCTTTGCGAATTGTTCTTGTAGGGATTTCTATTGCAAAGTGTGGTCCATCTCCATCAATCAAGGATATGCTTCTTGATTGTGTGGTTTCTCTTGCCATTCATCAAACTATAACCTTTGAGTGTTTAAGTCAATCTCATCTTGTAAGTCAGCTCATGAGGCTTGGACTAAACTTGACGAAATATATTGTGGGTCCAATCTTGATGAAGATAATCGTCTTTCGGAGGAGTTAATGGAGGAGCTCTCCACATTTTTATATCATGAAGAGCTTTCTATTGTTTCCACCTCCGATTACTTAGACACTTCCACATATTCCACTTCACCAACATGTGGTGTGCCACAAGGTAATGACATGGTGAGTGAAGAAATATTTTGTGATGATATGTTTTCTCTCTCATGTTGCCATGATCGAAATGCTTTGGTTTCCTCTAGTTGTTCTATGACTAACCATGTAGAGGAAATCAAGAAAGATGAGGCACGCTTGATTGATGAAGAACTCCCTTCTCCAAAATAATCATCATCAACCCCTTTGGTCACATGTGCCTCATGGCAAGAGGTAATGACGAGGTATCATCTTATCTTAGTGATAATGATGATAGTTGTAATGAGGATGAGGATGATGACTTGACTCAAAATCTCTATGAGATTGGTAAAACGCTCCATAGAGCTAAAAATAATACTTACAAAAGGTTCCAAGATGTTCTTGCTTACTTTGAAAAATGTAATGATTCATTTCTTGACGAGCAAGCTAAAAGTGAACAACTTGAACATGAACTTGCTAAGGCTCATGAAACTCTTAGTGACTTGAGGTCTTCAAAAGAAGAGATTAAAGTTACTCATTGTAAACTTAAAGAGGATTTTGAGCTCCTTATCCTTGAATGCAATAGTGTCAAGGGAGAGCTCATAAAACTCTCTAAGTCTCATGAGGAGCTTCAATCAACTCATGAGAAGTCTCTAATTGCTACTTGCTCCTCTCATATTAATAATGATGTTTGTGCTACTAACTCGGTTTCATGTGAAGCATCAATTTTGAAGGAGAATATTGAGCTATGTGCTCAACTTGCTTTGCTAACAAGCAATTATGGGAAATTGGAAGAAAGTCATGAAAAGCTCTCGGGAACTCATGAGCATCTTTTAATCTCTTATAGTAAGCTAAAGTCAGCTTACGAGGCTATGGTCGCCGAGGTAAAATCTTGTGAGTCTCATGTGAACATTAGCACCAATTACTAATGAACACTTGTTGTGCATCAAGTACATAGACTTGGATCTCAAGGCATTCTAAGCCGATTGTTATTCAGAAAAGGGGGAAAAGACAGAGGAAGACCCATGTGGATGATAGTGCTACATTAGACGTGCATTTGTCCAGATATTTTTTATCCGAGCATGTCCAACATTATTCACACCAGCATCCGTGATTGTCTGACAAAAAATGCCAGGTGATATCCATCTAAGTATATTTTATTAGCACATACTGTTTTTGTCAAAAAACAAGTACTCTGCTTTGTGATATTTTCTGATGTAGGACAATTGATCACTGCAAGGGCGATGGTCGTGTCATGGATATATAGCTCGCACCACCATTATCATGCGCTAGCATCTGACCGTACCATAATGCTCAATGAATGTATGTGCAAGCCAGGCCTCTGCGGCCCAGTCTACATCGACGTGACGTGAGTAACTCGCCGTCCGTGCGGCTTACTACGCCCGTGATTGACTCGACGTCCATGCGTCTTACCACGCCCGTGATTGACTCGCCGTCCGTGCGGCTTACCATGCCTGCGATTGACTCGCTGTCCGTGCGGCCTACTGCACACGCGATTGACTCGTCGTCCGCGCGAATTACCGCACATGCGATTGACACGCCCGTCTGCGATGGCTTACAACACCGTGGCTGGCTCATATATCTGCTCCCGCGGCCGACTCGGTCATGATTGATTTCAGCTTCACCGTGGTGATCATCAACTGTGCGGTGGATAATTTCTTGTCTAACATATCAGGTGAAATACATCCAGTATATTTTTATATTACATATTGCTTTCTTTAAAAGGGCAATTACTCTGGCTTGCAAGTTCTCTAATGCAGGACAAGTTGTCTACTACATAAGGGACCGTTATGTCACTTAGTTGTTGAATGACTCATACCGGGAGTATATAATAGTCAAATGTGGAGAATCTTAAGCCAACTCCTCGAGTTGTCTTAAGACTCGGGGGCTACATGGACATGGCTCGGTAAATGTTGCCAATTTAAGCAGACTCAAGAACTCCGGGTCATTGGAGGGAAGATAACCCGGTCCCAGAGGCTACTGTTATATTGATGAAAATCTAAAAGCCGTCAGAATATTTCCGGCTTAAAAAGAAGGATTTCGGTTTAAAATCCGGCTCAAGAGAAATCTCTCTCCCACAAAGCTTTGGAGCTCTCAATATCCGGTTTAAAATTCCGGTGCAAAAAGAATCCATCTCTCGCAAGTTCGAGTTCTCAGGAAAAATTAAAGGTTGCCAAAGAGAGCTTGCTGCCATGATGCGCGGTTCAAACATGGGCATCCTACCTTATTGGCTTATCACATTATTGGTCACTTGGGGGCTTCCTATTCATTGAGCACAGCTATGACTACCCTACCGATCCGGCTTGTACGCCTTGATTGCAAATAACTTGGGGGTTTTCTGCCCAAGTTGAATTGTTACCAGAGAGAACTTGCTATAATGTGCAGCTCAAACATAGGTAACCTGCCTTGATGGCTTGTTAAAGGTCACTTGGGGCTTCCTGTTCAATGAACATAGTTATATTTACCCTTTGGTCGGCTTGGGCGCCAGGTGTATTCACCAAAACTCCGGGTTATCCTGCCTTTGTATGTCTGCCACTCCGCCCAGGTAATCCTGGAATGACCCGCCGTACTCTTGACAGTCAATCTTATAAAGACCCTGAACGTGTCAAAGTTAAAACGGTGATTGGTCATGTGAGGCCCGGCTTACAGGTTTGAATAAAGGATTAGCTCAGTGGTTGTGCGGCACTTGAATAGCACTTGATATTGAGGTTTGTTAACCTATGAAAGCCTTGTTTTTTTCTAATTTGTTATTTTCTATGAACATTGTTTGGGTTCATATCCTTGTACCATATTGAAATATGGTTTAAAATGATTCAGGCCATGTAGCCTTAATCCTTATGACTCATATTTGAGCATATCTGGGGTTTTGATAACCTGGCCTGGTTATGGACGATAAGTCGCTAGTGTGTGTTGATCATGTGCTTCGAGTTCTGCGCTCTAAGTTTTTGGGGATGTTACCCTTGCTGCATATGGCGTTGTAAGCCGGTAGTATGAACCGATTTCACAGGCCATGTAGCCTTGATTATATGACTCATCATTGAGCATATTTGGGTTTGATAACCCGCCCTGATAGCAGACTTTAAGTCGTCGGGATATTTTGCCTTGAGCAATCAAAATGATGATATTTCATGACTCCGGGTTGATACTGGCTCCGGATTATAATTATCAAGGCATCACCATGGTATTAATCTACAGGTATGTCTTTCAGTAATGGTATGAATATTTTGGGTTTAATAACCCGTCCTGGCTTTGGGCGTTAAGTTGCCAGTATATTTTGGAGTGCGCCATTGAAATCATCGGCTTATAAATCATTGGATTATTTCCCTCACTAGATATGGCAATGTAAGCCGGCAGTATGAGCCAATTCTACAAGTATGTTTTCCTGGTTATATGAATATGCGAGGTTTGATAACCCGCCCTGGCATTGGACATTAAGTCGCCAGTATATTTTGGATTGCGCCATTGGAATCATGCGCTTATAAATCATTGGATTTTTACCCTCACTGCATGTGGCGATGTAAGCCGGCAATTTGAGCCTATTTTTCAGGTATGTTTTTAAATTGTTGGATGAATATGCGAGGTTTGATAACCCGCACTGGCTTTTGACTTTAAGTCACCGATATGTTTAGGCTTGATATCATGTTTGGGTTGTTACCCGCCCTGGTTTTCAACGTTAAGTCGCCAGGGCATATGTTGTTTAAACTTTGTGTAGGACATGCAGAGCTTTACACATAAAGATACTACTATTGCTCATATGAAAAATTGCGTTTAAGCCCATCATCTGGCCATCTGAAAATATTGTTTGGTTATTCTGCTTCGGGTTATATTGCTACATATTGAGTTTATTGAGGCTACAAGAAGCCAAAGTGATCTTTTCAAAAACTGGACATGACTATGAGCCGCCATGGATGGTTTATCAGTTATTGATTTTTACAAAGGCTATAAGCCGCCGGGTTACAAAAATCCCAGATTACAATGGATGTGTATTAAGTCGCCATCGGCCAAGAGCCGCCGGGTATTTAACTCCGGATTTACTTATCAACAGATAAGGTATTCAAATCTTTAATAGCCAAATTTGGCTGGATTTTCATTATAATATTGAATGATTGAGGTTTTTATACCGGGTTATATTATTCAAATCTTGAATAACCAACATGGCTGGGTTTTATTACGGTTATCAATAACCAGTATTATGATTGAGGTTTTCAAAGTCGCTTCAGTGTAATGGTTATTATTTCTTTATCAATAGATATGATTTATTTTACAATGGAAAGAATAGACCCAAGTCGCTGTAGGCACATGACCTGGCACTTGGGGGCTACATTATTCAAATTATGATTATATCAAATATAGAAGTCCCATGTCGCTGCAAGCATGCACCATGACACTTGAGGGCTAATGCAAAGTCATTTTTTGCTCGCCTTATTGAAGACCTGACTCATCACATCGTAATGAGCCGGCCCTTGGGGGCTACCAATTGCTCTTGTCAAAAATTCAAAGTACACAAGCCTTAATCCATTATATTGAAGGGTTCATTACTCAGTTGGTAGAGCACAAGGCTCTTAACCTTATGGTCGTGGGTTCAAGCCCCATGGTGGGGACTACATCATATGATATTATTTTTAATGAAGTATATATATAAAGTCCCAGCTTAGTATTGTCTTACTGAGCCGGCCCTTGGGGGCTATACGTTGTTGCTCAAGTCTACATGATCATATCTACAAAGTCCCTGCTCATTATTGCATAATGACCCGGCCCTTGGGGGCTACACTGGTTGAAGTTTTTATGAGCATAAGGCAATTACAAGTCCTAGGTTGCTGCAAGCATGACAACCCGGCACTTGGGGGCTACATATGTGGAATATTTAGTTTTGACTAGTGACTGAGATGAACAACCCGGATTTCTTCGAAGTTGCGACATTTATATTGAAGCAAGTCTTAAGTTGTTGCTACGCTCCCTTCTTAAGACTTGGGGGCTACAAGTGATATGCATATAAGAGAGGTACATTTTCAAGCTTGATCTTAGCGACAATTATGACCCGGTGCCATCAATATTTACAAACCGGCAATTTTGGTAATGATAAACCGGCAAGTTCTACATCTTCAAGCTGGCTGAAAATCAGATGAGTATTTGAAGACCAATATTTTGTTAAGTATTGAGGAGCTGAATCAAATGAATTATTCTTCACAGTATTTTTCTGTGAGAAACCAATGTCAGCAAATTGATTATGAGGTGGCCTATTGACCCGGACTTTCTAGAAGAAGGAAATGACAAGGACTTAAGGATGATTAGGTGCCGGCTTACAAGAACTTTTAACCCGAAGCACAACCTGTCAAATTTGTTCTTGTGTTTATATTGCAGGATCAGTTTAACATGGATAAATCCAAATTAAACTGGGGGCTAATGTCGGGGATATACCCTGCGGTATGACCCGGCCGGAGATATGACCCGGCTGGGACTTGGCGTTTCATCGGTAACCCGCCCGAAGACTGGCGACTCACTGATGACCCGGCCGGCCTGGTGACTCATTGATGACCTGGCCGGTGGTTCAGACGATCGACAAGACCCAACGGCCCAGAAGGCGGCTCGTGGGAAGGTCGGCTCATATTATGGTGGGCCAGCTTAAGAGGAAAGGCATGAGGAATATTTCCCTTACAAGGAAGCAAGACCCGAACTTGTATCCGACTTGTAATATAAGATAGACTAGTCCTAATCCTACTAGGACTCCACATGTAACCCGCCCCTCCAACTTATATAAGGAGGGACATGGCACCCCAAGAGGGACAAGTTTTTCACAAGTTGAGACAGACAAGTTGATAGCTCTCTCTCGAGAGAGAGAGAGAGAGAGAGGTAGCCAAAGAGCACCCTTGTAATCATGAGCATCACCATGATCAATATCAATGAAGCAGGATGTAGGCTTTTACCTCCACCATGAGGGGCCGAACCTGGGTAAAACCTCGCGTCTCTCGTCCTGCTCAACCCCTCTCAAGCTACCACATAGATGCGTTGGCCTCACGACTAAGTCCTCACACTAAGGACATCTGTCGTGACAAATCCACGACAAATACCACTCATGATGAATTGCTCGCCTTGTCTTGTTTCTCTAACCATTAAGTTTCTGCTTCCACTAGTCCTCTTGTTTCTACTATTGAAACTAACCATGTAGAGGAAATTAATGAGCTCAAGGCCCAAGTCACTAGTTTGAAGAATGACTTGGAAAAATGTGGTAATGTGATCTTGTGTGTCCAAAAAGACCCACAAGACAAAAGTGGACATGACTTCATCTCCAATAAGAAGTCCCATAACATGATGAAGAGACAAGATCAAGTCAAGAATTCGACCAATATTACTTGCTTTAAGTGCAAGAAAGTTGGTCACCATGTGAGATCGTGTCCATTGAAGAAGAAGGCTTCAAGTGTGAAGCAACAAGGGAAGTGGCACCATGTTCAATCACGAGATGAAGAAAGGACTCTACCCATGATTAACGGAGATAATGCTCCCAAGTTGAGAAACTAAAGAAGAAGAGAAGGTAGAGTACATGTTGTCATATTTGCCATAAGAAGGGACACATAGCCTCATCATGTCCCAATGGTAACATATCTAAGCCTCCAATTGTCAATGATAATTATTCACTTAGGAAGGACAATGTTGGCAATTTGTTTGCCAAGTATGTTGGTGCCCAAATGGGTTTGGAAGTGGATAAGACCATTTGGGTTGCCAAGCCTATTGTGACTAACTTCTTAGGACCCAACTTAGTTGGGCACCATCAAGCTTAAACTTGATCAATAGGTGTGCGGAGGGCATTGGAGACTTGGCTAGTTCATGAAGAAAAATGATTCTCAACATTTATCATGGTCCCAGCCAAGTCAAGTGGATTATCATCAAATTTTTCATTGCAATGCTCCTCGAGGCGGTAACTTGTACTTATATATTCTACATTGAAAGTTGCTTGCCTCTTGCATGTTTAGGTTTTGTACCTAGCATGAACTCGTATATGTTGTGCCTCATAGTATGCTTGATTTATGTATCTAGCATGTGTGGGTTGCTATGCACGTCATATATTTGTGTGTATAGTCTCGAGCCTTCATTACATCTTAGTTGCATCTTTTGGGGCTCTTTTGAGATATTAATGGATCATCACGTTATGGGGGGTGTTATGCTCTACGCACATCACAAACCTAAAATGTGTATATATATGAGATACCACCTAGTATTTATAGTGCAAGATTATCTAGTCACTATGTGGTATGTCAAGTTCATTTGAAATTCAAATTCTCATCCATTGATTATCTTTAGTTGGATTTCATATGCCTCTTATGTATAATACATGGGTTTTCACATTATGGGGGAGTGATATGCTTTGTGCATATCATAATCCTTGTTAATGTGAACAATTGAGGATTGCCACTCTAATTTATATTGTTAGATTACCTTATATCTTTGTGGCTTGCTATTGTGACAACTTCCCAATTATGTTAACACCTTTTTGGTGTGCATCCTCTGGACTTGTTTGTGTATATCATTCTTGCAGTTTCGCCCATGGTTTCCTTAGCAATTGTATTTGGGAAATCATTTGTTTCAAGCCATTCCAATTGTTACTTTGCGTGATGATCTATCTAATTGGAATGTTGTAAATATGCCATCCAAGCATTGTGTTTATTGCTAAAACTCTCATGTTATGCTTGTGATTAGTATAGATGATCGTGTGCTTATTTTGGAATCTACAACCGAATGATAATTCAAAATACCATTTTTCTTCTTCTCTTATACATGGTATTCATTATGTGTAGACCTTTAGGATAATCTTCAACTCGTCTAGTGCTTCATCTTGCATTTTATATTTATCCAATGAATGTGTTCTCGCTTGTCTTTGTCTGAGTTCATCTTATTGGTTTTGTGTAGTTATGGGAGCTGGTTATCTCATTGCTTTTATTATCTTGTATCCAATCCAGTAAGATATGCCTATGAGTATGTCTGAAATGTATATCTTGTATGCTCATGGGCTTTGCTTGGTTCTTATGTGGAACTCTGTGTGTGATCATGTGTTGATTCATCACATTGATGCAACTTGGCCAACATGAATGATTTGTGTGTTATTGTAGTATTCATGGTTTATGTGTTATTGTGTCTAAATTGTATCTCCTTGGATCTTGCTGGCTTGTGCATGCATATTTGTTAGTTGTATATCTTCATGCCTTGTTTGCTTTCTTTGATCCAATATATAGGGTAAATTCATCAAATGGTATCAAATCCTTAACCGTTAAGATGTGCATGAAACTCACATCCATATCCATATGCACGTATTTAATTGGTTTTACCTTATGTTTTGTAGTTAAGCTAACTACTTCAGACCTAATAAGTTTGGGGACCATATTATACTTAAATTTTTTAGGTACAATGGAGAAGCATTGTGTGCTTGGCTTATTCATGAATAAGGTGGTGACACCAACAAGGAATTAAAGCCAAGCTTGGATGACTCATTGATCTACTAATTCATACCAATGCTTTCTTGGTAATAAGTATTTACTTCATGCATATACATAAATAGAGTCAACCTTGTGTAGGTTGCATCAAGGCATGCATATTACTTGTTGTATTTGTGGTCTCTTACATGTTCCTAGAAGAAATTTTATTACAATGGTGAGACATTTTGATGAAATTGCAAAAACAATCTATTTGCTTGAGGTATTTGCTATCTTACTTAGTAATTCATTGTTATGCAAATGAGATCAATTTGTGCCATGTGCTTTGTGTCATGTGCCTTGGTACTTTCAATTGGTCTTATGCTAGGATCACAGTTGTATAATAATGGATTCACTTGTGCATAACATGTTCTCATCAATTGTGACTATTTTGTGTATGCAAGTTTCTTTGTGGATACATAGACTACTATTGTCCACTTAGAAATTTTTATACATAAGAAACTTCAGATATTACCTTGATATGATTTACTCCTTGCGGGTCACCTCGTTTGTTTCCTTTTCGATTCGATGGTGGTCTTGGTAAAAGGTTGAGTAGTGAGTGCTTGTATGTTTGCATATAATCTTGTGCACTCATGTGTTTTGAATATATGTTAAACCCATTCTTATCATCATGATCAAATTGGGTATTCATATTATATCGTGTCCAAATATGTTTTTGTAGCGACCCGACCTCGGACGGTCAAGTCTCTGTGCTTAAGTTTCATCCCTGGATCGGTATGCTGACACACACAGTACTCGAGGATTTATAACAGAGGTAAATCACATGTAAAAAGTAACGTAAATACTATTACCTCAATCCAAATAGAGGAAGTAACAAGGTTGTGGATTCCCATCAACACCAACGGCAAAGTTGGGTGTAGAAATAGTAACCCTAACGTATCACTTACTCGTTGTAAGATTCCTGCAACATGAGATGTTGCAGCCACAAAGGGTCAGTACATTGAATGTACTGGCAAATTCACACCATAGAGAATGATGAATAAAGGCTATCACTACATGCATATTTGGCCGGTGGAAAAGCTCTATGGTTATAAGGTTTTTGCAAAAAGCCATTTTTTCCTACTACAAAGGAATAAATTTTATTTAACTATCATGGTGGTTGTTCATCATTGAGAATGGTTGACAGCATTCTCAATCCCAATTAAGTAACATCATTAAACCCAACAAAATTATTTAAAGTCACATGATGAGATTCACATGATAATCCAAGTACTAGATACTCAAAACGTCCATAACCGGGGACACGGCTAATCATGATTAGTTTATACACTCTGCAGAGGTTTGCGCACTTTTCCCCACAAGACTCGATCTCCTCCGTTGGATTTCTTGCACTACATGGTGTTTGAGAAACGGATGACCGAGACATAGTCTTTCAGAAGCGTTTGCACCTTACGATGGGTAGACCGTACCACCTACAACCCCTACATCTGCTAGTCTACCACTGTAAGAGTTCACACGACTTAATCAACTATGCTAGAGCTCATAATAGCTTGTGGCTGCACACGGAAGTTTCTAGTATGAATAATCTCATGATCCCTTTGAGCCTGGGTGGCGGTCCATAAAAAACAAGCAATCCTGGAATACCCAGGTGCCTAGACAGGCAATCGCTGGAATACCCAGGTGCCTCAATCCACCCAGATGTGTGTTAAAGTTTCCACCTTAAGTAAACCATTAATTAACAATCTCACATCTGTCATGAAATACTCTCAAACCCAATCCACGTCTACGAGCATAGCATGGCAATATAAGCATAACGTAATAGTAAATCCCAAGGTTTGAATGCAGGGCAATAGGTTCCTACCTCATCAACTACTTCCCAATACCTACATGTTATCAATCCTACTCATACAATGTTTGAGGGTGAAACTAATGCATAAAAACTTAGTATGAAAGGGATATGATCAAAGTGTGAACTTGCCTGCAATGTTGATGAAGATGATTCGCACTCATAACTCTTGATAGTTCTATTCGTCATACTCTGTTCAATCTATCGTGAGCAAGCAATATTAACCACACATAAGCAATCACTCAGAAGATCGGGAAGAACGAAGAAGACAGTTCAGAAAACACGAAAACCAAGCAAATAACTCTTGCAACATAAACAATTTCTAACAGTACCAAAATTATGCGAATTTGGCCTTATCAGAAAGTTTAGGTCAAGAGCTTCGATTTGCAAAAAGAATCAACTAAATCGGAGTTATAAAACTCAAGTTATGATCAAAAGAAGTTTGAATATAAATCTGAACAAAATTTGAAAATTGAAAATTTCAAAAAGTTGATGTGACAGGTCCACTGGATAGGTAACAAAAAGCGTTGGTTTCATCTAATTTGGATGAACGAGTAAAAATTTATGGCTATTTGAAAAATCAAGGCCAAGCTCTTTTACGGAAGAAAAATAGCTACGACTAGGGTCTAACGTATAAATACGTAGACTAATTGATAATCTAATTATTTTATCGTATTAGTCTAGAAATAATAAACTATGGAAGTATAAAGAAAGATACCTTTATAAGGCGAAGAAAAGATTACTTTGGAGAAAGGAGACAATTTTCAAAAGTCGCGCCAGAGAGGAGAAAAATATTTTTCTTAAATGAATCTAGTCAAACCCAAAATATTGATTTAACCCGAATCGGATGATTTTTGGAGGCTCTATGGGTCTATATTTATTGGTGGAAAAGAGGCTTAGAGGTCAAAGACTAGGCAATGTGGGACTAAACATAGACGAAAATACACGAAACAGAGATGAAAAGAGGTGAGCGGCTCGCATGGGCCTAAAGGCCTTCGGCCGGCCGCGTGCACGCTGCGGCTGCAGTTTTTTTACAAAATTCGGCCTAAAAAAACGGCTGGCTGGGCCTGGCCTATTTAAGAGAGAAAAAAACAATGGGGCGCCAGAAGCTACTATACTGCGCATGTAGGCGATAAATAAATATGGGCCGCACGTACAGTTTAAAAAAATAGAAACAGAAGGAAAACCGAATAACAAAATAAAATAAAAATTTTATATAGGCATATTATATATCAAAATTTTCAGAAAAAAGATTTTCTACGAGATGAACATTTTTCTAGCATTAAATAAAATACACACAAATTCTAATAATTCCAACAGTGCTCCTGCTCTAATAAGATCCAACAAAATCATTTTAAAAATACCAAAATGAAATCAAATTTATTTCTCTCCAATTTTCTGTTGTAGGGAATCATGTTACCCTATTTTCCATGTATTTTATTTTTGGAGAAAAATGATTTGAATAAAATCCAAATAACTCCAAATTGAAAAATAATTCCAAAAGACTTTGAATTTGATCCTTTGAAACTCTCAACTCATATTTCATATAATTTGAAGAAGTCATTTTATCTCCTCTCGTGAAAATCATTGAGTTGCATAAAGTTTCAGAATTGGAAATATTTTCCAAATGAAATTCAAATATTTTCAACACCCCTTGTCATTTAAATAAATGGAAGAAGTCATGTCATCTTCTCTCTAGGGTTTCGTGGTGAAGAGAATTTGAATTCACGGAGATCACGAATGAAAAATGAAAGTTTGGGAAAGTCCTTTTATTCCCTCTCATTTAACTTTCAAAAAGGTTTCGAATTTCACTCAATTTCACACAATCAATCAAACAATCAATCAAATCTATCTATTTATTATAACATTCCAAAATTTAGAATTTTGGGATGTTACAGTTTTTTAATGTTTTTCTCACATATAGAATGCTTATTTTCATATCATAATACCTTGTTGCATTCTATAGATCCCGAGCTCCACTAATTTTCGTCATTGAATATGTGTATTTAATCTTCACTCACATTTTGTAATATGCACACATTAAGGAGGAACTCATACCATATTGACTTCTAGATTTTTCCCATTTTGGCATTTGTTGCCAATGGGGCATAAGTTTAGAGGGTTTGAAGATAAGTGTTCTTAGTGTGCTTGTTGTCATTCATGCTTACCTACCCTTGTTATATATGTGGTGTTGCATTGATGAGTATTGTATATAGAGAAAACTTCACCTAGTTTATATCAACCAATATATGCAATGACATTCAAAGTTCATTCACACGTGCATATATTGTGGCGGAGTTTGCTCTATATATTGTGGGTGTGCTAACATCAAATGCGTGTGTAGTGTTTGATGCTAGTACAATCGGTTTTAATAAATTCAAGTATCTTTGTGACACTTGATGCTGTCAAAACCACCTCAAGTATACAACGGATAAATTGCATATTCGTATTTAAAATTCAATATATAAACCCTCTTGTTGAGATTGTCATCAACTACCAAAATGGGGGAGATTGAAAGTGCACGTAGTCCCCATGTGTGGTTTTGGTAATTGATGAAAATCCTAATGGACTAATGTTTGCATTGAGTTTACAATTGAAGGAAAGTCCCATTAGCAATGCATGAAGAATATTGGATGAATTAAAGGATGTAATCCATCAATACAAACATATGCATTGTGACTTGATAATGAATGACAATTCCTCTGAAAAAACAAAGGCATCAAGAGACATATGAAAGTTTGTTCCATGGGTAATGCAATAAGAAGATTGAATGAATTCGAAACGAATGCCCTCTACATTCATAGAGATTGAGATCAGTGACTGAATCATGATGGATCAAGTTCTCGAGGGAATGATTAAAGAGAAGAATTCCCATATGGCTTGAATATTAGAAGCATGATGCTCTCATATG
The DNA here is from genome assembly GCF_056163025.1 of Triticum urartu. Classification (NCBI taxonomy): domain Eukaryota; kingdom Viridiplantae; phylum Streptophyta; class Magnoliopsida; order Poales; family Poaceae; genus Triticum; species Triticum urartu. The sequence continues at coordinate 272,287,631 of NC_141873.1, read as the reverse complement.
TTGAGTCATGTATGATTATGTCTTGAAGCAAGTAATTCAAGTGAAGAATTCATTGTACCTCTTAAGAGTTCAATATGGCCTTCAAGACATCAAGATTAATCATGGAGCAAAGATAAATGTCACCTAGATGAAAATCAAAGATTGAATTCAAATATGGTCAACACACAAGCACAAATAATGTACCACATGGGTTTTTGTGGTATGGTACGTATTGGTCAATTACATTATGTGTACTAACCCATACTATGTGTTTTCTATATCTATGTGGGCTAGGTGACTCTCATGGGCTTGCATCAAGATGAAGATTCCTATTATCCATGAGAGGGTGACATCAAGTAATGGCGATCATGCTTAACAAGCGCAAGTTCAAGATAAGCATCCTGAAGTATTACATGCTTGAAGCTTGTGGGTGATCACATGATGGACATATGAAGATGGGATACAATGAAGTTCTCCCCGCATGACTTATGGGGGAGCTATTTGAAGTCTTCATCAAATGATATGATCAAGCTTATGCTTCCATCTTGAGCCAAGAATAAATGTCAACATTAAGCTCAAGTGGAATGCTCTAGTAAAAGGTATTAGTTCCTTTGGTTGTAGTTGCATGGATCAACGACCATCACAAAAGGTATATGCCCAAGAATGAATTTCTAGGAGCTATCTACTGTAGCAATTTTATGTTTCTTGAGTTATAGGGATCCCGCACTATTAAGAGGGGATCAAAGGGGTTAGTGATGGATTTGCTCAAGTCAACGTCTTCTATACACAATTTTACTCCTACCATACATTCCAAAGTAAAACCCCAAGCCAAAAAGGGTTCCACAAATTCTATGCTCAAACCTTTGTGTTGACTCCATCATACATTTTGTTTGATATCGGTTAGTTCTCTATGTGAGGACCTGGAGCTTTTCAATTGCTACAAAACGAGCCCAAGATCATCAAAATCAGAGTCTGTATGAAAAAGTTATGCATGTTTTACTTTCGGTATGCTGGCTATTTTCTGTGGGGACGGAAGTTCCGGGTGCTGCCCGAAAGTTCCAGGGGGTGAAAGTTCCGTGCAGGTTCCGGGAAGAGTTCCGGGCTAAACTGAAAGTTTCCATACATCTGGCCAAAGGGAGCGTGGAAGTTTCGGGCCTTCCGGAGGTTTTGGGGGCCAGAAGTTCCAGGCGTTCCCAGAAGTTCCAGGCTGCATTTTTCTGAGCATAACAGGCAGTTTTGGTGGGGCCCTATATAAGGAATCCTTCTTCCCCAACGAGGTAGAGCTTTTGGATCTTAGATTTCCCCATTCTTTTGAGCTCTATCCTTTTCCCCCAAGCTTCAAAACTCCAATCCATTTTGGGGGAAACTATCCCTGTTGGGGAACGTACTAATTTCAAAAATTTCCTACGCACACGCAAGATCATGGTGATGCACAGCAACGAGAGGGGAGAGTGTTGTCTACGTACCCTCGTAGACCGGAAGCGGAAGCGTTATAACAACACGGTTGATGTAGTCGTACGTCTTCACGGCCCGACCGATCAAGCACCGAAACTACGGCACCTCCGAGTTTTTGCACACGTTCAGCTCCATGACGATCCCCGGACTCTGATCCAGCAAAGTGTCGGGGATGAGTTCCGTCAGCACGACGGCGTGGTGACGATCTTGATGTTCTACCGTCGCAGGGCTTCGCCTAAGCACCACTACAATATTATCGAGGATTATGGTGGAGGGGGGCACCGCACACGGCTAAGAGATCAATGATCAATTGTTGTGTCTCTGGGGTGCCCCCCCTGCCCCCGTATATAAAGGAGTGGAGGAGGGGGCCGGCCAAGGAGGGTGGCGCGCCCAAGGGGGGAGTCCAACTCCCACCGGGGATAGTTTCTATTAGGAGTCCAACTCAATAGGAGTAGGAGAGGGAAGGAAGAGGAAGGAGGGAGGAAGGAAAGGGGGGCCGGCCCCCTTCCCAATTCGGATTGGGCTTGGGGGGTGCACCCCCTCCCTTGCTCCTTTCCCCTCCTTTCCACTAAGGCCCATATACCTCCCGGGGGGTTCCGATAACCTCCCGGTGATCCGGTATTGTCCCAATCTCACCCGGAACCTTTCCGGTGTCCAAATATAGTCGTCCAATATATCGATATTTATGTCTCGACCATTTCGAGACTCCTCGTCAAGTCCGTGATCACATCCGGAACTCCTAACAACCTTCGGTACATCAAAATATATAAACTCATAATGAAACTGTCATCGTAACGTTAAGCGTGCGGACCCTACGGGTTCGAGAACAATGTAGACATGACCGAGACACGTCTCCGGTCAATAACCAATAGCGGAACCTGGATGCTCATATTGGCTCCTACATATTCTACGAAGATCTTTATCGGTCAGACCGCATAACAACATATGTTGTTCCCTTTGTCATCGGTATGTTACTTGCTCGAGATTCAATCGTCGGTATCTCAATACCTAGTTCAATCTCGTTACCGTCAAGTCTCTTTACTCGTTCCGTAATACATCATCTTGCAACTAACTTATTAGTTGCATTGCTGGCAAGGCTTAAGTGATGTGCATTACCGAGAGGGCCCAGAGATACCTCTCTGACAATCGGAGCGACAAATCCTAATCTCGAAATACGCCAACCCAACATGTACCTTTGGAGACACCTGTAGAGCACCTTTATAATCACCCAATTACGTTGTGACGTTTGGTAGCACACAAAGTGTTCCTCTGGTAAACGGGAGTTGCATAATCTCATAGTCATAGGAACATGTATAAGTCATGAAGAAAGCAATAGAAACATACTAAACGATCGGGTGCTAAGCTAATGGAATGGGTCATGTCAATCACATCATTCTCCTAATGATGTGATCCCGTTAATCAAATGACAACTCATGTCTATGGTTAGGAAACATAACCATCTTCGATTAACGAGCTAGTCAAGTAGAGGCATACTAGTGACACTTTGTTTGTGTATGTATTCACACAAGTATTACGTTTCCGATTAATACAATTCTAGCATGAATAATAAACATTTATCATGATATAAGGAAATAAATAATAACTTTATTATTGCCTCTAGGGCATATTTTCTACAATCCCATGGATCTAGGGTTCATTTGTTGACCTCCTCCATTGTTCCTCTCCTCTCCCATCCCTCCATAGCACTAGTTGCTTTTGGTGGGATTTGAGAGAGAGGGATTTGAGCCTTCTTATGCTAGACCCCGAAGAGATTTGTGAGAGTTCTTGAGAGAGATTTCAACCAAGCATACACCCACTCCTCCTCTCTCTTTTTACCAAAGCAATTTGTGATTTGAGCAAGTCTTGAGCATTCCCCCTTGATCTTGTTACTCTTCGAGGTTGGAGACTCCTAGGCGGTAGGAGTGCTCCGGTGAGGAATCAACTTGTGATTTGTCCCCGGAAAGTTTGTGAAGGTTTGGAGGCCGCCTCAAGGTCTACCACTAGTGGTTGGGAATTTCCTTCATGGCGATATCTCAAGGAGAATAGGGTGATCCTTCGTGGCCTTGGTGTGCCTTCGTGGTAACATCCACCTGTCCAAAGGTGACTAGCTTTCCTCCGAGGAAGTGAACATCGGGATACATCCTCGTCTCCGTGGCTTTGGTTATCCCTAGCCCTATCTCCTTGTGGTTTACTTTGGTCTCTTGACCTTGCATTCACTATATATATTGTTGTCCTCATTATATTGTGTTGGCTATTTCCTAGAAGAGATTATTTAGGCCTACACTTTATATCCCGCAATTCATACTTGCTACTATTGATATATCTTGTGTTTAGTGTGAATTGCTAACTTGTGTCATACACTTACATATCCTATGATATTGCTCAAGTAAGTTTGTGTAACTTACTTGTGCTTCTTAGTATCCTTGTTGTGCTCACCTCATTTACATTAAGTTGTTGATGCACTTATCTGAGACTAGTATATTTAGGATTTGTGCTTGAAAAGTATCTGCTTAGTTTATTTCTGCATTAGGATAAAGCCAAATCCGTAAAAGTTTTTAAAACGCCTATTCACCCCCCCCCCTCTAGGCAACATCATGGTCCTTTCAAGTGTCACGAGAGAGGGAGAGGTGGGATGGCGTCCTCCATCCCCTCCATCCATTAGCTCGGGGTCTCCCCGTAGGCTGCACCGAGGTAGAGGGGTGTCGTCCTCCATGCCGACTAGGTCAGGGTTTTCCCGACGGCCGGGCGAAACCTCTCAGCGAGGCTGCACTGCAGCTCATGGCCACGCAGGTGGTGGGAATGTAGGTTGCAACAGACACTGCAACGTGAAAGCATATGGACCACTTTTGAGGAAGTAAACACATATAAAGGGCTCATTTGAAAAAACAAATTCCCCATAGATGTTGGCCATGCAAGCTTATGACCTCAGATGAACACTTACATTCTTAAGGAGTTGGTCCCAATTCTCTCAACATGCAAAGTGTCCATCTCAACGTCCCCACTAAGGCCATGTATTTAAGTCTTCTCTCCCACTAAGCCATGCAAAATCTGCCAGATAAGTGAACGTCCCCACTAAGGTCATGCATTTAAGTCTTCTTTCCCAGTAAGCCATGCAAAATCTATCACCTAAGCGAACTTCTAAATTACAATTGTTCTTGCATTAGTCTGTGAACGTAACCCTGCCACATCATACATGCATGTTAGTCATCCTTCACATTTTTTTTCAAAATGATATTTTTAACAATAATTCAAAAGTTTATATTATATTTTTTAGAGACTTTCTTTTATTGATTTTCAAGCTTATGTTTTCTTTTCATTAGATTTAGTTATTTTTTAGCAACTATTTACGCATTTTTTAACAAAGTTACCGCAGCAACGCGCGGGGTATCATCTAGCTTACATAGTTTTGGGACCCAAAACTACAGTTTCGAAGTTATAGGACTAAAATGACACACCTTCAATAGTTTTAGGACCCCCAAACTGCAGTTTCGAAGTTATACGACTAAACTGACATACCTCCAATAGTTTTAGGACTTATGATGCATTTTACTCTTTTTCAAAGCATGTTTCACACCAATTCGCAAGTCCAAATGTGTACCCATATTCAGATCTGAATTCAAAAGTCATGCATTTTCTCCAATTCAATATTTACAATCTCCATTGAATTAAGACATGAATATTAAGTCAGTATTCTACAATCCAACAGTTTTAATTTTCACTGAATTCAATATGTACACACGGACTCTTTCTATTTAGATCTCTCCATGCCTCTCTCTCGCGCGCACACACATAGTTTCCCTCTCTATCTCTCTCTATGTGCCGGTCTCTAGTTGTCTCTCTCTCTCACACACACAGTTTCCCTCTATATCTCTCTCTATCTACCGGTCTCTAACTTCTCTCTCTCTCTCACACACACACACATTCTTTCTCTCTAGGCCTCTCCTTAGCGCGCGTGCACACACACACACTCACCCCCTAGCTAGGTCTCTTGTTCTCATGCACATTCTTCCTCTCTATCCTCCGCTCGTTGCATCGCGATGAAGGTGAAGCCTATGTCGATTTAATCTTTCTGCATATATAACAATATTAAACCAGCTAAGCTAGCATTCACTTGGGCGTTTGAAGTGCTGCCCGTTGATGCTTTCCAGTTTGAGACGTGTCTTTGGATTTTTGGTCGGTTCATTCTCGGTTTTGTGGTTCTTTTGTTAAATGCGGTCTGGTCGGTCCACTGTCTGTGCGGGCACTGTGTTACTGCGTCGTGTGCCCATGCCTCATTGCATACCACTTTTCCCATCGATAGGATCATGGGTACCGTCGGTTACTACCACCTACTCCCTCCGTTCTGAAATATAAGTCTTTTTAGACATTCAAATGGACTACAACATACGGATGTATATAGACATATTTAGAGTATAGGTTCAGTCATTTTGCCCCGTATGTAGTCACTTGTTGAAATCTTTAAAAAGACTTATATTGTGGAATGGAGGGAGTATATTTGTTTCAACAGTGATTTACATAGTGGCGTGAAGCCAATCTGCCGAGGGGCTTAAGCGATGCTTCATGAAACAGTGCAGGAGGTGCCGCTCCCATGAGCGGCCCGGGAGGAACCCTAGATCACCGCCGCAGCTCCCCTTCCTCACCTTCCTTCTCCCTCGCCGCCGTCGGGCAAAGCCCGTGCGTGCGTCAGCGGCGGCGGGGCTCCCTCCCTCCTCGTGAGGCTCCTGGGCGGCGCGGGACTACCGGCCCTCGCGGCGGCGCTCGGCTCAGCGGCAGGTCAGGCCACCGGCGGATCTGCGGGGCTCCCCTTTGGTGGTGCTACGGCGATGGCAGCGGCGTGGTCTGCACGGGGCAGCGAGGCGCGGGCTCCTCCTCCTCCCGATCTGATGGCGCCGCGGTGGCGTCGGTGTTCGGGCGTGCGGCAGGGTCCGCGAGGGTGGTCGGCGCGCGATGTCTTCCTCCCCGATCTGATGACTCCACGGTGGTGCCAGTGCTCGGGCGGCGGCTGGCTTCGGCAAGCGGCGGCGGGCGCTGGGCTCTCAGCGGCGCTCCGGCGTGTGCAGGCGGCGGCGGTCCCTGTGTGCGGTCGGCGGCTCCGTCTTTGACCCTAACGGCGCGGGGGATGGCGGCGGCCCGGCGTGGCCGGCGATCTAGATGCCGTGGTGCCGGCGGCTCGCTGATCTGCCGGTACTCCAGGATCTGCCTAGTGGTGATGGTGGTGACGGTGGCCCGTGCACGAGAGTTGGATCCTTTGAACTGATCTGGATGAAAACTTGCCTTCGTCTTCTACTAAGGCCAGCGGTGGCGGCGCTATCTGCGCCGTTCCCTTCTTGAAGGCATCGCAGTGGAGAAGCTCAAGGTCACTCTCTGCTATCTCCGAGGGAAACCCTAAATCGGATGATCGAATGACGGCGGCGCTCTGGTGTCGTTCCTCCCTTGGGAGCGTCATTCTTGGAGGTACACACATGATCGAGGGACCAGAGGACGGATTCTTCGGTAAAGCTGTGCTACATCCTACACACTGATGGCGACGGATCTTGACAGCGTGGCGCAGTGCAGATTCGGAGTTCGCTGTGGGAGGATGGACTCGCGCAGGAGGACGACGTTGTCGGGCGTCGGTGGCAGAGAGACCTGGCACAGTTGTAACGCCCTCGATGCGGCTATATCTCCCACGTATCGAAGCACGACTTAGAGGCATAACCGCATTGAAAGCAATGTCGCAAGAGAGGTAATCTTCACACAACCCATGTAATACATAAGGGAAAGAGATACATAGTTGGCTTACAATCGCCACTTCACACAATACATGAATAAAGCATTACAACATCCAAATACAATCAAGGTCCGACTACGGAACCAAAATAAAGAAGAACCCCAAATGCGACAAAGGTCCCCGATCGACCCCAACTGGGCTCCACTACTGATCAACTAGAACGAAGCAACACAAAGGACAAGATCTTCATCGAGCTCCTCCTGAGCTTGGTTGCGCCATCTGCACAGTCTCATCGGCACCTGCAAGCTGGTTTTGGAAGTATCTATGAGCCACAGGGACTCAGCAATCTCACACCCTCGCGATCAAGACTATTTAAGCTTATGGGTAAGGTAAAGGTATGAGGTGGAGCTGCAGCAAGCGACTAGCATATATGGTGGCTAACATACGCAAATGAGAGCGAGAAGAGAAGGCAAAGCACGGTCGATAAAAGTATGATCAAGAAGTGATCCTATAGCAACCTACGCCAAGCATAACTCCAACACCGTGTTCACTTCCCGGACTCCACCGGAAAGAGACCATCACGGTTACACACGCGGTTGATGTATTTTAATTAAGGTCAACTTCAGGTTTTCTACAACCGGACGTTAACAAATTCCCATCTGCCCATAACCGCGGGCACGGCTTTCAAAAGTTCAAATCCCTGCAGGGGTGTCCCAACTTAGCCCATGACAAGCTCTCACGGTCAACGAAGGAATAGACCTCCTCCCGAGACATTCCGATCAGACTCGGTATCCCGGTTCTTCAAGACATCCTCGACAATGGTAAAACAAGTCCAGCAAGACCACCCGATGCGCCGACATCCCGATAGGAGCTGCACATATCTCGTTCTCAGGGCAACACCGGATAAGCAATCCATACAACTAAAACCAGCCCTCGAGTTTCCCCGAGGTGGCGCTGCAAGGGGCTCTAGTTTGTACCAACACTTAGACAAGCACTGGCCCGGGGGGGTTAAAATAAAGATGACCCTCGGGATGCGCGACTCCCAAGGGAAAAAAAGGCTAGGTGGCAAGTGGTAAAACCAAGGTTGGGCCTTGCTGGAGGAGTTTTATTCAAAGCGAACTGTCAAGGGGTTCCCATTATAACCCAACCGCGTAAGGAACGCAAAATCCAGGAACATAACACCGATATGACGGAAACTAGGGCGGCAAGAGTGGAACAAAACACCAGGCATAAGGCCGAGCCTTCCACCCTTTACCAAGTATATAGATGCATTAATTAAATAAGATATATTGTGATATCCCAGCAAGTAAACAATGTTCCAACAAGGAACGATCTCCATGTTCCAACAAGGAACAAACTTCAATCTTCACCTACAACTAACAACGCTATAAGAGGGGCTGAGCAAAGCGGTAACATAGCCAATCAACGGTTTGCTAGGACAAGGTGGGTTAGGGGCTTGGTTCAACAATATGGGAGGCATGAAAAGCAAGTGGTAGGTATCGCAGCATAGGCATAGCAAAAGAGCGAGCATCTAGCAAAGCAAAGATAGAAGTGATTTCGAGGGTATGGTCATCTTGCCTAAAATCCCGCAAGGAAGAAGAACGGGTCCATGAAGAAGACAAACGGGCGTAGACGAACGGGTCCTCACAAACGCGACGATACCGGAACCAACCCGAAGAAGCAAACACCGGAAAGAAGCACACAACATAGTAAACAACCAACACATGAACATGGTATGATATGCGGGATGCGGGATGCGATGCATATGCATGATTGGACAAGGAATGCATGAACCTGGCCTCAACTTGGAAATCCAAGTGTGCCACTGGAAAGATGAGATGAAATCTCTTGAAAACGATATAAAGATCACCGGAATCGGAGTTACGGTTTGGAAATGGCGAGCAATTCAAATATGGCACCGGTCTGCGATTTACAGCAAGTAGCCATCTAAAAGCATCAAGATAATAATGCTACAGCACTCAAACATGGCAACAAAATACATGGAAGGAATACATTCATGATGCTTAACAAAAGATGAACACTGAGCTACGGCTAATCCATCCATTAACAGGTTCAAACAAGCATGGCAAAAGTGCATTTGGCAAACAGATTTCAGACTTAGTGAGATTAACACTTGTCTGGAATTTCAGATCAGGTAGCACACTTTGGAGCAACAAAACTATATGCTACAGGACCTGAACATGGCAAAGTAAAGCATGGCATGGAGATACTCAAAGAGCTTAACAAAAGTCCCTTAGTGACCTTGAGCCAAAAGGGATCAGAAAATACAATTGCAAACATGTGAACATGGCAAAAACACAATCAGATCACAGACTTAGTGAAAACTGGAGCATGCAAATTAGATATCAAGTAGGCATGTTTACGAGCTCGATGCACTCACTACAAAGCAAGTCATGACAAGCTAAGCATACACCCATCAAGAATACACAAAATGCAAGCTAGACATGGCAATAACAATAGCATAGCATGCACGGATCAACTACAACATCCTTGGCAAAATCGCTAACAAGTAGACAATCTACCCAGATTCACGAAGTAGCAAAAGTAGAGCTCGATTGACTCAAGCTAGGGTGCTCCATAATTGCAAACAAAGACATGGATGGATAGAGCACTACAAGATTAACAAAACATCCTTACTGATCATCCTCAAAAGAGGCACGGATCCCTAGGAAACAACATGAACATATGGCATATTGAGATAAACAGATCAAGGACTTAGTGGAAATGCCAAGTCCCTGAAATCAGCATTACCAAGTGCCTCACTTTGCAAGCTTGTGCTAGTCACCACACACGTCACAAAAATACATGGGTTGCACCGCTGGAAAGATGGCAAAACCCTTAACAAAACATATGTAGAGCTCAGGGGCATATCATGCACACAATAATCATGGCAAAAATGAAAAATAGCTAAAAGGAGCAGCAGATCTGACAATTATCTCAAGTAGCACTCTTCTAACAGCATTTCGGGCATCAAGATGAACTCAAATGAAAATGATGCAATGAGGTGAAATGATGTACTCTCTGAGACGAACATTTTGATATACTATATGCTCAAATCGGAGTTACGGATGCAAAGTTACGATGCTATGAACATGTGCATAATAATTAGGGTTTCGTGAGTAGAAAGTCAACCGAGGCAAACGGATCTCAGATCCAGATCGGGCCGGCACTGTTCATGCACGCAGCCCGAGGTACACCGGAGACGGATCTCTCCGGAAGGAAGGACGATCTCGCCGGAGGAGAGGGGCTTGCTGGAGCGGCTCGCCGGCCGGAGAGGAGGGCGGCGGAGGGCGGTGGCGCGGCGCTCGGCGGGCGCCGGCGAGGCCGCGCGGTGGAGACGGTGGCCGTGCGGCGGCCGGAGTTGGCGGGGTGGCGGTCGGCGTCGAAGGCCGGTGGAGGAGGCGGCGCCAAGGCACGCCGTGGCGGCGACGGGCGGTCGCGGGCGGGACGACCCGCGAGGAAGCGGCGGCGAGATCTGGGCCCGCGCGGGCCCCGGATGAGCTCCGCGGGCCGCGGCGGCGGTGGGAGGAGAGAGAGGGCGGCGGGGTGAGGTGGCGAGGCCGGATTGGCTGAGGGTGAGGGCGGACATGTCCGTTCGCCGGGCGGACATGTCCGGCAACGCGAGGAAGAGGGAGGCTAGGGTTCATCCGTGAAAATTTCGGGGATGGCCACATATTTATAGGTAGAGGGAGTTAGGGGACTCCAAATGAGGTGCGGTTTTCGGCCACGCGATCGTGATCGAACGACCAAGATGATGGAGGAGGGTTAGGTGGGTTTTGGGCCACTTTGGAAGGGTGTTGGGCTGCAACACACACGAGGCCTTTTCGGTCCCTCGGTTAACCGTCGGAGCATCAAACGAAGTCCAAATGGTACGAAACTTGACAGGCGGTCTACCAGTAGTAAACCAAGGCCGCTTGGCAAGTCTTGGTCCAATCCGGAAATGTTTAATCCCCACACACGAGAAGAAGGTAGAAATGACCACCGGAGGAGAACGGAGCGCCGGAATGCGAAACGGACAACGAGGAAAATGCTCGAATGCATGAGACGAACATGTATGCAAATGAAATGCACAAGATGACATGATATGCAATGCATGACATGCAAGCAATGACACGACAACAACAGCGAATAACTGGAGGACACCTGGCACATCGGTCTTGGGGCGTTACAACACTCCAACACTACGAGAGGATCTCATCCCGAGATCTAGAATGGCACCGGAGGGAAAACGGAAGAGAAAGAGAAGAGGTAACACTAAGTTGCTTCTTTGACAAACGAGTGAAAATCCAAGAACCTTGGAAAGGTTAAGCCATTTCAAGAAAAGAATGCAACGGAGATGAACGAAGTTGAAAACACTCCGTTAGAAAAGAGGAACAAGGGAGAACAAATTCGGGCAGCACTCCGGTTGAAACGGAAGTCAACAACTTGATAAAATGAAAAGAACTTGAGAAAAAGGGCACAACACTCCGGTTAGATGGATAAGCACAGGAAAGAACATGATCTTAGATGAAACGAGATGATGGTTGAAGAAAACAACATCGCAATGCCTCCGGAACAAAAGTAAGAATGGAATGGGATGAACGAAGGAAAACAAGCTCTCGAGGTAGCACGCTTACAACAAATGCTAGAACGGAGTTGTTGGAAAACCCACAACGAAAAGAATAAGCTTGATATGGTCTTATGGAATACATCTCGAATTATGAGATGACAACTTGCCACTCACGGAAAAAGAATTGGATTGATATGAACAAATTGGCGAGAAAATATATCGCACCGGAAAGGATAAATGAAGAACTTTGATCAATTATAAGCACCATAATAGCAACAAACCTTAGAGAAGGCTTTAGGTGAAATATAACCCAAGATAATAGCAATGAAGAGATTGATGGATTTAAAATATCTCGTTCATGACAACATGTGAATCATGAAACATGAATTCAAATTATCAAGAATGACATAATACCACCTCCAAAGATAAGGAAGAACAATTGCACTCCGGATTACAAAATGAAGAATGATTGAGCTCCTTAGAAAAGAATGTTGATGAACGCTTCGAGAAGGAAATAAAACCTCGATGAACCATCATGTAGAACATCCATGAGGAACTCCGGTAAACAAAATGATGATAAAAGCAAGAGAAGTTGAAAACACAAGGTGAATCCTTGTAATGATTTAGATGAATCTCCGTGGTGATATAATTGCAAGAGGTAGGAACTCCGGGACAAAGATAAGATGAACAATTGAGATCAAGAATTTTGATGAACCTCCGGAATAGGGAATTAAATCACTTGGATGAAACAAAGAATAAGAATTACGTTGTGCGCATCCTTCACCAATTAAATTGATGACAATCAACGGATTTGGCATACTACTTATTCTCATAGAAAGGATTAAGATAGATAATGTGCAAACTTGAAGAGGCCTTCGATGAACCACCGGTAGGATTTGAAAGAACGGAAGTATGATAATGTGAGAAGAGGAATCTTGAACAAACCACCGTAAGAATTGAAAATGAACGAAGAAAAAATAAAGAAACACCGGGAAGAATTAGCAAACGAATGAGGATGCTTGAGAGAATTTAGATACATGAGAACGAAGAGATCATGAATTGATTAGAGAATATTTGAATGATGCACCGGTAAGATTAGGAGGACGATAACTGAAAGCTGGGAATGAATAAACCTGAATTGATGGACTCTAGATAACAAACTGAGAAGACTCTTGAATTACTCCGGATAGGTGAAAAGAATTCTCACGGTCAAAACAATTACGAGAGGATGGCAACAAGCTAGAATCACGAATCTTGAAGAGAATGGAGCAAGATATGGAGGAAAAATTCTTCTTCGGTATTCAGAATCTGAGAATTACGACGAGAAACACCACCATGAATTGTTGAGATACTCCGAAATGATAAATAGAAAGGTTGAACCAACGATGAAAAGAATTTGACAGATCTTGGAGAAAGACATGTGACTGATGATAATCCATTCTTACGTCAAACTTTAGAAAATTAGAGAAAATCTCCGGTTAAATTAGAAGAGTCGGGTAAGATCCTGGGAAAAGACCTGCGGGTTAGGGCCCACTCAAAAGAAACACCGTTGAAATGATTTAAAAGAGAGGTTGCACCGGTTGAATTAAATGACTTGAATGAGGTGACATCCTCGAAAGATCTTGAACGAAAGCAGAGTGGAAAACAGGAATCTTTTGAGATATCTTCGGCACTCCGAAACAATAGAATAGCGAGAGGTGAATGATAAAGAGGTGTACCGGTAAGAAAAGGTATTGAAACGAGGAAAAAGGATATGATCCACAAAGCTTGACTTGAATCCACGGTAGAAGAAAAAAGAATGAATAATGGTGAACTAGAAACTCCGTTAAAATGTTCATGAGCATCACCGGGTAAGAACATTGATTGAAAAGAAAGAAGAGGCTTCACATGGATAAGATGGATAGTTCATTAAGAAATCTTAGTCCTTGAAGAAAAAAGGGTGGGTGGGCGGGAAAAACAAAGGCAACTTGGAGAAGGATGAAACAAACACCGTTGAGAAGAAGTGATAATTGATCTCGCGGAAATTGAAATGATCGGATCCACTTGAATTGAAACACACCGGTTGAAAAGGAGTGACATGACAATCTCGATTATCGAGAAGGATTAGTATTCACATCGGAGTATGAGAACACCATTTGGGGAAGGTATGGAATCAACATTAGACATTGAAGCAACTCGAATACCACAACTAAAAACAAAACAAAGGATTGGCTTGCAGAATAAGCCAGAACAAACATATGATAGAGATTTCGTCCGAAGTTTTCGTGGTGGGGCCTACACGGGCTCGATCGTACAACACCATCATGTACAAGGCAGTGCACATGACATACGAAGCATCCCCGAGTCGGCATAGCCAAGGACTCTTTAAGACACAATGAGACCACTGTAAAACCGACCGTGAATAGGCGGACCACTAGACGTCGAACCCCAATTTCATATCATACATCTGTGGGAAAGATATCCTAAGAGCTACTTGAATTCCCACCTATGAAACTCCCGAACCTTTCCGGTTATGCAATCAGATGTTGGGGATACAGGGGAAGCATAATATCTCACCCAAAACTAGCAAATCCTACATCCAGCTGTATCCATCCTTCAACACATAACCAAGAAACCTTCGGAAATCTTCTACCTCAACCTTCGAAAAGCATCCGTTATACAAGTTATGGCAATACTCCCGAACTCCCGCCCCGGTACTGGGTGGCGTCGAGGTTATCTCACCAACGAACTGCATAAAAGATATTTTCGATGTCGGCATACTAAACTCAGGTATTCCAGAACTGCAACGATAAAATTATGACGACAACACCTCGGAGCTCAACTCCCCGGGACACTTCCACAAAACCCCTGACAGGAGGCACCAAGACAATGTTCTCGTCATAAAACCATCGGAACGATTCCAAGATACCCGCGTGATCCTAAAAAAATTTAGTGAAATTTGAGAAGAGAAGAGTCAAAACTCTACGACAGGATGCCTTACCAGAGCGATGAGGAGACTGGGGAGTAAAAAGAATTCCTAAACTCTCCGATATATAATTCCTAAACGACTCAAAACATTTTTCTAGACTCAACAACGGCAGCTAATTCAATCAAGCAGTGGGGCTCCTAAGGTCGGGGAAGGCTCTGATAACAACTTGTAACGCCCTCGATGCGGCTATATCTCCCACGTGTCGAAGCACGACTTAGAGGCATAACCGCATTGAAAGCAATGTTGCAAGAGAGGTAATCTTCACACAACCCATGTAATACATAAGGGAAAGAGATACATAGTTGGCTTACAATCACCACTTCACACAATACATGAATAAAGCATTACAACATCCAAATACAATCAAGGTCCGACTACGGAACCAAAATAAAGAAGAACCCCAAATGCGACAAAGGTCCCCGATCGACCCCAACTGGGCTCCACTACTGATCAACTAGAACGAAGCAACACAAAGGACAAGATCTTCATCGAGCTCCTCCTGAGCTTGGTTGCGCCATCTACACGGTCTCATTGGCACCTGCAAGCTGGTTTTGGAAGTATCTGTGAGCCACAGGGACTCAGCAATCTCACACCCTCGCGATCAAGACTATTTAAGCTTATGGGTAAGGTAAAGGTATGAGGTGGAGCTGCAGCAAGCGACTAGCATATATGGTGGCTAACATACGCAAATGAGAGCGAGAAGAGAAGGCAAAGCACGGTCGATAAAAGTATGATCAAGAAGTGATCCTATAGCAACCTACGCCAAGCATAACTCCAACACCGTGTTCACTTCCCGGACTCCACCGGAAAGAGACCATCACGGTTACACACGCGGTTGATGTATTTTAATTAAGGTCAACTTCAGGTTTTCTACAACCAGACGTTAACAAATTCCCATCTGCCCATAACCGCGGGCACGGCTTTCAAAAGTTCAAATCCCTGCAGGGGTGTCCCAACTTAGCCCATGACAAGCTCTCAGGGTCAACGAAGGAATAGACCTCCTCCCGAGACATTCCGATCAGACTCGGTATCCCGGTTCTTCAAGACATCCTCGATAATGGTAAAACAAGTCCAGCAAGACCACCCGATGCGCCGACATCCCGATAGGAGCTGCACATATCTCGTTCTCAGGGCAACACCGGATAAGCAATCCGTACAACTAAAACCAGCCCTCGAGTTTCCCCGAGGTGGCGCTGCAAGGGGCTCTAGTTTGGACCAACACTTAGACAAGCACTGGCTCGGGGGGGTTAAAATAAAGATGACCCTCGGGATGCGCGACTCCCAAGGGAAAAAAAAGGCTAGGTGGCAAGTGGTAAAACCAAGGTTGGGCCTTGCTGGAGGAGTTTTATTCAAAGCGAACTGTCAAGGGGTTCCCATTATAACCCAACCGCGTAAGGAACGCAAAATCCAGGAACATAACACCGATATGACGGAAACTAGGGCGGCAAGAGTGGAACAAAACACCAGGCATAAGGCCGAGCCTTCCACCCTTTACCAAGTATATAGATGCATTAATTAAATAAGATATATTGTGATATCCCAGCAAGTAAACAATGTTCCAACAAGGAACGATCTCCATGTTCCAACAAGGAACAAACTTCAATCTTCACCTACAACTAACAACGCTATAAGAGGGGCTGAGCAAAGCGGTAACATAGCCAATCAACGGTTTGCTAGGACAAGGTGGGTTAGGGGCTTGGTTCAACAATATGGGAGGCATGAAAAGCAAGTGGTAGGTATCGCAGCATAGGCATAGCAAAAGAGCGAGCATCTAGCAAAGCAAAGATAGAAGTGATTTCGAGGGTATGGTCATCTTGCCTAAAATCCCGCAAGGAAGAAGAACGGGTCCATGAAGAAGACAAACGGGCGTAGAAGAACGGGTCCTCACAAACGCGATGATACCAGAACCAACCCGAAGAAGCAAACACCGGAAAGAAGCACACAACATAGTAAACAACCAACACATGAACATGGTATGATATGCGGGATGCGGGATGCGATGCATATGCATGATTGGACAAGGAATGCATGAACCTGGCCTCAACTTGGAAATTCAAGTGTTCCACTGGAAAGATGAGATGAAATCGCTTGAAAACAATATAAAGATCACCGGAATCGGAGTTATGGTTTGGAAATGGCGAGCAATTCAAATATGGCACCGGTCTGCGATTTACAGCAAGTAGCCATCTAAAAGCATCAAGATAATAATGCTACAGCACTCAAACATGGCAACAAAATACATGGCAGGAATATATTCATGATGCTTAACAAAAGATGAACACTGAGCTACGGCTAATCCATCCATTAACAGGTTCAAACAAGCATGGCAAAAGTGCATTTGACAAACAGATTTCAGACTTAGTGAGATTAACACTTGTCTGGAATTTCAGATCAGGTAGCACACTTTGGAGCAACAAAACTATATGCTACAGGACCTGAACATGGTAAAGTAAAGCATTGCATGGAGCTACTCAAAGAGCTTAACAAAAGTCCCTTAGTGACCTTGAGGCAAAAGGGATCAGAAAATACAATTGCAAGCATATGAACGTGGCAAAAACACAATCAGATCATAGACTTAGTGAAAACTGGAGCATGCAAATTAGATATCAAGTAGGCATGTTTACGAGCTCGATGCACTCACTATAAAGCAAGTCATGACAAGCTAAGCATACACCCATCAAGAATACACAAAATGCAAGCTAGACATGGCAGTAACAATAGCATAGCATGCACGGATCAACTACAACATCCTCGGCAAAATCGCTAACAAGTAGACAATCTGACCAGATTCACGAAGTAGCAAAAGTAGAGCTCGATTGACTCAAGCTAGGGTGCTCCATAATTGCAAATAAAGACATGGATGGATAGAGCACTACAAGATTAACAAAACATCCTTACTGATCATCCTCAAAAGAGGCACGGATCCCTAGGAAACAACATGAACATATGGCATATTGAGATAAACAGGTCAAGGACTTGGTGGAAATGCTAAGTCCCTGAAATCAGCATTACCAAGTGCCTCACTTTGCAAGCTTGTGATAGTCACCACACACGTCACAAAAATACATGGGTTGCACCGTTGGAAAGATGGCAAAACCCTTAACAAAACATATGTAGAGCTCAGGGGCATATCATGCACACAATAATCATGGCAAAAATGAAAAATAGCTAAAAGGAGCAGCAGATCTGACAATTATCTCAAGTAGCACTCTTCTAACAGCATTTCGGGCATCAAGATGAACTCAAATGAAAATGATGCAATGAGGTGAAATGATGTACTCTCTGAGACGAACATTTTGATATGCTATATGCTCAAATCGGAGTTACGGATGCAAAGTTACGATGCTATGAACATGTGCATAATAATTAGGGTTTCGTGAGTAGAAAGTCAACCGAGGCAAACGGATCTCAGATCCAGATCGGGCCGGCACTGTTCATGCATGCAGCCCGAGGTACGCCGGAGACGGATCTCGCCGGAAGGAAGGACGATCTCGCCGGAGGAGAGGGGCTTGCTGGAGCGGCTCGCCGGCCGGAGAGGAGGGCGGTGGCGCGGCGCCCGGCGGGCGCCGGCCAGGCCGCGCGGTGGAGACGGTGGCCGGGCGGCGGCCGGAGTTGGCGGGGCGGCGGTCGGTGTCGAAGGCCGGTGGAGGAGGCGGCAGCGAGGCGCGCCGTGGCGGCGACGGGCGGTCGCGGGCGGGACGACCCGCGGGGAAGCGGCGGCGAAATCTGTGCCCGCACGGGCCCCGGATGGGCTCCGCGGGCCACGGCGGCGGTGGGAGGAGAGAGAGGGTGGCGGGGTGAGGTGGCGAGGCCGGATTGGCTGAGAGTGAGGGCGGACACGTCCGGTCGCCGGGCGGACATGTCCGGCGACGCGAGGAAGAGGGAGGCTAGGGTTCATCCGCGAAAAATTCGGGGATGGCCACATATTTATAGGTAGAGGGAGCTAGGAGAGTCCAAATGAGGTGCGGTTTTCGGCCACGCGATCGTGATCGAACGACCGAGATGATGGAGGAGGTTTAGGTGGGTTTTGGGCCACTTTGGAAGGGTGTTGGGCTGCAACACACACGAGGCCTTTTCGGTCCCTCGGTTAACTGTTGGAGCATCAAACGAAGTCCAAATGGTACGAAACTTGACAGGCGGTCTACCAGTAGTAAACCAAGGCCGCTTGGCAAGTCTCGGTCCAATCTGGAAATGTTTAATCCCCACACACGAGAAGAAGGTAGAAATGACCACTGGAGGAGAACGGAGCGCCGGAATGCGAAACGGACAACGAGGAAAATGCTCGGATGCATGAGACGAACACGTATGCAAATGAAATGCACAAGATGACATGATATGCGATGCATGACACGCAAGCAATGACACGACAACAACAGTGAATAACTGGAGGACACCTGGCACATCGGTCTCGGGGCGTTACAACAGTACATGTAACAGTACAGCTCTGAAGATGGATTGGTGGCAGGTGGCTGCGGCGGCCTTATACCCGGCAGGCGTCCTGATTGAGGAGTGCGCTGTACTGGTAGGTGCCTTATACCCGGCAGGCGTCCTGATTGAGGAGTGCGCTGGACTGGTAGGTGCCCCATACCCGGCAGACGCTCTAGTTGGGACCTCTGGTCTTAGGTGTTTAGATTTGGCTGCGATGTCTGTTTGGTATTAGGCTTAGACTATCTGCGCCCCTTCATCGATTGAATAGGTGTAGCGACAGTTTATTGCTTAGACGGTGGCTTTAGTCTTGCTGTTGTATGGCTTTATAAGGTCTTGTGAGAATAATTAATAAAGTGGCCATATGCATCGCCCAGATACAGAGACCGGGGGTATCCTCCTTTTCTAAGAGAAGAAATGAAACAGTGCAGGCCTTCTTTTCACCCATCGCTCTCAAACCCTCCCTCCCTCTCGGCTCATAGCATGGTGGCTGCAACACGACGTCATACCCTGTCCTCCCCCTCGCACACTGTAGGACCGAATGGCATGTCGAACATGGATTGAGTGCCGCCTTTCCTCCTTCCTTTTTTTCAAAAAGGGGACTCCCCGGCCTCTGCATCAGAACAATGCATACGGCCATCTTATTAAATCAAATAAATAAGTTTCAACAAGGTCTCAAAGTCTCCAACTGAAAAGTGAAAAAAGCTCACACAGAGCCAAAAAGGCTAGAAACACAAACTAGCCAAATAAAGGACGCCACAACCGGCTGGCAAAAGAGAGATAGGTAAACTAATTGCCTATCCTATTACATGATCGCCATCCAAACTGGTTGAAGATATCCTGAGCTACCATCTTCCAGCGGATAGATCCAGTAACCAAACGCTCCCTGGCCTCCATCGGAGTGAGTAGCGACCACGAACGGATCAACGCCGTGGCTCTGGAAATAACCTGCAAAAAATGAATGTGTGTTGTCTTGTTAAAAACCAAATCATTTCTGCAATTCCATAGCGCCCACACCAAGGCACAAACTCCTACACAAATATTTCTCGCTAACTCGGGCTTTACCCCGTTAAGCCATGTTCCAAATAACGTGTTGACTGAACTCGGTGGAGTAATATTAAAAGCAATATGGATCGTCCTCCATAAAACTTTAGCTAGCAGGCAATCAAGAAAAAGGTGTTTGATCGTCTCATCCCGATCACAGAAACTATACCTAGTAGGTCCTGTCCAATTACGCTTTGTCAAGTTGTCCTTGGTTAAAATAACTTGTTTATGGAGAAACCACGTAAACACTTTGATTTTCAAAGGGACTTTGACAGCCCAAACATGTTTGGAACTAGGGGGTCGAACTTGAATTGATAACATCAACATACATTGATTTAACAGTAAAAACTCCAAACCTAGTAAGCTTCCAACGTAATTCATCGGGTTGTTGGGAAAGCTGAATGTCCATCAGTCTACTTACTAGATGTAGCCATTCTTCCCAACGATTACCCACTAATGCCCTTCTTAACTGAATATTAAGGGGGTCGATTGTAATACCGTTGCAACAAAAATCTCACGTCTTTGAACAATACGATAGAAAGACGGGTATTGGATGGCTAAGGATGCCTCTCCGAGCCAAGTATCCTCCCAGAATCGCGTAATGACACCGTCACCAACAATAAACTTTGTCCTATTAAACAAGGAAAGCTTTACTTTCATAAGCCCTTTCCAAAAGGGTGAATCAGTCGGTCTTACTGTCACCTGGGACAAAGTTTTGGTTTGAAGATACTTGCTACGGAGGATTTGTGCCCAAGTGGCGTCAGTCCCACTTGATAACTTCCAAAACCACTTGCTGAGAAGACATATGTTCTTAACTTCAAGATTCCCAATACCAAGACCCCCTTGGTCTTTCGGTCTATAGATGATATCCCATTTGGCTAAACGGTATTTTCTTTTTAGCTCATCACCCTGCCAAAAGAAACGCGATCGATAGAAGTCCAGTCTTTTCCTAACTCCAACTGGGACTTCGAAGAAAGACAAAAGTAACATAGGCATACTCGTGAGAATCGAATTTATCAGGATTAATTGGCCTCCGTATGACATGAGCTTGCCCTTCCAGCAACTCAGTTTCTTTTCAAATCGATCCTCGATGCACTTCCACTCTCTGTTTGTCAGCTTACGATGGTGGATTGGTATTCCTAAGTAGGTTAAAGGCAAAGCCCCCAAATCACACCCAAACAATTGCCTATAAGCCTCTTGTTCATCATTGGCTCTACCAAAGTAGAACAACTCGCTTTTGTGAAAGTTAATTTTTAACCCAGTCAATTGTTCAAATAAGCATAACACCAGCTTCATATTTCTTGCTTTTGCCAAGTCATGCTCCATAAAGATGATTGTATCATCGGCGTACTGGAGGATGGACACACCGCTATCAACGAGATGAGGTACCAGGCCACCCACTTGACCAGCCTCCTTAGCCCTTCCTATCATAATTGCCAACATATCCACTACAATGTTGAACAGGATAGGGGACATCGGATCTCCTTGTCTCAGGCCCTTTTGTGTCTGGAAATAATGATCGATCTCGTCATTCACTTTCATTCCAACACTCCCTTTTTGCGTATATGATTCAACCTGGCGTCGCCAGATTTCATCAAAGCCTTTCATACGCAACGCCTGTTGTAGGAATGGCTATTTTACTTTATCGTACGCTTTCTCGAAATCCACCTTAAAGATAACTCCATCCAATTTTTTCGAGTGGATTTCATGGAGCGTTTCATGCAGGACCACCACCCCTTCTAGGATGTTTCTGTACGGCATGAAAGCAGTTTGGGAATGCTGCACCACAGAATGCGCAAGCTGTGTGAGTCGATTAATCCCAACCTTGGTGAAAATTTTGAAACAAACATTGAGAAGGCAGATCGGCCTAAACTGCTCGATTCTCACAGCATCCATTTTCTTAAGAAGCAGTGTTATTGTTCCAAAATTTAAGTGAAATAACTGAAGCTGTCCAAAGAAAAGATCATGGAACATTGGAAGTAAATCCCCCTTAATAATGTGCCAACATCTTTTGTAAAACTCCGCCGGGAATCCATCAGGTCCGTGAGCCTTATTGTTTTTCATCTGCGCTATAGCATCAAACACCTCCTTCTCCGAGAATGGGGCAACCATAATATCATTATCATTAGCAGTTAGTTGAGGCACATCCTCAATCCTGGACTCATCAAGGGATACACAACTATCCTCCGGAGGTCCAAATAACTGCTTATAATACTCGGTGATGTAAATTTTTAGGTTGTCCTGCCCCACAATCGTTCCTTCATCTTGCTCAAGCTGAAAGATTCTCTTCTTTCTGTGCTTGCCATTAGCAATAAAGTGAAAGAATTGAGTGTTTGCGTCCCCCTGGACCACTCTGCGAACCTTAGCCCGCAACGCCCACTTCAATTCTTCTTCGCGGAGAAGTTCTTTCAACCTCATCTCCGCATCTTTCTTAATCTGGAGCTCTGCAGATTGCAAAATCATGGATTCGGCTTTTATATCTAGGGACTGAATCAGAGAAATGAGCCTTTACTTTTCAATTTTATAAATCCCACTAAGGTGTTTAGCCCATCCCCGTAGGAAACTTCTCAAATGCCTAATCTTGTTTTGCCAACGCTGGACAGAAGTCGTACCTCCTACATCTTTAGCCCATTCCCTGGCAACCAGATCCAAGAAACCTTCTCGTTCAAACCATGCAAGTTCGAAAGAAAAGGTGTTTTTGTTTCCCACGTGGTTTGGCTCACCTGAGTCCATGAATAAAGGTGTGTGATCCAAGATTCCGCGCGAGAGAGCCTGGACCGTTACGAGAGGGAACTTCTGTTCCCACTCGACACTCGCGAGAACTCGATCCAGCTTCTCATACGTCGGGTTTGGCAAAGTGTTAGCCCAGGTAAACTTTCTACCGGAAAGCTCTATCTCTCTCAGATCCAAGCTTTCAATAATGGTATTGAACATAAACGACCATCTGCCGTCAAAATTATCGTTATTCTTTTCCTCTCTCCTCCTTATAATGTTGAAGTCACCCCCAACCAAAATGGGGAGCTGCTCGGATCCGCATATTCGAACCAGGTCCGCCAAAAACTCCGGTTTAAGCTCGGGTTGTGCGGCACCATACACCACCACCAGAGCCCAGTTAAACCCATCAGCTTTGGACCTGACCCGAAATTTAACCGCGAAGTCACCCATCACTACACTTCGGACTTCCAGTGAATCGCATCTCACTCCAAGGAAGATCCCACCCGATCTTCCTCGTGGAGGAAGCCAATGCCAATCAAAATCGACACCACTCGATAAAGTGTTGAGAAACTGGGGTGCAAAATTATCCCTACCAGTTTCTGAGAGAGCAATGAAATCTAATCGATGCTCAAGAGATGCCTCAGCAAGAAACCTTCTTTTAGCCAAGTCCTTCAGACCTCTGCTATTCCAAAAGATTCCTTTCATATGTCATCATGAAATTTTTTGGCCGTTCG
This sequence comes from Triticum urartu, assembly GCF_056163025.1. NCBI lineage: Eukaryota > Viridiplantae > Streptophyta > Magnoliopsida > Poales > Poaceae > Triticum > Triticum urartu. The sequence goes on along the minus strand of NC_141873.1, from coordinate 272,264,031 downwards.
AATCCTAGCACTCCTACGAACCGCGGAAGCGGGATAAACCTTCCGCTTCCACTTATGCTTGGGTTTACTATGGTCCTCCATCCGGTCCTCATAACCGAGGTCAGTTGGTCTTGCTACTACATCCTCTAGAATTACATCCTCTTCCTCAGATTCAAGAGTGGATGGTGCAAGATCCGCACAAAAATTATCAAGCACTCTTACCCCCAACGCATCAATCTCTACATCATTCATAGGTTTTACTGCTGCTAGGTTTCGAAATGTTTCTAAAGCGCGTTCCGCTTCCAAATCTAGGAGATCATTAACCGAGTTAGAAATTTCACTATTAGTACTCCCTAGCGAAACTCCTAATTGGTTGGCATTATTAATAATCTCATCTTTAGAAAAATGCAATATAGAATTAGACATGTTGACTGACATACCAGTAGTGACCTCAATGTCACGAAGCTTGGCCGCCCTCATAGCGCACCTCTACTGCATGTCATCAACCTTCGGGTGGTCCTGGAGACGAGAACTCATCCGTCGCCCCGCAGAGACCAGGTCGGGGATCCCACCAAAGTCAATGACCTCCTCCCGAGTAATACCTCGCGCTAAAGAATCAGCCAAGGATACCGGAGGAGGCGGCAGAGGGCTCCCAAGCCCCACGGACGGGAAGCCGGGGGAGGGAGGCGCGGGCGCCGCCTGCCCGAACACTCCCCCCGCCCCAACCCTCTGGCCTGAGGGCGTTGCTGTCCTGACTGCCGAAGGAGAAGGAGGGGTCGAGGCCACCTGCCCTAGACCCCACCCAGCACCACTGGAGATGTGGCCACTCTAGCCACCACCGTAGGAGAAGGAACCGGGTCCACTTGACCCAGACGGCCTCCCCCACGGCCGGCCGGCGTCGGCGTCTCCGGCGCCAGGATAGGAGGAGAAGAGGTCGAGGCCACCTGCCCGGGAATCCGCCCCTCCCCCCAGGCACAAGCTCCGAAGCAGAAGACATCTCCTGGCACGTGACCACTGGGGAAGCGGGGGAAAGCGAAACCACCCGAGGCTCCACCTCCCTACCCCCCACCAAGGTCGTCGCCGAGTGCGTCCCCATCAAGCCTCCCACCACAGGACTATCAGCAGCATCAAACTCCAACACCGGAAGCGTGCACTCAAAAACATCATCAGATTCCACCCGGTCGCTCCAAAGTCTGGGAGGGGCAGACGCTGGCTCAAAGGACCCAAACCGCAAAGTACTCATCGGCACCGACGGAGCTAGGGCCGGCTCTACCCCGGGCCCATCCCCGGGCAACTGAGCAACAGGTCCCGATCCATTTGACCTCTCTCGTCCAGCCTCATCAGTCGGTTCCCCACTAGCACCCGTGTTGTCATCACCCTCGTGCATATCCACATCAGTCCCATTAACCGCCTCAGCAAACAACTCTGTATCCTAACTCAATCTCAAGAGGAAACACCTCTCCCCTATAAGTCCAGTTGACCACATCCGGGACGAACTCAATGTCCAGAACACTCACTAGGAGTCGGGCCACCCCATGGGCGCGGGTGAAAGCCATATCCACTTTCTTAGTTTTTCCAACCATAATACCCAGACTAGCCACAACTCGAGCATCCGTCAAAGGCTCAGAGGGAGCCCTGGAAAACCGCAGCCACACCTGAGTGAGGGGCTTTCCCTTAGGCTCCACCTTCTTCCACTCGTGAAATTCCAGAATGCATTTAGTACCAGGGACCTTGCACAACCCAAAGCTCAGCAACCTCTGCAAATCATCCACCGTTGGGAATTCAACCCTAAACACACTGTCCTCAATATGGACAAGCTCCCACTAAAAATCACCTGGAGCCAGTTCCTGAAGTCTCTGCACAATCTGAGCCTCAGAAACCACTCCCTAGGTAGCTTTCACAATTCCAGTAGTCAAGCTCTGCATCTCTACCAGAATCTCTCTCGCAGCCGGGGACTCAAAGAACATCAGCTCAGCACAATATACTCCATACATTGTAAGAGCCGGAACCTGATCACGCAGAAGCGGGAAATCCCCCGTGGCATGTGCTGTCTTACCACACGAATCGCATAGCTCCGCCACGCACTCAGCAATGAAGTGACCCTTCTCACCACATCGATAGCATAGCATCTTCTCCTTCTTACGCGCCCACTTGGACGCTCTCTCAGACTCTGTCCTGTCACCTGCCTCAACAGAAACACCAGTAGCAGGAACCTCCACGTTGGCCAATGCTGTCACTACCTCCATCGCCTGGCTAGGCAGTTCGGTTGACTGAACGGGATCGGCCGCCACATCAGTAGCCTGATGGTCAACAATGACCGGTGGCGGAGGCTGTCTGCGGTACCGACCACGACCACCACCACGACCACCACAATGACCACGGTAGCCACCTCTCTGCCGGTAGTCCGGGCCTGAAGCTCCCTCGACAAAACCACCCGGAGGGCCGAGAAATGGTCTCTCAGCAGCACCATCACTCTACCAGGCATAACCACGTCCACCTCCCATAGACGACGATCCACGGTGTTGGCCATCCCCATAAGCATCATATCCATCATCCCCCCACTGTCCTCGGGGCGGATCATTAGACTCTCCAGCAACCGCGTTCTGCCTCGTCTACGTTGGGCCCGATCATTTTTGCGTCGGCCTCGCGACGTAGTGCGGCGGTAGCGCAGCACGAGGCTGCGGCGGAGCAGCACCATGCCCCATAGCCACAGGTGTCGGTGGCCTCGGCGGAGCAACACCGCTCCCCGCAGTAGCATTAGCCGGCGTGGGAGGCCGTATTCCACCACGCCCGACCGCCGGCGACACCCCCGCCGTCAGCGCTGGTCGCGGGCCGAGCGGAGTTCCCCGTCCAGCATTCCCCGGGCCCTGAAGCGGCGGCCGAGAACCAAGGCCAGACCCGCCCCGACCCGAGGTGGCAACAGCAACGGGAGTCGGCGGTCTCTGGCCGTTCACTCCACCACCACGACCCACGGCAGTGGGATTTTGCACCGGCCAGCGCCGGCGGTCGCGGCGCACCCTGCACCGCGCCCCCGCGTCCAGCCCCAGCCGCCGGCAGCGTGGCAGTGGCGCGGGCGGTTCCCAGCAGCGTAGCCGCCCCACCGCGGCCAACCCCACCCGCGGCGGCGTTCTTGCCTGGCGGCGCGGTTGACCCGCGGCCAGCCATGGCCAGGAGGGAAGGGATGCGCCGAGCTCTACCAGCGCCACACGCACGGAACCCCGGCTTGCCGCGTCTCGGAACCCTAGACCGACTAGACGATGGCGAACACAGAGGAGAAGCGATCAAACGCGTGCATGGGGAGGCGCAGCATGGACGTATAGGGGTCGGGTTAGCCCTGGCCCGTCTATGCTCTGGCCCAACTCATCCAGAGCCGGCCCAACTGCTTGCGCTCCCAGCTCGTGGCCCAATAGGCAATTCAAACGCAGCGTCCGCTTAGCGGAGATCCCGATCGCCTGAACCACCGGCGATGATGCCACAGCCGCCGCCGGCGTCCTAGACGCGGTTGGCCGGCGCGCATTCTTCTTTCTCTTAACCGTGATCCACGATTCTGGCCTAATCAAATCAAAAAGAGTAAGATTTGGAAGACTTACCTTCGGGAGGGGACCTTTCCATGGTTTGATTGCCGTCGCCGCTGTTCTCCGGTGAACTACGCGACAGATCATTTCTTTCTTCTCTCCTGCGTGCAATCCAATTCTTGTCGGATCATCAGGTGGCAGAACACTATCGATCGTTGTTGCCACTTCATCTTCGTCGTACCCTGAATTAAAAAACTCACATATGAGATCTGACGGAGTCGGAGATGGTGGAGAACCCGCTGGGATCCCATCGCCGTCGTCGTCCGCATCCTCCTCATCCGGATCGGCAAGAGCCCAGAACCGGCCTCCGACTCGCCGGCCATCACCGGCGGCTAGGGACGGCGTAGTCGCGGCCGTGGCCCCGGTCGCCCGCCCAGTCGCCCGTTCGCCCATCCCTCGCCCTTCTCAACACCAATCTCCTTCTAGTTATGGTAGAGAGCGATCAATTAGTTTCCCCATTGTCTAGTGTATGAATAAGTTTGGATATAATATTAATAGGTGAGAAACCAATCAGCGACCTCTTTAAAAATGGGGGAGAATTTCACTTCCCCGGCCTCTTGTAACACCCATGATGCGGCTATATCTCCCACGTGTCGGAGCACGACTTAGAGGCATAACCACATTGTAGGCAATGTCGCAAGAGGGGTAATCTTTACACATCCCATGTACTGAACAAGAAAGAGGTACAGAGTTGGCTTACAATCGCCACTTCACACAATACATGAATATAGCATTACATCATCCAGATACAAACAAGGTCCGACTATGGAACCAAAATAAAAGAAGACCACCCCTAATGCTAGATCCCCGATCGCCCCGACTGGGCTCCACTACTAATCAACTGGAAACGAAACAACTCAACGCACACGATCTTCATCCAGCTCCTCCTTGAGCTCGGTTGCGTCACCTGCACGGTATCATCGGCACCTGCAAACTATTTTTGGAAGTAATCTGTGAGTCACGGGGACTCAGCAATCTCACACCCTCGCGATCAAGACTATTTAAGCTTATGGGTAGGGTAAAGGTATGAGGTGGAGCTGCAGCAAGCACTAGCATATATGATGGCTAACTTACGCAAATGAGAGCGAGAAGAGAAGGCAAAGCACGTTCGTGAACTAGAAGTGATCAAAAAGTGATCCTCAAACTACTTACGTTCAAGCATAACTCCAACGCCGTGTTCACTTTCCGGACTCCGCCGAGAAGAGACCATCACGGCTACACACACGGTTGATGCATTTTAATTAATTTAAGTGTCAAGTTCTCTATAACCGGACATTAACAAATTCCCATCTGCCCATAACCGCGGGCATGGCTTTTGAAAGTTCAAAACCCTGCAGGGGTGTCCCAACTTAGCCCATCACAAGCTCTCACGGTCAACGAAGGATATTCCTTCTCCCAGGACGGCCCGATCAGACTCGGAATCCCGGTTACAAGACATCTCGACAATGGTAAAACAAGTCCAGCAAAGCCACCCGGATGTGCCGACAAATCCCGATAGGAGCTGCACATATCTCATTCTCAGGGCACACCGGATTGCCCAAATTTCTGGTAGGCCAGCCCAGAGTTGCCCCTGGTGGCCACCGGCGGCTAACAAGTTGGACCAACACTCAGAGGAGCACTGGCCCGGGGGGGTAAAATAAAGATGACCCTTGGGCTCCGGAAACCCAAGGGAAAAGAAAAGGCTAGGTGGCAAATGGTAAAACCAAGGTTGGGCCTTGCTAGAGGAGTTTTATTCAAAGCGAACTGTCAAGGGGTCCCCATAACACCCAACCCCGTAAGGAACGCAAAATCAAGGAACATAACACCGGTATGACGGAAACTAGGGCGGCAAGAGTGGAACAAAACACCAGGCATAAGGCCGAGCCTTCCACCCTTTACCAAGTATATAGATGCATTAATTAAATAAGAGATATTGTGATATCCCAACAAATATCCATGTTCCAACATGGAACAAACTTCAATCTTCACCTGCAACTAACAACGCTATAAGAGGGGCTGAGCAAAGCGGTAACATAGCCAAACAACGGTTTGCTAGGACAAGGTGGGTTAGAGGTTTGACGTGGCAATATGGGAGGCATGATATAGCAAGTGGTAGGTATCGCAGCATAGCAAAAGAGCGAGCAACTAGCAAGCAAAGATAGAAGTGATTTCGAGGGTATGGTCATCTTGCCTGCAAAGTTCTCCGAGAAGACAAAAGCTTGATCCTCGTAAACGTACTCAACGGGTTCCTCGAACACGAACTCGTCCCCCAGCTCTACCCAAGGCAAAAACACAAGCAAAGGGGACAACAATCAACCACGGTGCAATGCGCAAGCAACATGATGCAAAACATGGCATGATATGCGGGACGTGATATGCAATGCATATGCATGCTCCGGAAGGAAAAGATTGAACCAGGCCTCAACTTGGCAAACCAATAGTGCCGCTGGAAAGATGAGGTGATTTCGGTCGAAATCGATATAAAGATCACCAGAAACGGATGCACGGTTAGCAAATGGCAAGCAAAACAATAATGGCACAAAGTTGCGATTAACAGCATGATGCCATCTAAATGCATCAAGAAAAATAAGCTATTGCACTCTAACATAGCAACAAAGCACATGGCAGTGATCTACTCAAGATGCTTGACAAAAGATGAACACTGAGCTACGGCTAATTCACACAATAGCAGGTTCAAGCAAGTATGGCAAAAGTGCAAAAGATAACAGCATCTCAGACTTAGTGAAAATAACAACATGTCAGGAATTAACATCAGGAAGCAATGTTTAGAGCAAGATATCAACATGCTACAGGATCATAACATGGCAAAGTAAGGCATGGCATGAAACTACTCAAAGCATATAACAAAAGTCCTTTACTGACCATAAGCCAAAAAGGATCAGAAGATATGATGGCACCCATGTAAACATAGCAAGTTTCGTTAACAGATTCAGACTTAGCAGAAAACTGGACATGGCATGAACAGAATTATGAAGGCATGTTTGCGAGCTCGATGCACTCACCACAAGGCATTTCATGACAAACTAAGCATACACCCAGCAAGAAGATATGATCAAGTAGCTAACCATGGCAAGAACAACCTCATAGCATGCATGGATCAACTACAACAACCTCGGCAAAATTGCTTAACACGTAAACAATCTACCAGGAACATTTATAGCAAAAGTAGAGCAATATTGAGTCATGCTAGGGTACTCCATAATTGCAAACAAAGACATGGATGGATAGAACATAACAATATCTCAAAATCATCCTTACTGAACATGCTCAAAAGAGGCATGGATCACACTGTAGCAACATAAATACATGGCATAAAAATAACATCAGGGAAATTACTTAGAAGAATTCTAAGTCCCTGAAATCAGCAACATCACGAGAGCTACTTTGCATGCTTGTTCTAGTCACCACATTGCTCACAAAAATACATGGTATACACCCCTGTAAAGAGGGCATGGCATAGCCCAAAACACATGTAGGGCTCAAGTTCATAGGAGGCACACAATAATCATGGCAAAAATGACAAATGCTCATAAACTGATAAGAATCAGGAACTAACATTTTATAGCACTCTTGCAACAGCATTTTAGGCATCAAGATGGACTCAAATGAACATGGTGCAATGGAATGAAATGAAGAGGACATCCAGATGAACAATTTGATATCGCATGCACGCAAAACGGAGCAGCGAGCACAAAGTTATGACATGATGAAGGAGGCATAAAAATAACATAGATCTGGGACTTAGTGGAAATTATACCCCTCCGAGAAGTCAACGGGATGGAGCGGTGCGGGACGAAGGAATCCGGGTCGGAGGACGCGCCGTTTGGATTGGTGAGGTGGTGGATCTGATCCACCCGCGGTGGATCCGGCCGGGACGAGCTCCGACGAGGAAATCCGGCGAGGGGTGGCTGGCGTGGCTGGCCGGAGTTGCCGGGGACTGCGCGGGACGGGCGGAGGAGGCCGGCGACGGGCGGCGCACGGCGGCGACGGAGGCGGAGGCGCGGCGATGGAGGCGGAGTTCCGGCGAAGAAGGACGACGACGAGAGGGCGGCGGTGGCCGGAGCACGGCGAGACGGCGGTGGGGCGCGGAAGGACGCGGGCAGGCGGCGGCGGCCGGATCCGGGCCCGAGCGGGCCTCACGCGGGCTCCGCGGGCCGCGACGCGGTGGGGAGGAGCTGGCGACCACGTGGCGCGAGGGGAGTGGACGACGGCGGCGCGGTGGTGAGGTGTTGGCCTCTCATTGGCCGGAGTGATGTGGCGGCGGGGGTGGACGCGTCCGGCGCGGATGGACATGTCCGGCGGCGCGGAGGGAGTTGGATCTAGGGTTTGTACTGCGTGAAATTTCGAGGGGAGACACATATTTATAGGTAGAGGGAGTTAGGATAGTCCAAATGAGGTGCGGTTTTCGGCCACGCGATCGTGATCGAACGACCGAGAGGATGGAGGGGGTTTGGATGGGTTTTTGGCCACTTTGTAGGGGTGTTGGGCTGCAACACAAACGAGGCATTTACGGTTCCCCGGTTAACCGTTGGAGTATCAAACGAAGTCCAAATGGCACGAAACTTGATAGGCGGTCTACCGGTAGTGAACCAAGGCCGCTTGGCAAATCTCGGTCCAATCCGAGAATGTTTAACACCCGCACACGAAAAGAGGCAAAAAAGGGGCGCCGGAGGGCATAGGAGCGCCGGATTGCAAAACGGACAACGGGGAAAATACTCGGATGCATGAGACGACCACGTATGCAAATGCGATGCACATGATGACATGATATGAAATGCATGACACGCAAACAAATGACAAGGCAACAACAGCGAATAACTGGAAGACACCTGGCGCAACGGTCTAGGGGCGTTACACCTCTGCACCAACTAGGGATGCATACAACCATTTTTGGTATGAGTACCAAGATAAACATGGTCCTCAGAATTTTTTTAAATGAGTATCAATATATTTTTTGATAAGTGGTTCCACCGCACACCAAACTTGATCCTTAATAAATGGAGGGAAACCCCAGTGCATCACCTGTCAATTCTAGGAATTGAACTCGGGTCGTTAGGCTGCACAACCGCCTTCCCTCCTTCCCTATCATGCGCCACCCAACACTGATGGGAGGCCGCCGCCTTGAGTTTTCATTGGCCTTGCTGCAGGTCAGAGGTGGTCGAGCTCGACCCGTGCGAAGGAAAGCCGCCGCCAGCTCCGTGAGGGTGGTTTTGGCGGCGTGCTGCCGGAGACGGGATGGTCGACGGGCAGGCCGCCGCGGGCAGGCCGCCGCGGGCAGGCTCCTCAACAAGTTGGCCAACACAATTCGGTTCTTAGCCATGTACTATATTGTCGAGAAGGCCAACTATGGCCACCCTCGGATGTTCATGGGGCACCACATCCTCTACAACGCAGTCATTAGTTGCTCCAATAATTTGGACTGATTCAGCCACAATTGTTTCATTCTCTTTGCTAACCACAACTACATGCTCCTGTAAATGTAAGTAATACTAAAGTTTTGTAGTTGAGATAATGCTATTTTTTCCCTATGTTCTGCTTAGTTTGCGACCATGGAACTACCGGTCTTAAAAGGTGTAAGCAAGCAAAAGAACCAGTGGAAAATGATAAAGCCATATGCTCATTTGACAGGGATGCAACAAACATGGCAAAAAAACTGAGTAGGAGATCATGAAGGATGATGCCAACGTAGGCCAAGTCAGGATGCCACTAAGATTGGTACAATAAATTTAGTAACTTCAAGTGTCCCCAAGTAAAAGCGGAGTACCGTGGGCGCTTAAAAAATGGTCAACACTAGCAAGTTAGTTTTTTATCTGTGCTTTACAAGTTATGTTTTTTATTCCTTCACAAATTCCATCTCTTCTACAAACCACTTTCATAAATTTTTAATCATGCCATAACATATATGCAATGACTACTTTGCAAGAAATGCAAGTTTTTCTCTTTATATCCTTCAAGATACTGCAATATGTGAGGTGAAACTTTTGTCTTTGTTCTCATGTGGAAAATTGAGTGTGCCACTGCATTACACTGTTATCAATTATTAACTTATTTCTTTATGACATCATCTTCATTAATGTTCCCAAGTAATCTTATATTCCATGTACTAACCAACATGGTTGTCCTTTAACATGGGATTTGTACTAGAAGTTCCCAGTTTGATATAGATTATTTTGAGCAACACTTACATTGAAATATAGTTTTGCAAAGAATTCTTCTGGAAAAGTATTGATTTTTTTCTGAATTTGAAGCCTGAAGTTCATCTATTTTAGTTCACCTGATCAACTAGGTCACCTATGTTTCGAGCTACGAGGCTTAATCGCATGGCCCCGTGGCTGATCGATCAGCATGCTACAGCCTGATTTACACACACAATGACACGGTGCAGGGTGAGCCTCCACATGTACTTACTGCTCAGGTTGTTTTTGTCATATGCAGGTTCAGAGCTTGTGATACGAATCAAAATGGTGAAGTTTCAAAAAGTTATGCTTTGTGCATGATGGCTCTCCTGTTTCTATGTTTATCTCTTTCAAATATTCTGATTGTGTTGCTTTTAGCATTTTTGGTTTGTCACTTGCTTTGTTACATATTTTTTTACTAACAATATGCATTTCATTGGAGTTTGATGGTTATTTCTAAAGTCTGAATTCTTCATTGTTGTTACTGTTCATATGATATTTGTTTGTCTAGAATTTTTGTTACTACTTAATGCATCTGAATATATGTGTTCAGACATGAGTATGATTCGAGATTAAAAATTACTCCCTCCGTCCCATAATATAATAACCTTTTTTACGCTATACTAGTGTCAAAAACATTTTTATATTATGGGACGAAAGGAGTACAATAAATCCAATGATGATACACACGCTTCAGTGTTTTTCACTTCAGTTATTATTCTTTTGCGGAATTGTTGATCACTTTAATTTGACTAGCCAACCTGAACGATGCTTTGTTCCGTACATTCTTCTGTAGAAATTTTAAATATGCATTTGCTAATAACTATTTTGCCCTCATAAGCTGCTCAGATGTTAATTTTCCTCATTGCTATGTACTACTCTGTTCCATAATGTAAGACGTTTTTGTAAGCTAGTTTAACTTACAAAAACGTCTTACATTGTGGAATGGAGGGAGTACCATATATGAGATTTTAGCAAGATATTACCATGTATGCTCCTTTTGATTTTCAACCGCGTGGGCAGGACATTATCTTCCAGAAAATGATCATCATGGAACTTCTTATTCACAGATTTTTCTGATGTAGTACAGACACGATACGTGTACCTCCTATAGTCCTATATCCTTTGCACATATCTTTTTCATTTTTATTTGATTCTGTTCTTAGGTTCCGAAAACTGTAATGCAAGTCTTTGAGTTTTCATGTCCATCTCTGTTTGCACATCAATATTGTGCATTTCTATAATAAACATAACTATCATGTTTTCTTTTCCAAGTGATTCAAACAGGCCCTCAATTCTATTTGTTTAACAAAATCAACACCAAAGATTCAAACGGGCTCTTCTATGGGCACAGCGTGTCGCCGCGCTTCAGCTTGCTAGTTTGTACAATTCGGCTCCTGCTCCAAGGTGTGAGACTTCTGATTCGTGCAGAGTTATACTTCCTCCGTCCAAAAAAAGTTTGCCCCAAATTTGTTCTTTAAATGGATGTATCTAGCATTAACTTGGTCTAGATACATTTATTTGAGGGACAATCTTTTTCAAACGGAGGAAATATCCACCTATGGATACCATCTTGATGATGCATTCATTTTTTCTCATGTTCGCAAATCTGATGCTGCTGTGGTTGCCCTTTCGCGGGTGTATGCCATACTGGGCACAGGAGAAGAGCTTTGAAGTGGTTCGCTTTGCCTCTAATCGTCTTTCTCGTCCAGCGCCTTCACTCTCCCGTGCAAGATAGCTCCGTGGGTGGTGGCATACATCAAGCATGCGGCCAGCGGATTCTCATCTTTGGTCTTCAAGCATGTTTAGCTCATGTGTTAGCTATAAAACTTGTATAAAGGGACAAATGCATTTTTGCCCTCAGTCGGAACCACCCCACAGATTTTGCCCTTACTTTTCATCTCTGTTCAATTTTACCCTTAGATTTGTCTCTAAGGTTGTCCGAGTGCCCTTTGACTATTTAACCAATACTATGAAAATTCATAACAAATTCATATAAAGATATCAAAAAGTTTAGAATGACATTATCTTTATGTGCATGTCATTTGCATTTAGAAAAAAAAATACCATTTAAACTACATGAGGTTATTAATGTTATAAACATTATTAAAAATAAGAAGGTATAAACAATACCCTTTTTCATGAATGAAAATTACAAACAAATCTAGGTAATGTTTTTTGAACATCCTAATATCTTTTTTGCATTCTTCAGAGTTCATATCAACTTGCTATGAATTTTCAAGTGACTTTGACTATTACTTTGAAACTTTGACTATTACTTTGAAACTTCATAACTTGATACGAACTCAGAACAATGAAAATAAGATATCATGATGTTCAGAAAACATCAAGTACATTTGCCTGCAATTTTTATTCCTATAAAAACTATTATTTGTACCTTTTTATTTTTAATAATGCTTATAAGATTAATAACCTCAAGTAGTTTAAACGGTACTTTTTCATGAATGCAAATGGCATGCACATAATGGTAATGTCATTTTGAACATTGTGATATCTTAGTTGTCATTTTGAACATTTTTGCATTTTTATGACTTCGTATGAATTTGTTATGAATTTTCAAAGTATTGGTCAAACGTTCAAAGGAGACTCCTCAGAGACAAATCTAAGGACGAAACTGAGCAAAGCCGAAAAGTAGCAAAACCCACGGGCTGGCACAACTAAAGGCAAAACTGTAATTGTCCCTTGTATAAACTATACTGGTCTGTGTGTTTTTCTTTCTAATACGAATTGCATCCAGGAGTCATTGTAACTTTGTTACTTAATCAGAAAAAACGCCGACGCTCACTAAAAAGAAGGCATGTCAAATTTTCGCAAACTTCTTGAATATGTTACGTAATAGTTCACTGTACAAATTATACAACAAGAGCTCTTTGGAGCTGTGAGTTTAACTGTCCCATAGGTATTCCCTCTGACTGTAAAGGGGAAAAAAAGACCTGAACCCCCCTGGATCTTGGAGGGGAGCAAGCAAAAGCCGGAAAAAAACCATGATTTACTCATCAGTCGTTACACGTTACCTTCTTCCCGTGGTTAGCATTCGCACTGGAACGTGGAGCTCGGAATACATCTGTTATCGGGGGCGATCTTTCGAACACCTATCTCACCGACTGCTCGGACTGCTTGAGGGGATATATGTATTCTGTCCATCAGGTTTACCTTGGGTGCCTCGAGAATCGCCTTTGGGGGTGACAATGCCCACTGCATTGCCCAGATAGCAAGAGGCCGCATGTATACCAGCGACCTGTAATGCCCATCTGTGGTCCATCCTTCCGGTGTTTGGAACCAATACCTGCAGTACCACAGGAAACTCGAGTGACATTCAGAACACATGGTTTGGCACGCACACTGATGCTGCAAATTGCTGGTGCAAAGTAACAGCTACCAACACTAGATAGATTATTATGGACTTCTTTTTTCTTTTCAAAAAGAGGGTAAAAACACCGACCTCTGCAATAGATTATTATGGATAGCAGCATAAGCAAGCAGTAATAGAATGAAGAAACAAACGGTAACTGAGCTTATGATTATGAAGGTGAAATGCTGCCAAACAATGTGAAAGGCAGCGCTTACCCGTATCCATCTTCTGACCAGCCGGCAAGAAATATTCCTTCCGCAGTGATAAAACCTTGATGCTCCATCCCATGGAGTAGCATGTTTGCTGCAACACCGTATGTAACACCAGTCCAGATTTCCCGAGACTGCATGCATGTCTCATCCACCTTTCCCTTGGGAGTCATACCATTTACAGCTCCCATCCGTCCTCCTTTTACCTTCATAACATTGAATTCAAATATTTTCTGCAGAGCACTTCTTATTTTGTGCTCATCAAAAATTGGGGGCAAGCCTGATGATGCGGCGTACCACTGTCCTGCGAGCTGATCAGCCTGAATGGACCGGCTATTGCTGCTTGTACCACTGTCATAATTGAAATAAGAACCATTCCATAACTTTGCCTCGTACACTGCTTTAGCTTTCATAAACTTCAGCTTGTACTTTTCAGCATATGGACGATCCCCAAGACGATGAGCCATTGTAGCAGCAGCTTGAAGTGCAGCAAGCCAGAGACCACCACAGTAGGCACTGATCCCGTGAACAGTCCAAGCATCATAGGTTTGATCAGGAAATCCATCATTCTCAATGAGACCATCACAATCGCGATCAAACTGATCCATGTAGTCCATTGCTGCACAGACTGCAGGCCATACATCTCTACCAAATGTCATATCACCTGTGGCAGCAAAGTCTCTGTACACCTGGAGTACAAACTTGGGATTTAGATCTTTCCATTTGCTTGTATCATGTATATTGTAGGCATTCATTTCGTGCCATGGATCATGCGTTCCTAGGTCATGAGGAACAGCACCTTTGACTTTACGGATTCCTGAGGTGCCATCAGCCAAAAATTTGACTCTCCGCCGATCTTCATACAGAACAGCATCAGCAAAATCGCGTTGAATACTCAGCTCTATCTTGGGGAATAAATCAAGGAGAGCAAAAGAAGCATAGAAATGCACATCATACGTGTTCCACATGATGTATTCCACTCCCTCCAGGTACAAGAATTTACCGACATTTTCAGGGCCATCCTTGGAAAGTAAATAAGGAATCGGTTCCTGCAACCTAAGTCCACTGGTTTGTTCAGGCATCTGTGATCCATGAACTGCTGTATACATTGACACGCTTCGCTCTTCACCATTAGGCAGGTCATCTCCATCAGAGACTTGCTCTGCTGCTGGCTTGACATGGTTATCTTTAACTGATTCTGATTTAGTGCCCTTCTTTGAATGTTTATGTTGGTAAGCAGGACTTGATTCACTAAACGCTGGAGGTTGACCATCTGCATCATCAGAAGGAAAGAACATATACATAAGGATGGGTACTACACATGGAAGGGGTAGGTGCTAAAAAGGAACTCTGGCAATTGCAATGTAACTTTGAGAATAAAAAGAATAATGCAACACAAAAGTAGGAGGAAACTATCCTCGTGACCGTAGTTTAAAGGGAAGACTAGAACAGTGAGTGAACCGGTCGAGAGACTGGCTCAATTGTTCGCTGGTTGGATCGCCAGCTAGGATGGTTCAATGCGGATAAAACCATCATATTTTCGTTGATATTTAAGCTAGTTCTAGAAAAAACTCAGGTTGCATGGGTACAAATAATATAAGCAGTACTTCACCAATAAATCACAAAACCAGCTCAGTGCAATTGCCGATTAAGGTCCAGAGTTCGAACCCCGCCTGATATACATCATTCAATTTTTTTAAAGTTCTCTGCAAAAATAGTCTTTTAATCTTATTGAACCGGACAAGATGTTGGTTCGGGTTTTTCAGTCGGAACGCCTGCCCGGTTCAGTTTTTGAAACTACGCTCGTGACATCCAGTTCTTATACTATGCTAGGCATAAAACCATTGAGAAGTATTGATACGACATACCTGTCCAAACAGTTCCCCCAGCTACCAGAAAATAAAGCTCGTTAAAAAGGGTGAACTTGTACCTGCAGATAAGACTTTCACTAGTCAAGATTTAGTTTTTGTGTAAGAGGAAGTTAAGACATCAGCTATCATTGTCTGAAGAAACAAAAATATATTATTGAGACAGAAGTACAGAGCTCCACTGGTCAAATAAATTATTGCGTTCAACCCATGCATAACAACACCCAGGTAGGGATCAGCAGGCCGCTACATGAATTAGAATAAGCTTACACAGAATGAGTTAGATGCATTCAACAATGGTAACAGACAAAGGTCGAAACAATCATATGTGATGCCTAGAACAATAGAGGAATGATAAGACAAATCTGCCAGATGACCTGAGTGTGGGATTGGGTACATATAGATTTAAGTGAGAGTTGAGAGAATAACTAGGAGACAACAGGTTGATTCTTCTTGCTTGTCTCAAAACATAAACAAAACTGCAGCCTTATATAGTGAATGTCCATGCCTTTGACTCTCCTGGTCATGGTTCTAGATATTGGGTGCATCGGTCAATATTGCAGTATCGGTTGGCTGCCGATATTGTGCATCGGCCGATATATCCGTTATCTCAGCCACAATATCGGTCACATTTGCCAATATCTGGTCATACCACTCCTTTGGGGCCAAACTGACACAAGTCCAATATCCAATGTTTTGAACCTTGCTCCTAACATGATATTAGACTTATAAGACCTCTTATGCAATAATATAATTTCCCAATGGTCTCCTCTTTCCTGTTTACCTGCTGCTGCAACTCCTTGCAAAACACTGAGGACCATACCTCCGGACGGAGGGAGTACAATTATCTACAAAGTTTAGACTTGACCCTTTTTTTAAATAATTAAGCAAGTTATAAAGTTACACCGAACATGCTTTAGAGGTGCAATGCACAGCTTGATGATAATAACTATATACAAGCACAGCAGGAGACAAAGCTTATACCATTCTGGGAGTTTTTCATCCTTGAGTATGGGGTCTTGCCATTTCTCGATCTCTTCTTCCCAAAGTCTATATTCTGCAAAGCAAGGAAGGGTCATACAGCAGCATATCCGAAGGCAAATAATTAATTGATAAGTGAATCAGTAATGCAAGGACCAATACTGCACCTATCACAGCAACACTACAACAGTTCTGTTGTCAATCTATGGCCGGATATTCAATCCAACTATGAATTACTACACTGCACTTAAAAGTCTAGCAAGTGACAAGAAGCATACTTGTTAAGGCATCATGTACCAAATGAATAGATGATGATCTTTCAGAAGTTCCATAAAATTCGGTGTATCTCCTGCAACATGAGAAAATATATAAGTTATCTCTCATGATTAGGCATTACAGCATACTAACAGTTAGTTGCACATGAACTAACAGATTCACTTGTTAGGTACCACCGTACTGACTCTGTATTCCTTCATACAACCCCATAAAAACAAAAAAAGGAAAGGCGTCTGATGTGTTCAATGTGAACATACAACTAAAAAATGGGTACTCCAATGAAACATTTGACCATGTTGTAAGTGTTGCTTTATAAGTAAAACTTTGTAGATAGATGGCTAGCAGAATGTACATAGAATTGACAAAGGTGTTTTCCCTTTTGTTGAAGCAAAAGAACACTCACCTGTTATATGTGCACCCCTTCTGAAACTTCACTTTAGGTGAGGACCAAGCCAAAGCAAATGCCACAGTACACCTACCATGCGGCTCCACCCAAGTCGATGCCGAGACAGCGGCACAAAGTGTCTCCCCTGAAGAAGAAGGCATACTACAACCAGCATTGAAATTTTCCCGATTGAAGTGGCCATCCTGAGGAATTAGAACAATGGAACAGAATAAAAATATTAGCTTCATACAGATATATAATATGTTACTAGTGTAAATACGAGAACAAATCAAGAGATAAATGGTATGAAAAATCAGCCACCACACTGCAACATTGAAAGAAAGAGGTATCAGTGATTTACCTTTGACATGGTATCCCACATTTCCTTCGCCGAAGCATGGTTCTCTCCAGAAAGACCAAAAACAGGCAAGACTGTCACGCTCACATTCTGAGTTTCGCAGGCAGCAATAGAGAAAGTAACTGGAGGATTATCCTTTGCTGTTCTGCAACATACACCAGCTTGTCATCATGCAGATGAACAACATAATGCAAAAGAATTCATCAACTTGATGTCATTATTTGAAAGCAGAGGGTTTGGAACTCACTTGTGATGCAAAAGCACTCCTGACACTCCGTCATCCCCACTGATAACAGTTATGAGATCATACAATTGAGTACCAATGTTTCAGAGGGCCAACAGACACACAAAGGTATATTAACAGATCTACTTACATGAATGGTTCATTGAAGTGGCCTCCTGAATGATGAGAAAAACCTCCAATGGAATTCTGTATTTGATAAGATATGTCACTAAAAGCTCATCCAATTTTCGCACTCTCAGTTCTACTAACAAATTAAAGATCAAATAATAGTTGAGTGTAAAGTTCTGAGATTTCAATAATTGTATCTTCGAAACAGTTTTTAACTCCTTTTTAAGGGATAGAACCTACAGCAAACAGTTATTTATCCGTTCCTCTACACCAGGAATAATAATGAAAAATGCATAACCCTCAGTTTTGGTATTTCTTTAGTTGTAGCAGCTACACAACCAGTTATCTATGTATTACTACACACACCAAACTCTACAAATATATGATACGCATGATTGTGGTTATTCTAAAAAAAGAATTCTACAAAAACATCTGCCTCCCACACAGACTTGATTTCAAATGAACATCAAGCACTTCTAATCCTGAACCTCGGGAGGAGAATGTTAGGGTATTTATCAAGATGCGCCATGATGTAAGGGACAGCAGTTACTACTGGAGATGTCTACCAGTTTTTATATTCAAAAATGGCTCTGCCAGCGATAATACTGTTGCATCAGTAGTGTACATAAGCTTTAGTTGTATACTTACCGCCCATGTCATCAACAGGCTCACTTTTGCACGGTCTCTCCCGGTATTCACCAGCTATAATAAATATAACAAAAAGAAGGAATGGCCAAGTAAATATATCAGATAGAAAAGGTTTATTTGTATTAATACTAGCATCTCGGCATGTAAAACATATATGAAACTCAACTGGAACTCGTGTACGCAATATCACTATTCATTTAGCTGCAATGATGTAACATCCCAAAATTTTGAAAACCACAGCTGTAACTGGAGATGCTTTTGTATCTATTATATTCTGAAACATTGGCGTTGATCCTGTGATGGAAGTGATACTTCAATGTGGACAGACCATATCAAAACTCTACTATCAAGGGAATATCTTATCTGAAGTTGCCATTAAACCTGGGAATGGTTTGGATTGGAACCGCAGTTTCAATTTGGTTTCTCTACTGAATCCTCTTTGGATGGGTTTAAATGGGCTGAGCCCCTAATATAATCTGGTGTGGTTTGGGCTTTAGGTATTATGGATTAGTCTGGTTCAATTTGGACACCTACAAATCGGTCTCAAACAGTTTCAACTCGTGGATAGAAACCGGTCTCTCGACCAAAACTGTACGAGACCAATGCCCCTAGCCTCGACAGTCATTGCCATGCGGTTAGCACCCGTCGGGCCGTCGGCCGTCGCCGCCACCGGCTGGAGCTCGCTCATCTCTCCTCCAGCTTTCCGACCCTTGAAGCTGCCCAATTTTAGTTGCCTCCAACGTCCCAAGGCTCGAGTCGTCGCCGTCGCCATGGAGCTCGAGTCTGTCTCCGCCGCTGCCGTTGGTTTCGAGTGTCGAGTCGTCTCCATCGCTGCGGGTTTCAGTCTCCTCATTGGCGTCCAGAGCTCGGCCTACAGGTTCTACCTTGTCTGTCTCCGCCGCTGCCGTTGGTTTCGAGTGTCGAGTCGTCTCCATCGCTGCGGGTTTCAGTCTCCTCATTGGCGTCCAGAGCTCGGCCTACAGGTTCTACCTCCCGCCCACACCGCTTCCCATAGAAAGATTCCTAGATGAAATTCAGAAACTCCACACCTGCATATATGAACTTGTCCACGGCACCTACATATATGGACTTGTCCATGGTTTCAATCTGTGGATTCAGTCCAAAAATGGAACCAGTTTTGGTTTGGGTTGGGTGAAAAACAAGTACAGATTGGTTTGGTTTCGATTCTAGCAGAATTTTGTTGGATCGAGTTGGTCTGGATGCTGCCCGTGGAGTCACCTGATTTGGGCTGGCTTTAGTCTGGATGATAAACTATTCACAGGCTTAGTTGCCATATTAAGTTTGACAACGTCTTTCAAGTATAACATATAGGGAAATAGAACATAAGAGGCTATGTGAATACATCTACTGCAGTCTGGAGGTACCAATTTAGAATAAGACAATTGAGCAAGTCACGTACAGTGTACACAAACACAGATGCCGGAAGACTGCTATCCTTGTAATCATGAGGAATGAATGGTGATATCTGGCGGCATGAGATTTTAAGGTCTGGATCTGGCTCGCCTGCATTCATGGGAAATTCATAACCTTTAGTTTAGAGAGCATGTCTCTCAGCAATCAACAAATGCCATTATCAAGTTTATAATAGCAAAGCTGGGAAGTGAATTATATTCATTCTACAATCAACACATAAGCTGGCTTGGCAACATTACACTGAAGTGCAACAGCGAACTGGTAAACTTCCCAAGAAAATAAAATTAATGGTACGAAGTTGGAAAACGTGTGTGCCCACAGTTCCATAGTGCCATACCATCGTAAATAGTCCAGGCCCTAGGAAACAATGCATGGTAGGTAGAGTGTTGACCACTCAGGTTCCAATCCCATGATGAAATTCCAGAGTCACTACTTTTCCTGAAACCATCGAAGGCATCAAGCCATCAGCAAAGTGTACTTTATTCTGCGGAGGACATAACATTACAAAACAAAATCTAGACTACACAAATTGGTGGAGGTTCATGAAGCGAGCCATGCTGCTTCCACAAGATTATCTTGTATAACCAAACAGCACACAATTGCAATAACGATATCCTGTATCACAAACTTGAACAATTTTACTTACAATGTTTGTGCGACATCATTGGCACTTGATAACAGACTACATAAATTAAATGCAACCAACTGATGCAGATTGTACAAGTTGACCACATAAATTCCATAAATCCATAAAACGAGATAAAGAAGAGAGTCCAGGCAAACCAGAAGAACAGATGCAAGAAGGCAGAGTATACACTGGTTTGGCTAGGAAGTGATTGCGAACAACATTGCCAAAAAAAACAGTCTGGACTCTTAGAAGGCACACAAGATGTGTACATGCTGAAGCTAAGTCAAATAATCAAAATTTCAGTCTGGATCCGCAAAGGATTGCAAAATTACGGTTTGCTCATGAGTCATGGCTAGTAAGCTCGAACCAAATAAACCAGGCTAAAAACTTACTTTAAGCCTTCATGGTGTCCAGGAGCCAATACCGATGAGTATTTTTTATTCCCACTGTCTCGTGATACAAATATCTGAAAGAGCATAATATTAAGGAGAAATCAATATAACAATGTTGTGAGAGAAATTGATACAGTGATACTGGACAGAGACTAAAGTAAAAGGCTGAATGTATAGATGATGTATGTTTACATGCCAAAACACACATAAAATACAAGCCTGCTCACAAATATACAACAACGAAATGGGAAGTTCATTTTTCAGCAACCAATAAGGAATCCGCACAAGAATGCTGTCAATGTACAGCCATTAAAATACATGGAAACGTGATGTCATCTTATATCAACATTTATCCCCCAAAACTGCTAGCACCAACCAATTTCACAGTTGAGCACAGTAGCAACAACACAAGAAGTATGTAATACTCAATAAACTAAATGTCATTAGCTGGCAACAACAAAGATAAGATGAAAGCATTACAGAAAACTGGTTCTCCATGACCGGCGAATTCTCGCACAAACCAGGAATGATGTGCCAATTCTTGAACTCTCCCCTGAATCCTCTTGAAATGCTACCACTCCTGCGAACGCAATCTACTAATATCAAAATCTAAAGCCTACATGATGTGAACACAAATGAAGGAGATTAAAGACAGAAACAACAGTCCAGGAAGTCATACCCCATCCCTCCGAGCGGCACACCCTGCGAAGCCGACGGCTTACATCTCTCTCTTGTAAACGGATCAATAGGAGCTTTCTGCAAAAGCACAAATGCAGGCCCCATTCTGTTACCACACAATCTTCCACTGCAATACTACACAGTTTTTTGAAATGAATTTGTGCTAGAGAATATTACCCTTCCATGGGAAGCCTCCTCACGGACATATGACCAAAGCCTCATCCCGAGGGTCATCTGACAAATTCGGATTGCAAGAAAAAAAATTAGCAGCTACGGCAAAAAATTGAACGAGCGACAGAAACC
Source organism: Triticum urartu (assembly GCF_056163025.1). NCBI lineage: Eukaryota > Viridiplantae > Streptophyta > Magnoliopsida > Poales > Poaceae > Triticum > Triticum urartu. The sequence goes on along the minus strand of NC_141873.1, from coordinate 272,242,416 downwards.
AAACGCCACAATGACCCACAAGCTACTTATGGAAACCAGCCCTTGCAACATATACCATCTTCATTGCTTCCATGAAGGTGACGCTGAATTCCTTGAGTAGGTTGGCGTGACTGTTCAACCTCCTCCGCCATGCCTGCTCCGGCGGCGACCCGCCGTCCAAATCCAACTGCAAAAAATTCCAGCACCACACGATAACATCAGTACACTACACCGGTGCGCACACACCACAGCTCAAAGGAGGCACCAAAATAGCGAATGAGAAAACAAAACTCGCCGCAATTGAGACGCGAGCTCGCCTCACCAGTTGCAGGGCGGTCCGGCCCACATACTCCTCCGGCGGCCACGAATTCTTACGGCTGTGGAATAGGTGGCCGCTCACCATCTCCGCTCACCCTCCAATGCCACAGCCTCCTCCTCACCTCCCGCGCGATCCGTCCCAGGCCCCGGCCGCCTAGCAGAGGCCCGAACCGGAGGCCCAGGCGGAACCAGGAGATCCACAGGTGGCAGGCCGCCTCATGAGCTCCTCCGAGCGCGTGGATCCGAGCCCCCGGCGCTGCTCTTCGCAGAGACTCCGCGCCTCGATCCGCCGCCGCCGGCGACGGCCGTCCTCTTGGAATCGATCCGGCACGGCCGCTAACGAGGGCCCGCGCGCGCTGGCTCGATTGGACCTAGTCTGATCGAAGCGAAACCCTGGAATGGAATTTGCGCGCTTGCTCGCTCGAGGTCCACTTTTTGCTGCTGCTAAGCTGTGTTGGCGGGTGTGGTGGGAGAAGCGCAGCTGCGAGGAAGATGACGAGGAGGGGAAGTGGAGGCTGAACTTTTTGAGAGGGGGAGGAAGGAACGAAGGTGGCTAACTGGCTACGTATGTACCCGCCGGTATGCGCTTATGGGGTGGTGATAGCAGTTATCCATCGGGAAAAAACTTGATGTGTCCATTAGCAATATAAAATTTGTAAAAGTCCCCGAAGCACTTAATTTAAATACCCCATATTTCTCTGATCCCAGGGAAATAATTATGTTGGTCTAAATCTCTTCTCTATCTTGATTTTATTCAAGTTTCTGTCTAATTAAAAAAAGGAGGGAGTCCAACCAGCCCAATACCATCGCCAAACCTAAATTTTCCACATTGATCGACCTACCTACCCCAATTAACCCTAGAGCCAGGGAGACCGATCCCCTCATCTTCTCTCTCTCGTCTCTCCATCGGCCCCCTCCAGCGTCGTCACCGCATGCACATGCACACAGGGAGGGGGGAGCACCCCGCGCCTTGCCTCGCGGTCAGCCCCGCCAGCACCGGCGCCGACGCCTCCTCCTCGGCACCTCCCTCTTGCTCCTCTTCTCCACCACCCAAACCTCCTCCTTGTTCCATTTCTTTGAGTACTCTTTCTTCGGCCTCTAGGATGCGAGAGCAGCGACATCTTTCTTTGATTTATTTGGTCTTTGTAATTGATTCCCGATTCGCTTTCTTTGATTTCTTTGATCTTTGATAATCGATTTCTGATTTGTGGTGTTGCAATCTGCTCTTCTTTATATGTCTTGCCAGCTTTGTTTGATCGATTATTCGATCCATCATTTCCTTCCCCTTGTGAATAAGAGTATTCACTATGCCTCATCCTCTTCATCTCTGAATATTCACTATATCTCATCCTTGTCACCTCTGTTTTCTGATTTCTATGGTCTCTTATTGAATCATCAATGTGTACCTATATGAACCGGTGAGATTATGCGTAAAGAAGCGATGTAGTATTATTATTTAGCCAAAATTATATAATTTTTTCAGCATGATCCTAGGAAGGCAAGCAAAAAGCCCATCAGCACATGAGGCCCGGTCCGGGCGACATAGGACGCGGCACGAAGCAGAAATACGAAACATTTTTTCTTTCACTTATTTACCAGACTGCGGGTTAATTACTTAAAACCATAGGGGACTTTTTGCAAAATTACTGACGACGGACGGGTAGAAGCATTATTGACTTTATTAGTAGGTATAGATATAACGTCCTCCGATCCAAAAAAGTGCCGCGGCTTTAAAGTAAAGTAAGGTTGAACACATTTTTTCCCGATTAGAGGGAGTAATAGCTATTGAAATCATATATAGCAAGATTTGTAGATTGTTGATCCCACTTGTAGCGGTATAATAGGTACTCATCTCCGTTGTTGCATGTAAATGTTGATTAATGGTGTCCCGGCCTAGGGGTCCCTAGCCTGGTGATTGGGCTGAGGACCCCTGGATCAGTTTCGTCCTGGGCCACATTGGGCTAGCATTGTGACCCCAGGCTTTGGCGTAACCCTCTTCAGGTTCTCGTTCACATGGCGTCGTTCCACAAGCTACCTACATAGCTCGGCGATCGCGATTTTCATCCGCCAACTCCTGCATAAACAAACAAAGGGACAAAGTAAAAGCCCGGGGCTACAATGAAGATTACACAAAGACAATTATTCGACGGGCTACAGGACCTAAGTCTGGTTCCCCTTGTCAACCACACTTAGCCTCGAGGGTTACCACTACTACCAATACCGTTGCATGATAACTTACCAAGTTCAGAGCAAATGAAACTCACCATAAAGCCCAGCTCACCGAGTTGCCCAGCTTCCAGATCGAAGAATAGAAGGCCTTCATAGTCGTTGTGGCCTCGTCCACAGCGGCCTTGGTGTCGGGGTTGAATCTGGCGGATCTCGGGTAGGGGGTCCCGAGCTGGTGATCTTGGCTAGATGGTAACATGACAAAGAGGGACACGATGTTTTATTTTTAGCCAGGTTCGGGCCCTCTCGAAGAGGTAAAACCTTACGTTTTGCTTCTGTTGTATTGATTGTGGATGGGGTACAAAGTACAAGATGATCTACCTCGAGATCGTATGTGACTGTCTCTAGCCCTACGGTCTAAACCTCCCATATAGACACCGGGGGTACCTAGGATTATACGTAGGTCGGTTACATCAAGTGATAAACATGTCGATGGTTCAAATGTGTCTTGAAGTATGCGCCAAGTTTTCGAAGGATTCCATCTTGGGTACACCATGGGGCATGGCAAATGTGGCCCACCTATCAGTTGTCTGGGGGTTCCTCGGCCCAACCCATGATTGGGGGCCGACGTGGTCAGCACTCCTAGTCCAGGACACCATCACTTGGTCTCCAGAGGCACATTCAGCCCCAATTCACTCCCTTTCGGAATGATGACGGCGTTGACACCACTATAGAGTCTCTGGCACTCTCCTATTCTTCTTCTTCTGCCCTGCCTCCTACCCCTCAGTGTCGTGCTGTGCGGCATCAGTGACGGATTGCGGTGAGGATGCCGGATAGATGGTGGAGGAACAAGCCCAGTCTCCCGCGACACCATGGGGCGGCAATGCGGCCTCGGGTACAGACCCATAAGCATCTACCTCACTCGTGGCCTTTGCAGCGTCAGGACCAGAGGCCCCAAATTTCACCTCGCTAGCAGCAAGCTAGCCAGGGACCCGGGGCTCGGGTGTTGACGCCTCTATGCCCTCAGGATCGGGTGGAGGCAGGACATATGCAAACCATAAAGATCCCTAAAGTTCAATGAGCAAACACTGAAGAGCAAGACACATACAGTCTCCAAAGCGTCGGCTTCGAATGGCGTACCCTGAAAGCCAACCCTGGCCCCTTGTAGGCTGGACACAGGGGCTTCGTCAGTGGCCCCCCTAGACATTTAGGACCCTGGAACCTGTTGGGAAACGTAGTAGAAAACAAAAAATTTTGTCATACGATCACGATCCAGGAACACTATGAAGATGCATTAGAGGTTTAGATCGGATCGTTACCAACTTCTAGTTGCAGCGGAAGAATACTTGGTGTAGATCGTTGATGAAGGCCCTCACATCGTTCATGAACGATCCCTCGTATCGAATATCAAAAGCATGACCTCTGTATTGCAAGCGTACAGGCTTCACGATCCGGCAGTGCTTCGCCGTCCAGAGCTAATTGTCGTCGAAGAATTAGAAGGAGAAGAAGAGAACCACACATGGCTTCTCTATTATAAGGATTAGAGAGATCTAGATCTAGATCAAATCTATAACAAAGATTAGAACTAGAGGAGGGCACCCAAGTGAAGGAAATATGCCCAAGAGGCAATAATAAAGTTGTTATTTATATCTCTTTATATCATGATAAATGTTTATTATTCATGCTAGAATTGTATTAACCGGAAACTTAGTACATGTGTGAATACATAGACAAACAGAGTGTCACTAGTATGCCTCTACTTGACTAGCTCGTTGATCAAAGATGGTTAAGTTTCCTAGCCATGGACAAAGAGTTGTCATTTGATAAATGGGATCACATCATTAGAGAATAATGTGATTGACTTGACCCATCCATTAGCTTAGCACGATGATCGTTTAGTTTGTTGCTATTGCTTTCTCCATAACATATACATGTTCCTATGACTATGAGATTATGCAACTCCCGAATACCGGAGGAACACTTAGTGTACTATAAAACGTCACTTGTGACTGGGTGACTATAAAGATGCTCCACAAGTGTCTCTGATGGTGTTTGTTGAGTTGGCATAGATCAAGATTAGGATTTGTCACTCTGTGTATCGGAGAGGTATCTCTGGGCCCTCTCGTTAATGCATATCACTATAAGCCTTGCAAGCAATGTAACTAATGAGTTAGTTATGGGATGTAGCATGACGGAACGAGTAAAGAGACTTGCCGGTAACGAGATTGAACTAAGTATTGAGATACCGACGATCGAATCTCGGGCAAGTAACATACCGATGACAAAAGGTAACAACATATGTTGTTATGCGGTTTGACCGATGAAGATCTTTGTAGAATATGTAGGAACCAATATGAGCATCCAAGTTCCACTATTGGTTATTGACCAGAGATGAGTCTCGGTCATGTCTACATAGTTCTCGAACCCGTAGGGTCCACACGCTTAACGTTCGATGACGATCGGTATTATGAGTTTATGTGTTTTGATGTACCGAAGGTAGTTCGGAGTCCCGGATGCGACCACTGACATGACGAGGAGTCTCGAAATGGTCGAGACATAAAGGATTGATATATTGTATGGCTATATAAGGACACCGGAAGTGTTGCGGGTGGTTTCGGATAAAACCAGAGTGCCAAAGGGTTACCGGAACCCCCCCCCCTCGGGGGGGGGGGACTAATGGGCCTAGATGGGCCTTAGTGGAGAGAGAGGGGCGGCCAGGGCAGGCCGCACGCCCCTCCCCCTTGAGTCCGAATTGGACTAGGAGGGGGGCGGCGCCCCCCTTTTCCTTCCCCTCTCCCACTCCTTCCTTCCCCCTCCTAGTAGGACTAGGAAAGGATGAATCCTACTCCTACTAGGAGGAGGATTCCTCCCCTCCTTGGGCGCCCCAAGGGCCGTCCGGCCTCCCCCCTTGCTCCTTTATATACGGGGGCAAGGGCATGCTACATCTTGAGCATGCGTTGGTTTTTCCTTAAAGATGAAAGGGTGATGCAGCAAAGTAGCATAAGTATTTCCCTCAGTTTTTGAGAACCAAGGTATCAATCCAGTAGGAGACTACACGCAAGTCCCTCGTACCTGCACAAACAAATAAGAAGCTTGCAACCAACGCGCTAAAGGGGTTGTCAATACCTTCACGGCCACTTGCAAAAGTGAGATCTGATAAAGATAATAAGATAAATATTTTTTTGGTATTTTTGTTGTATAGATTGGAAAATAAAGATTGCAAAATAAAAGGCGGCAGAAATAGCAAGTAAATAGGAAAATAATATGATGGAAGATAGATCCGGGGGCCATAGGTTTCACTAGTGGCTTCTCTCAAGTCGCCTAGTACCTGCACAAACAAACAAGAACCTCGCAACCAACGTGATAAAAGGGGTTGTCAATCCCTTCACGGCCACTTGCAAAAGTGAGATCTGATAAAGATAATAAGATAAATATTTTTGGTATTTTTTGTTGTATAGATTGGAAAATAAATAGTAAACTAGAACTGTAGATTGGAAACTTATATAATGTAAAGTAGACCCGGGGGCCATAGGTTTCACTAGTGGCTTCTCTCAAGATAGCATATATTACGGTGGGTGAACAAATTACTGCCGAACAATTGATAGAGAAGTGCATAGTTATGATGATATCTAGGCATGATCATGAATATAGGCATCATGTCCGTGTCAAGTAGACCAAAACGATTCTGCATCTACTACTATTACTCCACACATCGACTGCTATCCAGCATGCATCTAGAGTATTAAGTTCATAAGAACGGAGTAACGCATTAGGCAAGATGACATGATGTAGAGGGATAAACTCAAACAATATGATATAAACCCCATCTTTTTATCCTCGATGGCAACAATACAATACGTGTCAATTCCCTTTCTGTCACTGGGATCGAGCACCGCAAGATTGAACCCAAAGCTAAGCACTTCTCCCATTGCAAGAAAGATCAATCTAGTAGGCCAAACCAAACTGATAGTTCAAAGAGACTTGCAACGATATCAAATCATGCATATAAGAATTCAGAGAAGAATCAAATATTGTTCATAGATAATCTTGATCATAAACCCACAATTCATCGGATCTCGGCAAACACACCGCAAAAAGAATTACATCGAATAGATCTCCAAGGACCTCGAGGAGAACTTTGTATTGAGAACCAAAGAGAGAGAAGAAGCCATCTAGCTAATAACTATGGACCTGAAGGTCTGTGGTAAACTACTCACACATCATCCGAGAGGCTATGGTGTTGATGTAGAAGCCCTCCGTGATTGAATCCCCCTCCGGCAGATCGCTGGAAAAGGTCCCCAGATGGGATCTCACGGGTACAGAAGGTTGCGGCAGTGGAATAGTGGTTTCGTGGCTCCCCTGGATGTTTTCAGGGTATAAGAGTATATATAGGCGAAGGAAGTAGGTCGGTGGAGCTACGAGGGGCCCACGAGGGTGGGGGTGCGCCACCCTACCTCGTGGCCGCCTCGTTGCTTCCTTGACCTTCACTCCAAGTCTCCTGGATTGCGTTTTTTTCCAAAAAAGATCCTCGCGAAAGTTTCATTCCGTTTGGATTCCGTTTGATATTCCTTTTCTGCGAAACACTGAAGCAGGCACAAAAACAGCAACTGGCACTGGGCCTTCGGTTAATAGGTTAGTCCCAAAAATAATATAGAAGTGCATATTAAAGCCCATTAAACATCCAAAACAGACAATATAATAGCATGGAACGATCAAAAATTACAGATACGTTGGAGACGTATCAGCATCCCCAAGCTTAATTCCTGCTCGTCCTCGAGTAGGTAAATGATAAAAACAGAATTTTTGATGTGGAATGCTACCTAGAATAATTTTCAATGTAATTTTATTTATTGTGGCATAAATATTTAGATCCAAAAGATTCAAGACAAAAGTTTAATATTGAAACAAAAATAATAATACTTCAAGCATACTAATAAAGTAATCATGTCTTCTCAAAATAACATGGCCAAAGAAAGTTATCCCTACAAAATCATATAGTCTGGCTATGCTCTATCTTCATCACACAAAATATTGAAAACATGCACAACCCCGATGACAAACCAAGCAATTGTTTCATACTTTTGATGTTCTCAAACTTTTTCAATCTTCACGCAATACATGAGTGTGAGCCATGGACATAGCACTATAGGTGGAATAGAATGGTGGTTGTGGAGAAGACAAAAAGGAGAAGATAGTCTCACATCAACTAGGCGTATCAACGGGCTATAGAGATGCCCATCAATAGATATCAATGTGAGTGAGTAGGGATTGCCATGCAACGGATGTACTAGAGCTATAAGTGTATGAAAGCTCAACAAAAAAAACTAAGTGGGTGTGCATCCAACTCGCTTGCTCACGAAGACCTAGGGCATTTTGACGAAGCCCATCATTGGAATATACAAGCCAAGTTCTATAATGAAAAATTCCCACTAGTATATGAAAGTGACAAAATAGGAGACTCTCTATCATGAAGATCATGGTGCTACTTTGAAGCACAACTGTGGAAAAGGGATAGTAGCATTGCCCCTTCTCTCTTTTTCTCTCATTTTTTTTTATTTGGGCATTTTTTCTCTTTTTTATGGCCTCTTTTTTCGTCCAGAATCTCATCCCGACTTGTGGGGGAACCATAGTCTCCATCGTCCTTTCCTCACATGGGACAATGCTCTAATAATGAAAATCATCACACTTTTATTTACTTACAACTCAAGAATTACAACTCGATACTTAGAACAAAATATGACTTTATGTGAATGCCTCGGCGGTGTACCAGGATGTGCAATGAATCAAGAGTGACATGTATGAAATTATGAACGGTGGCTTGGCCACAAATACGATGTCAACTACATGATCATGCAAAGCAATATGACAATGATGAAGTGTGTCATAATAAACGGAACGGTGGAAAGTTGCATGGCAATATATCTCGGAATGGCTATGGAAATGCCATAATACGTAGGTATGGTGGATATTTTGAGGAAGGTATATGGTGGGTTTATGGTACCGGCGAAAGTTGCGAGGTACTAGAGAGGCTAGCAATGGTGGAAGGGTGAGAGTGCCTATAATCCATGGACTCAACATTAGTCGTAAAGAACTCACATACTTGTTGCAAAAATCTATTAGTTATCGAAACAAAGTACTACGCGCATGCTTCTAGGGGGATAGATTGGTAGGGAAATACCATTGCTCGTCCCCGACCGCCACTCATAAGGAAGACAATCAATAAATAATTCATGCTCCAACTTCATCACATAACGGTTCACCATACGTGCATGCTACGGGAATCACAAACTTTAACACAAGTATCTCTCAAATTCAAAACTACTCAACTAGCATGACTCTAATATTACCATCTTCATATCTCAAAACAATCATCAAGTATCAAACTTCTCATAGTATCCAATGCACTTTATATGGAAGTTTTTATTATACCCAGCTTGGATGCCTATCATATTAGGACTAATTTCATAACCAAAGCAAATTACCATGTTGTTCTAAAGGACTCTCAAAATAATATAAGTGAAGCATGATAGGTCAATAATTTCTATAAAATAAGACCACCATCGTGCTCTAGAAAGATATAAGTGAAGCACTAGAGCAAAATTATCTAGCTCAAAAGATATAAGTGAAGCACATAGAGTATTCTAATAAATTCCGATTCATGTGTGTCTCTCCAAAAGGGTGTGTACAGCAAGGATGATTGTGGTAAACTAAAAAGCAAAGACTCAAATCATACAAGACGCTCCAAGCAAAACACATATCATGTGGTGAATAAAAATATAGCCTCAAGTAAAGTTACCGATGGACGAAGATGAAACAGGGGATGCCTTCCGGGGAATCCCCAAGCTTAGGCTTTTGGTTGTCCTTGAATTTTACCTTGGGGTTCCTTGGGCATCCCCAAGCTTAGGCTCTGGCCACCCCTTATTCCAAAATCCATCAAATCTTTACCCAAAAGCTTGAAAACTTCACAGCACAAAACTCAACAGAAAATCTCATGAGCTCCGTTAGTATAAGAAAACGAACCACCACTTTAAGGTACTGTAATGAACTCATTCTTTATTTGTATTTGAGTTAAACCTACTATATTCCAACTTCTCTATGATTCATGCCCCCCGGTGCTAGCCATAGATTCATCAAAATAAGCAAACAACACACGGAAAACAGAATCTGTCAAAAACAGAACAGTGTGTAGCAATCTGTAGGTTTCGAGTACTTATATAACTCCAAAAATCCTGAGAAATTAGGACATCCTAAATAATTTGTATAATGATCTGCTGCAGTTCGAATCAGTATTTTATCTCTCTCTGGTAAAAAATGAAAAATATTCTCATGAGCACAAACTTTCTGTTTTTTTCAGCAAGATCAAATAACAATCACCCAAGAAGATCCTAAAGGCTTTACTTGGCATAAACACTAATTAAAACATAAAAACACATTCATAACAGAGGATAGATGATTTATTTATTACTAAACAGGAACAAAAAGCAAGGAACAAAAATAAAATTGGGCTGCCTCCCAACAAGCGTCATCATTTAACGCCCCTAGCTAGGCATAAAAACAAGAATAGATCTAGGTATTGTCATCTTTAGTATGCAATCCATAGGTGGATCTCATAATTTATTCATAAGGAAATTTAATTTTCTTTCTAGGAAAGTGTTCCATGCCTTTCCTTAACGGAAATTGGAATCTAATATTTCCTTCTTTCATGTCAATAGTTGCACCAATCGTTCTAAGAAAAGGTCTACCAAGAATAATAGGACATGTAGGATTGCAATCTATATCAAGAACGATGAAATCTACTGGAACATAATTCCTATTTGCAACAATAAGAACATCATTAATCCTTCCCATAGGTTTCTTAGTGGTGGAATCCGCAAGATGCAAATTTAAAGAGCAATCATTAAATTCACGAAAACCTAGCACATCACACAAAGTTTTTGGAATCGTGGAAACACTAGCACCCAAATCACATAAAGCATAACATTCATGATCTTTAATCTTAATTTTAATAGTAGGTTCCCACTCATCATAAAGTTTTCTAGAGATAGAAACTTCTAGTTCAAGCTTTTCTTTATGAGATTGCATTAAAGCATGAACGATGTGTTTAGTAAAAGCTTTGTTTTGATCATAAGCATGAGGAGAATTTAGCACGGATTGCAACAAGGAAATACAATCTATCAAAGAGCAATTATCATAATTAAATTCCTTGAAATCCAAAATATTGGTGAAAGGATTGATATGGTTGACTAGAGGGGGGGTGAATAGGCAACTACCAATTTTTAACTTTTCTTTATCAAATTAAACTTTGCATCAAAGTAGGTTGTCTAGATGTGCAACTAGGTGAGCAACCTATATGATGCAATAACAACAAGCATACAAGCAAGCAAGAGGAGTAACACTAAAGAGCTTGCACAAGTAAAGGTAAGAGATAACCAAGAGTGGATCCGATGAAGACAAGGATGTGTTACCGAAGTTCCTTCCTTTTGAGGGGAAGTACGTCTCCGTTAGAGCGGTGTGGAGGCACAATGCTCCCCAAGAAGCCACTAGGGCCACCGTATTCTCCTCACGCCCTCACACAATGCGAGATGCCGTGATTCCACTATTGGTGCCCTTGAAGGCGGCGACCAAACCTTTACAAACAAGGTTGGGGCGATCTCCACAACTTAATCGGAGGCTCCCAACAAAACCACGAAGCTTCACCACAATGGACCATGGCTCCATGGTGACCTCAACTGTCTAGGGTGCTCAAACACCCAAGAGTAACAAGATCCGCTAGGGATGAGTGGGGGAATCGAAAATCCCTTGGTGGAAGTGTAGATCGGGGCCTTCTCAACCACTCCCGAGCAAATCAACAAGTTTGATTAGCTATAGAGATAGATCGGGCGAAAATGGAGCTTGAGCATTAATGGAGCTTGAGGGGGAAGAGGTAGGTCAAAGGGAAGAAGGGGACCCCCTTTTATAGTGGGGGCAACAATCCAACCGTTGCCCCCACCAACCAGCCCCGCACAGGGCGGTACTACCGCTAAGAGGGGGCGGTACTACCGCTAGGTCAGCGGTACTGCCGCTCCAGCCAGCGGTACTGCCGCGCAGAGAAGAATAGTAGGGAAAAGGACCCAACGCGGTACTACCGCGGTGGTAAGGGCGGTACTACCGCTCCTGAAACGGTATTACCACCTCTACAACCGCAACTAGTGTCGCAAAACCCGACATGAGAAAAAGAGCCCTCGAGTCGAGGCGATAGGAGCCACATAGCCCAGCGGTACTACAGCAGCAGGGTCACGGGCGGTACTACCGCTGCGGAGCGGAACTGCCGCTTGTGACCCTTCGGCCGTACTACTGCTGGTAGTGCGGTACTACCGCTGGGACACAGAAGAGAGAGAGGATCTCTCCAAAGAGGCTGAGGACGAGGCGGTGGTGCCAGGCACCCCAGTGGTACTACTGCTGTGGAGTCACGGGCGGTACTACCGCTGCGGAGCGGTACTGCCGCTTGTGTCTCCTCAGCGGTACTACCGCTGGGACCCAGACAGGACAAAGAAAAGAGGAGAGATCTCTTCAATGGAATGGAAAAGCTCGGAGGGTGAGGAGCTGATGTGTACGTGTTGATTCCACCCATGCAATACCCCAGCGGACCCCCTCTTGATAGTACGGTGCCCTCTACGCAACTAGTCCACCGAGAGAGAAATGAAAGAGCTACACCGTCTTGAAAGACACTCCGAAGGGAAGAAAACGTCTCGTGCCAGGGATGAATCTGTGAACTACTCAAAGCACATGATTAGTCCGCAAACATGTTGTCATCAATCACCAAAACTACCTTGAGAGAGATATGTCGTAACAATCTCCCCCTTTTTGGTGGATCGATGACAACTAGGGATTTGCACAAGAAAAGATATAAACGTAAGAAAACTAAGAACTACAAAATATAGACGGGCTCCCCCAGAATGTGTGCACCTAGAAAGAGGAGCAAAAGGAAAGCAAGACACACACATCCGGATCAACACTCCCCCTATATTTTATAGTCCAACAAACCTAAGCACAAGATATATGAGAGAAGAGTATATAAAAGGACAAGCATGCAACTCATAATATACTACAGTACTGAATAGACATAAGTAATAAGGTAGCGATAGGGAGCATATGTCTCACACCATATGTCTAGAATTTAGGTCTCACAGGCACCAAACCAAACCAAACAAAGACACCGAGAGAACACACAAGAAAACACAAGACGACAAGACGACAAACTCAAAGCTCGCCAACACAAATCCCTACACTCTCTCCCCCTTTGGCAGCGAGACACCAAAAAGAGAAAAGAGCGACGCTACGACTCCAGGTGATGGCAAGCTGAGGATCTCGAACATCATATCTCAGCGTGATCGTCTGCATCTCCGTCGTTGGTCGAAAATTGCTCGGCGTCGGAGTCGGTCCAAGGGCAATGCTGATGAATCCACTCCTCCTCTTCAGTGATCTGACCCTCAGATCCACTGGCAACTGTCGCTCCCATCTGACGCATGAGCTCCTTGTGGCGCACCCTGGCATGCTTCTCCGCCACATGAGTCATGTACTGACCATGAGACTCCATGCAGAAAAGCTTCTTCAACTTGTGTTTAAGCTTCTTCGCCCATGAGGGTTCAGCACTAGAGGGTCCAAGATCCTCCTCGTGATCATCAGTGGTTGCCCCACCCTCGGTCTCCATGGCAGCAGCAGTAGCAGCAGCAGACGGACCCCCGGATTGAGGTGCTGGGGTGACCCAATTGTCCTTCTTCCTCAGACGCTTGATCTCATGGGAAACCAAGTCTCCAGTTTCCAGCAACACTCTGGGATAGATCTGTGCCCAGGCCCTCTCAATGAGCCTCATGATGAATGGAACATATATCGGGCACTTGCGCTCAGACACGGCAGAGAGAAGTTCAGACCACATGACATGAGAAATATCCAGGCTCTCTCCAGTGTTTGCTTCCTTCTCATGCTGACAGAAAAGGAGCATGTCCACGAGGTAAGAGTGGACCATATCCAGATTCCCGATCCGAGGGAAGAGAGTCTCACGGAAGATGCGATGAAGAATGTCCAGATACGGAGACAGCTCATAGGTTTTCTTCTTGGCCTTGAACACATCAAAATATATGGCAAACTGAAATCGGTTCCAGAATGGGCGGTTGACCAAAGTGGGTTCTTGGTCCACCTCATAGGGATTGCGGCGACGCCTTTCCCAAAACTCCTTGTTGGTCATCTCAGTCACAGTCTTCCCCTTTGGCTTGGTGGCGGATCTCTTCGAGTGCTGAGGAGGTGGAGGAACACTTGCGGATGCACTTGCTGGAGGCGGTTGGGTGCTAGAGGAACCACCGGCTGGCTCAGAGGTGCGGTAGCGTTTTGATGTTGCACGCCCGGGGTTGATACGGCGAGCTTGATGCTCAGGATGTTCATCACCTGGAGCCAAACACAAGAACACGCAAAACAACCAGAAAGAACGAGCATAAGCCAACAAACACAACAAAAGGATCAAAGAAAAGGCAGGAATATGATGGAGCTTGGCAAGCAGCGGTAGTACCATGACATGCTCGCGGTAGTACCACTCCAAGCGGTAGTACCGCTCCAAAGAGAGCGGTAGTACCGCTCGATACGGGGAAACAGCAGTTTCTTGCTACCGTGGTCAGATCCGGCACTACCGGCCTGCCAAATTCAAAAATATTCCTACCAAACTCTAATCAAGATAGTCTAGTTGCCTTCTCCAACCTACTCAAGCCTAGATTTAGCCAAAAATCTAGAGATGCAACCACCATTGCCCCTAAGAACAAGATCTGAAAAACGAGACAAAAGGAGAGAAGGAACGGGGGCAATACCAGCATCCATGGCAAGAGAACGAGGTGGGGATCGACTCCACTGAAGGAAATGGAGAGGGATGCCCCGGAGACGGAGATCCGCCCGAGCCCTCCCGCAGCGAGAGGAGGCTGGAGAGAGGAAGAGGAAAGACAGGGCGAAGCGAATGGGTATGGGGGAGAAGAAACCTCCCCCTGCCCCGATATAACCCCCTGGTCCCATCCCTCAGCGGTAGTACCACGTTGGGGGGCGGTAGTGCCGCTTATAAGCGGTAGTACCGCGCACCACCAGCAGTAGTACCGCCCAGTACGCCACGGCAACCAAACAACACGGCTTAGCTCAAGGAAAAACAAAACGGCAAGAAAAGAGAGCACACCAGCAGACGGCCAAGACACACCTCTTCAAGAGAGGGCGGTGGCCGAGGCCACCTATGTTTGAGTCAAGAGGTATGGCGCCGTGAAGATTTTAACCTTGAGCCCATGACCAAAACTCGTCTTTGAAGCACAACTACCATCAAACAATGGCTAAAGAGAAAGACTTGATCAATTTATGCATAATGAGGGGAGGGAGAGTTCATTGAGAGAACAACACTCCCCTATGTCCATGCCTACACCTAAACTAGACAGCAAATTGAGCGTGGTGGGGTGTGCAAGGGTTCAAGCCACATTGCTCGAATCAATGATATTTAGCTCATGCCTTAACTCGCGAAATCTTGCTTCATCCAAGGGCTTCGTGAAAATATCCGCAAGGTTGTCATGAGTGTTGACATAGTTGAGCTCGATCTCTCCTCGCCTAATGTGACCCCGGATGAAGTGATACCGAATCTCAATATGCTTCATCTTGAAGTGTTGCACCAGGTTGAGAGAGATCTTGATGGCACTTTCATTGTCACACCAAAGAGGCACTTTGTCACAAGTGACACCGTAATCCTTTAAAGTTTGCCTCATCCATAGGAGTTGTGCACAACAACTACCGGCTGCAACATACTCCACCTCGGTGGATGAGAGAGACACACAACTTTGCTTTTTGGAAGACCAACTTACCAAAGAGCAACCAAGGAATTGGCACCCTCCGAAAGTGGACTTCCTATCCACTTTGTCTCCCACCCAATCAGAATCCGAGTACCCTACAAGCTTGAAGTTTGATCCTCTTGGGTACCATAAGCCAAAGTTTGGGGTATGAGCCAAATATCGAAAGATTCGTTTGAGCGCCACATAGTGACTTTCCTTAGGTGCTGCTTGAAACCGTGCACAAATTCCCACACTCAACATGATGTCCGGTCTAGATGCACAAAGGTAAAGCAAGGATCCAATCATGGAGCGATATACCTTTTGATCCACCACTTTACCATTGGGATCTAAGTCAAGTTGGCACTATATGGGCATTGGAGTGGAAGCCGGCTTGACGTCACTTAGCTTGAATCTCTTGAGCATGTCTTGAGTGTATTTGGATTGATTGATGAAGGTTCCTTCTCTTCTTTGCTTCACTTCGAACCCTAGAAAGAACTTCAACTCTCCCATGGAGGACATCTCGAACTTTGAGGTCATGAGAGCGGCAAATTCCTCATTGAAAGCTTTGTTAGGAGAACCAAAGATAATATCATCAACATATAATTGGCACACAAACAACTCCCCTTTGACCTTCTTAGTGAAAAGAGTGGGGTCGATTAGCCCAACTTCAAAACCACGGTCTTGTAACAACTCGGTAAGGTGGTCATACCACGCACGTGGGGCTTGTTTAAAGCCATAGAGTGCCTTATCGAGTTGATACACATGATCGGGAAAGTAGGGATCCTCAAACCCGGGGGGTTGCTTGATGTAAACCAATTCATTAATAGGACCATTAAGAAAAGCACTCTTCACATCCATTTGTTGTAACTTAAAGTTATGATGAGAAGCATATGCAATCAACATGCGAATGGATTCAAGACGAGCAACGGGAGCAAAGGTTTCACCGTAGTCGATACCCTCGACTTGGGAGTAGCCTTGTGCTACCAAACGAGCCTTGTTGTGAATGATAATCCCATGGGCATCTTGCTTGTTCTTAAATATCCACCTGGTTCCTATGACATTGTGATTCCCGGTCGGTCTTGGCACCAATCTCCACACTTTGTTGCACTCAAAGTTGTTGAGTTCTTCATGGATGGCATTGAGCCAATCCGGATCTTCTAGCGCCTCATAGACCTTGTGGGGTTCCACACAAGAGACAAACGCGTGATGCTCACAATAATTTGCTAATTGTCTACGAGTGCTTACCCCCTTTCTTAAGCTTCCAAGCACATTCGTCATGAGATGATCCTTGGTGGAGAGCTTGGAAGCAACCTTGGTGGCACGATGCTCTAATTCCTCCTCGGGGGTGAGACGAGGAGTGGTCACTTGATCATCTTGAGCGTCGTCTTGGGCTTGTTCTTGTTCTTGAACTTGCTCGGAGGAGAGAACTTGACCTTGGGCATCACTTGATGTGTCAACATCGTCTTGAGCGTGATCTTGCCCTTGGTCATGTTCTTGAGGATGAGGGCCTTCATGTTGTTCTTCGGAAGCGTGTGGTCCTTGGGTTGGTGATGGCTCCACTTGAGTGGAGCTTTGTCCTTCTCCTTCGGCCACAAGGGGTTCCTCAATGGGTAGTATAAAGCCAACACCCATTCTTCTTATGGATTGGGGAGGAATTTCATCACCTACATCACAAGTGCCACTTTGCTCCACTTGGGAGCCGTTATTCTCATCAAACTCCACGTTACACGTCTCCTCGATAAGTCCCGTGGATTTATTGAGGACACGGTAAGCATGAGAGTTTGTAGCATAACCAACAAATATGCCCTCATAAGCTCTAGCCTCAAATTTAGACAACCGAACACCTTTCTTGAGAATGAAACACTTACACCCGAATACCCGGAAGTACTTGAGGTTGGGCTTGTTACTGGTGAGTATCTCATATGGAGTCTTGTTCAAGCCCTTGCGGAGGTAGAGCCGATTGGATGCATGACACGCAGTGTTGATGGCTTCGGCCCAAAAGTTGTACGGAGACTTGAACTCCGCCATCATGGTCCTTGCCGCATCCATCAACGTCCGGTTCTTCCTCTCCGCAACACCGTTTTGTTGAGGGGTGTAGGGTGCGGAATATTGATGCTTGATTCCCTCATCACTAAGAAACTCATCCAAGGTGTAGTTCTTGAACTCGGTGCCGTTGTCACTTCTTATTGTCAAGATCTTTGCATTGTGTTGACGTTGTGCTTCATTTGCAAAGTCAATGACGGTTTGTTGGGTCTCGCTCTTCCTCTTGAAGAAATACACCCACGTGTACCTTGAGTAGTCATCCACAATCACCAAGCAATACTTCCTACCTCCAAGACTATCGAAGGATGGAGGCCCAAAGAGATCCATGTGAAGGAGCTCCAAAGGCCTCTTTGAATAAATGATAGTCGTGGGAGGGTGAGCCTTCTCATGTAGCTTTCCTTCGATACAAGCACTGCAAGCACGATCTTTAGCAAAACTAACATTCATTAGTCCACGGACATGGTCCCCCTTGATGAGACTTTGCAAAGATCTTATATTGACATGGGCTAAACAGCAATGCCAAAGCCATCCCACATCAACTTTAGCCATTAGGCACGTCGCGGTCTTAGTGGGTCGCTCCGAAAAGTTAATCACATATAGACTGTTCTCGACATGCCCAACAAAGGCTACTTTAAGAGTCTTGCTCCACAAGAGGGCCACGGTATCGATATCAAAGAAAGTGGCAAAGCCCATGATCGCAAGTTGACGAATGGAAAGTAAATTGTATGCAAGGGACTCAACAAGCATGACCTTCTCTAACGTGAGATCATGAGAGATGACCACCTTGCCAAGTCCCAATACCTTAAACGATGAGGCGTCACCCCACTCGACATTGGTGGGCATAGATGGAACCTTGTGCATGTCCACCACCAAGTCCTTGCTTCTAGTCATATGATTTGTAGCTCCGCTATCGAGCAACCATGACCCCCCACCGGAAGCAAACACCTACAAGATATCAATGCTTGGTTTTAGGTACCCATTTTGTAATGGGTCCTTTGATGTTAGTAACAAGGGTCTTTGGAACCCAAATAGACCATTCAATGTATTCATGAAGAGAACCAACAAATTTGGCATAAACATGCCCATCACTAGCACGACATAACACATAAGAAGGATTAAAATCGCCGGCTTTGTTGGGAGGGGTGACATTGCCCTTCTTGACATTGCCACCCTTTGCATTGTTCTTCTTCTTCTTCTCCTCGGAGGCACTCTCTCCCTCCTTCACAAAGGTTTGCATGAGAGGAGGAGGTTGTTTGGTCTTTTCATTCTTCTTCTTGTTCTTGGAGTCGGGCACGTACCCAACCCCTTCCTTGGCCACAACTCCCTTTTGGTTGATCAAGAGATCGTTGAGGTTCTTCTTGCCTTGTATGCAAGTCGCAAGACCTCTCTCAAGTTACCCCTTTAGCTTAGCGTTCTCCTCAACGAGATGCACATGCTCACAACACGGGTTAGTAGCATTTGCATTATCAATTAACATCATACAAGGGAAAGTGGCTTTTTCCTTGGTTAGCTTTACTTGAAGTTGATCATGAGACTCTTTGAGGCTAGCATGAGCACCCTTCAAGACCTTGTGAGCCTTGTCAAGTAGATCAAACTCCTCTTTGAGTCTAGCAAGATCAACCTCAAGTTCGGCCTTCTCGGAGTTTAGCACATGAGAAACTATGAGGAAATGATCATAATCTTTCCTTAACTTAGCATGATCAACGTTGTGTGACTCCTCAAGAGCCAAACTAAGACCACACTCTTCCTCAAGAGCATTGGAAAGACCCGAAATCTCATCGGCATAGTCACGACTATGCCCTTCCATCTTAGTGATGGTGTCTTCGTGAGCCTCGATCATGTCATTGGCTTCACCAAGTTGTTCCAAGAGAGCAACAAAGTGCTTCTTGGATTTTCCCTTGAGTTTGCCCATAAAGGCCTCAAACTCATTAGCCTCCACATTAGCTCCCTCAAGTTCATTAATACTATCCGTCGGAGAAGGATGATTAATGATGGTAGTTTTGATGTTGGAGGTTATCTTGTTGGTGGCTTTAGCCATGAGGCACTTGGCGGTGATGCTCTCATTGGGTGAGTCGAAGAGAGACACCCGTGAAGTCGTTGCAATGGCAACGGAGGCCATGGCAACCGACTCATGACCTTCATCATCATCATCATCCTCATTGTACTCTTCTTGTACCACCAATGCCTTGGGAGGAGTCTTCTTGGTGAAGTTGCTCTTGTTGGGGAACAACTTGGCCTTGTCCTTTCGGATGAGCTTGCCACCATTGTCTTCCCTCTTCTCATACGGGCACTCCGCAACAAAATGACTCACGTTGCCGCAGTTGTAGCAAGTCCTTACACGTTGATTGCTCTTCGTGCCACTTGAGTTGTTTTTGCTAAAGTTCGGCCTCGAGTTTTTCTTGCTCCAAAATTGCCTTGAAGCAAGTGCCATGTGTTCATAATACGCATACTTCGTATCTTCGGGATTGCTCTCCTCTTCTTCCTCTTCTTCTTCTTCAACGGTGAGCTTGGCCTTCAATGCAAGGTTAGGCTTCTTTGCCTGTTGAGAACGGAGCACCGCATTGTCGGCGGTCTTGTCCAAGATGTTCATGGCCACAAACTGATCCAACACTTCGCTTGAGGTCAAAGTGTGGAAGTCCGGTCTTTGACGAATGACGGAGGACATGGCCTTGTGGTAGGGCATCATTGCCTTGAGGAATTTGCGCTTGATCCAATTGTCATCCGTGTCCTTGCTCCCGTGATCTCGTAGTGAGACCGCGAGTTTGGTTACTCTCCGATAAAGCTCACGAGGTTCTTCATCTTCTTTCATAGAAAACTCATCGGCCTCATCTTGCACCACTTCATAGTTGGAGCGTTGAATGCTTGCGCTTCCCCGATAGAGAGAGACAACACAATGCCATGCATCTTTGGCCAAGGCGAATAGACGAAGATGAGGTAGGTCTTCTGGTGGAATTGCATCTTGAATGATGAAGAGAGCATTCTCATTGAATTGATTATCCGCGGCTTCTCGAGGAGTGAAGTTGCTTGGATCATGCAGATAGAAACATTCTTCAATGATTCTCCAAAGGTTAGTGTTCACATGATTTAAATGACGTTTAAAGCGGTAAACCCAGGAATCAAAGTCCTCATTTTTCACAATCTTAGGGGGAGGACCGGCATGATTCAAATGAGTAGAAGGAACCGGTCCACCATAAACAAGTGGTGGTTCCACATGAGCAAAGATGTCGGTGCCATTTTTACCACTAGAAGAAGGAGCCTTTTCACTACTAGCTTCCCCCTTGTCGGGGATAGCATCTGTCACCTTGTCGGTGGGGTCACCCACTTTTAACGGTGCGGTGGATAGTTTAAGCCCCTCAAGAAATTTAGTAAACATGCTTTCAACCTCGGTCGTCATGGAGGTCTTCAATGTCTCTAAGGCCACATTGAACTCCTCACGAGAGACCGAGGTTCCCCCATAGCCCGTAGACGAGATCGAATTCACACCGGAGTGTTCCTCCACACCGTCTACGGTATCAACCATACTCTTTGGACGGTAAAGTCCTTAATAAAGAGACGAGGCTCTGATACCAATTGAAAGGATCGATATGGTTGACTAGAGGGGGGGGGGTGAATAGGCAACTACCAATTTTTAACTTTTCTTTATCAAATTAAACTTCGCATCAAAGTAGGTTGTCTAGATGTGCAACTAGGTGAGCAACCTATATGATGCAATAACAACAAGCATACAAGCAAGCAAGAGGAGTAACACTAAAGAGCTTGCACAAGTAAAGGTAAGAGATAATCGAGAGTGGATCCGGTGAAGACGAGGATGTGTTACCGAAGTTCCTTCCTTTTGAGGGGAAGTACGTATCTGTTAGAGCGGTGTGGAGGCACAATGCTCCCCAAGAAGCCACTAGGGCCACCGTATTGTCCTCACGCCCTCACATAATGCGAGATGTCGTGATTCCACTATTGGTGCCCTTGAAGGCGGTGACCGAACCTTTACAAACAAGGTTGGGGCGATCTCCACAACTCAATCAGAGGCTCCCAACAAAACCACGAAGCTTCACCACAATGGACTATGGCTCCATGGTGACCTCAACCGTCTAGGGTGCTCAAACACCCAAGAGTAACAAGATCCGCTAGGGATGAGTGGGGGAATCGAAAATCCCTTGGTGGAAGTGTAGATCGGGGCCTTCTCAACCACTCCCGAGCAAATCAACAAGTTTGATTGGCTAGAGAGATAGATCGGGCGAAAATGGAGCTTGGAGCATTTAATGGAGCTTGAGCATTAATGGAGCTTGAGGGGGAAGAGGTAGGTCAAAGGGAAGAAGGGGACCCCCTTTTATAGTGGGAGCAACAATCCAACCGTTTCCCCCACCAACCAGCCCCGCACAGGGCGGTACTACCGCTAAGAGGGGGCGGTACTACCGCTAGGTCAGCGGTACTGCCGCTCCAGCCAGCGGTACTGCCGCGCATAGAAGACTAGTAGGGAAAAGGACCCAACACGGTACTACCGCGGTGGTAAGGGCGGTACTACCGCTCCTAAAATGGTACTACCACCTCTACAACCGCAACTAGTGCCGGAAAACCCGACACGAGAAAAAGAGCCCTCGAGTCGAGGCGGTAGGAGCCAGACAGCCCAGCAGTACTACGGCAGCGGGGTCACGGGCGGTACTACCGCTGCGGAGCGGAACTGCCGCTTGTGACCCTTCGGCCATACTACCGCTGGTAGTGCGGTACTACCGCTGGGACACAGAAGAGAGAGAGGATCTCTCCAAAGAGGCTGAGGACGAGGCGGTGGTGCCAGGCACCCCAGCGGTACTACTGCTGTGGAGTCACGGGCAGTACTACCGCTGCGGAGCGGTACTGCCGCTTGTGGCTCCTCAGCGGTACTACCGCTGGGTTGCGCGGTACTACCGCTGGGACCCAGACAGGACAAAGAAAAGAGGAGAGATCTCTTCAATGGAATGGAAAAGCTCGGAGGGTGAGGAGCTGATGTGTACGTGTTGATTCCATCCATGCAATACCCCAGCGGACCCCCTCTTGATAGTACGGTGCCCTCTACGCAACTAGTCCACCGAGAGAGAAACAAAAGAGCTACACCGTCTTTAAAGACACTCTGAAGGGAAGAAAACGTCTCGTGCTAGGGATGAATCTGTGAACTATTCAAAGTACATGATTAGTCCGCAAACATGTTGTCATCAATCACCAAAACTACCTTGAGAGAGATATGTCGTAACAATTGGGTTCATTGCTATGTAAAGTTTTGATCTCTTCAATCCCACTTTTATTAATTTTTGCATCAAGATCTAAAAACTCCGAATCATTGGTACACCTTTTAACTAAAGTTGACTCATCTCCAGTCCATCTTTATCAAGATTCATATTGGAAAACAAAGATTTAATAGTAGACACATCAATCACTTTTAGATCTTCATCATTATTATTTTGTAGATCCTCTGGTTTAGTGGCCATCTTATTAACTAAGGTGGCTTGCTTATCCGAAATTTGACCCACTAAATTTCCAAGATGAGCAAACTGAGGTTTCAAACCATAAAATTCTTTGGTCATATCATCGAGATCTTTATTCATATACTCCATAAAACATTTTTGTCCTTTAAGCTCGTTTCTGAAGAAATTATTGTGCTCAAATTGCAAAGACATAAAGCTTCTAACGTTGTTCTCAATTTCTTCCAACCTTCTAAGGTGAGGATCAACGCTTTTAGGCAAGGACATCAGGGCAAGCAGGCACACAAGAGACAAGCGAAAGAAGGCGAACGGAAAAGAGGCGAATAAAACGGCAAGGATGAAGTGGGGAGAGGAAAACGAGAGGCAAATGGCAAATAATGTAATGCGAGGGATAAGAGTTTGTGATGGGTACTTGGTATATCTTGACTTGAGTGTAGATCTCCCCGGCAACGGTGCCAGAAATCCTTCTTGCTACCTCTTGAGCATGCGTTGGTTTTCCCTTGAAGAGGAAAGGATGATGCAGCAAAGTTGCGTAAATATTTCCCTAAGTTTTTGAGAACCAAGGTATCAATCCAGTAGGAGACTACACGCAAGTCGCCTAGTACCTGCATAAACAAACAAGAACCTCGCAACCAACGTGATAAAGGGGTTGTCGATCGCTTCATGGCCACTTGCAAAAGTGAGATCTTATAAAGATAATAAGATAAATATTGTTGGTATTTTTTGTTGTATAGATTGGAAAATAAATAGTAAACTAGAATTGTAGATCGGAAACTTATATAGTGTAAAATAGACCCAGGGGCCATAGGTTTCACTAGTGGCTTCTCTCAAGATAGCATATATTACGGTGGGTGAACAAATTACTGCCGAGCAATTGATAGAAAAGCGCATAGTTATGATGATATCTAGGCATGATCATGAATATAGGCATCACGTCCGTGTCAAGTAGACCGAAACGATTCTGCATCTACTACTATTACTCCACACATCGACCGCTATCCAGCATGTATCTAGAGTATTAAGTTCATAAGAACAGATTAACGCATTAGGCAAGATGACATGATGTAGAGGGATAAACTCAAGCAATATGATATAAACCCCATATTTTTATCCTCGATGGCAACAATACAATACATGTCGATTCCCTTTCTGTCACTGGGATTGAGCACTGCAAGATTGAACCCAAAGCTAAGCACTTCTCCCATTGCAAGAAAGATCAATCTAGTAGGCCAAACCAAACTGATAATTCGAAGAGACTTGCAAAGATATCAAATCATGCATATAAGAATTCAGAGAAGAATCAAATATTGTTCATAGATAATCTTGATCATAAACCCACAATTCATCGGATCTCGGCAAACACACCGCAAAAAGAATTACATCGAACAGATCTCCAAGGACATCGAGGAGAACTTTGTATTGAGAACCAAAGAGAGAGAAGAAGCCATATAGCTAATAACTATGGACCCGAAGGTCTGTGGTAAACTACTCACACATCATCGGAGAGGCTATGGTGTTGATGTAGAAGCCCTCCGTGATCGAATCCCCCTCCGGCAGATCGCTGAAAAAGGTCCCCAGATGGGATCTCACGGGTACAGAAGGTTGCGGCGGTGGAATAGTGGTTTCGTGGCTCCCCTGTATGTTTTGAGGGTATAAGAGTATACATAGGCGAAGGAAGTAGGTCGGTGGAGCTACGAGGGGCCCATGAGGGTGGGGGCGCGCCGCCCTACCTCGTGGCCGCCTCCTTGCTTCCTTGACCTTCACTCCAAGTCTCCTGGATTGCGTTTGTTCCAAAAAAGATTCTCGCGAAGGTTTCATTCCGTTTGGATTCCGTTTGATATTCCTTTTCTGCGAAACACTGAAATAGGCAAAAAAAACAGCAACTGGCACTGGGCCTCCAGTTAATAGGTTAGTCCCAAAAAATAATATTAAAGTGCATATTAAATCCCATTAAACATCCAAAACAGATAATATAATAGCATGGAACAATCAAAAATTACAGATACGTTGGAGACGTATCAGGGCACCCTAGAACACACAAGTTGACATTTTTTAGCCGTGTGCGGTGCCCCCCTCCACCATAATCCACCTCGGTCGTATCGTTGCAGTGCTTAGGTGAAGCCCTGCGCCGGTAACTTCATCATCACCATCATCACGCCGTCGTGCTGACGAAACTCTCCCTCGACACTCAGCTAGATCTAGAGTTCGCGGGACGTCACTGAGCTGAACATGTGCAGATCACGGAGGTGCCGTATCTTCGGTGCTAGGATCGGTTGGATTGTGAAGACGTTCGGCTACATCAACCGCGTTATCATAACGCTTCCGCTTACGGTCTACGAGGGTACGTGGACAGCACTCTTCCCTCTCGTTGTTATACATCACCTAGATAGATCTTATGTGTGCGTAGGATTTTTTTTGAAATTACTGCGTTACCCAACAATGGCATCCGAGCCTGGTCTATGTGTAGATGTTATATGCATGAGTAGAACACAAAGGAGTTGTGGGCATGGGTATATACATATTGCTTGTCGTCACTAGTTGATTCTTGATTCAGTAGTATTGTTGGATGAAGTGGCTCAGACCGACATTACGCGTACGGTTACACGAGACTGTTCTACCGACGTGCTTCGCACACAGGTGGCTGGTGGGTGTCAGTTTCACCAACTTTAGTTGAATCGGATTCAATGAACAGGGTTCTTTCTGTAGATAAAAAAGCAATCACTATACCACGTTGTGGTTTTTGATGCGTAGGTAAGAATGTTTCTTGCTCAGCCCGTAGTAGCCACGTAAAACTTGCAACAACAAAGTAGAGGACGTCTAACTTGTTTTTGCAGGGCAATTGCAGGGCATGTTTTTGCAAGACATGATGCTAAATTTTATTGTATGAGATGATCATGTTTTGTAACGGAGTTATTAGCAACTGCAGGAGCCATATGGTTGCCGCTTTATTGTATGAAATGCAATTGCCATGTAATTGCTTTACTTCATCACTAAGCGGTAGCGATAGTTGTAGAAGCAATAGTTGGCGAGACGACAACGATGCTTCGATGAAGATCAAGGTGTCAAGATGGTGATGATGGTGATCATGACGGTGCTTTGGAGATGGAGATCAAAGGCACAAGATGATGATGGCCATATCATATCACTTATATTGATTGCATGTGATGTTTATCCTTTATGCATCTTATTTTGCTTAGTTCGACGGTAGCATTATAAGATGATCTCTCACTAACTTTCAAGGTACAAGTGTTCTCCCTAAGTATGCACCATTGCTACAGTTCGTCGTGCCGAGACACCACGTGATGATTGGGTGTGATAAGCTCTACGTTCACATACAATGGGTGCAAGCCAATTTTGCACACGCGGAATACTCGAGTTAAACTTGACGAGCCTAGCATATGCAGATATGGCCTCGGAACACTGAGACCGAAAGGTCAAGCATGAATCATATAGTAGATATGATCAACATAGTGATGTTCACCATTGAAAACTACTCCATCTCACGTGATGATCAAACATGGTTTAGTTGATATGGATCACGTGATCACTTAGACGATTAGAGGGATGTCTATCTAAGTGGGAGTTCTTAAGTAATTTGATTAATTGAACTTTAATTTATCATGAACTTAGTACCTGATAGTATTTTGCATGTCTATGTTGTTGTAGATAGATGGTCCGTGTTGTTGTTCGGTTGAATTTTAATGTGTTCCTAGAGAAAGCTAAGTTCAAAGCTGATGATAGCAATTACATGGACTGGGTCCGTAACTTGAGGATTATCCTCATTGCTGCACAGAAGAATTACGTCCTGGAAGCACCGCTAGGTGACAAACCCGCTGCAGGAGCAACGCCAGATGTTATGAACACCTGGCAGAGCAAAGCTGATGACTACTCGATAGTTCAGTGTGCCATGCTTTACGACTTAGAACCGGGACTTCAACGGTGTTTTGAATGTTATGGAGCATATGAGATGTTCTAGGAGTTGAAGTTAATATTTCAAGCAAATGCCTGGATTGAGAGATATGAAGTCTCCAACAAGTTCTACAGATGCAAAATGGAGGAGAATAGTTCTGTTAGTGAAAATATACTCAGAATGTCTGGGTACCACAACCACTTGACTCAGCTGGGAGTTAGTATTCCTGATGATAGTGTCATTGACAAAGTTCTTCAATCATTGCCACCAAGCTACAAGAGCTTCATAATGAACTATAATATGCAAGGGATGGATAAGACAATTCCGGAGCTCTTCGCAATGCTAAAGGCTGCGGAGGTACAAATCAAGAAGGAGCATCAAGTGTTGATGGTCAACAAGACCACCAGTTTCAAGAAAAAAGGGTAAAGGGAAGAAGGGGAACTTCAAAAAGAACAGCAAGCAAGTTGCTGCTCAAGTGAAGAAGCCCAAGTCTGGACCTTAGCCTGAGACTGAGTGCTTCTACTGCAAATGGACTGGTCACTTGAAGCGGAACTGCCCCAAGTATTTGGTAGAGAAGAAGGATGGCAAAGTGAAAGGTATATTTGATATACATTTTATTGATGTGTACCTTACTAATGCTCGCAGTAGCGCCTGGGTATTTGATACTGGTTTCGTTGCTAATATTTGCAACTCAAAACAAGGGCTACGGATTAAGCGAAGATTGGCTAAGGACGAGGTGATGATGCGCGTGGGAAATGGTTCCAAAGTCGATGTGATCGCTGTCGGCACGCTACCTGTACATCTACCTTCGGGATTAGTTTTAGACCTAAATAATTGTTATTTGGTGCCTGCGTTGAGCATGAACATTATATCCCGATCTTGTTTGATGCGAGACAGTTATTCATTTAAATCAGATAATAATGGTTGTTCTATTTATATAAATAATATCTTTTATGGTCATGCACCCTTGATGAGTGGTCTGTTTTTACTAAATCTTGATAGTAGTGATACACATGTTCATAGTATTGAAGCCAAAAGATATAAGTTTAATAATGATAGTGCAACTTATTTGTGGCACTGCCGTTTAGGTCATATTGGTGTAAAGCGCATGAAGAAACTCCATGCTGATGGACTTTTGGAATCACTTGATGCTTGCGAACCATGCCTCATGGGAAAGATGACTAAAACTCCATTCTCCGGAACAATGGAGCAAGCAACAAACTTGTTGGAAATAATACATACTGATGTATGCGGTCCGATGAGTGTTGATGCTCGCGGTGGGTATCGTTATTTTCTTACCTTCATAGATGATTTAAGAAGATATGGGTATATCTACTTGATGAAACATAAGTCTGAAACATTTGAAAATTTCAAAGAATATCAGAGTGAAGTGGAAAATCATCGTAACAAGAAAATTAAGTTTCTACGATTTGATCGTGGAGGTGAATATTTGAGTTATGAGTTTGGTCTTCATTTGAAACAATGCGGAATAGTTTTGCAACTCACGCCACCTGGAACACCACAACGTAATGGTGTGTCTGAATGTCGTAACCGCACTTTATTAGATATGGTGCGATCTATGCTGTCTCTCACTGATTTACCGCTATCGTTTTGGGGTTATGCTTTAGAGACGTCTGCATTCACGTTAAATAGGGCACCATCAAAATCCGTTGAGACGACACCTTATGAACTGTGGTTTGGTAAGAAACCCAAGTTGTCGTTTCTTAAAGTTTGGGGCTGCGATGCTTATGTGAAAAAGCTTCAACCTGATAAGCTCGAACCCAAATCGGAGAAATGTGTCTTCATAGGATACCCAAAGAAGACTGTTGGGTACACCCTCTGAGGGAGTCCTGGATTAGGGGTCTCCGGACAGCCGGACTATATCCTTTGGCCAGACTGTTGGACTATGAAGATACAAGATTGAAGACTTCGTCCCGTGTCCGGATGGGACTCTACTTGGCGTGGAAGGCAAGCTAGGCAATACGGATATGTATATCTCCTCCTTTGTAACCGACCTTGTGTAACCCTAGCCCCCTCCGGTGTCTATATAAACCGGAGGGTTTTAGTCCGTAGGACAACAGACAATCATACCATAGGCTAGCTTTTAGGGTTTAGCCTCCCCGATCTCGTGGTAGATCAACTCTTGTACTACTCATATTATCAAGAATAATCAAGCAGGACGTAGGGTTTTACCTCCATCAAGAGGGCCCGAACCTGTGTAAAACATCGTGTCCCCTGCCTCCTGTTACCATCCGCCTTAGACGCACAGTTCGGGACCCCCTACCCGAGATCCGCCGGTTTTGACACCGACATTGGTGGTTTCATTAAGAGTTCCTCTGTGTCATCGCCGTTAGGCTTGATGGCTTCTTCGATCATCGATAGCGATGTAGTTCAGGTTGAGACTTTTCTCCCCGGACAGATCTTTGTGTTCGGCGGCTTCGCACTGCGGGCCAACTCGCTTGACCATCTGGAGCAAATCGAGAGTTACGCCCCTGGCCACCAGGTCAGGTTTGGAAGCTTAAACTACACGGCCGATATCCGCGGAGACTTGATCTTCGACGGATTCGAGCCCCTGCCTTATGCGCCACACGGTCACAATGAGTATGATTTAGCTCTACCATCAGACAGTGTTCAGGAGATCGCACCGGCAACCGCTCCGACCCTCAATTCGGAACCAGTTGCGCCATCCATGGACGGGTGGATAGACCCTGCCACGGAGGCCGCACTTTCATTGGTGATCGAGCCGAGTATCGACCTTACCCTTCACGAGAGCCGTGATGCCGAACTACCGGATTCCTCCCCGGCCACGGACTCCGAACCGCCTGCGCTCATGCCTATCGAATCCGATTGGGCGCCGATCATGGAGTTTACCTTCGCAGATATTTTTCAGCACTCGCCCTTTGGCGACATACTGAACTCATTAAGGTCTCTCTCCTTGTCGGGAGAATCCTGGCCGAACTATGTCCGGCAGGATAGGGATGCGGATGACAAAGAAATTCACCGCCCACCCACCACCCACTTAGTAGCCACTGTCGACGACTTAACCGACATGCTCGACTTCGACTCCGAAGACATCGACGGTATGGACGACGATGCGGGAGGCGAAGAGGAACCACTGCCCACAGGGCACTGGACAGCCACCTCATCATATGATATATACATGGTGGACACACCCAAAGAAGGCAATGGCGACGAGACAGTGGAGGATGACCCCTCCAAGAAGCAACCCAAGCGCTGACGTCAGCGGCGCCGCTCTAAGTCTCGCCAAAGCAAAAGCGGTGACACCGCACAAGAGATAATACCACTCCGGACAGTGCCGAAGACGACAACAATCCCCTCCAGCAAGATTTAGGGCAGGAGGATGGAGAAGCCAGCCCTCCCGAGAGAGCGGCAGATGGAGAGTCGGAGGATGACAATTACATGCCTCCCTCCGAAGACGAGGCAAGCCTCGACGATGACGAATTCGTCGTGCCTGAGGATCCCGTCGAACAAGAGCGCTTCAAGCGCCGGCTTATAACCACGGCAAATAGCCTTAAGAAAAAGCAACAGCAGCTTCAAGCTGATCAAGATTTGCTAGCTGACAGATGGAACGAAGTCCTTGCGGCCGAGGAATAGAAACTCGAACACCCCTCCAAGAGTTACCCAAAGCGTAGGTTGCTACCCCGACTGGAGGAGGAAGCACTCAAACCTACATCTCCAGCATATGATGCGGCTGACCGGCCACCTCATGGCCGCGACAGAGAGGCATTTCAGCCAAAAACTCAGCCCGCACCCCGACGCTTCTCAAATAAAAATGACAAGGCATGGGGAAACATGCTATACCTGCGAGATGTATTGGAGGACAAAGCAAAACATTTAAGATCAATCTACGGATCACGAGGGCGCGCCACTATGCGAGACGATAAACGTCACGCCGGATACAGTAAAAGTAAATCTGGCCGGGCCGAACACAGCGGGCAAGACTGATTTGAGCTGCGTCGCGATATAGCCCAGTACAGAGGCGCCGCACACCCCCTATGTTTCACAGACGAAGTAATGGATCACCAAATCCCAGACGGTTTCAAACCCGTAAATATCGAATCATACGACGGCACAACAGATCCTGCAGTATGGATCGAGGATTTCCTCCTGCACATCCACATGGCCCGCGGTGATGATCTACACGCCATAAAATACCTCCCACTCAAGCTCAAAGGACCAGCTCGGCATCGGCTCAACAGCTTGCCAGCAGAGTCCATTGGCTATTGGGAAGATCTGGAAGCCGCATTCCTCGACAACTTCTAGGGCACTTATGTGCGACCGCCAGATGCCGATGACTTGAGCCACATAATTCAGCAGCCAGAGGAATCGGCCAGGCAATTCTGGACACGGTTCCTAACAAAGAAGAATCAAATCGTCGACTGTCCGGATGCAGAGGCCCTAGCAACTTTTAAGCATAACATCCGTGATGAGTGGCTCGCCCGGCACCTTGTCCAGGAAATGCCGAAATCTATGGCAGCCCTCACGACACTCATGACCCGCTTTTGTGCTAGAGAAGACAGCTGGCTGGCTCGCAGCAATAACATATCAAAGAACCACGGTACTTCGGATACCAAGGATGGCAATGGCAGGCCGCGTCACAACAAACACAAGCGCCGCATTAACAACGACAATACAGAGGATACGACAGTCAATGCCGGATTCAAAGGCTCTAAACCCGGTCAGCGGAAAAATCCATTTAAAAGAAGCACTCCAGGCCCGTCCAGTTTGGACCGTATACTCGATCGCTCGTGTCAAATACACGGCACCCCCGACAAGCCAGCCAACCACACCAACAGGGATTGTTGGGTGTTCAAGCAGGCCGGCAAGTTAAATGCCGAAAACAAAGATAAGGGGTCGCATAGCGATGACGAGGAGGAGCCCCGGCAGCCGAACACCGGAGGACAGAAGAGGTTCCCCCACAAGTGCGGACGGTGAACATGATATACGCAACCCACATCCCAAGAGGGAGCGGAAGCGTGCGCTAAGGGACGTATATGCGTTGGAGCCAGTCGCCCCAAAGTTCAACCCATGGTCCTCTTGCCCGATCACCTTCGATCGCAGGGACCACCCCACTAGTATCCACCATGGCGGATTCGCCACACTGGTCCTAGACCCAATCATTGACGGATTTCACCTCACTCGAGTCCTTATGGATGGCGGCGGCAGCCTGAACCTGCTTTATCAGGACACAGTGCAGAAAATGGGTATAGACCCCTCAAGGATCAAACCCACTAAAACGACCTTCAAAGGCGTCATACCAGGTGTAGAGGCCCATTGCACAGGCTCAGTGACACTGGAAGTGGTCTTCGGATCCCCGGATAACTTCTGAAGCGAGGAGTTAATCTTCGATATAGTCCCGTTCCGCAGTGGCTATCATGCACTGCTCGGGCGAACCGCATTTGCGAGACTCAATGCGGTACCACATTATGCATACCTCAAGCTCAAGATGCCAGGACCTCGGGGGGTCATCACAGTTAATGGAAACACAGAGCACTCTCTCCGCACGGAGGAGCACACTGTGGCCCTCGCAGCAGAAGCGCAAAGCAGCCTCTTAAGGAAATCCACTAGTTCGGCGATTAAGGACCCGGACACCTTCAAGCGCGCCCGGAGTAATCGGCAGCAAGACCGCCTGGCACGTTCCGAGCTCGCATAGCAATGCGGCCCCCACCCCAGTACCAGCCAAACGTTGAAATCCGTGCCACGCATACATAATTACGCATTGAAAATACCATGTGCACAGGTGGGGAGGGGGCACGACTACGGCACGCCCCAAGACGCGGCTCAATCGAACTAGGGGCTTCCCGCTTTGTTATTTTCTCTCTTTCAGGACCTTAATATCTGGAAACCCTGTCCGGCAGTATGATTGCCGAACACATGATGCAGCAACCAAGGAGGCAGAAAGCTACGTCGCACCACGGAACTCCCAGATGGTCTCTGACAACAAGTGAAATACTCTCTCTAAATACCATTCCTCAGCTTGCCTTTGGAGGGGACATGTCAAATAGTCCTACTTTTTGCTTACCGCACCACTTGTATCATTCTGCTTGAATGCACCTTTTTTGAATAAACAATGCATAGCACTAGACTATTATCGCATTCTTTATTCTTCTTTTTTTTATATACATATGTTCATTCATGACATCCAGCACCCGTACACTCTGTTATGACCAATACGCTAGGGGCTTAAGCATACCCCATAATATGGCGTGAGAAGTCCGAACACTTTAGACAGTGCGGCACCCGAACTTATAGCATTATATGCATCAACTCCGAATCATGTCTTGGGTCAATAGTTGGGTTTGCCCGGTTCCCATGTTTTGGTACCTTACGTTCCGCTATATCGGCTAAGGTAGCACTGGGAGAACTACTGCGATTGTGCCCCGGTTCAGCTGGGCTAAGCACCTCAGTAGAGAAAGCTAAAACTGACTGTCATGATAAGGCGAGAGACTGGTCGCTGTTCGAGAGGTTTCGAGTCCCTAAAGACTTATGCCGCTTAGAGCGAGGAGTCGGCTTTGTCCGGCTTAAGGCGTGTATAGCGCCCCAAATTCGGCCTTCTGAATACTAGGGGCTTCGCCAAAATTTAAAATTATAGAATTCTATGGCTAAGTGAGAGTGATAAAGCATTATAGTCAGATTGCCTTGTTCGCTGCGCTGAGCACCTCCCTCGAAGGTCCCAAAAATGGGAACAAGAGTGCTCAGGTTTATCCTAAACACCCTAGCACTCGTGGCATGGGGGCAGAAGCCGACGACTAGCCATCTCTCAGATTTGATAAACAGCCGAACATAAGGTAATATTTTAAATTCAAACAAGCGTTGCATAGCGCATATGAACAAGTTTTCATACCACAGGATCACACGAGCAAGTTCATTCAAATATTACATCTTTCGCACACATGTCCGCTACAAGACGGGCACCCTTCAGGACACCCTCATAATACATCTCGGGGTGGTGATGCTCCTTGCCCTGCGGCGGCCCCTCCTTCACCAGCTTCTCGGCGTCCATCTTGGCCCAGTGCACCTTCGCACGGGCAAAAGCCCGGCGTGCACCCTCAATGCAGACGGACCGCTTGATGACTTCCAGCCGTGGGCAGGCATCCACAAGTCGGCTCACCAGGCCGAAGTAGCTGTTGGGAAGGGCGTCGCCAGGCCACATCCAGACTATAAAGCCCTTCATGGCCTGTTCAGCCGCCTTGTGCAGTTCGACCAGTTGCTTCAGCTGGTCGCTCATAGGCATCGGGTGTTCGGT
This sequence comes from Triticum urartu, assembly GCF_056163025.1. Lineage (NCBI taxonomy): Eukaryota > Viridiplantae > Streptophyta > Magnoliopsida > Poales > Poaceae > Triticum > Triticum urartu. The sequence goes on along the minus strand of NC_141873.1, from coordinate 272,208,462 downwards.
CCCAGTATACTGAGACCAGAACATCTTCTTCGTCGAGCTTCCCTCCTCGTCCTGGTAAAACTTTGCGGCATCCGACACGCTGCAGGGCAAATCTACGAATGCTCCTGGAGAGCTCCGGACTCGGGTAAGTAACAAGTAATTTACTTTCACATGCTTGCTTTGCATATTGAATGCCTTACCCGCCGCTATCTTCCTCATCACCTCAATCTCCTCGAGGTCCTTTTGGGCTTCAGCCTTGGCATTCTTTGTGCCCTCAAGGGCCGTGGCAAGCTCAGACTCTCGCGTCTTCGAGTCAAGCTCCAACGCCTCGTGCTTCGTCACGAGAGCTTGGAGCTCTTGCTGCACCTCGCCCACCCGTGCCTCTTGCTTTTCCCGCTCGGTGCGCTCCCGGGCCGCTTTGTTTTTGGCCTCGGACAGCGCTTGCTTCAGGGTTGCCACTTCGGTCGTGGCCCCTGGCAAATTCATAATGATCCTGTCATTTTGCAATCGCATCTTATATATATATATATGTAGACAAGGTATTACTTACCTTTGTTCTCCTCGAGCTGCCTCTTGGCAAGACCGAGCTCTTTCTCGGACCACTCGAGGTCCTGCTTCAGTGCGGCGACCTCCGCAGTCAGTGCGGCAGAGGCCAGCAGCGAAGCCTGCATACGCATATAGACATACTTATATTAGACTCCTACAGATATTATTTGATCCTCTATTCGGCTTTTCTTTGTGAACACCAAACAGAGCATCACGGGCTACTGTCTATGAGGTAATATTTTCCCTATATTTTAAATACTTACCTCAAAGCCTGTTAGAAGGCTGGCACAGGCTTCAGTCCGTCTGCTCTTGGTGGACTGAACCTTCTCGATCACCGCACTCATAATAGTGCGGTGCTCTTCGTTGATGGAAGCACCACGAAGCGCTCCCAGCAGGTTGTCCGGTGCCTCTGGATGGACAGAGGTCACCGGCACGAGCGTCTTACCCCTTTTGGAATGGGGCCGCCTGCCCGAGTCAGGAACCACTAGAGGTTCCGGCGCGGTGTTCGGCTGAGAGCCAAACTTGGAGCCCCCGGGAGCCTGGCTCCCTCTGCTCCTGGAGTCCGGAAGGTCGCCTTGAGGTGCCTCCGGGACTGTCTCCCCCCGGCTCGGTGCCCCTTGAGACAATACCTCGGCATTGTCCGTTGGGCAAGGGGAGGCGGCGGTCGGAAGTGGATCGCTATCCATATCCGACGAATCCAAGGAGCCGTCCGACGAGGATACGTCGATACGGGCTTGGGGTGGTCTGCATAATCATATTCGGCATTAGGAGAAGCAGTGCGACAAAGGTATGCTATGAGTTACTCTGGTATCCGAATACTTACGACTTCGCCAGGGGCTTGGCCCTGAGCAGCCACTCGTCTTCGCCTTCGGCGGCGGTGGTGGAACAGTCCGGAAGAAGAGTCCTTCCCTTCTTGGACCCTTCGGCCTCCCCGGTCATTGAAGTCTGGTTCAGGGGCTACCGAGGGAGTCCTGGATTAGGGGGTCTCTGGACAGCCGGACTATATCCTTTGGCCAGACTGTTGGACCATGAAGATACAAGATTGAAGACTTCGTCCCGTGTCCGGATGGGACTCTACTTGGCGTGGAAGGCAAGCTAGGCAATACATATATGTATATCTCCTCCTTTGTAACCGACCTTGTGTAACCCTAGCCCTCTCCGGTGTCTATATAAACTGGAAGGTTTTAGTCCGTAGGACAACAGACAATCATACCATAGGCTAGCTTTTAGGGTTTAGCCTCTCTGATCTCGTGGTAGATCAACTCTTGTACTACTCATATTACCAAGAATAATCAAGTAGGACGTAGGGTTTTACCTCCATCAGGAGGGCCCGAACCTGGGTAAAACATCGTGTCCCCTGCCTCCTGTTACCATCCTCCTTAGACGCACAGTTCGGGACCCCCTACCCGAGATCCACCGGTTTTGACACCGACACCCTCTATCACAGATCCGAAGGCAAGATATTCGTTGCTAAGAATGGATCCTTTCTATAGAAGGAGTTTCTCTCGAAAGAAGTGAGTGGGAGGAAAGTAGAAATTGACGAGGTAACTGTACCTACTCCCTTATTGGAAAGTAGTTCATCACAGAAATCAGTTTCAGTGATTCCTACACCAGTAAATGAGGAAGCTAATGATGATGATCATGAAACTTCTGATCAAGTTACTACCGAACCTCGTAGGTTAGCCATAGTAAGATCCACACCAGAGTGGTACGGTAATCCTGTTCTGGAGGTCATGTTACTTGACCATGACGAACCTACGAACTATGAGGAAGCGATGATGAGCCCAGATTCCGCAAAATGGCTTGAGGCCATGAAATCTGAGATGGGATCCATGTATGAGAACAAAGTGTGAACTTTGGTTGACTTGCCTGATGATCGGCAAGCCATAGAGAATAAATGGATTTTCAAGAAGAAGACTGACGCTGGCGGTAATATTACTGTCTACAAAGCTTGACTTGTTGCGAAAGTTTTTCGACAAGTTCAAGGAGTTGACTACGATGAGACCTTCTCACCCGTAGCGATGCTTAAGTCTGTCCGAATCATGTTAGCAATTGCCACATTTTATGATTATGAAATTTGGCAAATGGATGTCAAAACTGCATTCCTTAATGGATATCTTAAAGAAGAGTTGTATATGATGCAACTAGAAGGTTTTGTCGATCCAAAACATGCTAACAAAGTGTGCAAGCTCCAGCGATCCATTTATGGACTGGTGCAAGCCTCTCGGAGTTGGAATATACGCTTTAATAGTGTGATCAAAGCATATGGTTTTATACAGACTTTTGGAGAAACATGTATTTACAAGAAAGTGAGTGGGAGCTCTGTAGCATTTCTGATATTATATGTGGATGACATATTGCTGATCGGAAATGATATTGAATTTCTGAATAGCATAAAAGGATACTTGAATAAGAATTTTTCAATGAAAGACCTCGGTGAAGTTGCTTATATATTGGGTATCAAGATCTATAGAGATAGATCAAGACGCCTAATTGGACTTTCACAAAGCACATACCTTGATAAAGTTTTGAAGAAGTTCAAAATGGATCAAGCAAAGAAAAGGTTCTTGCCTATGTTACAAGGTGTGAAGTTGAGTCAGACTCAATGCCCGACCACTGCAAAAGATAGAGAGAAAATGAAAGTCATTCCCTATGCTTCAGCCATAGGTTCTATCATGTATGCAATGCTGTGTGCCAGACCTGATGTGTGCCTTGCTATTAGTTTAGCAGGGAGGTACCGGAGTAATCCAAGAGTGGATCATTGGACAGTGGTCAAGAACATCCTGAAATACCTGAAAAGGACTAAGGATATGTTTCTCGTTTATGGAGGTGACAAAGAGCTCGTCGTAAACGGTTACGTCGATGCAAGCTTTGACACTGATCCAGATGACTCTAAGTCACAAACCGGACGCGTATTTTTACTAAATGGTGGAGCTGTCAGTTGGTGCAGTTCCAAGCAGAGCGTCATGGTGGGATCTACATGTGAAGCGGAGTACATAGCTGCTTCGGAAGCAGCAAATGAAGGAGTCTGGATGAAGGAGTTCATATCCGATCTATATGTCATACCTAGTGCATCGGGTCCGATGAAAATCTTTTGTGACAATACTATTGCAATTGCCTTGGCAAAGGAATCTAGATTTCACAAGAGAACCAAGCACGTTAAGAGACGCTTCAATTCCATCCGCGATCAAGTCAAGGAGGGAGACATAGAGATTTGCAAGATACATATGGATCTGAATGTTGCAGACCCGTTGACTAAGCCTCTCTCACGAGCAAAACATGATCAACACCAAGACTCCATGGGTGTTAGAATCATTACAATGTAATCTAGATTATTGACTCTAGTGCAAGTGGGAGACCGAAGAAATATGCCCTAGAGGCAATAATAAAGTTGTTATTTATATTTCCTTATATCATGATAAATGTTTATTATTCATGCTAGAATTGTATTAACCAGAAACTTAGTACATGTGTGAATACATAGACAAACAGAGTGTCACTAGTATGCCTCTACTTGACTAGCTCATTGATCAAAGATGGTTAAGTTTCCTAGCCATGGACAGAGAGTTGTCATTTGATAAACGGGATCACATCATTAGAGAATGATGTGATTGACTTGACCCATCCATTAGCTTAGCACGATGATCCTTTAGTTTGTTGCTATTGCTTTCTCCATAACATATACATGTTCCTATGACTATGAGATTATGCAACTCCCGAATACCGGAGGAACACTTAGTGTGCTATCAAACGTCATAATGTAACTAGGTGACTATAAAGATGCTCTACAGGTGTCTCCGATGGTGTTTGTTGAGTTAGCATAGATCGAGATTAGGATTTGTCACTCTGTGTATCGGAGAGGTATCTCTGGGCCCTCTCGGTAATGCACATCACTATAAGCCTTGCAAGCAATGTAACTAATGAGTTAGTTACATGATGTAGCATTATAGAACAAGTAAAGAGACTTGCCGGTAACGAGATTGAACTAGGTATTGAGATACCAATGATCGAATCTCGGGCAAGTAACATACCAATGACAAAGGGAACAATGTATGTTGTTATGCGGTTTGACCAATGAAGATCTTCGTAGAATATGTAGGAACCAATATGTGCATCCAGGTTCCGCTATTGGTTATTGACCGGAGATGAGTCTCGGTTATGTCTACATAGTTCTCGAACCCGTAGGGTCCGCACGCTTAACGTTCGATGACGATCAATATTATGAGTTTATGTGTTTTGATGTACCGAAGGTAGTTCGGAGTCCCGGGTGCGATCACATGACGAGGAGTCTCGAAATGATTGAGACATAAAGATTGATATATTGGACGGCTATATTCGGACACTGGAAGTGTTCCGGGTGGTTTCGGCTAAAACCGGAGTGTCGGAGGGTTACTGGAAAACCCCTGGGGAACTAATGGACCTAGATGGGCCTTAGTGGAGAGAGAGGGGCGGCCAGGGCAGGCCGCGCGCCCCCTCCCTGTTGAGTCCAAATTAGACTAAGAGGGGGGCGGCGCCCCCCTTTTCCTTCCCCTCTCCCACTCCTTCCTTTCCCCTCCTTGTAGGACTAGGAAAGGATGAATCCTACTCCTACTAGGAGGATGATTCCTCCCCTACTTGGGTGCCCCAAGGGCCGGCCGGCCTCCCCCTTGCTCCTTTATATACGGGGGCAGGGGCACCCTACAACACACAAGTTGACATTGTTTAGCCGTTCGCGGTGCCCCCCTGCGCCGGTAACTTCATCATCACCGTCATCATGCCGTCGTGCTGACGAAACTCTCCCTCGACACTCAGCTGGATCTAGAGTTCGCGGGACATCACCGAGCTGAACGTGTGCAGATCACGGAGGTGACGTATCTTCGATGCTAGGATCCGCCGGATCATGAAGACGTTCGACTACATGAACCACGTTGTCATAACGCTTCCGCTTACGGTCTACGAGGGTACGTGGACAACACTCTTCCCTCTCGTTGCTATACATCACCTAGATAGATCTTGCGTGTGCGTAGGAATTTTTTGAAATTACTTACCCAACACCAAGATAATGGGGGAAACTTGTGCCTCTAGGGGCGCCCTCCTCATGTATATATAGGTGGATGGGAGAGGGGGCAACCAACTTGAGGAGAAATCCTCTATTGGTGTGCCCCCAAGGGGAGAGGGGGTCCCTCTCCCACTAGGATTTGGCCCCTCAAGGTCCAACAAGCTAAGGGGACGCCATATCCCTATTGGGCCTAATAGGCCCATTAACTCTCCCCTATAAGGCCTTTTGCAATCTCTATTAACCCATAGGATTTAAATAAATCCTAGGAGCCTGCTAATCATTATTAAAGCCCTTCATTATTTATATTATGTCTCCAGAAACAATTTCTACCTATATATCATTTTCTGGTATTACCCGGTATTCCCCGAAACACTTCTGGTAACCCTGAAACGCTTCTGATTTCTCTCAAAACTATTTCTAATATTCGCAAAATTGTTCCTTGAATATTTTCTCATAACTCTAACTCCACTAACACTCAACAGATCATGATCCCCTTAAGCTTGTGACCCTATAGGTTCAGTAAAACATAGACATGAACAAAACCCCTTTCGTTCAATGACCAATAGCGGAACCGTGGACATCCATATTGATTCCTATATACACGAATGATATTCAAGTGAACCTTTGGTTACCATGTGTTATTCCCTTTGGTTCGTGATACTTTACAACGAGGTGAGATATATCGGTATCCTCTTGAGTTATTGTCATGATCACTATACCGGTCTCCTCATTACCAATTTTGTTCTTATTTCTCGTTGACATGTTACGGGCGTCCCTGTGATCTAGTCACCTTTGTCTGGCTAGATGATGATGGATGCCATCACACCGAGAGGGCCCTAAGAATATCTCTCCATCGTCGGAGGAGCAAATCTCACTCTTGAGCTATCTAGCCCATTTTTAAACTTTCTGGTGAACCTGTTAATTGTCGTTATGATCACCGTGTTACAGGTGGCGTTTGAGAAACCCCAAAGTCCATCCTACGGTAAAAAGTGACTACAACACTCTCATGGTAAAAGTAACTAAAGCATGCATTAACCCTCTAGGTTATATCAATTCGACTTGTGTTGATGGTATCTAAAAGTATAACAAACAAGTTGGGTCAATTCAATATGATCGTTCTTCTAACATCATATTCTCAAAGTTGTTTTGGGACTATCGTTACACTTAAGGATACCCGAAGATCTAGAAAACATGATCACAAACAACACTTGAGCTAATTCTAGAAGCGAGATTAGGAATTAGGTTTTACCGTTTATCATTCAACATGTGCTTATGAGTTTTCCACTGAATTGCATATTCCAGAATCATAGCGGTTACATTATATAATATAAACTCTTAATTATAAATGTGAAAATAAATAATACAATATTATTGCCTTTATGGCATATGTTAAACAGACCCCACTTGCACTAGAGTTAGTAATCTAGTTAGCACCTTTTCTTTTTACACCAATGGCAATCTGGTGTTGGTCCATGCTTTGCTTGTGGTATAGCCTTCATCCTATCAGATCCAAGTTCAGATCCAGCTATATCATCTGCATTTCAATGCATCTATCATGCTTTCACAAAATCATAATTTGTGTGACACTGGCTTTGTATATATTGAATACTGGCAAGACCTTTGTTCCTTAGACTAAGCTATGGAACCACTATTAAGAACAGTGCTCCATTGGCTCAAACCGTTTAGAAGCCATACCAAGTTCGTAAATGAACTTTTAATTCATCACCCTCCATTGTTTCTTCTAAAGCGACAACATACTCAGCCTTCATTGTAGAATTTTCCACAATAACTTTCTTGGACTAATTTCAACTTACCGTACCACCAATTGACACAAATCCTTTTAATTGAAATCGAGAATCACTTGGAGCACCGATGAATACTTTATCGATGTAACTACTTACAATGACCCTGTATTGATGTAAGTCCTTCCACGAATCTCTTCATTTTCTCCGTTTGTGAGAAACATGTCATCTTTCCTATTTTAGTACTTAACGACATTTTCACTGTTGTCCTGTGATCAATAATTTGATTATTCTGGTAACTTTACTCATAACTTACTTGGAGCACTAGACATATCTGGTTGTTTATATACCATGGAATATTCTATGTGACTTCGGCAAGAAATATTTGTTGATGATTTTCCATACTAAACTGCTTTAGTACCTTGTCAATATGTGTTCGACAAACCTCGATTATGCACTAATATCTCCATAGATTATTATGCCTAATACCAATGCTATATTGCCTAAGGAAGTAAAGCATACGTTAACTCTTTGTGTTATATCAATTGACTTGTGACGATAGTATCTCAAAGTATAACACAGAAGTTGGGTTGATTCAATATGATTATTCTTCTAACGTCATATTCTCAAAGTTGTTTTGGGACTATCGTTACACTTAACGATATCCAAAGATCTGGAGAACATGACCACAGACAACACTTGAGCTAGTCTTAGAGGCGAAACTAGGAATCAAGTTTTACCATTTATCATTCCACACGTGCTTCTGAGTTTTTCACTGATCACATATTCTAGAATCATAGCAGTTATAGCATACAATATAAACTTTTAATTATAAACATGGAAATAAGTAATACAATATTATTGCCTCAAGGACATATTTCCAACAGAACCATGGTGCCCTGAAGTTAGCGGATAAAGCAAAATAATCTTTATGGACCAAGACAAGGTAAAGGACGAAAGGCTTACAAGAGAGGAAAATGTGTTGCACTTCCTCGGGGCTTCACCGCCCGGATCAGCACCGCCAGCACAAGAGGAGTGTCGGACTCCTCAACGGCTTCCAGAATCCTCAAGGAGTCCATGCAAGGCTTCCCCTCCGACTTGGCCCTGACGACGGAAGTCCCCTCCTTGCGAGTTCTCTTCAGAGCCAGTGTAGGTGAAATCGTCGGTACTTCCCCTTCAACATGCTCGCCCTCCTCCTTGGAGGGATCGTCTTCATCTTCTTCTTCTTCCTCCTCCGCCTCACTACCACCGCCGCCGTTTTCCTCCTACTCAGGTACTACCATGGCCTCCTTTAGGGACGCACTGCAACACCTGAGAAATACTACCGCTCAGGGGTTCGGTAGTACCGACTAAAATAAAATAGCCCGTACTTTCGTTGTAGCACCGCTTCCAAAATAGAAGGGGATTACTCCCCTGCGGTAGTAGGTCTGATGTTCGGTAGTACCGCTCCAATAGGGGAGTGGCAGTACCGACCATGTCTGCGGCACTACCAACCTTGTCTGTGGCACTATCGGCCTGGAGCCAGCTGTATTAGTACTTCTCCCATGAAGGAAGCAGTACTACCGCTGCCACGTGCGGTACTACCAGTGTACAATGACAAGCATATTGGTAGAATTTGAGGCTCTCCTCGTAAACATGGAAGGTGATGTGGGTGCAATGTTTTTTTTTACGTGATTTGATTCAACCCGTTCCATCCAACGTGGCCCCCCTCTTAATATTACACATTTCCTACGACCCAAAGAAAATAAAAGTGTCTGAAACACCATCTTCGATCTTTTACTTCCAGAGGGGAATCTAACCGTCTTGTGCCACTTCCGTATATGCATGTATAGCTCACACACATGGTTAGTCCGCAAAATGCATTGTCATCAACACCAAAATAACTTAGGGAGGGAAATTCCCTTTCAATCGGGAACCCATCTGGCCTCCGCGCCTTATTGTGTTCCATCTTTGAGATAGCATCACATACTTCTTTTTCAGTAAAATAGGAGATTAGGATGGCATTCTCCTCTATTGATAACTACAAGATGTCACCTTTGACATCCTCGTCAAGCTTCACATAATCGAAAACACGTGAACTAAAGAGAAGCTTATAAAAATTAGTAATGTAGGTCTTAGTTGGTCTTCACCAACAATAGTACCATCATCTTGCTCGAGAAGGGTTGTTTTATTTTCCCTATGTTTACCATTGGCAATGATATGGAGGTATTTGGTGTTGTTGTCCCCTTCTAGGACTTCTCGCACGTTGGCCTGTTCAAGCCATTTTGTTTTCTTCTCCTACATAAGCTTAGCAATGTGATCATCTGCCTCTCTCTTAGTAGCACATTCTATTTAATTAAGGGGAACGGTCTCTGCATTCACTTATAAGGCATCAATTAGAGCAGTGAGCCTCTCTTTCTCTAGCTTATACACACCAGACACGCATTTTGCCCACCCTTTTAGAAATTCTCTCAAGTGTCAGATCTTATTCTGCCAACTTTTGACATGGGTATGTCATTTATTTACCTTACCCCACTCGACAATTACTAAAAAAAGAACTTTTGAAACCATGAAAGTTCAAAAGAAAACACTTACCTATTCCCCACATGAGCAGTCGCTCTTGAATTCATCAAAAGAGGTGTGTGATGAGAACTCTTCGTTGTAGTGCATGAACGCTCATGTGGTTCATAGAAACTCCCACATTAGTCAGGTCCCAAAGATCTCTGTTCTAGAAATAGTCAAAAAAAATCTGAATGGGATGACATACGCCGTGGTGTATCACAGACATATCATATTGATGTCATATTGTTTTTCAGTTACCGAAAAAGGCTTTTGCCTCGCTTTTATAAATAAAGCAAACCGCCAAAGAGCACACATATAAGGACTAGTTCGAACACACACACCCAAGTCTCACAGAGAAGTACACAAGTTCTGCTGAGGGCACAACTCAACAAGCCCAAAAAAGCTAAAATAAAAGCGCCGGAGAACAAGACAAGCTCCTAGTCAGGTTCCGGCGGAGGCGGCGGGGGCAGCGGTGACAGCCGGACAGCCATCGAGTGGAGATCGACGATGAAGGCAGAGATGGCGTCGCGGTCCTGAGGGCGGCTAAGCAGTCGCCAAAGCTGCAAGAAACCAGACAGTTTGAAGATATCGTCAATATCCCGTCACAGAGGAGTGCGCTGGATCACAAGCTTATTGCGGACCGTCCAGAGGGTCCAAGCGATGGCCCCAATCTCAAGCCACCTAATGTGGCGAGAAGGCAAGGGGAGTTCTGGAGTTCGGCACGCATGTCTGGGAAGTTGGTGTGGCACCAATTTCCACCCACCATGTCGCGGAAGCAGCTCCACACGAATTGAGTGGACACGCATGAGAAGAAGATGTGATTCGAGCCTTCGGGGATACCGCAAAGTGGGCAAAGGCCAGTGCCTGGGCCATTGCACTTGCAAACCTCGACCCCAGACAGGATCCGACCGCGAATCCATTTCCACATGAAGAAACATATTTTCAGAGGCAGGCGGATGGACCACACCGTCGTAAGGGGGGAGGGGTGGAGGAGGGGGCGATGGCTTGGTAGAGAGACTTGGTGGAGAATTGGCCCAATGGCTCGAGCCGCCATCTCACCTGATCCGGGCCACCTTCCACCACAGGCTCAAGGAGAGCAACGCAATCCAGTAACTCACGCCACGCGACAGACTTTGGGGGGCCAAAAGGCCTCCGGAAAGCAAGGCGCCCTAAGTCAATAAGGGCCCTCTCAAGGAGGGGGCAATGGTCAAGGGGTTGACAGCGATGGAGAAGAGGTCGAGGAAGCACACAGCGAAGGGGGTGTCTCCAGCCCACCGGTCAAACCAGAACAAAGCCACAGCTCCGGACCCCACTGAGATGGAGGTCCCAATGTGAAGGACAGGGAGAAGTTGGACGTCCGACTGCCAGAACTGGGAGCCGCCAGATCTCTGACAGAAGGCTAGGGGCTGTCCACGCAGGTACTTGTTCCGGATGATGTCGAGCCAGAGGCCACCATGCCCTTGCGAGATGCGCCAGAGCCATCGGTATAGAAGGGAGATATTCATGCGCTTAGAGCACATGATACTGAGGCCTCCTTGGTCCCTGGGCTTGCAAATGTCAGGCCAGCTGACCATATGGTATTTTTGCTTATTGTTGTCGCCTGCCCAATAGAAACGAGACTGGACTTTGGCAATCTCATGGTGTAGAGTTTCGTGAAGGCTGTAGAAGCTCATGAGGAACAAGAGGAGGCTGGAGAGGGATGAGTTAATGAGAATTGTCCTAGCCGCCTTTGACAACCATCTACCCTGCCATGGCTCGATGCGCGTTTGAAGCTTGGCCACGGTCGGGCGCAAGTCTGCGACGGTGAGCCGGGAGTCACTAATGGGCGTTCCTAGGTAGGTCGTGGGAAAGGAGCCCAGGCGGCAGTTAAGCCGGTTGGCAATGGAAAGGGACTCGGCCGGAGAGTAGCCCATCACCATCACATCACTCTTGTCGAAGTTTATTTTAAGGCCATACATTTGTTGGAAGCAGAGGAGAAGGAACTTAAGATTGGAGATGTCCGTCTCCGAGCCTTCAACCATGATGATGGTGTCGTCCGCGTACTGGAGGAGGGAGATCCTGAAGCCGTCAGCCAGGTGGGGGGTGATCCCACGAATATGGCCAGCTGCCTTAGCCTTATCCAGGATGGCGACAAGCGCGTCCACCACCATATTGAACAAGAAAGGGGAGAAGGTATCGCCTTGTCTAACCCCACAAAGGATGGGGAAGTAAGGGCCGATCTCCCCATTGATGTTCACGGTAGTGCGACCGCAAGAGACCATCTGCATCACTCTGGAGATCCAACGGTCGTCAAAGCCTTTCCGGAGCAAAACTTCCCGATGGAAGGGCCAACTAACAGTGTCATAGGCTTGATGGAAATCGATCTTCAGGAAAACCGCCTTGAGGTGTTTAGACCGAACCTCATGGAGGACTTCATGAAGAACAAGCACCCCATCCAAGATATACCACCCTTGAATGAAGGTGGACTCGTTGGGGTGGGTAACGCAGTCAGCAAGAAGGGTCACCCTATTGGCGTACCCTTTTGCCAAAATCCAGAAAATCACGTTGATGACCATGATTGGACGGAACAGGCGGATGTCGGAGGCGCCCGACACCTTCGGGATGAGCGAGATTATCCCATAGTTGAGGCGTCCAAGGTCGATGGACCCAACATAGAACTCGTCGAAGATGGCCATGACTTCCGGTTTAATCACGTTCCAGAAGGTCTCGAAGAATTTCACCGGAAGGCCGTGAGGACCCGGAGCCGAGGTGGGGTTCATGCCTCGAATGGCAGCCCAGACCTTGCCCTCGGAGAAGGGGTCTGTAAGGGCCGCGTTCTCTGCTTCAGTGACCAGCTAGGGGCCGGTCCAGCAATCAGGAGCCAAGGAGAGGCCGCTCCTAGGAGCAGCAGAGAACAAGGACCTATAGAATCCGTAGACACAGACCGGATGTCACGGGGGCCCTGCAGAGGGACGCGCCATCCCAGAGGAGGGGGATGGTGTTGCGTCTACGGCGGTCGTTTGCGATGGCTTGAAAGTAGGCCATGTTCGCGTCGCCCTTCAAAACCCATTTCTGGGCATATCGAAGATGCCAATAGGCCTCCTCATCAGTGTAGATGATGGAGAGCTGGTCTTCTAAGTCGTAGCGAGAGAGCCACTCGTCAGGAGAGAGGCCGGTTGCGTCAGCACGCAAGTCTAGGGTCTGGATGGCGGTTAACAAGGCCTTCTTATGATCGCGGAGGTCATGCCCCAGGTTGGCACCCTATCCCTTCATGAACTGCCGACCATGCTTGGCACAGAGATGCCATGATTCGATGGCCGGGGAGGGTGGGGATGAGGGTGCGCACGGGCCTCTACCCAGCAGGTGCCAACAGCCTACACAAAACCGGATTGGGACAACCAGAATGTCTCAAACCGGAATCAGGGGGGTCGGCAGCCGCTCGTCGGCGGAGGACAGGAGGAGGGGCACGTGGCCGGAGCCAATCTGGGTGATGGCACGGAGGGAAGCCAGAGGGCAGCGGAGGTCCCATTTCGGGGAAACTAAGACCCTGTCCAGGACGGACTGGGTCGGGGAAGCCTGACGATTGGTCCAGGTAAACCTGGCGCCAATCCTATATATCTCACGGAGAGCCAGATCAGCAATGCAGTCATTAAACATTTGCATCCGTGCAAAGTTTACATTCGCATTGCTTTTCTCCTCCACAAAACGGAGGAGATTAAAATCGCCTCCAACCACCATCGGAAGAGAGGCAGCTGATATCTTCCGGTGGAGCTCCTCGAGGAAGGAAGCAAACCTACTATGGTCTGCCGGGCCATAGACAATGATGACCTCCCATTTGAAGTTAAGCGTCCCTTCGTAGAGTTCCATGCTCACAAAGAATTGTCCCCGGTCCATGGTACCCACCTCGAAGGTGGCATCCTTGACACCTAAAAGGATGCCACCTGAATGACCTATGCTCCCACTAGAAGGGAGCCAATGCCAAGCAAAGAGGTAGGAGCTCAGACGGTCAAGCTCTGGAAGAGAGAATTCCGTACGCATGGTTTCTTGGATGGAGACAATGTCAATGTGTTCATGACGCATGTATTCCATGAGTTGGCGGCGCCGGCCATCATGGCCGAAACCGCGGATGTTCCAGAAGAGGGCACGCATTAAGGCGCCATTGGGGGGCTGCTTGACCCCAGGACACGAGACGCGCTTTGGGTGCGGACAGCGGTGGTGTGGGAGCAGGTGCGGCCATGAACGTTGGCCGCGGCGAGCGAGAGAAGGCCACTGGACCGCCTAGGTGGCGCCGGGGAGGCGCCCACCACAAAGGGTGGGGGAGCGGCAGGCATAAGCAGAGTCGTGCGGGCTTCTGCTAGCCTACCGTCGAGGATCTCACGTGCCCTGATGGCCTCGATTTGGACTAAGGGGGGAGCAGCCTCCCCCTGAACATGATCGCGGAATCAGTCGCATCCTTTACTAGGTGACCAAGCGGAACCGACTTGAGAGCTGAGAACGAACAAGTAGCAGAGAGGGGGGCAGCAGGGGTACCTGGCTCCAGGTTCCGGGCTGCAGCCCGGACCTCCATCCGGGCGGTGATGGGCAGAGCCGGACTGTTGTTGGGTCGCGCCGCGTCGAGCCGAGCGCTCTGGCAGGAGGCCATCACCGGGGAGGAGACAGACCGGCCACGGCGGGAGTATGCCGCGGTTCGCGGAGGGGGGGGGCTGGGAGGCCACCGGGGTGGTCACCTGAGTCTCCCCATCCACATCAGGAGCCACCGTGGGGACAAGCCAGAGCGCCGGCCTAGTGCAGTCGAGGAGCGAGGGAGGCGAGGACGGAGCAGTCGGTGACGAGGGTCAGAGAGCCAGATCGGTGCTCGAGTCGGGGGGGGGGGTGGCATCGGGGGCGGGTGGGCGGAGGTGGACCAGCGCGGGCGGCACCGGCGATGTGGGCCGGCTGACGGGAGGCGCCAGCAAGCCCGACACGGCCGTGGCTGAGGGGCCGAGGAGGTTGACGGTAGCCAGGTCCGCCGCCGAGGCCACGGCGCCACCCACGGGATCCACCTCGGTCGGGGAGAGGGCGAATGTCGGTGTCAAAACCGGCGGATCTCGGGTAGGGGGTCCCGAACTGTGCGTCTAGGCCGGATGGTAACAGGAGGCAGGGAACACGATGTTTTACCCAGGTTCGGGCCCTCTTGATGGAGGTAAAACCCTACGTCCTGCTTGATTAATATTGATGATATGGGTAGTACAAGAGTAGATCTACCACAAGATCAAGGAGGCTAAACCCTAGAAGCCAGCCTACAGTATGATTGTTGTATATGGAGTTTATTGCCTACGGACTACAACCCTCTGGTTTATATAGACACCGGATAGGGTTAGGATTACATAGAGTCGGTTACAATGATTGGAGATCTTGAATATCCGTATCGCCAAACTTGCCTTCCACGCCAAGGAAAGTCCCATCCGGACACGGGACGAAGTCTTCAATCTTGTCTCTTCATAGTCCTGGAGTCCGGCTGAAGGTATAGTCCGGCTACCCGAACACGCCCTAATCCAGGACTCCCTCAGTAGCCCCCGAACCAGGCTTCAATGACGACGAGTCCGGCGCGCAGATTGTTCGGCATTGCAAGGCGGGTTCTTCTCCAAATCTTGTGTACCTATAGGAATAATGTCCGATTTTTGTAATGTAGTGCTCCTCGGCTTCCACGCCCAATAATGGCCGTCTTCCACGTGTCAAACGAATGCGAAAAGCCGGGGCATTTTTACATCCACACCCCTAGCCGTATAAATGAGCCGCCTATTTAACGGGATGGGGATTTAGGTCCAAACCACATCTTCTCCTTTCCGCTCATCGGAGCGCTTCCAACAAAGGTCCATTCCAACATGACCAGCCGTCGCAGCTCCTCCCCTCGCCCCTCCGGTCCCAAACCCAGGGACTAGGAGAGTTGCACCATCCCGCATAGCGAGTTAGTGTCGCTTCAGGCCAAGGGATTTCTCCCTCAGGCATACATGGTCCCGGTCCGAGCCGGTCTCGCCACCTACAATGGCGGAAAACAAGCGGAGAGCACCCCCAATCCTTCTAAAGGAGAGCGGGTGTGCCTCGTCCCCTATCTAATAAGGGGACTGGGATTTCCAATTCATCCATTTCTCCGCGGGCTTCTCGAGTTCTACGGCCTCCAGCTGCACAATCTCACGCCCGCCTCCGTATTGCATATTGCAGGTTTCGTCGCCCTTTGCGAGCTATTTTTAGGCGTTGAGGCTCATTTCGCACTGTGGAAGAGGTTATTCTGCTTGGTGCCCCCTTTCTCGAGAGGGGTCTATATACCAAGTGGGCGGAGCCGAAGTATGGCGCATCGCCGAGACCGGATACCTATCCGGAACCCCAAAGAAGGCGTCCGAGGACTGGCCTTCGGAATGGTTTTATATAGATGACGTCCCGCTACCGGACCCTATCCAGGTCGGTCTCCCTGAGTTCAACAGTGCTCCATTGAAGAAACGCTTGAGTTGGCATCCGCGGAGCTCTCAGAGAGAAAGCGACAGAGACGTCCTTTACCTGATGGGCCGGATAAGACTGTTGGCTCATTCCGGACTAACCATGATTGGAGTCATGGCCGCATGCATTATGCGGGGGGTGCAGCCGCTTCAATATAGAGGCCACCCCATGTGGGATTTCAACGGGGAGGATGACGCTACACATTACGGTCGTAAGGGGCCGGCCTCAGCCGCCGCCTTAGTAAAGATCTTATCCTCTTTGTACAAGGGAGAAAAGGAGGAATTCCTCCGCGTCAACCCGCGGGCCGGATTCAGTATGTACGATCCTCCAAGTTGGGTAAGTGAACAATTGCTCTTGCCCGTTTGTTTTATACTCCCATGGTTAGATAGGTAGTCTAACGACTTCAATGCAGGAACTGCGAGAGGAGGTAAAGGATATAAGCAGCCGCCCTCCACAGCCCGAGGACCCAGAACGGTCCCTCAATCCGGACTCCGAAGAGGATCCGGACATATCAGTGGAGCTTATCGACGGGGTGTTCCATCAGCTAAGCAAGGACAATACCTTGGTAGCCATTACGTCGGATTACCCAGGGTTAATCCCGGCCTCCCAGGTGACAAGAACCGGGGTCTTATTCCCTTGAAAGAGATTCCACCCTCACGTAGCCCGGTGTTTCTGACGACAGCCATGTTTTGCAGGGGAGATTTCCGAGGCAGGAGGCCGAACCTGCGGTGGCTAGCCAACGAGGGGCCGCAGGGCCCCGTGGGGCAAAAAGGAATGAAGTCCGGACTGAGATGCCGGCGCAAAGGTATAGTGCACCCTCTGTTTCCCTGGAGTTATTCTGTCAGGGCATATTAACGTTCGTGCTATCTTCAGAACGAAGAGACCTCGCCGGACTACATCCGGAGAGGTTGCTAATCGCGCCTCCACCAGCCAGGCTCCAACGTCTGGCCAGGAAGCGGAGGCGAGCACAAGGCACGCACTGGACGCTCCTCCGACAGAGGATGCGGACAGGCTGTCTGCCACAAATTCTGAAGTGGAGAGTGCCATGAACCACAGGCGTCGCCGGACAATTCTACGCGACGCTTGTTTCTCCCAAGAGGCTTTAGATGCCTTTAGTTCGGGAGATGCATACCTCCGTGCCGCTCAAAATGGTTTAGCCAGAGCCACGGAGCAGTATGTAAAAGACATACGGGTAAGAAAATTTTGGTTAAATATATATATATATGCCAGTAGCCCCCGAGACTTGAAGCAGTTAGAGCAACTGATTTAAGGATCATTTAATATGCAGCTTCTTACAGAGAAGAATACTGTACTGTCCGAGGAGCTGGAAAAGTGTAAGGCCCAACTAGAGGCCGCACTAGCCGCAGCAGGGGAGCCCAAAGAGACCCCCTCAGGTAAGATACACTTCAAAAGATTAGTATTGTGCGGTGTGGGTGCAAATCTGACAAACCATATTGCAGATGGCGCCGGACTAGATCCGGACAAGCAACAACTCTTACGCCGGCTAAAGGCCGGTGAGAGTACGTTGACAAAGGTGAGGCGGGAGAAGAATGATCTTCAGGATGCCAACACCAAGCTGGACGTCAAACTTAAAGATGTTCGTGGCCAGCTGTCGGACTCCACGAAGGAGAATCAACGGCTTCGACGCGACATTTTTAGTAAGTGCTTGAACGAACTTTGAAAAAAGAGTTCGGCGAGGAAGTCGACTAACAGAGTAATGTCTGTAGGTATGCTCACAGGTCATCCTGCAGAGGAGATGCCTGGTTCTACGGGTGACCTTCTTCCCGGACTCTTGCAACTGCACAAGCGAATTCGGCAGGCGATGCGGGATATTGCCCAAGCCTTATGGCCTGCCCACTCCATGCCCGAGGACCTTGGAGAGCTTGCGGAGAAGCTGAAGGGAGCTCGGCGGCGCTTCCGATTGTGGAAGATATCGGCCTGCCGACAAGGCGCTAGGGAGGCCTGGGCCATGGTGAAGACCTGTTTTACGAAGTCTGACCCAAACCACATGGCCGAGGTCGGACCAGTGGGGCCTGACGGGAAGGAGATCCCTGTAAGCTTAGTATACGGCCAAGTAGAGTTGGCCGCGAAGTATTCCCAGCAGGACTGTAAATTAGACAGCCTCTTAGATGGTATAGAAGAGGAATACAATCAGTCAGAATGACTGTGTAATTTTGAATTGACATGTGTAATGCCTTCTAGCCGGATTGTAGATCGTTTGTCGTTGCCGACCTTTTCGCTTCAACCTCGGGACCTGACGGTCCGGAGTGTGTCCGAATACCCTAGCGGTTATATAAGAACCGGGGTATGCGTGGAGACCAGGCGTAGGGGTCATCAGTGCTTTATCAGACAAGTGCCCAACTAGTTATGTTATATTACATGGTTAGTAAGAAACATCTTCCAGAGAGAATAATTCCGTTAAGGGTTCCTTTCGCTGGGAGGCATGCCCTAAGGTGCATGTCCGGACTGCGTGAAGAGACGCAGAAAAAAGGCATCTAGGGGCGCATAAAATGAGTAAAAAGATCATCTTTTATTTCACCGACCGAATATTCCCTTAAGAACGCTAGCTTTCGGCTTCACCCAGTCTGAGGTACACATCCGGCTGACCCGGTAGTAACAATCGCAGAGGTGCTCCCTTTACCGCCTAGCCGAACAATCGGGAACGTAGGGGTAAGCACATGAGCCAGGCAACCCAGCTTGGCCAAAACTTAAGTCATATCGATGCATATAATGGTGAAGAAAAAAGGTACATGCGGAAGTTTGACGCATGTGTTGGGCGTGAAGCCCGTATAAATAAGCTTCTGTTAAAGAAGCCCCCAGGTTTAATGAGCGCGAGTGGCGCATCACTAGATGAGCCTTTAAGGGCTATGAAAGAAAAAAATGGGAAGGAGAGAAATGTAAGACAGAAAAATACAAAAAGGGATGGACAGAGGAAGGAGACGAACACAGAGTCCGGCGCTAGGCATAGAATCTTCGGAGACGGGTGGCGTTCCACGGGTTCGGCTCGAGTCGGTTGTTCGACGCATCTCGCAGGCGGTACGCCCCACCAGTCAGGACTTGGTCGATTATGAATGGACCTTCCCACTTGGGCTTGAGTTTGTCGTTTTTCTTATCCGGCAGGTGTAGAACTAGTTCGCCAACATTGTAATTTTTGGCTCGTACTTCTCTGCTTTGATATCTTCGGGCCTGCTATTGATAAAATGCGGAACGGGCTTTTGCCACGTCACGCTCCTCCTCTTCGGGCCTGCTGAATTATGTCGCAGGGCAGAACTACTTCTGCGCCGTACACCATGAAAAATGGTGTGTACCCGGTGGTGCGATTTGGCGTGGTCCGCAGCCCCCATAGCACGGAGTCGAGCTCCTCTACCCAGTGCGTGTTAGATTCCTTGAGGGACCGCACCAGTCTGGGTTTGATGCCGCTCATGATAAGACCATTTGCACGTTCGACCTGGCCGTTGGTTTGTGGGTGATAGACGGAAGCATAATCGAGCTTGATGCCCATGTTTTTGCACCAGCGTTTTACCTCGTCGGCGGTAAAATTTGTACCGTTGTCAGTTATGATGCTGTGGGGGACGCCATAACGGTGTACAACCCCGGATATGAAGTCTATCACAGGTCCGAATTCGGCCGTTTTAACAGGCTTGGCTTCTATCCATTTGGTGAACTTATCCACCATGACCAGTAAGTATTTTTTCCTATGGGTTCCACCTTTAAGGGGTCCGACCATGTCAAGCCCCCAGACCGCAAAAGGCCAGGTGATGGGTATAGTTTGGAGTGCGGTGGGTGGCATATGGCTTTGGTTGGCAACCAGCGCATCGTTGGACTAGGTCCTGAGCGTCTGCTTGGGCCGTCGGCCAGTAAAAGCTTGTACGGAAAGCCTTGCTAACGAGGGACCGAGCAACGGCGTGGTGACCACCGAGTCCGGCATGAATTTCAGCCAGGAGGTTCCGCCCTTCCTCTTCGGAGATGCACCTTTGAAGGACTCCGGTAGTGCTTTTCTTATAAAGTTCTCCCTCATGGACTCTGTAGGCCTTAGATCGCCGCACTATGCAGCGAGCCTCATTTTGGTCCTCCGGGAGTTCCTGCCT
The DNA here is from genome assembly GCF_056163025.1 of Triticum urartu. Taxonomy (NCBI): domain Eukaryota; kingdom Viridiplantae; phylum Streptophyta; class Magnoliopsida; order Poales; family Poaceae; genus Triticum; species Triticum urartu. The sequence goes on along the minus strand of NC_141873.1, from coordinate 272,188,075 downwards.
AGTAAGGTAGGCTAGGAATGGTTCTGTCCACGGGGCGATGACCGCCATTATTACGTGGGCTGAAGGTGTAATTTCGTTGGCAGAGCCTCCAATTGTGTCAGATTGTTCGGCGTCGAGTGGTGCGGCTGGGTTCGGGCTGTTATTTGCGGGTTCCCCCTCCCATGCTACGGATGGCTTGAACAATCTTTCCAAAAAGACGTTGGGGGGGCTGCATCCTGTTTTGCTTCGATGCGTGCTAGGACGTCCGCCACTTGATTGTTTTCTCGGGCTATATGGTGAAACTCCAGCCCTTCGAACCGAGCTGACATTTTTAGGACGGCGTCGCGGTAAGCTGCCATTTTTGGGTCCTTGGCGTCAAAGTCTCCATTTATTTGGGATATCGCGAGGTTTGAATCCCCGCGTACCTCTAGGCGCTGGATACCCATGGATACTGCTATCCGGAGGCCATGTAGGAGGGCCTCATATTCGGCTGCATTGTTGGAATCCATGTACATGATTTGGAGCACATATTGGACTGTGTCTCCTGTGGGGGACGTCAGGACGACGCCGGCCCCCAGTCCGGCCAACATTTTGGAGCCGTCGAAATGCATAATCCAATTTGACTATGTACCGTACTCTTTAGGGAGCTCGGCCTCCGTCCATTCTGCGACGAAGTCAGCCAAAACTTGCGATTTAATAGCTCGCCGTGGCTTATAGGTTATATCGAACGAGAGAAGCTCGATGGCCCATTTTGCAATCCGGCCCGTTGCATCGCGGTTGTTGATAATATCGTTTAGTGGCACTTCTGAGGCTACTGTTATGGAACACTCTTGAAAGTAGTGTCGTAGCTTCCGGATGCCATGAATACCGCGTATGCAATCTTTTGATAATGTGGGTACCGTGATTTGCATGGAGTGAGGACAGTGGACACGTAGTAGACCGGCCTTTGAAGGGGGAATTTGTGTCCGTCCGTTTCCCGCTCGACAACGAGCATTGCGCTGACAACTTGGTGTGTTGCTGCAATGAACAAAATCATTGGTTCGCCGGTGATTGGTGTGGCCAGGACTGGGTTTGTTGCCAATATGGCTTTTGTTTCATCAAGTCCGGCCGTGGCGGCATCCGTCCACTCGAAGTGTTCGGTGCGCCGAAGGAGGCGATAAAGGGGTAGTGCCTTTTCTCCCAAGCGGGAGATGAAGCGGCTTAAAGCCGCCACGCACCCGGTTAATTTTTGTATTTGTTTAAGGTCCTTTGGGACATCCAATTGTGACAAAGCTCGGATCTTGGCTGGGTTTGCTTTAATTCCTCTATCGGATACAATGAAGCCCAAGAGCTTTCCGGCTGGAACGCCAAAGACGCATTTTTCTGGGTTGAGCTTGATGTCATATTGTCGGAGGTTATCGAATGTAAGCCTCAAGTCGTTTACTAGGGATTCGACATGTCTTGATTTGACGACCACATCATCCACATACGCCTCCATTGTTTTGCCGATCTGGTTTGCCAGACATGTCTGGATCATGCGCTGATATGTTGCGCCGGCGTTTTTCAGCCCGAAGGGCATTGTGTTGAAGCAGAATGGGCCGTATGGTGTGATGAATGCTGTTGCAGCTTGGTCTGATTCTGCCATCTTGATTTGATGGTAACCGGAGTATGCATCGAGGAAACACAACAAATCGTGTCCTGCGGTGGCATCGATAATTTGATCGATGCGGGGGAGGGGGAAGGGATCCTTTGGGCAAGCCTTGTTAAGGTCTTTAAAATCGACACATTGGCGCCAAGATTTGTCCTTCTTTGGTACCATCACCAGGTTTGCTAGCCAGTCCGGATGTTTTATGTCTCTGATGAATCCGGCCTCCAATAGCTTGGCTAGCTCCTCTCCCATAGCCTGTCTCTTGGGTTCGGAAAAACGCTGAAGGGCTTGTTTGCCAGGTTTAAATCCTTTTAGGATATTTAAGCTGTGTTCGGCCAGCCTGCGTGGGATCCCTGGCATGTCTGAAGGGTGCCAGGCGAAGATGTCCCAGTTCTCTTGTAGGAACTCTCGCAGTGCGGCGTCTGCATCGGGGTTCAGTCGTGCCCCGATTGAAGCTGTTTTATTGGGGTCCGTTGGATGTACCTGGAATTTGACTATTTCGTCGGCTGGCTTGAAGGATGTGGATTTGGATCTCTTATCGAGTATCACATCATCCCTGTTAACCGTGGAGCGCAGCGCAGTCAGTTCCTCGGCCGCTAAGGCTTCGGATAGCGCCTCAAGGGCTAATGCGGCCGTCTTGTTTTCGGTGCGGAGTGCTATGTCCGGATCACTAGCTAGAGTGATAATTCCATTCGGCCCGGGCATCTTAAGCTTCATGTACCCGTAATGGGGTATTGCTTGGAAGATTGTGAATGCTTCCTGCCCTAGTAAAGCGTGATTTCCGCTCTTAAATGGGGCCACCTAAAACGTGACTTCTTCGGACCTGTAATTATCCGGCGTGCCGAACACCACATCTAGTGTGATTTTTCCTATGCAGCGCGTTTCCCGACTGGGGATTATTCCTCTAAAGGTTGTGCTGCTTCGCTCAACGCGGTTCCAGTCTACTTCCATTTTTTGAAGGGTTTCCTCATAAATGAGGTTCAGTCCGCTGCCTCCATCCATGAGCACCTTGGTGAGGCGAAAGCCGTCCACTATGGGACTGAGGACCAATGCGGCTGGTGCTCGGGCTGTTCGGAATCTAGGTTCATCACTTGCGTTGAAGGTAATGGCAGTGTCGCTCCATGGATTTATTGTTGCAACTTGATAGACTTCGGCGAGGCTGCGGAGTGTTCTTTTTCGCACATTGTTTGATGTGAAAGTCTCGAAGACTGTGAGAACGGTACTGGTGTCCTTGGGCTGGCTTTCTGCGGCCTCCGGAATTAAGAGGTCCTCGCCGATTTTGGCCACCTGCCGGAGTATCCAACATGCTTTAAGGCTGTGAGTTGGTGTGGTGTCCTCTGTACTGTGAATTCTACAGGGTCCATCAAGCCATCTTTCCAGTATGGTTCCATGCCCTGTAGAGGGTTTTGGCTTTTTGGTGTTTATCCCGGGTGTCCTGTGATGATGCACCCTCTTAGTTCGGACGGGATTACTATTCAAGGCCGGATTATCCCAAAAATTTATTTCGGTTTTCCAGGCGCTTTCCATCGCACAGTATTTTTGTACTATGGACGCCAAGTCAGCGAAGCGTGTGATATCACAACGACTTACAACGTTAAGGATTCCCTTGTCCGTGCAATTACCGCAAAAAATTGAGATCGCGTCTTCCTCGTGGCAATCCTTTATCCTGTTCATAACCAGGAGGAATCTGGCCCAGTAATGATGTACTGTTTCCTCGGGCCTCTGCCTGATTTGGGAGAGATCGCTTATGATTGGGTGGGCGGGTGTCGTTGAATCTGAAACCTCACCCAATCCAAGATTCGGAGGCCGAAGTGTTTCCGAACTCTGAAGTTCGGATTCTTGGATGTTGTCCAGTGAATCTGGCCCGTTGCCTGATCCTAAGCTCAGGTCTTGAGTTATATCTCCCCCTCCGTGGGTATCCGGCTTGGAGGGGTCGGGAATTCGGACGTAGCTAGTCCTTAAAATAGATGAAGCGTCGCCGCACAGCGTCTCTACCACGGCAACGTGGTGGGTGACTTGGGGAGAGTTAATTTCTCTTAGATCGGGTTTAAGCCCAACCTGGTCGTAATCCGTAGCGACCCCCAGGGCGGCGATGCGATCCAAGAGCTCGTTTACGGAAGAGAGCTCCATTGGATCTAGCTGCTCGACGAGCTCCGAGCTTACGTGTAGGTTGCTTTTGATGACCCGAGAGGTCACCGTCGGTGCAACAGCCGAACAGGCGGTCATGAGGAAACCACCTAGCCGGAGGGTTTGGCCGACAGCCAAGGCTCCCTTAGCAACGGCGCCGTCTTTAAAGATGGGAGGAGGCATCCTTCCTGATTGTGACGGCACAGAGGAACTCTCAATGAAAGCATCAATGTCGGTGTCAAAACCGGCGGATCTCGGGTAGGGGGTCCCAAACTGTGCGTCTAGGCTGGATGGTAACAGGAGGCAGGGAACACGATGTTTTACCCAGGTTCGGGCCCTCTTGATGGAGGTAAAACCCTACGTCCTGCTTGATTAATATTGATGATATGGGTAGTACAAGAGTAGATCTACCACGAGATCAAGGAGGCTAAACCCTAGAAGCTAGCCTACGGTATGATTGTTGTATATGGAGTTTATTGCCTACGGACTACAACCCTCCGGTTTATATAGACACCGGATAGGGTTAGGGTTACATAGAGTCGGTTACAATGATAGGAGATCTTGAATATCCGTATCGCCAAACTTGCCTTCCACGCCAAGGAAAGTCCCATCCGGACACGGGACGAAGTCTTCAATCTTGTATCTTCATAGTCCTGGAGTCCGGCTGAAGGTATAGTCCGGCTACCCGAACACCCCCTAATCTAGGACTCCCTCAGCGACCGTGGGGGAGACCAATGGGTCCAAGGGAGGGGGCGGTGACATCCCCAAGGCCGACACGGGAATGGTGACGACAGTCGGGGAGCGCGGCAAGGACGCCAGGAAGACGACCAGGGCGACGCTTGATGCGTCGCTCGCCTCCAAGGTCTCACCACCCGAGTCTGGGGAGTCGTCCCGGGGCAGCAGAGAGGCGGGGAGAGGGGCAAGCGCAGCCTGCCGGCCCTCGGTCCCAGCCGCGGGAGGCGAGGTGTCGGTGAGGGAGAGCGGGAGCGCGAGTCATCGGAGCCCGCGTCATCATCAGAGTGGTGGGAACGGTGGGAGCGGGGGAGGTAACGGCCGTGGTAGTCCCCGTCGGTCCGGGGTTTCCGCCGGGAAGTCCGTCATCGGAGAAGCGAGGGCGACCCACATGGTTGGGAGGCTCAGGGGCGATCCCGAGGTCGAAGCCCTGGTCATTGAAGAAGATCGGGGTGGTGGCACGCAGCTTGGAGGAGTCTAGGCACTTGACCTTGACCCCGACCTCCTCCTCTTTGCGGAGGGAGAGCTCGTCCACCACCACCACCTTGCCTAGGATCCGGGACATCTGGCGGATGACTACCTCAGACCGGGCAATGTCAGGGAGCCCCCCCACCAGGATCCAAGCCGTGTCCAGGACCGCCACCGCCTTTGGGTCGAGGATCGGCTCGGTGATGGCGATGACAAGCTGGTGGAGGGCGAGAGTGATCTGACCACTGCGAGTGGCATAGCCGTAGCTGATGGCGTCGGGGAAGATCACAGTGAAGACGTTGCCGGCGGTGGGGTGACACCCAGTCCCACTGGCGCCGATATAAGTGGTTGAGCTCGGCCTCGATCATCTCCGGGGAGGCCACCCCGTCCACCACCATGACGATCACCTGGAGCGAGGGGGTGGGGGGAGGGATGTCGGGGACCTCAAGATGGAATAAACCCAACCCCTCGATGCCATGACCATACATCATGAGCTCAGCCGGCACGGGGCGATCCGGGCATAGAAGGGCGGGATGGCCCGGGTCCTTGCAGATGTAGCAACACCGAGGGTTGACGCGGGAGACTTGGGAATGACCCGCCACACCGCAATTGAAGCACGGAGGACGGGGGAGACCGGACACCGGCCCCGGGGTGGCCGAAGAGCCCGGGGCACGCGGGGCGGGGGTGGCCAAGACGCCACGGCCCTGACCATGATGCTTCTTCTTCTTAGCTTGGCCTTGGCAGCCACGGGCCGGAGCGCCACCCGCAACTGCCGCGGGAGCGGGAGGGGCCGCGGCGGCAGCATGCGGAGGGACTCAAAGTGGCAATTTTCCCCGTGGAGGCGGGTATCCGCGGGGATTTACCCGCTAAGAAGCGGTGATGGGGGCAAAATCCCCCCATGGGGATAACGGGGCGGGTACCCGAGAACCTGGCGGGGCGGGAATGGGGGCCAAACTGGCTCCATGGAGCCTCCATGGATACCCGGGACCCCACCTGTCAGTCAAACTAGTCACCCAATATATATACAAGCAAACCCTAACCCCCCGCAGCCGCTCCACTCTGTTCCCCACCCCACCTCCCGCAGCCGCATCCGTCAGCCCCTTCTCGTGGCCCGTCGCCCTCTCATGCCCTTCGCGGCCTCGCCTCCTCGCGACCCTGCCACCTCCTCGTTCACCTCCTCACCTCCTCACCTCCTCAAGAGTCCGCCACGGTGACGATGGCGAGCGACAGCCAGGCAAGAAGCTGACCGCGAGTCCGCGACGGTGATAGTGGCGACGATGATAAAGACCGGCGACCTGCCTCCTCCTCCCCCACCTCAAGCGCAAGCAGCTGATCAGCAGGTTGTTTGTTTCATCTCTTGCTTCTGCGATCTGTTGAATAGCTTGATGTTCAGAAGGGTGGCTGTGTATGTGGTGATCTCTCTGCATTTTAGTTTCAGTAGCTTGATGTTCAGAAGGGTGGCTGTGTATGTGATGTTCAGAAGGGTAGCTTGATGTATGCATGCCTTATTATTATGTGAGGCTTGGCTAGTGGTTGTGATCTGGAGATGAACCAATTGTTGTGTAATGTGTTTGTGCTTCTGTACGGGAAGATTGTTGCCAAAATTATTTTGGTTTGTTATTCTAATGTATTGCTATTTTGTTGCTGTAATGAATGATTGAATATGTCAAAAATAATGTGGTTTGTGGTCCTCTTTTACTGTTATTTTTCTACTGTTGGTCTCCATGGGGATCCACATGGGGATCAGGTACCCGTTGTTAGCGGTGATGGGGATTGTTCCTCTCCGCCAAGGTTGGCGGGGCTAGCGGGGACGGGTATTAGCGGGGATCGGGGCGGGGATGGTGACGTGCCCCCCGGTGATCCCCGTCCCCATTGCCATCTTGAGGAGGGACGTACTTTCAGGCCGCGACAGGAGGCTGTTGGGCTTGTAGGCGAGGAGACGGAAGGCGGGATGGGCGCGACGGCGAAGGGGAGCGCCCACGACGCGGGACCGGGGAGGGCGAGCGGCGATGCCCGCGCCCATCGGCCGCGGCGCCCGGAGGCGAATGAGAGCGGCCGCGTCGGTCTGAACGGCCCAGGGATCGTCGGACGTCACGATGCCTGCCGCAAAGCTCATGAAGCTCCCGCCGGCACTCCTCCTCACAGCGGACCGCGTCCGGGGAGGGGCGGGGCCGGTTGTCATAGCGATGTTTACGACGGGCCTCCCCGTTGTCCCATTCCCGCGGCATGGCCGGACGAACCGGGAGCGGGGGAGGGGAGGCGGGGTCGGGGCGCAAGGGAGCGAGACGGCCGACGGGGATGGCGCTACGTTGGTTTTCACTTGAAGAGGAAAGGGCGATGCAGTAAAGTAGCGTAAGTATTTCCCTCAGTTTTTGAGAACCAAGGTATCAATCCAGTAGGAGATCACGCTCGAGTCCCACGCACCTACACAACCAAATAAGAACCTCGCAACCAACGCGATAAAGGGGTTGTCAATCCCTTCACAGTCACTTACGAGAGTAAGATCTGATAGATATGATAAGATAATATTTTGGGTATTTTTATGATAAATAGAAATAAATATGCAAAGTAAAATAAACGGTAATAGAAATAGCTAAGTGTTGGAAGACTAATATGATGGAAGATGACCCGGGGGCCATAGGTTTCACTAGTGGCTTCTCTCAAGAGCATAAGTATTACGGTGGGTAAACGAATTACTGTCGAGCAATTGATAGAATTGAGCATAGTTATGAGAATATCTAGGTATGATCATGTATATAGGCATGACGTCCGCGACAAGTAGACCAAAACGATTCTGCATCTACTACTATTACTCCACACATCGACCGCTATCCAGCATGCATCTAGAGTATTAAGTTCAGAACAGAGTAATGCTTTAAGTAAGATGCCATGATGTAGAGGGATAAACTCTTGCAATATGATATAAACCCCATCTTTTTATCCTCGATGGCAACAATACAATACGTGTCGTTTCCCTTTCTGTCACTGGGATCGAGCACCGCAAGATTGAACCCAAAGCTAAGCACTTCTCCCATTGCAAGAAAGGTCAATCTAGTAGGCCAAACCAAACTGATAATTCGAAGAGACTTGCAAAGATAAGCCAATCATGCATAAAAGAATTCATTGGAGATTCAAATATTCTTCATAGATAAACTTGATCATAAACCCACAATTCATCGGATCTCGACAAACACACCGCTTCGAATAGATCTCCAAGAGAAACGAGGAGAACTTTGTATTGAGATCCAAAGAGAGAGAATAAGCCATCTAGCTAATAACTATGGACCCGTAGGTCTGAAGTAAACTACTCACACATCACCGGAGAGGCCATGGAGTTGATGTAGAGGCCCTCCGTGATCAATGCCCCCTTCGGCGGAGCTCCGGAAAAGGCCCCAAGATGGGATCTCTCGGGTACAGAAGGTTGCGGTGGTGGAATTAGGTTTTCGTGGTGCTCTTGGATGTTTGGGGGGTACGTGGATATATATAGGAGGAAGAAGTAGGTCTGTGGAGCAACGAGGGGCCCACGAGGGTGGAGGGCGCGCCCAGGGGGGGTAGGCGCGCCCCCCTGCCTCGTGGCCACCTCGATTGTTTCTTGACTCCCACTCCAAGTCTCCTGGATCGCGTTTGTTGAGAAAATCACGTTCCCGAAGGTTTCATTCCGTTTGGACTCCGTTTGATATTCCTTTTCTGCGAAACACTGAAATAGGCAAAAAAACAGCAATTTGGGCTGGGCCTCCGGTTAATAGGTTAGTCCTAAAAATGATATAGAAGTGTAAAATAAAGCCCATTAACATCCAAAACAAATAATATAATAGCATGGAGCAATCAAAAATTATAGATACGTTGGAGACATATCAAGGGGCCGAGGAGGGGCGGGCCAGACGGACGGTGGAGGTGCAGGCGGGGGGAGAGACGCCATCGTCCTCGGCGAGATCGCCCACCGGAACTGCGTCGGGGCGGGGAGTGATACGTCCATTTGGCATCATGCTTTTCTATCGATATTTATTGCATTATGGGCTGTTATTACACATTATGTCACAATACTTATGCCTATTCTCTCTTATTTTACAAGGTTTACATGAAGAGGGGGAATGCCGACAGCTGGAATTCTGGGCTGGAAAAGGAGCAAATATTAGAGAACTATTCTGCACATCTCCAAAAGTCCTGAAACTCCACGGGAATTATTTTCAGAATATATAAAAAATATTGGGCGAAAGAACTACCAGAGGGGGGCCACCCACCGTCCACGAGGGTGGGCGGCGCGCCCTACCCCCCTGCCTCGTGGGGCCCCTGGTGGCCCTCCAATGCCCATCTTTGGCTATATGGAGTCTTTCATCGAGGAAAAAATCATAAGCTATCTCACGGGACGAAACTCCGCCGCCACGAGGCGGAACCTTGGCGGAACCAATCTAGGGCTCCGGCGGAGCTGTTTTGCCAGGGGAACTACCCTTCGGGAGGGGGAAATCATCACCATCATCATCACCAATGATCCTCTCATTGGGAGGGGGTCAATCTCCATCAACATCTTCACCAGCACCATCTCATCTCAAACCCTAGTTCATATCTTGTATCCAATCTTTGTATCCAAACCTCAGATTGGTACCTGTGGGTTGCTAGTAGTGTTGATTACTCCTTGTAGTTGATGCTAGTTGGTTTACTTGGTGCAAGATCATATGTTCAGATCCATTATGCATATTAATACCCCTCTGATTATGAACATGAATATGCTTTGTGAGTAGTTATGTTTGTTCCCGAGGACATGGGAGAAGTCTTGCTATAAGTAGTCATGTGAATTTGGTATTCGTTCGATATTTTGATGAGATGTATGTTGTCATCCCTCTAGTGGTGTCATGTGAACGTTGACTACATGACACTTCACCATTGTTTGGGCCTATAGGGAGGTATTGGGAAGTAATAAGTAGATGATGGGTTGCTAGAGTGACAGAATCTTAAACCCTAGTTTATGCGTTGCTTCGTAAGGGGCTGATTTGGATCCATATGTTTCATGCTATGGTTAGGTTTACCTTAATACTTCTGTTGTAGTTGCGGATGCTTGCAATAGGGGTTAATCATAAGTGGGATACTTGTCCAAGTAAGGACAGTACCCAAGCACCGGTCCACCCACATATCAAATTATCAAAGTACCGAATGTGAATCATATGAGCGTGATGAAAACTAGCTTGACGATAATTCCCATGTGTCCCCGGGAGCGCTTTCCCTCATATAAGAGTATGTCCAGGCTTGTCCTTTGATACAAAAAGGATTGGGCCATCTTTCTGCACCTTATTTACTTGCATTACTTGTTACTCGTTACAAATTACCATATCAGAAAACTATCTGTTACCGACAATTTCAGTGCTTGCAGAGAATACCTTACTGAAAACTGCTTATCATTTCCTTATGCTCCTCGTTGGGTTCGACACTCTTACTTATAGAAAAGGCTATGTTAGATCACCTACACTTGTGGGTCATCAAGATTCTTTTCTGGCGCCGTTGCCGGGGAGTGAAGCGCCTTTGGTAGGTGGAATTTGGTAAGGTAAAATCTATATAGTGTGCTGAAATTTACTGTCACTTGTTACTATGGAACATAATCCTTTGAGGGGCTTGTTCGGGGTATCTTCACCCCGACCAGGTGAGCAAAGAGTTGCTCCTCAACTTACTGAACCTACTGAAAATGTTTACTTTGAAATTCCTTCGGGTATGATAGAGAAACTGCTAGCTAATCCTTTCACAGGTGATGGAAAATTACATCCCGATTTGCACCTAATCTATGTGGATGAAGTTTGTGGATTATTGTAATACCCACGATGCGGCTATATCTCCCACGTGTCGGAGCACGACTTAGAGGCATAACCGCATTGTAGGCATGTTGCAAGAGGGGTAATCTTTACACATCCCATGTACTGAATAAGAAAGAGATAAAGACTTGGCTTACAATCGCCACTTCATGCAATACATAAATATAGCATTACGTCATCCAGAATACAATCAGGGTCTGACTACGAACCCAAAATAAAGACAACCCCAAATGCATAAGATCCCCGATCGCCCCAACTGGGCTCCACTGCTGATCATCTGGAAAGGAAACATAGTAACGCCCTGAATCCTCGTCGAACTCCCACTTGAGTTTGGTCGCATCACCTGGAATGGCATCATCGGCACCTGCATCTGGTTTTGGAAGTAATCTGTGAGTCACGGGGACTCAGCAATCTCACACCCTCGCAGTCAAGACTATTTAAGCTCATGGGTAGGAAAAGGTAGTGGGGTGGAGCTGCAGCAAGCACTAGCATATATGGTGGCTAACATACGCAAATGAGAGCGAGAAGAGAAGGCAAAGCACGGTCGAGAAGCTACAAAGATCAAGAAGTGATCCTAGAACTACTTACGTTCAAGCATAACACGAGACCGTGTTCTCTTCCCGGACTCCGCCGAAAAGAGACCATCACGGCTACACACTCGGTTGATGCATTTTAATTAAGTCAAGTGTCAAGTTCTCTACAAACGGACATTAACAAATTCCCATCTGCCCATAACCGTGGTCACGGCTTTCGAAAGTTCAAATCCCTGCAGGGGTGTCCCAACTTAGCCCATCACAAGCTCTCACGGTCAACGAAGGATATTCCTTCTCCCAGGAAGACCCGACCAGACTCGGAATCCTGGTTACAAGACATTTCGACAATGGTAAAACAAGACCAGCAAAGCCGCCCGATGTGCCGACAAATCCCGATAGGAGTCGCACGTATCTCGTTCTCAGGGCACACCGGATGAGCGCTCCGTACAACTAAAACCAAACCTCGAGTTTCCCCGAGGGGGCGCTGCAAAGGACTCTAGTTTGGACCAACACTCAGAGGAGCACTGGCCCGGGGGTTTAAAATAAAGATGACCCTTGAGTCCGCGGAACCCAATGGAAAAAGGCTTAGGTGGCAAATGGTAAAACCAAGGTTGGGCCTAGCTGGAGGAGTTTTATTCAAGGCGAACTGTCAAGGGGTTCCCATTATAACCCAACCGCGTAAGGAACGCAAAAATCAAGGAACATAACACCGGTATGACGGAAACTAGGGCGACAAGAGTGGAACAAAACACCAGGCATAAGGCCGAGCCTTCCACCCTTTACCAAGTATATAGATGCATTAAATTAAACAAGATATAATAATGATATCAACAATAAACATGTCCCAACAAGGAACAAACTCCATCTTCACCTGCAACTAGCAACGCTATAAAAGGGGTTGAGCAAAGCGGTAACATACCCAAACAACGGTTTGCTAGGACAAGGTGGGTTAGAGGTTTGACATGGCAATATGGGAGCCATGATAAAGCATGTGGTAGGTATCGTGGCATAGCAATAGAGCGAGCAACTAGCAAGCAAAGATAGAAGTGATTTCGAGGGTATGGTCATCTTGCCTGCAAAGTTCTCCGAGTTGACGTAAGCTTGATCCTCGTAAGTGTACTCAACGGGTTCCTCGATCACGTACTCGTCTCCCGGCTCTACCCAAGTCAAGAACACAAGCAAAGGAAACCACAATCAACCACAGTGCAATGCTCAAGCAACATGATGCAAAACATGGCATGATATGCGGGATGTGATATGCAATGCATATGCATGCTCCGAAAGGAAAATATTGAACCAGGCCTCAACTTGGCAAACCAAGAGTGCCGCTGGAAAGATGAGTTGATTTCGGTCGAAATCGATATAAAGATCACCGGAATCGGATGCACGTTTTGCAAATGGCAAGAAAAACAAGAATGACACAATTCTGCGATTAACAGCACGATGCCATCTAGAATGCAACAATAAACTAAGCTACTGCACTCCAACATATCAACAAAGCACATGGCAGTGATCTCCTCAAGACATATAGCAAAATTCCCTTACTGACCATAAGACAAAAAGGATCAGAAGATATGATGGCACCCATGTAAACATAGCAAGTTTCGTTAACAGATTTAGACTTAGCAGAAAACTGGACATGGCAAAAACAGAGTTACGTAGGCATAGTTGCGAGCTCGATGCACTCGACACAAGGCATTGCATGACAAGCTAAGCATACACCCAGCAAGAAGACATGATCAAGAAGCTAAACATGGCAAGAACAATCTCATAGCATGCATGGATCAACTACAACAACCTTGGCAAAATTGAATAACATGTAAACAATCTGCCAGGAACATTTTATAGCAAAAGTAGAGCAAGATTGAGTCATGCTAGGGTACTCCATAAATGCAAACAAAGACATGTATGGATATAGCATAACCATATGCTCAAATCATCCTTACTAAACGTACTCAAAAGAGGCATGGATCACTCTGTAGCAACATGAATACATGGCATAAAAATAACAACAGGAACATGACTTGGTGAAATTCTAAGTTCCTCAAATCAGCAACATCACGAGAGCTACTTTGCATGCATGTGCTAGTCACCACATTGATCACAAAAATACATGGCATACACCCCTGTAAATATGGAATGGCATAGCCCAAAACACATGTAGGGCTCAAGTTCATAGGAGGCACACAATAATCATGGCAAAAATGACAAATGCTCATAAACTGATAAGAAACAGAAACTAACATTTTATAGCACTCTTGCAACAGAATTTTAGGCATAAAGGTGGACTCAAACAAGCATGGTGCAATGGAACAAAATGAAGAGCACATCCTAACGAACAAATCGATATGCCACACGCACGAAACGGAGCTACGGATGCGGAGTTATGATGCGATGAAAAGTGCTAGAAAAAATAATGCAAAAATGACAGTGAAAAATTCGGGTCAACCCTCTCTGGATCTGGATCTGGGCACGGTTCCCAAGGACCGTCGTCATTCTCCCACGGTGGCCGGAGCTAGGAGAGCTCGCCGGAGAGGTGCGGGGAGGCGTGGAGGAGGCCGGAGCGGCGCGGGGTCCGCGGCGGCGGCCGGCGTCGGAGATGGCGCGGCCGGGCGGCGTTCCAGTGACCCAGGCGGCGGGGAGCAGTCGCGGGCGGTAGGGCGAGGCACTGGTGGCGGCGGGCGAACGGCGAGGCGGCGGGCGCGGTCGCGGGCGGCGGCGCGCCGGCGATGGGACGACGGAGGCGCGCGGCGTCGGCGGGGCGCGGCGTACGGGCCGCGGGGGCCGGATCTGGGCCGAGCGGGCCGGTGGCGGCGAGGTGGCGGCGGGGACACGTGGCAGCAGCGGATTGGTGCGGGCGTGGCGGCGGACGCGTCTGGCCCGATCCGGACGTGTCCGGTGGCGGAGAGGGAGCAGTGCTAGGGTTTTGCCCGAATATTTCGGAGGGGGGCATATATTTATAGGTAGAGGGAGCTAGGAGAGTCCAAATGAGGTGCGGTTTTCGGCTACGCGATCGTGATCGAACGACCAAGAGGATGGAGGGGTTTTAGATGGGTTTTGGGCCACTTTGGAGGGGTGTTGGGCTGCAACACACACGAGGCCTTTACGGTTCCTCGGTTAACCGTTGGAGTATCAAACGGACTCCAAATGGCACGAAACTTGACAGGCGGTCTACCGGTAGTGTACCAAGGCCGCTTGGCAAGTCACGGTCCAATCTGAGAACATTTAACACCCGCACACGAAAATAGGCAAAAAGGGGCGCCGGAGGACATAGGAGTGTCGGATCGCAAAACGGACAACAGGAAAAATGCTCGGATGCATGAGACGAACACGCATGAAAATGCGATGCACATGATGACATGATATGAGATGCATGACATGGACAAAATGCAAAACGAAGAAAAAAACCAACCACGAGGGAATATCATAACTTAGAGCTGAAAATGGCAAGAGTTGGAATACAAATATGGCAAGTTACATACGGGGCGTTACAATTATTTAAGCTTGCAGGTATAACCCAAGGATGTTATCAAGAAGAAGGTCTTCCCTTTATCTTTGAAGGGAGATGCATTGACATGGTTGAGGCTATGTGATGGTATTGGATCATGGAACTACCAACAATTGAAATTGGAATTCATCAGAAGTTTTATCCTATGCATCTTGTTCATCATGATCGTAATTATATATATAATTTTTGGCCTCATGAAGGAGAAAACATCGCTCAAGCTTGGGGGAGGCTTAAGTCAATGTTATATTCATGCCCCAATCATGAGCTCTCAAAAGAAATGATTATTCAAAAAATTTATGCTCAACTTTCTCTCAGTAATCGCTCCATGCTCGATACTTCTTGTACTGGATCTTTTATGATGAAGGCTATTGAATTCAAATGGGATTTATTGGAAAGAATTAAACGCAACTCTGAAGATTGGGACCTCGACGAGGGTAAGGAGTCAGGTATAACACCTAAGTTTGATTGTGTTAAATCTTTTATGGATACCGATGCTTTCCATGAATTTAGCACTAAATATGGACTTGACTCTGAGATAGTAGCTTCTTTCTGTGAATCCTTTACTACTCATGTTGATCTCCCTAAGGAGAAGTGGTTTAAATATAATCCTCCCATTGAAGTAAAAGTAGTTGCACCTATTAAAGTTGAAGAAAAGACTATCACTTATAATGATCTTGTTGTTCCTACTGCTTATATTGAGAAACCACCTTTCCCTGTTAGAATAAAGGATCATGCTAAAGCTTCAATTGTGGTTAACAAAAGTAATATTAAGGCACCCAAACCCCCTGAGCAAATTAAAGTTGAACCTAGTGCTGCTATGGTTAAAGATCTCTTGGCCGATAATATTGATGGGCATGTTATTTACTTCTGCAATGAATCTGCTAGAATTGCTAGACCAGATACTAAAAATAAACATAGACGTGTTGTAGGCATGCTTGTTATTTATGTTAAAATAGGAGATCATTGCTATCATGGCTTATGTGATATGGGTGCTAGTGCAAGTGCAATACCTCATTCCTTATACAAAGAAATTATGCGTCATATTGCACCTGCTGAGATAGAAGAGATTTATGTTACAAATAAGCTTGCCAATAGAGATACTATTTCACTAGTTGGGATTGTTAGAGATGTTGAAGTCTTGTGTGGGAAAGTTAAATGTCCTGCTGATTTTCTTATTCTTGGTTCCCCACAAGATGACTTTTGTCCCATTATATTTGGTAGACCCTTCTTGAATACTGTTAATGCTAAGATATATTGCAATAAGGATATTGTTTCTGTTGGTTTAGGGGATATGTCTCATGAGTTTAATTTTCTAAATTTCATAGACAGCCCCATGATATAGAATTGCCTAGTAAAGATGAATTTATTGGTCTTGCTTCTATTACCATGCCTCCTAGTGATCCTCTAGAACAATATTTGCTAGACCATGAAAATGATATGTTTATGAATGAAAGAAGGGAAATAGATGAAGTATTCTTTAAACAGGGACCTATTTTAAAACACAACTTGCCTATTGAAATCCTAGGGGATCCCCCTCCACCTAAGGGTGATCCTATGTTTGAGCTTAAACCTTTACCTGATACTCTCAAATATGCTTATCTTGATGAGAAAGAGATATATCTTGTTATTATTAGTGCTAAACTTTCAGAGCATGAAGGAAAGAAATTATTGAAAACTCTGAAGAAGCACCGTGCTGCTATTGGATATACTCTTGATGACCTTAAGGCCATTAGTCCCACTCTATGCTAGCACAAAATAAAATTGGAGAAGGATGCTAAACCAGTTGTTGATCACCAATGACGGTTAAATCCTAAGATGAAAGAAGTGGTAAGAAAAGAAATACTAAAACTTCTGGAGGCAGGTATAATTTATCCCGTTGCTGATAGTCAGTGGGTAAGTCCTATCCGTTGTGTCCCTAAGAAGGGAGGTATCACTGTTGTTCCTAATGATAAAGATGAATTGATCCCACAAAGAATTATTACAGGTTATAGAATGGTAATTGATTTTCACAAATTAAAAAAAGCTACTAAAAAGGATCATTACTCGTTACCTTTTATTGATCAAATGCTAGAAAGATTATCCAAGCATACACATTTTTGCTTTCTAGATGGTTATTCTACTTTCTCTCAAATACCTGTGTCATAAGAAGATCAAGAAAAGACAATTTTTACTTGCCCTTTCATTACATTTGCTTATAGACGCATGCCTTTTGTTTTATGTAATGCACCTACTACCTTTCAAAGATGTATGACTGCTATATTCTCTGACTTTTTTGAAAAGATTGTTGAGGCATTCATGGATGATTTCTCTGTTTATGGAACTTCTTTTGATGATTGCTTGAGCAACCTTGATCGAGTTTTGTAGAGATGTGAAGAAACTAATCCTGTCTTGAATTGGGAGAAGTGTCACTTTATGGTTAATGAAGGTATTGTCTTGGGGCATAAAATTTCTGAAAGAGGTATTGAAGTTGATAAAGCTAAGGTTGATGCTATTGAAAAGATGCCATGTCCAAAGGACATTAAAGGTATAAGAAGTTTCCTTGGTCATGCCAGTTTTTATAGGAGGTTCATTAAGGACTTCTCTAAAATTTCTTGGCCTCTGATTAATCTCTTAAAAAAAGATTTTTCTTTTGTCTTTGATGATGATTGTGTAGAAGCATTTGAAATACTTAAGAAAGCTTTGGTTTCTGCAACTATTGTTCAACCTCCTGATTGGAATTTACCCTTTGAAATTATGTGTGATGCTAGTGATTATGTTGTAGGGGCTATTCTAGGACAAAGAGTTGATAAGAAATTAAATGTTATTCAATATGCTAGTCAAACTCTAGACAGTGCCTGAGGGAGTCCTGGATTAGGGGGTATCTGGACATCCGGATTATATCCTTTGGTCGGACTGTTGGACCATGAAGATACAAGATTGAAGACTTCGCCCCGTGTCCGGATGGGACTCTACTTGTCGTGGAAGGCAAGCTAGGCAATACGGATATGTATATCTCCTCTTTTTTAACTGACCTTGTGTAACCCTAGCCCCCTCCGATGTTTATATAAACCAGAGGGTTTTAGTCCGTAGGACAACATACAATCATACCATAGGCTAGCTTCTAGGGTTTAGCCTCTCTGATCTCGTGGTAGATCAACTCTTGTAATACCCATATTATCAAGTATAATCAAGCAGGACGTAGGGTTTTACCTCCATCAAGAGGGCCCGAACCTGGGTAAAACATCGTGTCCCCTGCCTCCTGTTACCATCCGCCTTAGACGCACAGTTCGGGACCCCCTACCCGAGATCCACCGGTTTTAACACCGACATTGGTGCTTTCATTGAGAGTTCCTCTATGTGGTCGTCTTTAGGCTTGATGGCTCCTTCGATCATCGATAGCGATGCAGTCCAGGGTGAGACTTTTCTCCCCAGACAGATCTTTGTATTCGGCGGCTCCGCACTGCGGGCCAACTCGCTTGGCCATCTGGAGCAGATCAAGAGTTACGCCCCTGGCCACCAGGTCAGGTTTGGAAGCTTAAACTACATGGCCGATATCCGCGGAGACTTGATCTTCAACGGATTCGAGCCCCCGCTTAGTGCGCCACACGGTCATGATGAGCATGATTTAGCTCTGCCATCGGACAGTGTCCAGGAGATTGCGACGGCAACCGCTCCGACCCTCAATTCGGAGCCAGTTGCGCCATCCATGGACGGGTGGATAGACCCCGCCACGGAGGCCGCACTCTCATCGGCGACCGAGCCGAGTATCGACCTTACCCTTCACGGGAGCCATGACGCCGAACTACCGGATCCATCCCCGGCCACGAACTCCGAACCGCCTGCGCCCGTGCCTATCGAATCCGATTGGGCGCCGATCATGGAGTTTACCTCCACGGATATTTTTCAGCACTCGCCCTTCGGTGACATACTGAACTCATTAAGGTCTCTCTCCTTGTCAGGAGAGTCCTGGCCGAACTACGTCCGACAGGATTGGGATGCGGATGACAAAGAAATTCGCCGCCCACCCACCACCCACATAGTAGCCACTGTCGATGACTTAACCGACATGCTCGACTTCGACTCCGAGGACATCGACGGTATGGACGACGATGCGGGAGACGAAGAGGAACCACTGCCCACAGGGCACTGGACAGCCACCTCGTCATATGCCATATATATGGTGGACACACCCAAAGAAGGCAATGGCGACGGGACAGCGGAGGATGACCCCTCCAAGAAGCAACCCAAGCGCCGACGTCAGTGGCGCCGCTCTAAGTCTCGCCAAAGCAAAAGCGGTGACACCGGCATAGGAGATAATAGCATTCCAGACAGTGCCGAAGACGACAATAATCCCCTCCAGCAAGATTTAGGGCAGGAGGATGGAGAAGCCAGCCCTCCCGAGAGAGCGGCAGATGAAGAAGCGGAGGATGATAATTACATGCCTCCCTCCGAAGACGAGGCAAGCCTCGACGATGATAAATTCGTCGTTCCTGAGGATCCCGTCAAACAAGAGCGCTTCAAGCGCCGGCTTATAGCCACGGCAAATAGCCTTTAGAAAAAGCAACAGCAGCTTCAAGCTGATCAAGATTTGCTAGCTGACAGATGGACTGAAGTCCTTGCGGCCGAATAATACAAACTCGAACGCCCCTCCAAGAGTTATCCAAAGCGCAGGTTTCTACCCCGACTAGAGGAGGAAGCACCAAAACCTACATCTCCAGCGTATGACGCGGCTGATCGGCCACCTCGTGGCCGCGACAAAGAGACATTTCAGTCAAAACTTCAGCCCGCACCCCGACGCCACTCAAATAACAATGTCAAGGGATGGGGAAATACGCCAGACCTGCGAGACGTATTGGAGGACAAAGCAAAACACGCAAGATTGATCTACGGATCGCGAGGGCACGCCACTATACGAGACGATAACCGTCACGCCGAATACAGTAAAAGTAAGTCTGGCCGGGCCGAACACAGCGGACAAGACTCATTTGAGGTACGTCGTGATATAGCCCAGTACAGAGGCGCCGCACACACCCTATGCTTCACAGACGAAGTAATGGATCATCAAATCCCAGAGGGTTTCAAACCCGTAAATATAGAATCATATGACGGCACAACAGATCCTGCGTTATGGATCGAGGACTTCCTCCTGCACATCCACATGGCCCGCGGTGATGATCTACACGCCATCAAATACCTCCCACTCAAGCTCAAAGGACCAGCTCGGCATTGGCTCAACAGCCTGCCAGCAGAATCCATTGGTTGTTGGGAAGATCTAGAATCCGCATTCCTTGACAACTTCCAGGGCACTTATGTGCGACCACCAGATGCCGATGACTTGAGCCACATAATTCAGCAGCCAGAGGAATCGGCCAGGCAATTCTGGACACGGTTCCTAACAAAGAAAAATTAAATTGTCGACTGTCCGGATGCGGAGGCCCTAGCAGCTTTTAAGCATAACATCCACGACGAGTGGCTCGCCCGGCACCTTGGCCAGGAAAAGCCGAAATCTATGGCAGCCCTCACGACACTCATGACCCGCTTTTGCGCGGGAGAAGACAGCTGGCTGGCTCGAAGCAATAACATACCAAAGAACCATGGTACTTCGGATACCAAGGATGGCAATGGCAGGTCACGTCGCAACAAACATAAGCGTCGCATTAACAGCGACAATACCGAGGATACGACAGTCAATGCCGGATTCAGAGGCTCTAAACCCGGTCAGCGGAAGAATCCATTCAAAAGAAGCACTCCGGGCCCGTCCAGTTTGGACCGTATATTCAATCGCTCGTGTCAAATACACGGCACCCCCGACAAGCCAGCCAACCACACCAACAGGGATTGTTGGGTGTTCAAGCAGGCCGGCAAGTTAAATGCCGAAAACAAAGATAAGGGGTCACATAGCGATGACGAGGAGGAGCCCCGGCAGCCGAACACCGGAGGACAGAAAAGGTTCCCCCCACAAGTGCGGACGGTGAACATGATATACGCAACCCACATCCCCAAGTGGGAGCGGAAGCGTGCGCTAAGGGACGTATATGCGTTGGAGCCAGTCACCCCAAAGATCAACCCATGGTCCTCCTGTCCGATCACCTTTGATCGCAAGGACCACCCCACTAGTATCCGTCATGGTGGATTCGCCGCACTGGTCTTAGACCCAATCATCGACGGATTTCACCTCACTCGAGTCCTTATGGACGGTGGCAGCAGCCTGAACCTGCTTTATCAGGACACAATGCGCAAAATGGGCATAGACCCCTCAAGGATCAAACCCAGAAAAACAACCTTTAAAGGTGTCATACCAGGTGTAGAGGCCCATTGCACAGGCTCAGTCACGCTGGAAGTGGTCTTCGGATCCTCGGATAACTTCCAAAGCGAGGAGTTAATCTTCGATATAGTCCTGTTCTGCAGTGGCTATCATGCACTGCTCGGGCGAATCGCATTTGCGAGATTTAATTAGGTACCACATTATGCGTACCTCAAGCTCAAGATGCCAGGACCTCGGGGGGTCATCACAGTCAATGGAAACACAGAGCGCTCTCTTCGCACGGAGGAGCACACTGCGGCCCTCGCAGCAGAAGCACAAAGCAGACTCTTAAGGCAATCCACCAGTTCGGCGATTAAAGACCCGGACTCCTTCAAGCGCGCCTGGAGTAATCGGCAGCAAGACCGCCTGGCCCGTTCCGAGCTCGCATAGCAATGCGGCCCCCACCCCAGTCCCAGCCAAACGGCAAAATCCATGCCTCGCATACACAATTATGCATTGAAAATACCATGGGCACAGCTGGGGAGGGGGCACGACTACGGCACGCCCCAAGACGCGGCTCAACCGCACTAGGGGCTTCCCGCCTTATTATTTTTTCTCTCTTTCAGGACTTTAATCTCTGGAAACCCCGTCCGGCATTACGGTTGCCGGACACACGATGCAACAACCAAGGAGGCAGAAAGCTACGTCGCACCACGGAACTCCCAGGTGGTCTCTGACAACGAGTGAAATACCTGCTTTACATACCGTTCCTCAGCTTGCCCTTGGAGGGGACATGTCAAATAGTCCTACTTTTTGCTTATCGCACTACTTGTATCATTCTGCTTTAACGCACCTTTTTGAATAAACAATGCATAGCGCTAGACTATTATCGCATTCTCTATTCTTCTCTTTTTTATATATGTTCATTCATAACATTCAGCACCCGTACACTCTGGTACGGCCAATACGCCAGGGGCTTAAGCATACCCCATAATACGGCATGAGAAGTCCGAACACTTTCGACAGTGCGGCACCCCGAACTTATAGCATTATATGCATCAGCTCCGAATCATGTCTTGGGTCAATAGTTGGGTTTGCCCGGCTCCCATGTTTTGGTATCTTACATTCCGCTATATCGGCTAAGGTAGCACTGGGAGAACTACTGTGATTGTGCCCCAGTTCAGCTGGGCTAAGCACCTCAGTAGAGAAAACTAAAACTGACTGTCATGATAAGGCGAGAGACTGGTCGCTGTTCGAGAGGTTTCGAGTCCCTAAAGACTTATGCCGCTTAGAGTGAGGAGTAGGCTTTGTCCGGCTTAAGGCGTTTATAGCGTCCCGAATTCGGCCTTCCGAATACTAGGGGCTTCGCCAAAATTTAAAATTATAGAATTCTATGGCTAAGTGAGAGTGATAAAGCATTATAGTCCGATTGCCTTGTTCGTTGTGCTGAGCACCTCCCTCGAAGGACCCAAAAATGGGAAAAAGAGTGCTCAGGTTTATCCCGAACACCCCAGCACTCGTGGCATGGGGGCAGAAGCCGACGACTAGCCATCTCTCAGATTTGATAAACAACCGAACATAAGGTAATATTTTAAATTCAAACAAGCGTTGCATAGCGCATATGAACAAGTTTTCATACTACAGGATCACACGAGCAAGTTCATTCAAATATTACATCTTTCGCACACTCGTCCGCTACAAGACGGGCACCCTTCAGGACACCCTCATAATACATCTCGGGGTGGAGATGCTCCTTGCCCTGCGGCGGCCCCTCCTTCACCAGCTTCTCAGCATCCATCTTGGCCCAGTGCACCTTCGCACGGTCAAAGGCCCGGCGTGCACCCTCGATGCAGACGGACCGCTTTATGGCCTCCAGCCATGGGCAGGCATCCATAAGCCGCCTCACCAGGCCAAAGTAGCTGTTGGGAAGGGAGTCGCCAGGCCACATCCAGACTATAAGGCCCCTCATGGCCTGTTTGTTGGGCATAAGCCACGGTGATCGTGTCGGGCGTGCGTGTGTGCACACGCGGGACCGATCGGGAGCGTGGTGGGTGATACGTCTCCAACATATCTATAATTTTTGATTGCTCCATGCTATATTATCTACTGTTTTGGGCAATATTGGGCTTTATTATCCACTTTTATATTATTTTTGGGACTAACCTATTAACCGGAGGCCCAGCCCAGATTTGTTGTTTTATGCCTATTTCAGTGTTTCAAAGAAAAGGAATATCAGACGGAGTCGGAACGGAATGAAATCAACTGGAGAAGTTATTTTTGGAAGGAAACACACCTGATGGACTTGGACCCCACGTCAGGGGAGACACGAGGTGCTCACGAGGGTGGGGGGCGCGCCCCCTGTCTCGTGGGACCCCCGTGGCTCCTCCGACGTCCTCCCTGCACCCATATATACCCACGTGACCTAAAACTTCCAGAACGAAAGATAGATCGGGAGTTCCGCCGCCAGAAGCCTCCTTAGCCACCAAAAGTCAATCGGGACCCTGTTCCGGCACCCTGCCGGAGGGGGGAACCCTCACCGGTGGCCATCTTCATCATCCCGGTGCTCTCCATGACGAGGAGGGAGTAGTTCTCCCTTGAGGCTGAGGGTATGTACCAGTAGCTATGTGTTTGATCTCTCTCTCTCTCTCTCGTGTTCTTTATTTGGCACGATCTTGATGTATCGCGAGCTTTGCTATTATATTTGGATCCTATTATGTTTCTTCCCCCCTCTACTCTCTTGTAATGAATTGAGTTTCCCATTTGGAGTTATCTTATCGGACTGAGTCTTTAAAGATTTGAGAACACTTGATGTATGTCTTGCCGTGGATATCTGTGGTGACAATGGGATACCGCGTGCCACTTGATGTATGTTAAGGTGACCAACTTGCGGGTTCATGAACCTATGCATAGGGGTTGGCACACGTTTTCGTCGTGATTCTCCAGTATATCTTTGGGGCACTCTTTGAGGTTCTATGTGTTGATTGAATAGATGAATTGAGATTGTGTGATGCATATCGTATAATCATGCCCACGGATACTTGAGGTGACATTGGAGTATCTAGGTGACATTAGGGTTTTGATTGATTTGTGTCTTAAGGTGTTATTCTAGTACGAACTCTAGGGCTGTTTGTGACACTTATAGGAATAGCCCAACGGATTGATTGGAAAGAATAACTTTGAGGTGGTTTCATACCCTACCATAATCTCTTCGTTCGTTCTCCGCTATTAGTGACTTTGGAGTGACTCTTTGTTGCATGTTGAGGGATAGTTTTATGATCCAATTATGTTAGTATTGTTGAGGGAACCTACACTAGTGAAAGTATGAAACCTAGGCCTTGTTTCCTATCATTGCAATACCGTTTACGCTCACTTTTATCATTCGTTACCTTGCTGTTTTTATATTTTCAGATTACAAAAACTATTATCTACCATCCATATTGCACTTGTATCACCATCTCTTCGCCGAACTAGTGCACCTATACAATTTACCATTGTATTGGGTGTGTTGGGGACACAAGAGACTCTTTGTTATTTGGTTGCAGGGTTGCTTGAGAGAGACCATCTTCATCCTACGCCTCCTACGGATTGATAAACCTTAGGTCATCCACTTGAGGGAAATTTGCTACTGTCCTACAAACCTCTGCACTTGGAGGCCCAACAATGTCTACAAGAAGAAGGTTGTGTAGTAGACATCAGTGGGCATGCGTGTGTGCGTGCGTGAGTAGGCTAGGGTGCGGGCGTGCGCTGTGCATGCTGCACCGTAGGACCAGGAGCGGCTGTTGGTGAACGGGTCAGGGTGACCGAGTCGTGCCATTGAGGGCTCGCCGCATCTAGGGCGCAATCGTGCGCGGGGTGGGCGCGGCCAGAGCGGGCCGGACCGAGTGCTCGGGTGGGTGTAGACGTGGGGGTCAGGTCCAGCGTCTACCCCGGGGTATAAAACCCTTGACGGGTTCGTTGTAACAGCCGTGGAGTCGAGTACGAGCTCGTGGCGTTGGCGTTGTTGCGCCGGCGGAAAAACCATCGTGTCACCGTGTCCTTCTTCTACCTCTGTCTTCTTCTTCCTGGGTTGAACGCAGCCGAGAGGGAGAGTGAGCTAGGTCTAAAGAGAGAGAAGGCCACGGTTACAACAATTGGCATCAGTGCATCGGGTTCGGAGGAGCTCGCCGGCGATGGCGCTTGCCCCGCTCGGCGGAGCACGATGATGCCGTGCGTGCGGGGAGCGTGGCGGACCTGCCCGGTGTCACGGCGTGGCTCGGCGGAGGGAAGGCCAAGCTCCGGGACACGCCGGATCGGCCGCGTGGATCACGTCGGAGCGCGATCATGGCGCGAGCTGAAGGTGTGCGGAGCGTGGCAGAACAAGCCATGGCGACGGGCTCACCGCGTCGGGCGCGTGTATGGGCGCGCGCCAAACGTAGTGGGCGCGTCGGGAGCGCAGGAGTGGACCGCGTCGAGACGCTGGACCTGGTTGCGCAGATCGTGTACGCGCGCGGCGGGAGCGCAGGCCGGGAGCGCGGGACGCGGGGTGCTGCGCGGCGGTGGCCGCAGCGGTGCGGTGCAGCGGCCATGGGGACATCGACGATGATGGACTCACCTGTTGTAGTTCGTGGCTTAGGGGGGTGAGTGTTGGGCATAAACCACGGTGATCGTGTCGGGCATGCATGTGTGCGCGCGCGGGACCGATCGGGAGCGTGGCCGGCGTGCGTGTGTGCGTGCGTGAGTAGGCTAGGGCGCGGGCGTGCGCTGTGCATGCTGCACCGTAGGACCAGGAGCGGCTGTTGGTGAATGGGTCAGGGTGACCGAGTCGGGCCGTTGAGGGCTCGCCGCGTCCAGGGCGCGATCGTGCGCGGGGTGGGCGTGGCCAGAGCAGGCCGGACCGAGCGCTCGGGTGGGTGTAGACGTGGGGGTCAGGTCCAACGTCTACCCCGGGGTATAAAACCCTCGACGGGTTCGTTGTAACAGTCGTGGAGTCGAGTACGAGCTCGTGGCATTGGCGTTGTTGCGCCGGCGGAAAAACCACCGTGTCACTGTGTCCTTCTTCTACCTCTGTCTTCTTCTTCCTGGGTTGAACACAGCAGAGAGGGAGAGTGAGCTAGGGCTAAAGAGAGAGAAGGCCACGGTTACAACACTGTTCGGCCGCCTTGTGCAGCTCGACCAGTTGCTTCAGCTGGTCGCTCATAGGCATCGGGTGTTCAGTCCCAGTATACTGAGACCAGAATAGCTTCTCCGTCGAGCTTCCCTCCTCGGCCTGGTAAAACTTCGCGGCGTCCGACACGCTGCGGGGCAAATCTGCGAATGCTCCTGGAGAGCTCCGGACTTGGGTAAGTAACAAGTAATTTACTTTCACATGCTTGCTTTGCATATTGAATGCCTTACCCGCCGCTATCTTCCTCATCGCCTCAATCTCCTGGAGGGCCTGTTGGGCTTTAGCCTTGGCATTCTTTGCGCTCTCGAGGGCCGCGGCAAGCTTAGACTCTCGCGTCTTCGAGTCAAGCTCCAACGCCTTGTGCTTCGTCACGAGAGCTTGGAGCTCTTGCTGCACCTCGCCCACCCGTGCCTCTTGCTTTTCCCGCTCGGTGCGCTCCTTGGCCGCTTTGTCTTCGGCCTCGGACAGCGCTTGCTTTAGGGTCGCCACTTCGGTCGTGGCCCCTCACACATTCATGATGATCCTGTCATTTCGCAATCGCATCTTTTTTGTATATATATATAGACAAGGTATTACTTACCTTTGTTCTCCTCGAGCTGCCTCTTGGCAAGGCCGAGCTCTTTCTCGGACCCCTCGAGGTCCTGCTTCAGTACGGCGACCTCCGCAGTCAGTGCGGCAGAGGTCAGCAGCGAAGCCTGCATACGCATATAGACATACTTATATTAGACTCCTGCAGATATTATTCGATCCTCTATTTGGCTTTTCTTTGTGAACACCAAACAGAGCATCAGGGGCTACTGTCTATGCGGTAGTATTTTTCCTATATTTTAAATACTTA
Source organism: Triticum urartu (assembly GCF_056163025.1). Classification (NCBI taxonomy): domain Eukaryota; kingdom Viridiplantae; phylum Streptophyta; class Magnoliopsida; order Poales; family Poaceae; genus Triticum; species Triticum urartu. Next base: position 272,161,099 of record NC_141873.1, on the reverse strand, counting down.
CCTCAAAGCCTGTTAGAAGGCTGGCATAGGCTTCAGCCAGTCCGCTCTTGGTGGACTGAACCTTCTTGATCACCGCACTCATAATAGTGCGGTGCTCTTCATCGATGGAAGCGCCGCGAAGCGCTCCCAGCAGGTTGTCCGGTGCCTCTGGATGGACAGAGGTCACCGGCACGGGCGTCTTACCCCTTTTGGAAGGGTGCCGCCTGCCCGAGTCTGGAACCACTGAAGGTTCCGGTGCGGTGTTCGGCTGAGAGCCGAACTTGGAGTCCCCGGGAGCCTTGTTCCCTTTGCTCCCGGAGTCCGGAAGGTTGCCTTGAGGTGCCTCCGGGACTGTCTCCCCCCGGCTCGGTGCCCCTTGAGACAATACCTCGGCATTGTCCGTAGGGCAAGGGGAGGAGGCGGTCGGAAGTGGGTCGCTATCCATATCCGATGAGTCCAAGGAACCGTCCGACGAGGATACGTTGATACGGGCTTGGGGCGGTCTGCATAATCATATTCGGCATTAGGAAAAGCAGTGCGACAAAGGTATGTTATGAGTTACTCTGGTATCCGGATACTTACGACTTCGCCAGGGGCTTGGCCCTGAGCAGCCACTAGTCTTCGCCTTCGGCGGCAGTGGTGGAGCAGTCCGGAAGGAGAGTCCTTCCTTTCTTGGACCCTTCGGCCTCCCCGGTTGGGGCGGCCTTCCTTTTCTTGTCTCCCCCGGCTGGAGGGGGAGCATCTTCATCTTCCTCCTCCTCGTTTTCGTGGGAGGAGTGCGTCTCGGAGTTATCGGACGATGAGTCTGATACCACCTGGCGCCGAGAACTCTTTCGGGTTCCCTTGGCCTTCTTCTTGGTCTTATCCGGCACCTCGTAAGGAGCCGGAGTCCGCATCTCCGTCAGGAGAGCGTCCGCAGTGTCTTCGGGCAGAGGGGCCAGACAGTCAATCTGCTCCGATGCCTCCACCCAGTCCTGTTAAAGGCATGGGAGCTCAGACCCCGCACATGGTTAAGCTATGGGAAATAAATATCCTACCAGGTGTACAGTACTTACCGGATTCGCAGGGCGCTTCGCGCTTAGCCCGCGGTCCTCGGTGAGAGAGGGAGGGATCTCGACGCCCTTGAACAGCACCCTCCAGACGTCTTTGTGCATCGTGTCGAAGAGCTCGCTTAGAGTCTGGTGTCGGGCCAGGTCGAACTCCCATAAGTTGATATCCCGTTGTTGACATGGAAGGATCCGGCGGAAGAGCATGACCCGGACTATGTTGACAAGCTTAAGTTTCTTGCTTCTCATGTTCCGGATACACTTCTGGAGTCCGTCCAGCTCCACCGATGAACCCCAGGACAGGCCCTTCTCCTTCCAAGAAGTGAGCCGCGTGGGGATTCCGGATCGAAGCTCGAGGGCCGCCACCCAGTTGCTGTCGCGCGGCTCGGTGATGTAGAACCACCCCGAGTTCTACCCCTTTACGGTCTCCATGAAGGAGCCCTTGAGCCATGCAACGTTGGGCATTTTGCCCACCATGGCTCCGCCGCATTCCGCTTGTTGGCCGCCTACAACCTTCGGCTTGATATTGAAGGTCTTCAGCCATAGGCCGAAGTGGGGCCGGATGCGGAGGAAAGCCTTGCACACGACGATGAACGCCGAGATGTTGAGGATGAAATTCGGGGCCAGATCATGAAAGTCCAGCCCGTAGTAGAACATGAGGCCGCGGACGAATGGATGGAGGGGAAATCCCAATCCACGGACGAAGTGGGGGAGGAAAACCACCCTTTCGTGAGGTTCCGGGGTAGGGACGACCTGCCCCGCGGCTGGCAGCCGGTGCGCGATGTCCGCGGCTAAGTATCCGGCCCCACGTAACTTTTTGATGTGCCCCTCCGTGACGGAGGAGGCCATCCACTTGCCTCCCGCTCCGGACATGTTTGGAGAGAGTTGAGGAGGAGGATGCGGACTTGGGCGCTGGAGCTCGAGTGCGCGAGAATGGATGAGCAAGGAGGAAGAAGGTGTGGGTAGAAAAAGGTGAGATCTTATCCCTTTATAAGGGCGGACTAAACTATGCACCCCCACTAGCGTGGTAAAACTCTCTTATCCCCCAAGCGCCGTAATTGATGGCGCGGTTGGGTTACCCACGTCCATATTGATGAGAATCCCGTAATAAGGGGAACACGATCTCTACTTTGACAAGATGTGTCAAGAAACCGCCTCGCGTTATGTGCGGGGCTGGTTAAAGAAAAACGGTTCGAATAATTACCGGGCCATGACATGATGTCATACTGCCAAAACGTGTCAGCAGATTAGATTCGTGGAAATGTTATTCTCTCTACGGTGGTATGTGGAACTTATTTTGCAGGGTCAGACACTATCCTTGTATTCAAACTCTTCCGTGGTGTATTCGGAGGAGGAACCCGCCTTGCAATGCCGAAGACAACACTGCGCGTCGGACTCATCGTCATTGAAGCCTGGTTCAGGGGCTACTGAGGGAGTCCTGGATTAGGGGGTATCCGGACATCCGGATTATATCCTTTGGCCAGACTGTTGGACCATGAAGATACAAGATTGAAGACTTCGTCCCGTGTCCGGATGGAACTCCACTTGGCGTGGAAGGCAAGCTAGGCAATATGGTTATGTATATCTCCTCTTTTTTAACCGACCTTGTGTAACCCTAGCCCCCTCCGATGTTTATATAAACCAGAGGGTTTTAGTCCGTAGGACAACATACAATCATACCATAGGCTAGCTTCTAGGGTTTAGCCTCTCTGATCTCGTGGTAGATCAACTCTTGTAATACCCATATTATCAAGTATAATCAAGCAGGACGTAGGGTTTTACCTCCATCAAGAGGGCCCGAACCTGGGTAAAACATCGTGTCCCCTGCCTCCTGTTACCATCTGCCTTAGACGCACAGTTCGGGACCCCCTATCCGAGATCCGCCAGTTTTGACACCGACAGTGCCCAAAGAAATTATGCTACTACTGAAAAAGAATTTTTAGCAGTTGTATTTGCTTGTGATAAGTTCAGACCTTATATTGTTGATTCTAAAGTAACTGTTCACACTGATCATGCTGCTATTAAATATCTTATGGAAAAGAAAGATGCTAAACCTAGACTTATTAGATGGGTTCTCTTTCTACAAGAATTTGATTTGCATATTATTGATAGAAAGGGAGTTGAGAACCCGTTGCAGACAACTTGTCTAGGTTAGAGAATGTTCTTGATGACACACTACCTATTGATGATAGCTTTTCTGATGAACAATTAGCTGTCATAAATGCCCCTCATACTGCTCCATGGTATGCTGATTATGCTAATTACATTGTTGCCAAATTTATACCACCTAGTTTCACATATCAGCAAAAGAAAAAGTTCTTCTATGATTTATGACATTACTTTTGGGATGACCCACACCTTTATAAAGAAGGAGAAGATGGTGTTATTAGACGTTATGTACCTGAGCATGAACAGGAACAGATCCTACGCAAGTGTCACTCCGAGGCTTATGGAGGACACCATGCTAGAGATAGAACTGCACACAAGGTATTGCAATCCGGTTTTTATTGGCCTACTCTCTTCAAGGATGCCCGTAAGTTTGTCTTGTCTTGTGATGAATGTTAAAGAATTGGTAATATTAGTAGACGTCAAGAAATGCCTAGGAACTATTCACTTGTTATTGCACCATTTGATGTTTGGGGCTTTGATTATATGGGACCTTTCCCTTCCTCTAATGGGTATACTCATATTTTAGTTGTTGTTGATTACGTTACTAAGTGGGTAGAAGCTATTCCAACTAGTAGTGCTAATCATAACACATTTATTAAGATGCTTAAAGAAGTTATTTTTCCGAGGTTTGGAGTCCCTAGATATTTAATGACTGATGGTGGTTCACATTTTATTCATGGTGCTTTCCGTAAAATGCTTGCTAAGTATGATGTTAATCATAGAATTGCATCTCCATATCATCCACAGTCTAGTGGTCAAGTAGAACTTAGCAATAGAGAGCTTAAATTAATTTTGCAAAAGACTGTTAGTAGATCTAGAAAGAATTGGTCCAAGAAACTTGATGATGCATTATGGGCCTATAGAACTACATACAAAAATCCTATGGTTATGTCTCCTTACAAAATGGTTTATGGTAAAGCATGTCACTTACCTCTTGAATTAGAACATAAGGCATATTGGGCTATTAAAGAGCTCAACTATGACTTCAAACTGGCCGGTGAGAAGAGGCTTTTTGACATTAGCTCACTTGATGAATGGAGAACCCAGGCTTATGAGAATGTCAAACTGTTTAAAGAAAAAGTTAAAAGATGGCATGATAAAAGGATACAAAAACATGAGTTTAATGTAGGTGATTATGTATTGTTATACAACTCTCGTTTAAGATTTTTTGCAGGCAAACTCCTCTCTAAATGGGAAGGTCCTTACATCATCGAGGAGGTCTACCGTTCTGGTGCCATAAAAATCAACAACTTCGAAGGCACAAATCCGAGGGTGGTGAATGGTCAAAGAATCAAACATTATATCTCAGGTAATCCTATAAATGTTGAAACTAATGTTATTGAAACTCTAACCCCGGAGGAATACATAAGGGACACTTTCCAGAACGTTTCAGACTCCGAAAAGGAATAGGTATGTGGTATGGTAAGTAAACCGACTCCAAAACAGTTCTAATGGCAATTTTTCTCCGTTTTAGAATATTTAAGAAAAAAGGAAAATAAGAAGTAGTCCAGGAAGGACACGAGGTGTCCACGAGGGTGGAGGGCGCGCCCCCTACCTCGTGGGCACCTCGTGTGCTCTCCGGACTTTGTTTTCTTGCACGATACTTCTTTTGGTCGGTAAAAATTCAGTATATAATCTCCCGAAGGTTTTGACCACCGTATCACGCAAATATCCTCTGTCTTTGTTTCGAGCTGTTTTTCTGACAGATCTAGATCGCCATGGCATCTTCAAGTGCCCCCGAGGACAAGTTCTTCGAGAATTTCATCAACCCCTACCTCACGGATGTGCTGCAACACCCTCAAACCATTGAGGTGCGTGAGGGGTTGCTGCATATCCGCGATGTTGAGGGACCAAGGAGGACCGAAAGCATGGAGACAAGGCTCGAGGCATCGGAGCAACAAGTTTTCAAGTGCCAGGAGATGGTGGAATGTGGACTCGACTCCAACCATATAATGATCATGGAGTTCACCAACAACCACAAGCTGGATGACAAGGACATTGGGGAGGCCATCTTCAAGCTTCACGAGAAAATCGAGCGCCTCCAAGCCCAGATCTATGACCTGTAAAACAAAAAATGTGAGTATGAATATAGATTCAAGAGAATGAGTTTGGCTGTAGATTTAAGGATCCCGGAGACCCAATCATCCTTCTATGATGGTGAGCCTATGCCTTGGAAGATGGACGACAAGCCTACATCATCAACAACTCCTTCATCACCACCTCCGAGGAAGGAAATATAAACACATGGGTATGGGCACTCCCCTTGGCAACTGCCAAGCTTGGGCGAGTGCCCCGGTATCATATCACCACCACTTTTATCTTTACTGTTTTTCTTAGTTCGATCCTTTTGATAATATCTTGATCTAGTAGAATAAAGTTTTAGTATGATCTAGTTGTGAGTTTTGCTTTATGATCCTTCTATGTAATCGAGTCGGTGAGCTATGTATAATAAAGATTAGTGTTGAGTCAAGGGCCTGATTATTTTGCTATGATCTTGAGGGAATAGAATAAAATAAAAGAGAAGAAATAAAAAGAAATAAAGAGATCATATGGATCTTACGGAGAGTAATGAGCTCACATATAAAGAGTATGATGAATAAAAGTTGTTGAGAGTTGACAAACATAGTTTTGGTCATCGTTGCAATTAATAGGAAGTAATAAAGAAAGAGTGGTTTTCACATATAAATATACTATCTTGGACATCTTTTATAATTGTCAGCACTCATTAAAGTATGATATGCTAAAGAGTTGACGTTGGACAAGGAAGACAACGTAATGGGTTATGTTTTCTTATATCTGAGATAAATTATATTGTCATGGATAATCCAACATGTTTAGTTTGCCTTTCCCTCTCTTTTTAGGCAATTTCTTTGCACCAAGTAGAGATACTACTTGTGCTTCCAAATATCCCTAAACCCAGTTTTGCCATGAGAGTCCAACATATCTACCTATGGATTGAGTAAGATCCATCAAGTAAGTTGTCATCGTTGCAAGCAATAAGAATTGCTCTGTAAATATGTATGAATTATTAGTGTGGAGAAAATAAGCTTTATGCGATCTTGTAATGTGGAATAAATAAAAGCGACGGACTGCATAATAAAGGTCCATATCATAAGTGGCGATATAAAGTGACGTTCTTTTGCATTAAGATTTCGTGCATCCAACCATAAAAGCACATGACAACCTCTGCTTCCCTCTGCGAAGGGCCTATCTTTTATTCTTGTCTTTTACTTCATGCAAAGGGTCATGGTGATCTTCACCTTTCCTTTTTACATTTTATCCTTTGGCAAGCACAATGTGTTGGAAAGATCCTGATATATATGACTAATTGGATGTGAGTCTACATGAACTATTATTGTTGACATTACCCTTGAGGTAAAATGTTGGGAGGCAAAACTATAAGCCCCTGTCTTTCTCTCTGTCTGATTAAAACTTCATAACCATAAATATCGCGTGAGTGTTAGCAATTGTGAAAGACTAAATGATGGTTGAGTATGTGGACTTGCTGAGAAGCTCTTATATTGACTCTTTCCTATGTTATGATAAATTGCAATTGCTTCAATGACTGAGATTATAGTTTGTTAGTTTTCCATGAAGTTTCTGATTCATACTTGAGTATGTGAATGAATTGTTACTTTAGCATAAGAGATCATATACATATGTGGTGGGTTCTAAGAATGATCATGATGCCCTCATGTAGATATTTTATTTTATCGACACCTCTATCTTTAAACATGTGGACACATTTTTCGATTTCGGCTTTCGCTTGAGGACAAGCAAGGTCTAAGCCTGGGGGAGTTGATACGTCCATTTTGCATCATGCTTTTATATCGATATTTATTGCATTATGGGCTGTTATTACACATTATGTCACAATACTTATGCCTATTCTCTCTTATTTTACAAGGTTTACATGAAGAGGGGGAATGCCGGCAGCTGGAATTCTGGGCTAGAAAAGGAGCAAATATTAGAGACCTATTCTGCACATCTCCAAAAGTCCTGAAACACCATGGGAATTATTTTCAGAATATATTAAAAAATGGGCGAAAGAAGTACCAGAGAGGGGCCACCCACCATCCACGAGGGTGGGGGTGCCCTACCCCCTGGGCGCGCCCCCTGCCTTGTGGGCCCCCCTGGTGGCCCTCTGATGCCCATCTTTGGCTATATGGAGTCTTTCGTCGAGGAAAAAATCATAAGCTAGCTCACGGGATGAAACTCCGCCGCCACGAGGCGGAACCTTGGCAGAACCAATCTAGGGCTCTAGCGGAGATGTTCTGCCGGGGAAGCTTCCCTCTGGGAGAGGGAAATCATCACCATCGTCCTCACCAACGATCCTCTCATTGGGAGGGGGTCAATATCCATCAACATCTTTACTAGCACCATCTCATCTCAAACCCTAGTTCATCTCTTGTATCCAATCTTTGTATCCAAACCTCAGATTGGTACCTGTGGGTTGCTAGTAGTGTTGATTACTCCTTGTAGTTGATGCTAGTTGGTTTACTTGGTGCAAGATCATATGTTCAGATCCATTATGCATATTAATACCCCTCTGATTATGAACATGAATATGTTTTGTGAGTAGTTACGTTTGTTACTGAGGACATGGGAGAAGTCTTGCTATAAGTAGTCATGTGAATTTGGTATTCGTTTGATATTTTGATGAGATGTATATTATCATCCCTCTAGTGGTGTCATGTGAACGTCGACTACATGACACTTCACCATTGTTTGGGCCTAGAGGGAGGCATTGGGAAGTAATAAGTAGATGATGGGTTGCTAGAGTGACAGAAGTTAAAACCCTAGTTTATGCGTTGCTTCGTAAGGGGCTGATTTGGATACATATGTTTCATGCTATGGTTAGGTTTACCTTAATACTTCTATTGTAGTTGCGGATACTTGCAATAGGGGTTAATCATAAGTGGGATACTTGCAATAGGGGTTACCCAAGCATCGGTCCACCCACTTATCAAAATTATCAAAGTACCGAACGCGAATCATATGAGCGTGATGAAAACTAGCTTGACGATAATTCTCATGTGTCCTCGGGAGCGCTTTCCTTCATATAAGAGTTTGTCCATGCTTGTCCTTTGCTACAAAAAGGATTGGGCCATCTTGCTGCACCTTATTTACTTGCATTACTTGTTACTCGTTACAAATTACCATATCAGAAAACTATCTGTTACCGACAATTTCAGTGCTTGCAGAGAATACCTTACTGAAAACTGCTTATCATTTCTTTCTGCTCCTCGTTGGGTTCGACACTCTTACTTATTAAAAAGGCTACAATAGATCCCCTACACTTGTGGGTCATCAGGGAGGGACACCGCGATTGGGGCGCGGGAAGGAGAGACCGGCGGCAGCGGAGGGGACGACAGCGACGAGGGCACGGCGGGGCTGAGCGGGGCGCATCGGCCGCCGTGGGCGAAGCCACGGGCGGGGGCAGGTCGCCAGAGCGAGAGCTGGCGCTAGCCATCCGGATCACCTACTAGCGCAGAAACTCTCATGATAAGACCCCTTGTTACTCCAACTCAATGTCATAAGCACGATTTTTGTATGGAAATGGAGCACTCATGGAGCAAAGTTGTTTATTGAATTTAGCAAATGACGACGCATGACAATAAGTTTGTGTTGCCATTTGAAGAGTGTTTTTGTTACACTGAAAATACTGTTTCTTTCCCTGTTTCCTCAGCCACCATATAATTTATTAGTTTTTCTTTCTTTAGGGCATCTTCAACGGTAACTCGTAAATTTTCTTCCGCATCCATCCGCGGACAGGTGGAGACCAGTCCGCGGACACAGAAGCAGGAGGACGCCATCCAATGCTAGCCGCATACATTTTAAACTTTTTTTCAACAAATCGGATGAAATTCATACAAACACGACCGGATTTCAAATAAACATGATGGATTTCATACAAACCGGATGAGAACGGTTACATTTTGGATATATTTTATCTAAAATATATTTTAACTAAAAAGTAAAACTATGTGCACGTAGAGTCGCGGAGCTTCACTCCCACGACACGGATACACTATGCTAGTCTATGGCCGACTGCGGCGTTTCTCTTTGTCTTTTCCATGTTCAGCAGCCCGCTAACCGGACTGCTGGAGCCCCAGAGGCATATTCTTCCCCTGCATCTTCCCAATGTCCGGCTACGCCGCTCATTGGAGTGGCAAAGAAGATGCTTCATCTGGAGAGGAAGGTGCTTCCGTGAAGCCCAGACGGATGTGCCCAAGATGGTCTGAGATAAGGACCGGACAGGTCACCGACTGTACAGGTCGGCGACGCGCGGGCGGTTGTCTTCATGGGATACAAGCGACGGCAGCCTCCCGTGTTCTACTTCTCCTCGATGATGGCAGCGGGCGTAGACGTGCTGGCCGCCACCTCGTCGACATCCACGCAACCGGCTTCTTTTTCTACGTGCATGGCGCGGCTACGCACGCGTCGACAACGGATGACGTGATTGCAGGCACTGGGGGCGGCGATGCCCGTGCCGCCATGGAGCAACTCGCCACTCCTCCGCGAGCTGGCATGGAGCGGCGAGTTGCTGAACCGCGCGCCGGCTTGGGATAGCAATTGGCTTCATCGGGCTAGGAGAGGGAGGTGGAGCAGCGAGCTACCTCGCTCGTATCCGACGAGCCACCAAGCCGGCTTTTATGCCGGAGAACCGCTCTTCCGGCTCGTCGGATGCCATCTGAAGAGTGAAGAAAATGGTGAAGGAGGAGGTGGGGAGCAACGAAGTGGTGCGATTCTTGCCTGGTGTCTGGTCTCTTTTAAATAGAGGGTGGACAGGAGGAGCTTCACCGGCGTTGTGTTTAAGGCTAGTTTGGTTCATATCCACGGATGTATGCCTGAGCAATGGTGCTGCCTGTGTGGACATGGATGATGGATACTTTGGTGCCGGTCAGGCAGCCTAGCCTAGTAGTTGTTTGGTTTTAGCCTGGCTTGGATAGCTATTAAAATAAAAAAGATCAGTTCGTGGGGCCATCTACTCGGACCATCTGCTATAATTATAGCTCCAGGCAGCGACCAGGCACCCACCAGGCGCTTGAATTCCAACGCCTGGACCAGGCTAATAATTTGCCTGGCACCTCTAACCAGGCTAAACCACTTCCAGGCCATTCTAGGCCAGGCTATTCCAGGCTGATTCAGGAAAGCAACCAAACAACTTCAAGAGATTCTCAGGCACCCTTCAGGCCAGGCAGCATGGCATCAGGTCACGAATCAAACTAACCCTTAATGACGGCCCGCTTTATGAACAGACGTGTGGTCGGAATAGATTTCTTGGCTTTCATGCAAGTTTAATGAGGTAATTGAATGCGGCGAGGAGATGTGTTCAGTCGGGCACGCAGCGGGCGACGCCCTCGACCGGCGCGCCACTTTAATGGCGGAGGCAGTGAGATGTTGTGTCCTCGCTGAGCCGCCTTCAATGTGGAGCGGCGCGCTCTACAACGGCTTGAATGCGGGCCACTGGCATCAGACAGGTAGCGCGTGGGGGAGGGAGAGGTGGTTTTGATGGGTCAGGACGGTCAGAAGCGAGTTTGGGAACGGTCCGGTCTCCTGTAAGCCTTCCTCAAGTTTGTCTCTGGTTTGCGCAAGAAAAAATGCGTTCGGATTGCCCCCGGACTGATACAGGACCGCATTGAATGACTTCCGCGATTCGAACAACACGGTCTGTACGTTGCGATTGCGGGAGGTTTGGGATGGTGGGAGGTTTGGGGATAGGCCATGGAGGGCCGTTGGATTGAACACGGCGAATCTATAGTTGCCGCTTGCCGACATCATATTCAAGTATAGCCGTCGACATATTCAAACAATTTGCTTACATAGATAGTCGGTTTGGATCTAGGCTTCGCCAACCACTCCATGCACCTTGGGTTGGCCTCTTACCGTCGTCTCGAGGTTGATATCGTCATTTGTACATCCTATCTTTTTCATGAGAACTTTATCTTCCTTTAGCAAAATATGCTAGGGCATCATCAACATTATACATCAAAACAGACACTCCTAATATCCTTGAACATGTCGGGGTGTGTCTATTGGTAGTTTTAGAGGGGTGGCAATCCAATGGGGTGCATCAAATAGAAGCAGCCAGGGTATTTTCATTACTATAGGAAATTTTTTCCATAGCAAAAGTTATCCTAGTCTAAATCTTCGGCGGTCGTGGGCACGTATATCTCCCATGTCCTACTCTTCGTCGGAGTGTGCTGTCTGGCCGTACAAGTCAGTGATCGATGTGGACGGTCCAGCCTCATGGTTGTTGCGGCCTCATGTAAATGACGAGGAGCTAACGACGTTGTCAGCATCCCCGTCCGCGATCGTTGTGTGCCACCTTCGCAACCGCCTCCGTTGTGATCTCCTCAAACAAGTGATCGCGCTCTGCCTCATGGACACAGAGCCGCCACCGCTCGTGTCGGATGGCGTGGGCGTTGCGCATGGACTCGTACAACGTCTGTTGCTCATCCACGATACCCAGATTCTTCGCGACCATGACCGTGATAGCCTCCTCGTTCGCTTGCTCCGCCAACAATCTGGCCCTCCGCGAGTCCGTGTCGCTTCAAGACCTGTAGAACGTACCGCTGCTCCTCCTCTTGCTTCGCCTACACTATCACCCTGAAGGGTTTGTAGTGTGCCTGTGAATGTTGTAGTGTGAACATGGCAGCCGACAACCGTGCCTACTCCTGCTCCTGTGTGTCTGTCATGTTCATCTTGTTCGAGATTTCCTACTCTGAAGAGTTCGGAGGTTGTCCCCCTGTAACGTACTCCACGTGCCGGGCACAACATCCGTTCACCAACTTCGTAATGGCGTCGCGGGTGAAAGGGTTTTCGAGCACCCACGACTGACCCCGATCATTGGCCTCGGGTCGAAGGAAAGAGTTGGTGCACGGACAAAGGTAGGATGTAAAAAGATGGGGCTCGAAAATATTGCGGGTTTGTGCTATAACCGACACTTATTAAATAGCAAACGCCTGGGCAGTTGGGTTGATGGTTTGAATGCGCCTGGCAAGCGGAGCGGACGGCTTCTCGTTCCACCGCAAAGAACCTAATAATTATCTAAATTATGTTCATATACATTAATGGCACACACAACAGACTATCAAAGATGAAAACTCTATCGCAAAAAGCATATTCGATCTCTCCTAAAAAATGGGTTGACCAGAGAAGTCGGACAATAATAAATTGTAACAAGTAATTCGAAAGTCCACTTTCCAAGAGTTATTCCTGTACGGCATGGAATAAGAGTTTCTTCGTTCCCAGAGAAGTATTATCCCTCAGTACTCTTTACTGGTGCAAACTGGACAAAAGAAAATTGCTCAAGTCCATTTACAATGCCAGTATTTCGAGTTTCGAGTTCAAATTTCAGCCATAGGAGCGAGGTCTAATCGCAAAGTTCACTTTGCATGGTCTATACCTCCACCGAACTAGAAAAGTCACACTATGGGAAAAGGTGCGTATATAGTAGTATACCTATGGCCTAGGGAAGGGTCCCTCATGTCGTGTCGGCCATGCGCGAACTCGAAGCATCCACGCCCTTCGGCGCACGTTGCAGCGCTGGGGGTCGGCACGAACGCCTCCCGTCACGGGCTCGCGCCCCCCTGCTTGCCGACGTATGGGTCGGCGCCGGCGCGCCGCTGACGTGGTTGGGCATCGCGTCGGGACTCGGGAGCCCTGGCGAAGCTGACGCGGACGCACGCCGTCCAGGCTCCAGCCGCGGGTGCCCCCCCGCTCGGTCGCTCCCGTTGCCGGCAAGCAATGGCAGGACTCTCTGCGGCCGCTCTGACTCGACGAGCTGTCCGGATTCCAGACCAGTTTACACGGGACTCATGGAAAGCGGAGCAACCCATTTCTTCATCTTTCTTCCCATCATATGTTGGTATGTCCAACCTTTATGTTTTTTTTGTCAAAGTTATTAAAAAATTAAGTCACTTATTTTAGAAAGAAAGGAGTATATGATAATCAATCACCTTAATTTATTTACCTCCTAAATCAATTTTATTTTAATTTATTTATCAAATTTCTAATCAAAATATAAAATAATCTATGAGCAGAATTTGATGATGAACATTTATTTACACAATGATATTATTATTAACAGATAAATCATAAGCTAACGTATTAGAATATTTACATTTCGTTGCAATACACGTGCATTATTTCTAGTGAAGAAGAAAAAAACTTCGCTGGTGAAAATAAAAGAAGGACTCCAATATCTGGCCATCTGAGGCATGTTAGCTGGGGAGCAACTCCAACGGGCCGACCTAAATGGACGACGATTTCGTTCGCTTTTTGTCCGTTTAGATCGGTCAGGCGGACACGGATGTCCGCTTCCGCGTTTGGGACGGTGTATGCGCCCAACGCTCGCCCGACTCATTTTGAGGGCGCCGAAAAAAAAAACTGTGCATGCATATTTAAAATAAAAACAACTTAATTAAACATTAAAGCCGGTCAGAAAAGCCGGCGAGAGTTCACGCGTCCACATTAGCATTAAATAAAACTAAAAAACCAAACTACGAGATGGCGCGCTGTCCTAGGCGTCGTCGTCGTCGTTGGGGTCAGTGAGGTCAATGAGCGTCGGCGCAGGACCGGCCCAAGGGAACGCCGTGTTCCAGGCGGCGGTGATGTAGGCCGCGGGCAGTGCGGGTGCGGGGGGCTATTCCGGTGTAGGGGGCTGTGCGGCCGCCTGTGCAGCCGCGGCCGGGCGCGCCTCCTCCTCGAGGTTGCGCTCGAGCATCTCCTCGTACTCGCCGCGACGGTGCTCCTCGGCTAGCCGACGCCCCCGCCACATCTCGAGGTACGGCTGCTCCCGCGCCGGGGTCGCCCTATCCAAACCGGTGGCGCGGACACCCAGTCGCGCAGCACTCCAGTCCAGGAGTAGCGCTCGATGGGCTCCGGCTCGGGCTCCAGGTCGGCCTTGACGCTGCGTCGGAGAGGGGACGGCAGGGCCACCGGCGACACCACCCAATCGTCGGCCGCCGCACCTCCTCCGCGTGTGCCATAGCCGACCGCGGCGTCGCCGGCACCGGGATCCTATCTGGATCCAGATGCCAGTCGTGCGGCAGGGTCACGTCGGGGTACGGCAGAGGCTGACGGTGCTGCCAGTGCCACTCCGCCTGGTGCATTGGCACGTTCACGCGCACCCTCTGCCGGCGAGCCGGCGCCGACGGAGGCGGTAGGAACTCGGAGGGGAAAGGGACGGCGGGGGCCTTGCCCTTGGTCTTGTTGCTGCTGTTGTCGGCGCCGGAGAAGAGCCCCATTTTGGCTAGGGTTGGCTAGGGTTTGCCGGTGACGGGGGAGCGAGCTTGCCTAGATGTGGACGGCGAGTTTGGATGAGGACGGCCCCGCCGCATGGCCGGCTTAAAAAAGGGCGACCGCCGTCGCTGACGCATGGGCCTGTGGTCATAAATTAAGCTGACCGCGTGGGCAACGGGTAGTTGGATGCTACCTCTTGAGCACTGTGTTGGTTTTCCCTTAAAGAGAAAAGGGTGATGCAGTAAAGTAGCTGTCGGTGTCAAAACCGGCGGATCTCGGGTAGGGGGTCCCGAACTGTGCGTCTAGGCCGGATAGTAACAGGAGGCAAGGGACACGAAGTTTTACCCAGGTTCGGGCCCTCTCGATGGAGGTAAAACCCTACGTCCTGCTTGATTAATATTGATGATATGGGTAGTACAAGAGTAGATCTACCACGAGATCAGAGAGGCTAAACCCTAAAAGCTAGCCTATAGTATGATTGTTGATGTGTATATTGTCCTACGGACTAAAACCCCCTGGTTTATATAGACACCGGAGAGGGTTAGGGTTACATAGAGTCGGTTACAATGGTAGGAGATCTGAACATCCGTATCGCCAAGCTTGCCTTCCACGCCAAGGAAAGTCCCTTCCGGACACGGGACGGAGTCTTCAATCTTACATCTTCATAGTCCAGGAGTCCGGCTGAAGGTATAGTTCGGCTATCCGAACACCCCCTAATTCAGGACTCCCTCAGTAGCCCCTGAACCAGACTTCAATGACGACGAGTCCGGCGTGCAGTTTGTCTTCGGCATTGCAAGGCGGGTTCCTCCTCCAAGTACTTCATAGAAGATTTTGAACACAAAGATAGTGTCCGGCTCTGCAAAATAAGTTTCCACATATTGCCATAGAGAAAATAATATTTACACAAATCTAATCTGCTGACGTATTCCGTAGCGTGACACACCACGGCCAAGCCTTTATCCGAGTCGTTTCAGTATCCCACCTCAGCGCGTTATGCGAGGCGATTTCCTTAGCATGTCTTGTCAAAGCAGAGATCGTGTCCCCTTATTTCGGGATTCTCATCAATACGGGCGTGGGTAACCCAACCGCGCCTTTGATTACGGCACTTGGAGATAAGCGAGTTTTACCAGGCTGGTGGGGACATGTAGTTGCGTCCATCCATATAAGGGGATAAGGATCCACCTTTTCACCCACGCCTTCTTCCTTCTTTGCCTATCCATTCTTGCGCACTCGAGCTCCAGCGCCCAAGTCCGCACTACCACCTCAACCTTCTCCAGTCATGTCCGGAGCAGGAGGCAAGTGGATGGTCTCCTCCGTCACGGAGGGACACGTCAAAAAGCTCAGGAAGGCCGGATATCTGGCTAGCGACATCGCGCACCGGCTTCCCGAAAAGGGGCAGCTCATCCCCACTCCTAGGCCCCATGAGAGGGTGGTATTCGTCCCTCATTTCCTCCGCGGACTGGGCTTCCCTCTGCATCCATTTGTCCGGGGACTCATGTTCTACTACGGCCTGGATTTCCACGATCTAGCCCCGAACTTCGTCCTCAACATCTCGGCATTTATCGTCGTGTGCGAGGTGTTCCTCCGCATCCGCCCCCATTTCGGCCTATGGCTTAAGACTTTCAACGTCAAGTCAAAGGTGGTGCGTGGCAGCCAGGCGGAGTGCGGCGGTGCCATGGTTGGCAAGATGGCCAACGTCCTGTGGCTCGAGGGCTCCTTTGTGGAGACCCTGAAGGGGTGGCAATCATGGTGGTTTTACATCACCGAGCCGCGCGATGCTGAATGGGTCGCACCCCCTGAGTTTCGATCCGGCCCCCCTACGCGGCTCAGCTTCTGGAAGGAGACAAGCCTGTCTTGGGGTAAAAAGGAGAGCTGACCGGACTCCAAACATGCATCCAAACCCTGGTGGACAAGAAGCTCAAGCTTGTCAACGTAGTCCAGGTTATGCTCATCTGCCTGATCCTCCCGTGTCAACGACGGGCCTTCAACCTGTGGGAGTTCGACCCGGCGCAGCATCGAACTCTAAACAGGCTCTTCGACACGACGTACGAAGATGCCTGGAGGATGCTTTTCAAGGGCGCCGAGACTCCCACATCCGCTGCCGAGGATCGCGGATTCAGTACTCAGCATCATGCTCATGCGGTAAGCTGTCTTTGTCCTTTTACAGGGTATCAGTTTCTCATAGTTTGACTCTATGCGGGATCTAAGTTCCCTTGTCTTTGATAGGATTGGGAGGTGACGTCCAGACAGATCAACTGTCCGGCTCCTTTGTCCGAAGGCCCAGCGGACGCTCGCTTGGCGAAGCTACTGGTTCCGGCGCCCTATGTGGTGCCGGAGAAGAAGGCCATGAAAAGGGCCACGAGGACTCGAAAGAGTGCCCGGTGCCAGGAGGTGTCGGATTCATCATCGGACAGTCCCGAAGCGCCTTCCTCTCGTGAAGACGAGGAGGAAGAAGAAGAGACCTCTCCCCCTCCAGCGGGAGGAGAGAAGAAAAGGAAGGCCGCCCTCTCTGAGGAGGCCGGAGGGTCCAAGAAGGGGAAAACCCTTCCTCCGGACTACTCCAACGACGCCGACGATGGCGAAGAGGAGTGGCAGCCCAGGGCCAAGCCCCTGGAAAAATCGTAAGCATCCGGATACCGGAGTAATTCATGGTATTCGTTTATTGCACAGCTTTCCCTTATGTCGAATATGCTTATGCAGCCCACCCATAGACCGGCTCGGCGCGTCGTCGAGCGGCTCACTGGACTCGTCGGATGTGAACTCACTTCCGACGGCTTCCTCCCCCCGCCCTATGGACGACACCGAGATGTTGTCCCAACAGGTTCCAAGCAGGGAGGAGGTGGTCCCGGAGGCGCCGCAAGGCGACCTCCCAGACTCCAGGAGTAAAGGGGATGAAACCCCCCAGGGCTCCAAGTCCGGCTCTAGGCCGGACACCGCTCCAGAACCTTCAAGGGTTCCGGAGTCCGGCGAGGGACCTCCTTCCAAGAGGAGCAAGTCCACCGTGCCGGCGACCCCCGTCCACCCGGAGGCGCCGGACAATATGTTGGAGGCGCTTCAAGGCGCCTCCATCGACGAGGAGCACCGCGCTATTATGAGTGCGGTGGTCCAGAAGGTTCAGTCCGCCAAGAGCGGACTGACTGAAGCTTGTACTAGCCTTTTGACAGGCTTTGAGGTAAGTAAATAATGTGTAAATAATATTACCGCATAGACAGTAGCCCCTGATGCTCTGTTGGGCGTTCGGGAAGAAAAGCCGAATAAAGGATCAAAAAATTCGCAGGAGTCTAACAAAAGGAGTCAATATGCGTGTGCAGGCTTCTCTGCTGGCGTCCGCCGTACTCACTGCGGAAGTGGACACGCTGAAGCAGAGCCTCGAGAAGTCCGAGCAAGAGCTCGGGCGTGCCAAGAAGCAGCTCAAGGAGAAGGAAGGTAAGAAATACCTTGGTTGAATATGTATATAAAAAAGGTGCAATTGCAAGAAATGACAGGATTAACATGGCTATTGTAGGGGCCACATCTGAGGTGGCGACCCTTAAGCAAGCGCTGCTCGAGGCCGAGAACAGTGCGGCCGCGGAGCGCACCGAGCGGGAGAGGTATGAGGCCGAGGTTGGCAAGGTGCGGCAAGAGCTCCAGGTTCTCATGAAGAAACATGAGAGTTTGGAGCTTGACTCGAAGACGCGAGCGTCCAAGCTCGCGGTGGCTATTGAAAATGCCAAGTCTGCCAAGGACGAATCCCAGAAGACCCTCCAGGAGTTGGATGAGGTGAAGAAAATAGCGGCGGGTAAGGCATTCTTTATGCAAAGTAAACACATAAACGTGAGTTACTTGATACTTACCCGAATCCGGAGCTCTCCAGGGGCATTTGCAGATCTTCCCCGGAGTGTATCCGATGCCGCCGCATTCTATCGAGCCGAGGAGGGCAGCTCGACGGAGAAGGTGTTCTGGTCTCAGTATGCTGAGGCCGGACACCCCGTGCCCCTGAGCGACCAGCTGAAGCAACTGGTCGAGCTCCACAAGGCGGCCGAACAGGCCATGAAGGGCCTCCTAGTTAGGCTGTGGCCTGGAGAGGCTCTGCCTGGGAGCTATTTCGGGCTGGTGCGGTGGCTGGTGGAGGCCTGTCCAAGGCTCGAAGTCATCAA
Source organism: Triticum urartu (assembly GCF_056163025.1). Classification (NCBI taxonomy): domain Eukaryota; kingdom Viridiplantae; phylum Streptophyta; class Magnoliopsida; order Poales; family Poaceae; genus Triticum; species Triticum urartu. Next base: position 272,142,519 of record NC_141873.1, on the reverse strand, counting down.
GCGCTCCTTCTGTATTGAAGGTGCCCGTAGGGCCTTTGCCCGTGCTAAGGTGCACTGGGGCAGGCTGGATGCGGAGAAGCTTGTGAAGGACGGGCCACCAGTGGGGAAAGAGCACCGCAAGCCCGAAAATTACTATAAGGACATTCTGAAGGGTGCCCGCCTTGTGGCGGATGAATGTACTAGGGATGTAATTTTTGAGTAAAACTCGCTCGTTTTTGTCCTGTGCGCTGAAAACTTGTTCATATGCGCTGAGCAATGCTGCTTGAATTTAAAATATTACCTTCTGTGCGGCTGTTTATCAATACTGAGAGATGGCGAGTCGTCGGCTTCTGCCCCCTTGCCACTAGTGCTGGGGTGTTCGAGGATAAATCTGGGCGCTCTTTTTCCCATGTTTGGGTCCTTCAAGGGAGGCGCTCAGCCCGACGAACGAGGCAATCGGACTATAATGCGTGAACACTCTCACTTAGCCATAGAATTCTATAATTTTAAATTTCGGCGAAGCCCCTAGTATTCGGAAGACCGAGTTCGGGGCGCTATCCACGCCTTGGCCGGACAGAGCTGACTCGTAGCCCTAAGCGGCATAAGTCTTTAGGGGCTCGAAAAAACCTCTCGAACAGCGACCAGCTCTCGCTTCATCATGACAGTCAGTTTTAGCTTTCTCCACTGAGGTGCTCGGCCCAGCTCAACTGGGGCACAATCGCAGTGGTTCTCCTAGTGCTACCTTACCCGATATAGCGGAACGTAAGGCACCAAAACATAGGAGCCGGGCAAACCCAACTATTGACCCAAGACATGATTCGGAGCCGATGCATATAATGCTATAAGTTCGGGGTGCCACACTTGTGAAAGTGTTCGGACTTCTCACACCATATTGAGGGGTGCTAAAAGCCCCTGGCGTATTTTGGCCGTACCAAGTTGTACGGGTGCAACATGTCGTTAAGGAACATTTATTTATAAAAAGATAGTGCAAAAATAGACAAAAGCTATGCATTGTTTATTAGAAATAGTTGCGATCAAAGCAGAACGATACAAGTAATGTGATAAACGAAAAGTTGGACTATTTAACATGTCTGCTCCAGGGGCAAGCTGCGGAATAGTATGCGAAACAGGTATACTGCTCGTGATAGAGACCACCTGGGATTTCCGTAATGCGGCATGGCTTGTCTGCTTCCCTGGTTCTTGCATAGTTTGTGCGGCAATTGAACTGCCGAACAGGCCTTCCGAAGAGTAGAGTCCTGGAAGTAAGAGAAAAGTAAAAAATCAGCAGCCCCTGGTGCGGTTTAAGCCGTGTTTTGGGCGTGCCGTGATGGTGCCCCTCCCCCTGTGCCCATGGTATTTCTAGAGCGTAATTATGTACGCGAAGTACTGGCATCGCCTTTTTGCTAGGGTTGGGGTTGGGGCCGCATTGCTACGCCTGCTCGGAACATGCCAGGCGGTCTTGTTGTAGGTTACTCCGGGCGTGCTTGACGGTGTTCGGATGTTTAATGGCCGGACTGGAGAACTGCCTGGAGAGGCTGCTTTGTACTTCCGCTGCAAGGGCCGCCGTGTGCTCCTCTGTTCGGAGGGAGCGTTCGGTGTTTCCATTGACCGTAATTACTCCACGAGGGCCTGGCATCTTGAGCTTAAAGTATGCATAGTGCGGTACCGCATTGAATTTGGCGAATGCGGTTCGTCCGAGCAGTGCATGATAGCCACTGCGGAATGGGACTATGTCGAAGACCAATTCCTCGCTTCGGAAATTATCCGGGGATCCGAAAACCACTTCAAGTGTGAGTGAGCCTGTATAGTTGGCCTCTACACCTGGTATTACGCTTTTAAAGGTCGCTTTGGTGGGCTTAATCCTCGAGGGATCGATGCCCATTTTTCGCACTGTATCCTGGTAAAGCAGGTTCAGGCTGCCGCCGCCGTCCATGAGGACTCTAGTGAGATGAAATCCGTCGATAATTGGGTCTAGAACCAATGCGGCAAATCCGCCATGACGGATGCTAGTGGGATGGTCTCTTCGATCAAAGGTGATCGGGCAGGAGGACCATGGGTTGAACTTTGGGGCGACTGGCTCTACCGCGTATATGTCCCTTAACACGCGCTTCCGCTCCCTTTTTGGGACGTGGGTGGCGTATATCATGTTCACCGTCCGCACTTGTGGGGGGAAACCCTTCTGTCCATTGTTGTTCGGCGGCCGGGGCTCCTCGTCATCGTCGCTATGCAGCCCCTTGTCTTCATTGTCGGCGCTTAACTTGCCTGCCTGCTTGAACACCCAACAATCCCTGTTGGTGTGATTGGCCGGCTTTTCGGGGGTTCCATGTATTTGGCACAAGCGGTCGAGTATTCGGTCCAAGCTGGACGGGCCCCTAGGATTCCTTTTGAATGGCTTTTTTCGCTGACCGGATTTAGAGCCTCTGAATCCGGCATTAACTGCCGTATTCTCAGCATTGTCGCCGTTAATGCGGCGCTTCTGCTTGTTACGACGCGACCTGCCACTAATGTCCCTGGTGTCCGAACTACCAGGGTTCTTGGTCATATTGTTGCTACGAGAAAGCCAGCTGTCTTCTCCCGCACAAAAGCGGGTCATGAGTGTCGTGAGTGCTGCCATAGATTTCGGCTTTTCCTGTCCAAGGTGACGGGCCAGCCACTCGTCACGGATATTGTGCTTGAAGGCTTCTAGGGCCTCAGCGTCCGGACAGTCGACTATTTGATTTTTCTTTGTTGGGAACCGTGTCCAGAATTGCCTGGCCGATTCCTCTGGCTGCTGAATTACGTGACTTAGGTCATCGGCGTCTAGGGGTCGCACATAAGTGCCCTGGAAATTGTCGAGGAATGCGGCCTCCAGGTCCTCCCAACAACTGATTGATCCTGTTGGCAAGCTGTTGAGCCAATGCCGAGATGGTCCTTTAAGCTTGAGTGGGAGGTATTTGATGGCGTGAAAATCGTCGCCGCGGGCCATGTGGATATGAAGGAGATAATCCTCGATCCATACCGCAGGGTCTGTTGTGCCATCATATGATTCGATGTTTACGGGTTTGAAACCCTCGGGGATTTGATGATCCATTATTTCGTCTATAAAGCACAGTGGGTGTGCGGAGCCTCTGTACTGGGCAATATCATGACGTAGCTCCAATGAGTTTTGTCTACTGTGTTCGGCCCTGCTGAATTTGTGGCCGGCGTGACGGTTACCGTCTCGAGCCGTGGGGTGCCCACGCGATCCGTAGATCGATCGTGTTTGCCTTTCCTTGTCCTCCAACATGTCTCGTAAGTCCGGCGCATATTCCCGTGCCTTGGTATGGGGTGCGGCTTGACTGGAGGGTCGGGAGGCCTCTCTGTCGCGGCCACGAGGTGGCCGTTCGGCCGCATCAAGTGCTTCCTCCTCTAATTGGGGTAGCAACCTGCGCTTTGGGTAACTCTTGGAGGGGCGTTCGAGTTTATGCTCTTCGGCCGCAAGGACTTCGGTCCATCTGTCAACCAGCAAATCTTGATCAGCTCGGAGCTGTTGCTGTTTTTTCTTGAGGCTTCTTTCCGTGGCCATAAGCCTGCGTTGGAAACGCTTTTGCTCAACGGGATCCTCTGGCACGACGAATTCGTCGTCGTCGAGGCTTGCCTCGTCTTCGGATGGAGGCATATAATTATCGTCCTCGACCTCTCTGTCTGTCGCTCTCTCATGAGGGCTGGTTTGTCGATCCTCCTGTGCTAAACCTTGCTGGAGGGGGTTTTCTTCGGCACTCTCCGGAGTATTATTATCTCCCGTGCTGGAATCACCATTTTTGTGTTGGAGGGATTTTGAGCAGCGCCGCTGACGCCGGCGCTTGGGCTGTTTCTTGGAGGGGTCATCCTCCGCTGTTCCATCCCCCTCTCCCTATTTTGGGGTGTCCACCATGTATATGTCATATGACGAGGTGGCTTTCCAGGGCCTGGTAGGCGTTGGTTCTTCATCATCTCCTTCATCGGCGTCCATACCGTCGATGTCTTCGGAGTCGAAGTCGAGCATGTCGGTTAAGTTGTCGACAGTGGCTACAAAGTGGGTGGTGGGTGGGTTTTGAATTTCTTCATCGTCCGTACCCCAACCTTGCTGACCGTAGTCCGGCCAGGGCTCTCCTGATAAAGAGAGAGACTTCAGTGACTTCAGGATATCGCCGAAAGGCGAGTGCTGAAAGACGTCCGCGGCCGTGAACTCCATGATCGGCTCCCAATCGGATTGGATCGGCAGGGGCGCGGAGGGTTCGGAGTCCGGAGAAGAATCCGGCTCCGTGGAGTCACGAGCCTCGCAGAGTACGAGGCTGGTGTTCGGCTCAACCGCCGTTGGGATCACAGCCCCCGAGGTGGCGTCCAACCGTCCATCCTCGATCGGCGCGGTTGGCTCCGAACTAAGGGTCGGAGCCAATGCGGGTGCAGCCTCCAGGGCACTGTTCGGCGGCAGAGCTAGATCATGCTCGTCGTGACAGTGCGGCGCGCTCGGCGGTGGTTCGAGTCTGTCGAAGATCAAGTTCCCGCGGATGTCAGCCGTGTAGTTTAAATTTCCGAATCTGACCTGACGGCTAGGGGCGTAGCTTTCGATCTGCTCTAGATGGCCAAGTGAATTGGCCCGCAGTGCGAAGCCGCCAAAGACGAAGATCTGTCCGGGGAGGAAGGTCTCACCCTGGACTGCATCGCCATTGATGATCGTAGGAGCCATCGGGCCTGACGGCGACGGCACAGAGGAACTCTCAATGAAAGCACCAATGTCGGTGTCAAAACCGGCGGATCTCGGGTAGGGGGTCCCGAACTGTGCGTCTAGGCCGGATGCTAACATGAGGCAATGGACACGAAGTTTTACCCAGGTTCGGGCCCTCTCGATGGAGATAAAACCCTACGTCCTGCTTGATTAATATTGATGATATGGGTAGTACAAGAGTAGATCTACCACGAGATCAGAGAGGCTAAACCCTAGAAGTTAGCCTATGGTATGATTGTTGATGTGTATGTTGTCCTACGGACTAAAACCCCCGGTTTATATAGACACCAGAGAGAGTTAGGGTTATATAGAGTCGGTTACAATGGTAGGAGATCTGAACATCCGTATCGCCAAGCTTGCCTTCCACGCCAAGGAAAGTCCCTTCCGGACACGGGACGGAGTCTTCAATCTTGCATCTTCATAGTCCAGGAGTCTGGCTGAAGGTATAGTTCGGCTATCCGAACACCCCCTAATCCAGGACTCCCTTAGTAGCGTAAGTATTTCTCTCAGTTTTTGAGAATCAAGGTATCAATCCAGTAGGAGATCACGCTCGAGTCCCACGCACCTACACAAACAAATAAGAACATCACAACCAACGCGATAAAGGGGTTGTCAATCCCTTCACGATCACTTACGAGAGTGAGATCCGATAGATATGATAAGATAATTTTTTGATATTTTTATGATAAAGAGAAATAAAGATGCAAAGTAAAATAAACGGCAATAGAAATAGCTAAGTGTTGGAAGATTAATATGATGGAAGATAGACCCGGGGGCCATAGGTTTCACTAGTGGCTTCTCTCAAGAGCATAAGTATTATGGTGGGTAAACGAATTACTGTTGAGCAACTGATAGAATTGAGCATAGTTATGAGAATATCTAGGGATGATCATGTATATAGGCATCCCGTCCGCGACAAGTAGACCGAAACGATTCTGCATCTACTACTATTACTTCACACATCGACCGCTATCCAGCATGCATCTAGAGTATTAAGTTCATAAGAACAGAGTAATGCTTTTAAGTAAGATGACATGATGTAGAGGGATAAACTCATGCAATATAATATAAACCCCATCTTTTTATCCTCGATGGCAACAATACAATACGTGCCTTGCTGCCCCTGCTGTCACTGGGAAAGGACACCGCAAGATTGAACTCAAAGCTAACACTTCTCCCATTGCAAGAAAGATCAATCTAGTAGGCCAAATCAAACTGATAATTCGAAGAGACTTGCAAAGATAAATCAATCATACATAAAAGAATTCAAAGGAGATTCAAATATTGTTCATAGATAAACTGGATCATAAACCCACAATTCATCGGATCTCGACAAACACACCGCAAAAGAAAATTACATCGAATAGATCTCCAAGAAGATCGAGGAGAACTTTGTATTGAGATCCAAAGAGAGAGAAGAAGCCATCTAGCTAATAACTATGGACCCGAAGGTCTAAAATAAACTACTCAGACATCACCGGAGAGGCCATGGAGTTGATGTAGAGGCCCTCCGAGATCAATGCCCCCTCCGGCAGAGCTCCGGAAAAGGCCCCAAGATGGGATCTCTCGGGTACAGAAGGTTGCGGCGGTGGAATTAGATTTTCGTGGTGCTCCTGAATTTTTGGGGGTACGTGGACTTATATAGGAGGAAGAAGTAGGTCGGTGGAGCAACGAGGGGCCCACGAGGGTGGATGGCGCGCCCCTGCCTCGTGGCCTTCTTGATTGTTTCTTGACGCCCACTCCAAGTCTCCTCGATCACGTTTGTTGAGAAAATCACGTTCTCGAAGGTTTCATTCCGTTTGGACTTCGTTTGATATTCCTTTTCCGAAACACTGAAATAGGCAAAAAAACAACAATTTGGGCTGAGTCTCCGGTTAATAGGTTAGTCCCAAAAATGATATAAAAGTGTAAAATAAAGCCCATTAACATCCAAAACAGATAATATAATAGTATGAAGCAATAAAAAATTATAGATACGTTGAAGATGTATCAAGCATCTCCAAGCTTAATTCCTGCTCGTCCTCGAGTAGGTAAATGATAAAAAAACAATTTGCTTTCTAATATATTTCTCAATGTAATTTTTCTTTATTGTGGCATGAATGTTCAGATCCGAAAGATCAAGATAAAAGTTTAATATTGACATAAAAATAATAATATTTTAAGCATACTAACTAAGCAATCATGTCTTCTCAAAATAACATGGCCAAAGAAAGTTTATGCCTACAAAATCATATAGTTTGGTCATGCTCCATTTTCGTCACACAAGAATGCTCTCATCATGCACAACCCCAACGATAAGCCAAGCAATTGTTTCACACTTTAGTAATATCAAACATTTTTTAACTTTCACGCAATACATGAGCCTGAGCCATGGATATAACACTATGGGTAGAATAGAATATAATGAAGGGGGTTATGTGGAGAAGACAAAAAAGGAGAGAGTCTCACATCGATGTGGCTAATCAATGGGATAGGGAGATGCCCATCAATTGATGTCAATGCAAGGAGTAGGGATTGCCATGCAACGGATGCACTAGAGCTATAGATGTATGTAAGCTCAACAAAAGAAACTAAGTGGGTGTGCATCCAACTTGCTTGCTCACGAAGATCTAGGGCACTTGAGGAGGCCCATTGTTGGAATATACAAGCCAAGTTCTATAATGAAAATTTCCCACTAGTATATCAAAATGACAAAAGAAGAGACTCTCTATCATAAATATCATGGTGCTACTTTGAGGCACAAGTGTGGAAAAAGGATAGTAGCATTGCCTCTTTTTATTCTCTTTTTTTGGGCCTTCTTTTTTTCTTTTTTGGCCTTTTTTGGGACAATGCTCTATCAATGATGATCATCACACTTCTTTTTATTTACAACTCAACGATTACAACTCGATACTAGAACAAGATATGACTCTATATGAATGCCTCCGGCGGTGTACCGGGATGTGCAATGACTCATGAGTGACATGTATGAAAAATTACGAACGGTGGCTTTGCCACAAATACGATGTCAACTAAATGATCATGCAAGGCAATATGATAATGATGATGCGTGTCATAATAAACGCAATGGTGGAAAGTTGCATGTCAATATATCTCGGAATGGCTATGGAAATGCCATAATAGATAGGTATGGTGCCTGTTTTGAGAAAGATATAAGGAGGTTTATGTGTGATAGAGCGTATCGTATCACGGGATTTGGATGCACCGGCGAAGTTTGCACCAACTCTCAAGGTGAGAAAGGGCAATGCATGGTACCGAAGAGGCTAGCAATGATGGAAGGGTGAGAGTGCATATAATCCATGGACTCAACATTAGTCATAAAGAACTCACATACTTATTGCAAAAATCTACAAGTCATCAAAAACCAAGTATTACGCGCATGCTCCTAGGGGGATAGATTGGTAGGAAAAGACCATCGCTCGTCCCCAACCGCCATTCATAAGGAAGACAATCAAATAACACCTCATGTTTCAAATTTGTTACACAACGTTTACCATACGTGCATGCTACGGGACTTGCAAACTTCAACACAAGTATTTCTCAAATTCACAACTACTCAACTAGCACAACTTTAATATCACTATCTCCATATCTCAAAACAATCATCAAGTATCAAACTTCTCTTAGTATTCAATGCACTTATATGAAAGTTTTTATTATCCCTAAAAGCAAATTGCCATGTTGTTCTCAAGGACTCTCAAAATAATATAAGTGAAGCATGAGAGATCAATTATTTCTATAAAATAAAACCACCGCCATGCTCTAAAAGGTATAAGTGAAGCGCTAGAGCAAAAACTACATAGCTCAAAAGATATAAGTGAAGCGCATAGAGTATTCTAATAAATTTCAAATCATGTGAGTCTCTCTCAAAAAGTGTGTACAGCAAGGATGATTGTAGTAAACTAAAAAGAAAAGAATGAAATCATACAAGATGCTCCAAGCAAAACACATATCATGTGGCGAATAAAAATATAGCTCCAAGTAAAGTTACCGATGGACGAAGACGAAAAAGGGGATGCCTTCCGGGGCATCCCCAAGCTTAGGATTTTTGGTGTCCTTGTATTTTTCCTTGGTGTGCCATGGGCATCCCCAAGATTAGACTCTTGCCACTCCTTGTTCCATAATCCATCAAATCCTTACCCAAAACTTGAAAACTTCACAACACAAAACTTAAAAGAAAATCTTCATGAGCTCCGTTAGTAAAAAAACCACTTCAAGGTACTGTAATGAACTCATTATTTATTTATATTGGTGTTAAACCTACTGTATTCCAACTCTCTATGGTTTATAAACTCTTTTACTAGCCATAGATTCATCAAAATAAGCAAACAACACACGAAAAACATCTGTCAAAAACACAACAGTTTGTAGTAATCTGTAGGTTTCGAATACTTCTGGAACCCCAAAAATTCTAAAATAAATTACTGGACGTGAGTAATTTATCTATTAATCATCTGCAAAAAATTAACTAAATAGCACTCTCCAAATAAAAATGGCAGCAATTCTCGTGAGCGCTAAAGTTTCTGTTTTTACAGCAACATTAAAAAGACTTTCCCCAAGTCTTCCCAACGGTTCTACTTGGCACAAACACTAATTAAACACAAAAAACACAACCAAAACAGAGGCTAGATAAATTATTTATTACTAAACAGGAGCAAAAAGCAAGGAATAAAAATGAAATTAGGTTGCCTCCCAACAAGCGCTATCGTTTAACGCCCCTAGCTAGGCATAAAAGCAAGGATAGATGTAGGTATTGCCATCTTTGGTAGGAAATCCATAAGTGTCTCTCATAATAGATTCATATGGTAATTTAATTTTCTTTGTAGGGAAGTGTTCCATGTCTTTCCTTAACGGAAATTGGAATCTAATATTCCGTTCCTTCATATCAATAATTGCACCAATCGTTCTAAGGAAAGGTCTACCAAGAATAATAGGTCATGAAGGATTGCAATATATATCAAGAACGATGAAATCTACGGGCACATAGTTCCTATTTGCAACAATAAGAACATCATTAATTATTTCCATAGGTTTCTTAATAGTGGAATCCGCAAGGTGCAAGTTTAAAGAACAATCATCAAATTCATGGAATCCTAGCAAATCACATAAAGTTTTTGGAATGATGGAAACACTAGCACCCAAATCACACAAAGCATAGCATTCATGATCTTTAATTTTAATTTTAATAATAGATTCACACTCATCATAAAGTTTTCTAGGGATAGAAACTTCCAACTCAAGTTTTTCTTCATAAGATTGCATCAAAGCATCAACGATATGTTTAGTAAAATCTTTATTTTGAATATAGGCATGAGGAGAATTTAGCACGGATTGCAACAAGGAAATACAATCTATCAAAGAGCAATTATCATAATTAAATTCCTTGAAATCCAAAATAGTGGGTTCATTGATATCTAAAGTTTTGACATCTGCAATCCCACGTTTACCAATTTTTGCATCAAGATCTAAAAACTATGAATTTTTGGAACGCCTTCTAGGTAAAGGTGGCTCATCTTCAGTCCCATCATTATCAAGATTCATATTGCAAAACAAAGATTTAATAAGAGACACATCAATAACTTTTAGATCTTCATCTTTATTTTCATAGAAACTAGAAGAACACGCTTTCACAAAGCAATCTTTCTTAGCACGCATCCTAGCGGTTTTTTCTTTGCACTCATCAATGAAAATTCTCATGGCTTTGAGAGACTCATTGATACCATGCTTAGGTGGAATAGATCTAAGTTTCAAAGAATCAACATCAAGAGAAATTCTATCAACTTTCTTAGCCAATTCATCAACCTTAAGCAATTTTTCTTCAAGCAAAGCATTGAAATTCTTTTGTGAATTCATAATCTCCTTAACACTAGTCTCAAATTCAGAGGGCATATTATTAAAATTTCCATAAGAATTGTTGTAGGAATTACCATAATTATTAGAGGAATTACTAGGAAACGGCCTATAATTAAAATTACCTCTATACGCGTTGTTACCAAAATTGTTCCTACCAACAAAATTCACATCCATAAATTCATTATTATTCTCAATCAAGGTAGACAAAGGCACATCATTAGGATCAGAGGAAACACTCTTATTAGCAAACAATTTCATAAGTTCATCCATCTTTCCACTTAAAACATTAATTTCTTCTATCGTATGCACTTTTTTATTAGTAGATCTTTCGGTGTGCCATTGAGAATAATTAGCCATAATATTATCTAGGAGTTTAGTAGTTTCTCCTAAAGTGATTTTCATAAAAGTGCCTCCCGTGGCCGAATCTAAAAGATTTCTAGAAGCAAAATTCAATCCGGCATAAAAATTCTGTATAATCATCCATAAATTCAAATCATGTGTAGGGCAATTACGTATCATTAATTTCATCCTCTCCCAAGCTTGTGCAACATGGTCATGATCAAGTTGCTTAAAATTCGTAATATCGTTTATAAGAGAGATGATCTTAGCGGCAGGAAAATACTTAGAGATAAAAACATCTTTGCACTTATTCCATGAATGAATACTATTTTTAGGCAAAGACGAAAACCAAGTTTTAGCACGATCTCTAAGGGAAAAAGGAAATAGCTTCAATTTAACAATATCATTGTCCACATCTTTCTTCTTTTGCATATCACACAAATCAACAAAGCTATTTAGATGGGTAGCGGCATCTTCACTAGGAAGGCTGGAGAATTAATCTTTCCTGACAAGATTCAACAAAGTAGCATTAATTTCACAAGATTCAGCATTGGTAAGAGGAGCAATTGGAGTGCTAAGAAAATCATTGTTATTGGTATTGGTAAAGTCACACAATTTAGTATTATCTTGAGCCATCGTGACAAGTAAGAAATCCAACACACGGGCAAACAAAAAGCAAGCGAAAAAGAGGTGAACGAAAAAAGAGAGGGCGAAAAAAGGCAATGGTGAAGTGGGGGAGAGGAAAACGAGAGGCAAATGGCAAATAATGTCATGCGAGGGATAAGAGTTTGTGATGGGTACTTGGTATGTCTTGACTTGCGCGTAGACTCCGGCAACGGCGCCAGAAATGGCTCGTTGTCGGGAATCAAATCTTGACTTGACTTGGCGCGAATCTCCCCGGCAACGGTGCCAGAATCCTTCTTGCTACCTCTTGAGTACTGCGTTGGTTTTCCCTTGAAGAGGAAAGGGTGATGCAGTAAAGTAGCGTAAGTATTTCTCTCAGTTTTTGAGAACCAATGTATTAATCCAGTAGGAGATCACGCTCGAGTCCCACGCACCTACACAAACAAATAAGAACCTCGCAACCAACACGATAAAGGGGTTGTCAATCTCTTCACGGTCACTTACGAGAGTGAGATCTGATAGATATGATAAGATAATATTTTTGGTATTTTTAATAAAGATAAATAAAGATGCAAAGTAAAATAAACGGCAATAGAAATAGCTAAGTGTTGGAAGATTAATATGATGGAAGATAGACCCGGGGCCATAAGTTTCACTAGTGGCTTCTCTCAAGAGCATAAGTATTACGGTGGGTAAAGGAATTACTGTCGAGCAATTCATAGAATTGAGCATAGTTATGAGAATATCTAGGTATGATCATGTATATATGCATCACGTCCGCGACAAATAGACCGAAATGATTCTGAATCTACTACTATTACTCCACACATCGACATGTGAGAAAATGAAGAAAAAGAAATCGGGTTGCAAAATATATGTGACATTTTAAACACAAAAGGTTCATAAAATGCCCTCTCAGCCCCCTCCCTCCCCCCCCCCCCCCCGCGCGCATGCATAGGAGGTTGAAGCTGATGAACAGTGAACCACTCCAGCGATCCTACGTGGGGCGTCAACTCTGCGCCTAGATTCATGTGACAGCCGGGAGAACTTTCGATGGGGTCAGCCCCCTGGTGAACGGTCATCGAAGAACATCTCCCAAAAGAGAAGGTGTCGAACGGAGTAATCCACGTCTGAGCCTGATAAACAGCAAATTTGAGGAAAATAGCAAAAGTTTTTTTTTTGAATTAAAATTCTCACCAACCAAGACGCTTGAATTTTCTAGGAGTGTGTAAATTTTAATGCTTAAGTGGCATTCGTGCATCTCATGCTAAAAAAAATCAGGTCTAGACAATGTAGTTTTTCAAAGTTTTTTGGGAGCCAGTTATTTTTCTATGAGCTCCTCGAATGTCCTAACACCACGAAGCACACTTTGCGCACAAAAGCATATTGGATGTCAAAAGATTCCACGTTATTTGAATTTGTTTATTTTCTGATATGATTCCAACGTTCTAAACGACTTCCAACCTCCAAGTATAGTAGTAGTGTTTAGATTAAAGCATTTTACGATGGCAAACATTTCTCTATTTTTCTTGTGAGGTGGTACTAATTATTTTGCTTTGGCGCAACTGGTTTTGAAGATATTTTGTTGTTTGGTTACCAACTTTCGAAAAGACAAAAGTCATGTGCACAATACGATAGTTTGTTGCATTTCAGGCAAATATGAAATCTCTATGCCAACCTCAATTCTCAGACAAGCATGTCACAACATGGTGAATAACAACGAATTAGCAATAGCACAGAATATCACGAGAGCTCTACGTTTATATGTTTTTTCCAAAAAAAAACGCCCACGTCTCCTCCTAAAAATAAATAAATCATCATCATGAAACCAAGTGGATACAACTAGCGGTAGACATCAATTTGATTGAAATTATTCTGAAAAAGGGACTTGTTCTCATAATGAAAGAAACATATAGGTTGACTAATCCAAGCAAGAGCACCACTAGAAATCTTGGCTTTTCTTATACATTTTCCCCGAGAGCTTGCGAGTAAACATAGACATCCTGGTGGAAGGTGACTCCTTCATAGAGTGGTGTGAGAGGACTCATGTTACCTTTCATGGGATGGACAAGAGAGATTTTGACTCCTTCATCATTGCGACCATCGTGGCAACTATGGAAGCAAAGGAACGTGAGACTGTTCAATCAGGCTGGCCAAATTAGAATACCAACTAGTTTAGTGCATTAAATTTCCGAGGAGATTAAACCGTGAAAACTTCTCGGGGTGAGAGTGATGGATTTAACTAGATTCGTGAGACAATAGGCTATTTCTTTTCCTTGTTAGAGTTGGTGGCATCCGTCATGAATTCTTGTAAACTATGTTTCTTCCTTCTATAAAAATACGATACGTCATTAATGTATTCTCGAAAATATATATTTTCCCACGTCTAAGAGACTGCACTTTTTTGGCAGGGCTGCACTTCGTAAATTTCATTCTTTCTTGTTCTTGTAATGAAAGAAACATAGGAGGCGAAAACAATGACATAAAAGGGTTTTTCTCACCCCAAAAAATGATTTTTTCTCTTTCGGTCGATCTCCTTTCACCATTTTTCTGATGAAATTATCGTCTATTACAATGAGATGTGAAAAAAAGATAGAAAATCTGGGCATTAAGAGCATCTACAACTGAACCCCCTATACCTGCCTCAAACGCCTAGACGGGCTATCCGGTCAGTGACCAGATGAAAAAAGCCACCCAGCCGGCCTCCTCATAACCGGTCCAAACGCCCGGACTGACCGGCATTCTCCATATCCAGCCCAAATGTAGAGCAGATATGGGGACGTCCGGAGGCGCGTGGACAAGCCCGCCATGTTGGATCTGGGCCACGCTGGTCCACCCAACCCCACATAAAATGGACTCTATCCGCACTCCGGTCGAAACCCTAGCCGCATTCTACTCCACTCCGCTCCCAACCAGTCCACTCCCTCCGCCCACAAGCTCCCATCCCGCGATCTCCTACCTTCTCTGGCATGGCGGGTTGTCGATCCGAGTCCTACACCTCCAGATCCGTTGACCCGGAGCTCATCTCACGCGACCCTAAGGAGAAGATGACCGTCTACCTTGCACTCCGCCGCTCCTGGGAGGAGGCCGCCTGACGACAGCGCTAAGACTCCTTCCGTCGGAAATCCATTGCGTCAGCCCAAATGGGCCATGGATTGGGCGCGAGGTGTGTCGCCGCTGCCTCACGGAGGCGATGCGGTCCATCTGGCGATGTGCCAGCGGATGCGCAACCACTTCATTGGCGGGCCCAGGCGGGGGTGAATGCATGGCGGGCCCAAATATTGACGCTTCATCGTCCGACCCAAATATTGACGCGACGTGTCTGTCGAGCGAGGCAGCGGGCACGGGAGGCGGCGGTAGCCCTCGCGGCAGCGGGCGTTGGTGAGCTAGAGTCGCATTCTTTGGCGGCTGATATGTGTACGGTCACCCTGAGCGCCTCAACTGGGTCGTGATGGACGTTGTCGGCTCCTCCCAGGACGGATCCATCATCGATCCCACGTCCTCAGGCGACGTGCAAGCGATGGGATATGAGGAAAAAGAGTAGAGCAAGGGAGACGGCAACCCCTTGAGTCCCGTGAGCCGGTTCGTGTCCCATGTCCTACTATATCTTGCCGGCAACCGAAGCAACACTTTGAGGGATGCAGACAGCCGTCGGAGATTGGCATAGCAGAGCTGGATGGGCTCCACTTAGATAAGGTTTCAAGTTGCATGTAATAATATGAATTTGGTGATTTGAAATGATGTTTGTGGTCGTGGAATTAAATTTTTTTATGTGATGCTCGGTCAATGTCCGCGGACACGTCCGGGCATGTCCGTGAATGTTTGGGGCCAAATTTTGAAGTTTGTGATTGTAGATGCTCTAATAGGAAGACAACAGCACAAGAGATGTAGCTTACTGTGCAATTTTACTAGTGCTATAATATTTTGCTCATGAGTTTGCATATCAATTAGATCAACGTCCGGCTATTATACCCAATAGGATAGCTTGTCTTCTAAACTTTTTAATGGTACTGTCGTGGATATAATCCTGAAAATATTACGGGGTATGAAAGTAGGGTAATCATATCTAACGAATATGGAGATGAGAGTACGCACAAGCAATTATGCAGGTTCAGGCCCTTGTCGGTGGAGATAACATCCTACTTTCAAGTGGTGTTTTTGCTCCTGGCGTAGGTTACAAAGTGAGAGATTACAACCCTAATACGACTCAAACATATCTATATTTTTTAATTGTTTCATTCTATTCTATTGTTATTTTTTATACTTTTTATATCATTTTATACTATTCTTCTAGATCAATCTATTAATTTAATGTCTAGTGTCAGTTTTTGTTTTCTGTCTATTTTGGTTTACAGGAAATAAATATTTATGAAGGTCAAAATAATTTGCCATATTAGGGCATCTTCAACGCTGACTCACAAATTTGCTCCCGCATCCGTCCGCGGACAAGGAGGGACCAGTCCGCGGATACAGATGCGGGAGCCGGTCATCCAACGCTACCGGCATACATTTGGAACCGCCTTTCAACTAAAATGGACGAAACCCATCAAACTTGGCGGATTTCATAAATGCCCGGACATAATTTAAATAAAAATCGATATTTCGACTGTTTAACTAAAAACTAGAAAAAACTAAACCCTATACCGAGCGACCAACTCGTACGCGTGGCCGCCCTATCCTGCCGTACCGTTGTCGCCGTCGCCGTCCGTGTCATCATTGTCGCCGTGGTCCCTCCAACGGCGGAAGGGTGTCGGAGGGCCGTGACAGCCTTGTCCGGTGGCTGCCTGCCACTTGCGGAGGAGCCGCTCTGTTTCCTGTTGCGCGGTGCGGAGGGCCACCGCAGCAAATTCCAACGGTGACGTCGTAGCCTTGGCGGCGGCCTTGCCCCTGTCGGCGTTGGCGGAGTAGTTGCTAAGTGACCAATCCTCGCCGATCTTGGCGAGCTTGCCATCAAGGCAGAGGCAACGCCTGGCAGACGTCTCCGCGGTGGTGATGGAGCGGTCGATGGCCCACACGGCGGCGAGGTCCGTGTTGTTGCAAACCCATTTTGGTACCACGTCGATCTTGGTGAAAGCCGGGCGGCAGGCGGCGTTGCACCGGTCATACCGCGCCTAGTACTGCGGCATGCATTCCCCCTCGAAGATGACAGCCCTCAAGCCCAAGGGACCGCTGCCTCCGAGGTAGTGGAGGATGTAGCGCCTGCGCCTTCGTGATTGCGGGCGGCAGCTCCTCCTTGACCAGGCGACGGTTGCGGAGGGTCGGTGAGGCAGGCCCGCCAATATGGGCGTACCAGCTGTGTGGGGGCAAGGTTGGGTCGTCGTTGATGCGGCATCCAATCCGGACGGCGCAGTTACACGGTGGTGAGCTCGGCTCGTCCTTGACGCGGCGTCCAATCTGGATGCCGCCGCGATTGCGCGGGGGGATGCGGGTTCCTCCTTGACCCGCCAGAGTTGGGACGCTGACTCCCACTTGATGCGATATCTCGGTGGGGACGGTGGCTCCTTGATATAGGGCAAGCCCTATGGTGACCCGATCTTCATGAATTGGAGGGGGGGTCGAGGGGGAACATGGAGAACACGAGGGGAAAACACAAAAGAAACACTCAAGAACAAGTCCAATCACACATCCACTAGACTCACAAGCACACAAGATCCACATTGTATATGAACAACAAAGGGAAATAGGGATACAAGGTGAGGTTCATCCCAAATCCCATGAGGAAATGAGGTCTTGAGGGGTGCAGTCTTGTCCACAAGGGAGGCATTGAATCCAAGATGGATCTTTCCTAGAAGGGTCTTGATATCCAATAGGGATCTTCTCTCATTAGGCATTGATCTCCATCAGAGAGGTTGTAGATAGGAGCAAAGCTCTCAAGATCTCATAACATGCTTTGCTAACCTTAGCAAGAGGAAGGTGATGGTCTATTTATAGTCTAGGGTGAAGTTGGGGGGGGTGAGAGAGGGATTACATGGCCATTCGGCTCGTGGTTGCGCACGTAGGCGTCGGATGTCCGGCTTGTCATGGGGCGCTGGATGTACGGGGCTTGGCCGGATGGTCGGCTAAACCATCATAGCTTCTGGACTGCTCTGGTCGGATTTCCGGGGTGGCGCCGGATGTCCAGCCGTTCGATGGGCGTACGATGTCCGGCCGCTGTAGAGTCACCTGGTGCCCATTTCTTCTGGTCTTTCATCGTTCGGTGGCGCCAGATATCCGAGTCTCAGCCGGATGTCTGGCCACTGTAACTTCACGGTGACTCCATTTGAGGCACTTCTTGATTCGCATCCGTGGTGAGTTGTCCTTTGCTCCACCCTCCACCATGGTCGTCTCCTCGGCACCTAAGCACACATAGTGTCTTTATCTTAGGTAGTAACCATGTCTCGCTTGAATGGAAAGGGGAAACACTTAGGAGCGGGTTCATCTTATGTCCATGGCACATGCTCGAGCTCTCGCTGTAGGTTCATTTGGGGCCTCGGGAGTAGTTGTAGTGTACACGGGGATGAAAGTAGGATGCTCTACACCACTCCTTGACCCGCGCCTGCGACGGTGGCGCGGGCCCATTAAATAGAGCGAACGCTCAGTCATGATCTCCATCTGACGGATGAACTCTTCATCCATTGGAGCTACCTCGACAAGGAGGCGCGAGTGTTGTTTCGGCTGCTGCAGCAGCTTCTGGTCCTTCACATCATCGGACGAGATGACGATCTCCTTCTTGTCGGAGGAACCGACCACCATGGATGCTGAGGGTCCCGGAGAGCGAGGGCGGCGGCGCCAAGATCCACCTAACGATGAACTGCCACCGCCATCGTCTTCGCCCACCGACGCGGGGATTCGAGACTTCGACATCGCTGCTAGAGTATGAGGGGCTCTGGCTTGGATGTGCATCGCCGGTGCTCGGCTTAAATAGGTGTGGGCAGGCCATGCGAAGGGCCCGTTAGCCTGCTTCAATGCGGCGCATCGACCGGAATTGGTTTGTCGGGACATGACGTCCGCATTGAAGCGGCGACGCCCGAGAGGTCGCGTCCATCAGCGGCGTATTCACGTTCGGTTGCATCGCTCGGCATCAATGCTGACAATTGCATGCTCTGGGTAGGCATGAATGCGGCGCAACAAACGGCACGGGCGTTGGATGAAAAGCACGAGAGAGGCGGGTGAGTATTTCGAGTGGGCCAGGGCGGTCAGACGCGGACGCGACATCGGTCTGGACGCCCGTAAAGCTCCCGCCCTACTCTCGGTTTTTTGGGAAAAAAACTATCCGGGCCGGTCGGCGAACCGATACAGGTCTGCCTTGGATGGCAAAATACGTCCAGACCGCGCGGCCCGAACGTATACGAACAGTTTGAGGGTCGGCGTTGAAGATGCCTTTACGACCGTACGTAAAGAATATTTGCCATGTGACTATTACACTTTTTACCATGTGACTGTTACAAATTCTTGTAAATTGCGGCATGATGTTTGAAACAAATTTATATTTCAAAATTTTCTATACTTTAGAGAACAAATTTTCACATCATTTTTTAGGGATCATTGTTTTTTCTAAAAACTTGTGCTTATGTCATTTACAAACATTTTTTTAAACTAAATTGGCCTTGTTTTTAGAAATAAATTTTCCTCCTAGATCATGGCAACTTTGTTTTCTGTGTGAGATTTCGTACACATGCAATTTTTGGCCTTGTAGTTTTTCCCCTATATCATAGTAGTTGGGCTTTTTTGGTTGCCGTTGTGTGAATGGGCCAACGGGCCTATGGAGAGTTGATTAAGAAAAACAGCCTCTAAACAGCTTTTTGTTTGTCTAAAAAAAAGAGCAACTATCGAAGGAGTACTCCTTTGAGAGCCCCGCAAGGGTCCTCTGGGATGGACTGAGAGCGCGTCATTTGACGCGCGCTCTCAGCCGCCGTCATGTGTCGTGTTCTCAGCCGCCGTCACGTGTCGCGCTCTGGCGCTTCTTTCGATTTTTGTGTTTTTTTCACACACGTTTTTTGCTTTTTAAATGGGTTTAAGCTTTTCAGTTTTTCATCGGCCTTTCTTAGATTTTCGGATTTTTTTATCTTTTGCACGTAAAACGTGTTTTTTTTCTTCCGTGGGAGGCACGGGCGTGTCTAAAAAAATACGTTTTCTTTTTTTTTTCATGAAAGGCACGGCCTTGGTCCTTGGAAACGAAAAAAACGGGTTTTCTTTTCTTTTTTCGCGAGAAGCACGATTGTGTCTTTCGAAAAAGGAAAAAAAATGTGTTTTTTCATTTCGCGAGAGGCACAAATTTTCTTTCGCACGAGGCACGGCCATGCCTCATGGAAAAAACACGTTTTCTTTTTTCCTTCCGTGAGAGGCACATATTTGCCTCCACGATAGGCACGGCCATGCCTCTCGGAAACGAAAAAACCGTGTTTTTCCTTCCGCAAGAGGCATGGGTTTACTTCTCGTGGAGGCACGGATTTGGTTCCGCGACAGGCACAGTCATGCCTTTTTCGGAAAAGAAAAAAATGCTGCTGGTGCAATTTTTCGTTTGTTTTTGTCTATTTTCTTGTGAAAAAGTTCGTTAAAACCTATCAACATGGGATTTAGTTTGGAAGATCTCCACGCAAAAAATCCAATGATGAAAACGGTTCGAGATTTGAACGCATGGTTTAAGAGATAAAACATTTTGAGTAAATGGATCTATGAAAAAAAAGAAAAACTATCATCTTGCAACAAGTGACGCACATACAATGCGCCACTGATTGCAAGATGAGAATTGGGAGTGACCTTTACAAAGAGTGGTCCTTAGTTAATGATTTCATCTTTTTATGTGTTGGCAAGTTGGGTTGTGCTGGGTATTTTGTGAGCGAATGAAGGTAACAACCATTCCTTTGGGGTTTTTTTTGCAGGGAACTTTGAGAGCTTTATTCAAACAAGGGTATTCGCTGGACAATCAGCCAACAGGCTGTTTACCGGGAAGCTGGGTGTCTCTTCCAGCCAGCTTTTTGTCACAGGCAGTGTGCAAGCATGCTTGGCACACAAATAAGCTGGATAGTTAGCTGACCAAATTACATATTGAATAACAAAATGAGAAAAATTACAAGCTAGCTCTCTATAATTTGTAACAGTAGTGGTGCCACAACCGACCGAGAGTTGCGGCGATTTCCCTAAAGTTCTGAAACCTTCAGATAGTCCGTCTCAATGATCACCTTTTGAAAGCCTTTTAGACTCGCGAACCGCACGCCTTCGCGTACCGCCAATGTTTCAGCAATTAAAGAATCTGTAACACCCAGCAGGGGTTTATTCCATGCTCCCAAAAAACGCACTTCACACGGTGGCTATGTTTCGCCCCTACCTATTCTTAATAGGCATCGCCTACAGGTAACTGAACCAGGCCGGCCCATCAGGGGCAGTCGCTCGCCAGCGCTCGCGTGCCCATAAATCGATTTTTGTGCTTTATTTTTTTGTTTTCTTTGTTTTTTCTCTGTGTTCTCAATGGTTTTCTTCTGTTTTTTTCTTTTACTATACATTTTTTCTCAATGATTTTCGTCAATTTTTCATTTCTTGTTTATACTTTTAGTTTTTTTATAATGGTTTTCTTTATTTTTTGGTTTTCTTCTCATGTTTTTTTATTGGTTTTCTTTTGTTAACACATGTTTAATTTTTATCATCACACAATTTTTTTTTCGCACACACGTGAGATATTTTTAATACACTTTTAACATTTTTCCAGATGAATGATATAGATGTTTTGAACACTTTTCGAATACACGTTAATATTTTCCAAATGCATGTTGTACATTTTTAATGGCAATAAATATTCTTTTAAAACTACATGACTTTTGTTTACATTGTATAATTTTTCTAAAATTTCCATGGACATGTTTTGGAAACATGTGAATATATCTTTAAAATGACACCTCTATTTCTCAATGGAAATAAACTTTTTTAACCTACGGGAACTTTTCCTTTTACATTGTATAAACAACTTTTAGATGTCATTATCATTTCTTTGAAGCTTTGGTTTTTCCTTTATAATGCCACATACCTTTTTTAAAAGGTATGAAACATTTTCTAACATTATGCAAATATTTGTTTTACATTGTATACATTTTTTAAAAGATGACACAACTGCAATTTTTGAAACTTGTGAACAATAATAAAAAACAAAGTGCATTTTTGATGTATGATTTTTTTCTCTAAATTATGTGAACATTACTTTACATTGTCATGTACATTCTTTTAAATTAGCGACATTTTTTAATGTCAAAACATTTTTCATACACATGATTAAGATTTTTCTATACACGTTTTAACATTTTGAAATGCATGATTGACATTTTTCTAACTTTTATGTAATTTAGAAAGTAAAAGGAAACAAAAACAAAAAATGTGAATAAAAACGGAAGAAAAAACAAAAAAGAGCACAACATCAGATGGCATGTGCTTACTCGGCCGGCCCAACCTGTGCACCCTGCAGGCGAGCCTTGGCAGGACTCGAAGTGAGCAGCGTATAGGACCACCATGCATTTGGTCCATTTGGGTTCGCCAAGACAAAAAACACGGCCCAATGCGTCGATGCAAATGGATGAATATCCGTTTTCTTGTCCGTTTGGGTTCATTTCTGGTCCAAATTTGGACGAGTTTGCGTCCGCGCAGACACACAACGGACGCCCGCGACGTCCTCCCCTGGCCTGTCCATCTATGGCATACCATTTCCATTCCCACCATTTATGTCCCCAAACCCTCCCACCTTCCCGCCATGGCCGACCCCGCCAACTCCGTCCATGCCATGGCCCTAAAGAAGGCGAAGAAGGAGATCACCCCGAAGGAGAAAGCGACCCAGGCGAACGAAGCGAGCCGGTTGAATGAATAAGGAGAAGGAAAATAAGACGCCGACGTCGCCAAGCTCGCACAACAGGCCCTCCTCTTGCTAGGATACCATGAGCCGACCCTTCTTGTTGCCGTCTCTATGATGGCCAACACGGGATCAGCGGCGGCTCGACCGCCTAGGCTTCCGGTGTCGCCGCACATGTCAACAACGCCATTGGTATATGAGTTCCTTCCCGAATCATTGTTGGACGAAAATCCATGAGAAGGAAGACCAATTCCAAGATGGATGCAAAGCGTGATGCTTCAACAATCGTCTTGTAAGAAACTATAAAGATTCATGACCCAAAAAGAAGAGAGGAAGCGCCAAGAGAAAGAGGAGTGTAACATCCTAAATTTTCAATTTAGAATGTTATACATAGGTCATTCATGCATATCATATTTTTACTACATTGTTGCTTTGCGATCCTCGAAATTCTAAGCAACTCAAGGACCCATGGAGAGAGTTGGGGATTTCACGTTTTTCATATTTGAATTTTATCAAATATCGAAACAAGGATCACTTTGGTTTTTAATTATTTTTTTCTCCGAAAATATTTCATATTAAAATATAAGAGATGAGATAATATGACTTCTCCGAAATAAAGGGAATATTGGAGGAAAAATATTAAAATCAAATAAATATTTTCTTTTGGACTTTTATTGCTATTTTATTTGAATTAGGAAAAATATGCGTTTTTCAAAATTGCATTAGAGGCCCAAATAAATGTTCACTTTGTCCGCAATATTATTAGAGGACCGTGAAAATTTATTTCAGAACTTTTGGACTCCGTTTAGTATTTCTTTTATTTATTTTATTTGTTTTTTCAGCGTCAGGATTTATTTTAAAAAAAAGTGCACCGACCTAACCGGGCCGTGCCCGACCCGGACACCGCCCGGCCGGCCTTTAAAGGGCGAGGCTCGAAGCCCGCAGCGTCGCCAGCCCCGCCCGGAAACCCTAGTGCCGCCGCCCGACGCCGCCGCCTCCCCGTCACGCCGTCGCCGCCGACCGCCCGCCCGCCGGAGCCGCCGCCAACCGCCCGTCCGCCGGAGTCGCCGCCGCCACCGATCCCACCACCGCCGCCGCCACTCGCCGGAGGTAGAAACTGCCACCGTCGCCTCGGTTTTTCTCTGAGAACCGTTCGTTTTTTTATAAAACCCTAGATTTGTTTTTTAGATCGGTTCAGTTTTTTCCGGTTTAGTTATTTAGCGGACGTTCGTCCGTACGTTTGTTTTAACAAACGTTGTTCGTCAGTTAGCTGCAGACAACGAACGTTCGTTCGTTAGCCTGTTCGTCTTATTTTATTTTCCAGGGTTTTTCCATGATTATTTTTTATCGCGATTTCTACCCTAATCTTCGTTCTAGTATATCTTTTCGCTCGTTTATCCAAATCAGGTGAAACAAGCACCTAGATCTTTGTCTCGAAGTCCTCTTTCTGTTTAACCAGCTTGAACAAGATTTTGGTACTGTAAAATTTGACTTTAGTCCAGATTAGTAAACGGATCTTGTTTCTTTCGTAGTTTGAGTTTCGTTACTTCGTTTGATTTGATTCTTTTTGCAAAATCGAATCTTTTCAGTTGAACTTTCTGGTTAGATCTTGTTATTTGAGTTTTACCCGTGCATCTTTGCTTGAGTGCTTATGTATACTATTGTTTTTTTATGTTAGAATTCCCGGAGTGCGAAGCGTGCTACTACGAGTCACTAGGATTTGCAGATCGTCACCAAGGCAAGTAACACTTTGATCATACCCCTTTATTACCCAGTTTTTATGCATTAGTTTCAACCCTCACACATTGCATGAGTAGGATCTCTTAACATGTGTGTCTGGGAAGTAGATGATGAGGTAGAACCTATTACAAGTTTTATTATCAAACCCTTGGGAGTTACTTCTACGCTATGCTTATATTGCCATGCTATGCCCGTAGACGTGGTTGGGTTTGAGTGTAACCATGACAGATGTGAGTTGTTAATTAATGGTTCAACTTTAGGTGGCAACTTTAACACACATCTGGTTGGATTGCTTGTGGGCACCTGGAGAATCCAATGTTGTCTAAGGATATCCCGGAGTACCCGTGTGATCATCCTACGATCCGCCACCCGGGCTCAAAGGGATCATAAGATTATTCATGCTAGAAACTTCCATGTGCAGCCACAAGCCATTATGTGCTATGGCATAGTTGAGTATGTTGTGTGACCTCTTTCAGTGGTGGGCTAGCAGATGTAGGGGAAAGTAGGTGTAACTGTCCACCCAGGGCAAAGAGTTAATGCTTCTGAAAGACTGTGTCTCGGTCATCCGTTTCTCAAACACCATGTAGTGCGAGAAATCAAACAGAGGAGATCGAGTCTTGTGGGGAAAAGTGCGGAAACCTATGCAGAGTGTATAAACTAATCATGGTTAGCCGTGTCCCCGGTTATGGACATCTTGAGTATCTGGTACTTGAATTATTGATTTGATCTCATCACTCTAAATTAATTTGAAGGGTGTTAATGACTACTTTAATTGGGATTGAGTTGGAGGAACCTTCTCAATGATGTTTCAACTACCATGATAGTTAAATAAAACATATTCCTTTGTTGTAGGGAAAAATTGGCTTTTTGCAAAACAATATAACCATAGAGCCTCCACTAGCCATATATGCATGTAGTGATAGCATTTATCTGTTCATTGCTCTACTGTGTTATATTGCCAGCATATTCCATGTGCTGACCCATTTTGCGCTGCAACATATCATGTTGCAGACTTTTCAGACGACGAGTAAGGTGCCATAGGTCGTTTGTCGTGCACTCAGCTATGCCGTTGGAGTTGATGGACTCACTTTATCTTCCAAGCCTTCAGCTTTTATCTTATTTAGATGGCCTTAAGCCATATTTATTGTAATAAGTTCTCTTTTGAGACATTCGATGTAATAAGTGTGTGATTGCTACTCTGTTATAAATCCTTCGAGTACTGTGTGTGTCAGCATTACCGATCCAGGGATGACACTGAACACAGAGACTTGACCGTCGGAGGTTGGGTCACTACAAGATGGTATTAGAGCACACGTTGAATGTAGGACACGACCACTAAGATGAGCCATAGGCCACTCTTCTCTACTCATTTCTGACTCCTCTCCATTTTCTACTCTTTAGGATGGCGGACTCAAGGAACAAGTTTACACAACCGGATGAAGACACGCCCTTTGGACGACACTTGAAGGAAGTCACTAGGTATCTGAACATCGGAATACTAGGCTTCACCGGGAACTACACCGCCACCTTACCAGAAGAGGAACGTTGGATGATTCGAGTTCAAGTTCCAGGAAGAACATTCACGCCAGTCACGGAGCCCATAAAGTTTTCTTTTGATGCACCCACATGGAGTCTAGGAAAGAGCATGGCAGCCCACATCGCCATGGGACGCATTGGCGAAGTTTATCACAAGTATCTTAAGGACACTATCTACCAGATATGTGGGCGCCGAGATGAGCAATGGGAGATGATCAGCACCAGGAAGGACAGGTCCATTGCAGCTTTCATCCAGGAGCTAAACCAGCACATTCATCGCCAGGAGAACCAGATGTGCGCAAGCATGATAGATTTGAAGAAGGCGATGACCAGGATCACAGAGCTAGAAGAGGAACTCAAGTCTAAACGCGATGGATATGAGGAGGAAATGACGATACTTGTGGAGAAGAATGACGACCTAACAAGGAAGCTAGGAGTTTTCATGGGAGACCCCGCGCCAGGAGGAGAAGACGACGAACCCAAGGAGATTCGTTCTGAAGACTACATCATCATCAACGACACCGACTCCGCCCCTGATGGTAGTGATGATGATTATGAAGATGAAGTTGGAGCAGATATCATGGAGTCTTGCACCGATCAAAATTTCTAGATGACCACCATATGATTAGCAGTATTCCCCCCATGTATATACTAGTAGCCCGAGCACTGTAACGATAGTTAGATCAAATGTATGCCCTTGCTTGATATTGTTTTGGTGTGCTATTGATTGTGTGTTGTCTCATGTGCATATGGGTAGTGCTTTCTCATTAGACCTCATTCTATTCTAATCTCTCCCCTCTAAACCCATCAGATGCCTCTGAGACGTGACCCCGGATTTGCTTTTCCACCGGAGCTCACTCAGTTGATCCAGCAGCAGAATACACTAATGCGGTTGCTAGTTCAGAATCGGGGCAACAACAACAACAACAATAAAAACCCACCACCACCACCTCCAGTTGACAACTTAGCCCGTTTTCTGAGGTTACAGCCGCCGGTGTTTTCTAGTAGCACCGAGCCCATAGTTGCGGATGACTGGCTACGCAGGATCGGAAGGGAGTTAACCACTGCCGGTTGCACAGATGCGGAGAAGGTGCGTTTTGCCGCACACCAATTGGATGGACCCGCAGCCGCATGGTGGGAGAATTACACAACCACTTTCCCCATAGCCAATGTTACTTGGGAGCAGTTTCAGCAAGCATTCCGCACTGCTCATGTCTCAACTGGATCTATGAGTACGAAGAAGCGTGAGTTTCGCAACTTATGCTAGGGAAACCGTACAGTAGGGTAGTACGTGGAGGAGTTTAGCAAGCTAGCTTGTTATGCCCCAGATGACGTGGCCACCGATGCCGCGAAACAGGAGAAGTTTATGGAAGGGCTGAATGATGATATGAGTATGCAGTTGATGGTGGCAACATTGAACAACTACCAGGAGTTGGTAGATAAGGCTCTTATGATTGAAGGGAAGCAACAGCAAATTGAGAGCGGCAAGAGGAAGTATGGGCAAGGAAAGTACAATTCAGGAGCTCAGCAGAAACCCCGTTTCACCCCGAACCCGGGAGGATTTACCCCTAGCCATGGAGGCTATAACCACAATGGAGGAATTCCGCATAACCACCATGGCCCTAGGAATGGAAATGGGAGTGGAGCAGGCAGCAATCAGCAATCAGAACCACTCTAACCCAAGCACGCCCGCCAAGAAGGATTTAAGTCACATCACTTGTTTCAAGTGCGGGAAGACTGGACACTACTTCACTCAGTGTTTTGAAGCAAAGAATGGAAATGGCAATGGAAGCTCTGGGAAGAAGACCAACCCTTTCAACAAGGGGCAAGTGAACCACGTGAACGTGGAGGAGGTTGAGGAGCAGCCAGATGCAGTTATGGGTAAGTTTTTGGTTAAGTCATTTACTGTAGTAGTTATTTTTGATACTGGTGCATCGCATTCATACATTTCAAGGGGATTCATGGATAAATATAAGTTGTCCACTAAAGTACTTAGGGCACCTATGTTAGTAAGCTCACCAGGAGCGGAGTATATGGCAAGTCAAGGATGTTTTCAGATGCCATTGACCATAGGTAGGCATGTTTTCCCCTCAAACTTGATAATTTTGGAATCCCAAGGATTGGATCTGATACTCGGTATGTATTGGCTATCGATGTATGGAGGAAACATCAATTGCGCCAGTAAGTCAATTCTGCTCACCACCCCGGAGGGAAAAAGAATCAAGTATGTTTCGAGGCATGCACCGAGCAGGGCCCAAGTAAATTCTCTTACGAGAGTTGTTCAGGAAGAAGTGCCCGTAGTGAAGGATTACCCAGATGTATTTCCAGAGGAGTTACCAGGTATGCCGCCAGATCGAGATATTGAATTTTTGATAGAGTTACTGCCAGGCACCGGACCAATATCAAAGAGACCATACCGGATGCCCGCAAATGATTTGGAGGAGATTAAGAAACAAATTAAGGAGTTATTGGAGAAAGGTTACATTCGACGAAGTTCGTCACCATGGGGAGCCCCGGTGCTCTTGGTTGAGAAGAAGGATAAGTCTTTGAGAATGGTTGTTGACTATCGGGCATTGAATGAAGTAACGATCAAGAACAAGTACCCACTGCCGATGATCAATGATCTGTTTGACCAGCTGCAAGGAGCAAAAGTCTTTTCCAAGATCGATCTTCGATCAGGATACAAGCTTGTAGCTTTGCATATCATTAGCATCATGGATATTTAAAGAATTCATACTAACAACATTGCAATCATGCTCTTCATTCAAATATTTAGTGCCAAACATTTTATTGCATTCTTCTTCTAACACTTTGGCACAATTATCAGAATCCTTATTTTCATAAAAGACATTGAAAAGATGAAGCATATGAGGCAACCTCAATTCCATTTTTTATAGTTTTCTTTTATAGACTGAACTAGTGATAAGACAAGAAACTAAAAGATTCAATTGCAATATCTAAAGATATACCTTCAAGCACTAACCTCCCCGGCAACGGCGCCAGGAAAGAGCTTGATGTCTACTACACAACCTTCTTCTTATAGACTCGTGTTGGGCCTCCAAGCGCAGAGCTTTGTAGGACAATAGAAATTTTCCCTTAAGTGGATGATCTAAGATTTATCAATCCGTGGAAGGCGTAGGATGAAGATGGTCTGAGGGAGTCCTGGATTAGGGGTTGTCCGGATAGCCGGACTATACCTTCGGCCGGACTCCTGGACTATGAAGATACAAGATTGAAGACTTCGTCCCATGTCCGGAAGGGACTTTACTTGGCGTGGAAGGCAAGCTTGGCGATACGGATATGTAGATCTCCTACCATTGTAACCGACTCTGTGTAGCCCTAGCCCTCTCTGGTGTCTATATATACCGGAGGGTTTTAGTCCGTAGGACGAAAAACAATCATACCATAGGCTAGCTTCTAGGGTTTAGCCTCTCTGATCTCGTGGTAGATCTACTCTTGTACTACCCATATCATCAATATTAATCAAGCAGGACGTAGGGTTTTACCTCCATCAAGAGGGCCCGAACCTGGGTAAAACATCGTGTCCCCTGCCTCCTGTTACCATCTGCCTAAACGCACAGTTCGGGACCCCCTACCCGAGATCTGCCAGTTTTGACACCGACATTGGTGCTTTCATTGAGAGTTCCTCTGTGTCGTCACTTTTAGGCCCGATGGCTCCTCCGATCATCAACGACGATGCGATCCAGGGTGAGACTTTTCTCCCCGGATAGATCTTCGTATTTGGCGGCTTTGCACTGCGGGCCAATTCTCTTGGCCATCTGGAGCAGATCGAAAGCTACGCCCCTGGCCGTCAGGTCAAACTTGGAAGTTTAAACTACATAGCGGACGATCGCGGAGACTTGATCTTCGATGGATCTGAGCCGCAGCCGAGCGTGCCGCACTGTCCTGATGGGCATGATCTAGCTCTGCCGCCGAACAGTGCCCTGGAGGCCGCACCTGTGTCCGCTCCGACCCTTGGCTCGGAGCCGACCACGCCAATCGAGGATGGGTGGTTAGACACCGCCTCGGGGGCTGCAATCTCTACGGAGATCAAGCTGAACACCAGCCTTGTCCTTTGTGAAGCCCATGAGTCCAAGATGTCGGACTCCTCTCCGGACTCCGAGCCCTCCGCGCGCCTACCGATCGAATCCGATTGGGTGCCGATCATGGAGTTCACCACCGCAGACATCTTTCAGCACTCGCCCTTCGGCGACATTCTGAATTCACTCAGGTCTCTCTCTTTGTCAGGAGAGTCCTGGCCGGACTATGACTGGCAGGATTGGGATGTGGACAACGAAGATATTCGATGCCCACCCACCACCCACTTCGTAGCCACTATCGATAATTTAAATGACGTGCTCGACTTCGACTCCGAAGACATCGACGGTATGGATGATGATGTAGGAGATGAACATGAACCAACGCCTATAAGGCACTGGACAGCCACCTCATCTCATGATGTATACAGGGTGGACACACCCAAAGGAAGCGACGGCGAGGAACACAGGGATGCAACGAGGGATCGTTCACTCGGAAAGCAATCAAAGCGGCGACATAAGCGCCGCTCCAAGCCCCGCCTCGACAGAGACAGCAGCCATACAGACCCAGCCATAGAGCAGGACGAGCCGGCGGATGACGAACATGCCTTCGAGCAACCGTCCGAACAGGGCAACTTGGATAAACAAACCGAACACCCCGTCCCCGGCGAAAACAACAGTCCGGACGACCTTACGCCGGATAGGCTCATGGAGCAGAAGAACCTCCACAAAAGGCTCGTCGCCACTGCGTGTAGCCTGAAAAAGCAGAAGCGGAAGCTCAAAACTATGGAAGATGCACTCAGAATCAGATGGAGCAAAGTACGCAACACCGCAGACAAATATGGCGGCAGTCGCCGCACAAAAAGCTATCCAAAGCGAAAGCTACCACCTGAATTTGACGAGGAGGCCTTAGAGCCCCCGCAGTCAAAAAATAGGAAAGCCACCCGGTCAGATAGATGACCGCATGGCCAGCATGGAGCGGCAAGCGGCGCCACACACAAGCCGGCACGCGATCCACCAAAGGATTCGCATCAAAAAGATGGCCCAGCCAGATCTATCTACGGGCCAAGAAAGCAAGCTCTAGTAAGCAATGCAACACAACAAATATTCGAACATCACGGCACACCCAAATACAGGGGTGCCTCACACCCCCTATGTTTCACCGATGAGGTGCTGGACCATGAATTTCCAGCGGGATTCAAGCCCATAAACATAGAGGCGTACGACGGAACAACAGACCCTGGGGTCTGGATCGAGGATTATATCCTCCACATACACATGGCCAGAGGAGATGACCTCCACGCCATAAAATACTTACCCCTCAAGCTTAAAGGGCCAGCCCGGCATTGGCTCAAAAGCCTTCCCAAAAACACCATTGGAAGTTGGGAAGAGCTTGAGGATGCTTTCCGGGCAAATTTTCAAGGGGCCTATGTCCGCCCTCCGGATGCAGATGATCTCAGTCACATAACTCAACAGCCCGGAGAGTCAGCCCGGAAATTCTGGAACAGATTTCTTACCAAAAAGAATCAGATAGTCGACTGTCCGGACGCCGAAGCCCTAGCAGCTTTTAAGCATAACGTTCGAGACGAATGGCTCACCAGACACCTCGGCCAAGAAAAGCCAAGAACAATGGCCGCATTAACAAGCCTCATGACCCGCTTTTGCGTAGGAGAGGACAGCTGGTTGGCAAGATGTAGCACCAGCGACCCAAGTACATCCGAAGTTAGGGATGGAAACGAAAAACCCCGTCGCAGCAAGGACCAGCGCCGGAATAAGGGAAAACAGCCCAAAGAGCATGGCGGTCAACACCGGATTCAAAAGCTCGCGGCATAATCAGAAAAAGCCGCCCCTCAAGGATAACAGGGACGAGCTATCCAACTTAAACAAAATCTTGGACAAGATATGTCAAATACACAGTACTCCCGGGAAGCCTACGAACCATACCCACAGAGATTGTTGGGTTTTCAAGCAATCCGGCAAACTCAACACCGAACACAAGGGGCTCGACACACCAAGTGAGAACGACGACGAACCCCACAAGCAGAGCACCAGGAAACAAAAGGATTTCCCACAAGAAGTCAAAACAGTAAACTTATTCACGTGACGAACAGAATGGCGCCAACAGAGATACGCGCCATACGGCCTATCCCAAAGAAGTCTCGCCAATGGTTGTTAAAACCGATCACCTTTGACCATCAGGATTACTCTAGAAGTATCCGGAACGCGGGCTGGACTGCCTTGGTATTAGATCCAATAATCGGCGGAC
The DNA here is from genome assembly GCF_056163025.1 of Triticum urartu. Taxonomy (NCBI): domain Eukaryota; kingdom Viridiplantae; phylum Streptophyta; class Magnoliopsida; order Poales; family Poaceae; genus Triticum; species Triticum urartu. The sequence continues at coordinate 272,110,609 of NC_141873.1, read as the reverse complement.
TCCACTTTACAAATGTCCTGATGGACGGCGGCAGTGGTCTAAACCTGTTATACCAGGACACAATCCGCAACATGGGGATAGACCCAACAAAAATTCGCCATAGCAAAACCTCCTTTCAAGGGGTAACGCCAGGCCCGGATGCCCGTTGCATGGGTTCTCTCCGGCTAGAAGTTATATTCGGCTCCCCCGATAACTTCCGTCGCGAACAGCTAACTTTCCACATCGCCCCATTCTCAAGTAGCTATCAAGCACTGCTGGGACGTGAAGCTTTCGCCCGCTTTAACGCAATACCGCATTATGCATCTCTTACGCTTAAGATGCCCGGTCCACGAGGCATCATCTCATTAAAGGGAAAACATTGAGTGTTCCTCCCGCGCGGAAGACAGTGCGGCTGCCTTGACAGCCCCACAATAAAGCGGCTTCACCAGCCAAAGCACCTAAACATGTCGTCAAGACCACGGACACGGCTAGACGAGTCCGGCATAAACATACAATTGATAAAGGCTTAATAGCCGTATACCCCTGTACCAGGGGATCCGCACATATAAAACAAGAGACAATAAAGCTCAATTTTACCCATTTCGATTTATATTTTGTTTATTTAGTATAACTCATGTTCGGCATGATCTTTCTTCAACTAAGTTCCTCTCTTTTACAGATGAACACCGTGCTACGCCCGTCCAGGATACGGCACAACGGAGACACACGCGCAGACGTGCAGCAGGGACCCGTTCCAAGGATTCTTTTCAGATTAAGACCCTGCGTAAACCTTTTTTACTGTCTCTTGTTGACACACATCCCCTGGTTTCTTGGTATAACCAAGGAGGAGGCTGGCGTTTTGGCATGTGGCCACGTCAGAGTTTTGCGCGTACCTGCACACTAGGGGCTTATTACTAAGGGCGTTATCCCGCCCGCCCTCATAAAGACCGAATACCTTAGGGAGTGTTCGGCGTCACGAGTTTGGCCTTATATGCATCAGCTCCGAATCATGTCTTTGGTCAAATGTTGGGTTTGCCCGGCTCCTGTGTTTTGCTACCTTACGTTCCGCTCTATCGGCTAAGGCGGCACCAAGAGAACTACTGCGATTGTGCCCCGGTTCGGCCAGGCGAGCACCTCAGTAGAGAAAGCCGAAAACTGACTGTCATGATATAGCGTGAGACTGGTCAACCACTCGATGACTTACCGGAATCTTTAGGATTCCTCTGCATTAATGAAGGGCCGCTTCCCGGCCAGGCACATACGCGCCCCGAGTTCGGGCGAGCGCAGGCGCCACCAGGGGCTATATAAGTAGCCTCACTGTCAAACTCCTATGGCTAAGTGAAAGTGATAAAGCATCATAGTCCGATTGCCTAGTTCACTGTGCTATCACCTCCTTTGTAGGACCAAGACGTTGGATCAAGTGTGAAAATGCGCCTTCTGCGAACACCCTCGCATTATGTGCGTGGGGGCTGAAGCCGACGACTGCCATCTTTCAGATTATATATACATATATGTTAAACGGCCGCACATGAGGTATTATAATACTTGCAGGCACAAGTATAAAAAGCTTCTACAATTTATCAAAATATTGTTTTACAATAATAATATGCTATTCGAATATAGTATCCTTCGAGCACTGCGTCTCTGTTAAACGAGCGCCTTGCAGAACTTCCTTAAAATAGTGCTCGGCAGGTACTCGGCTTCCATCCGAGTCTGGGGATGCAACAGCGGTGGCCTCCATTTCCGCCCAGTATGTCTTGACACGGGCAAGAGCCATCCGCGCACCCTCTATGCACGCTGACCTCTTCATCGCATTGATATGCGGTGCCGCACCAAGGAATTACTGCACCAAGTTGAAATAACTTTTCGGCTCTGGCCTCTCTGGCCACAGATGACTCATGACATACTTCATGGCGAGTCCGGACAACCTATTTAGCTCGGCCCATTCGGCCAAATGATCGGCTAATGACAGTGGACGCTCCGGATTGTGGAACTGCGACCAAAAGAGCTTTTCCACTTCGCGATCTTCTTGATCTCAGAAGTGTTCGGCCGCATCTGCGGCACTCGCTGCCAAATCCAGATAGGTGCCCGCCGTACTCCACATCCGGTCTAACAGAGCATGTTTAGGATCAAAGAACTTCCTCCACAGCATAAAGGGCTTTCCAGCCGCGATCTCTCCGGCCTGACGCAGCTCCTCCTTCATAGCTCTCATCGCAGAGCGAGCATCCTTGGCATCGGCAACGGCCTTCTCCAGGTCCGTCTGTTTCGCCTGATCTTCTTTTTCAAGAAGCTTGCAACGGTCAGCAGCGCTCTTCAGCTTCACAGCCATCTCGGCCATTTCCTTCTTGCTTCGGCAGTGAGCAGCCTGTTCGGCTTTCAGCTCTTCAATTGCCTTTCCGGCAGCCGCATCACTTTTCCTGGCTTGCTCCTTAGCTCGGGCAAGTTCCGCCCAAAGATTCTCCATGGCAGCAGCACCATCTGCATCAAGTGCACACATTGTAAGATACTGGCATAAAGCTCCTCTTACCAGGTGCCGCCGGAGTAATTACATACCTTGTGCCTCGTCAAGCCGCTTGTTGACAAGCGCGATGTCGGCATCTGCCACGTCAAGTTGCCGCTTTAGCTCGGCAAATTCTTCAGTCCGGCTGGCCACCCGACACTTCGCCACCTACGTATGAAGGCGGCATATTAGACCTGGGATGATGATCCTCTGCGCGCCGTCACTTTTGACAACGCATAGAGTCTTAGGGGCTACTATCTACACAGGGCGCATCTTATTTATGCGCAACTGTCCAAAAAGGATACATTATTTCGCGTACCTCAAAACCTGTCAGTAAACTCCTGACGGCCTCGTGCAATCTGCTCTCCGCGAATGAAATCCTCTCAATCACCGTACCCATCAATGCACAGTGTTCCTCTGAGATAGATGCTCACCCTAGCAGATCCTTCAGCTCCTCCGACCGCGCACCAGACGGTGCCGGACTCGTCCGATGGCCTTTTTCGAAGGCCGGACATGGAGGGCTTTGGGGGGCCATATGACTACCTTCCGGCCCTGCTGGATTCGGAGAAACCCTCCGCGACGATACCTCAGGGTCACCCGCCTCGCAAGGCGGTACGGCAGGGGGAGGCATTCCGCTCTCCATCATCTCCGGAAGAAGATCCCCCGAAGATGAGCTCTGCTGAGAAGGGCTAAGGTCCGAGCTACAAGGTAAATTTTCGATTACTCTTCTCAGATATAATGCAAGGATTTCTCTCATTTCTTAAAAAGAAAAACTCCTCTCTACTTACGGCTTGGTGGAGGGCTGATCCCCTTGAGGGCATAATTCGGCCGAAGTATCCCCCGGCATAGGATCCTCTGACGAAGATTTCTTCCCCCGCTTTGAGGCCATGGTCTCCGGCTCGTCAGAGGCGGTCCTCTTCTTCCCCTGAGGAGAGGAATTTTTGATTCCTCCCTTCCAAATGGCCTCCTTCGAGGAGGCCGTAGCTTCCTTGTCCCCTCCCTCGCTTTCCTCCGAAGGCACAACCTCCAACATCCTGACTAGCACGGGATCCGACATGGTCTCGGGGAGGGGGGCCGGACACCTGATTAGCTTTGCTTTTGCTATCCACTCCTGTTTAAAGGACAGCTCTTTTAGGGGCAATTTTATGATAAATATACGGATAGCGAGTCCGGGCACAAGGCTACTTACTTGAGTATCCGGACGATTGCAGCTCAGACCTGCGTCCTCCGTAGAATCCAGACACACTACTTGTGGTCCGAAGAACAATTTGTACATCTCCACGGGCATCATGCCAAGAGAATGTTGGAGAACTCGTGGTCCCTCCGGGTTGAACTCCCACAGGCGAAGGGGGCGACGTTTGCAGGGAAGAACTCGGCGAATTAACATAACCTGCGTCACCACAACCAGACTGATGTCTCTTTCTAGGAGATCTCGGATGCGGCCCTGCAACAGGGGCACATCTTTTGCCGACCCCCAGTCCAGCCCCTTATTAACCCATGACGCCAGTCGTGGCGAGGGACCCGAGCGGAAAGCAGGCAGCGCCACCCACTTGGTGCTCCTCGGAGCTGTGATATAAAACCACTCTCGTTGCCATAAGCTGGACTCCCCTTGAAAAGAGCCCTCGGGCCATGGAGCACCAGCATTCTTTCTTATAAAAGCACCTCCGCACTCCGCGTGCCGTCCCTCGATCATCTTTGGCTCTACTTTGAAGGTCTTGAGCCATAGTCCGAAGTGAGGAGTAATACGAAGGAAGGCTTCACACACGACGATGAATGAGGAAATATGGAGGATGGACTCCGGAGCTAAGTCATGAAATTCCAGCCCATAATAAAACATGAGCCCCCTCACGAAGGGATCCGTCGGGAAGCCTAGCCCCCGAAGGAAGTGAGACATGAACACCACACTCTCACCAGGCTTGGGAGTGGGAATGACCTGCCCTTGAGCAGGCAGCCTATGCAAGATTTTGCCGGTCAACAACCTGGCCTCTCTCAACTTCAGCACGTCCTCCTCCATGACGGAGGAGGGCATCCATCGGCCTCGAAGGTCAGAACCGGACATTGTCGAAGGTCCGAAGCGCCTGAAATCTGGAGCCTTGGGTGTTGGAACTCGAGGCGAAGGGCGAACTCGTTTGAGATTGAAAGAAAGGAGTAAGGCCTTGGTCTCTTTATAAGAGGTTGAATACCAAGGGCCCTCCCCGTGACCGTTTGGGACTCGCCTTTGATCGAGAAAACATACCAACGGGTACGACTGGGTTACCCACGCCCGTATTGATGAGAATCCCGGAATAAGGGGACACGATCTCTGCTTTAACAAGACGTGCCAAGGAAACCGCCTCGCTAAACGAGCTGAGGTGGGACAGTAAAACGATTCGAATAAACACTTGGCCGTGGTGTGATGTCACGCTACGGAATACGTCAGCAGATTATATTTGTGTAAATATTATTCTCTCTATGGCAATATGTGGAAACTTATTTTGCAGAGCCGGACACTACCTTTGTGTTCAAAATCTTCTATGAAGTACTTGGAGGAGGAACCCGCCTTGCAATGCCGAAGACAATCTGCGCGCCGGACTCGTCGTCATTGAAGCCTGGTTCAGGGGCTACTGAGGGAGTCCTGGATTAGGGGGTGTCCGGATAGCCGGACTATACCTTCGGCCGGACTCCTGGACTATGAAGATACAAGATTGAAGACTTCGTCCCGTGTCCGGAAGGGACTTTCCTTGGCATGGAAGGAAAGCTTGGCGATATGGATATGTAGATCTCCTACCATTGTAACCGACTCTGTGTAACCCTAGCCCTCTCCAGTGTCTATATAAACCGGAGGGTTTTAGTCCGTAGGACGAACAACAATCATACCATAGGCTAGCTTCTAGGGTTTAGCCTCTCTGATCTCGTGGTAGATCTACTCTTGTACTACCCATATCATCAATATTAATCAAGCAGGACGTAGGGTTTTACCTCCATCAAGAGGGCCTGAACCTGGGTAAAACATCGTGTCCCCTGCCTCCTGTTACCATCCGCCTAGACGCACAGTTCGGGACCCCCTACCCGAGATCCGCCGGTTTTGACACCGACATGGTCTCTCTCAAACAACCCTGCAACCAAATAACAAAGAGTCTCTTGTGTCCCCAACACACCCAATACAATGGTAAATTGTATAGGTGCACTAGTTTGGCGAAGAGATGGTGATACAAGTGCAATATGGATAGTAGATGTAGGTTTTTGTAATCTGAAAAATATAAAAAGAGCAAGGTAGCAAGTGGTAAAAGTGAGTGAAAAGGGTATTGCAATGCTTGTAAACAAGGCCTAGGGTTCATATTTTCATTAGTGCAAGTTCTCTCAACAATGATAACATAATTAGATCATATAACAATCCCTCAACGTGCACCAAAGAGTCACTCCAAAGTCACCAATAGCGGAGAATAAATGGAGAGGTTATTGTAGGGTACGAAACCACCTCAAAGTTATTCTTTCTGATCGATCTATTGGGCTATTCCTATAAGTGTCACAAATAGCCTAGAGTTCGTACTAAAATATCACCTTAAGATACACATCAACCAAAACCCTAAGGTCACCTAGATACTCCAATGTCACCACAAGTATCCGCGGGTTTGATTATTCGATATGCATCACACAATCTCATATTCATCCATTCAAACCAACACAAAGAACTTCAAAGAGTGCCCAAAAGTTTCTACCGGAGAGTCAAGATGAAAACATGTGCCAACCCCTATGCATAAGTTCACAAGGTCACATGACCCGCAAGTTGATCACCAAAACATGCACCAAGTAGATCATGTAAATATCCCATTGTCACCATAGATAAGCACATGCAAGACATACAACAAGTGTACTCAAATCCTTAAAGACTCAATCTGATAAGATAACTTCAAAGGAAAAACTCAATCCATTACAAGAAGGTAGAGGGGGAGAAACATAACTTTTGATATTCCTTTTTTGCGAAACTCAAAAAACAAGGAAAAACAGAAACTGGCACTGGGCTCTAGGTTAATAGGTTAGTCCCAAAAATCATATAAAATAGCATATAAAACATCCAAGATAGATAATATAATAGCATGGAACAATCAAAAATTATAGATACATTGGAGATGTATCAGTGATCCATTTGGTAGAATGTTGTATGCTAGCATGGCATATGGTACTATACAAAAATGCTAAATTTATTTTGCTATCTACATGCTATGGGATGATTTTGTGGAAAAACGTCTAAGGCGGACTAATTGGGTTGGCCAGTTGGGCACACTATCAGATTGACACGGACAAAAGGCGGACGTCGGCAAACTGGCGACCCAAACATTTAAAAAGCGGATACATTGCATGTCCATTTGGGTCGGCCGATTGGAGTTGGAATGATACATCTCCAACGTATCTATCATTTATAAAGTATTCATGTCATGTTACAACAATTTTATATGGTTTTTGTGCACTTTTATATGATTTTTGGGAACTAACCCATTGACCTAGTGCCCAGTGCCGGTTTATGTTTTTTGGCTATTTTTTTGTTTAACAGAAAAACTATACCAAATGAAGACCAAACGCGATAAAAATTTATGGTGACTTTTTATGGACAACAAGAGACCCACCAAGCTTCGGAGGAGGGCCAGACGAAGTCCAGGGGAGTCACGAGCCTGGATGGCGCCCCTATGGAATGCCGTCTAAGCTCTTGGGTCCCTCAGGACTCCCCGTGACGTGAAACCAATGCTGAAAATTCTTATAAATCGGGAAACCCCCAGAAACAAACCTAGAACTCCCACACCGCCGTCGCAAGCCTCTATTTCGAAGCGATTTCATCTGGATTCCTTTTCTGGCGCCCTGTCAGAGGGGAAAATCATCACCGGAGGCCATCTTCATCGTCCCGACGGTCTCCATGACGAGGAGGGAGTAGTTCACCTTCAGGGCTCAGGTATGTACTAGTAGCTATGTGTTTGATCTCTCTCTCTCTATCTACATATTTGGATCATATGGTGTTCTTCCCTCTCTATCTTGTTGTGATGAATTGAGTCTTTCCCTTTGAGGTTTCATTATTATCGCATTGAATATTGATTTGAGATCACTTGATGCATGTCTTGCATGTGGATACCTGTGGTGACAATTGTCGGGGACATGTAGCAACATATGCCAGGGGGTGGCTTATCATGGAGAGGGACAAGAGTACGTCGCCGGGCTCTAGAAGCGGGAGTGAGCGAGACCACATACGCCTGCGAATCTTACCCATGTTCGGGGCTCTCCGTGGAGACAACACCCCTAGTCCTGATCTGCGGGGTCTCTACATGGTGACTATCGTCAATAGAGTAGCTACAAGTTTGCTCCTTGAACTGTTTCGGCTAGAGGAGGAAGAAGAGCAAGGCTAGCCCTAACTTCTCCTTCTATGGGTGTGTGTCTAATGGCTAGGGTTCTAAACCCCTTGCATGGGGAAGCCTAGGGGGTTATATAGGCCTACCCCCAGGGATACAATGGTAATCCGGCCAGGTGTAGGACCTGGCCGTCAGCGTCTCTGGGCACCGACTTCTCCGCTGGCTGCTCAGGCCCGCCTCTTGGTGGGTCCCGCCGGCTGTCATGTACTCGACCGACAGGCCGGGCCCGCTGCTTGCGGGTCTTGCTGATTGCTTTATCCTGTAGCCTTACTACTGATGATGGAGGCTTTGTCTGGGGGAGCATGGCTACACACCCGCCGCCTGGCGGGCGCTCACTGTAGCCACACCTCGTCTCATCTGGTTAATGGCGCATAGACTTTGAGGGGAGGGAGGGCCACCTGCTAGGAGTCGGCCCACCCATGACGTCGCATGCTAGGGGTTTGCCGCCTTCTGGTGGCTCGCGGATAGGTAGGGCCCAGTGCCTACGGGCCGTACCGATCGCCCATCGTGGGAACATTGCTCCCTATGTTGTAGGTGATGTCACGGGCTGCGTGGCAATAGTGCCCCACCGGGTGAGGGGTGTCTGCATGGTACACTCTTACTGTGACCACGCTCAGCCCTATATTCGGGGGTGGCAGGTTGTATTGTAGCCATGCCCCGTCTAATTGCTATGAATGGGTGCAAACTTTGAGGTGGCACGGGGCCGCATACTAGATGCCGGCCCCATGGGGGCCCGTCTATTGGGGGCACGCCGTCTTCTGACAGTCGATCGTTAGACCAGACGGCCCGAAGGGTCGGCCTTTCATGCGTGAGGTGTGAGGGGCGCAGCCGGCCCCGATGTCTTGAAATACCATGGGGGGATGATGAGTCTACCCGTGGTCATTTACTCCGACAATAGTCCCCGAAGCTGGTGGGGCACTACAGATGAAAATCGAGGAGCCTCAGCAGCTTCCTACTCTAAGTGGTCTGGTAACGCCAATTGTTAGGAGCCGCCCAAGGAGCGGTCGGTCGACTGGTGAATTCGAAACATCGGGGTAGAGGCCGGGTGGTGCGCCATTCGGGTGGTAGGCTTGCCGCCCGTTGCTCGCTTGCCACACGGCCCCAGCAGTTCAGGCCGGCCTTCCAACCCACGCGCATGACGGGACGTTGCCGTAGGCCTGGGATCGCCACTATAGGGCATCGATGCGCGCGCAGATCCGTTGTGGCGAGGCTGGCGGTTGCCCTTCTGGGGTGCAGTAATTCTGCGCTGTTATGGCGCGGAAGGCGCGGGGGCGTGCGGGAAGTGGGCACAGTTAATCCCACGTTCCCCCACATCTCGCCCCCTCGGCTCTGCCGCTACAGCCTATAAGTAGGGGGAGGAGGGGGCGGCAGAGCGCACGCATGCCCTCCTCGCCCTTCATCCTCTCCTCCCTCTTCTTCTCTCCTGCTGTCGCCGGAGCACAACCGCAGCTCGCCGCCGCGCCTTCGTCCTTGCCGCACCGTCGCGCCACAGAGCCACCGCGGCCATGGCGCGTGACGGGCATTCCGGCGACTGGGATGGCTCCAACGTCCAAGTCGAGTATCTTCGCACGACGCGGAGGCTTCCCGGCAAAGAGTGCGTGCGGGCGCGGATTCCACTGGAGCAGGAGATCTCGCCGGCGTCGGAGCCCGACGAGTTCATGGTCTTTCACAGCCACTTTCTCCGCGGCTTTGGCTTGCCGGCGAGCGGTTTCTTCTGTGCCTTCCTCAACCTCTACGGCTTGCATCCGCACCACCTCACCCCCAACATTGTGGTACTTCTCTCTGCCTTTGTTACTTTCTGCGAAGGCTATCTCAGAGTTTTACCCACGCTCGAGCTGTGGGGCGCTTCTTCTACCTCAAGCTTGGCACCGCAGCAAAGGGCGATGTGGCTCAGTGTGGCGCTTGCATCGCCGTGCGGCATACAGGCGGTGGAACCCGGTTTCCGGTTGTGGTGATACTGGAGTCGGACAAGTTGTGGCAGAAATCATATTTCTATGTCCGCAACTTGGATCCGACTCGCAACTACATCAACCTGCCGGGTTTCGTGGTCGGGCCGCCTGCTGAGCCACGGACCAACTGGGGCCAGCAGCTGCCGAGGCCGCTGCCGGCTGGTGTCACCCGCGTCCTCGAATGCCTGGACGTGATGACAGAGGTGGAGGGCCTCCAGCCGGCGGACCTGTTGGCCGCCTTAATCTAGCGTCGGGTGCTGCTGCTACAATTTTGGCCCCACCTGATCTGTGAAATGGGCGGCCGCCGAGATCCGAGTCGGACGTCGACCAAGGAGATGCCGGCAGATGAGGACGCCCATCGTGTCAACTTCATCTCCGGCAGCCAGCTCGATGTGGGAAGCTGGAGCTTCGTCAAGGAGCCCTACAGACGGGCCAACCCGCCGCCTGGGGTCAGAACCCGGCCTTCTTCTCTGTTCTCTTTGTTTTTGTGATGACCTTTGTCGAGTCTGATTGTCCGGGTGCTGCATAGCGCGTCGTCAGTCCCGACCACCGATGGATTCCGGACCGGGAGGTCAGCGACATAGGCGACCCCGAGCTAGGGGCGGCCGCGCTGGAGGAGGACGACGACACCGGGGAAGGTGGCGGCAGAGCAGACGGCGGGGTAGGAGACGTTCGGGGGTGGCCAGACGATGACGAAGGCAGCGACGAGCCACACCGTGTCGCGGGCGCTGACAAGACTGGGGTCGACTTCTCGGCGGCGGGGCCGATATCTGGAGCAGCCGGCTCCTCGAAGCGTTGAGCTGACGCCGGGATGCTCGACACCCGGCTAAGCAAGAAGGCCAAGCAGTCCGCCGCCGCGACCAAGTGGCAAGAGGCCCTGTAGGTAGCCACCTTCTGGAAGATCCCGAAGCCGCGCCCGACGGTGTCCGTGTAAGCATCTTCGTTGTTTTGTCTTGTGTTTGCTTTTCATTTTTTATTGCAATCTTCTTAGCTTCTTTTTTCTTCGGTGCGTAGAGCCCCGCTCTCTCTGTCGCGAGCCCCGTCCGGCTCGGTGATTGGGGCGGCAGACGGCTCCGCCGAGCCCGCCGAGCAGACCCGCTCGCCGCCCTCCGGGAGGCGACGGAAAAGAATGTGCGGGAGGCACAAGAGGAGCGGGAGGCCGCGGCCCAGGAGAAGGCGGAGGCGGCATGAACGGAGGCCGACGCGGCAGCCAAAGCGCAGGCCGACACAGCAGCCAAAGCGCAGGCCGACGCGGTGGCCAAGGAGCAGGCGGCCGCGGCCGCCAAGGCGCGGGAGGAGGAGCCGTCCCGCAGCCGAGCTCCGGAGTCCATCGGTTCGCAATCTGCGGAGCCAGCGGCGCCAAAAGGGTGGGCGCTGACTGGAGGTGCTGGTGTCGACCAGCCGGCCTTGGAGAGGGGAGGGGACCCCGTTGTCTTGGAGGCGGAGGTGCCTCCACGCGTGCCGACTGCTGACACGCAGGTAGTCAGCCTGAAGCGCCGCCGGTGCCGCCATCTGGCAGCGAGTTGGTGGTGGGCCTGACTCCCGCGGTCCATGTTCCGGCGTGCCAGCGCCCGGTGAAGGCGGCCTCAGCGCCAAGGCCGTTGGAGATCGGAGCATTGAGCTCGTGGGCGCTCGACACAGATGCCACTAGTGCCGCCCCTCCGGATTGGACATTTGGGGATGGCTCGGGTGTTCTGAATGTGGCCGTGCAAGACATAATGGCCCAGTTCAACGCCCAAGGCACCGCTCTCCAGCAATACATGCAGGAGTTCTTGGCAACGCGGACGGTCGTCCGGGTACGCTTCTTACTTCTTGTTTTCATTTCTTGTGATCTTCCGTGGGGGGGGGGGGGGGGGGGGGGGCGCCAGCGCACCCACTTGGTGTAGCCCCTGAGTTTCGGGCCGACTGCTGAGCAGGCAACTCGGAACTTCAAGGTGAGTTCTGAGTGTTGACTTGTTTTTTTCTTCTGTTGTCTTCGTTGCAGGACTACCACAACATCCGCGCGGCCGCCTACAACTCTGAGGTCCAGGAGCTGGCCAAGCGGACCACCTACCTGAATCAGAGCCGGAGTAAGCATTCCGTCTTCTTTCACACGGGGGCGCGTCAGCGCACCCGCTGGGTGTAGCCCCTGAGATTCGGGCCGACTCCTGAGCAGTCGGGCCGGATCTTCCGGCAACTACTTGTCTTTGGTTGGTGTTGACATTTTTCTTTTTCCCTGTCTTGGCAGAGGCTGCTACTGATCTGTGGAAGCGCCTGGGTGAGGTTGAGTCCGTGCTCCACACCAAGGAGTAGGAGTGCAGCCAGGCGGCTCAAGAGTGCGACCGCCTGGCGAAGGAGCTGGCGGACCAGGTGGAGTGGCACAAGGCGGAGGTGCAGCAGCTGAAGGACAACGAGACTCACCTCATGGCCGAGTTCAAGACTCAGCGCTCGAACTGGGCCGAGAAGGAGAAGTTCCTGTCCAACGGCTACGACAAGATCCAGGACATGATCGGCGATAAGTTGCTTCTTCTTTTACACAGCTGCCGGTTGAGGCAGGAGACGGCTTCTGGCTTCTACGCTTCTTGATGTTTCTTCTTGTACAAAATTCTTTCCTGATCACTCCGTCGCTGTTAGTCAGGCCATTGAGGCGCGACACGATCAGCGGAGGAGGGCGGTTGTTGACATTCCGCCGAACGCGCCTCGCAATCTTGGCGAGCAGCTTCTGGCCGTCAAGGTTCGCCTGCAGCCGGCTCATCATACACTCCGCCGCCTGCAGCGCGTTGGAGCAGAGGTGTTGGCGGCCCTTTGGCCGGGTGCTCAAGTCCAAAAATCACGTTCGTTCCAAAAATCACGTTCCCAAAGGTCTCATTCCGTTTGGACTCCGTTTGATATTCCTTTTCTTCGAAACCCTAAAATAGGCAAAAACATCAATTCTGGGTTGGGCCTCCGGTTAATAGGTTAGTCCCAAAAATAATATACAAGTGGATAATAAAGCCCAATAATGTCCAAAACAGTAGATAATATAGCATGGAGCAATCAAAAATTATAGATACGTTGGAGACATATCAAGCATCCCCAAGCTTAATTCCTGCTCGTCCTTGAGTAGGTAAATGATAAAAAAGATAATTTTTGATGCGAAGTGCTACTTGGCATAATTTTAATGTAATTCTTCTTAATTGTGGTATGAATATTCACATCCGAAAGATTCAAGATAAAAGTTTAATATTGACATAAAAATAATAATACTTCAAGCATACTAACAAAGCAATCATGTCTTCTAAAAATAACATGGCCAAAGAAAGTTATCCCTACAAAATCATATAGCCTGCCTATGCTCTATCTTCACCACACAAAGTATTTAAAGCATGCACAACCCCGATGACAAGCCAAGCAATTGTTTCATACTTCTGACATTCTCAAACTTTTTCAATCTTCATGCAATACATGAGCGGGAGCCATGGATATAGCACTATATGTGGAATAGAATGGTGGTTGTGGAGAAGACAAAAGGGGAGAAGATAGTCTCACATCAACTGGGCGTATCAACGGGCTATGGAGATGCCCATCAATAGATATCAATGTGATTGAGTAGGGATTGCCATGCAACGGATGCACTAGAGCTATAAGTATATGAAATCTCAACAAAAGAAACTAAGTGGGTGTGCATCCAACTTGCTTTCTCATGAAGACCTAGGGCATTTTGAGGAAGCCCATCATTGGAATATACAAGCCAAGTTCTATAATAAAAAGTTCCACTAGTATATGAAAGTGACGAAATGAGAGACTCTCTATCATGAATATCATGGTGCTACTTTGAAGCACAAGTGTGGTAAAAGGATAGTAACATTGTCCCTTCTCTCTTTTTCTCTCATTTTTTTATTTGGGCCTTTTCTCCTCTCTTTTTTATGGCCTCTTTTCTTTCTTTTTTTTCTTCTTTTTTTCATCCGAAGTCTCATCCCGACTTGTGGGGGAATCATAGTCTCCATCATCCTTTCCTCACTGGGGCAATGCTCTAATAATGATGATCATCACACTTTTATTTTCTTACAACTTAACAATTACAACTCGATACTTAAAACAAAATATGACTCTATATGAATGCCTCCGCCGATGTACCGGGATATGCAATGAATCAAGAGTGACATGTATGAAAGAATTATGAATGGTGGCTTTGCCACAAATACGATGTCAACTACATGATCATGCTAAGCAATATGACAATGATGGAGTGTGTCATAATAAATGGAACGGTGGAAAGTTGCATGGCAATATATCTCGGAATGGCTATGAAAATGCCATAATAGGTAGGTATGGTGGTTGTTTTGAGGAAGGTATATGGTGGGTGTATGATACCGGTGAAAGGTGCGCGGTATTAGAGAGGCTAGCAATGGTGGAAGGAAGAAAAAGTGCGTATAATCCATGGACTCAACATTAGTCATAAAGAACTCATATAATTATTGCAAAAATCTACAAGTTATCAAAGCAAAGTATTACGCGCATTCTCCTAGGGGGATAGATTGGTAGGAAAAGACCATCGCTCGTCCCCGACCGCCACTCATAAGGAAGACAATCAAAAAATAAATCATGCTCCGACTTCATCACATAACGGTTCACCATACGTGCATGCTACGGAAATCACAAACTTTAACATAAGTATTTCTCAAATTCACAACTACTAAACTAGCACAACTTCAATATCACCATCTTCATATCTCAAAACAATTATCAAGCATCAAACTTCTCATAGTATTCAACACACTCATAAGAAAGTTTTTACTATTCTTGAATACCAAGCATATTAGGATTATTTAAGCAAATTACCATGCTATTTAAGACTCTCAAAATAATCTAAGTGAAGCACGAGAGATCAATAGTTTCTATAAAACAAATCCACCACCATGCTCTAAAAAATATAAGTGAAGTACTAGAGCAAAACTATATAACTCAAATGATATAAGCGAAGCACATAGAGTATTCTAACAAATTCCAAATCATGTATGGCTCTCTCAAAAGGTGTGTACAGAAAGTATGATTGTGGTAAACTAAAAAGAAAAGACTCAAATCATACAAAATGCTCCAAGGAAAACACATATCATGTGGTGAATAAAAATATAGCTCCAAGTAAAGTTACCGATAGAAGTAGACGAAAGAGGGGATGCCTTCCGGGGCATTCCCAAGCTTTGGCTTTTAGGTGTCCTTATATTATCTTGGGGGTGCCATGGGCATCCCCAAGCTTAGGCTCTTGACACTACTTGTTCCATAATCCATCAAATCTTTACCCAAAACTTGAAAACTTCACAACACAAAACTTAAAGTAGAAAATCTCGTGAGCTCCGTTAGCGAAAGAAAACAAAAGACCACTTCAAGGTACTGTAATGAACTCATTATTTATTTATATTGGTGTTAAACCTACTTTATTCCAATTTCTCTATGGTTTATAAACTATTTTACTAGCCATAGATTCATCAAAATAAGCAAACAACACTCGAAAAATAGAATCTGTCAAAAACAGAACAGTCTGTAGTAATCTGTAGCTAGCGCAAGATCTGGAACCCCAAAAATTCTAAAATAAATTTCTGGACGTGAGGAATTTATCTATTAATCATCTGCAAAAATATTTAACTAAATAGAACTTTCCAAATAAAAATGGCAGCAGTTCTCGTGAGCGCTAAAGTTTCTGTTTTTTACAGTAAGATTAACAAGACTTTCCCCAAGTCTTCTCAACGGTTCTACTTGGCACAAACACTAATTAAACACAAAAAGCACAACCAAACCAGAGGCTAGATAAATTATTTATTACTAAACATGATCAAAAAGCAAGAAATAAAAATAAAATTGGGTTGCCTCCCAACAAGCGCTATCGTTTAACGCCCCTAGCTAGGCATAATATTTCAATGATGCTCACATGAAAGACAAGAATTGAAGCACAAAGAGAGCATCATAAAACACATGAAAAACACATCTAAGTCTAACACACTTCCTATGCATAGGCATCTTATAGGCAAACACATTATCAAGGCAAGCAAAAACTAGCATATGCAAGGAAGCGGAAAGAAACAATAGCAATCTCAACATAACGAGAGGTAATTTAGTAACATGAAAATTTCTACCACCATATTTTCCTCTCTCATAATAATTACATGTAGGATCATAAGCAAATTCAACAAAATAGCTATCACATAAAATATTTTCAACACGATCCACAGGCATGCAAAGTTGACACTCTTCCAAAATAGTGGGATTAACATTAACTAAAGTCATGACCTCTCCAAACCCACTTTTATTAAAAACTTCATAAGATTGAACATTCTCCAAATATGTGTGATCTAAATTGACACTCTTCCAAACCCACTTTCAATAATATTGCAAACACTATTATCAATCTCATATTCATCATGGGGCTTAAATAGATTTTCAAGATCAAAAGAAGAATCACCCCAATCATGATCATTGCAACAAATAGTAGTCATAGCAAAACTAGCATCCCCAAGCTTAGGTTTTTGCATATCATTAACACAATTGACATTAAGAGAATTTTTAATAACATCATTGCAATCATGCTTTTCATCGAAGGAACTATCAAGTATGGGTGCAATAGCAACGATCTCATGTTTAACATAAGGAACTATAGCAAATTCTTCTTCATAAATATTGGCATCATGGCCACAAGAATAGCAAGCATCATGTTCATCGAGGGATATTTCATTCAAATCATTGGAATCATCATTATCTATAGATTCATGCATATCATTATTTTCTTCCAAAGCAACGGTCATTCTTTCAATAAATTCTTGGATATAGACATTATGAGCAAAATTTTCATTGCAATATTTAAGTATGACAGAATTTTCAGATTTATTGAGAGTAAAATCATACTTTTCAATCAAAGAAGCAACTTCATGAGCACCCTTAAAAACAACAAATTCTTCAATTTGTTCGATATCATAGTAACTATAAACACCCTTTGCATAAGAAGATAAGATTTCATTATCATTGAACTCACATAGGTACGGAAGGTGTTTTTTAGGGTTCTTAGAGCAACAAGTAAAATCACACATTTCACAAAGATTCCAAGCATAGCATAGCAAACTATTTATATGATACCATAAGAGCTTCCCTTTTTCAGACAAACGATGACGCACAAAATGAGCATGCTCATCTAAAGATTTCCCGTCAACTAGGCTAGTTGGGGTTTCAGCACGAGCGCATAAGGATCGAAGATGATCCAAGTAGAACATTTTAAGTGGATCCATATCAATAGATTATTAGCAATCAAAGATGCAAGCAAATGGAAGGCACATGCTAACACAAGCAAACAAGCAAAAGAGGCAAATAGAGAAAGATAGGGAGGATAGAGAGAGAGGGTGAATAAAACGGCAAGGGTGAAGTAGGGGAGAGGAAAACGAGAGGAAAATGGCAAATAATGTAATGCGGGAGATAAGGGTTGTGATGGGTACTTGGTATGTTGACTTTTGCGTAGACTCCCCGGCAACGGCGCCAGAAATCTTCTTGCTACCTCTTGAGCACTGCGTTGGATTTCCTTGAAGAGGAAAGGATGATGCAGCAAAGTAGCGTAAGTATTTCCCTCAGTTTTTGAGAACCAAGGTATCAATCCAGTAGGAGGCTACGCGCGAGTCCCTCATACCTGCACAAAACAAATAACACCTCGCAACCAACGCGATAAGGGGTTGTCAATCCCTTCACGGCCACTTACGAGAGTGAGATCTGATAGATATGATAGAATAATATTTTTGGTATTTTTGTGATAAAGATGCAAAGTAAAATAAAAGCAAAGTAAAAAAGGAAAGGAAATAACTAAGTATTGGAAGATTAATATGATGAAGATAGACCCGGGGGCCATAGGTTTCACTCGTGGCTTCTCTCAAGAGCATAAGTATTTTACGGTGGGTGAACGAATTACTGTTGAGCAATTGACAGAATTGAGCATAGTTATGAGAATATCTAGGTATGATCATGTATATAGGCATCACGTCCGAGACAAGTAGACCGACTCCTGCCTGCATCTAGTACTATTACTCCACTCATCGACCGCTATCCAGCATGCATCTAGAGTATTAAGTTCATGAAAACAGAGTAATGCCTTAAGCAAGATGACATGAAGAAGAGGGATAAATTCATGCAATATGATAAAAAAACCATCTTGTTATCCTCGATGGCAACAATACAATACGTGTCTTGCTGCCCCTACTGTCACTGGGAAAGGACACCGCAAGATTGAACCCAAAGCTAAGCACTTCTCCCATTGCAAGAAAGATCAATCTAGTAGGCCAAACCAAACTGATAATTCGAAGAGACTTGCAAAGATAACCAATCATACATAAAAGAATTCAGAGAAGATTCAAATATTGTTCATAGATAATCTTGATCATAAACCCACAATTCATCGGTCTCAAAAAACACACCGCAAAAAGAAGATTACATCGAATAGATCTCCACATGAGAGGGGGAGAACATTGTATTGAGATCCAAAAAGAGAGAAGAAGCCATCTAGCTAATAACTATGGACCCAAAGGTCTGAAGTAAACTACTCACACTTCATCGGAGAGGCTATGGTGTTGATGTAGAAGCCCTCCGTGATGGATGCCCCCTCCGGCGGAGCTCCGGAACAGGCCCCAAGACGGGATTCATGGATAAAGAAGGTTGCGGCAGTGGAATTAGGTTTTTGGCTCTGTCTCTGATCGTTTGGGGGTACGTAGGTATATATAGGAGGAAGAAGTACGTCGGTGGAGCAACAAAGGGCCCACGAGGGTGGAGGGCGCGCCTAGGGGGGGTAGGCGCGCCCCCCTACCTCGTGGCTTCCCTGTTGGTTGCTTGACATAGGGTCCAAGTCTCCTGGATCTTGTTCGTTCCAAAAATCACGTTCCCGAAGGTTTCATTCCGTTTGGACTCCGTTTGATATTCCTTTTCTTCGAAACCCTAAAATAGGCAAAACAACAATTCTAGGCTGGGCCTCCGGTTAATAGGTTAGTCCCAAAAATAATATAAAAGTGGATAATAAAGCCCAATAATGTCCAAAATAGTAGATAATATAGCATGGAGCAATCAAAAATTATAGATACGTTGGAGACGTATCACCGGTACGCATCTTCGAGCCATCGAAGTGCATCCGCCAATGGGTGGAATCTGGCGCTGGCGGCAGGTGGGTCTCGGCCCAGTCAACGAGGAAGTCGGACAGTGCTTGGGACTTCATGGCGGTGCGGGGTTGGTAGAGGATGGTGTGGGGAGCTAGCTCGATGGCCCACTTCGCCACCCGGCCTGATGCATATCTGTTGCCTATGATCTCGGCAAGTGGGGCAGTGCAGACGATCGTGATGGAGTGCTCTTGGAAATATTGCTTGAGCTTCTTGGCGGCAAAGTACACGCCGTAACACATCTTCTGGTGGTGGGGGTAATTCTGCTTGGAGGCCGACAACACTTCGCTCAAGTAGTAGACAGGCCTCTGGACCGGCTGTGCTCTGCCATCTTCTGGGCATTCGACGACGATGATGGTGCTGACCACCCGGCTGGTGGCGGCGATGTAGAGGAGCATGGGCTCCTTGGTAGCCGGAGCCGCCAAGACAGGCGGCGTGGTCAGCATCTTCTTGAGTTGGAGGAAAGCCTCGTCCGCCTTGTCGTTCCACTCGAAGCAAGTGGTTTTCTTCATTAACTGGTATAGGGGAAGAGCCTTCTCGCCCAGCCGACTGATGAAGCGGTTGAGGATACCAAGCACCCAGTGAACTTCTGGACGTCTCGCAGCCGGGTAGATCTCTGCATCTACTCAATGGCCTTGATCTTCATGGGGTTGCGCTCGATGTCGTGTTCACAGACAAGGAACCAAGGAGCTGGCCGACTGGGACTCCGAAGACACACTTCTCTGGGTTGAGCTTGATTTGAAAACGGCGTAGATTATCAAAGGTCTCCTTGAAATCGTCCAGGAGGGTGTCACGCTTCTTCGTCTTCACCACAATATCGTCTACATAGACGTGGGCATTTCTGCCGAGATGCTTGAGGAGGCAATTCTGCATTCAATGCTGAAATGTGGCACCGACATTTCTCAAGCCGAACGTCATGATCAGGTAGTAGAAGGCTTCGAATGGTGTGATGAAGGCGGTCTTCAGCCGATCGGCCAGGTTCAGCTTGATCTAGTGGTAGCCGGAGTAGGCATCAAGGAAGGACAGCAACTCGCATCCGGTTGTGGAGTCAATCACTTGATCTATCTAAGGCAGAGCAAACGGATCTTTGGGGAAGGCTTTGTTGAGGCTGGTGTAGTCAATACACATGCGCCACTTATTGTTCTTCTTCAACACAATGACTGGATTGGCAAGCCAGTCTGGGTAGAACACTTCCATGATGAAGCTGGCTGCAGCAGCTGGGCTATCTCTTCACCAACAATCCTTCTCTTCTCTTCTGACAGGCGGCGGAGGGGTTGCTTGACCGGCTTCGCATCCGGCCTGACATGTAGCTTGTGCTCGGCGAAATCCGTTGGAACACCGGGCATGTCATTTGGAGACCATGCAAAGATGTCCCGATTCTCATGGAGGAAATCGACGAGCTTGCTTTCCTATTTGCTGTCAAGGTTGGCCCCTATGACAGCGTGCCTCTCCGGGTGCTCCAGGTCCAAGGGTATCTTCTTGGTTTCTTTGGCCGGCTGGAAGGAGGCTTGTGCTTCCGACTCTTGGGGGTCAGGGGACATGTCCGGTTGTTTGCTGGCCATGGCCACAACCCGGTCAAGGAGTCGCTTCTGTGTGGTGATGACGAGGGACTCGGCCAGTCGACTGCTGGCGGCGGCACATGCGACCGACTTCTGGTAGTCGCCTGTGATGACGATGATGCCCTTGGGACCCGACATCTTCATCTTGAGGTAGGCGTAGTGAGGTACCGCCATGAACTTGGCCAGAGCAGGCCGGCTTAGGAGCGCGTGGTAAGGGCTCTTCGGGTCGACCACTTCGAACCAAATGGGATCGCGGCGGAAGAGATTTTTGTCTCCGAAGAGGACGTCTATCTTGATCTTGCCGATTGGAGAGCAGGAAAGGCCGGGTACAATGCCGTGGAAGACAGTCCGACTAGGCTGGAGCTGTTTCTCTTTGATCTAAAATTTCTCCATGGTGCCGCGGTAGAGGATGTTGATGCTGCTACCGCCGTCTATCAAGACCCGGGAAAAACGGCAGGCCCGCCTCTCGGTTGAGAAGGTTGAGTCAAAGACCATGGCATAGGCACCCGGCAATGGCATCACGCCCGGGTGGTCAGCATGGCTCCAGTTGATGGACCTCTCAGACCAGTGCATGAATTCCGGGGCTTCTGAAGCAACAGCGTTCACCTCCCGGTGCTGCTGACACCGGCTGTGCCTGTCATCGGCCATGCTGGTGAAGACGACCCAGGCTCCGTGCTCTTTGAGGAACTCATCTTGGACGGCGCCGACTGGACGGGGAGCCGGCGCTGGAGGAGGTGGCAGGGCCGGGCCGACTGCTGGAGGCGGCAGGCCTTAGCCCTTGGCAATCCTGATGAGCCAGTGACACTTCCGGGTGGTGTGATTAGACGGCTTCGCGCCGCTGTGGAACTTGCAGGGAGCATCAAGGGTTTGCTCGAAGGAGAAGGCAGGCAACCAAGCAGGCTTGCCGCCCTTCTGACGCTTGGTGCCGAGCTGCCCCTCTGGCTGCTGGTCTTCAACTGTCGCCACCTGCCGGCTGGCGGAAGTCAGTTGCGGGGCCTTGCGCTTGTTGTCGTTAGGCTGCTGGCGCCGAGTGGAGTCACCAGCCGGCGTCTGAGAAGCCGGCGGGAGCACCTTTCCAGATGCGTCCACTCGGAGCTCCGACTTCATCGAGGAGTCGGCTGTAGCGTACTTGTCGGCTATGATTAGCAGCTCGTCCGGGGTAGCCGGCTCGTTGCAGAGGAGTCGGTGCTTGAGGAGGGTGCCATCTCGGCACCCGGCAGTGAAATACTCTATGGCTCGCACCTCGTGCACCCCCTCGCAGGAGTTGCGCAGTTCAGCCCACCGCGTCAAGTAGTCGCGAGTGGACTCAGTCGGGCCTTGGACGCAGAGGGAGAGATGGCGAGGCTTGGGCGGCCGCTTGTAGGTGCTGGTGAAGTTGCAGATGAAGACATCGGCGAAGTCCAACCAGTTGTTGACGCTGTAAGGCTTGAGGCTGTTCAGCCATGTTCGTGCCGTGCCCTGGAGCATGAGCGGAACGTACTTCACGGCAGCGCGCTTGTTGCCGTTTGCTATGCTGACGGTTGTGGAGTAGTCAACCAGCCAATCCTCCGGCTTCACGGAGCCGTTGTACTTGGGAGTGTCTCGAGGGAGTGAGAACCCTTTGGGAAAGGGCTTGTCGCGAATGCGGGGGCCAAAACAGGCCGAGCCGATTGCATCTTCTTCTTCCATTGCCAAGGATCGAGCCAGTCGGTCGATCCGGTGGCAGGTGTCCTTCTCTCCGACTCCTTCATGGGGGCCTAGCCGGCCTCCGAGAGTCGGATGCTCAATAGGCGGCAAGGAGGCGCGCCTCTACCGGCGCGGGGGAGGCGGTCGATCGCCCCGTCATTCCACTGCTCGTGGGCGACCATCTTGGTCGCACTCAATCGTGATGTGTGTGTGGCTGCGGCTAGCAGCCGGCTCTTGGTCCCGTCGATCACGGGCACCGCCAATCGGCGATCGGGAGGTCGCCCCATGCTCACAGCGGGGGGTGGTTCTCAGCTTGCACGCCGGGTTCTACCACGCGGCGGCCGGCTTCTTGCTGCGTGGTGGCCGCGTCGAGGAGCTGCTGGAGGCGCGCCGTCATGCAGCGATGCTCTTCGCCCTTCAGGTGGTCCAGTTCGTCTGCCGCCACCTGGGCGGCGCACAGGTTCTCCATCGGGATGGTCTAAATAGGACGGTCGGCCCCCAGCATGCTGGCGACTGTCGCGCCACGCCGCCGAACAGTGCCCACTCGACTGGGCTCGCCAGCAGCCGGCGTGCCGTAGACGACGCGATCGATCTCGCGCTGGTAGGCTTCAGTGAGACGCTTAATGGCCACCAGCTTGTTGGCGATGTCGAGGAGCGAGACGCAGAATGTTTCCAACGTTGCTCCGTTGGCGTTTTCCGCCATGGGCGCGGATAAGCCCCGCATTGCCGCCTGCAGCGGGTCGTGGCCAGCCCCGTCGGAGGCTCCATCATGGCTAATGACTAGCACCTCCATGACGGTTCTAGCGCTGCGTTACTAACCGTAGGAGAGAGTGGGTCGTCGATGATCACCACGTTGCTGTGGAAGAAATCAGGGGACGCCGCGTCGAAGTCGACGAGCATCGGGTCGGTGGAGCCAACGGACTCCAGGTCGAAGGCAGGCTTGTTGGTGATGTGGAGCTTGCCAAGGAGGTCGATGAGGCAGCTCTCGGAGCTGGCTGCTCCCGCGTCGGGCGCAAGCTTGTCAGAAAGGCGGAGGTTAGCGAGGCAGTTTGCGGCGCAAGCGGCTTCCCCGTCGCGCAGCGCGTCGACACAAACGCCATCGGGCATGTCGAGCTGGCTGCGCTCACCAGGAGTGTTCGATGACAATACCAAAAATATAATCACAGAAGTGTCCACTTCCATGGCGATAAATGGCGCGTCATGGAAGAGCTTTCGTCAACGGTAACCGACATGTGGCATCCACCGTAACAATTCACCGTTAAGCTATCGGGTTCCGGTTAGGATCCGATAACCCATTAACAGCCCGGACCAATGGGGATTTTTCACGTGTAAAATTCTCATTCGCCGGCGGATCCACGTGTCGGCTCAGCGTTGGGACCGTTGTCATCCAGCGAATGGACAGGACGCGCCTATGATACGTTGACACATGGCTCGACCCAACAGTGCCCCATTCAGGTCAAAAGGCCGTCCCGTTTGACCTGGTCAAAAGGTAACGGCCGACCCACTTAACGCATGTTAGCGACATGTTCGCATATAACCCATTTACAGCCTGCTAACTCACGACCCATTATGGCCTATCCGAATTAGGCCCAGTAGCGTCATCTGGGCCGTCCAATATGATTCGAGCCTGTTGTAACTTCCGGCCCATGTATGGTCCATGACGTCTTTCGGTCCATATGAGGCCCTTTGTAACTCTTGGCCCATTAACGACCGGTGGTGAAACTGGCCCGTAATGAACAGTGTGTCGCTTCATACCCATTAACGGACCATTATTCCATTGGGCCGTTTCTAGTCCGTGTTATCTTTCGGCCTTCTCAGGGCCCATTTATTCCTGGGCTGATTTGCAGCATTCGATTACTTACGATCTGTTACTGGCCTGTTCCGATTGTGGGCCAAATTCAGCACATGGTTTAAGTCGGCCTGTTGGTGGCCCGTTAATCCGTTGGGCCATTTTCATAGAATCATCAAATACGACCCATTAACGACCCGTTATGCCTGTCGATAGAAACGAGCCCGTTATACTCCTCAGCCTATTAACGGCCCGTTATGGTCGGCCCATGAACAGACGATTAGCCTATTAATCTTGATGCCGTACTGCTGCTTGTTTGTCCCTTGTTTTTTGCAAAATCTGGAATCTGCCAATTAAGCAATGAAAGTAAATATTGTTTAGTGGGACACAACTAAAAATGATAACATTTCTACAATAACAGGTAAAAATTGTAAAATGATATTACTTCTCTAGTTTCTATCATTGCTTTGTTTTGCAAATGTTTTTCATTGTTGAGTTGCATAATTTTGCTTTCTTTTTGCAGTGTGCTTGCGAGCACTTCATTGGGGCAATTGTGCTTTGCACTTTGTCCAAATTCGTCTACTATTCATGTAAGCACCTCTTGTAGCTGTACTATTAGTTTCAGTTACTGATTTTTTCTTTAGGTGGTGACAAGTTTCCCTCTAATTCATTCTAATCAAGAAACCATTTCTGTCTATTTAGTTTCAGTTTAGGATTTTGTTTTAAGTATGGTAACTAGTTTCCCTGTTATTCATTTTACTCTATAAATCATTTCTGTCTTGTTTAGTTTCAGATTAAGGTTTTGTATTTGGGAAGGGTAACAGTATTCCCTATAATTCATTCTACTCTTGAAAACATTTATGTTTACTTTAGTTTTAGTTATTTATGTTGTCTTTAGTTTGTTGAACAGGGTTCCCTGTCTTTAGGTAGTTTCAGTCTATGCTTTTATTCTTAGGAAGGGTAACAAGTTACCATATAATTCATTCAACTCTATAAAAAATTGTATTCTGAATTCAGTAACTGTTTTTGTACTTAGGACGTTTAACAGGTTTCGGTACAATTCATTCAACTCTATAAAACATTTATCTTTTTTTAGTTTCAGGATTTAATTGTTTCTTTAGGGTCGTTGCGAATGATATTATTGTTCTAATAATGTGTGCAATTCAAGGGATTACTCTATATGTTTTTGATTTCAAGATCTGGAATAGTTGAACTAAACCTTTTTTTTCCTGGCCTGAAATGATCTCAAGAAGGAAATCAACAGATGGGAACAAAATTTGAAGGAGAAGAAGTTGATTTACCAGGGGCGGAGTAGTACGGAGATCTTGTTCTTCTGTTTTGGATCTAAGTTCTCCATGGCAGCGTTATTAGGATAGCCTCTTTTGATTCATAGGATAAGATTATCATAGGAATATGAATCTTGTAAGAAATGAGATGACATGTATCTCAAATCCTATGAGTAAGAATAGGAAACAAGATGTCATTTGGTTGATACCAAAGGAATTTTTCCATTGAGTCTAGGCTCTTTTTTATTTTCTTATGAAATGTGGAGGATAGGAATCAATCCTATGTAGGAATAGGAATCCATTCCTATGAACCAAAGGGCTCTAAAAAAAATTCTATAAAAATCCTATCGTCTAGAATTTCTATGAAATTTCTCTAACAAAAAAGGCGTATGGTGGAAAAAGGAAGGAAATGGAGGCGCGTGCGGTGTTGAAGCTGAGTTCCCGATCCAAGTGGGTTAACGGGTCGAGCCCGTTAACTCCAAAGAAGAAGGCAGAAGAAAGCCGAAATGCAAAAGAAAATAAAAAGTTAGAGGGCGCAGAAGTTGCCTGGGTTTGATGGACTACCTCTGAATTTGGGGTCAGACGGTTTCTATTTCCTCTTTACAATTCTGACGACTAACCCGATTCTGAAATTCAGTCGACTCGCACATATCCAGTCCCTTAATATAAAGGTCATTTCCTTGTATACAGCGTGGCCCTCATCTTGGTAGGCTGGAACTATTCCAAGTGTATGCTCATCATGACGCGATCCCCGGGGCGCAATTACATTCTGAATTATTAGTTCCTAGTAGTTGACTTCGTGCGTAGGTGATCCTCTTTATTCTCTTCCATCCAATGAACAAATCAATTCCATAATAAACAAACGAACGAACGAAACAACTGTCTCGGCGAGGGTAGACGACGTCGTGATCGGAGGCGGTTGACATGGCCGTGGTGCTCGGCGCGTTCGTGCCGCACACCGCGGCGCGGTGGCGCGGCGTGGTGGAAGGGGGGGTGGCGCAGGAGCTGGGCGTCGCGGCGGCCGCGAGGAAGCTGGCGGCGAGGCTGGAGAGCGTGGCCGCCGTGCTGGGCGACGCCGAGGCGCAGGCGGCGGGCGGGGACGAGGCCACAGCGCGGTGGCTCGCCGAGGTACGCGCCGCGGCCTACGAGGCAGACGGCGCCGTCGACCGGTGCAGGGTCGCCGCGCGCCGGCTCGGGGCCAGGGAACCCAAGCCGCCGCCGCCGCAGCAGCAGCAGGCGAGATTACTGCCTCTGACTTGAACAAACTAGGATCACACTGTTGCATTGCATTGCAGGTTTTGTTAATTAATTATTACCTTGTGCTCTCGTCATGGCGTGCAGGCTCTGCCTTGGCTGCTATCCTCCTGCTGCGAGGACGCCGAGCCCCACGGCGACATCGCCGCCGACCTCAAGCGCGTGAACCGGAACCTGCAGGCGATACTGAGGAAGCAGCGCCGGCTGCAGCTCCACGCGGCGTACGCGGCCGATCCCACCGTCCATACGCGGACGTTGCTGAGGCGCCAGCCAACTGATCCCGGCATCGTCGGCACAAGGATCGAGGACGACGCCCGCCTGCTCGTCGATCGGCTGACGCAGACGGGCAGGCCAGCCACATGCGAAGTCGTCGCCATCGTCGGACCGGACGGCCTCGGCAAGACCAAGCTCGCGAGGATGGTATACGAGAGCGCGAGGGTGCGTTGCAGCTTCGGGACAACCTCATGGGTTCGCCTCTCCAGAGGGTACACGGAGGCCGGCCTGCTCTCGCAGGTCATCGACGCCTTTGGGGGCGACACCAAGGGCGGCGAGAGCGTCGCCGACCTCCAGGCAATGCTGACAGGCCTGGTGGCGAACAAGAGGTTCCTGCTCGTGGTCGACGACGTGTGGTACGGCGGGGTGTGGGAGGACGTGCTGCAGAACCCACTGGGCCGCGGCGGCAAGGTGCTGGTCACAGCGCGGCGCGGCAGCACTGCCCGCGAGATGGGCGCCAGCCTTGTCCACCGGGTGAAGAGGCTCAGCACCGACGACGGCTGGCTGCTGCTCCGCACGGCGGCGTGCGTGGCTGACGACGAGAGCCAGCTGAAGAGCGTCGGCGAAAGGCTCGTCGAGAAGTGCGGCGGCATCCCTCTGGCCATCAAGGCGGTCGCCGGCGTGCTGAGGACACGGGAGGCCAGCGCCGACGTGTGGGGCGAGGTGCTCGCGAGCCCCGCGTGGTCGGTGAAGGGGCTGCCGGACGACGCCATGAAGGCGCTGTACCTGTGCTACGATGACCTGCCGCACCACCTGAAGCAATGCTTCCTGTACTGCTCGCTGTTCCCCCCGGGCTTCGCCGTCGAGAGGCGGGTGCTCGTGCAGCACTGGATGGCCGAGCGCTTGGTGCAGACCAGGAGCGGCGCCTCCGTCGAGGAGGTAGCCGAGGGGTACTACGATGAGCTCGTTGGCAGGAACCTTCTCCAGACGACGCAGGAAGACGTGCGCGGATGCACGATGCACGAAGCGCTGCATGCTCTGGCGCAGCTGCTCCTGCAAGGCGAGGGCTTCACCGGCGACGGCCACCGGCTGCCCGACGACGGCGACACCTCCTTCAGGCCACGGCGCGTCTCCCTTCCAGGAAGAAACATGGCTACGATACCAGAGAGCATCCTGAATTCGGAGATGATAAGGACGCTGCTGCTTCCCAGGAACCCACTGGCAACCGAAGGAAACATCTTCACGAGGCTGCATCATCAACTGCGAGTCCTCGACCTGAGTGAAACAGGAATTGAGCTCATCCCAGAGACTCTGGGGAATATGGTTCACCTGAGGCTCCTCAACCTGTCCCGGACAGGGATACAGGCGATTCCAGAGTCCATCAGCAACCTGTGGAGCCTGAAATTCTTGCTGCTGAGGGAGTGCAAGTCACTGCATGCTCTGCCCAAAGGCATGAAGCACCTGAGGGGGCTCAGAGACCTTGATCTTGCTGGAACAACGATCGACATTGCCGCGTTCAGGGTAGGCCAGCTGAGAAGCCTCACGTCGCTCCAGTGCTTCGCCGTGGCCAGCAAAGAGGACCGGGGTGGGTGGCCTCTGGCTGAGCTCAAGCACTTGTGCCAGCTGAGGATACTCCATGTGCATAAGCTCCAGAGGGCTCCCGGTCGGTCTGAGGCGGCTGAAGTGGCACTTGCCAGCAAGATGAGCCTCAGGGAGCTCGCGCTGTCATCCAGCGACGACACTGTCAGTCTGCCGCACACACCAACGGCGGTCAGGAAGATTGAGGATGTGCTGGAAGAGCTCAACCCTCCACCGTGCCTCGAGTCGCTAAAGATTGCTGGCTATTTTGGAGCCAAGTTCCCCAGCTGGCTCTCAGACATTTCCCTCCCAAATCTTCGCCGCCTCGACATCATCGGGTGCAACTTGTGCCAGTCCCTCCCTCCACTAGGCCTGATGCCAGAGCTGAGATCGTTGAGCATTGTCGATTCTTCAGCTCTCACGTCAATCGATGCAGAGTTCATGGGCAAATGCCACCACCCTGAGGTACCTTTTCCAAAGCTCGAGAACCTGCGCTTGCAAGGATTACCTAAGCTTGAAACATGGATGGATATCGAGGCAGGAACGTTGCCCTCTTTGCAGGCGATGCAACTCGAGAGCTGCCCTGAGCTGCGACGCCTGCCTGGCGGCCTCAGACACGTGACATCCTTGGTGGAGCTGCGCATAGTGGACATGGCGAGTCTCGAGGCTGTGGAGGACATTATTGCACTGAGAGAATTGAGCGTTTGGAACGCACCTGATCTGAAGAAGTTATCAGACATGCCTTCCCTTGAAGACCTTAGCATATCCCACTGCCCAGTGTTGCAGACTCTGGAGAACGTCGACAGCCTGCGAGCAGTGCACATATTTGATCATCAGTTGCAGGAGATCCCAAGATGGATCGAGGCACGTGCGGCAAAGCTGCGCTCGCTGGATGTCACAAGCACGATCAAACTGCTCAAGAGGTGCCTGGTGGATGGCCCAGACTGGCCCCTGATCAAGGACATTGTACAGGTACACGGGTCGACGACTGGTTCCGGTGATTACATATACTATTCCAAGAGCCCTTACATCTTCGATAGCAATGTGAATGCTCAAGGAAACGTTGAAACTGCTGCTTCTGATAGTGCTGACGAGGCGTCGGCAGAAAACAGAAATGCCAATCAAGATGTTGGGGTTACAGCTTCAGGTACTGGTTATATGCACATCAGTGGCTTCTTTGACTCAAAAGCAGTGAAAAAAGGAGCTCCCATGGCTGAAGGAAATGTGACCCATAGGAACACAGAAAGGAGAAATAGCCAACGTCGCATGCATAAGCTGGCAGAAGTTATTCCTGAGGAGGGTGAAGCTGAGGAAGATGCAGATTCAGTTGTGCTCTTTCCTGATCATCGAGCTAAATCACATTCACGAGTGGAGAAACAGCGTCCTGTTGTTAAAGATGATCGTAGTGGCAATAACGATACAGGCTTGCTGTCAAAAGTTACCCCTCAAGAAACTGGTCCTGATGCAACTAGGCGAAGAAGGTCAAAGATGGGAGAGGATGTTCATACTGATGCTGGCGCTGCTGGGGATTCTTCTGTTAGCAAATCTGCTGCTGCAGTTGGTCATAACTTGGTCCGTGAAGGATCTCGAGTAATCAACTGTACTGAAACTGATCAAAATTCAAACATCAGTGTACGTCAAAGCGAGGAATGCACATTGAATAAAGGAGAGGACTTTGCTAACATCAGTAAACAGACCAGGAGGGTTCATGACACTGCAAGTAAGGTGCCAACACAAGTAGTTGGCAGTGACTCTAAAGTATTTGGTAATGATAAAACTGAAAATAGTTCACCTGCTATCATGGCTCGCTCCAGGCAAGTAACATTCAACATAAGAGAAGACGATCATGCTGACGCCGATGTACATTCACCGAACACAATTAATCAGAAGAATGTCGGCAAGGTAAAAGTGACAACAACTTCTGCAAGTGCAAGCACAAATGCGACAACAATGCCAGAAATTCCAGCAGACAGAGAAGTGGCACCAAAATCTGTTGGCACTATTGATAGCAGTTTAATCCTTGAAGTTCATCACACAGTAAGTATTACTAAAGATTCTACTTGTACTGGTGTTGATAACACTGGTGGTCATATGGAGGACAGGAGCATCAGTTTGCCAGCCAATCCAAATCATGAAGAATCTAAAGCATGCAGCGCTACTGAAACCACGTGCGATTCAGAGCCTTGCATGTTGCCTGCAAGTTTAGCCTGGCGCAAGCAACGGGGACTGAAGAAGCAAGAAGCCAGTTTCGCAGGTGCAGGCGGTGGCATAGGCGCATCCATCAAGAAAATTCCTCGCATGACAAACAAAACCTCGGAGAAAGTTACCTACAAAAGCAAGGCTGGGCCAATGGAACATCCATCTACTGGAGCATCCAAGAACACCGATCCACATTCGAACCCCGCGTGCACACCGTATTGTGCCATTGGTACAACTGAAGCAACCATGGCATACAGACACCACACCAGCAGCTACGCTGACAACGACAATGCTCATTTCTCCATCGACATCAAGGCCGACGACTCGCATCAGGCACCAAAGGTGTACACCGCCATTTGGGCCGACACCGACACGGACACCCTGCGAGCTCGGTTCCTCAGCTCGATGCAGCACCACCACAGGATGGCCTCCCGCCGTCGTCATCGCCACCGTAGGGCGAAGCACAGCTCTGGGAACACGTGGAGCATCAGCCCGGTTTTGGTGATCGTCCTCCTTGTCGTCTCTGTGGCGCAGCTTCTGTTCATCATCTGGATGTACCGCAGGCTCCTGAACCAAAAGTAGGCGGCCAACATGTTAACTCCAGTTCTGCACTTGTAACATTCCTGCCAAGAAATGCTAATACTTTGCTCCTTTCTGGTGTCTCACTTGTTGTTATCTTTTGCTTTCTGCTTGTTTGTGTTGAACTCCGTTGGGGCTGCATCACGCTAATTCGCTTAATTGATTGGAAGCAAGCAACGCTGCTGCGATTGTCCAGGATAAAGTATAAACACATTCCTGCCAAGAAATGCTAATAGTACTATCTTGTGCTCTTGCGGTTTTGCATCAGATTGATCTCTTAAGATTTGGAATGTAGGAGTATGATTAATCGTAGCCTCATTATGTCGTATTAGTCTTAACCTTTTTTTAGTGGATATTAGTCTTAACTCGTAAGAGCAGGCCTTTGGCAAGAAGGCGGTAGCGGGCTGCGCCTAGTGATTTTATCCCCAAAAATTCTGGCGGGAGCGCTTGCATTTTTAAGAACTTTGGCGCCAACAAATTTGGGCGGACTCTAGTCTCGTCTAGTCCAGTACAGCACTCGTACTCTATCTACGAGAGAAAGGAGAAAGGAGAGAGACAGAGGACCAAAATCTTGGGGAGGCGGAATGAGGAAGCAGAATAAGAAGACGTACCCGAGCAGGATCCGATCGTCCGGCGGCCAGACCACCCTGCAATCGTTCCTCGTCAAGCCCAGGTGGAGGGGAATCTTTTCCTCTTCCGAAATTTGCTCCATCTTGGATCTCTGCTTCTCTAACCCTTGCCTTCGTTTCTTGGATCCTCCAGAGTCGCCGATGGGGAACAAAATCCCTACCCGCCGGTAGCGGAGGACGGTGAGATTCCGAACTCCCCGCCGGCGCCGCCGAAGCGGGAGATCGTCAGGGTCACCAAGAAGACCATCAGGGTATCAATCGTTCTGCCCTTGTTCTTCCCCCTTACTTCACGCTTCTCCGTTCTTGATGGCGGCGGGACCTGGCAGGAGAAGGCGAGCGCGTTCTCGTCGGTGGGCTCCTCGGCGAAGCGCGGGGCTGGCGCGAGCGCTCTGGACGCGGCGGTGTTCAAGCGGTTCAACGGCTTGTCGCCCCCAGCGGCGAGAGCTGGCGGTGGCGCCGCCGCTGCGGAGGCGGGGGGCGACGCGGACGACGGCGATGGCGGCGTCCGGCTCGACGTCGAGGACATCGCGGCGGGGGGCCGCCGCTGGGAGTCGCGGAAGCGGAAGAGCCCCTTCGGTGCGTGCGCCCTCCATTTGCAGAGTTACTCTTCATGCTATCACGGCACTGATCTCACTCGCCTCTTCCCTAGGAGGCAACGAGGGGCGCACGAGCAGCAACGCCGGGCACGTGGTGGTGCTCGGGGACGACCCGAAGCCGAGGCCGCCGGCGACGAGGAGGGGGAGGGGAAGGGGAAGGCTCGCTGGCCGCGGCGAGGGCAGCCGTGGCCTGTACAACCACTGTAAGATGATCTCTCGCCGAATTCATTCTGTGTCGAGTAAACGGTGGGGAGCGATGAGCTGAGCTGATTGGTGGTGCTTTTGGCTGCCTGCCAGACGCGAGCGGCGGTGGGCTGTGGGAGGGCGAGCAGGAGGGCGTCGACGGCGAGGAGGTCGGGTGGACCGATGACATGTGGGAAGGCATGGGCTCCATCACGCTCGGCGGCATGGAGTGGCACTAGCCGCCGCAGAGCTTGCATTCGACTCGAATGTCAGTCAGACCCCAGTTTGCAAGATGTGATGTGTAATGTAAAATTCCATGAAAACAGTCTAGTTTATTCGAATTCCAGACGACGTTATCCTGCGTTAAAATGTTCCTGCAATTCATTATGGAAATAAGACGGAACGCAGAGTTGAAAACCGTGTGGCTTTGGAGAATGGCTCGTGAGAAAAATCATGTCAAAAATTTCCAAGTACATTCTCGATCATCAATCAGATGCCAAAAATAGTTTATGGTGCCTCATGGAAAACATAATCATAAAGTACATAAATTGTCGACTGTTACAATGCTTTCTTGCTATTGATTACTAGACCCCTATCCCTACGGGATTACGGGTGTATCAAAAAGCTTTACTGATGTTGAAGAGTTCCTCAGGGACGCAGTCAATATGCCCCGGCCTCCGGGTATGGCCCGTCTACAATTGGGTTGATACCTGCGCCTGTGCTTGGTTATCCTCTGCACCATGTTTTCTGCTGGGGCGTCAAACCAGTAAGTATAGTTTTGTTCTTTCCTGAAAATGATCAAGCTAGGTTTCAGCTGGTGCTCATAGCTCGTCTTTCGAGTCCTGGCTTGAGTCTTCATGATCAGGCTTTGGTGCATCAGACTCAGAGGATGGGGGAGTGGCCTCTGCAATCTCCTCCACATTCTCCCCCAAGATGCGCGCGGTGAAGTGCCTAGCTTCAGCGTCGAAATCAACCCACTCTGGAACTATTCTCTTAGCACCCTGGAGAGTGCGAGGAAAATATTATGAATAGCCAAACCTTTAGTGCTACACTAAAGCAATAGGGAACAGATCATGGCAAATCACAATTTTACCTGAAGCTTTGGTTCCTTTGTCATTGGATTGTTGCAAAGATCAATGGTCTTTGCTCTTGCCTTTGTGGCATTTCCACACCAGGATTCACACCATAGCCATTCTTGTGGGAGTGAGAATATGGGCACAGTATGTTGAGCATAATTTGGGAGATCCTGGATAAAAGTGCTACAAGTAAGCATTGCACTCATCTTCACTTATATGACTATTTTGTAGTCTGGAGCTTGGTTCTACATATAGCATTCTACTGTTGGAAACAGAAACCAGCTCATCCCGATGCAAGTTGAAAATGGTAACCACTAGAAAAATATTGCACCTATATTATTATTATTATTCGAGCTTTCATGAATACAAAGAACTGATATGGCTACGGAACTTGCCTCTTGCAATGCAGCTTTTTAACTTTCAAATTAAATATTTGAATTATCAATATAAATTGATCTGAAGGACTGGAGTATCACCAAAGAACTAGCTATGGACAGGGGTGCGTGGAAGCTTGCTATCCATGTGCCAGAACCATGAGTTAGTCGCGAGATCTGATGGGTTTCGCCTCTAGCCTACCCCAACTTGTTTGGGACTAAAGGCTTCGTTGTTGTTGTTGTTGTTGAATTATCAATATAAATTCAATTAAAAACGATAATTGCACATATACATATTGCGCGAAATCATGTTTGAATCAAATAATGAAGTTATATCTTTCAAGATTGGGCCTTTCCAAGAAATCCAGTTCATCAGCAACATGAACTCTGGTCTGTAGACTGTAGCAGTGAAGCCACTAATCATGCAGCACTGGCCTGTGAGGCTGTGACCCACTCCATCAAATGTTACGCGTAAAGGGGAACAAATAGATGTACCTGATCAAGGTTTGATAGACTATTGGGGTCCTTGCTGAGTGTTTCATAAACAACTCGTAGATTGTCCCCAGCAGCAGTTTGTCGAAATTTCGCCAAATCAACAACATAAAGGGCACTGAAACAACGATCATGTTACAAAATAACAGCAATAATCTATTTAAGCATACTTGATGCAACAGATCAACAACCTGATATGGTATGGTCTTCCTCGCAAATGATCTTTCCAGAAACCCTTTAAACACACGGGAAAAAGAACAGGAGTCAGCAGACAACTTGAGAACATCTTTAACCTGCCATGAATAATCGGGTCTACAGCAGTAGTATGGTTTGTGCTAAGTTGGTAACTAACTTGTTTCCAAAATCGGTAGCCATCCATCTCCTTGTTGTTATCACAGAATGGTGTATACGCAAGGGGACGGCCCTTCAGATCCATGTCATACAGTTCTCCCATGTCTGTTCTCACAATTTGATCAGCATCAACAAAAATAACCTATTTACAAAGCATCAGAAAAAGAATACCATTAGAACTCAATCAGGCTATAACTGCTTCTACCTACTGAAGAACATGGTTACATGAAGCAGGATCATAAGGTAATTGTAATATAGACAAAAGTACCTTCCTCAGCGAAAGTGGAAATATAACATCCAGAAACAAGATTTTATATGCCCATATAATTCGTTGCTTCTCTTTCTGTTTGTGCAACCATGTTGGCCATTTATACGTGATAAGCTCATACTCGAATCCATATTCCAGAGCCATGTGGGGTATGACATCCTGGCAGGATTACTGGTTAGATAACAGCAGAGACACCTTCCATCTGCTCATTAATTAATCGACTCAAAAGCAGCTCATTTACCTTAAATTGTGGAGATAGATAATTCTTTATGAACCAAAATTTCACTGGCCTTTGTGTTTTCTTTAAAACACTCAAGATCATAATTTTTAGGAAACGCTCGTACCTGCAACATGAAAATTTGCAGCTAAATCACATGTTCTCAAGTCATACCTTTCGGTATGATATTCTTCCAAGAGTAAAATGGTGTATGATGTGTAACTAGGATTTGCTGCAGCAACATTAGACTAGAGTGCAAGAATAGCTATTTGTGCAGTATACAGAATACTGCAAAAAACATGTGTTATTCTAATAACGACAGCAAGTAGTTCAAGGAAAAGAAAGGCAACAGTGCTAGCAGCTAACACGAAACATGGCTCTCAAGGTTAATCGCATAAGTGAGAAGTGTCAGCACGATAAACTATAACCAACAATGAACAGCATAGGCATCCACAGAGAATGCAATTCATATTTTCACGAAATGGACACTTACAGATGACCAGAAGCAACAGAAAAAATGTTAATTGTCTCCCCTTGTCTTGCATCCTTAAGGTCCTGAATAGAAGTGCAAAGCAAAACCGTTGGATTTTCTCTAAGCAACTAATGTGGAGTATGTAACCAGTAACATAAGATACAAACATGCATGAACTACCCTGTAACTTTTACATGTAGAACCATTATTCTACTCAAATTACTACATATGCGTATTACAGAAAATATCTTCATCGGCATTAGCAAGAGCAAAGGTGTAACTAGGAACAGTTCCATGATACCTTTCATCAAACAGATATATTCAGACTTCCTAACAAAGTTCAGTTTTCCCAAGTGTTTTAGGTTTTTGTATGCGCAGTGTAATTCCCTTTCAGTAAAATTAAATGTGTAACATAATCTATGTTTTCAGAAACTATCTCATTCTTTCAGTCATGTTTTTCCCCAAGGAATCACTGTACAGTTTATAGGCTGGTCTAGAATCCGTAGCAAAGTACTTCCATACATAACACTAGAGTAGATCTCTACACAATATTCCTGGAAGTTTTGGGTCCACCCCAGCAAGAAAATCATGAAAAATTGGACAATCAAATTTTCCTAGACCAAAGCTTGTTTCTGTAGCCTGATCGGAATAACATGCAGTGGAATTAAATAACTCACAGAAGAAATACTAACAGTGTTTTTCTCAGCTTTCTTTTTTAACGAGGCATCCCCACTAATGAAACTAGAAGCCCATTTCAAAAGGTTGGTATTCCACCCTTTATTATCCTGCATTAAAAAGCATTTAGGAAAAAAGAATGTCTAGAATTGATATGTTTTACAACTAAATTAATAAAAACAGACCGTCTTTTCCTGGACATGGTTGTCATCATCAGCATTTAGCAAGTCCTCATGCTCCTTGCCCTTTTTCTTTTGCACTTCAATATGTAAAAGTTTGCCCCTCAGGCTATCTATGGCAATGAGTTTCGAAGGTAACTCATACAAATCAGCACTCCGCCCAGGAGCGAGTTGTAGGTACCACACCCCCGGGGAGACTTTCATCTGCCAATATCCCAAGTTGGACATGACAAGTGTGTCTACCAGGTGTGGTCTTTGTTTGGTGCCAAGGATAAACTGCAGACCACGAGGAGGTTCTCGATCCTTTTCCATGCAATGACCTGAAAAACAAATTCTGTTCGCTAAATAATCCACCACAATCAAAGAGATGATTATTAAATGATTATACCTGTAAGAAGAAGTGCTTCAAGTTCATATACTGCTTGCAATGTCCTAACATCACCGAGATTCTCCAACAGAATGTTATCCAGATCATGGCTGAAACACAGAAAACGACCACAATAATGTGATTAGACTCTACTGTAGAATATAAATTCTGATATTTTTCTTAATACTTGGTGGCTGGCTTACATGGCAACGACAGGCTCAACAAGCCAGGGCTCAGGAACATCGATGTTCATTGTAAGTGTTTTAGATAGCGGCATGTTTGAGAAGAAAGCTTTAGGTCCATGTACAGAAAAATCTGTACTGCTAAAATCATCCTGCATATCAAATGGTCAAGCATCATTGTAGGTAGTGGGGACGTTCTGGCTAGTAAATATGTGTACTCTTACCATCGACGGAAGAACAAATCTATAGTAGTTCTTTAAAGGAAGATCCGCAAGAGAACTCTGAAAATAATCAGAAAATGTTAGCATGAAATTTGTAGGATTGCAGCTAGCACAAGCTCAAGAATAGAAGCATTTCCATCCATGATCCACCTAGACATACTAATAAGGCTTCAAACAATACATCACACCATAGTTTCTCTACTCATAGACTTCAATTTCAAATAGAGATGGTAAATCATACTCCCTCTGTCCGGAATTACTCGTCGGAGAAATAAATAAAAATGGATGTATGTAAAACTAAAATACGTCTACATACATCCATTCCTTCGACAAGTATTTCTGGACGGAGGGAGTACTTTCTTACGATCAATAGGACAAACAAAAAACATGAAAAAAATGCTCATGGAGATGAACTGAGCATGATTTAATCAAATCAAGACACACAAAGAACTGAATAATTAACAGGATAAAAACAATTGTTTTACAGGGCTGTGGTCACTACAGATGCATACCAGACTAATTTTTGCTATAGTTGAGGCATGTCATTGCAATAACATGAAATTGTGTAAAAATATGATTGCGTACAATGATGAATGGATCATGCCAGCAAATCTCTAGCTCGTGAAGTTGGTTAAAATGTTCCAATTGTTGAACTGAATCAATTGATTGCAAGTATGACCACAACCAGATAGCTCAAGAACAGAGATAGGCCTCTGGACTATTAAGGTGCATCATCTAACCTTGGCAACAACTGAGTCATTTAAATGACTATAATTAGTTAAAAGACTTAATGTGTTCAGTAGCCTCAACAGGTAGAAAAAGATCAGATGCCCTGTTAGATTAGTTGGTTCATTTCTCATACTGATATTTCAGAACTTCAAAACAATAAAATTACCCAGCAGCAGTGGGTACAGATATCAATTAATTTTAGATGCAGAACATATGCTAACTGATAACAACGATAAAATATACATACAATTGGATTAAGGACAATTCTCATGCTCGGCTGAATCTGTCGAGAGAGAATGCGTAGAAGTGGAGAAAGTTTTTGCCCAGCAGGACTTAGAGGATCAATGACAGCATCAATGTGAACACTTGAATTCATACTATTCAGCTTAATTGCACTGCATGATAGAGAACAAAATGAGATCAAACTGTCTGAAGTTATCATAAATCCAAGAATAGTCCAAGTTTTAAGTAGGTTCAAGTGAAAACTCAGTGCTTGCAATTTACAGTTAGCTAAACAGGGACGCGACATGCATTTGAGCCGTGTGTGTGACTACTTTGTGTTTATCTTCATAGCTTTCAAGTTGAAAGCTCCTTGCATATATCTATAAATCATAAATGCGATGGGTGACTTAAGAATTAAGACCCAACATTTTGTGTTTGTCTTCACTGCTTTCAAGTTGAAAATTCCTTGCATATATAGATAAATCATAAATGTGATGGGTGACTTAAGAATTAAAACCCAAGCTCAAAACAGTTGAATAAAGTTTGAACATACTCCTAGCATTTCAAATCATAGCATCAGCATATATTATTATTAAAACAACAAAGTTACAAAACCCAGCATGACAGCATAATATCTGGCCATGATATTGACAAATGAATGGGATGGATCAGTTAAAATATGAACCAGGATAGATGAAACTTGTGTTCGCACACATTATTTCTTCTGGCATGCACATTAAACTGCAGGCAGCAAGAAATACTTACACCCAGTTATTTCAAACGAGATGTTTAAGACTTTAAAGCAGGATTATTACTCCAAGCTAAAATGATCCATGACGAGGTAAATTTCTCACTGACGATTCCAGAGTTAGTCAGAAACTATCTGTAGCCAAGTTATAAGTTCCTTCCTAAAGTGTAGTTTTAGTCAATAGAAGGTCAGTTGTAGTGCAGAACAATGGCCAGAATGTGTAATGTGCCTGGTACCTCATAGCAACATATATTCCAGCAGAATGTTTATACATGTAAAAGAAGAGGTAGTTTACCTGTATTCCGCATTTAAAATTTCAAAATGGGCTCTTTCAGATGGCCTTTCACGTATAGACATTGATGATGAGACCAACATGGTAATATCGCTGTAGAATTTGCTGCAAATAGGATGCATCAGTTAGGATTTTTTAAATAAAAATGGAAGGTTTTAGCATTATATCTTTATTATAAGCCTTTTGGATATAACTATTCCTTCAGGCACATATCAGAGCCGAGGCAATGTGTATCTTCGACGACGTGCAGCCCAACATTGCAAGCTTGCTCGACACAATCAGGCCGAAGTTCGATTGTGGGCGAAAACAGGGGCGGTGGGTCTAGCAGTGTTGCTCCTAGTGGCGCCCAGCACTAGTGCAGCATTGTGATTATGGATTCTGCCCTTCCTTGGGCTTGTACATAACTTTTCTTCTATCAATACATTGAGATGCAAAGCTTTTTGGGTTTTGTCGGAAAAATATTACTACTTCAGACGCATAACCTGTTAACTTTTAAATATATATATCCGTATTTAGCTGTCACCTAAAAAATGTGCTTATCCAGAGCTTGTCGTCTAATATATTAAAAGGGATGAACAGATAAAGGCACTACTGCTAGTGCAAATATGTACCTCACACTAATCATTCAATTGTAAATAATTAAACCCCTATAGGAAAGCCAATGAAACCATTGCACGCTTACATCTTACCTTGTCAGGTAATCAGGGTCAACTCCTCCCCATTCAACCTCCTCAATTATTTCATGTATGTATTTTGTTCGCAACTCATACTCCATAGACTCAAGGAGACCTAAATCGTCGTTTAAAAACGAGTCACCATCATCCACAACAAAAATCTGCAAGGTGGAATAACAGTCATAAACTACAGAAGCAGCTTACAAATCAGGTGGAAATAACCTTGAGGACACAAACATTCTTATCATCTAGTATGCTTAAGTAGTTGATCCCCACTACTTCTATTTATCTCAACATGCACACATGCCACCTCATCAACTCCACTACTTTTGTTCTCTCAACATGGAAAATGCTACTTATACTATTTTCTCAACATGCACACATCTCACTTCACCAATCCCACTACTTCTTATTTCTTTCAACATGCACGAGAAATATTGCTTATATTTTATATAAAAAATACAATTATATAATACTCCAATACAATAAATTATACTGTATATATTCTCGATCATTATTCTCATATTCAAATTTCAGACAACAAAATAATACAGCATTGACAAAATCAAATTCATATTACAAGGCCGATGAAAAAAATATACTTTCATAATGTATAATTGTTATGGATTTGTTCCTGTTTTCCTTATTTGATGCATGCTCAGTCGAGCTCGCACTTACTGCTACGCATCAAAATACGTTTTCTGTCTCTTTATTTAATATATATATGGTCAGTCAGGCTCCCCCCTACTAAAAATATAACAAATTTTATTTGAAGCACCATCAAAGAAATTGATGGGTGAAAGAGTCAAGTTGGAGACCGTGCTGATGACTTGTACTGAGACAAAGAGGGAGTATTTATGCATTGCCAGACACCAAAAGGACAAAGACCATGGAACTAGTTTGGATATGAACAGAAACAAAATGAGGGAAACATAGTCTTACTCGTCCATTGGTGATCACAGCATTGCTACCG
The DNA here is from genome assembly GCF_056163025.1 of Triticum urartu. Classification (NCBI taxonomy): domain Eukaryota; kingdom Viridiplantae; phylum Streptophyta; class Magnoliopsida; order Poales; family Poaceae; genus Triticum; species Triticum urartu. The sequence goes on along the minus strand of NC_141873.1, from coordinate 272,069,633 downwards.
AATTCAAGCCCCAGTTGCCCAAATAAAAAGTCTGACAACTGCACAACCGAATAAATATGCGTGAGAAGTTCTGAACAATATTGTTAGGAAACTGGCAGAAAAGTATTGACTTGAAAACTGAACATAGGAAAAGATTGTGAATCATTTTTGTGGTTCTTACCGAAAAATTGCCTGTTTACAGTAGGTTACCTTGTACTGTTTTGTCTGTTATTATTTTTTAGAGCATGCAGGAGCGCTGCATGTGTGTGTGTGTGTGTGTGTGTGTGTGTTAAGGTATAAAGAAATGGGAAAAAAATAAACAGTGGCTTTCATATGAAAGGCTAAACTCGTCTTGAACAATGAGTGAGACAGTGGCCAACTGGCACAAAGCAAGTAGTGATGACCTAGTATGCTTGTCATGAGTCCTGAGAGGATGCTACATCTAGATACATCCATTTCTACGACAAGTAATTCCAGGCGGAGGGAGTACTAAAATATAGTCTGGTTTCTGCTCAAATTTGGGCTCGTTTCTTACAGAAATTGAGTTAATACTGGGTCTAACATCAATTTCAATTCAAGCTTAACTTAAACACCTACAACCAACAAGTACATATGCATTGCAGTTTCTAGGGGCTCTTAAGCTAAAAGCCAAGCACAATGTTACTATGTTAGCCAAGCTAATATTAAGTTATGATGGCTAAAACTTCTGGAAATTCTACAGCTGATATGCTCGTTCAAGCCAAACTCTAGCTAGCTCCAATTTCCATAATGGTGAGCTTGACATGATCAATCAATCTCATAGACAAATTAAACTGAGACATGAAATGAGCAGAATAAAAATCAAGTCTTGATAGGGTTTGCTTGAACCCAGCTCAGTCCCTTAATGTATGTTAAGTTTCAAAGACACTTAAAGGTTAAAACTACAAAGTACACATACTAACAGTGCAAAGAGAGAATTTCACAAAGAGGTCAAGAAAGCTCAGTCCTCAGATGCAGACCTTATCAATCCCTTCGAGAATTGTATCAGCAGAAAAACTTGTAAGCCATGCTTTATAATCATCAACAGGCAAGGCAGTCTCAGCAGCTAAGCTATACACCTTGTCCTTAATAGAACTAAGCGTATCACCAGCAGCAGAAGAAGCAACCATATGTTGACCTTCATAATATTTGCAGAGCCCATATAGGAAGTCCAGTACCTTTTCCTTGCCACTAGAACAAGATGACTCACAAGATCAGAGACAAGCTTGATGTATTCAATGATGAGAGGAAAGAAAAAGTGATAGACTAAACCATTCTGAATCTCTACTGGAAAATGGACAAAAAAAGGAAAGAAAAAGAGGAACAAACCTGAAAGAAGAAATGGTTCTATCAATGATATCCTTCATAAGTAAAATAGTGGAAATACTATCACTGCGGGCATAAAGTAGTAGACCAATACGAGCTCTATTAGACCCGTCCATCTGCATCGTGTTGAATAAAGGGACATAATCAGAAGAAAACAATATAAATAGCATGTTAGATAGGCAATTGCTTCATCTACCAGATAACGTATGGCTTCGTGAAGCAACTTGGTCCCGGTCACCGAAGAAAGATCAATAGCAAGTAGATGAGTTACGGGCTTCACATCATCTCCGCCTGCAAATAGATTTAACAACTACATTTCAACACCAGCGAACTTTGACGATAGATGACAAGGTACAGGCACAGAATAGTAGGAAGCATACTTCCATGGGAATGTAAGTAGCTGATATCATGAAGTACAGAATCTTCCTGGTGATACGATGCAAACAGCGAGACAAATCTCTTCTTCTCTGTGCTCTTGCCAGTAATCTGAGGGTAAATATTATATGGTTAAGTAAATCAAGAGCCAATGCCGCCACAGTTTTTTAGAAATATTGGTACTTACCGATGGGTTGTACCGCTTGTAACTACTTTCCGACAAAAATTTCTCCAAAACATCTGTATGGGACTGGATATGCCCATAATAGACCTGTTCTTGTATCCTAGGAAGCTCATCGTTCATAGCATTCATGGTCGCGTCCTTTAGAATATAAGAGTAGTAGAAAGGCACGACATTAGCTACTACTATTGCTTCAGCATTTTTGTGTAATTTCCTTAGTACCAGCGAATTTACTGCTGTTAAAGAAACATTCTAATGTAGAAAAGATGAATTTACCGTCTTAAATTTATATATTATGGAGGCTTGATGCTTCTCCAATTTTGACAATTTTTAAGTTAGATAGCCAATTATTACCTCATTAGGATCATGAACGAGTCCATTCATCAATAAACAACACTGGAGCTTATACAAGCCCAGTTTGTGAACAAAACGAGAATTTTCTTCAGCATCTTGCTTGTACAAGTTCTCCTTTTGCAACTTTAGCAGCACATCCTGAGGGTGAGATTTTGCACCTGACCTGCGCATTACAAAATACAAGTAACATAAGTAAATACACTGATTTTGTTTGGGCATTTAGAACCAACAATATATAAAATTTAGTGAACATGCTTACAATAATGAGTCAACAAATGCTTCCTCCACATGATGAACTTCTACGGGCTCTTCACTATAGTCATCACCACCATTCCTCAATCTATGTATCTGAACAAGAAAATATCACTGCACTTCAGCTATATGAAATTCAGGATATCTACAGACAGAGTACCATTTGGCGGCCAGATTATTAACCAAAAAGGATACAAAGGCCATGATCATGGTAATGTTAACCATATAACGACAAGTTTCAAGTTGTAACACACTGCAATTACCTTGTTGAAGGGAACAATGAAAAACATTCAACATGACCCTAAAGTTATGCCATTATATTCTAATTTCTAAGAAGCTATGCCTGACATAAGTCCACCACCCATCGCAAAAAATTCTGAAGAAACAAATATATAGCTATGCAAAGGAATCATTGACAGGATATATGGAACAAATCTCAACTTTTAGTTTCAGCGATAAAATCAGGAAAGGAACCATGTCAGCAAAAAAAATCAACGCAATGCAGGAGCCTGGTCTACATTTTTTAGCTTTGCCATGTCAGCCTAATGAGATCGAGAATCTGCAATATTAATGCTGGTTTCAGTACTCGTAGGAAGATATGTGATGATGCAAATTTGGATCCTTGAGGGTACCCTCCGACCCTCCTTAGTTCAACTAAATAAATTAAATTTTCGGAATTCACATATTTTTGAAATTTTAGTTCATTTGGTTGAACTAAGTAGGGCCGAAGGGTACCCTAAAGGTTCCAAATTTGCATGCCTAAAGATATGGAATGAAACCACTACAAACAGTAGCGCGGCGTGCTCAAAACAAGCACTGATCTAGTAATACAACAAAAGATGTATTCCGTTGAGAAGGAGGCAGCAGGTGGCACGGACTGATGGAGGCAGCCAGTGGGGGTGAGAACAATAAAACCCTAGGAGCTGGAGCTAGCAAGGACGAAACTAGTGAGGGGGGGGGGGGGGGGGGAGCTCTGCAGGATGAGAGGACAATGGTGTTGGGGAGAGCACCAGCTGGGGATGAGCCTGGCCAGACAAAGCCAGCAGAGATTGGCGAGGCTAAAACAATGAAGGCGGCGGAGATCGATCTGATGGTAGTGGCCAAAAAAACAAGCGGCGCAAGTGTAATGATGATGGTGGTGGGAGGAGCATCCGTGGCTGCCATCAGGAAACCTTAGGGCGGGAGAAAGCCCTAGTTTCCCTCTTATACCTGTTGAAGGATAAGTACATTGCCCGCTTTTTCCCATCAGTTATTCAGCCTGAGCTTTTGGGTGAACTGGCTGGTACCCGCGTTTAGACCTGACATAGCCACACATGAGAGGGGGTGTTGAAGTATAAGCGCAGTGCCCACCTTTTACCATCAGCTTGAACTTTTGGGTGAACTGGTTGGTGCATGCAATTCTACATTTCTACAATACCATGTTATAACTTATGAATAGCATTTTCATCCATTATGTGGCTCTAGACCAAAATGTATAAATGACACAAGGCATGTATGCAAGAAACCCCTTATACAATGGTGATCACACAGCTAATATACACGCGTCTAACAGATAGCAGCGCTGCGAATAATAAAAATGCACATAACCCAGCAACGCAAAAGATTATCAGCAGACAGGCTAGAATCGTTAAGCTTATAACTGATTCAATTTGGTGAGCTAACTCACATCGCTTAGGAATTGGAATGCCAATTGTGTCGAGTATGTCTCCTTGATGTACAAGAAAAGCCTCATTATCTGTACAAAAGAAAATACATTAGTTGGGGGCGCGGTATGAATGGATAGGAGAGCAAGTTTTAGAGAATTATGTCACAGGAATAATGACGCTATGCAATTAAGTAGTCATAATCCAGTGTAAGTTTTAGAGAATTGTGTCACAGGAATATAACATAGATTAATAAGTTTTACACTGGCCCAATGTTCTTCCTTTCTAGTTACGTGCTAAGTCCAGCATGTGCCATGTGCTGCACATGTGAAAATAGCATGCACGGAAATGGGATAGATTAGTTAGTTGATTAGATGGTTAAAGGGATAGGTTATTAGTTGGTTACAAAGTTATGCTTGAGAGTTTTGAGTGAGATCAAGTTCAGTCCTAAGGGATAAATCAAGCATGCCTATAATGGCTATGGCAACTTACAAGATCAAGCAAAAAGAATTATCCATATCCCATCTAAATTTCATCATCCCAGTTTAGTTTATCTCCTCATTCTATGAGGGTGTGTAGCCATCCTCTGCAAGGTAGTTATCCCAAATATCAAGTTTACACTAGTATCACCCTACAAGTGTAAGAAAGGAACCTATGTGAAGCTGGAAGACCATATTAATGTTGCTTTAATATATAGTATTATGATACAAATCCTTGCTGTGAAAAAGCTGGACATCATGATGATAATATGCAATCGAGTGTAATTATGTGCTTCTATTATTTCATGTACCCAAAAAGCACTAGTAATGACAAGGGCTAGAAAAAGAGAGGTAGAAATTGTCCCAGACATAGGTAGCAATGATGTAAAACCAATTTGCTGTTGTATACATCCAAGCAAAGAGCTCCCAACAAATCACAGTAATGAAATACAGAAAACATGATTACCAAAGTGGAAGTGTCTTCATCGCTCTTGGATCCATCATTTTCTTCAATAACATTTATGAGTCTAGAAGAGTACATTATGATACCAAACCTTACAGGGACACTATCTTGGTGCAGAGACAGGATTGTGTCAATAGTCTGTAAAGTTTCAAGTGAAATGGAAATACCAAGCCAATAAATGAGCACAGCATAAAGAGTGTGTGAAAAACAAATGCGTACTAAGAGAAAAGGTAAGAAAGAGACTAGCCTCTGCACCACAGGCTGAAGCTGGATCGAACACATACACAGCATGGAACAAATTTTTACGGATGTAACGCATCTGACCAGGGTACACTGGCATCAATAGCTACAAAGAAAGAAGTAAAAAAAGAAGAGATAATCATTAAAGATTGCAAGTAGTTATGTGATACAATTTAACCAGGGTATGGGGAGGAACAGCCAAATAAATGGTGTATTGCATAAACTACTTACAGTTAGAACCCCAACAGAGATAGTCAATGAACTTTTCCATAGATGATAGAGAAAACTAAAAAACGTAACAGCATTGCAACAAACCAATAGCAACCATGCTAGAAAAAATTGACGATAAGTGAAACCATGGCGATACTGCTGTTTAAGATATCTTATGGACAAGATTTAAAGACATACATGCAATTCCCTTATGCCCCTAAAGCATGAAAATAATATATTTGAATTCAAGTTCCTCATTTGACTTGCCACAGAAGCAACGGTCAAATGACAATCTCCGTTCAATATGTTGATAAAAGATAAGTGAACAGACCTCATTGAGGTTGCTTCGCCACCTTTTATACAAGGCATCTTCCTCCAAGTTATTAAGGTAGTGAACATGTGAAGACCGGAAGTCAACGCGGAATGAATTAGATTCTGCTGGTGGCGCTGCTGACAGGATCTTGCGGGCAGCACTTTGAGGCAACTGGAAGGCATTTGACAACAATAGCAAAGTAAATAATAGAACAAGCAGGAGAGCTGCCTGTTATTTCATTAAGTTGAAGGAAATGTACAGAGGAGAGGGCATAAAGACCCTCGCCTCAAACACACACGCCACACCCACACACACTGAAATAAGCTAGTAAAGGATTGTTACACAGACACAAATATACATGACCAGCTCGCCCAGGAGAAGGACTAAGTGTCTGGGGTGAGCGACCTTAGGAGCAGCTCACGGAGTCCCCAGGCACCAGCCGAACAATCACATGTTCAGAATAGAGGGATATGGCACATCTATTTAATCATTAGCTAGATAATATAATTCTGTTGACTCATAACACGGTAATAATCTAAAAGGTTGAATGTATTAGCATTTGGTAAATATTGGTTATAAAAGGACAGCTGCTGAAATGAAAGTGTCATTCGGATATCGCCAAGAAATACTCCATACAACCTAACTGTGGAGCAGAAATGCTCTGATAGCCTTTTATTTAGTCAAAATCAAATGCCGGAAGCTACGGTAAGAAAATGTATATAGACAGCAATGCTAAAAAGTATTTGTGGTATAAAGGTTCTAGAATGAGCAACAAAGGTGGAAGTATATAACCCACATATTTCATTCTGCATTTCTACTCGGCATTTCATGTGAAGGCTTCACAACTCACAAGAAAACTATAAGCGCATCTCCAACAGGCTCCCCCATTCCGCCCCTATTTGTCCGGTCCGGACAAAAAATGCCATTCAACGGGCTCCACCATTTCAGCCCGGGCAGTACGATATCCCATGTCCAGTCCCAAATGTGTGTGTTGGGGGCGCAGGGGGGGGGGGGTCCGGACTGTCCGCCACGTCAGCCCAGTCCCCTCCCCCCTTTCTTTAACCCGGCCCCTCTCCCTCACTCCCACTCTCAACTCTCCACCGCCCACCCATACCCTAGCGGCCAACCACCACCCCGTGTACCCCTGCGATGGCCCGCCGGATAACCAAGGAGTTGCGGGAGCGCTGCCAGATGGCGTGGCTGCTCGGCACCTTCCGGTCCGATCAGCTGCCGCCTCGACGCGACGGCGGATCGGGCTCCCAACATGGTTGACCCTGTCCGCACCCCTAAGCCGCCGCCTGTCACCGGGACCCTTCTCGTCCGCGCGATCGTTGTCCTTATCCCGCAGCCATCCTCCTCCCAGGTGGCGCCCGCGTCCCTGGACGGGGCTGAATCAAGCTCCGGCGAGGAGGAGGACGACATCAACTGGTCAGACATCGAGAGGGAGGTCAGCGAGCAGCTCTCGGAGGCGCTACAGGCCTCGCTGCTCAACACGCCGCCCCCACAGGGCCGCGGCTCCTCTCATGCATTGTCGTCCCAGCCGCCGCGCCCCCCACCTCCTCAGAGTCAGCGCCTACCCTCCCTGCCGCCGTGAAATAGTCCTCGACGGCTCAAGCAGCTCGTAGCGCGGAGCGGTCACATCCTCGCAACACTCGATGTCCTTCGCGATGTGGCAGGTGGCGCCGCCGCACATCCTCGCCGACCCACAGCGTGCTATCGAGTGGGCGCTCGACCACTCGAAGATGACCAAGGAATATGACGCCCGTCGCCACCGGCGGCTCAACACCGAGGCGCCACGGGAGGGGATCCTCATCTCCGAGCGCGAGGCCGGCCGGCGGGCGGAGGAGAAAGCCAAGGCGCTCCGCCACGAGCGTGTCGCCGCAGCCCAGGACGGATGCCGCGGCGACTGGAGCAACGATGACGGCAGCGTTGGCGGCAACGGCAGAACCCAGATGGTGTTGGAGATCCAAGTTCAGTTCATTAGGTAGATTAGAGTAGCTTAGCTAAGTTTTATGTAAATTTGAACTAAGTTTGATGTAATATATCCGAACTATATCTGAATCTAGTTTGAAATCGTTTAAATGTCCGGATACCGGGTAAAAAAAATTGGTTTAGCGTTGGGTAACTGCACTCCTAGCGGTTGACGTGTCCGCAGACAATTAGGGGTTGTCTGCTGGGGGATAACGTTGGAGATGCCCTAATCAAGTTGGCCAAACTAGATTTCCTTTTTTCAACAACGAGATTCAACTAGCTTCTCCAATAATATACAGATAGGTGCTGATGCGCTGTCCATTACTAATACTAACAAACAAAAAGAACTAGCCAGGTAACACATCTAATAGTACACTTAAATAAAATTCACCTTTAATCGGATGAACTGATCAGCTAAAGACAATTCCTCACGGACCATGTCCATTAACCTGCCAGATAAATCATAGTTAAATATCTATTTTGCTAGTTATTATATATAATATATTTATGTCAAACTGTAAAATCAATGAGCATTTTAACACAAACTTTTGAAGTTAGTGATGTAATGTCAAGTAGAGCCCAAAACCAGAGCAAAGAAAGAAAAAGGGCCAGAGTCAGGAAATACAAAGAGCTGATGGAGAAGGAAGTAGACCAGTAGAGAAATGAAATGAATCCCAAATTGATCTGCTTCAATAATAATAACTATTATACGGTTATGCCAACCCCACCGCAAAACCTAGCAAACCCCTATATGCTACATAAGTGAACCGGAATTGCAACTAGCAAATCACATGTCCATCATTGTCTTCATATGCTCCCAAAATCATAGGAATAAAAGCCATATTTGTTATAATCTTCTTGACTAAAATTCTCTAATCAGTTGGTTGCGCGCTTGCTCTTTCTTTCTTGTTTGGTTATAGCTGAGTGTTGTTGCAGTTGGAGAGGGGCTTATCAGACACAGGATAAATGGTGTATGCCACGCTTTGGGAGAAAACACGACATTTTTCTCTCTGAGTAAATTGAAAAGAGCCAACACACTATTATTTGTACAATCTTCTTTCATTATGATTTCGAAACTGTCACTTGTGATAATGCATGCTCTGTTGCCAGGTTTCTAATGACAAGTAGAAGCAAAAAATTAGTTGTCAGTTGTTGCCAGGATACACTGATTAAAATCCACATTGGGCATAACACAAAGGCAAATTAAGTTGAAGTTAGCTCATCAAGGTGAGGAAACAAAGTAAATAATCAGAAACACCATTATCCAGGAAGTATGGTAGAACATACAGGTAGAGATCAAGATCCTCGATATTAATCAAAGCACCGTTCAAAGCCATTAATGACTTGCCAGGTGGCACCATTCGCTGGTTTGCTATGATTTCATCTTTGATTGAATCGTCAACCTGTACGATATTAAAAAGTTGTTAATAATCTGAACCTGGAACAGTGGAAGTAGTTCATATGAACTTCCTTACAAACAACACCTTTACAACTCACTTTTTTTCAAATGTCATTACTTGTGTGCATAGCTGAAGGTTAAAAGGGAGCTCCAGATATGGCACTTACCTTCATTCGTGATAGTGAAGAAACTACACTTGGGAAATTTTGATTGATTTCCTGCATTGACTGTAAAGGATCTGATGCATGAAGAATCCTCTGTGCTGTTTGATGACCCAAATCTGTAGTGTGGAGAAGAACATATATAAAAGAGGTGCTTCTATGTCATCACATGATGCACAGTTATAACTTGTAGGACAGATAGAATCAAGACAATGGCCAACAATACCTTTGAGTTCCCAAACTTCAAGTGTGTCTGATACTGTTGATGACAATAGATAATCCCTGAAGGACATTATCTCAGCATTTAGCTCTGGCTTGCGTTCCTAGAGAACAATAGACGAGGATAAAAAAAGATGAATACTTTCTCCATATGCAATAAATAGTCACCATAGTTATTGTTATGACTAAACTAAACGAACCAAAATCTTGGAAAATATGAACCCTCTGACTTCTTGACTGAGGTCCTCAGTTTTAGGATCTTCCAGTGCAACACCTGGAAAAACATAGTAAGGATCATTAAGATATGAAATTTGTGACTGAGTGTGTGTTATACGGAAGAACAAAATAAGGATCATTAAGATTTGAAATATGCATACATATATATATGAAACGTTTTTCCTACAACCAGGTGTGGCTACTCTCACGTGCCAACTCTAACAATGTAGAGAGTATATAGCGCACTGTAGAGTGCGCGCCCACGATACGACTCTAAAAATGTAGAGACTAGAGAGTATATAGCACACTGTGGAGTGCGGGCCACAATACAAAGTATGTAAGGCCATGTAGGTAGTATATAGTTACTATTTTTTAGGTGGTATGCATTCTTTTGGACATACTCCTTTTTATGTTCAAACATATACGGAAAATGCATCTTACAAATGAGTGTGGTTAGGTGATTTTACATACTACCGCTACAAACTCTCTAAGTTGTGACATTCGGCATGTCAATATAACTACACCTGGTTGTAGGAAAAAGGTTTCAATGGAGTGTAGTTACTCCCTAAGGTTTGGCATGTGGGAGTACCTACACTCGGTTGTAGGACAGAGGTTTCAACCCGGTGTAGTTACTCCTACATGCTGAATCTCACACCTTACAAGAAGAGAGAACATATATAGCTGCCAGCTACGATGCCCAGCTCAGCCACCCACCCGTACGCACACAGCATCAAGCAGCCAAAAGACAAAAAGGGTTGAACTCGTCTTCCCAACTGATTTATTTCAGACAAAGAGGTGTGTGTAAGTTATTTTTACTTGGTCATTTTCAAGGGGATGCAGCAGATTTACTAAATCACATATTGGAATTCTTGCTTATTAAGAGCTGAGTGGAGATGAGTGCATGCTCGGTGCAAATAAAACACCTAGCACAAGCAGAGTTACCCTTCTTTATAGCAGTGTCATCCATGGCTTTGTATTCCATGTTTTTTAGGGCGAGTTCCACCCCATAACCACTCAAAGTGACTGCATCTGCAGCACCAATGGAACCACAAAAGCTAGATGTAGCCTGACATCCAGATGGCAGAACAGGGCGCAGTGCATATCTGACTTTTCCCTGAATACAACATATACTATATATTAGACATTTGCAGCTTACAGCCAATGCAGCAAAATTAGAGAAGCAAAAGAAGACATAAAGTGTGATATGATGGCAAAGAAAACTAGATTAATAAAAACAGAATCAATTTCACCATTAGAATAAGACACATTTGACTATCTACAGACATGTTCAAAGTTAAAACCATTACATATGCGGTTGCTGTCCAGGAAGAGGTTAATACATATACAAATTATTCAGGATCCAAATAGTAGGATAACCAAGTACTATCATGCAGAGGTTTGACATGATTCATTGAAACAATATATGTTCAGTTGCTCACAAATATTACCAGTGATATGACTACATTCATCTAAGTTCTATTACCATGTGGAAGATGAACTTCCAGTTATTAGGACTATCAACTAGAAACAGCAAGAAGCAATAGGCTATCAGTGATTACGAGGCTGTTTGGTTTGTTCACCCCCAAGTTGCCATGACAAAATATTGGCAAGCCATGTATTTTGGTAATTAGATGTACTTGGCAAAGTTGCATAGGCTACTGGTTTGGAAAGAAATAGACTACCAACATTTCCATGCATCAACATGCATGTTACAACATAGAATCATGAACGAGCCAAAGATACTCTGGGACTTAAAACAACCACAGTTATTCTCTACTCTCTATTATCTATGTTAGTTATGTGTGAATAGCAAGGAAATCAACGAGGTACATGCAACTAAAAGAATGGCAGCTACATCTGAAGCTACAGAGCAAATTCAAGAGAAGGTGGGAAGGAATTTAAGGTCCGACATGGAAGCAAAACAGGCTGGTGGAAGATAATTCTCTGTTCCTTGATTCAACTGAAGCTGCACAATTAAATATTCGGCTTGAACGATGACTTAAGAGCAAAACCTAGCAAAAAGTGGCTGGTAATACCAAAATCTAGCATGGCGCACTTGGGCTCCAATACAAACAGTCCATATGTTGACATGGTAGCTAAGCACTCATTAAAAGTATCGCTCTAACACCATATATATTAATGGGTATTTGATATACAATGCCCCTGTATAAGACCATGTATCTTACTTTCCATGGTTCATTGTTTTCTCAAGACCTCGGATGCCTTGAAATATACCAGAAAACAAGTCAAGAGTATGTCACCTGCTTTGATGCTTCTGCCAGATGAACATGCAACTCTTTGAAGCATTTTGTCCCAACAGCGCCATAAAATATAGCAACTGGAGCAGTAATATTTGAGCGAGGATATACATGGTCAAAGTCAAATAGTTCAGGTTGTCCAGTGGAGTCCGTAGCTCTGTTCAACATAAGTTCTGAGTTTCAACCCTGTAGCCAGAAGCCCTAAACGAAGTGACTAAGAAATAAAAGATGAAGATGCTTACCCTTCGCCTGATCCCTCGAGCCATTTATGTAGATCATCTGAGTTGAAAAACAGAGTGTTTCCTGTATCTACCCAGCAGCAAGTTCCTTCCACAGCACCGCTGCCAGAAATTTGCTCTAGTGCATCATCTTTGACAGGAACTGAAGATAAAGATTCCTCTGCAAGCTGCCTATAAAGCACTAATCTTGGCGATGCTGATCTAAGTGTAAGAGAAAACTCAAAAATTGAAGCCAGTGGCTCGCTGAGAAATGAGCGAACATCCTCAACAATCTTCTGGGCACAACATTTAGCTGTCAGACATTCAGATCCTTTGTCCAGTTCCTTCCAATGGCCAATAAAATCCCAAAAATAATCCTTCCATTCTTTTGAAAGCAGTTCACTAATCAAAGTAGTAAACGGACAGGATTAGGTATTTCCAGAAAAAATAACAAGTAATATTGGCCAACAACAATAGTGATGCAAATATTCATTAGCATGTACTACATTTATCTATGTTTCCTCATGGAAAGATATTTCTCGATTAGATCTAAAACGTACCAGTACAGCATCTGGCTACATATAATAAATTTGGCTACAATAGCACACAAAGATAATCTTGAGTTAAGAACAATGAAATAAATTTACTACCAGCCTTCAAGTGTCGCAACGAAAGCAAATGTTTCAGCCTTCAAGTGAACAGAAGAGACATGGTGCTCTTATCTGTCACATTAGACTACATATAATAAATTTGGCTACAATAGCACACAAAGATAATCTTGAGTCAAGAACAATGAAATAAATTTACTACCAGCCTTCAAGTGTCGCAACGAAAGCAAATGTTTCAGCCTTCAAGTGAACAGAAGAGACATGGTGCTCTTATCTGTCACATTAGAGTCTAATAGTTTATGAAACATAAAACCTCATTAATCTCTCACTGCAATAATTTTGTAATTTGGTAGGATTCGGTTTATTATAAACACCATAATTCATCTGGTGAATGTGTGTTACTGAACCACGAGTGCATATTACTGACCGGTGAGTGGTATTCTAGTGTGTTGCATAGTGCGCATGACTGTTCGACAACATACTATACTAATACGCTTCTAACAATTAGAAGGAAACGACTGAATTCTTAGCACAATTAGCTAAACATATTAATTAACCAGGCATCGGCAGAATGGCTCGCTACTAGTTTCCAGGATCGCCAGGTCCCAGTGGTAAACCAGCAAACCACAGAATGAACTTACTGAGGACCACTAAATCGGTGCAAAACGAAAAATCTCGATCAAACAAGGACAAGTATACCAGCATATCGTGCCGGAAACCACTCACCTGGCTTCGAGCAGCAGCGGCGTGCCGGCCCACTTGGCCCGGAGCGCCACCTGCACGTTCTTCTGTCGCCTGATCTCGGCAACCGAGACGCCACCACCGAGGCATCCCACGAGCACCACCGCTAGCAGAGCGAACGCCGCCCACGAAACCCCAGATCGGGACCCTCCTGTCGTCGCCATGGGGGAGGTGCGCTTCGACCCGAGGCCCTCCCGCCGCTTCGATCGGAGTTGCTACACGACAGAGGATTCGGACTGTGAACCGCACATCAGGAAAGGATTTGTGAGGGTTTTGGGTTCGTCGCCGACGAGATGCAGAGCGCGAGGGGCGAGGAGACTTCGCCGGAGACCCGGGGGCTGGGGAGTGGTGGTGTGGGGTTAGTAAGCTTTAAAATAAGGACTGACCACCGCCGTTGGATCGAGGATGAACAGAAGATCTTTAGTTTGAGACGGTAAGAGCATCTTGGGCCCTTCTGCTAAATTTAACGTGTAAAATTTAACCCTCCGTATCATCACTACCCTTTTTTCCTAAAAAAAACTTAACTCACCGAAAAAAAACTCATCAGAATAATGTCATGTTTTTACAGAAAACTTTCAATCTACTTATCTTCAATCATAACAGTAAAATGAATACCAGAAATAATAAAAATTACATTTAAATCCGTAGACCATCTAGCGACGACTACAATCACTGAAGCGAGCCGAAGGTGCGCCGCCGTCATCGCCCCTTCCTCGTTGGAGCCGGACAAAACGTTTGTAGTAGACAGTCGGAAAGTCGTCGTGCTAAGGCCCCATAGGACCAGCGCAGCAGAACAGCAACCGTCGCCGATGAAGAGTAGTGTAGATCGGAAGGATCCAAACTGAAGTCACACGAATGTAGAGGAACTATGACTAGATTTGAGCAAATCCATCAAAGACAGATCCACCAGAGACACATCTCCACACGCCCCACCGACAATGCTAGACACACCACCGGCACGGAGCTGGACGGGGAGGACCTTATTCCATCTTCAGGGAGCCACCATCGTCTCGTCTTCCTGAACAGGGCACAAACCCTAACATAATTCGAAGAAACATCTGAAAAACATAGCCCTTCCGCTGGCAAAGTGAAAGTACTAGTTATCGACTATAGGGGGTGAATAGGCAATTTTTATGAAAGTCTTCAAGACAAGCAATGTCTTCGAAGATAGACAATCAAATAATACCTAAACAGGATGCAGCGGAGGATAACCTACACTGGTCATGCTACAGTCAAGGAAACAGTACAATGAAAGCACGAAGACAGATAGCAGCTAGGTAGGGCAGATCAAAATAGGAAGACATTATGAAGCCAATTATGCAAACAGAGATGATAGTCTTCACACAATGAATTCAAATGGAACAGACAAGCATAGACTTCACGAAGCTAAACTGTAAGTAAAGGGTGAAGTGACAGAACCAGTTGCTTGACGAAGACAAAGATTTGGTAGACCAATTCCAGCTGTTGTGACAACTATACGTCTGGTTAGGGAGGCTGAGATTGAACTGAGAAGACCACGTCTTCACCTTATTCCCCTTGAGTTAAGGTCACTTAGTTCTCGCCCAATCACTCAGGTAAGTCTTCAAGCACTACTAGTGAAAAGCCTAACAGTAGCGCGGGTTAAATGCTTAGCAGTAGCGCGGGTGGCCATGCTACTCATACGGCGCTACAGCTAACGCTTATCAGTAGCGCGGTTTGACCCGCGCTACTGCTATCTAGGGATAGCAGCAGCGTCGGTCTCCAACACGTGCTGCTGCTAATAGCTGTAGCGCCCTTGAACAAAGAGCGCTACTGCTAAGAACTCGATGCTGCTAAAGTCATACCCCGCGCTACTATTATTAGTTTCTGAATTTTCTTTTTCTCCTCCATATTTTGTGCTGCTGAATTTTTTTAGGGCTTTATACAATAATCTCTATCATATCATACACATACAAATGTAACTATAGCATATACATACAAATAGTCTCATCAAATCATATCATCATCATAATCATCATCCAACACAAAGTCGTCTCTCGTCATCATCTCGAATATAGCGATACAAGTCTCGAATACTTGCAACTACATCGTCATCCATCTAAACAATGATATACGCGAGAAGAGCTATCACTATGAGTGAGAGTGAAACTATGCAGTACATGAGGCGACGGTTATGAGTCCTCTCTCGCGCTAGCGTGAACCTCAAGTAACTACTTCTGCTTCTTATTTGCTTTTGAAGCCTTTATGGCTGGCGCCCGAGACCCCATCCACTTGTGCCTGACACTCAGGCCACTCGTCGTACACTCCTGGAACCTTCCCTTTGTACACAACATAGCATTGCTTCTTCATCATCAAAAATCTAGGTACTTGTTAGAGATGCATCTTCATCTAGAGAATGTACAATCATATGCAACAAAAAATACTAGAGCAACACGAAAAAGAAAGGGTTAGCAACTAGATGCAACATATAGTACGCAAACTAATTAACTAGAGGTACGTAGGTCATCGTACCCAAACTAACAAAGTAGTGTTACGCAAGTTCGGCATGGACCGTAGACATCACAAAGTTTCATCGCTGCAGAAAGTATACAAGTTCAACCGACATATATCATCATCAGCATCGTAGATCACTAGTAGTTCCATCCTTCCATATCATCGAGGATGGACCCTAGCTTCTTGAATGGCGTGAGGTCCCAACGTTGCATGCCTATGCGAGTTCGGACGTCAGCTCGCGATATAGGGCCGTGGTGGAACATCCCCTTCTCATCGATGACTTCTTTCATGGTGATCGTCGCAATGTCCCTCTGGATGCGAAAGAAGTCATCTCTAAGTTTATAATCTGCTTCTCCATGAGATTCTACCCACTTGCGGATATGATCATTGTTTCTGCTTGTCATGCGAAGCTTTTGGTGATCCGTGCTGAACTCAATCATGAGATGGAGGAGGTGGAATCCATCTTTCTTGCTTGGTTTTGGGACATGGATGCTCTAGAAGTTAGTTTTATGCGAGAAACCCAACGTCTTGTTCCTCTGTGTAAGGTCATTTCCCTACTTTGTGTTTTGGATGATAATGACAACTCTCCGTTGGTCTAATCTTGTGTTAGGTGCTTCAGGTTCTCGGTGATTAGGCTTGCATCATTTAGTTATTCTCTCTGGAAGGAAAAGATCGAAGACGGTGTTTGTCTATGTGTTTATCTCTTTGGTCGTAGGAAACCCGTACTATTAAGAGGGAATCCACATCGGAAGGAGTTGGGTGAATCACTGCACGTACACATTTTCCCCACCCACCTTGGCCTTTTGTTCCTTGCTTGAGAGAGAGCTCTCCTTAGTTTTCAACCGTTGTTGTGATCTCTCAGCGGTTGTACCGCTCGCTCGAGCGGTTGTACCGCTGGCCCTTGGTACCGGCCCAACCTCCCCCCTGGGGGTGATACCCTGGGGTTGAACTTCCCAGTATATGACCAAGCGGTTGTACCGCTGCCCTTGGGCAGTGGTACCGCCACCACGCTTAAAAGTATCTGCGGAGCTCATTGGCGGTTAAACCGGCCAAGTACCGCTCAACTACCAGACATGGTTCTAGTTTGATGCGGTACTCGGGCGGTGGTGGCCCGGTTGTTCCGGTTGTACTCTACACACCAGTACCACCGGTGCCCTAAGCGGTTCTACCACAAGGACTTAGCCACCCGGGGTACCAGGGCTAGGCGGTTGCACCGACGCAGTACCGCTCGATCACCGCTCACAGGGGTGACTCCCTTCTGTTTCAAAGGGGTGGTTGAGCGGTGGCTGAGCGGTTGTTCTTCACAACCGGTACTACCGCTTGTCTGTCCGGTTGTACCGCTTGGTAGGGTTTCTGCAGTATACCCGTGAGTTCGGGTTGTACCGGGATGAGGAGCGATTGTACCACTGCAGTGCTGTTTTCGCAGTAACGGTTGGATTTTAGGGTTTGCTATATAAGGGAGGTTCTTCCACCTACCACTATCACCTCTTGCCTCTTTCTCTCCACTATTAATTCCCTTCAAGCTTTCTTGCCCGATCTCTCTCTCTCTCTAGCTAGCCACTCAAACTTGTTGAGTTGCTAGTGATTGAAGGAGGAGACCTAGATCTACACTTCCACCAAAGGATACTTGATTCCTCCATACTTTCTTGTGTAGATTTTGTTACTCTTGGGTGTTTGAGCACCGTAGACGGTTGAGGTCACCTCGGAGCCACATTCCATTGTGGTGAAGCTCCGTGGTTTCGTTGGGAGCCTCCAATTCGGTTGTGGAGAGAGCCCCAACCTTGTTTGTAAAGGTTCAGTCGCCGCCTTCAAGGGCACCAATAGTGGAATCACGGGATCTTGCATTGTGTGAGGGTGTGAGGAGAATACAGTGACCCTAATGGTGTCTTGGGGAGCATTGTGCCTCCACACCGCTCCAACGAAGATGTACTTCCTCTCAAAGGGAAGGAACTTCGATAACATACCCTTGTCTCTGTCGGCTCCACTATTGGTTATCTCTCACCTTTACTTGTGCAAGCTTATATTGTGTTGTATCACTTGCTTGCTTGTGTGCTTATTGTTGTTGCATCATATAGGCTGCTCACTGATGACCCACAAGTATAGGGGATCTATCGTAGTCCTTTCGATAAGTAAGAGTGTCGAACCCAACGAGGAGCAGAAGGAAATAATAAGCAGTTTTCAGTAAGGTATTCTCTACAAGCACTGAAATTATCGGTAACAGATAGTTTTGTGATAAGGTAATTTGTAACGGGTAATAAGTAATAAAAGTAATAAGGTGCAACAAGATGGCCCAATCCTTTTTGTAGCAAAGGACAAGCCTAGAAAAACTCTTATATAAAGGAAAGCGCTCCCGAGGACACATGAGAATTATCGTCAAGCTAGTTTTCATCACGTTCATATGATTCGCGTTCGTTACTTTGATAATTTGATATGTGGGTGGACTGGTGCTCTCTCTCTCTGCTCTGGGAAGGCGAGGGAGCGGCGGAGGTTTCTGAGATTGGAAACAGCAACGGGCGAATGTGCAGAACTGCCCCCATTTCCTCTGCTTATAAAAGGGGAGGGGGGCGGACGTTCCGCATTTCCGAATAAAATAACCACCCACGAACTTGACCGCGACGCCGCATTCAACGCGTGCCGTTCCGTGCGTGCGCGGTAGAAGCGGGGAATGCGGCGTGACCTAGGCCGCGCGTGCCCGTGCACTGTTTTGGGCCTGGCCCAACAGCGCTCGGCACCGTGTCTGGCCCAGGCCCGGGGGCTCCTGTCGGTGTACTAGAGTAGGGGTACCCTAGTATCCCGAACTTGTGCACGGGCAGTCGCAGCATCCCGCGGCAAGGCTTGCCGCGGTGGCCGCCAAGACCCTCCGCGGCTACTTTGAAGACCATTCAAGAACAAAGTACTCAAAACAAGGCCCCGGCAAGAGGAGCTTGTCGGGAAGACCACTCAAGGCATACCAAGAAAGCTTGCCGCGACGCGCCGTGCGTCCCGGCAAGGCCCGGTGAGCGACAAGCTCCCGAACACGACAAGACGACGACCGCGGCAAGGAGCTTGCCGCGGGAAAACCCCACTTCGCGCCCGCGCTCCAGCACACCTGCCAACGTGTCGCTCTGGGACCCTCCCAAGCACACGTGGCAGGAGGCCGTGCTGCTAGGGGTGCGAGGTGGCAAGCAGGCGCTGACAAGATAACCATCGTGGCAAATGGTGGCGTCCCTAGCGGTCCCTTTCGGTACTGTCTAGGCGACACAGACGGGCAATTAATGCCCTTGTCCCCTGCCGCCAGGGTTAGGTATGATAACACTGTAGCAGGTAGCTGTACCTACCACAAGCACCTTTCCATTTTTGCCCTTTACCTCCGTTGCTATGTCGGTAACCCCTTGAGCATATAAAAGGAGGCCCGAGTGCAACGAGGGAGGGGGTTAGCCAGTTCGTCCACCCATGCTCGGTCCTGCTAGCCGCCGGTGTGTACCATAGCACTCCGCGCTCCCGAGCTAGAAATCAACACAAATCCACAAAGCAGGAGTAGGATTTTACGCATCCGTGCGGCCCGAACCTGGGTAAATCGCTCGCGTGACTCGCCTCGATCTGCTCTTTGCGCGACCTCCGCCCCCGCCGAACCAAAAGGGACCCGGTCCGCCGGTCCCATAGGTGCCCGTGGATCAGCAGCCCCGGCATCTCTGGCGCGCCAGGTAGGGGGCGTCGAAGTTGTGTGAACCAGATCCGGCATTCTTGCGAGCCAGATCTTCATCATCTTCATCAACATGCCGCCGAAGAAGAAAGTTTCGGAGGCAGCTGCTCCGTCCGCGCCAGGCCAGCCACCGCCGGAGCAAACGGTTGGTGGGGCAGGCGCCGGCGGAAGGGCACGCGTCGACGAGGGAACTCACGGTGCTGCCAGGTCCCAGGACGAGGCTGCGCTGCCCGTCGGCGGCGTAGCCGGCTCCCACAATGACCGGGCACACCCCAAGACCTCGGCGTCCGTGCATGCACCGCGCCCATCTCAGGAGGCGCGGGACCGGCAGCGTCATGGTACTCACGGTACCATGCATTCGCTAGATCAAGATCGAGCCGGTGGATCTCGGAGCGCTCAGGACCACCATGCACGTTAACCTGCCGACGAGTAAGGGAGATAAGTTGCCAAAGTTTGAGCAATCGAGTTTTTTAAATCTTAAGTTATCTCCCTTGAACGACCGCGCTTTGTATGGAAAACCTGTGCGCGGAGGAGCCAACTCGTAGCTAGCTGCGCCCTTGCGCTGTTTCGAGCTCGCTCAACAACATTAAGGGAGCTGCGGCTAGTTGCTTAACTAGCCGCGCCCTTGCATTGTTTCGAGCCTGCTCAACAACGTAAGTGAGCTGCGACTAGTTGCTTAACTAGCCGCGCCCTTACTTTGCTTCGAGCCCGCTCAGCAACTTAAGTGAGATGCAGCTAGTCGCGACAAGGTTTCTTGTCGGTAGCGGCACCGCCAGCAGGCTGCTGACGTCCCGCACTCAGCGCTCGCGGCTCAGGTGCCTGCACCGACAAGTTCCCTAAAAGCGTAGGGTAAAAGCATGCAAAGCAAAGAGTCAAGTAAAGGGAATAACATTGCAATCATTCCAACAAGTTGGCGCCGAAGTGGGAAGGCCCTTACCTGGTGAAACGAGTCACTAGGCTTGGCGTTGTCCGCCTTGAGACCGAAGGTGGCATTCCGGTGAGCAACTCCTGGAACATCGAGCCTCTTCGTAAGTTTTACCCATAAGGCGCGGTTGTCGGACCCTGTCCGGCAACCACCCTTTTGTACAAGTCTTGCCGCTGTTGCATGTGATCCTTTGTACAAAGCCGGGCGCAGATCCCGTGCATAAGTAAAGCCCATGTGCTCCGCACATTTTGTCAATTTTATGCTTTCTATCTGCTGGCGTATATGATCTGACACTTTGTGCAGCACCTACTCGATGGTAAGCGATAACGAGTCATAAGGCTCTATATCTTTATTTTCTCTTCTTTCTTTTCTCTCAAGGAAAGAAAGGTTCCCTCGCCCACAAGTTTGCCGGCGTGGAAAGGAGAAGATGATGATATGGGCCAGGCGTCGTTCAAGAAAGTTTCGCCTTGCCGGGAAGCAAACAACAGAAAAGCTAAGTTGCCAAAGTTTGAGCAATCAAATTTTTTAAATTTTATGTTATCTCCCTTGAATGACCACACTTTGTATGGAAAACCCGTGCGCGGAGGAGCCAACTCGTAGCTAGCTGCGCCCTTGCGTTGTTTCGAGCTCGCTCAACAACATTAAGGGAGCTGCGGCTAGTTGCTTAACTAGCCGCGCCCTTGCATTGTTTCGAGCCTGCTCAACAATGTAAGTGAGCTGCAACTAGTTGCTTAACTAGCCGCGCCCTTACTTTGCTTCGAGCCCGCTCAGCAACTTAAGTGAGCTGCAGCTAGTTGCGACAAGGTTTCTTGCCGGTAGCGGCACCGCCAGCAGGCTGCTGACGTTCCGCACTCAGCGCTCGCGGCTCAGGTGCCTGCACCGGCAAGTTCCCTGAAAGCGTAGGGTAAAAGCATACAAAGCAAAGAGTCAAGTAGAGGGAATAACATTACAATGGCTACCCAGAATCAAGCTATATTGCAAAAATAACTTGTCGCAGCTCTGATAAATTGTTTTCATGACGAGGTAAACAGCGACAAGAAAAGAAGAAATGAGCGGCCTAATCTACGCGATCGCCCTCGACCCGCTTGATCCCGCTCACCTTGTCCACAATGGGTGCGACAAGGGCCTTGAGCTCCTCCAGATCAGCTTCTGGCGGCAAGGACCTGAGGATGTTGGTGAGGCGGAGGCCCGGATTGCGGAAGGCCACCTTCATCAACACTTTCTCGAGGGCTCCTGCGCAGATCTCGCACGACTCGTCAGCTAGTTGCTTCGGGATCCTCTCCCGGAGTCGCTGAAGGGCCGTCGCCACGCCCTTGAAGAACAGGACGAGCTTGGCGCTAGGTTGGAGGGTGTCGTCGGTGGAATACCCGAGATCCTCTATCCCCAGTTGCGCCAGCTCCTTGTCGATGTCCGTGGCGGCGTTCACAAGGCTCTCCGTCCAGTGCGTCACGGTCTCCCTGAAGGCGTTCTGGGCGGTGGCAGCGCTCTCCAGCAGCGCCTTGTCGGCCTTGATTTCCTCCTTCAAGGCCGCCTCCCGCTCCTTGGCGCTGTCCAGAGTCTTGGTCAAAGTGGTTAGCTTCAACTCAAGATCCACGTTGGAGACCTTGGCGGCGCTGAGCTCCTTGCCCTTCTCGGAGAGATCGGCCTCCAGCCGCGCCACCTTCGTCTTCAACTCCTCCTTGGCGGCCTCAGCAGCGGCGGTAGCGTCCTCCGCTTGCTTGAGGGCTCCGCCAAGCTTCTCTTCGCGCGAGGCAAGCTCCTCCTCATGGGCGTCGAGATTGACCTTCCGCTGCGCCAGCTCGCCCTCTTCCGCGGCTAGCTTCACAGCGGCAAGTCGCTGGCGCTCTTCGGCTTCGGCCTTCTCGAGGAGAAAGGCCTTCTGCGCTTCGACGAGCCGCTCACGCTCCTCCGCCAGGGATCGGAGGGCTTCCCGGTGGAAACCCCCGAGCTCTTCCGCGCGCTTTTCAATGTCTGCCCCCGCCTTCGCGACAAGTGCCTCGCGGGACTCCAGCTTGGCTTGTCGCGTGCGGTAGAGCGACATCAACCTGCACAGCAGCCGCTCTTCTTCGGGCTCGTTGCCGCTGCTGCTTGGCGCGTCGACCAGCTTCAGCCCCGCGGAGGCGAGCACTTCTCCGTCGAAGACCTCCCCCTCGACCGGCGCTCTGGAGCTTGATGCCCAGGGAAGATTGATGAAGACGTCGTCGCCGGCCTTCAGGTAGACGCCTGGCTGGGGCTCTCCGGAGCCTGGCGCTGCGGCAACGGCGGAAGGGTCGGTGGTCGGTGTAGCGCCTGGCGCTCCTGCGGCCTCAGGGCCGTCAGTACGATCGCCGGACCCCTCGCCGGTTGCCGCGGCGTCTGCCTTGGCGGCCTCTGCGCCGGCGGCGTCGCCACCACCGGTTGCCTCGTCAGCGGCGACCTCGACTTCCATCTGCTCCGCAGCGGGTGGATCTGTCGGCTGGAAAAAGGGGGAAGAGTCAAGCAAAATCCAGCAAAAACTCAAGAAGATCAAGAGAAGAACCCAAGGGAAGTTTCGAAGCAAGAGGAGTACCTGCAGTCATGGTCTTCGCCGTCGGGGGGCTACTGGCGTTGTCCCTCGCCAGAGAACCCTCCCTTGCCGGAGACTTCTCCCTTGCCGGAGATCCCTCCCTTGTCGGAGACCTCTCCCTTGACGGAGAGCCTTCCCTTGTCGGAGAATTCTCCCTTGTCGGGGGATTCTCCCCTGGCTCCTGGTGGGGCTGCTCGGCTCCTACACAAGTCAACAAGCAGATATCAGCAAAGACAAGTACCCATGCGCGCCTCGCCGCGGAAAATAATCCACACACTTACGCTGGGGGCTGCCATGGAGGAAAGTCACCAGGTCCGGCAAGCTTGTCTCGGGCGCGCCACCTGCTGTCGCAGTGGGCTGGTCCTCGACAACGATCACCGAGGCCTTGGCTCTCTTTGCCGCTCTCTGGGCCAGAGTCCTAAGAAGGAACAAATTCAGAGCAAAGCAAATGAGATCCAAGACCAACAGCAAGAGTTGAAGAAATGCAAGTACAACAAGAGAAGCTTACTCTTCTTCCTCTTCCTCGTTGGAGCTTAACGCGGAGAAGTCGAAGCCCGGCGTGCGCCCGGTGCAAGGAGGCAGAGGAGAAGCTTCCCTTGGCCGCTTGGAGGGAGCAGTGGCGGCGGCGTGAGACGACCCCGCTCCGGCTGTTGGCACGGCGCGAGTAGCGGCAGGGACTGAAGCGGTGGTCCGGCTAGACTCCACTCCAGTTGCCATCGTAGCACGAGGTGCTCCCGCGGCAGCAGTGTCTGCCGTGGTCGAGCGTGTCACGCGGCATGGCGACTGTCGGCCCGCTTGCCGCTCCGCCACATCACAAGCCTTGCGGAGACGCCTTCTTGGCGGGGGTGGAGGCCCTGCTTGCGGCAAGCTGCCTGAAGGCGAGGAGGAAGAAGAGTTGATTTCCAACGAGCCGCTCATGTCCCCGGCGGGCTCGCTCGGCTCGGCGTCACGCCTGACAAGCTCCTTCTTGCCGGCGGCGTCCCCTCGCTCGGCATGGCTTGCCGCTTCCGCTGCATCAGCCTCCTCCACAGTAAAACCGAACTCGCCCGCGGCTGCGGCCGCCGCTGCCTCCTCCATCCTGGTGGCGATGAGCGCCAACTCCGCATCCGTGGTGTCGCGGGTGAGGCCGTCCTTCTCGTCGAGACGGATTGGCACTTCCACCAAGTCGTCGAAGAACTGCTGCACGACCTCGTCGGCGGGTTCCTGCCAAGTTGGCACAATTTCATGCGAGTCGCACTCCGGCATCATTGCGCGGATGCGGTCGAGCTCGAAATTGTTGCACAAAGGCACGACGCCCCCCGGCAACCTGAACACCTCGGGATGCTGGGGGTCATATCTGAATAGCTCCTGCAGCATCGCATCGAGTTCCAGGACTGTGAAGTTGTAATTGAGGCCTGGCCGCAGCCTCATGATGTCTGCCGCGTTCTTGAACTCCCAAGTGGGCCTCCTCCGTTCCTGCAAGGGGGCGATGCGGCGGCGAAGGAAGTCTGCGCCAACAGCGCCAACAGTAAGCCCGGCAAACCTCAGGTGCAGGATCCTGGTGACGGCAATCTTCAGCCTGGCGTCCTCCGGAGCCATGTCACTCCAATCGCCGCCGCGTGCTACTGGGGCTTTGCGCTGGGAGGTGAATGGCTGCGGACCCTCTTCGTCAATCCAGCACCAATCCGCTCTCCACTCCTCCCACTTGCCGCGGAACTCTCCATCCGGATAGGTCTCCTTCATACCGGACCTTGAGATCCAGGCAATCCCGCCGGATAGAGGCTCTCCTCTTTCTACTCGGGGTATGAAGAAGTGGCGGAAGAGGGCTACGTTGGGAAGGACCCCGACAAAGTTTTCGCAAAGGTGTGCGAAAACTGCCATTGTCAGGACGGCGTTGGGAGTGAAGTCAAGGAGATGGAACCCGTACGTATTCATGATATCGCAGAAGAAATCTGAGAAGGGCGGACAGAGCCCGCAGTAGAAGAACAGAGCAAAAAAGGGGTATCCGTTCGGAGCCTTCTTCCAAGCGATGGCGGGGAGTACCTTTGTGCGCGGATGCGCGCGCGTCTCCGCCGACCAGAAGAGGTAGTACTTCTCCTTCAGCTCCTTCGCGGAAAGCCTGGGGGGGAAGACTGCCCGCTCCTTCCGCAGCATCGCGAGCCGCTACGCCTCGGTCGACTTCACGGCCTTCCCCTTGTCGGCTTTCGGAGCCATGGCGGAAGCAGTGGAGGAGGCCGACGGCGTTGGTGATGCTGGCGGCGATGGGGAGCGGGGCGCTGCTCTCTCTCTCTGCTCTGGGAAGGCGAGGGAGCGGCGGAGGTTTCTGAGATTGGAAACAGCAACGGGCGAATGTGCGAACTGCCCCCATTTCCTCTGCTTATAAAAGGGGAGGGGGGCGGACGTTCCGCATTTCCGAATAAAATAACCACCCACGAACTTGCCCGCGACGCCGCATTCAACGCGTGCCGTGCCGTGCGTGCGCGGTAGAAGCGGGGAATGCGGCGTGACCTGGGCCGCGCGTGCCCGTGCACTGTTTTGGGCCTGGCCCAACAGCGCTCGGCACCGTGTCTGGCCCAGGCCCGGGGGCTCCTGTCGGTGTACTAGAGTAGGGGTACCCTAGTATCCCGAACTTGTGCACGGGCAGTCGCAGCATCCCGCGGCAAGGCTTGCCGCGGTGGCCGCCAAGACCCTCCGCGGCTACTTTGAAGACCATTCAAGAACAAAGTACTCAAAACAAGGCCCCGACAAGAGGAGCTTGCCGGGAAGGCCAACCAAGGCCCCGGCAAGAGAAGCTGGCCGGGAAGGAAACAAGACCCCGGCAAGAGGAGCTTGCCGGGAAGACCACTCAAGGCATACCAAGAAAGCTTGCCGCGACGCGCCGTGCGTCCCGGCAAGGCCCGGTGAGCGACAAGCTCCCGAACACGACAAGACGACGACCGCGGCAAGGAGCTTGCCGCGGGAAAACCCCACTTCGCGCCCGCGCTCCAGCACACCTGCCAACGTGTCGCTCTGGGACCCTCCCAAGCACACGTGGCAGGAGGCCGTGCTGCTAGGGGTGCGAGGTGGCAAGCAGGCGCTAACAAGATAACCATCGTGGCAAACGGTGGCGTCCCTAGCGGTCCCTTTCGGTACTGTCTAGGCGACACAGACGGGCAATTAATGCCCTTGTCCCCTGCCGCCAGGGTTAGGTATGATAACACTATAGCAGGTAGTTGTACCTACCACAAGCACCTTTCCATTTTTGCCCTTTACTTCCGTTGCTATGTCGGTAACCCCTTGAGCATATAAAAGGAGGCCCGAGTGCAACGAGGGAGGGGGTTAGCCAGTTCGTCCACCCACGCTCGGTCCTGCTAGCCGCCGGTGTGTACCATAGCACTCCGCGCTCCCGAGCTAGAAATCAACACAAATCCACAAAGCAGGAGTAGGGTTTTACGCATCCGTGCGGCCCGAACCTGGGTAAATCGCTCGCGTGACTCGCCTCGATCTACTCTTTGCGTGACCTCCGCCCCCGCCGAACCAAAAGGGACCCGGTCCGCCGGTCCCATAGGTGCCCGTGGATCAGCAGCCCCGGCACATGACAATATAATTTATTTCGGATGTAAGAAAACATAACCCATTACGTTGTCTTCCTTGTCCAACGTCAACTTTTTAGCATATCATATTTTAATGAGTGCTCACAATCATAAAAGATGTCTAAGGTAGTATACTTATATGTGAAAACCTCTCTTTCTTTATTACTTCCTATTAATTGCAACAATGACCAAAACTATGTTTGTCAACTCTCAATAACTTTTATTCATCATACTCTTTATATGTGAAGTCGTTACTCTCCATAAGATCCAGTTGGGGAACGTAGCAGAATTTTTAAAATTTTCTACGCATCACCAAGATCAATCTATGGAGTCATCTAGCAACGAGGGAAAGGGGAGTGCATCTACATACCCTTGTAGATCGCGAGCAAAAGCGTTCAAGAGAACGGGGTTGATGGAGTCGTACTCGTCGTGATCCAAATCACCGATGACCAAGTGCCGAACGGACGGCACATCCGCATTCAACACACATACGGTTGGGAAGACGTCTCCTCCTTCTTGATCCAGCAAGGGTAAGGAGAGGTTGATGGAGATCCAGCAGCACGATGGCGTGGTGGTGGAAGCAGCGGTGATCTCGGCAGGGCTTCGCCAAGCTCCAACAAGAGAGAGAGAGGTGTTACGAGGGGAGAGGGAGGGGCCAGGGACTTGGTGAGGCTGCCCTCCCTCCCCCACTATATATAGGGCCCCTAGGGGGCGCCGGCCCTAGGAGATAGGATCTCCAAGGGGGGGGCCAAGGGGGACTTGCCCCCCAAGCCAAGTGGGGCGCCCCCCACCCCTAGGGTTTCCAACCCTAGGCGCAGGGGGAGGCCCATAGGGGGCACACCAGCCCACCAGGGGCTGCTTCCCCTCCCACTTCAGCCCATGGGGCCCTCTGGGATAGGTGGCCCCACCCGGTGGACCCCCGGGACCCTTCCGGTGGTCCCGGTACAATATCGATTACCCCCGAAACTTTCCCGATGGCCGAAACTGGTCTTCCTATATATAAATCTCTACCTCCGGACCATTCCGGAACTCCTCGTGACATCCGGGATCTCATCCGGGACTCCGAACAACTTTCGGGTTACCGCATACTAACATCTCTACAACCCTAGCGTCACCGAACCTTAAGTGTGTAGACCCTCCGGGTTCGGGAACCATGCAGACATGACCGAGACAACTCTCCGGCCAATAACCAATAGCGGGATCTGGATACCCATGTTGGCTCCCACATATTCCACGATGATCTCATCGAATGAACCACGATGTCAAGGATTCAATCAATCTCGTATTCAATTCCCTTTGTCAATTGGTACATTACTTGCCCGAGATTCAATCGTCGGTATCCCAATACCTCGTTCAATCTCGTTACCGGCAAGTCACTTTACTCATGCCGTAATGCATGATCCCGTGACCAACTACTTAGTCACACTGAGCTCATTATGATGATGCATTACCGAGTGGGCCCAGAGATACCTCTCCGTCATACGGAGTGACAAATCCCAGTCTCGATTCATGCCAACCCAACAGACACTTTCGGAGATACCTGTAGTGTACCTTTATAGCCACCCAGTTACGTTGTGACGTTTGGCACACCCAAAGCACTCCTACGGTATCCGGGAGTTGCACAATCTCATGGTCTAAGGAAATGATACTTGACACTTAGAAAAGCTCTAGCAAACGAACTACACGATCTTGTGCTATGCTTAGGATTGGGTCTTGTCCATCACATCATTCTCCTAATGATGTGATCCCATTATCAATGACATCCAATGTCCATGGTCAGGAAACCATAACCATCTACTGATCAACGAGCTAGTCAACTAGAGGCTTACTAGGGACATGTTGTGGTCTATATATTCACACATGTATTACGATTTCCGGATAACACAATTATAGCATGAATAATAGACAATTATCATGAACAAGGAAATATAATAATAACCATTTTATTATTGCCTCTAGGGCATATTTCCAACAGTCTCCCACTTGCACTAGAGTCAATAATCTAGTTACATTGTGATGAATCGAACACCCATAGAGTTCTGGTGTTGATCATGTTTTGCTCGAGGGAGAGGTTTAGTCAACGGATCTGCGACATTCAGGTCCGTATGCACTTTACAAATATCTATGTCTCCATTTTGAACATTTTCACGAATGGAGTTGAAGCGACGCTTGATATGCCTGGTCTTCCTGTGAAACCTGGGCTCCTTGGCAAGGGCAATAGCTCCAGTGTTGTCACAGAAGAGAGTCATCGGGCCCGACGCATTGGTAATAACTCCTAGGTCGGTAATGAACTCCTTCACCCAGATTGCTTCTTGTGCTGCCTCCGAGGCTGCCATGTACTCCGCTTCACATGTAGATCCCGCCACGACGCTTTGCTTGCAACTGCACCAGCTAACCGCCCCACCATTCAAAATATACACGTATCCGGTTTGTGACTTGGAGTCATCCAGATATGTGTCGAAGCTAGCATCGACGTAACCCTTTACGACGAGCTCTTCGTCACCTCCATAAATGAGAAACATATCCTTAGTCCTTTTCAGGTACTTCAGGATATTCTTGACCGTTGTCCAGTGTTCCATGCCGGGATTACTTTGGTACCTTCCTACCAAACTTACGGCAAGGTTTACATCAGGTCTGGTACACAGCATGGCATACATGATAGACCCTATGGCTGAGGCATAGGGGAAGACACTCATCTTTTCTCTATCTTCTGCCGTGGTCGGGCATTGAGCCATGCTCAATCTCGTGCCTTACAACACAGGCAAGAACCCCTTCTTTGACTGATCCATATTGAACTTCTTCAATATCTTTTCAAGGTACGTACTCTGTGAAAGACCAATGAGGCGTCTCGATCTATCTCTATAGATCTTGATGCCTAATATGTAAGCAGCTTCTCCAAGATCCTTCATTGAAAAACACTTGTTCAAGTAGGCCTTTTTGCTTTCCAAGAATTCTATATCATTTCCCATCAATAGTATGTCATCCACATACAATATGAGAAATGCTACAGAGCTCCCACTCACTTTCTTGTAAACGCAGGCTTCTCCATAAGTCTGCGTAAACCCAAACGCTTTGATAATCTCATCAAAACGAATGTTCCAACTCCGAGATGCTTGCACCAGCCCATAGATCGAGCGTTGGAGCTTGCACACCTTGTCAGCATTCTTAGGATCAACAAAACCTTCCGGCTGCATCATATACAATTCTTCCTTAAGGAAACCATTAAGGAATGCCGTTTTGACGTCCATTTGCCATATCTCATAATCATAGAATGCGACGATTGCTAACATGATTCGGACGGACTTCAGCTTTGCTACGGGTGAGAAAGTCTCATCGTAGTCAACCCCTTGAACTTGTCGACAACCCTTAGCGACAAGCCGAGCTTTATAGATGGTCACATTACCATCCGCGTCTGTCTTCTTCTTAAAGATCCATTTATTTTCTATGGCTCGCCGATCATCGGGCAAGTCAGTCAAAGTCCATACTTCGTTTTCATACATGGATCCTATCTCGGATTTCATGGCTTCCAGCCATTTGTCGGAATCTGGGCCCGCCATCACTTCTTCATAGTTCGAAGGTTCACCATTGTCTAGCAACATGATTTCCAGGACAGGGTTGCCGTACCACTCTGGTGCGGAACGTGTCCTTGTGGACCTACAAAGTTCAGTAGCAACTTGATGTGAAGTTTCATGATCATCATAATTAACTTCCTCTCTAGTCGGTGCAGGCACCTTAGGAACATTTTCTTGAGCTGCGCCACTCTCCGGTTCAAGAGGCAATACTTCATCAAGTTCTACTTTCCTCCCACTTACTTCTTTCGAGAGAAACTCTTTCTCTAGAAAGGATCCATTCTTGGCAACAAAGATCTTGCCTTCGGATCTGAGGTAGAAGGTATACCCAATAGTTTCTTTAGGGTATCCTATGAAGACGCATTTTTCCTATTTGGGTTCGAGCTTTTCAGGTTGAAGTTTCTTCACATAAGCATCGCATCCCCAAACTTTTAGAAACGACAGCTTAGGTTTCTTCCCAAACCATAATTCATGCGGTGTCGTCTCAACGGATTTCGAAGGAGCCCTATTTAAAGTGAATGCGGCAGTCTCTAAAGCATAGCCCCAAAATGACAGCGGTAGATCAGTAAGAGACATCATAGATCGCACCATATCCAATAGAGTGCGGTTACGACGTTCGGACACACCATTACGCTGAGGTGTTCCAGGCAGCGTGAGTTGTGAAACTATTCCACATTTCCTTAAGTGCGTGCCAAATTCGTGACTCAAGTATTCTCCCCCACGATCTGATCGCAAGAACTTGATTTTCCTGTCACGTTGATTCTCAACCTCACTCTGAAATTCCTTGAACTTTTCAAAGGTCTCAGACTTGTGTTTCATTAAGTAGACATACCCATATCTACTCAAGTCATCAGTGAGGGTGAGAACATAACGATAGCCACCGTGAGCCTCAACACTCATTGGACCGCACACATCAGTATGTATGATTTCCAACAAGTTGGTTGCTCGCTCCATTGTTCCGGAGAGCGGAGTCTTGGTCATTTTGACCATGAGGCATGGTTCGCACGTGTCAAATGATTCATAATCAAGAGACTCCAAAAGTCCATCTGCATGGAGTTTCTTCATGCGTTTGACACCAATGTGACCAAGGCGGTAGTGCCACAAGTATGTGGGACTATCATTATCAACCTTACATCTTTTGGTATTCACACTATGAATATGTGTAACATTACGTTCGAGATTAAATAAGAATAAACCATTGACCAGCGGGGCATGACCATAAAACATATCTCTCATATAAATAGAACAACCATTATTCTCGGATTTAAATGAGTAGCCATTTCATATTAAACGAGATCCTGATACAATGTTCATGCTCAAAGCTGACACTAAATAACAATTATTGAGGTTTAAAACTAATCCCGTAGGTAAATGCAGAGGTAGCGTGCCGACGGCGATCACATCGACCTTGGAACCATTCCCGACGCGCATGGTCACCTCGTCCTTCGCTAGTCTCCGCTTATTCCACAGCTCCTGTTTTGAGTTACAAATATGAGCAACCGCATCGGTATCAAATACCCAGGAGCTACTACGAGTACTGGTAAGGTACACATCAATAACATGTATATCACATATACCTTTGGTGTTGCCGGCCTTCTTGTCCGCTAAGTACTTGGGGCAGTTCCGCTTCCAGTGACCACTTCCCTTGCAATAAAAACACTCAGTCTCGGGCTTGGGTCCATTCTTTGGCTTCTTCCCGGCAGCTTGCTTACCGGGCACGGCAACTCCCTTGCCGTCCTTCTTGAAGTTCTTTTTACCCTTGCCTTTCTTGAACTTAGTGGTTTTATTCACCATCAACACTTGATGTTCCTTTTTGATTTCCACCTCCGCTGATTTCAGCATCGAATATACCTCGGGAATGGTCTTTTCCATCCCCTACATATTGAAGTTCATCACAAAGCTCTTGTAGCTAGGTGGGAGCGAATGAAGGATTCTATCAACGACCGCATCATCCGGGAGATTAACTCCCAGCTGAGACAAGCGGTTGTGCAACCCAGACATTTTGAGTATGTGCTCGCTGACGGAACTATTCTCCTCCATCCTACAACTATAGAACTTGTTGGAGACTTCATATCTCTCGACCCAGGCATGAGCTTGGAAAACCATTTTCAGCTCTTGGAACATCTCATATGCTCCGTGTTGCTCAAAATGCTTCTGGAGCCCCGGTTCTAAGCTGTAAAGCATGCCGCACTGAACCAGGGAGTAATCATCAACACGGGACTGCCAAGCGTTCATAACGTCTTGGTTTGCTGGGGGTGGTGCTTCACCTAGCGGTGCTTCAAGGACATATGCTTTCTTGGCAGCTATGAGGATGATCCTCAAGTTCCGGACCCAGTCCGTATAGTTGCTACCATCGTCTTTCAGCTTGGTTTTCTCTAGGAACGCGTTGAAGTTGAGGACAACATTAGCGTGGGCCATTTTATCTACAAGACATATTGTAAAGATTTTAGACTAAGTTCATGATAATTAAGTTCATCTAATCAAATCATTCAATGAACTCCCGCTCAGATAGACATCCCTCTAGTCATCTAAGTGATACATGATCCGATTCAACTAGGCCGTGTCCGATCATCACGTGAGACGGACTAGTCATCATCGGTGAACATCTTCATGTTGATCGTATCTTCTATACGACTCATGTTCGACCTTTCGGTCTTCCGTGTTCCGAGGCCATGTCTGTACATGCTAGGCTCGTCAAGTCAACCTAAGTGTATTGCGTGTGTAAATCTGGCTTACACCCGTTGTATGTGAACGTTAGAACCTATCACACCCGATCATCACATGGTGCTTCGGAACAACGAACCTTAGCAACGGTGCACAGTTAGGGGGAACACTTTCTTGAAATTATTGTGAGGGATCATCTTATTTACTACCGTCGTTCTAAGCAAATAAGAAGCAAAAACATGATAAACATCACATGCAATCAAATAGTGACATGATATGGCCAATATCATTTGCTCCTTTTGATCTCCATCTTCGGGGCGCCATGATCATCATCGTCACCGGCATGACACCATGATCTCCATCATCGTGTCTTCATGAAGTTGTCTCGTCATCTATTACTTCTACTACTATGGCTAACGGTTTAGCAATAAAGTAAAGTAATTACATGACGTTTATGTTGACACGCAGGTCATAAATAAATTAAGACAACTCCTATGGCTCCTGCCGGTTGTCATACTCATCGACATGCAAGTCGTGATTCATATTACATGAACATGATCAATCTCATACATCACATATATCATTCATCACATCCTTTTGGCCATATCACATCACATGACACATGCTGCAAAAACAAGTTAGACGTCCTCTAATTGTTGTTGCAAGTTTTTTTACGTGGCCGCTATAGGTTTCTAGCAAGAACGTTTCTTACCTACGCCAAAACCACAACGTGATATGCCAATTTCTATTTACCCTTCATAAGGACCCTTTTCATCGAATTCGATCCGACTAAAGTGGGAGAGACAGACACCCGCTAGCCACCTTATGCAACTAGTGCATGTCAGTCGGTGGAACCAATCTCACGTAAGCATACGTGTAAGGTCGGTCCGGGCCGCTTCATCCCACGATGCCGCCGAATCAAGATAAGACTAGTAACGACAAGTAAGTTGACAAAATCAACGCCCACAACAACTTGTGTTCTACTCGTGCATAGAAACTACGCATAGACCTAGCTCATGATGCCACTGTTGGGGAACGTAGCAGAATTTTTAAAATTTTCTACACATCACCAAGATCAATCTATGGAGTCATCTAGCAACGAGGGAAAGGGGAGTGCATCTACATACCCTTGTAGATCGCGAGCGGAAGCGTTCAAGAGAACAGGGTTGATGGAGTCGTACTCGTCGTGATCCAAATCACCGATGACCAAGTGCCGAACGGACGGCACCTCCACGTTCAACACACGTACGGTTGGGAAGACATCTCCTCCTTCTTGATCCAGCAAGGGGAAGGAGAGGTTGATGGAGATCCAGCAGCACAACGGCGTGGTGGTGGAAGCAGCGGTGATCTCGGCAGGGCTTCGCCAAGCTCCAACGAGAGAGAGAGGTGTTACGAGGGGAGAGGGAGGGGCCAGGGACTTGGTGCGGCTGCCCTCCCTCCCCCCACTATATATAGGGCCCCTAGGGGGGCGCCGACCCTAGGAGATGGGATCTCCAAGGGGGGCGGCGGCCAAGGGGGACTTGCCCCCCAAGCCAAGTGGGGCGCCCCCACCCCTAGGGTTTCCAACGCTAGGCGCAGGGGAAGGCCCATAGGGGGCGCACCAGCCTACCAGGGGCTGGTTCCCCTCCCACTTCAGCCCATGGGGCCCTCCGAGATAGGTGGCCCCACCCGGTGGACCCCCGGGACCCTTCCGGTGGTCCTTGTACAATATCGATTACCCCTGAAACTTTCCCGATGGCCGAAACTGGTCTTCCTATATATAAATCTTTACCTCCGGACCATTCTAGAACTCCTCGTGACGTCCGGGATCTCATCCGAGACTCCGAACAACTTTCGGGTTACCGCATACTAACATCTCTACAACCCTAGCGTCACCGAACCTTAAGTGTGTAGACCCTCCGGGTTCGGGAACCATGCAGACATGACCGAGACAACTCTCCGGCCAATAACCAACAACGGGATCTGGATACCCATGTTGGCTCCCACATATTCCACGATGATCTCATCAGATGAACCACGATGTCAAGGATTCAATCAATCCCGTATTCAATTCCCTTTGTCAATCGGTACGTTACTTGCCCGAGATTCGATCGTCGGTATCCCAATACCTCGTTCAATCTCGTTACCGGCAAGTCACTTTACTCATGCCATAATGCATGATCCCGTGACCAACTACTTAGTCGCACTGAGCTCATTATGATGATGCATTACCGAGTGGGCCCAGAGATACCTCTCCGTCATACGGAGTGACAAATCCCAATCTCGATTCATGCCAACCCAACAGACACTTTCGGAGATACCTGTAGTGTACCTTTATAGCCACCCAGTTACGTTGTGACGTTTGGCACACCCAAAGCACTCCTACGGTATCCGGGAGTTGCACAATCTCATGGTCTAAGGAAATGATACTTGACACTTAGAAAAGCTCTAGCAAACGAACTACACGATCTTGTGCTATGCTTAGGATTGGGTCTTGTCCATCACATCATTCTCCTAATGATGTGATCCCGTTATCAATGACATCCAATGTCCATGGTTAGGAAACCGTAACCATCTATTGATCAACGAGCTAGTCAACTAGAGGCTTACTAGGGACATGTTGTGGTCTATATATTCACACATGTATTACGATTTCTGGATAACACAATTATAGCATGAAAAATAGACAATTATCATGAACAAGGAAATATTATAATAACCATTTTATTATTGCCTCTAGGGCATATTTCCAACAATCCATATGATCTATTTATTTCTTTTTATTCTTTCTTTTATTCTCAAGATCATAGCAAGATAGCAAAGCCCTTGACTCAACACTAATCTTTATTATATATAGCTCACGGACTCGATTACATAGAAGGATCATAAAGCAAAACTCCAAACTAAATCATGCTGAAACTTTATTCTACTAGATCAAGATATTACCAAAAGGATCGAATTAAGAAAAACGGTAAAGATAGAAGTGTGATGGTGATACGATAATGGGGCACTCCCCCAAGCTTGGCAGTTGCCAAGGGGAGTGCCCATACCCAATACTCAATTCTCCTTTGGTGGTAGTGATGATGGAGTTGTTGATGATGTAGGTGAAGGAAATATGCCCTAGAGGCAATAATAAAGTTGTTATTTATATTTCCTTATATCATGATAAATGTTTATTATTCATGCTAGAATTGTATTAACCGGAAACTTAGTACATGTGTGAATACATAGACAAAACAGAGTGTCCCTAGTATGCCTCTACTTGACTAGCTCGTTAACCAAAGATGGTTAAGTTTCCTAACCATAGACATGTGTTGTCATTTGATGAACGGGATCACATCATTAGAGAATGATGTGATGGACAAGACCCATCCGTTAGCTTAGCATAAATGATCGTTTAGTTTTATTGCTATTGCTTTTGACTTATACATGTTCCTCTGACTATGAGATTATGCAACTCCCGAATACCGGAGGAACACCTTGTGTGCTATCAAACGTCACAACATAACTGGGTGATTATAAAGATGCTCTACATGTGCCTCCGATGGTGTTTGTTGAGTTGGCATAGGTCGAGATTAGGATTTGTCACTCCGATTGTCGAAGAGGTATCTCTAGGCCCTCTCGGTAATGCACATCACTATAAGCCTTGCAAGCAATGTGACTAATGAGTTAGTTGCAGGATGTTGCATTACGGAACAAGTAAAGAGACTTGCCGGTAACAAGATTGAACTAGGTATGATGATACCGACGATCGAATCTCGGGCAAGTAACATACCGATGACAAAGGGAACAACGTATGTTGTTATGCAGTTTGACCGATAAAGATCTTCGTAGAATATCTAGGAGCCAATATGAGCATCCAGGTTCCACTATTGGTTATTGACCGGAGATGTGTCTCGGTCATGTCTACATAGTTCTCGAACCCGTAGGGTCCGCACGCTTAATGTTCGATGACGATTTCTATTATGAGTTATGTGATTTGATGTACCGAAGGTTGTTCGGAGTCCCGGATGAGATCACGGACATGACGAGGAGTCTTGAAATGGTCGAGACGTAAATATCGATATACTGGAAGGCTCTATTCGGACATCGGAAAGGTTCCGAGTGATTCGGGTATTTTTTGGAGTACCGGAGAGTTACGGGAATTCGCCGGGGGAAGTAGCAGGCCTTAATGGGCCGTACGGGAAAGGAGAGAATGGCCTCAAGGGTTGGTCGCGCGCCCTCCATGGCAAGTCCAAATTGGACTAGGGAGGGGGCGGCGCCCCCCTCTCTTTCCTTCTTCTTCTCCTACTCCTTCCCTCTCTCACCTCTTGGAAAAGGAAGGGGACTCCAACTAGGATTGGGAATCCTAGTTGGACTCCCCCTATAGGCGCGCCCCTCCTAGGCCGGCCTCCTCCTCCTCCCTCCTTTATATACGTGGGCAGGGGCACTCCAAAGGCACTCCAAGATTTTTCTTAGCCGTGTGCGATGCCCCCCTCCACAGTTACACACCTCGGTCATATCGTCGTAGTGCTTAGGCGAAGCCCTGCGCCGGTAACTTCATCATCACCGTCGCCACGTCGTCGTGCTGACGGAACTCTCCTTCGGCCTCAACTCGATCAAGAGCCCGAGGGACGTCATCGAGCTGAACGTGTGCTGAACGTGGAGGTGTCGTGCGTTCGGTACTTGGATCGGTTGGATTGCGAAGACGTTCGACTACATCAACCGCGTTACTAAACGCTTCCGCTTTCGGTCTACGAGGGTACGTAGACACACTCTCCCCTCTTGTTGCTATGCATCTCCTAGATAGATCTTGCGTGATCGTAGGTAATTTTTTTGAAATACTGCGTTCCCCAACAGTGGCATCCGAGCCAGGTATGTGCGTAGATGTTATATGTATGAGTAGAACACAAAGGAGTTGTGGGCGTGGGTATATACATATTGCTTGCCGTCACAAGTTGTTTCTTGATTCGGTGGTATTGTTGGATGAAACGGCCCGGACCGACATTACATGACCGCGTTCATGAGAATGGTTCTACCGACGTGCTTTGCACACAGGTGGCTGGCGGGTGTCTGTTTCTCCAACTTTAGTTGAACCGGATTCAATGAACAGGGTTCTTTCTGAAGATCAAAAAGCAATCACTATACCATGTTGTGGTTTTTATGCCGTAGGTAAGAACGGTTCTTGCTAAGCCCGTAGCAGCCACGTAAAACTTGCAACAACAAAGTAGAGGACATCTAACTTGTTTTTGTAGGGCATGTTGTGATGTGATATGGTCGAGACATGATGAGATATAAATTGTTGTGACGCCCCCGATTCAATCGTACACTAATCATACACGCAAACATGTATGATCAAGATCAGGGACTCACGGGAAGATATCACAACACAACTCTACAAATAAAATAAGTCATACAAGCATCATATTACAAGCCAGGGGCCTCGAAGGCTCGAATACAAGAGCTCGATCATAGACGAGTCAGTGGAAGCAACAATATCTGAGTACAAACATAAGTTAAACAAGTTTGCCTTAAGAAGGCTAGCACAAACTGGGATACAGATCGAAAGAGGCGCAGGCCTCCTGCCTGGGATCCTCCTAAACTACTCCTGGTCGTCGTCAGCGGGCTGCACATAGTAGTAGGCACCTCCCGAGTAGTAGTAGTCCTCGTCAACGGTGGCGTCTGGCTCCTGGACTCCATCGTCTGGTCGTAGCAATCGGGTATAGAAAGGGGGAAAAGGGGGAGCAAAGCAACCGTGAGTACTCATCCAAAGTACTCGCAAGTAAGGAGCTACACTACACATGTATGCATTGGTATCATAAGGAAAGAGGGTAACATATGTGGACTGAACTGTAGAATGCCGGAATAAGAGGGGGATAGCTAGTCCTATCGAAGACTACGCTTCTGGCCACCTCCATATTGCAGCATGTAGAAGAGAGTAGATGGTAAGTTCACCAAGTAGCATCGTGTAGCATAATCCTACCCGGCGATCCTCTCCTCGTCGCCCTGTTAGAGAGCGATCACCGGGTTGTATCTGGCACTTGGGAGGGTGTGTTTTATTAAGTAACCGGTTCTAGTTGTCATAAGGTCAAGATACAACTCCAAGTCGTCCTGTCACCAAAGATCACGGCTATTCGAATAGATTAACTTCCCTGCCGGGGTGCACCACATTTCCCAACACGCTCGATCCCATTTGTCCGGACACTTTTCTGGGTCATGCCCGGCCTCGGAAGATCAACACGTCGCAGCCCTACCTAGGCACAACAGAGAGGTCAGCACGCCGGTCTAAATCCTATGGCGCAGGGGTCTGGGCCCATCGCCCATTGCACACCTGCACGTTGCGAACGCGGCCGGAGAGCAGACCTAGCAACCTCCATTACAAAGGAAGTTGCGTTACGCGGTCCAACCCGGCGCGCGCCGCTCAGTCGCTGACGTCAAGAAGGCTTCGGCTGATACCACGATGTTGAGTGCCCATAACTGTTCCCGCGTAGTTGGTTAGTGCGTATAGGCCAATGGACAGACTCAGATCAAATACCAAGATCTCGTTAAGCGTGTTATCTTGAAGTAACCGCGGACGCCGACCAGGGCCAGGCCCACCTCTCTCCTAGGTGGTCTCAACCTGCCCTGTCGCTCCGCCACAAAGTAACAGTCGGGGGCCTTCAGGAACTCAGGCCCACCTCTACCGGGATGGAGCCACCTGCCCCTTCAGCCCCCAACATCGGAATCACTCGCGAGTACTCAACGAGCCGACCCGACTTTAGTCACCACTTGTATAGCATGTATATATGTATGAGTATATACCCGCGATAACCTCCCAAGTGATCATGGCCCGCTAGTATAGCATGGCAGACAGACAAGAATGTAGGGCCACTGATGGAATACTAGCATCATATACTAAGAATTTAGGATTGCAGGTAAAGGTAACAATAGTAGTAGCAAGGACAGGCTATACATCAGAATAGGATTAACGGGAAGCAGTAGCATGCTACACTACTCTAATGCAAGCAGTAGAGAGAAGAATAGGCGATATCGAGTTGATCAAAGGGGGGGCTTGCCTGGTTGCTCTGGCAAGAGAGAGGGGTCGTCAACACCATAGTCGTACTGGGTAGCAGCAGCGTCGGTCTCGGTGTCTAGCGAGAGAAGAGGGGGAAGAAACAATAAATATAATGCAAACAAATGCATGACGATGCATGACATGACAAAGCATGATGCTAGGTGTGCCCTAACATGGTATGAGGTGGTACCGGTGAAGGGGGGAAACATCCGGGAAATTATCCCCGGTGTTTCGTGTTTTCGGACAGATGAATCAGAGGGGGAAAGTTGCGTGTTCGCTATGCTAGGGATGCATGGCAGACGAACGGGCTACGTATCCGGATTCGTCTCGTCGTTCTGAGCAACTTTCATGTGCAAAGTTTTTCCATCTGAGCTACGGTTTATTTTATAATAATTTTAAAAGATTTAAATTATTTTTAGGATTTATTTAATTATTTAAATCAACATTGTCCAGAAAAGTGTTTGCTGACGTCATGACGTCAGCAGTTGACCTGGTCAACCTGACAGGTGGGTCCCGTTCGTCATTGACTGTTTAGTCTAATTAGGGTTTAATTAACTTAACTAGTTAATTAGATTAATTAAACAGGGTTAATTAATTCACTAATTAATTAATTAATTAATTAATTAATTATTTATATATTTGTTTATTTATATTTATTCCTTTTTTAAATCTATTTTTGTTCTGGGGCTAGGCCCACTTGTCATTTGCTCACAGGGCCCTAACGGGCGCTGGATGCGGGCGTAGCCCGAATGGGCGAGGGGTGCCCGCCGGGGTAGACCCGGGCGACGGCCGCGACCGTTCTGGATGCGGGGGTGCCGGCGCGGCACGGCCAGGTGGCGCGGCCGGCGGCCTCGGCCGACAGGAGCAGGCGCGGCGGGGAGGAGGAGACTAGGCGACGGGGCGGCAAGCAGCCGAGGCGGGCGAGCGCGGCATGGCCGGGCGAGGCGCGGCACGGCGGGCCAGCGGGGAACGACGCGGGTGAGCGCGAGGGGGCAACGGGGCGCGGCTGTGCTATGAGCTTAGGCGTTCGGGACGGGCGGCGGCGTAGGCAGCAGGGGGTGACGGGGTGGCGCGGCCGGTGCGTCACGACAGGGCACGGGTAGGCGTTGCCGGTGCGGGGCGACGGGCGACCAGGGCCTGCGTCGGCGCAGGCGAGCGCGAGGGGAGGGAGCGGGGCAGCTGTGGCAGGGGGAGGCAGGGGCGAGTCCAAGCGAGGGTGCGGCGGGGGGCGGTCGCGGGAGCAGGGCGCGCGGGCGCGTGGCCAGAGGAGTGGCGGGCCGTGCGGGGCAAGCTGCGGGCGGGCGCGCGGTGCGACACGGTAGGGCGACGACGATGCGAGGCTGCAACAGCAGCAACAGCAAGGTGCAGCGCGGGCGAGCGGTTTGGTGGTGAGCGCGCGGGGGGGGGGGGGGGGGGGGGGGCGAGGGAGAGAGGAGGGGAAGCTCACGGGGGGCTGTAGGGTATGGGGCAACGGGGCACGGGGAGGTTGACAGGGAGGACGCGGCGGAGCGGGAGGCAGGCTGGCGAGGGGGGGGGTCCGGCGAGGCGACGTGGCTCCGGGCGGCGGCGTCGTTCGGCGGCGACGAGCGGCCTCCTCGATCCCGATCCAATCGGGAGAGAGGGGGAGGAGATATTTTGCGGGGGGGGGGGGGGGGGGAGTGGGGGTGTCGGTG
The DNA here is from genome assembly GCF_056163025.1 of Triticum urartu. Classification (NCBI taxonomy): domain Eukaryota; kingdom Viridiplantae; phylum Streptophyta; class Magnoliopsida; order Poales; family Poaceae; genus Triticum; species Triticum urartu. Next base: position 272,027,916 of record NC_141873.1, on the reverse strand, counting down.
TGTATTGGGGGGAGTGGGGGAGGTTATGGGGTGAGGGTGGGCCGGCCTGGCGGCCTGGTGGGTTGAGGCCCAAGGGGGGACGGTGGCCAGCTGGGCCAGCCGACCCAGTTGAGGGGGGGGGGGCTTTCTCCCTTTTTTCTTTTTTCTTTTTTTCTTTTAGTTTTAGTTTTTCTTTTTATTTTTTTCTGTTTTAATTCATTTTAAAATACTTAGGCATTTTATAAAAATGTGTTTATTACACCATAATTACATATGCAAATTAGGGCATCGTACTGCCCAAACATTTTTGTTTTAACTTTTGAAAACTTTTATTATTTAACTTTATTTTAATTTTGAATTTGAATCGGTTTTGAACTAACCCGAGATTAACTACAGTGACAGAGGTGACGTGGCATCGTTAACGTGGAATTACTATATTATGATTATCTGGGTGTTACAAAACTCCTCCACTACAAGAAATCTCGTCTCGAGATTTAGGAGGTAGAAGGAAATAGTGCGGGGTATTCATCACGCAGGCGGTCCTCGCGTTCCTAGGTGGCTTCATCTTCAGAGTGATGCGACCATTGGACCTTGAGGAACTTGATCGCTTTCTGACGTGTGCAACGTTCAGCTTGGTCGAGAATGCGGACCGGATGTTCATGATCCGCTGCTCAGATTGGGTCCTTGAAGCAACGACGGAGCTGTGACACATGGAACACATCGTGAACCTGAGAAAGGTTCGGCGGAAGCTCCAATTGAGATGCCACTTTTCCACGCCTTTCGAGAATAGTGAAGGGACCGATATAGCGAGGAGCTAGCTTGCCCTTGATCCCGAAGCGGTGAGCACCCTTCATTGGTGTAACTCGAAGATAAGCCTTTTTGCCAGGTTGATAGACCATGTCTTTGTGATGATGGTCATACTGACTCTTCTGACGTGACTGAGCAGTCTTGAGATTCTCGCGAATAATGCGGACTTGTTCTTCGGCTTGTTGGATAATATCTGGACCGAAGAGTGGACGTTCCCCAGTTTCTAACCAGTTTAGAGGGGTTCGACACTTTCGTCCATATAATACTTCAAAGGGGGACATCTTCAGACTAGCTTGATAGCTATTATTATAAGAGACCTCAGCATACAGAATAGATTCCTCCCATTTCTTGCCGAAGGAAATTACACAAGCTCGAAGCATGTCTTCGAGAACTTGGTTGACATGTTCGACTTGTCCTTGCGACTGAGGATGAAACGCAGTACTGAATGACAGATGAGTTCCCATAGCTTCTTGGAAACTTGCCCAGAATCTTGAAGTGAATAAGCTGCCACGGTCTGAACTGATAACCAGTGGAATACCGTGAAGTGAAACAATTCTGGACATGTAGAGAGTTGCAAGCTGACTAGCCGTGATTGTTTCTTTGATTGCCAGAAAATGTGCAACTTTGGAAAGCCGGTCAATGACGACAAGAATAGCATCATTACCTTTCTGCGATTTGGGAAATCCAGTGACGAAGTCCATTTCAACATGGTCCCATTTCCATTCAGGAATAGAGATAGGTTGCAGAGTTCCAGCAGGCCTTTGATGTTCTGCTTTGATACGACGGCAAATGTGACGCCCCGAGTCCGATGGGCCAGGTGTCTTCCAGCTATTCGCCGACGTTGCCATGTCATTCGCTTGCGTGTTGCATCTTGCCATGTCATCCGCATTGCATCATCATGTTTTCAAAACTTGCATCTGTCCCGATCTCCCAGTTCCTCCCGTTGTCCGTTCTGAGCCTAGACACACTCGCACGCGCCCGCGGCATGTCCGAAATATTATTTTATAAGTGGCCGGAAAATGTTCTCGGAATGGGTTGAAAGTTGGCATACGGTGTTGTTATGTTGTAGGTTGGACGCCTGCCAAGTTTCATCGCATTCGGAGTTCGTTTGATAGCCCAACCGTAAAACTATAGCGGCAGTATAGCCGGTCTATCGTCGGACGTTTTCGGTCTCCGGAAACAGACGCCGGGCCTCTATCTCTCTTCTCTCCTCTCAGCCCGAGGCCTTCTGCACAGCCCACACGCTCCAACCTACCCCTCCTCGTGTCCGGAGCCGTCGGATCGCGATCGAGGGTCCGAAAACCCCTCCTAACCCCCTCATGCCCTAGCCCTAGCTATAAAAGGAAGCACCTTCCATTTTTGGAAGCAGACAAACCCTCCTCGTAATCAGTGCGCCGCCAGCCTCCTCCCACCTCCACCTCGCTTTCCGCGCCACCTGAACCCGCCGCCGCCACTTGGCGCTGCCCCAGCGGGCGAGCCGCCACCCGCGTCGCCGCCGAGGGCCACTCCCACACCTCCATGTCGCCCTGGTCACCCCGCGCCGCCGCGAAGCCCGCGGGCTCGCCAGGACTCAGATCGGGCCCCGGGAAGCCCATCGGGCCCTGAGCGCATCCACCGCCGCTCCCATGGTTCCTCCCCGCGCTACCTACTCCAGCGCCGCTCCAACCTCGTCGCCGGTCGTCGTCTTCGCTGGAACCTCGCCGCCATCGTGCTCCGCCTTGTCGCCGGCGCCCCACAGGTCGCGTCCCCGGCCGCCCCTCTCCTTCCTCCCTCCTCGTTTTCTCCCTGTCTCATCCTCATCTCTCTCTGCCTCTTCCTGCAGAGCCTCCATGGGCTCGGATCTGCGCCGCCGTCGCCGGTATAAGCCGTCAGTCACCCGATCCGGCCTCCCTGCTGGCAGATCTGGGAAGCCCGCGCCGCCCCGCATCCATTCAGGCCGGATCCCGCTCCTCGCCGATCCTCTCTGCACCGCCCCTCGCCGGCATTTGACGTGGCAGCCGCCGCCCCTGCATCCTGCTCAAGCGGGTGCTCGAGGAGACCGAGCGCATTGACCCCGCGCTCAAGGCCCAGATCCAGTGCCGCATGGGCCTCACGCAGGCCAGCCCAACCACTGCCCCATCCGGCATCCTCTGCTTCCTACTGGGCCGAGCCCATGGGTGAGAAGCCCTCCAGTTCCCCTGTTCCATCGGGCCTGCTAGTTTCGGCCTGTGTATTTTTTTCCTGCCAGGACGTTTTTCCGATTTATCCTGAGGCTGCCAGTTTTGCAGAAAAGTCCCTAGAGTTCATGCATTTAATAACTCATCAATCGTGAAATGATTTATATATGAAAAATGCCTAGAATCTTGTCTAGTTTCATAATATTCAACTTCCATCCATGTTTAAAATGTTTAAAATGGTGTTTGTGTGTATTTTCCATAATGCCATGCTAAAATGCTTTATTTCATAACTTAATAACCGTAGCTCCAAATTTAATAAACTTTATATGTAAATGGGGTGGAAAATGCCTAGTTTATCATGGTGACTTTACTTTGCATGTTTAACAACCCTAAAATCGTGTTTAGGGCAGAACAGTACCAAATCCATTAATATGCACATGAGGATTTTCCAGACTTGTTGCTTGTTGTTCCGGCCTCATTTAAACTTGCCTAGATAGGTAGTTTTACTTTGCTTCACCCCTTGCCATGCTAAACAACATTTAATATTGTTGAGTACATAAACAAGATGGAACTAAATAAGTCATGTGGTGTTTCATCAATATGCAACTCGTTGCATATTGAGCTCCAATTAATTTGTAGATTGCTTGTTGCACTTTGCCATGCCATGCCTCATTAAACCGGACATGCATCATACTTGGTTGTGCATCATGCCATGTTATGTGATGGTTGTTTACTATGCTGTTTGCTTCTTTCCGGTGTTGCTTCTTCGGGTTGGTTCTGATAACGTGTGTTTGTGAGGATTCGTTCGACTACGTCCGTTTGTCTTCTTCATGGACTCGTTCTTATTCCCTGCAGGATCTCAGGCAAGATGACCGTACCCTCGAAATCACTTCTATCTTTGCTTGCTAGTTGTTTCACTCTATTGCTATGCCGCGATACCTACCACATGCTTTATCATGCCTCCCATATTGCCATGCCAAGCCTCTAACCCACCTTGTCCTAGCAAACCGTTGTTTGGCTATGTTAGCGCTTTGCTCAGCCCCTCTTATAGCGTTGTTAGTTGCAGGTGAAGCTGAAGTTTGTTCCATGTTGGAACATGGTTATGTTGGGATATCACAATATCTCTTATTTTAATTAATGCATCTATATACTTGGTAAAGGGTGGAAGGCTCGACCTTATGCCTGGTGTTTTGTTCCACTCTTGCCGCCCTAGTTTCCGTCATACCGGTGTTATGTTCCTTGATTTTGTGTTCCTTACACGGTTGGATGTTATGGGGACCCCTTGACAGTTCGCTTTGAATAAAACTCCTCCAGCAAGGCCCAACCTTGGTTTTACATTTGCCTCACCTAGCCTTTTTTCCCTTGGGTTTCAGGAGCCCGAGGGTCATCTTTATTTTAACCCCCCGGGATAGTGCTTCTCTAAGTGTTGGTCCAACCTGAGCGATGTTCGGCGCTCCCTGGGCAACCAGGGTCTATGCCAACCCGACGTCTGGCTCATCAGGTGTGCCCTGAGAATGAGATATGTGCAGCTCCTATTGGGATTTGTCGGCACATTCGGGCGGCTTTGCTGGTCTTGTTTTACCATTGTCGAAATGTCTTGTAACCGGGATTCCGAGTCTGATCGAGTCTTCCTGGGAAAAGGAATATCCTTCGTTGACCGTGAGAGCTTGTGATGGGCTAAGTTGGGACACCCTGCAGGGTTTGAACTTTCGAAAGTCGTGCCCGCGGTTATGGGCAGATGGGAATTTGTTAATATCCGGTTGTAGAGAACTTGACACTTAACTTAATTAAAATGCATCAACCGCGTGTGTGGCCGTGCTGGTCTCTTTTCGGTAGGGTCTGGGAAGTGAACACGGTTCTTGTGTTATGCTTGAACGTAAGTAGTTTCAGGATCACTTCTTGATCACTTCTAGTTCACAACCGTTGCATTGCTTCTCTTCTCGCTCTTATTTGCGTATGTTAGCCACCATATATGCTTAGTGCTTGCTGCAGTTCCACCTCACTACCTTCTCCTACCCATAAGCTTAAATAGTCTTGATCTCGCGGGTGTGAGATTGCTGAGTCCTCGTGACTCACAGATACTTCCAAACAGTTGCAGGTGCCGATGAAACCCGTGCAGGTGATGCAACCGAGCTCAAGGAGGAGCTCGACGAAGATCGTGTTCGTTGTGTTGTTTCGTTTCCAGTTGATCAGTAGTGGAGCCCAGTTGGGGCGATCGGGGATCTAGCATTGGGGTTGTCTTTCTTTATTTGGTTCCATAGTCGGACCTTGATTGTATTTTGGATGATGTAATGCTATATTTATGTATTGTGTGAAGTGGCGATTGTAAGCCAACTCTTTATCCCTTTCATATTCAGTACATGGGATGTGTAAAGATTACCCCTCTTGTGACATGCCTACTATGCGGTTATGCCTCTAAGTCGTGCTCCGACACGTGGGAGATATAGCCGCATCATGGGTGTTACAACAAACGTCACACTCAACAACATAACGAGCAATGTCCTGCTTCATATTAGACCACCAGAATCTCTGACGAATATCCTGATACATCTTTGTACTACCAGGATGGATGGACAGAGGCGTATCATGAGCTTCTTTCATGACCTTTTTAGTCTGATCCAGGTTTTCCTCGAACATGGTACCACTAGGCGGCCTTTGAAGTACAAGGCGCCATCATCGGCGATAGTGAAGAATGAGGGCTTTCCTTCTGCTAGATGGCGTTTAATCTTATGGACTTCAGAGTCACAACCTTGAATAGTCTTTATACCATCTACGAGATCTGGTACGATAGCCAGGGTATTTAGAGAACCCTTAGTAACAACACGAAGATTCATCTTTTGAAACTCTGGGGGAGGGGGAGCGAGTGCACCAGGGGGAACAATATGAAGGTTCAGCCTTTTGAATTCTTCAACAAGCGAGGGTTGAACTTTGTGAACCTGGAGGTGGTTGCAGTAAGACTTGCGGCTCAAGGCATCATCCATTACATTAGCCTTGTCGGGGGTATAGGATATACCCATGTCAAAGTCTGCAACAGTCTCCATCCATCTCTGCTGACGGAGGTTCAGATCTGGCTGAGTAAACTGATACTTCAGACTTTGGTGGTCGGTGAAGGTCTCGCAACGATTACCGAGAAGGTAATGTCGCCACTGGTTCAAAGCATGAATGACAGCAGCAAGCTCGAGGTCGTGAACTGGGTAGTTTTCTTCACGAGGGCGCAGTTGACGAGAGGCATAAGCAATCACTCTGCGCTCTTGCATTAGGACACAGCCTAATCCTTGACGGGAAGCATCGCAGTAAATGACAAAGTCCTTCTTAGTATCAGGTGGAGCAAGCACTGGGGCAGAAGTCAACTTGTCTTTGAGTGCCTGGAAGCTTTCCTGACACTTGTCTGTCCATTGGAACTTGACGCCCTTATGCAACAGATTAGTCAGAGGCCTGGCAATCTTGGAGAAGTTCTCGACAAAGCGACGGCAATAGCTGGCGAGACCGAGAAAACTTCGGACTTGCTTGACATTCTTCAAAGGAGTCCAACCCGAGAATCATGCCATAGTAATCTCCCACTAATCATGGCATGTCATCATGATTACCTTGCTAATTGCCACTTGTCCAAAACATCAAGTTCTAAATCAAATTTAAATTGCAAGTCAAACTATTAATTCTCCAAACAGAGAAGCAAAAATGTTCGAGATGTTTCAAATAATGCCCAAGTAATTTTCATGAATAAATCAACTCAAATTGGGTTTTTCAATTCGGCCATAGCAATATTTTTGTGGGCCAGCAAACGTTTAATTTTGTCGTTTAAATTCCAATATATATTCTTACTTTTCTCGATCCACATGAAACTTTGAGGGTGGCCCTATGCTACTGCATTGTATTTATGTGCCAAGTTTCGTCTATAACAAAAATCGTTTGCTCGCTCAAATAAATACCAAACAGTAGCTGAAAAAATAGAAAACAGAGTAGAAAGAATAAATCAGAAAAGAGCAAAGGCAAATAAAAGCTCGCACTGTTGGTCTGGGCCATAAGCCCACAGTGCAAGGCCCAACCCATCCCCTCTCATCCTTTTCCTCTGTACGCCGGGGGATGGCGTGGCGGCCATCCACCCCGCCATGGCCGCCGAAGCCGCTGCTGTCGGCCATCCTGCGGTCGAGGGGTTGGATAAGAGCAAGCCCTCGACGCACTCTCTCTCGCTGAAACCCTAGGCCCTTAGTTTTTACCCTCCCTCGCATCTCACACACGATCCCGAGCTCGTCCGAGCAAAACCATGGCCGCGACGTCGTCAGCCTCGTGCGCCGGAGCCTCCCCGAGCTTCTCGGTGACGATCAGGAGCTTCACCGCCGTCATTTGCTTCGTCTACATGCGTCGAATCGAGAAGGGCGGCCTCGTACGCTCGTCACAGCCGTCATCTGCTCCGCCACAGTCGTCGACCCCATCGTCGATTCGCGCATCTCCGGTTCATCCCCGACCACCTCGAGCTCGCCTAAAGAACCAAAGTGAGATGCGCCTTCGATCCCCCCTTCTTCCCCGTCGATTCGGTCGCCATAGGTGCCCTCCCCCGAGCTTAGCCGCCGCGGTCGGAGCTTCGCTCTCCAGGCTCCTCGCCGCGCTCCCACGAGCCCTGGGCATCCGGCAGCGCCCCTGCGGCACCCCCCCGCGCGCGCCCGCCTGGGCCATGGCTTGCCTCGCCCCTGGAACGCGCTCGTCGTGCCTGCAGCCGCCCGCCATCCCGCTCCCCTACTGCTCCCGCTAGCTGCTCCTACTTCGAGCTGCTGCTACTCAGCCTCCCTGTGCCGCCTGCCTCCGCCGCGGCTCGCCCCACGCCTGTCGCCGCCGCGTGGCCTTCGCCGCGCCACGCCCTGCCGACCCACCACCGCGGCCACCGGCGTCCCGCTGCATGCGCGCCCTGCTCCTCCCCATCGCCCGACGACCTCGCATGTGTTCGGGCGGGCTACGCCCAAGCGCCTGCGCCCGTTAGCCCGTTCCAGTGGCCTTTGTGCCACTGGCAACTGGGGCCCTTCCCCTAAAAAAAGAGTTAAAAATATATATTAATAAAATTAATTAATTAATTAGTTAAGTGATTAATTAACTTAATTAACCTAATGAACTGGATTATTTAAGTTAAATCAGTAATTAACTAGATGTGTGTATGACAAGGGGCCCCACCCCCATGTTGACCAGTCAAACATTGACTGGTCAACAGGGACCCCATGGACCCACATGTCACCCTCTGGTACACTTCTGTGTACGCAGAGCTGGGTGCATCTAGCGTTTTAATCATTATTTTTGAATTAATAGTAATTTCAGAATATTGCTAAAACTTTTGTAAATCATATAGAATAATCCGTAGCTCGGATGAAAAAGTTTTATATATGGAAGTTGCTTAGAAAAATCCCACGAATCCGAATGCGCGGTCCTTTCACCTGTCACATGCCCTAGAATGCTGAATATGGAACCGTCCCCTCTCTTTCATCTGTCCGGAATTCGTCAAACGCCAGAGATTCATCCTCGGATGTTTATCCCCTCCGTCCGCAACGTATAGTACTACGTTAAGACAACCCTAGCTCTGCCTATCGTCATGTTATGCCTCGTGATGCATTGTTTGCTCTGTATTTACTGTTTCTTCCCCCTCTTCTCTCTGGTAGACCCCGAGACCGATGTTGCCCCTGTGATCGACTACGTCGACGATGACCCCTCCTTGCCAGAGCAACCAGGCAAGCAAACCCCCCTTGAGCATTCCGATATCGCCCATTTCTTTCCCTCTCATTCTTGCATTATTACTGCTACTGCTTTATGTATGATCCAACTCTGATGCATAGCCTGTTGTTGTTACCTGCTTTCATACCTTATCTGCTTATCCTAAACTGCTTAGTATAGGTTGGTTAGAGATCCATCAGTGACCCCACCTTGTCCCAGTTGCCTCGCTTTATGTTTGATGACTCGATCAACGTGGTCGACGTCCAGGCCCCGACACCGCACATCACCCCCCTTAGTTGTACGACTCTAAAGAGTTACCATCGAGTGCCGAGGATGGAACCTCTTACATCACTCCTGATGAGACCTCTGTAGTGTAGCTATCCGGTCGTGGTCATCGAGGGTGATTTCCTCCTTAACCACTTCCGATACGGCTCTGTCGTGCAACCCCTCAAGTGTGAACCTCGAGGGTGGATAATCTTACGTTCACCTTGATGGTTACATCGTGTGGAATTCACCGGGGGTGATTCCTCGGGTTTTCCCCTTGGTGTTAGACACACAGTTACTATGGTTACTATGACTTTACACTGAACCATGTTACTAAAGACGGGTCGGCCCTGAGGGGTACCCACGCGAGCTTAATTGCGAGTGATGTGGAGTCGGGTTGACCTGGAGGGTGCCCGCGAGATAACTACGAGGCGTGGCCGGGCATTCTTAGCCCTTGCCGCAAGTACTCGAGACAGAGCGACGGGGTCACATCTTTCGTGAGTCTCTGCTTGTTACCACGCGTTCCTAATCCACTACGATTTGGATATTTGATCCGAGGGGCCTCTGGCCTGATAGCACTAACCATCACGTGGGCATAGTATGGGCGTTCTGCGTCGTATACATCAGTCGAAGCTTAATAGACGCCAGCGACTGAGTGGCATGCGCCGGGTTGGACTGCGTAAGCTCCTGCCTTGTTGAAGGAGGTAGCTAGGTCTGCTCACCGGCCACGTACGCAACGTGCAGGAGTTCCCGGGGAGATGGCCGATGACCCCTGGGGGCATAGGTTTAGTCCGGCGTGCTGGCCTCTCTATTAAGCCTAGGTCGGGTTGCGGCGTATTGTTTGGCCGAGGCCGGGCATGACCCAGGAAAGTGTGTCCGGCCGGAGTTAATCGAGCGTGGTGGGTAAGTTGGTGCACCCCTGCAGGGAAGAGAACATCTATCGATAGCCTGTCCTATGGTAACAGACACTTGGAGTTGTATCCCGATCGATACAACTAGAACTGGATACTTGAGATGAGGAATGGATATGAGACATGGATATGAGAAATGGATAGTATGGCTCTGGGATTTCTTTCTCGCAGGGAGTCGAGAAAGGATCTCTGGCCGAGGTTGATAACACTTCTACTACTTTACTTTATGCTACTCTACTCCCTCCTGTTGCTGCAAGATGGTGGTTTCCAGAAGATGCTAGTCTTCGATAGGCTAGGCTTTCCCCTTCCCTTATGGCATTCTGCAGTTTAGTCCACAGATACAACCCATTCCTTTGATACAGATGCATACTTAGTTTAGATCTGATGTAAGTCTTGCGAGTACTTTGAATGAGTACTCACGGTTGCTTTGCTACCTCTTTTCTCCCATACCCGATTGTTGCGACCAGATGACAGATCCCAGGCGCCAGACGACACCACTGATGACTACTGCTATCCCGAGGATGCCTACTACTACGTGACGACCGCTGACGACTTGGAGTAGTTAGGAGGCTCCCAGGCAGGAGGCCTTGCCTTTTCGATCGATGTTGTTTTGTGCTAGCCTTCTTAAGGCAAACTTGTTTAACTCATGTCTGTACTCAGATAATGTTGCTTCCGCTGACTCTGGTGTTTTCGAGCCTATGTATTCGAGCCCTCGAGGCCCCTGGCTTGTAATATAAAGCTTGTATTATTTTAATTTGTGTCTAGAGTTGTGTTGTGATATCTTCCCGTGAGTCCTTGATCTTGATTGTACACATTTGCGTGTATGATTAGTGTACGATTGAATCGAGGGTGTCACAAGTTGGTATCAGAGCCAACTGCCTGTAGGTAGCCCCCTTTCCAACTCCTTGGCCGAAGTTGAGTCTAGTCACTTAAAAAACTTTTACTAACATGGCTGTGTGGCTTACGGGCCCACTCGCCATTGGGTGGTATTAGGATCTTTTATTTCTCGTCTATACTCTGGGACTCCGATCTCTCGTCTATTTGGGTTAAACACTTTACTAACTCTAACATTAGGCTCTCGTACCCACTTCCTCCCAGAGAGCCCCGACGTTATCGATGATCGCTTGCTTCGCCAGAAGACTTCGAAGATACTCTACGCTGTTCTCCCGAGAACATGTGCTCATCACTTTTGCAATTCACTTCCACCGTCAACACCTATGTATAGCTACATACACCTGTCGTTCATACATCATTTTCGGGTTGCTCTTGTTATTACAAGATGCCTAGAATTACACTCCGATGTTTCGAGAACCCCTTCCGCAACTGCCTTGAAGTTCTTTGCCGCATGAATACCCCTATGAATAATTCCACACACTTATCAGGGATTTGTTCATCCCTAGTTGATCATATGTCTCACAAAATTCTTCGAATGCAATTCGGTCTCCTGAAGATCCTATGCAGCCTAGTGCTCCCAAAAGTCTTGTCTGCCTACATTGTGGTTAAATCCATATGTCCAGCAATATTCATTAACAACCTTTGTCATTGTCATCCTGAGCCTATTGATTCATTATGTTGCGATTGCTCGCAATCATCAGTCGCACCCTGAAATTTGACCTTCATGCTCATACATCATTCTAGACATGAGTTGGATCTCGGCCAATCATGTTGTAGTTGATTGTCCACCTAGTTCCCTTCAACTTGAACGTTGAATTATTCAGCTGTTTCTATAATCTAATGCCTTCGCATTCTTTCCCTCATCTGATTGAGTACTGATACTCACATCAGACACATTGAGGACCGCTGAATCCTTTGTTGGATTATTATCCGGCAATGTCCTTCATATTCAAAATTTTGTGCGCTCTTCCCCCTGATACATATTTCCTTTGGTAAATTGTATCCTCTGCTTATTGTCAACCATGCTCTGTCATTGAGCTGATGTTATATGCTCTGGAAGGTAGTTGTATATGTTCCTAACATACCCCTACGGGTTGAACATATACCTTTCCTAAATCTGTGTGGACTCGAAAGAGATGTGAGTCATACTCTTCTGGTGCTTCACCAGATAAATCTTTCGTGCTACAAATTCTTCGAAAACGAGGAGTGAATGAAAGATTATGCATTGAAGAAGTGGGAGTCAACCTTGAACCTTTTTGTTCATGCCCATGGACCTAGTGTAGAACTTATCATGGAAGCTACTCGTAAGAATAATTACCCCTTGTTATAAGTCCATCTGGTATCGGTGGTTTGATCATTCATAACCGCGGTTCCGACCATAGTTTCTCTTTAATTCCATTTCCCGGACAAGTTAAAATACTTGTCTACTGCAAGTCATTTCACTTGTCCAACGTCTAATTTGATCTACCTTCAAGTATTGCCTCATGTTATCTCGAGAATATTGTGTCATTGCACTACCTCTTGTAAATTCTTAATTGAAGTGATACTCCGTCACATCATTCCTACCTGATTGGCTACATCATTGTCATGCTAAATTTTAACTGTGCTACCTGGACCTTTCCGGAGCACAATTTTCGATAATGAGCTAACTTACGTCAATCTTCCTCGTCGTATCATTTCACCTTGAACAACAAACTTGATTTCGAGTTTGTGTTGTACCCGTGGTTCCAATAACTTTTCGCTTCATCATTCCTTTGACTTGATGTCGTCGCCGATCGATTACATCTTCATGAAACCTCTCAACAAATGTGTTGTGATCATCATCATCATTCCAAACTTTCCCAGGATATCAACCGAATTCATGATGAGAAATACCATCCTTACCTCTCGATGATTTGTGTCAGCATCGACAACATTCTTGTCTTCCCCCCAACACAAACTTGTTCATATTAATTTTGGGTATACATCCTTTTTGACATGTCGATGGATTGCTACTGAACCCATCGGCCACCTCCTCATCTTTTCCCTGATAAAATATCATGATATGTTCTAAAAATTCCGATGGATCCTTTGTGCTCCTAAGGTCTGACCTTTACCTGATGACCATGTCAATGCTATCCGAAAGCATGATTGTGGTACTCCGAACCTCTTTAAAACCATTTGGAGGCGCAATGCTAAATGTTTCTTGATCACTTATCCAAACACTGTTGTATGGGTAACGTCATGAATTTCCTCTCCCCTTTACCTAGAAGGTAATCTACTACCTTGTCATGGATGTCATCCTATGCTTGTCCTTGGGAATAATATACTCCTGATATTTGTGTTTAAACACATTTTCCTTTCCATTGTTCTGATTAAATCAATAATCACATTTCCCTTTCCCTTGTTTTGTTTGAACCTTTCTTGTGATCTATATGATATAAGCAGAAATAAATCCCTGCTTATAAAAAACCCCGATGCACAAGCTCTGTCATTAAGCCCTTGTTACTATTGTTGATGACATTCCGGTAGCCACTGATGGACGAGAACTTTGCCTATTGGTCCGCCTCGCCTTGCGAGCAGGAAAATGGTTCTCTTCGTCCCTCGCCCTTGGTACCAACATTGTTGCTAACATAACTCACAGTCTATCCTATGACATGCCTTGCTATCATATCCGTGCAAGATGTCGCCGCTCTTCCTACTCTGAACACACAAGGTGGGCCCATAACCCACAGTTCCACGAGATCGAAACCTGACTCTCCTGTACAACTTTGATTCCGAAATATTCTTTGCACTTGGCTTCGTAGGTAATTCACGAGCTAACTTCTTCACCATGTTTCATTCCGGTATCAGAGGCAACATTATTCTTCATTGCTCCGAACCCCTTCATCACCTGTTATAGGCATTAGCTTGATGCCTACCTGGTTAAAACTTGTTGAACCTCCTTATAGCACTCTTGATTTGTTTCTGGTGCTTCTAAAATCTCCTTCCTTGAGATAATTACCGGATGCCAATCTTTTTAGACATACGTCCTTATAGTTTTCCCCTTATACCCTATTCGTAAGTATGATGGAATTTCTGAAGAAAGGATGAGGACTTCATCATGATGCCCTGATGTAGCGAATTGAAGCCATCAACGGTATGGATCAACCTCTTCGATGAGAGCCCCAAGAACAAGAAGATTCGTTAGAATTTCGTACCCAATTCTTCCCCCTTACTCCACCTCTTAAATCTCGGGACAAGATTTCTGGTAGTGGAGGAGATTTGTAACAACCCGAGAATCATGCCACAGCAATCTCCCACTAATCATGCCATGTAATCATGATTACCATGCTAATTGCCACTTGTCGAAAACATCAAGTTCTAAATCAAATTTAAATTGCAAGTCAAACTATTAATTCTCCAAACAGAGAAGCAAAAATGTTCGAGATGTTTCAAATAATGCCCAAGTAATTGTCATGAATAAATCAACTCAAATTGGGTTTTTTATTTTGGCCATAGCAATATTTTTGTGGGCCAGCAAACGTTTAATTTGGTCATTTAAATTCCAACATATATTCTTACTTTTCCTGATCCACATGAAACTTTGAGGGTGGCCCTATGCTACTGCATTGTATTTATGTGCCGAGTTTCGTCTATAACAAAAATCATTTGCTCGCTCAAATAAATACCAAACAGTAGCTGAAAAAATAGAAAACAGAGTAGAAAGAATAAATCAGAAAAGAGCAAAGGCAAATAAAAGCTCGCACTGTTGGTCTGGGCCGTAAGCCCATAGTGCAAGGCCCAACCCATCCCCTCTCATCCTTTTCCTCTGTACGCCAGGGGATGGCGTGGCGGCCATCCACCCCGTCATGGCCGCCGAAGCCGCTGCTGTCGGCCATCCTACGGTCAAGGGGTTGGATAAGAGCAAGCCCTCGACGCTCTCTCTGTCGCCGAAACCCTAAGCCCTCAGTTTTCCCCTCCCTTGCATCTCACACACGATCCCGAGCTCGCCCGAGCGAAACCATGGCCGCGCCATCGTCAGCCTCGTGCGTCGGAGCCTCCCCGAGCTTCTCGGTGACGATCAGGAGCTTCACCGCCATCATTTGCTTCGTCTACATGCGGCGAATCAAGAAGGGCAGCCTCGTACGCTCGTCATAGTCGTCATCTGCTCCGCCACGATCGTCGACCCCATCATTGATTCACGCATCTCCGGTTCATCCCCGACCACCTCGAGCTCGCCTAAAGAACCACAGTGAGCTGCGCCTTCGATTCCCCCTTCTTCCCCGTCAATTCGGTCGCCGTAGGTGCCCTCCCCCGAGCTTAGCCGCCGCGGTCGGAGCTTCGCTCTCCAGGCTCCTCGCCGCGCTCCCACGAGCCCTGGGCATCCGGCAGCGCCCCTGCGGCACCCCCGCGCGCGTGCCCGCCTGGGCCATGCCCTGCCTCGCCCCTGGAACGCGCTCGCCGTGCCTGCAGCCACCCGCCATCCCGCTCCCCTACTGCTCCCGCTAGCTGCTCCTGCTTCAAGCTGCTGCTGCTCAGCCTCCCTGTGCCGCCCGCCTCCGCCGCAGCTCGCCCCACGCCTGTCGCCGCCGCGTGGCCTTCACCGTGCCATTCCCTGCCGGCCCACCACCGCGGCCACCAGCGTCCCGCTGCCCGCGCGCCCTGCTCCTCCCCATCGCCCGACGACCTCGCATGTGTTCGGGCGGGCTACGCCCAAGCGCCTGCGCCCGTTAGCCCGTTCCAGTGGCCTTTGTGCCACTGGCAACTGGGGCCCTTCCCCTAAAAAAAGAGTTAAAAATATATATTAATAAAATTAATTAATTAATTAATTAGTTAAGTGATTAATTAACTTAATTAACCTAATGAACTGGATTATTTAAGTTAAATCAGTAATTAACTAGATGTGTGTATGACAAGGGGCCCCACCCCCATGTTGACCAGTCAAACATTGACTGGTCAACAGGGACCCCATGTACCCACATGTCACCCTCTGGTACACTTCTGTGTATGCAGAGCTGGGTGCATCTAGCATTTTAATCATTATTTTTGAATTAATAATAATTTCAGAATATTGCTAAAACTTTAGTAAATCATATAAAATAATCCGTAACTCGGATGAAAAAGTTTTATATATGAAAGTTGCTTAGAAAAATCCCACGAATCCGAATGCATGATCCTTTCACCTGTCACATGCCCCTAGAATGCTGAACATGGAACCGTCCCCTCTCTTTCATCTGTCCGGAATTCGTCTAACGCCGGGGATTCATCCTCGGATGTTTATCCCCTCCGTCTGCAACATGTAGTACTACGTTAGGACAACCCTAGCTCTGCCTATCATCATGTTATGCCTTGTGATGCATTGTTTGCTCTGTATTTACTATTTCTTCCCCCTCTTCTCTCCAGTAGACCCCGAGACCGATGTTGCCCCTGTGATTGACTACGTTGACGATGACCCCTCCTTGCCAGAGCAACCAGGCAAGCAAACCCCCCTTGAGCATTCCAATATCGCCCATTTCTTTCCCTCTCATGCTAGCATTAGAACTGCTACTGCTTTATGTATGATCGTACTCTGATGCATAGCCTGTTGTTGTTACCTGCTTTCATACCTTACCTGCTTATCCTAAATTGCTTAGTATAGGTTGGTTAGAGATCCATCAGTGACCACACCTTGTTCCAGTTGCCTTGCTTTATGTTTGATGACTCGATCAACGTGATCGATGTCCAGGCCCCGACACCGCACATCACCCCCCTTAGTTGTATGACTCTGTAGAGTTACCATCGAGTGCCAAGGGTGGAACCTCTTACATCACTCCTGATGAGACCTCTGTAGTGTAGCTATCCGGTCGTGGTCATCGAGGGTGATTTCTTCCTTAACCACTTCCGATACGGCTCTGTCGTGCAACCCCTCAAGTGTGAACCTCGAGGGTGGATCCTCTTACGTTCACCTTGATGGTTACATCGAGTGGAATTCACCGGGGGTGATTCCTCGTGTTTTCCCCTTGGTGTTAGACACACAGTTACTATGGTTACTATGACTTTACACTGAACCATGTTGCTAAAGACGGGTCGGCCCTGAGGGGTACCCGCGCGAGCTTAATTGCGAGTGATGTGGAGTCGGGTTGACCTGGAGGGTGCCCGCGAGATAACTACGAGGCGTGGCCGGGCATTCTTAGCCCTTGCCGCAAGTACTCGAGACGGGGCGACGGGGTCACATCTTTTGTGAGTCTCTGCTTGTTACCGCGCGTTCCTAATCCACTACGATTTGGATATTTGATCCGAGGGGCCTCTGGCCTGATAGCACTAACCATCACGTGGGCATAGTATGGGCGTTCTGCTTCGTATACATCAGCCGAAGCTTAATAGACGTCAGCGACTGAGCGACGCGCGCCAGGTTGGACTGCATAAGCTCCTGCCTTGTTGAAGGAGGTAGTTAGGTCTGCTCACCGGCCACGTATGTGATGACCCACAAGTATAGGGGATCTATCATAGTCCTTTCGATAAGTAAGAGTGTCGAGCCCAACGAGAAGCAGAAGAAAATGATAAACGGTTTTCAGCAAGGTATTCTCTGCAAGTACTGAAATAAGTGGTAACAGATAGTTTTGTGATGAGATAATTTGTAACGAGCAACAAATAACAGAAGTAAATAAAGTGCAGCAAGGTGGCCCAATCCTTTTTGTAGCAAAGGACAAGCCTGGACAAACTCTTATATAAGGAAAAGCGCTCCCGAGGACACATGGGAATATCGTCAAGCTAGTTTTCATCACGTTCATATGATTCGTGTTCGGTACTTTGATAATTTGACATGTGGGTGGACCGGTGCTTGGGTGCCGTTCTTACTTGAACAAGCATCCCACTTATGATTAACCTATATTGCAAGCATCCGCAACTACAACAAAAGTATTAAGGTAAACCTAACCATAGCATGAAACATATGGATCCAAATCAGCCCCTTACGAAGCAACACATAAACTAGGGTTTAAGCTTCTGTCACTCTAGCAACCCATCATCTACTTATTACTTCCCAATGCCTTCCTCTAGGCTCAAATAATGGTGAAGTGTTATGTAGTCGACGTTCACATAACACTACTGGAGGCTAGACAACATACATCTCATCAAAATATCGAACGAATGCCAAATTCACATGACTACTAATAGCAAGACTTCTCCCTTGTCCTCAGGAACAAACATAACTTCTCATAAAGCATAAACATGTTCATAATCAGAGCGGTATTAATATGCATATAGGATCTGAACATATAATCTTCCACCAATTAAACCAACTAGCATCAACTACAAGGAGTAATTAACACTACTAGCAACCTACTAGCACCAATCCCGGACTTGGAGACAAGAATTGGATACAAGAGATGAACTAGGGTTTTGAGATGAGATGGTGTTGATGAAGATGTTGATGGAGATTGCCCTCTCCCGATGAGAGGAGCGTTGGTGATGACGATGGCGATGATTTCCCCCTTCGGGAGGGAAGTTTCCTCGGCAGAACAGCTCTGTCGGAGCTCTAGATTGGATCTGCCAAGGTTCCGCCTCGTGGCGGCGGAGTTTCGTCCCGAAAGGTTGCTTCTTTTTTTTCGACAAAAGACTTCATATAGGAGAAGATGGTCATCGGAGAGCCACCAGGGGGCCCACGAGGTAGGGGGGCGTGTCCTAAGGGGGGGGTGCCCCCACCCTCGTGAGAAGGGTGTGGGCCCCCTGGTCTTCATCTTTGGCGAGGATTTTTCATTATTTATTATAAGGTATTCCGTGGAGTTTCAGGACTTTTGGAGTTGTGCAGAATAGGTCTCTAATATTTGCTCCTTTTCCAGCCTAGAATTCCAGCTGCCGGCATTCTCCCTCCTTATGTAAACCTTGTAAAATAAGAGAGAATAGCCATAAGTATTGTGACATAATGTGAAATAACAGCCCATAATGCAATAAATATTGATATATAAGCATGATGCAAAATGGACGTATCAACTCCCCCAAGCTTAGACCTCGCTTGTCCTCAAGCGAAAAGCCGAAATCAAAAAATATGTCTACATGTTTAGAGATGAAGGTGTCGATAAAAATAAAATAGGACATGAGGGCATCATGATCATTCTTATAACAACAACTTATATAATTTTTGTCATGTGTTCTCTAATGCTAGAGTAATAATTCAATCACAATATCAAGTATGAATCGTAAACTTCATTGAAATCTAACAAACTACAATCTCAGTCATTGAAGCAATTGCAATTTATCATAACATAGGAAAGACTCAATGTATAAGAGCTTTTCAGCAAGTCCACATACTGAACTATCATATAATCTTTCACAATTGTTGACACTCACGCAATACTTATGGGTGTGGAGTTTTAATCGGACACAGAGAAAGATAGGGGCTTATAGTCTTGCCTCCCAACGTTTTACCTCAAGGGTAATGTCAACAGTAATAGTTCATGAAAACTCACATCCAATTAGCCATATATACCAGGATCTTTCCAACATATTGTGCTTGACAAAGGATAAAATGTAAAAAGGAAGGGTGAAGATCATGACTCTTGCATAAGGTAGAAGATAATGATAAAAGATAGGCCCTTCGCAGAGGGAAGCAGAGGTTGCCATGCGCTTTTATGGTTGTATGCACAAAACCTTAATGCGAAAGAACATCACTTTATATTGCCCCTTGTGATATGAACCTTTATTATGCAGTCCGTCGCTTTTATTACTTCCACATCACAAGATCGTATAAAGCTTATTTCTCCCACACCAATCAATCATACATATTTAGAGAGCAATTTTTATTGCTTTGCACCAATGACAACTTACTTGAAGGATCTTACTCAATCCATAGGTAGGTATGGTGGACTCTCATGGCAAAACTGGTTTAAGGGTATTTGGAAGCACAAGTAGTATCTCTACTTGGTGCTGAGAATTTGGCTAGCATGAGGGGGAAAGGCAAGCTCAACATGTTGGAGGATCCAAGACAATATAATTTATCTCAGATGTAAGAAAACATAACCCATTACGTTGTCTTCCTTGTCCAATGTCAACTCTTTAGCATGTCATATTTTAATGAGTGCTCACAATCATAAAAGATGTCCAAGATAGTATATCTATATGTGAAGATCTCTCTTTCTTTATTACCTCCTAGTAATTGCAACGATGACCAAAACTATGCTTGTCAACTCTCAACACTTTTACCCATCATACCTTTTCTATGTGAGCTCATTACTCTCCATGAGATCCATATGATCTCCTTGTTTCTTTTTATTTCCGCTCTTTTCTTTTATTCACTTGGGATCATGGCAAAATAATCAAGCCCTTGACTCAACACTAATCTTTATTATATAGCTCACGGACTCGATTACATAGAAGGATAATAAAGCAAAAATCACAACTAGATCATGCCATAAACTTTATTCTACTAGATCAAAATACTACTAATAAGATCGAACTAAGGAAAACGGTAAAGATAAAAGTGATGGTGATACGATACCGGGGCACTCCCCCAAGCTTGGCAGTTGCCAAGTGGAGTGCCCATACCTAGATACTCAATTCTTCTTTGTTGGAGAAGAAGGTGGAGGTGTTGTTGATGATGGATAGTCGCACATCGAGCGTAGAAGGTCTTCTAACTTGCGGATAATGCCCTTGAGTGCGATGATATGCTCCTTCAACAAAATATTTTCACGTGTGAGATACTTATTTTGTATACGAACCAACTCAATCATCTTGAAAGCTTCGATTTCTGCAAGGGTAAGAAGATTATGATCCAGTTGAAGGGTGTCTTCTATTGCTGGAACTTGGTCCTCCACGACCTTCTTGATCCCTTCATCCTTGTTGATCTCCATAGGTTCTTCTCTCTTCAGCTCTATCTTCATTAGCCAAGCATCGTTGCCCTCATGGTTGGAGGAGGAGGGAGACGACATAGTGCCTGGCCTTAACAACCCTGACAGAAAATAGCTCGAAACAAAGACATGAGATTTTTGCGTGATACGGGAGTCAAAACCTTCGGGAGAATATGTAATGAATTTTTACCGACCAAAATACGTATCATGCAAGAAAACGGAGTCCGGAAAGCACACGAGGTGCTCACGAGGTAGGGGGGCGTGCCCAGGGGGTAGGGCGCGCCCTCCACCCTCGTGGGGCCCTCGTGTCCTTCCCGGACTGCTACTTAAATTTCTATTTTTCTAAATATTCCAAAATGGAGAAATATTGCCTTAAAAATTGTTTTGGAGTCGGTTTACTTACCGTACCACATACCTATTCCTTTTCGGAGTCTGAAACGTTCTGGAAAGTGTCCCTTATGTATTCCTCCGGGGTTACGGTTTCAATAATATTGGTTTCAACATTTATGGGATTACCTGAGATATAGTGTTTGATTCTTTGACCGTTTACCACCTTCGGATTTGTGCCTTTGAAGTTGTTGATTTTTATGGCACCGGAACGATAGACCTCCTCGATAACATAGTGGCCTTCCCATTTAGAGAGAAGTTTCCCTGCAAAAAAAATCTTAAACGAGAGTTGTATAGCAATACATAATCACCTACATTAAACTCACGCTTTTGTATCCTTTTGTCATGCCATCTTTTAACCTTTTCTTTAAACAACTTGGCATTTTCATAAACTTGGGTTCTCCATTCATCAAGTGAGCTAATATCAAATAACCTCTTTTCACCGGCAAGTTTGAAATCATAGTTGAGCTCTTTAATAGCCCAATATGCCTTATGTTCTAGTTCGAGAGGTAAGTGACATGCTTTTCCATATACCATTTTATACGGAGACATACCCATAGGATTTTTATATGCAGTTCTATAGGCCCATAATGCATCATCAAGTTTCTTGGATCAATTCTTTCTAGACCTATTGACAGTCTTTTACAAAATTAATTTGAGTTCTCTATTACTCAATTCTACTTGACCACTAGACTGTGGGTGATATGGAGATGCAATTCTATGATTGACGTCATATTTAGCAAGCATTTTACGGAAAGCACCATGAATAAAATGTGAACCACCATCAGTCATTAAATATCTAGGGACTCCAAACCTCGGAAAAAATAACATCTTTAAGCATTTTAATAGAAGTGTTATGATCATCACTACTAGTTGGAATAGCTTCTACCCACTTAGTAACGTAATCAACAACAACTTAAATATGTGTATATCCATTAGAGGCAGGAAAAGGTCCCATATAATCAAAGCCCCAAACATCAAACGGTTCAATAACAAGTGAATAATTCATAGGCATTTCTTGACGTCTACTAATATTACCAATTCTTTGACATTCATCACAAGATAGGACAAACTTACGGGCATCCTTGAAGAGAGTAGGCCAATAAAAACCAGATTGCAATACCTTATGTGCAGTTCTATCTCCCGCATGGTGTCCTCCATAAGTTTCGGAGTGGCACTTGCGTAGGATCTGTTCCTGTTCATGCTCAGGTACACAATGTCTAATAACACCATCTACTCCTTCCTTATAAAGATGTGGGTCATCCCAAAAGTAATGTCTCAAATCATAGAAGAACTTTTTCTTTTGTTGGTATGTGAAGCTAGGTGGTATAAATTTAGCAACTATGTAATTAGCATAATCAGCATACCAAGGGGTACTACGAGAAGTACTTATGACATTTAATTGTTCATCAGGAAAACTATCATCAATAGGTAGTGGGTCATCAAGAACATTCTCTAACCTAGATAAGTTATCTGCAATGGGGTTCTCAGCTCCTTTTCTATCAACAATATGCAAATCAAATTCTTGTAGCAAGAGAACCCATCTAATAAATCTAGGTTTAGCATCTTTCTTCTCCATAAGGTATTTAATAGCAGCATGATCAGTGTGGATAGTTACTTTAGAATCAACAATATAAGGTCTAAACTTACCACAAGCAAATACAACTGCTAAAAGTTCTTTTTCAGTAGTAGCATAATTTCTTTGAGCATTGTCTAGAGTCTTACTAGCATAATGGATACCATTTAATTTCTTATCAACTCTTTGCCCTAGAACAGCACCTACAGCATAATCACTAGCATCACACATAATTTCAAAGGGTAAATTCCAATCAGGTGGCTGAACAATAGGTGCAGAGACTAATGCTTTCTTAAGTATTTCAACTGCTTCTACACAATCATCATCAGAGACAAATGGTATATCTTTTTGTAATAAATTAGTCAGAGGCCGAGAAATTTTCGAGAAGTCCTTGATGAACCTCCTATAAAATCCGGCGTGACCAAGGAAACTTCTTATACCTTTGATGTCCTTGGGACATGGCATCTTTTCAATAGCATCAACCTTGGCTTTATCAACTTCAATACCTCTTTCAAAAACTTTATGCCCCAAGACAATACCCTCATTAACCATAAAGTGGCACTTTTCCCAATTCAAGACAAGATTAGTTTCTTGACATCTCTGCAAAACTCGATCAAGATTGCTCAAGCAATCATCAAAAGAAGATCCATAGACGGAAAAGTCATCCATGAAAACCTCACAAATCTTTTCACAAAAGTCAGAGAATATAGCCATCATGCATCTTTGAAAGGTAGCAGGTGCATTACATAAACCAAAAGGCCTACGTCTATAAGCAAAAGTACCAAAAGGGCATGTAAAAGTAGTCTTTGATTGATCTTTAGCTGACACGGGTATTTGAGAGAAACCAGAATAACCATCTAGAAAGCAGTAATGTGTATGTTTGCATAATTTTTCTAGCATTTGATCGATAAAAGGTAAGGGGTAATGATCTTTCTTAGTAGCCTTATTTAATTTGCGGAAATCAATTACCATCCTATAACCGGTAATAATTCTTTGTGGAATCAATTCATCTTTATCATTAGGAACAACAGTAATACCTCCCTTCTTAGGGACACAATGAACATGACTTACCCACTGACTATCAGCAACGGGATAAATTATACCTGCCTCTAGAAGCTTTAGTATTTCTTTTCTTACCACTTCTTTCATTTTAGGATTAAGACGTCGTTGAGGATCACGAACTGGTTTGGCATCTGCTTCCAAATTTATTTTATGTTGACATAGAGTGGGACTAATGCCCTTAAGATCATCAAGAGTATATCCAATAGCAAAACGGTGCTTCTTCAGAGTTTTCAATAATCTTTCTTCTTCATGCTCTGAAAGGTTAGCACTAATAATAACAGGATATATCTTCTTTTCATCAAGATAAGCATATTTAAGATTATCAGGCAACGGTTTAAGCTCAAACACGGGATCACCCTTAGGTGGAGGAGGATCCCCTAGGATTTCAACAGGCAAATTGTGTTTTAGCATAGGTTCTTGTTTAAAGAATACTTCATCTATTTCCCTTCTTTCATTCATAAACATATCATTCTCATGGTCTAGCAAATATTGTTCTAAAGGATCATTAGGAGGTACGGCAATAGAAGCAAGACCAATAATTTCATCTTTACTAGGCAATTCTTCTTCGCGGTGTTGTTTACTAAATTTAGAGAAATTAAACTCATGAGTCATATCATCCAAGCCAATAATAACAACATTCTTTTCGCAGTCTATCCTAGCATTAACTGTATTCAAGAAGGGTCTACCAAATATAATGGGATAAAAGCTATCTTGTGGAGAACTAAGAACAAGAAAATCAGCAGGATATTTAGTTTTCCCGCACAAGACTTCAACATCTCTAACAATTCCCATTGCTGAAATAGTATCTCTATTAGCAAGTTTAATTGTGACATCAATATCTTCTAACTTAGCAGGTGCAATTTCATGCTTGATTTCTTTATACAAGTCATAAGGTATAACACTAGCACTAGCACCCATATCACATAAGCCATGATAACAATGATCTCCTATTTTAACAGAAATAACAGGCACGCCTACCACAGGTCTATCCTTATCTTTAGCACAAGGTTTAGCAATTCTAGCAGTTTCACCACAGAACTGAATAACATGCCCATCAATATTATCAGACAAGAGCTCTTTAACAATAGCAATATTAGGTTCAACTTTAACTTGCTCAGGAGGTGTATATGTTTTAATATTGCTTTTACGAACCACAGTTGAAGCTTTAGCATGATCCTTTATCCTAACAGGGAAAGGTGGTTTCTCAACATAACAAGTAGGAACAATAGGATCATTATAAGTGTCAGTCTTTTCTTCAACTTTAATAGGTGCATCTACTTTTACTTCTATGGGAGGATGATATTTAAACCACTTCTCCTTAGGGAGATCAACATAAGTAGCAAAAGATTCACAGAAAGAAGCTACTATCTCAGAATCAAGTCCATATTTAGTACTAAACTTACGGAAAATATCGGTATCCATAAAAGATTTAACACAATCAAACTTAGGTGTCATACCTGACTCCTTACCATTGTCGAGGTCCCAATCTTCAGAGTTGCGTTTAATTCTATCCAATTTGAATTCAATAGTCGTCATCATAAAATAGCCAACACAAGAAGTATCAAGCATGGTGCAATTGTTATCAGAAAGCCGAGCATAAATTTTTTGAATAATTGTTTCTCTTGGAAGCTCATGATTGGGGCATGAATATAACATTGATTTAAGCCTCCCCCAAGCTTGAGCAATGCTTTCTCCTTCACGAGGCCAAAAATTATATATATAATTGCGATCACGATGAACAAGATGCATAGGGTAATACTTTTGATGAAATTCCAATTTCAATCTTCTATAGTTCCATGATCTCGTATCATCACATGGCCTATACCATGTCAATGCGTCTCCCTTCAAAGATAAAGGGAAGACCTTCTTCTTAGCAACATCATCGGGAATACCTGCAAGCTTAAATAATCCACAAACTTCATCCACATATATTAGGTGTTCATCAGGATGCTTTGTTCCATCTCCTGTAAAAGGATTAGCTAGCAGTTTTTCTATTATACTTGAAGGATACTCATAAGGAATTTCATTTTCAATAGGTTCAGTAGGTTGAGGAGCAACTCTTTGCTCTACTGGTCGGGGTGAAGATACCCCGAACAAGCCCCTCAGAGGATTACTTTCCATAGTAACAAGTGACAGTAAATTTCAACACACTATATAAATTTGTCCTTACCAAATTCCACCTACCAAAGGTGCTTCACTCCCTGGCAACAGCGCCAGAAAAGAGTCTTGATGACCCACAAGTATAGGGGATCTATCGTAGTCCTTTCGATAAGTAAGAGTGTCGAACCCAACGAGGAGCAGAAGGAAATGATAAACGGTTTTCAGCAAGGTATTCTCTGCAAGTACTGAAATAAGTGGTAACAGATAGTTTTGTGATGAGATAATTTGTAACGAGCAACAAATAACAGAAGTAAATAAAGTGCAGCAAGGTGGCCCAATCCTTTTTGTAGCAAAGGACAAGCCTGGACAAACTCTTATATAAGGAAAAGCACTCCCGAGGACACATGGGAATATCGTCAAGCTAGTTTTCATCACATTCATATGATTCGCGTTTGGTACTTTGATAATTTGACATGTGGGTGGACCGGTGCTTGGGTGCTGTTCTTACTTGAACAAGCATCCCACTTATGATTAACCTCTATTGCAAGCATCCGCAACTACAACCAAAGTATTAAGGTAAACCTAACTGTTGAGGATATCACTACTGGGCGTAAACCGGCCTATCTGGGCCGGGTTAACTTCTTCAGTAGTTAACTATGTTGAAACCCAAGAAGGCAGATGAGGGCTCAAGGCCCATAGTCGGTTCAAGGCCTGTAGCCGTAAACCGGCGTTGGTATGTAACTTGTATTGTAAGTTAGGAATAAGTAGAGACCAAACCAGACACATCTATGAGCCGGTATTGGGAATCTGTGAACCGACGGGCGTCACCCGTGTATATAAGGGGACGACCCGGCGGCGGTTCAGACAACGGACAACAACTCGAGACATAGGCGAAGCTTGTTTTCTCCCTAGTCATCGAAACCCCATCAATCCCATCACAACTAGACGTAGGCTTTTACCTTCATCGAAGGGGCCGAACTAGTATAAACTCTCTTGCGTCCCTGTGTCCGCTTTAACCCCTTCAAGCTAACCCGTTGCGATGGCTCCACGACTAAGTCCTTTCTCTAGGACATCTGCCGTGACAAAACCACGACAGTTGGCGTCCACCATGGGGCTATCGCACGATGGTTTCAAGTTTTTGGAGGGCCGCTTTGAAGGACTCAAGGGCTACGCTGTGGGACGGATGACTAAGAGTCGTCGCGGCAAGCTCTACATCGATGATGCAGGCTGGGGCCCTGAGGCCGGCTCAGTTGAGTACGGGTACCGGGTCCCCTTTGGTGGCATACACGTTTTCATTGGCAAGATCGGAGAACCGGGCCCTGAGCCGGACATTTGCACCGACCTCGTCGAAATGGCTCAGCGTGCGCGATCCGCCCGGGTTAAACCGGCCGTGAAGCGTGCCTTCGTGGGAGTCATCCATGGAGGAAGTTATGAGGATGGATCGGAATCTCGCGGCGAGACCGTCGTTTATTCCGGCGACGAGTCATCAACCGGAGAAACCGAATCTCTATATCAGCTACAAGATGGCCGGATTGGGGGCTGTTCCGATGACGACAGTATTCCGGACCCCTATGATCAACCCAACCGAGTTGGAATATTCATGGCCGGCACACAAGCAATGCTTCATTCTTCGACTGCTGCGCCAATAACCTCCGGTTCAGTAGCGGCGACAGCTACCGGGGCAGGAAGCTCTGCACGCCCGTCGGCTCAAGTTCTATCAGATCTATTTGATGCATTGGCTGCGCTTATGGCAGAAGCTAATCCGGCGGATCAGGAAGTCCATAACGCGGAGATTGCAAAGGTGAAGGAACAGATCACCCAGGCCAAGGCGGACCTGGCAGCTGAGAATGCCAGGATGACCACAGAGCGGGCCGCTTTAGACGCACAAGCCTACATGCTCATGTTGGACCAGAACGCGTCGCATGAAGTCATGAGGAGGAAGTACCGATCCCGTTTGCCTTCGGTTTTCGAGGCCAGAGACCTTTTCAACACCCCAAGAGCAGGAACCAGCAATCCACTAGAGGGAAACCAGCCGGAAGCTCCGGGGACCGGTGCGCTGGTTTAGCCCCGTCCGATGAATCCGCCTCGTCAAAACACTGTTATACCTCAGGCTGTTTCAACACCTCCGGGTCACTACTCCAACCCAATGGACAATCTCGTTGCTGCTGCTGCACGGCTGGAGGCCATTCCAATTGAAGGTGACTCGCCACAGGCGGTAGAGACATGACGGGTCAAGGAGCTTCTTAGGACAGCTTTGGTCCAACAGGAAGCGTACTCCTACAGCCGCGACCGGATCCACTCGACCCCTCGTCCAAGCCGGAGCTATAGCAGGCGTATGGATGAACCAGCAGTGTCAAGTAATGAACGACGTGGAGCACCCTGCGGCAACAACCCGGCGGGTGGTGCTGATAACGCTCAGGAAGTGGTGGACCGGGCCCGAGCGCGCAGGGAGGCCGAGTTAGCCGCATAGTATCAGGCTCGGCAGCTTACGCCGGTTCGTCCAACTGTTTCGATCGAACCCGGTGTTACTTCTAGCTCTTTGGGGGTGCCTTGCATTGTCCCCGCTTTACGCAATGTGCGCCTGCCCAAGGATTTCAAGGGCCCGCGCAAGGTACCAAATTACACGGCGGATCAACCCCCAGAGACATGGGTGGAGAGCTATGAGATGGCCATGGAGATGCTTGATGTGGATGATGCGGCATGTGCGAAGTACTTCACCATGATGCTTGAAGGAACGGCCCGCACTTGGTTAAAAAGCTTACCGGCCAATTCTATCAGTTCATGGGCCCAATTACGAGCCCGATTTATCAGTAATTTCAAGGATACATGTAAGCAACCCATGTCAATAGTAGACTTAGCTGCCTGTGTCCAGGAGGAAGGAGAATCGACAACTCATTGGGTGCGTCGGGTCTCACAAGTGTTGCATTCATCAGACCGCATCAATGCTGACACCGCAGTCTTAACCCTAGAAGGCAGCTGCCGGTTTGGGCCCCTAAAGCTGAAATTGGGACGGATGAAGCGCCATTGCACTGACATGGGGACCCTCATGGCTGCTTTGGTAAAGTATGCTGATTCTGATAGTACCAAGGATCCCGAATCTGATGACGACAAGGCAGGGAAGGGAAAGAGGAACAACAATTCCAAAGATCAGCAGCATCACTTGGCAGGCAATGGTGGTGGAGGCAAGCGTAAAGCGGATGGTAACATGAACTTTGTGGCTAACACCAACACGCAGAACAAGGGCCAGCGACGCAGGGGTAAACCGCCAAATTGCAATGGAGCACCCAACCCTAACCCGGACCGCCTAAATTATCTACTGAGCCAGCCCTGTCCAAGACATGGAACGAAGGAGGTGCCAGCAAACCACCTTTGGAGAATTCATTATGCAGGAGTTCAAGAATTTTTTGAATAATTGTTTCTCTTGGAAGCTTCATTATGCAGGAGTTCAAGAATTCTAATGCTTTCCGGTATGATCTCGGCTCTGGCGGTGGCTCAGGATCCAGGCCGGTTTACGGTGGAGGAAATTCCGGTTCAGGATTTAATGGTAATCCTGGCAGACATAATAATCAAAATAATCAGAACAACCAGGGTGGTTACAACCAACAGCAGCAACAGTCAGGTTACCAGAGCAACCCAAAGCAGTTGAATAGTGGGCAGTACCATGTCTTCACCACTAGCTTGGACAAGCGAGACCGGAAGGTTCAGAGGCGGGCAGTCAACTCTGTTGAACCGGCCGTGCCCCGTTATCTACGCTGGTCTGAACAGCCAATCATATGGAGCAGAGAGGATCACCCTCCCCAGGTTGATAATCCGGGCCAGTTGGCTCTGGTGGTGGCGCCTCAGGTGGAAGGTTACAAGTTCACCAAGGTGCTCATGGATGGAGGGAGCAACATTAATATCTTGTACTATGAGACCTTCCGTCGTATGGGACTAATAGATAAAAATCTCAAACCGTCTAATACGGTGTTCCACGGTGTGGTACCTGGCAAGTCAGCATATCCTGTTGGTAAGATAGCTCTGGAAGTGGCCTTTGGAGATGATCATGATTCCAGGTCGGAGACATTAACGTTTGAAGTGGTGAAAATCCAAAGTCCATATAACGCCCTGTTTGGGCGACCGGCCTACGCCAAGTTTATGGCACGACCCTATTATGTGTATTTGCAGCTCAAGATGCCGGGTCACAAGGGGACAATAACGGTTCACGGAAGCCGTAAAATCGCTTTGGAGTGCGAGGAAGGAGATGCGGCCTACACAGAGTCGGTTTGTGCCACCGAGGAGCTGAAGTATTATAGGGACAATGTTGATCCGACGGACATGACTCCATTAAAGAAGCCAACTACGGAGCATGATCCGGCCCTGAAGTTCAAATCGGCAGCAGAAACTAAGCTTGTTGACTTCGTACCTGGCGATTCGTCCAAGCAGTTCGGCATCAGTGCCAACTTGGATTCGAAATAGGAAAGCGCGCTCATCGAGTTCATCCGTGAGAATCGGGACATTTTTGCATGGAAACCCTCTGACATGCCAGGTGTACCGAGGCAACTCGCTGAGCACACCCTTAATGTGGATCCTAAATACAAACTGGTGAAACAGTTCCTCCGCCGGTTTAACGAAGAAAGACGCAAGGCGATTGGAGAAGAGGTAGCCAGGCTCTTAGCAGCTGGCTTTATTGTTGAAGTTTTTCACCCTGAGTGGCTTGCCAATCCGGTGCTGGTCCTTAAGAAAAATGGCACCTGGCGCATGTGTGTGGATTATACAGATCTTAATAAGGCTTGTCCAGCAGATCCCTTTGCCCTCCCCCGTATTGATCAAATTATTGATGCTACAGCGGGTTGCGAGCGTTTAAGTTTTTTGGATGCATATTCTGGCTATCATCATATCAAAATGGCAGTTAAGGACCAGGAGAAGATGGCATTCATAACTCCCTTTGGAGCCTTCTGCTATGTGTCTATGCCCTTTGGTCTCAAGAGTGCCCATGCAACTTATCAACGTTGTGTACAAAATTGTCTTCACAAGCAAATTGGCCGTAATGTACATGCTTACGTGGATGATATCGTGGTTAAGTCCAAGGAGAAGGAGACTTTGGTTGACGACTTGAAGGAAACCTTTGATAACCCGAGGACGTACAAGATGATGCTTAATCCGGCCAAGTGTGTCTTTGGTGTACCGGCAGGCAAGTTATTGGGTTTTCTGGTGTCCAACAGGGGAATTGAGGCTAATCCGGAGAAGATCACAACCATCACCTCCCTGGCTAAACCGAAGTGTATTAATGATGTTCAACGCCTGGCAGGCCGGATTGCCGCGTTAAGCCGATTTATCAGCCGCCTTGGTGAGAAGGCAATCCCTTTGTATCAGATGTTGAAGAAGACGGATCAATTCGTCTGGAGTTTCGCTACTGATGAAGCATTTGAAGACTTAAAGCGGCAATTGATCAATCCGCCTGTGCTCGCCGCTCCCATTGACAAGGAGCCGTTACTACTATATGTTGCTGCTAATGCTCGTGCGGTCAGCGTGGCTATTGTGGTGGAGCGAAAGGAGGCAGGTAAGGAGCATCTGGTTCAACATCCGGTCTATTATATTAGCGAGGTACTCATTGAGTCCAAGCAAAGGTATCCCATTGGCAGAAGCTGGTGTACGGAGTTTTTATGGCAAGCCGAAAGCTTAAGCAATACTTCCAAGGGCACCCAATTACGGTGGTCAGTTCTGCTCCTTTGGGGGATATCATCCAGAACCGGGAAGCGACTGGCCGGATTGCCAAGTGGGCTATAGAGCTTGGGCCGCACGGATTGAAGTATGTGCCTCGGACGGCGGTTAAGTCTCAAGCAACTTGTTGATTTCATCAATGATTGGACGGAACTGCAAGCACCTGAAGAAAAGCCGGATCACACATATTGGACCATCCATTTTGACGGATCCAGGCAATTGGAAGGCTCAGGGCCTGGAGTCGTATGAACTTCCCTGCGAGGTGATAAGTTTTGTTACGTTCTCCGTTTAATGTTCCCTTGTACTAACAATGCAACTGAGTATGAAGCCTTGCTCCATGGTCTCCGGATGGCTAAGGAGATGAATCTAAGTCGAGTTAAGTGCTTCGGTGACTCGGACCTCGTGGCTCAACAAGTATCTGGCACTTGGGATTCCAAGGACCCACTCATGGCAGCGTATCGTCGTGAGGTGGATATTGTTGCAGGTCACTTTAAAGGCTATCAGGTGGACCACGTGGACCGACGGAAGAATGAAGCGGCGGACGCTTTAAGCCGGCTGGGCTCTCAGCACAAACCGGTCCCGCCCAATGTTTTTCTGGATGTACTACACAACCCGTCGGTCAAGCTCCCTGGTGAAGTGGATTTGGCTATTCCTGATCCGGAGGCTCAATTGGTGGCAGCTCTTCATGTCATTCCGGATTGGACGCTTCCTTACCTGGCATACATGAACCGGGGCGAGTTACCAGAGGATGAGACTCTGGCTCGACAGATAATCCGGTGGTCCAAGTCCATGATTATTGTCAATGGCGAGTTGCATCATTGCAGTGTATCAGGGGCATTTCAACGCTGTGTGTCTCCTGAAGAAGGCTGTGAAATTTTGCGTGAGATCCATGAAGGAGATTGTGGTCACCACGCCGGTTCAAAATCTTTGGTAGCTAAAGCGTTTTGCCATGGCTTCTATTGGTTAACTGCTCATGCTGATGCGGAGGATCTGGTCAGACGATGTGACGGTTGCCAAAAGTTTTCAAGACGTGCTCATGTGCCGGCTCAAGAATTGAGAATGATTCCAATTACTTGGCCGTTTGCGACTTGGGGGCTGGATATGGTTGGGCCTTTCAAAAGGTCCAAAGATAAGAAGACCCACCTCCTGGTGGCGGTTGACAAGTTTACAAAGTGGGTGGAAGCAGAACCTGTTAGCAAGTGTGATGCGGCCACGACGGTACAGTTCATCAAAAAAGTGATTTTCCGGTTTGGCTTTCCACACAGTATCATCACAGATAATGGTACCAATTTGTCCAAGGGTGCCATGAAGGAGTTCTGCGAACGGGAGCACATCTGGCTTGACGTTTCATCAGTGGCTCAGCCACAGTCCAATGGTCAAGCAGAAAGGGCTAATCAAGAGATCTTGAGAGGCATCAAGCCCCGGCTTATGGTTCCTTTGCAGAGAACGCCGGGTTGTTGGGTAGAAGAGTTACCCTCTGTGTTATGGAGCATCAATACTACACCCAACAGATCAACAGGATACACGCCGTTCTTCATGGTCTACGGAGCGGAGGCGGTTCTCCCGAGTGATATCCGTCATGACTCACCTCGTGTGGCGGCTTATGTTGAAGCGGACAACGAGACAGCACGGCAAGACGCTTTGGATGTGTTGGATGAAGAACGTGACATAGCAGCCGCCCGCTCGACGATTTACCAACAGGATCTTCGTCGTTATCACAGTCGTCGAGTCAGAACTAGAGCCTTTCAGGAAGGAGATTTGGTGCTTCGGCTCATTCAAGACCAGACTGATATGCATAAGCTATCCCCACCTTGGGAGGGACCTTTCGTGGTCAGCAAGAATCTGCACAACGGGTCATACTATCCGATCGATATTCGAGAGCATAAAGACTCACGTACATCAAAGGAAGAGACCAATAGGCCGTGGAACATAGCTCATCTTCGGCCTTACTATACCTGAGCCGTTGGCTCTACTTATGTACATATCACAATGATGTATATATTATGATTAAATATAATAAACCGGAACCTCAGCTAAAGCGGGGTATCTGTCCTTTTACATCATGTGTGGTTACACGGAGTTGTTCTAAAGCGGCCTCCGGTTTACCCCTTGAGTTAGCTTTTCAAAAACATCATGTTATATCACTTGGGGGCTTGGTCGTGTCCGAACCAATGCAACACCTCTTGATAGGTGAGAGCCACCAGATCACTTGGGGACTTGGTCATGTTTGAACCAGTCACGCCTCTTGATCGGCCTAAGGCCACAGAATCACTTGGGGGCTTGGTCGAACCCGAACCATTGCCACGCCTCTTGATCGGCATAAATGCCACGGTTTCATTTGGGGACCTGGCTGACTTGAACCATAGCTACACCTATCGGGAGCTTGGTCATGTCCGACCATGGTAACGCCATCTGATCGGCTCAAATAATCCTCTTTTTGCAAATGGTTTTATCATTGCCTTTGCTTCACAATTTTCTTTGATAGATATTTCTTTCTTTTTGTTGCATTTTTTAAACCGACAAAATTTTAAACCGGTTCACACTGTCAATTGACGGAACACGGTCCATTTTTAATCCGGAGACTATTTGCTCGGTTTGATTTTTTGTTAACATCCTATTATGGAGTAACACAGTGTTTTATAACTCGGCACGATTTACATGGTAAACCGGCATTATATATATATACAGGAGCTGCTATCTCCTCCAACAGTGTGGGTTTATGAAACCTCCGCTTCAAGATTGGCTAAGCCAACTTCATGCCCAACGATGGCAGGTATTATGTATCTCAAAGATTTGATCATATGCTTAAATTTCAGATATTTTGATTTTATATATGCAGACATCATACTCCGCTTGACGGTACAACCGCGGTGGCACTTTAAGATTTTTTATGTTGCAGAAAATACTTTGGAAAGTTCATCACCCAAAGAAAGCACAAGTTGCAGTGGTTATGCACGAAGGCATATTAAGATCAAGAGTATCAGCTAGCCTATTACAAGGCAACACGGTTCCCAAAACAAGATCATTGTTTTTCAAAGGAGAAGCAGTTTAAACCGGCTGCCGGTTCAAGCTTGGTCACCAGCCTGGCTTGATGGTTGTGGGTCATCCCGCGCCGCTTCAACTTCAGTTTCTCTACCCAGCGGCTGGAAATCAACAGTTGTCCAGTCGATTCCCATTAATGCTCGAAAGACAGCTTCATCATGGATCAGCAACGACGGTTCAATATCGGGAGCGTAAGTATGCTTACGGATTGGAGGGATAAGATTTTCCGCTTCATGAATTGGTGCAGCTACTCGCTTGTTTTGATTGTCATATTGGGCTTGATAATGAGACAAGTCTGCTTCTTCAGCCAATTGACAAGCTAGCGGACGCACCTCCCGGTTTATTGCTCGCAGATCCGCTTCACTAAACTTTGACCCGTCTTCCTTCAAGCTAGGATAGCCCTGAGCCGCTTCAATAGGATCAAAATCCGGCACCCAAGCTTTTGCCTGGATTAAGGCATTGATCGCACCGGTTCGAGCAGCAGATTTCTTCATCTCTTCAACCCGGGCAGGAAGCACCGACAGTTTCTGCAGAGTGTCCTGAATCAAAGTGGGCGCCAGCTTGTTGTGGGATGCAGTACAGATGATCCGCTGTGCACCAGTGTACAGTTGTTCGATCAACGTATAGGCGGCTTTCAATTTCTTCCGCACATCTGACCCCAAATGACCAATGCGTGTCCCTGAAATATCACAAAGGGTTAACAAACAGGCAGCTCTGTAAGACGGCAGAATCAATTCAGAAATCAAAACCGGCTTACCAAAGATAGCAGCGGTCATGGCATGCACGTGCCGCTTTATGCTGGTCAGTTCATCCACCACCGGTTTTAGTGCAGCCTCGGCGTCTTCTGCTTGTTTGGTTAAAGCAGATTTTTCAGTAAGCCAATCCGCCCGCTCCTTCTTGAAATCCTTCTTAAGCTATTCCATGACGCTTAAGGTGCTGGTCAACTCCTCTTTTGCTTTTGAGGTTTCAGTCTGTTGGGACTTCAGATTTTCTTGGAGATCGGCAATTTGGGTCTCTTTTATCTTCAGCTCAGCCTGCATACAGACAGTTATATGATTCAGCAAGCAGTGCAAGAATTGAAGCACCAACCACATAACAAGTTATGCACTTGGCGCTTGGGGGCTAATGCCTATTTGATCTTCATATTTCACTTGATTATAAAGTCCCAAGCTCAATACAAGTATTCAACTTGGCACTTGGGGGCTAATGGCTATTTGTTCAAATAAGTTCTGATGTGGCGATATTAATTACTTAAGTCCCGGTTTAACTACACTAAGTTGAACCGGCCCTTGGGGGCTACATCAGTGAATTTCGAGGCTTTAAGATTTATATTAGTAAGTCCCGGTTTGAAAGAAGATTACAAACCGGTCCTTGGGGGCTAGGCGAGTCAGCAAGAATTGAAGCATACAAGCAGGAAAGAGCATATGGAAGTTACCTCATATTTATCTTTCATCATGTTAACCAGACCGACTTCATAGTCACGACTGGTATACAGCCGGTTCAGATAGCCGGAATGGATGTCTTGGGCGTTCAGAGCAGCGTAAGTCGCCAGATCAACATTCCACTTACCCTTGCCAAAGGTAGCAAATTCTTCCTTGGCAGTATGTTTAGACAAAGCGACAGGATTGCTTGGCTCTGTATGGCCAATGCCAGTAATAACAACTTCATCATCCTTGGCATCGCCAGTTTGCATTGGGGCCGTCAGTTTATCAGTAGACCTGGATGGACTGGTGGATTGCTCAATCCGGATGGGGCTTCTGGGCTGGTCAACAGGACCGGAGGTATCAACATGTCTCTCTTCAGTAATAAAATCATCATCTTGTGGTGGTGGGTCGTTTGGCACATCCTCACGGATGGCCGCTTCAGGGTTGAGTACTCTGTCCGGTTCAGGAATAGCATCTTCTTCAGCCACTTTATCTAGGCGAGCCTTCTTGCTTGGCTTAGGCTTGGCCCTCAAAGGAGTAACAAAGGTCAGTACAGTATATGCTACAAAGTAATACACCAGAAGCATTATGATAAGTATGGCTTACCCAAGCACCGTTTTGAGCGGCGGCAGCTGGGTAGCTGATGACTCGCCAGATGATGAATGGGAAGTGACCTGATAATCGGAGTCAGATGGATTAAGAGGTTGATGAAAACAGCCCATTTTAGGACAAGCACTGACAGGCAAATTAGAGACCTCTGAATGGCGTTTCCGAACCAGACTATTCGGTAAACCGGCGGAGGTAACTACCTGGCCACTATGCCGGGTCGTGCGGCGAGCTTCGTGCTGTTGGGTCTTCATAAGAAATTTGGGATCCAAGTAAGCAAGAGGATGAGAAAATTTAACCTTCCAGTTTGCCTGACGGATTTTTAGTGAAGGCAAAGGATCTGAATCGGAGGAAAGAATAATTACCTCTGCAACATCAGCATGACTGGCTTCGGCATCATCCTGACAAATATCATCATCAATAAGGCGCGTGAAAAAATAAGCCAAGTGAACCAAGTTCTACCTCAAGGTCCGGGTTACCCACATCGTCATCAGCGGCTGGATCAGAGGATGCAGTGGTTCTTTTCCTGTGGGTAGTCTTCTTCACAGCTTTAGTCTTTTGCCGGATTGATCTTTCCAGTTTGTCTGGTTTTTCTGGTTTCTCCTGCGGCAGTTTCTTGCTCCAAAACGGATCATTGCCCTGTTTAAACAGGCATTGATATTAAACAATGACCAGATATATCAATAACAGGTTCAGAAAAAAGAACAATCAAACTCTTACAGCTGGCGGTTTGTTGGTGGCATAGAAGGGAAGCAGGCCGGTTCGAGCACAGATGTGTTCCGGTTCATTCAGCATTTTATTCACAGCCTCTGTGATTTCTTCATCGGTAAGCTAGATGTTAGCATGTCGCAGTGGGTCATCAACACTGCCAGTATACTCGCACATCAAACCGGAGCGCTGACTAAGGGGCAGTATGCTCCACGATATCCAACAGCGAGCGAGATCAACTCCTGTTAAACCATTGGCCATGAAGGCTCTGAGCTTGGACAATTGAGGAGCATATTTGCTTCTCTCCTTGGCAGTCAACCTTTGCGGAAAGGGGTGTGTATTGCTAAGCCGCTCCGGACGAAAACCAGGCAAAGGATTTTCACCAGCAGGGGAGGTGTCTTTGCAATAGAACCATGTTTGATTCCACTCTTTGGGGTGGCTGTGCAGCTTGGCGTGAGGGTATGTGACCTCTTTCCTTTTCTGAATCGCCACACCGCCCAATTCCGTATTGGGACCGTCAGAAAACTCAGTACGGCGGTTTAGATGGAAACAGTCTCTGAACAACTCTACTGTGGGCTCCTCTTGAAAGAACACCTCACAGAGCACTTGGAAGTGACACATGTTTGTAACAGAGTTGGGACCAGTGTCTTGTGGGTGGAGTTGAAAATCGGCTAAAACGTCCCGGTAAAATTTAGAACCGGGCGGCTTAAAGCCCCGGGCTAAGTGATCTACAAAAACGACGACCTCTCCTTCTTGAGGTGTGGGAGGGCATTCTTTGCCAGGAGCTCTCCAATGGATAGTGTTTTTGCTGCCTAAAGCGCCGATCAGGACTAAATTATTCAGTTGAGTCTCTGTGACGCGAGAAGGAACCCAGTTGCACTCATATACTTGCTTGGCCATGATGAAATCTACAAGATAGGTAATTCCGGTTCAAGAATGCATTTATTGAAGTGCACTGGTAAGTACAATGTTAAACCGGAGACAACTCTATCTAAAACAGAGTTTTATGAAGCAACAACATCAGGCGGTTCAACAAGGGGACTAATGGTATATACCGGTTTGGCAATTTTTCTACAAAGTTAAACCGCCGGATCTAAGCATTGAAACAGTTGAGATTGCGGATAGATAAGTGTACAGAAACAGATTTCACAAGATTTCTCTACAGCGACGGATCTGAAGCAAGTTCAGAAAAGAAGGAAAATATTCAAGGTTCAAAAAAGAACAGTACCGAATCAATGGGCAGAGATACATGTAGATCTATGGTCTTGAGGCATATAAGTAAAGGCGGATGCTAAGAACTACCGCTACACAGAGCAAAGGTTCACAGGTTCATCTAGGATCTATCATATGAGTACGAAGCAGACGATGAACACTGAAGAACTTGGAAACCCTAGAACGGATCTACGGAGGAAAAGGTGAAGAACTCACTGGAGCCGAGGAAGAAACAGAAGGTCGCCGCGATGCTCTGGTACAATCAGGGTGATGCAGCGGCCAAGGTTGGAGCAGAAGTCGTCGACGGCGGCGGAGCTCCGAAGCTGGACGACGTGGGGAAGACGAAGTAGAAGGGCACGAAGGGGAAACAGAAATGACCCTTTGGTCTTATTTATAAGGCAAGGGGCATGTGTCAGGCGCGAAAATCAAGGGACCATGGGTCTGGAAACGGAGTTGTCGCCTCGATTGTCGCAGACCTATTAAACAAAAAAGGTATCATGGATAAGTTTCTTTATAACAGGTGACGTCACGCTGGTTTACAACGACCAGAGAAGATGACATCACGGCGATTCAACAAACTACAGGAAGGTGTTGAAGATGAAGATTTTTGCTAAGGATTGACATGAACCTGTTCAAATCAATCTGGGGCCTAATGTTGAGGATATCACTACTGGGCGTAAACCGGCCTATCTGGGCCGGGTTAACTTCTTCAGTAGTTAACTATGTTGAAACCCAAGAAGGCAGATGAGGGCTCAAGGCCCATAGTCGGTTCAAGGCCTGTAGCCCTAAACCGGCGTTGGTATGTAACTTGTATTGTACGTTAGGAATAAGTAGAGACCAAACCGGACACATCTATGAGCCGGTATTGGGAATCTGTGAACCGACGGGCGTCACCCGTGTATATAAGGGGACGACCCGGCGGCGGTTCAGACAATGGACAACAACTCGAGACATAGGCGAAGCTTGTTTGCTCCCTAGTCATCGAAACCCCATCAATCCCATCACAACTAGACGTAGGCTTTTACCTTCATCGAAGGGGCCGAACTAGTATGAACTCTCTTGCGTCCCTGTGTCCGCTTTAACCCCTTCAAGCTAACTCGTCGCGATGGCTCCACGACTAAGTCCTTTCTCTAGGACATCTGCCGTGACAAAACCACGACACTAACCATAGCATGACACATATGGATCCAAATCAGCCCCTTACGAAGCAACGCATAAACTAGGGTTTAAGCTTCTGTCACTCTAGCAACCCATCATCTACTTATTACTTCCCAATGCCTTCCTCTAGGCCCAAATAATGGTGAAGTGTTATGTAGTCGACATTCACATAACACCACTAGAGGCTAGACAACATACATCTCATCAAAATATCGAATGAATGCCAAATTCACATGACTACTAATAGCAAGACTTCTCCCTTGTCCTCAGGAACACACGTAACTACTCACAAAGCATAAACATGTTCATAATCAGAGGGGTATTAATATGCATATAGGATCTGAACATATAATCTTCCACCAATTAAACCAACTAGCATCAACTACAAGGAGTAATTAACACTACTAGCAACCTACTAGCACCAATCCCAGACTTGGAGACAAGAATTGGATACAAGAGATGAACTAGGGTTTTGAGATGAGATGGTGCTGATGAAGATGTTGATGGAGATTGCCCTCTCCCGATGAGAGGAGCGTTGGTGATGACGATGGCGATGATTTCCCCTCCGGGAGGGAAGTTTCCCCGGCAGAACAGCTTTGCCGGAGCTCTAGATTGGATCCGCCAAGGTTCCGCCTCGTGGCGGCGGAGTTTCATCCCGAAAGGTTGCTTTTTATTTTTTTCTCGACGAAAGACTTCATATAGGAGAAGATGGTCATTGGAGAGCCACCAGGGGGCCCACGAGGTAGGGGGCGCGCCCTGGGGGGGGGCGCCCCCACCCTCGTGAGAAGGGTGTGGGCCCCCTGGTCTTCATATTTGGCGAGGATTTTCATTATTTATTATAAGGTGTTCCGTGGAGTTTCAGGACTTTTGGAGTTGTGCATAATATGTCTCTAATATTTGCTCCTTTTCCAGCCCAGAATTCCAACTGCCGGCATTCTCTCTCCTTATGTAAACCTTGTACAATAAGAGAGAATAGCCATAAGTATTGTGACATAATGTGAAATAATAGCCCGTAATGCAATAAATATTGATATAAAAGCATGATGCAAAATGGACGTATCAGTACGCAACGTGCAGGAGTTCCCAGGGAGATGGCCCATGACCCCTGGGGGCATAGGTTTAGTCCGGCGTGTTGGCCTCTCTATTAAGCCTAGGTCGGGTTGCGGTGTATTGTTTGGCCGAGGCCGGGCATGACCCAGGAAAGTGTGTCCCTCCGGAGTTAATCGAGTGTGGTGGCTAAGTTGGTGCATCCCTGCAGGGAAGAAAACATCTATCGATAGCATGTCCTACGGTAACGGACACTTGGAGTTGTATCCCGATCGATACAACTAGAACTGGATACTTGAGATGAGGAATGGATATGAGACATGGATATGAGAAATGGATAGTATGGCTCTGGGATTTCTTTCTCGCAGGGAGTCGAGAAAGGATCTCTGGCCGAGGTTGATAACACTTCTACTACTTTACTTTATGCTACTCTACTCCCTCCTGTTGCTGCAAGATGGTGGTTTCCAGAAGATGCTAGTCTTTGATAGGCTAGGCTTTCCCCTTCCCTTATGGCATTCTGCAGTTTAGTCCACAGACACAACCCATTCCTTTGATACAGATGCATACTTAGTTTAGATCTGATGTAAGTCTTGCGAGTACTTTGGATGAGTACTCACGGTTGCTTTGCTACCTCTTTTCTCCCATACCCGATTGTTGCGACCAGATGACGGATCCCAGGCGCCAGACGACACCACTGATGACTACTGCTATCCCGAGGATGCCTACTACTACGTGACGGCCGCTGACAA
This sequence comes from Triticum urartu, assembly GCF_056163025.1. Taxonomy (NCBI): domain Eukaryota; kingdom Viridiplantae; phylum Streptophyta; class Magnoliopsida; order Poales; family Poaceae; genus Triticum; species Triticum urartu. The sequence goes on along the minus strand of NC_141873.1, from coordinate 271,986,655 downwards.
CTTGGAGTAGTTAGGAGGCTCCTAGGCAGGAGGCCTTGCCTTTTCGATCGATGTTGTTTTGTGCTAGCCTTCTTAAGGAAAACTTGTTTAACTCATGTCTGTACTCAGATAATGTTGCTTCCGCTGACTCTGGTGTTTTCGAGCCTATGTATTCGAGCCCTCGAGGCCCCTGGCTTGTAATATAAAGCTTGTATTATTTTAATTTGTGTCTAGAGTTGTGTTGTGATATCTTCCCATGAGTCCTTGATCTTGATCGTACAAATTTGCGTGTATGATTAGTGTACGATTGAATCGAGGGTGTCACAATAGCCTGAACTCGTTCAAGGTTGATGGCAATACCATCCTTGGAGATGACGTGCCCAAGATAGGTTACTTCAGGGAGCCAAAATTCACACTTGGAATACTTAGCATACAGTTGATGCTCTCGAAGCTTTTCCAGCACAAGACGAAGATGTTCAACATGTTCTTCTTTGTTCTTGGAAAATACCAAGATATCATCCAGATAAACCACGGCGAACTTGTCGAGGTAATCCATGAATATGTAGTTTATCAGGCGAGAGAAAGTGGCTGGAGCATTCGTTAAGCCAAATGACATGACGGTGTACTTGTATGATCCATACCGAGTCACGAAGGCGGTTTTTGGGATATCCTCTTCACGAACACGGATCTAGTGTAACCCAACCTCAAGTCGAGCTTGGAGAACACTGATGAACCAGCCAGTTGATCATAAAGATCATTGATCCGAGGAAGAGGGTATTTATTCTGAATGGTAGCTTGGTTTATAGGACGGTAGTCTTGGACCAATCGGTTTGTCCCATCCTTCTTCTTAACAAAGAGAGAAGGTGCTCCCCAAGGAGAGCAACTAGGGCGAATGAACCCTTTGCTAAGAGATTTGTCAATTTCCTCCTTAAGCTCAATGAGTTCATGTGGCGGCATCTTGTAGGGTAGTTTGGCTATAGGGGTGGTGCCTGGTTTCAAGTCGACGATGAATTCGACAGCTCTAGCAGGGGGAATCCCTAGAAGTTCTTCTGGAAAGATGTCTTGGAATTCACAAACAATGGGAATGTTTTCAATGCCCTCGAGTGGTGCAGCGTTCAACGCATTCAAGGCATAAAGCCGTGCCTCAATGTTCTGAACTAGATGAGCCTGGTAAGCAATTATTTCATCAGAAGGGTGTAGCAGATGGACGGTCTTAGTAGCGCAAACTATAGAAGCAGTATGCGCTTTCAACCAATCCATTCCCAGAATGAGGTCAATGCTACAGGAGTTTAGTACGATGGGAGAGGCAAGGAATTCCAGTCCTTCAATTTCAACGGGAATGTTGTGACTAACCATAGAGGTTTGACACTGGCTCGCAGGAGTGTGTACCACGATCGCAGTGTTCATCTCTTCGTATTTAATGCCATGCATGAATGCAAACTCAGCTGATATGAATGAATGCGATGCTCCTGTATCAAATAAAACATATGCTGGTACTGAATTTACGAGGAGTGTACCCATCACAGTAGCAGGCTGGTCTAGAACTTCATTGAGATCAATGTGGTTGGCATGAACACGACCATAAGACCTGGCAGTGTTGTTGCGAGGCTGGTTGCTTCCACGACCAGCTGTGGGAAGGGCCAATTGATTCTGGTTCTGATTTTGATAGCAGTTCCTAGCAAGGCGACCAGGTTGGCCACACTTGTAGCACAGACCATTATTGGGAGTGGGAACAGGAGCTCGGGGTGGTGGATCTGGAAGTCTAGGTTGCCTAGTTGGTGGGGGAGGCAGACGTGGTGCAACATAGGATTGCCTTGGAGCAGGTGCAGTTGGCTGGTACATGCTGTTGGGAATCCATATCCTACGGTTCTACGAGGACGGGCCCAAAGATGAGCCCGTGTCACGGTTGCGCCTGTGAGAGCTCTGGTGGTCCTGCATACCAGTTTCGACATTTATGGCCTTGTTCACCAAGGTGGCGAAATTAACAAAGTCATGCACTAGAAGTGCGAGCTTGATGTCAGCTTGAAGGCCATCACAGAACTTCACCTGTCTGTGTGCATCAGTTGCAATGTCTTCTTCAGCATAGCGGGACAAGTCAAGAAACTCCCGCTGATAAGCTTCGACAGTTTTGTTACCCTGGGTGAGGTTGCGGAACTCACGCTTCTTACGGTCCATGACTCCTTAAGGAATGAAGCGAGCACGGAAAGCAGCTTGGAAGTCTGGCCAGGTGATGCTTGTTCCAACCGGCAGGGTACGCCTGTGGCTGTCCCACCATTGAGCAGCGGGTCCCTTCAAGAAGAAGGAAGCAAAGGTGACATAGCTGGCAGGGGCTACATCAGCACACTCCATCTCATAGGTGATATCACGGAGCCAGTCATCAGCATCCAGAGGCTGAGTTGAGCTGCGGTACACAGTTGGGTTGAGACGCATGAAATCCTGCAGAGTCACTTGGGTTGGTTGCTGGTTCATATTGGGGCGAGGAAACTGAGCCATAATATTCTCCATGAACTGACGATTCAGCTCAAACTGTTGCATCATCCCAGCCATGTACTCAGACGGTGGTGGGGCATGGCCACCATGACCACGACCACCTGGTCTAACCATCCTGCTAATATATAACAGGGGTAGTTCAACATTGAGAATTTGCAAGGGCAAAAATCATTCAAGATGAAACATGCATAATGAAAGGAACACGATAGATACTACATAGTAGTTGGCATATCTTACAAAAGAGATCATGCATAGAGTTCAGTACACAGAGTTCAGTACAAAAGAGATCATGCAGGCTCGCGGCGAATGCATATAACACTAACAAGCAAGCCTACATCAGTCCCAGAAGGAACCGTGGAGGTAGGTGTAGCCTGACAACTGGTAGTGATGCAACGGGAAGTTCTCCGCGTGAGTAGCCTAGGGTCCGCGGATACTCTGGTGCGGAACCCGACGCGCAGGTGATAGAAGAGGACCAAATGTGGGAGAGTAGCCTCCCACATCTGGCCAACCGACACCCTGGGGCATCACGGTCCTGGCAGGGTAGATCACAGAATGCGATAGATCACCAGATCGGACAAAGGGGTGCAACAGCGTCAGAGCACGGTACAGGTGCTGACGGGTGGTGTACAACTCGTGGCGAATAGCTCGGTTAGCTCTATCCAGCCCATCAGCATGCAGAACCAGGTTCTGATAGTAGAAGGGCTCTCGGGTGACGGTGGAGTAGGTAGCAGTGTAGTATCCCTCCGCACCAACATCGGATGCGATAGCAATGTGCCTGAAGGGGGAGGTGCCCAACTCCCAGTACTCTCCACGAAGACGTGTCAGAGCAGCATAAGCAGCATCGTGGACCGCCAAGTCGATAGTCACTCCAACACCATGAGCAGTGTGCAGCACGGTAGTGGAGTCATACTCCCGAGAGTAGAGGTGGACGATGGCACGGTACTGCTCCTGGTTAAAGTCCTGGTACTCCTCATAGACGGTGTACTCAGGGTGCCAGCAATAACCCAGATAGGTCATCATCTCAACCAACATAGCAGGTGATCCTGAGGCACCAATGGCCATCGTGTGGCGCACGACCTGTCTCGTAGGTTCCATCTGAAAACAAAGATGTTTTCAAGGAGTCAAATGACAATGTGGATAATGTTCAAATACTACTCTAAAGAATAACTAGGGCTTATCCAACTTTGGGGTGAACGTGGTCACGGGATCCTAATGTTTGAGTTAGTAAAACCGTTTAACCCGAGTAGAAGAGAGTTCAGAGTCCCAGAGTAAGGATCGAGGAGTAAAAGATCCTAATACCACCCAGATGGCGACGTGGGCCCGTAAGGCACACAACCATGTTAGTAAAAGTTTTTGCAATGTCTAGACTCGACTTCGGCCAAGGAGTGTGAAAGGGGGATTCCTACAGGCAGTCAGCTCTGATACCAACTTGTGATGCCCCTGATTCAATCGTACACTAATCATACACGCAAACGTGTACAATCAAGATTAGGGACTCACGGGAAGATATCACAACACAACTCTACAAATAAAATAAGTCATACAAGCATCATATTACAAGCCAGGGGCCTTGAAGGCTCGAATACAAGAGCTCGATCATAGACGAGTCAGCGAAAGCAACAATATCTGAGTACATACATAAGTTAAACACGTTTGCCTTAAGAAGGCTAGCACAAACTGGGATACAGATCGAAAGAGGCGCATGCCTCCTGCCTGGGATCCTCCTAAACTACTCCTGGTCGTTGCCAACAGGCTGCACGTAGTAGTAGGCACCTCCCGTGTAGTAGTAGTCGTCGTCAATGGTGGCGTCTGGCTCTTGGACTCCATCGTCTGGTCGCAGCAATCGGGTATAGAAAGGGGGAAAAGGGGGAGGAAAGCAACCGTGAGTACTCATCCAAAGTACTCGCAAGCAAGGAGCTACACTACACATGTATGCATTGGTATCATAAGGAAAGAGGGTAACATATGTGGACTGAACTGCAGAATGCTGGAATAAGAGGGGGATAGCTAGTCCTATCGAAGACTACGCTTCTGGCCACCTCCATCTTGCAGCATGTAGAAGAGAGTAGATGGTAAGTTCACCAAGTAGCATCGTGTAGCCTAATCCTACCCGGCGATCCTCTCCTCGTCGCCCTGTTAGAGAGCGATCACCAGGTTGTATCTGGCACTTGGAAGAGTGTGTTTTATTAAGTAACCGGTTCTAGTTGTCATAAGGTCAAGATACAACTCCAAGTCGTCCTGTTACCGAAGATCACGGCTACTCGAATAGATTAACTTCCCTGCAGGGGTGCACCACATTTCCCAACACGCTCGATCCCATTTGTCCGGACACACTTTTCTGGGTCATGCCCGGGCTCGGAAGATCAACACGTCGCAGCCCTACCTAGGCACAACAAAGAGGTCAGCACGCCGGTCTAAATCCTATGGCGCAGGGGTCTGGGCCCATCGCCCATTGCACACCTACACATTGCGAACGCGGTCGGAGAGCAGACCTAGCAACCTCCATTACAAAGGAAGTTGCGTTACGCGGTCCAACCTGGGGCGCGCCGCTTAGTCGCTGATGTCAAGAAGGCTTTGACTAATACCATGACGTCGAGTGCCCATAATTGTTCCGGCGTAGTTGGTTAGTGCATATAGGCCAATGGCCAGACTCAGATCAAATACCAAGATCTCGTTAAGCGTGTTATCTTGAAGTAACCGCGGACGCGGACCAGGGCCAGGCCCACCTCTCTCCTAGGTGGTCTCAACCTGCCCTGTCGCTCCGCCACAAAGTAACAGTCGGGGGCCTTTGGGAACTCATGCCCACCTCTACCGGGATGGAGCCACCTGCCCCTTCAGCCCCCAACATCGGAATCACTCGCGGGTACTCAACGAGCCGACCCGACTTTAGTCACCACCTGTATAGCATGCATATATGTATAAGTATATACCCGCAATCACCTCCCAAGTGATCACGGCCCGATAGTATAACATGGCAGACGGACAAGAATGTAGGGCCACTGATGGAATACTAGCATCCTATACCAAGCATTTAGGATTGCAGGTAAAGGTAACAATAGTAGTAGCAAGGATAGGCTATACATCAGAATAGGATTAACGAGAAGCAGTAACATGCTACACTACTCTGATGCAAGCAGTAGAGATAAAAATAGGCGATATCGGGTTGATCAAAGGGGGGCTTGCCTGGTTGCTCTGGCAAGAGAGAGGGGTCGTCAACACCATAGTCGTACTGGGTAGCAGCGGCGTCAGTCTCGGTGTCTAGTTAGAGAAGAGGGGGAAGAAACAATAAATATAATGCAAACAAATGCATGATGATGCATGACATGGCAAAGCGTGCTGCTAGGTGTGCCCTAACGCGGTATGAGGTGGTACCGGTGAAGGGGGGAAACATCCGAGAAATTATCCCCGGTGTTTCGCATTTTCGGACAGATGAATCGGATGGGGAAAGTTGCGTGTTCACTATGCTAGGGATGCATGGCGGACGAACGGGCTGTGTATCCGGATTCGTCTCGTCGTTCTGAGCAACTTTCATGTACAAAGTTTTTCCATCCGAGCTACAATTTATTTTATAATAATTTTAAAAGATTTAAATCATTTTAGGATTTATTTAATTATTTAAATCAACATTATCCAGAATAGTGTTTGCTGACGTCAGCAGTTGACCTGGTCAACCTGACAGGTGGGTCCCGTTCATCATTGACTGTTTAGTCTAATTAGGGTTTAATTAACTTAACTAGTTAATTAGATTATTTAAACAGGGTTAATTAATTTAATTAATTCACTAATTAATTAATTAATTAAATTATTATATATATATATATTTATTCCTTTTTAATCTATTTTCGTTCTGGGGTAGGCCCACTTGTCATTTGCTCACAGGGCCCTAACGGGCGCTAGATGCGGGCATAGCCCGAACGGGCGAGGGGTGCCCGCCGGGGTAGACCCAGGCGACGGCCGCAGCTGTTCTGGATGCGGGGGCGCCGGCGTGACACGGCCAGGCGGCGCGGCCGGCCGGAGCAGGCGCGACGGGGAGGAGGAGACTAGGCGGCGGGGCGGCAAGCAGCCGAGGCGGGCGACGCGGGGCATGGCCGGGCGAGGCGCGGCGCAGCGGGCCAGCGGGGAACGACATGGGTGAGCGCGAGGGGGCAACAGGGCGCGGCGGTGCGGTGAGCAGAGGCGCGCGGTGCGAGCGCGTGCGCGGGACGGGCGGCGGCGCATGTAGTAGGGGGTGACGGGGTGGCGCGACTGGTGTGGCACGACAGGGCGCAGGTAGGCGTTGCCAGTGGGGGGCGACGGGCGACCAGGGCCCGCGTCGGCGCGGGCGAGCGCGAGGGGAGGGAGCGGGGCAGTTGTGGCAGGGGGAGGCAGGGGCGAGTCCAAGCGAGGGTGCGGCGGGGGCGGTCGCGGGAGCAGGGCGCGTGGTCGGCAGCGCGTGCGCGCGGGCGCGTGGCCAGAGGAGTGGTGGGCCGCGTGGGGCAAGCGGCGGGCGGGCGCGCGGTGCGACACAATAGGGCGACGGCGGCGCGAGGCTGCTGCTGCAGCAGCAGCAATAGCAAGGCGCAACACGGGTGAGCGGTTGGTGGTGAGCGCGCGCGGGGGTGCGAGGGAGAGAGAGGAGGGGAAGCTCACGTGGGGCTGTAGGGAACAGGGCAACGGGGCACGGGGAGGTTGACGGGGACGATGCGGCGGAGCGGGAGGTAGGCCGGCGAGGGGGGGGGGTCCGGCGAGGCGACGTGGCTCCGGGCGGCGGCGTCGTTCGGCGGTGACGAGCGGCCTCCTCGATCCCGATCCAATCGGGAGAGAGGGGGAGGAGATATTTTGCGGGTGGGGGGAGTGGGGGTGTCGGTGTGTACTAGGGGGAGTGGGGGGAGGTTATGGGGTGAGGGTGGGCCGGCCTGGTGGCCTGGTGGGTTGAGGCCCAAGGGGGGGCGCGGTGGCCAGCTGGGCCAGTCGGCCCAGTTGAGGGAGGGGGGCTTTCTCCCTTTTTGTTTTTTTTTGTTTTTTTGTTTTTGTTTTTATTTATTTTCTTTTTTGTTTTAATTTATTTTAAAATACTTAGGCATTTTATAAAAATGTGTTTATTACACCATAATTACATATGCAAATTAGGGCACCGCCCGAACATTTTTGTTTGAACTTTTGAAAACTTTTATTATTTAACTTTACTTTAAATTTGAATTTGAATCGGTTTTTGAACTAACCCAAGATTAACTACAGTGACAGAGGTGACGCGGCATCGTTAACGTGGAATTACTGTAGCATGATTATCCGGGCGTTACAATTGTTGTATAAGATGATCATGTTTTGTTGAAGTTATCGGCAACTGGCAGGACCTTATGGTTGTCTCTTTATTGCATAAGATGCAAGCGCCATATAATTGCTTTACTTTATCGCTATGTGATAGCGATAGTTGCAAAAGCAATAGTTTGCGAGAAGACCATGTGACGACACATTGATAAAGATCAAGATGATCGAGATCATGGTGTCATGCCGGTGACGATGGAGATCATGACGGTACTTTGGAGATGGAGATCAAAGGCACAAGATGATGATGGCCATATCATGTCACATATTTTGATTGCATGTGATTTTTATCGCTTATGCATCCTATTTTGCTTAGTACGACGGTAGCATTATGAGATGATCCCTTACTAAAATTTCAAGGTATAAGTGTTCTCCCTGAGTATGCACCGTTGCGACAGTTCGTCGTGCCGAGACACCACGTGATGATCGGGTGTGATAAGCTCTACGTTCACATACAACGGGTGCCAGCCAGTTTTGCACACACAGAATACTCAGGTTAAACTTGACGAGCCTAGCATATGCAGATATGGTCTCGGAACACTGAGACCGAAAGGTCGAGCGTGAATCATGTAGTAGATATGATCAACATAGTGATGTTCACCATTAAAAGCTACTCCATCTCACGTGATGATCGGACATGGTTTAGTTGATATCGATCACATGATCACTTAGATGATTAGAGGGATGTCTATCTAAGTGGGAGTTCTTAAGTCCTGATAGTATTTGCATATCTATGTTGTAGATCAATTGCTCGCATATAGCTACCCCGTTTTATTTATGATATGCTCCTCGAGAAAACTATGTTGAAAGATGTTAGTAGCAATGATGCGGACTAGCTCCGTGATCTGAGGATTATCCTCATTGCTGTACAGAAGAATTATGTCCTTGATGGACCGCCAGGTGACAGACCTATTACAGGAGCAGATGGAGACGTTATGAACTTTTGGCAAGCTCGGTATGATGACTACCTGATAGTTTAGTGCGCCATGCTTTACGGCTTAGAACCAGGAATTCAAAAAACATTTTGAACGCCACGGAGCATATAAGATTTTACAAGAGCTAAAATTGGTATTCCAGACTCATGCCCGAGTCGAGAGGTATGAGACCTCTGACAAGTACTTTGCCTACAAGATGGAGGAGAATAGCTCAACCGGTGAGCATGTGCTCAGAATGTCTGAGTACTACAATCGCTTGAATCAAGTGGGAATTAATCTTCCAGATAAGATAGTTATTGACAGAGTTCTCTAGTCACTATCGCCAAGTTACTGGAACTTCGTGATGAACTATAATATGTAAGGGATGATGAAAACGATTCCCGAGCTCTTCACGATGCTGAAATCAGCGAAGGTAGAAATCAAGAAAAGCATCAAGTGTTGATGGTTGACAAGACCACTAGTTTCAAGTAAATGGGCAAAGGAAAGAAAGGGAACTTCAAGAAGAATGGCAAGCAAGTTGCCACTCCCATGAAGAAGCCCAAAGCTAGACCCAAGCCTGAAACTGAGTGCTTCTACTGCAAAGGAAATGGTCACTGGAAGTGGAACTGCCCGAGATACTTGGCGGATAAGAAGGATGGCAAAGTGAACAAAGGTATATTTGATATACATGTTATTGATGTGTACTTTACTAGTGTTTATAGCAACTGATAATCCCCAAGTGTAGGGAATCATCATAGCAATTTCCAAAGGTGGAAGTGATAAGTATGGAGTGTCGAACCCACAAGGAGCTAAAGGTAAGATCAATACTCTCTCAAGCCCTATCTGCCACTAATACGACTCTACGTACACCGAACATTTGCTTCCAACTAGCAACGAGAAATAAAACTATGTTGTGGTTATGAAGAGGATAACTTTGTATGATATCGGAGAGATAAAATATGAAAGTAGGTGCTATTATCATAAAGTTAGTATATATTACTAAATATTATAAATAGCGAGTGTGGAATAATGGTGGATCGGTGTGCGGAATTGTCCTAGGCAATTGTTAACAAAACCGGTAATCACTATTGCAGTTTCATATGAGGGAGAGGCATAAGCTAACATACTTTATCTACTTGGATCATATGCACTTATGATTGGAACTCTAGCAAGCATCCGCAACTACTAAAGATCATTAAGGTAAAACCCAACCATAGCATTAAAGCATCAAGTCCTCTTTATTCCCATACGCAATGACCCCCTTACTCGGGTTTGTGTTTCAGTCACTCACCAACCCACTATAAGTGAATCATGAACGTATTGCAATACCCTACAACGGGAATCCCTCATGCTTGCGCGACACGGAGGGCACCATAGGACAACACCAAAGTAAAACATACAACTCATACCAATCTAGATCATCAATCAATCCAAAGACAAAGGATATCTACTCAAAACATCATATGATGGCAACACATCATTGGATCATAATATGTGGCATAAAGCACCATGTTCAAGCAGGGATTACAACGGGGTGCGGGAGAGTGGACCGCGTAAAAGAGACGAGGATGGTGATGATGATGGTGATGTTGATGAAGACGATCACTGCGGCGATAATTCCCCTCCCGATGGCACTCTGATGCCACCGAGAGAGAGGAGAAGAGGTTCTCCCCCTTGTGCTTCCTCCTCCATGGCCCCCCTGGATGTGGAGAGGTTCTCCCTCTGGTCCTTGGCCTTCATGACGATAATGGCCCCTCCGGGATCCTCCTCCATGCCCTTCGGTGATGATGGCCCCCTCCGGCAGGGTGCCAGAGAGGGCCTAGATTGGTTTTCGGTGGCTACGGAGGCTTCTGGTGGCGGAACTCCCGATCTAGGTTTCTTTCTGGAAGTTTGGGTTATATAAGAGATGTTGGAGTCGGGAACAAGGCAGGGGGGTCTCCGGGCTGTCCACGAGGCAGGGGGGCGTGCCAGGGGGGTGGGCGCGCCCCCCCACCCTCGTGGGCAGCCCGAGACTCTTCCAGCCCAGTTCTTTTACTTCCTGGCCTTCTTCTGGTCCAAAAATAAGCTTCGTCAAGTTTCAGGTCAATTGGACTCCGTTTGGTTTTCCTTTTTTGCGATACTCAAAAACAACGGAAAAGCAAAAACTGGCACTGGGCTCTAGGTTAATAGGTTAGTCCCAAAAATCATATAAAATAGCATATAAATGCATATAAAACATCCTAGATGGATAATATAATAGCACGAATACTTCATAAATTATAGATACGTTGGAGACGTATCAACATCTCCAAGCTTAATTCCTGCTCGTCCTCGAGTAGGTAAATGATAAAAGAAATATTTTATGAAGTGTGAATGCTAGCAAGTGCATAAGTTTCATCAATGATAGTTCCAATCACTTTTTCTAGCATCATTATATATCATAACAGTAGCTCATTTTCATAAAACTTTTCATGATCAAGTAACAAGCTATTCACATGTTAAAGTATAGATCATAAACTCTCTTGAAACTAACAAACTATATTCTTAGTCATCAAACAATTGCAATTCATCTTATTTTCAGGAAGGGTCTATGTCAGAGCTTTGATTTAGCAAACTCCACATACTCAACTATCATTTAATCTTTAATAATTGCTAACACTCACATGATATTTATGGGTTCAAAGTTTTAATCGGACACAGAGAAAGATAGGGGCTTATAGATTCGCCTCCCAACCTTTTACCTCAAGGGTAATGTCAACAATAATAGTTCATGATAACTTACATCCAATTGGATATATATATCAGGATCTTTCCAACACAATGTGCTTGCCAAAGGATAAAATGTAAAAAGGAAAGGTGAAGATCACCATGACTCTTGCATAAGGGTAGAAGATAAAAGTAAAAGATAGGCCCTTCGCAGAGGGAAGCAGAGGTTGCCATGCGCTTTTATGGTTGGATGCACAAAATATTAATGCAAAAGAATGTCACTTTATATTGCCACTTGTGATATGGACCTTTATTATGCAATCCGTCGCTTTTATTTCTTCCACATCACAAGATCGTATAAAGCTTATTTTCTCCACATTAATAGATCATAGATATTTAGAGGGCAATTTTTATTACATGCACCGATGACAACTTACTTGAAGGATCTTACTCAATCCATAGGTAGGTATGGTGGACTCTCATGGCAAAACTGGTTTAAGAAATGTTTGGAAGCACAAGTAGTATCTCTACTTGGTGCAAAGAATTTTTCTAGCATGAGGGGGAAAAGCAAGCTCAACATGAGAGTCCCAAAAATCATATAAAATTGCATATAAATGCATATAAAACATCGCATATAAAACATCCTAGATGGATAATATAATAGCATGAATACTTCATAAATTTTAGATACGTTGGAGACGTATCAGCAACCCCTTAGTATTTGATATTGGTTCAGTTGCTAAGAGTAGTAACTTGAAACAGGAGTTGCAAAATAAACAGAGACTAGTTAAGGGCGAGGTGATGATGTGAGTTGGAAGTGATTCCAAGGTTGATACGATCACCATCGCACACTCCCTTTACCTTCGGGATTAGTGTTGAACCTAAAATAAATGTTATTTGGTGTTTGCGTTGAGCATAAATATGATTGGATCATGTTTATTGCAATACGGTTATTCATTTAAGTCAAAGAATAATTGTTGTTCTATTTACATGAATAAAACCTTCTATGGTCATACACTCAATATAAATGGTTTATTTAATCTCTATCGTAGTAATACACATATTCATAATATTGAAGCCAAAAGATGCAAAATTAATAATGATTGTGCAACTTATATGTGGCACTGCCGTTTAGGTCATATTGGTGTAAATCGCATGAAGAAACTCCATGTTGATAGACTTTTGGAATCACTTGATGCTTGCGAACCATGCCTCATGGGCAGGATGACTAAGACTCCGTTCTTCGGAACAATGGAGCAAGCAACAAACTTGTTGGAAATAATACATACTGATGTGTGCGGTCCAATGAGTGTTGAGGCTTGTGGTGGGTATCGTTATTTTCTGACCTTCATAGATGATTTGAGCAGATATGGGTATATCTACTTGATGAAACATAAGTCTGAAACATTTGAAAAGTTCAAAGAATTTCAGAGTGAAGTGGAAAATCATCATAACAAGAAAATAAAGTTTCTACAATCTGATCACGGAAACAAATATTTGAGCTACGAGTTTGCTCTTCATTCGAAACAATGTGGAATAGTTTCCGAACTCACGCCACCTGGAACACCACAATGTAATGGTGTGTTCGAACGTCATAACCGTACTTTATTAGATATGGTGCAATCTATGATGTCTCTTACCGAATTACCACTACTGTTTTGGAGTTATGCATTAGAGACAGCTGCATTCACGTTAAATAGGGCACCGTCTAAAAATCTATTGGGACGACACTGTATGAAATGTGGTTTAGCAAGAAACCTAAGCTGTCATTTCTTAAAGTTTGGGGTTGCTATGCTTATGTGAAAAAGTTTCAACCTAATAAGCTCAGACCCAAATCAAAGAAGTGCGTTTTCATATGATACCCAAAAGAAACTGTTGGGTACACCTTCTATCATAGATCGGAAGGCAAGATCTTTGTTGCTAAGAGTGGATCCTTTCTAGAGAAGGAGTTTCTCTCGAAAGATGTGAGTGGGAGGAAAGTAGAACTTGATGAGGTAATTGTACCTGCTCCCTTATTGGAAAGTAGTTCATCACATAAATCAGTTCCAGTGATTCCTACACCAATTACTGAGGAAGCTAATGATGATAATCATGAAAACTTCTGATCAAGTTACTACCGAACCTCGTAGGTCAACCAGAGTAAGATCCACACCAGAGTGGTATGGTAATCATGTTCTGGAGGTCATGTTACTTAACCATGACGAACCTACGAACTATGAGGAAGCGATGATGAGCCCAGATTCTGCAAAATGGCTTGAGGCCATGAAATCTGAGATAGAATCCATGTATGAGAACAAAGTGTGGACTTTGGTGGACTTGCCCATTGATCGGCAATCCATTGAGAATAAATGGATCTTCAAGAGGAAGACATATGCTGATAGTAGTGTTACTATCTACAAAGCTCGAATTGTAAAAAAAAGTTTTCGACAAGTTCAAGGTGTTAACTACAATGAGATTTTCTCACTCGTAGCGGTGCTTAAGTCTGTCTGAATCATGTTAGCAATTGCCACATTTTATGAAATCTGGCAAATGGATGTCAAAACTGCTTTCCTTAATGGATTTCTTAAAGAGGAGTTGTATATGATACAACAAGAAAGTTTTGTCAATCCTAAAGGTGCTAACAAAGTGTGCAAGCTCCAGCGATCCATCTATGGACTAGTGCAAACATCTCAGAGTTGGAATATACACTTTGATGAGTTGATCAAAGCATATAGTTTTATACAGACTTGCGGTGAAGCCTGTATTTACAAGAAAGTGAGTGTGAGCACTACAACATTTCTGATAAGTATATGTGAATGACATATTGTTGATCGAAAATAATGTAGAATTTTCTAGAAAGCATAAAGGACTGTTTGAAAGGAGTTTTTCAAAGAAAGACCTTGGTGAAGCTGCTTACATATTGAGCATAAAGATCTATAGAGATAGAACAAGACGCTTGATAAATTTTTCAATGAGTACATACCTTGACAAGTTTTTGAAGTAGTTCAAAATGGAACAGTCAAAGAAGGAGTTCTTGCCTATGTTGCAAGGTGTGAAGTTCAGTAAAGACTCAAAACCCGACCACGGCAGAAAATAGAAAGAGAATGAAAAGTCATTCCCTATGCCTCAGTCATAGGTTCTATAAAGTATGCTATGCCGTGTACCAGACCTATTGTGTACCTCACCATGAGTTTGGCAAGAGGGTAAAATAGTATCCAGGAGTGGATCACTGAACAACGGTCAAAATTATCCTTAGTGGAATAAGGAAATATTTCTCGGTTATGGAGGTGACAAAGAGTTCGTTGTAAGGAGTTGCGTCGATGCAAGCTTTGACACCGATCTGGATGACTCTAAGTCTCGATCTAGATACATATTGAAAGTGGGAGCGATTAGCTAGAGTAGCTACGTGCAGAGCATTGTAGACATAGAAAAATTGAAAAAAATACATACGGCTCTGAATGTGGCAGACCCGTTGACTAAACTTCTCTCACAAGCAAAACATGATCACTCTTTGGGTGTTAATCACATAGCAATGTGAACTAGATTATTGACTCTAGTAAACCCTTTGGGTATTAGTCACATGGAGATGTGAACTAATCACATAAAGATGTGAACTATTGTTGTTAAATTACATGGCGATGTGAACTAGATTATTGACTCTAGTGTGATACGTCCCCAACGTATCTATAATTTTTTATTTTTCCATGCTATTATATTATCTGTTTTGGATGTTAATGGGATTTATTTTACACTTTTATATTATTTTTTGGACTAACCTATTAACCCAAGGCCCATTGCAAATTGCTGTTTTTTGCGTATTTCAGTGTTTCGCAGAAAAGGAATATCAAACGGAGTCCAAACGGAATGAAACCTTCGGGAGCGTGATTTTTAGAACAAATGTGATCCAGAGGACTTGGACTGGACGTCAAGCAACCAACGAGGTGGCCACGAGGCAGGGGCGCGCCTACCCCCTAGGCGCGCCCTCCCCCCTCGTGGCTCAACCGACCTACTTCTTCCTCCTATATATGTTCACATACCCCCAAAACATCCAGGAGCACCACAAAACCTTATTTCCACTGCCGCAACCTTCTGTACCCAAGAGATCCCATCTTGGGGCCTTTTCCGGAGCTCCGCCGGAGGGGGCATTGATCACGGAGGGCCTCTACATCAACTCCATGGCCCCTCTGATGATGTGTGAGTAGTTTACTTCAGACCTTCGGGTCCATAGCTAGTAGCTAGATGGCTTCTTCTCTCTCTTTGGATCTCAATACAAAGTTCTCCTCGATCTTCTTGGAGATCTATTCTATGTAACTCTTTTTGCGGTGTGTTTGTCGAGATCCGATGAATTGTGGGTTTATGATCAAGTCTATATATGAACAATATTTGATTCTTCTATGAAATCTTTTATGCATGATTGGTTATCTTTGCAAGTCTCTTCGAATTATCAGTTTGGTTTGGCCTACTAGATCGATCTTTCTTGCAATGGGAGAAGTGCTTAGCTTTGGGTTCAATCTTGCGGTGCTCGATCCCAGTGACAGAAAGGGAAACGACACGTATTGTATTGTTTCCATCGAGGATAAAAAGATGGGGTTTATATCATATTGCTTGAGTTTATCCCTCTACATCATGTCATCTTACCTAAGGCGTTACTCTGTTCTTATGAACTTAATACTCTAGATGCATGCTGGATAGCAGTCGATGTGTGGAGTAATAGTAGTAGATTAGGCAGGAGTCGGTCTACTTGTCACGGACGTGATGCCTATATACATGATCATGCCTAGATATTCTCATAATTATTTGCTTTTCTATCAATTGCTCGACAGTAATTCGTTCACCCACCATAATACTTATGCTATCTTGAGAGAAGCCACTAGTGAAACCTATGGCCCTCGGGTCTATTCTCCATCATATAAGTTTCCAATCTATTTTATTTTGCAATCTTTACTTTCAATCTATATCATAAAAATACCCAAAAATATTTATCTTATCATTATTATCTCTATCAAATCTCACTCTCGTAAGTGACCGTGAAGGGATTGACAACCCCTTTATCGCGTTGGTTGCGAGGTTGTTATTTGTTTGTGTAGGTACGAGGGACTTGTGTGTGGCCTCCTACTGGATTGATACCTTGGTTCTCAAAAACTGAGGGAAATACTTACGCTACTTTGTTGCATCACCCTTTCCTGTTCAAGGGAAAACCAACGCAGTGCTCAAGAGGTAGCAAGAAGGATTTCTGGCGCCGTTGTCGGGGAGTCTACGCACAAGTCAAGCCATACCAAGTACCCATCACAAACTCTTATCCCTCGCATTACATTATTTGCCATTTGCCTCTCGTTTTCCTCTCCCCCACTTCACCCTTGCCATTTTATTCGCCCTCTTTTGCTGTTCCCCTTCTCTTTTCCAGTTCGCTTCTTTTTGCTTATTCTCTTGTTTGCTTGTGTGTTGGATTGCTTACTCGTCACGATGGCTCAAGATAATACTAAGTTGTGTGACTTTTCCAATACCAATAATAATGATTTTATTAGCACTCCGATTTCTCCTCTTACCGATGCTGAATCTTGTGAAATTAATGCTGTCTTGCTGAATCTTGTCATGAAAGATCCGTTTTCCGGCCTTCCTAGTGAAGATGCCGCTACCCATCTAAAGAACTTTGTTGATTTGTGTGATATGAAAAAGAAGAAAGATGTGGATAATGATATTGTTAAACTAAAGCTATTCCCGTTTTCCCTTAGAGTTCGTGCTAAAACTTGGTTTTCGTCTTTGCCTAAAAATAGTATTGATTCATGGAATAAGTGCAAAGATGCTTTTATCTCTAAGTATTTTCCTACCGCAAATATTATCACTCTTAGAAACGACATTATGAATTTTAAGCAACTTGATCATGAACATGTTGCACAAGCTTGGGAGAGGATGAAATTAATGATACGTAATTGCCCTACACATGGTTTGAATCTTTGGGTGATTATACAAAATTTTTATGCTGGATTGAACTTTGCTTCCAGATATCTTTTAGATTCGGCCGCGGGAGGCACTTTTATGGAAATCACTTTATGAGAAGCTACTAAACTCCTAGATAATATTATGGTTAATTATTCTCAATGGCATACTGAAAGATCTACTAATAAAATGGTGCATGTTATAGAAGAAATCAATGTTTTGAGTGGAAAGATGGATGAACTTATGAAATTGTTTGCTAATAAAAGTGTTTCTTCTGATCCTAATGATATGCCTTTGTCTACTTTGATTGAGAATAATAATGAATCTATGGATGTGAATTTTGTTGGTAGGAACAATTTTGGTAATAACGCTTATAGAGGTAATTTTAATCCTAGGCCGCTTCCTTGTAATTCCTCTAATAATTATGGCAATTCCTACAACAATTCTTATGGAAATTTTAATAAGATGCCCTGTGATTTTGAATATAATATTAAATAATTTATTAGTTCGCAAAAGAGTTTCAATGCTTTGATTGAAGAAAAATTATCTAAGATTGATGAGTTGGCTAGGAACGTGGATAGAATTTCTCTTGATGTTGATTCTTTGAAACATAGATCTATTCCACCTAAGCATGATATCAATGAGTCTCTCAAAGCTATGAGAATTTCCATTGATGAGTGCAAAGAAAGAACTACTAGGATGTGTGCTAAAAAAGATTGCTTCATAAAAGCATGTTCTTCTAGTTTCCATGATAATAAGGATGAAGATCTAAAAGTTATTGATGCGTCCCCTATTAAATCTTTGTTTTGCAATATGAATCTTGATAATGATGGGACTGGAGATGAGTCAACTTTAGTTAGAAGGCGTCCCAATGATTCGGAGTTTTTAGATCTTGATGCAAAAGTTGATAAAAGTGGGATTGGAGAGGTCAAAACTTTAAATAGCAATGAACCCACTATCTTGGATTTCAAGGTATTTAATTATGATAATTGTTCTTTAATAGATTGTATTTCCTTGTTGCAATCCGTGCTAAATTCTCTGCATGCTTATAGTCAAAATAAAGCTTTTACTAAACATATTGTTGATGCTTTAATGCAATCTTATGAATAAAAGCTTGAATTGGAAGTTTCTATCCCTAGAAAACTTCATGATGAGTGGGAACCTACTATTAAAATTAAGATTAAAGATCATGAATGTTTTGCCTTATGTGATTTGGGTGCTAGTGTTTCCACGATTCCTAAAACTTTGTGTGATTTGCTAGGTTTTTGTGAATTTGATGATTGTTCTTTAAACTTGCATCTTGCGGATTCCACCATTAAGAAACCTATGGGAATAATTAATGATGTTCTTATTGTTGCAAATAGGAATTATGTGCCCGTAGATTTCATTGTTCTTGATATAGATTGCAATCCTACATGTCCTATTATTCTTGGTAGACCTTTCCTTAGAACGATTGGTGCAATTATTGATATGAAGGAAGGGAATACTACATTCCAATTTCCGTTAAGGAAGGGCATGGAACACTTTCCTAGAAAGAAAATTAAATTACCTTATGAATCTATGAGAGCCACTTATGGATTGCATACCTGATACGTCTCCAACGTATCTATAATTTTTGATTGCTCCATGCTAGTATATTATCTATTTTGGATGTTAATGGGCTTTATTTTACACTTTTATATCATTTTTGAGACTAATCTACTAACCGGAGGCCCAGCCCAAATTGCTGTTTTTTGCCTATTTTAGAGTTTTGCCAAAACGGAATATCAAATGGAGTCCAAACGGAATGAAACATTTGGGAACGTGATTTTCTCAACAAACGTGATCTAGGAGACTTGGAGGAGGCGTC
This sequence comes from Triticum urartu, assembly GCF_056163025.1. Taxonomy (NCBI): domain Eukaryota; kingdom Viridiplantae; phylum Streptophyta; class Magnoliopsida; order Poales; family Poaceae; genus Triticum; species Triticum urartu. Next base: position 271,967,518 of record NC_141873.1, on the reverse strand, counting down.
AAGAAACAATCGAGGAGGCCATGAGGAAGGGGGCGCGCCTACCCCCCTGGCGCGCCCTCCACCCTCGTGGGCCCCTCGTTGCTCCACCGACCTACTTCTTCCTCCTATATATATATCCACGTGCCCCCAAACATCCAGGATCACCACGAAAACCTAATTCCACCGGCGCAAACCTAATGTGCACAAGTCTCGTTGCCGGCAATACTCAATGGCTAGTCTCGATGGGTAAGCAACGCAAAGGAGTAAGGCTATGATGGCTATCAATGTAATGGCAAGAATGATGTAGCACGATACCAAGACGAGGTTACCGTTCTTTGGTTCCACGTCCATAAGCAAGATCAGATGACGGTGATCCAATCATGAATATCAAGATGTAGTTGAGGTGGTCGTTGTTGATGACGCGTCCGTGGCAAAAATGAGCGGCGGTGATGTTGATGTCGAACCGTACCTAGATAGCCGAAACAAAAAAGGATACGGAACTGCAACTCAAATTCTCAAAGCTCGAAGTGGCAACACGTGTCGAAGTGTGAAACGGGTAAGCAATGGTGGTGGTATGCGGAAGTGGTGATGGTATATGGGTGGTAGTAGTGCGTATGCGGAAATGTGGGGCGGTGGTGGTGACTAAAACTAAAAAAAATTCAGTTTCGTCAGTGTGGGTCGGACGTCCGGGCTGGGCCGGTCGTCTGCACGTCGGACGTCCGGTGCCTGGGAAAAATTTGGGCACGGGAAGAACTGCTAGGGTTTGTGATGGAGATGTGGGAAATCGTCGAATCCAGATGATTTTGTGGATGGAAATGGTGGAGACAAGGGGGAAAAGCTAGATCCACTCAAAACAAAGCAAATCCATGGATCAAATCCAACAAAATTTCAACACACCAACAAATCACAAAAAAAATTGGGGCTATTTTTGTGGGGAATTTTCGAATTTGGGACAAAAACAACAAAAACTAGGCTAGCAACACAACGGGGAGGCTCCGAAATCATGATCAACGAGGCTCTTGATACCAAGATGATGTAGGGTGGAACTCTAATCGCTCGATCTTTCACGAAAGGAGCAGATCCCGCGATGAACACGAAGAACACGAGGAGGGAAACGAGGGAAAACATAAGGGGAAACACAAGAGGAAACACTAAACCAACACGAATAAGTCACACATGTGCTAGATCCTCAAGTACACAAGGAAAGATACACGATCCACGGACAACTAAGGACGATACAAGGGTAGCCGGTCTTCTCTGTGAGGAGGTCTTGAGTTCTTCCCTAAAAGGGGTCTTGAATCCACTTGGGGGATATTCTCCGGTGGAGGCTCGAATCTCCGAGGAGAAGGTATCCAAGTGGATGAGCAAAGCTCTCACACAAAATATGAGCTAATCCTTTGCTAACCATAGAAAGGAGGAGGGAGAGGTCTATATATAGTCTTATTGTAAAAGGGGGCGAAAAGGGGGTACATGGGCTGCGGCCCAACACATGGCAGCGCACAGGCGCCGGACGTCCGGGGGTCACCAGTCGTCCGGAGGCTCGCGAGGGTCCGAACATCCGGTGCCTGTCGGACGTCTGTAGATTCGGCTCGGGTGGTCTTTGGTCGGACGTCTGGTCGGGGTCGGTCGTTCGAGGAGCGTCGGTCGTCCGTGGAGCGTCGGAAGTCCGTAGTTTTGGCTCGGGTGTGGAAGTGTCTAATGTCCGGTCTGGGTCGGATGTCCGGAGCCTGGAGGTCGTCGGACGTCTGATCCTGGCCGGTCGTCCAGAGCCTGGAGCTTCTTCTTCATCACTTCTTCTTCTCCGTCTTCGCGTCCATCTTCCTCTTCTTCTTCTCCATGGTACCTGAGTATGCACAATGTGTCCGTATGAGGTAGTAGCCATGTCTCATGTGCATCGAAGTGGAAACGTGATAGGAGGGATGTCACCTCGGTTCCGAGAGCTCTTACGTGTGCTTGTGTCATGGGTGTCAGTGTCAAAACCGGCGGATCTCGGGTAGGGGGTCCCGAACTGTGCGTCTAGGATCGATGGTAACAGGAAACGGGGGGCACGATGTTTACCCAGGTTCGGGCCCTCTCTATGGAGGTAATACCCTACTTCCTACTTGATTGATCTTGATGAATGTGAGTATTACAAGAGTTGATCTACCACGAGATCATAATGGCTAAACCCTAGAAGCTTAGCCTATGAATATGGTAATGAGTATATGTGATGTCCTTTCCGGACTATCCCCTTCGGTTTATATAGACACCGAGGGGATCTAGGGTTTACATGGAGTCGGTTAAATAAGAAGGAATCTTCGGTCACCAATCTTGCCTTCCACGCCAAGTAGAGTCCAATCCGGACACGGTGCAGTCTTCGGCCTCTATGTCTTCACAGCCCATCAGTCCGGCCCATGGATAACAGGCCGGACGCCCGAGGACCCCTTAGTCCAGGACTCGCTCAGTAGCCCTTGAACCTGGCTTTCAATGACGAGGAGTCCGGCGTGCAGATTGTCTTCGGAATTGCAAGGCGGGTTCCCCTTTCCGAACTCCAAAATAGTATTCAGATGAAGTAAGTATATCCGGACCTGTGTATATAATGGCAGAGAATGTAATACCCCACGAGCCCAACTTGTTGATAACTGTTCATGACATCATATCATGCCTGCCCAGTTACTATTTTCAACCGTCGGCTAGTGAGCCGCCCCATGTCTCGGGGGGGGGGGGGGGGCGGTTTTACTGGCACGTCTCGTCAAGGCAGAGATCGTGTCCCTTTATTTACGGGATTTTCATTAGTGCAGGCATGGGTAACCCAACCGTCCCCTAGTACAACTCCTTGGTGATAGGTCAGTTTAGAGACCCCGGGGGAGATGCCCAGTATTCGGGGCCTTTATATAGAGACCCAGTCTCGTCTTCTCCCCTTGCGCTTGCTCCTTCCTCAATCCCAGCCACCCCAAGTTCCAACCCTTGGGTTCCAATTGCCACCAGCCCTAGTCATGTCCGGATCCAACCGTCAGGGCCGGTGGGTGGCCTCTTCTGTCACAGAGGAGGATATTGCGAGGCTCCGCGTAGCGAGGTATCTGACCCCAGAAATCTTTCATCAGCTTCCAGTGCAAGGGCAAGTCATACCGACCCCCAGATCAGGCGAGAGGATAGTATTTGTATCCCACTTCCTTCACGGGCTAGGGTTCACGCTTAACCCCTTCGTCCGGGGGCTCATGTTTTACTATGGGCTAGATTTTCATGATCTGGCCCCGGACTCTGTTCTCCTCATCTCGACATTTATCGTCATGTGTGAGGCCTTACTCCGGACTCCTCCGCACTTTGGTCTGTGGCTCAAGACCTTTGATGTGAGGCCGCATATGGCAGAGGAGGAGCAGGCAGAGTGCAGCAGCGTCGTAATAGGCAAGCTGGCCGGCGCGGTTTGGCCCGAAGGATCTTTCGCCAAATCTTCCGACATATGGCAGCAGGGGTGGTTTTATATCAACGAGCTGTGGGGCCCCAAGTGGGCGGCTACACCTGCGTTCCGGCCCGGCCCTCCAATTTAGCTCGCTTCATGGGTCAATAAGGGATTGGACTGGGGATCCGTCAATGAAGTGCAGACTCTGCAAAGTCGCATCCGGAGCCTTACCGAGAAGGGCATCGATCTTGTGAACGTCGTTCAAATAATGCTAGTCCGCCGGATCCTGCCATGTCAGCGGCGGCCTCTTCGTATGTGGGAGTTTAACCCAGAAGGGCGGCGGACTCTATAGCACTTCTTCGGCACTACACATGAAGGAATGTGGAAATTATATTTTGGGGAACGAGAGCAATGGCCGGACACCACCGAAGACATTAGTCTTGACTGCAATCATCCGGACACTTCGGTAAGTACTCGATATCCGAGCACCTTCAGTTCAGGCATCTCTTAACAAGATATTGAACAATCTGTCCCTGTAGAGGACTGGATAAAGAAAGCGGTGCTAATCTGGTGTCCGACGCCTCTTCCTGAAGGCCCTGCGACCGACCTGCTGACGAGAATGCTGATTCTGACACCATATCAGGTGGCTGCGTTCGGGGAAACCGAAATCCCTTTGCCCAAGGGCAAGAGTGCAGAGGGGGACCTCTAGGGCAAGAAGAGGGTCACCTCCGAAGATCAGGAGGGGAAGCCTTCCAAGAGAGGAAAAATGCCATCGTCGAGCGGCTTGGGCCGGGCGAGCGAAGCTGCCGTAGAGTTCGATGATCAAGACCTCTAGGGCGAAGCGAAGGTGTTACCCGAAGGCAGTGCCTCTGTCACTCGGGGCTCCGGGATCAAGACTAGCGTCCCCGAACCATCCGGTTTACAGCCGGAGAGGATTCTGGAGGCAAGTGAGAAGGTTCCTTCTCAGGAATGTCGTACTCCGACGACGGTTTCCGAAGACCCGGAAGCGCCGGACATGCTGACGGGCTTGCTACGACGAGCATCCATTTCAGAAGAGCACCGTACCTTGATGGCTACGGTGGTCAAAAGGGTTCTATTCGCGAAGAGTGGACTGAACGAGGCCTTCACGAGCCTTCTAAGAGGTTTTGATGTTTGTGATGTAGTTTTGTCAATTGAATTTTATTGACGGAATGCACCTGCTGTATATGTAGTAGCCCCTGAGACTCGGATTGTCTTCCGAAGGAAGCGATCGGAGGATCAAAGAGATATGCTCAGGTATTAACCTTGGTTTAATTTGAAATACAGACTGCTTCCCCTCCTATGGCTGTCCGGAATACGGAAGTTGCCGAACTACAACAAAAGTTGGATATTGCGGAGGATGACATTGCATTGATCAACATGCGTCTTGACGACTCGCGAGGTATGTATTTTAGGCATTCTTTACACTAGTGTGCTTGACGCGGGAAAGTGCTTTTATATGAAATGCGCATGAAATGCAGATGGTGCTGCCACCGTGGAGGCTCTTCGGGCAGAGCTAGTCCGGGCCGAGGAGCGGGTCCGGCTTAGTGATGCTGCTACTGAAGAGGCGTCGGTTGAACTGAAGGCCGAACAAGCTGCACGATGCCAGGGGGAGGAGAAGGTATCCATGATGACACTCGCTTTGGCTGCAAATTTCCTGAGAAGGAGAATCAAGCCTTAACGGCTGAACTGGACAAGGCCCGACAGGAGGCAAGAGAAGCGCGATCAGAGTCCAGAGCACTCCGTGAGGAGGTTCGGCAGGCGAAAGAGATAGTGGCTGGAAAGCCTGTCTGCTGCAGACTAAGTTCGGCGACCCGGACTATGCTCATCTAAACCAAGTGTGCAGTTCTCCGGACGAGTATTTGGACTTGCTGAAGAGTTCTTCCGATGCAGCGCGGTATTACCAAGCGCGAGCTAGATATGCAACGGAGAAGCTTTTTTGGTCACAGCTCAGTGCGTCGAAGCGCCCGCTGCTGCTCAAAGAATAGATGTCCCAATGGGCCGAACTTCATAGGGTATCTGGCGCTGCCATGAAGGATGTTATAATCTGGCTATGGCCAATCGAGCCTGCACCGAGTAGCTATTTTGTTTTGGTGCAGAAGCTTGTTGACATGGTGCCGTGACTTGATGCTGCGAAGCGATCGGCGTGCATTGAAGGTGCACGGATGGCCCTTGCCCGAGTCAAGACATTCTGGGGAAAGATGAAGGCCATCGACGTCGTAAGAAGGGTCCGCCTGAAGGCAGGGACCGTCCGGAACCGGAGAGTTATTTTGAAGACGTCCTGGAGGCCGCCCGCTTGATAGAGGGTCAATGCTTGAAAAACATAGTGTTCGAGTGAGGTGTATGATGATTGTAAAAGACAACTTTATAGTTAATCTATTTATGTTTTGCTCGAAAGGCTTGAATTCCTCCTGTGCGGTCATTTTAATATAATCTGAAAGTTTTCCAGTCGTCGGCTTCAGCCCCCTCGTAGGAAGTACGGGGGTGTTCGGAAAAGCATTTAATCACTCTTTATCCAACGTCTTGGTCCATGAAGGAGGTGATAATGCGGCGAACCAGGCAATCAGATTATAAGGCGTTAGCACTTTCACTTGACCATAGGAGTTTTATGGTGGGGCTACGACATAGCCTCTGGTGTGTATGTGGCGTGTGGTGCCTTGCATATCTGATCTGAAAAAGATCCCTCGTGTTACATGGAGAATCGCTAAAGATTCCAATAAGTCGTCAAGTGGTTGACCAGCTCTCGCCGCATCATGACAGTCAGTTTTCGGCTTTCTCTACTGAGGTGCTCATCTGGTCTAGGCCAAGGCACAATCGCAGTAGTTCTCCCTTTACTACCCTAGTCGATAGAGCAGAACGTAGGGTAGCAAACACAGGAGCCGGGCAACCCAACTATTGACCCAAGACAATGATTCGGAGCTGATGCATATAAGGCCAAACTTGCAACGCCGAAGTACGCTATAGAGCTGTTCGGACTTTTACTGGCAGCTCATTCGTTCCCATGCCGAGTCCCTGGCAGGGTATGCCGAGGTGTATCTGCAGAACGGCCGTTAAGGCCGTACTTATTGTTGAAAGAGTATGAAAGATTGTTCGGATGAGACTTACTGAGAACAGAGCGATGTGCCAATGATAAATTTATGTGTATATATATATGTCAGGACCCCAATCCTAAGTCACACCGATCTAGCATGTAACACATCATATCACTTTGCGGCCTCACGCACGGTATTCCCATGGGTGCGACCTTACCTGGCCCGGGACCGTTTGCGCCTTTTGGCTCACGTATATGATAGTGTCGCTAGCATCCATATGACAAAGAACCCGGGCCGACATGGCTAGTCGTGAACCCAAAGCGGCACTAACCCATGGGAACAAGCATACATGAATCAACCTCGAGCATGTCGGTCAACAGTGTGTGAATCCGGGCTGTAGCACTGGGCTAACAGGACTCCGGTAACCCGGGCTGTAGCAGGCTAGGCAAGACTCCGGATGTCACCGCGTGACATTTCCCCGAAGGGACAGACCCAGGAACGAAGTGAAACACATGCCGGCCAGTCAAGTGTCCTGAGCAGTAGTGCTGGGCTAGCAGGACTCCGGTGAACCGGGCTGTAGCGGACTACTATGGCTCATGGAAGCACTAGACTACATTTCCCCATAAGAGAGGCTGCCAAGGATAAACAACTAGATTGTCAGATCCCACACATACCAAGCATTTCAATCATACACACAATATGCTCAATATGTGTAAATACAACATGGCATCACAACAAGACTCTACGACTCAAGTATTTATTCATTAGGCTCCGAGGAGCGAGATATTACAAACAAGGGTCTCATGACCCAACATTCAGAGCATACAAGTCAAAGCACATGCGGAAGCTTAACATGTCTGAGTACAGACATCTACAAATGAAAAAGGCTGAGAAGCCTGACTATCTACCAGATCCTGCCGAGGGCACAAGATCGTAGCTGAGGTAACGAGCTAAACGTTGAAGTCCAAGTGGAACTACTAGCGGGACTGAAGTCTCTCTGCAAAACATAAATTAAGCAAACGTGAGTACAAATGTACCCAACAAGACTTACATCAGAACTAACTACATATGCATCGGTATCAACAAAGGGGGTGGTGGAGTTTAACTGCAGCAGCCAGCTTTGACTCAGTGGCTAACCTGAACTACGACTGCAAGTAACTCTTTTGAGGTGGCGCACACGAGTCCACAAATTCACCATACCAATACACCACTATGGATCCGCTCCCGTCTCCCTGCGAGAACGCCATCCATAGCACTCACGCTTATCTTGCGAGTTTTAGAGTATCCACTTTCACTTGTCTATGAACTATGCAAGGGGTCCAAGTTTCCATATCCGAGGAATCCAGCTATTCGAATAGATAATGATAACCCTGCAGGGGTGTACTTCTTCACACACGCTCTCACCACTTATAGCCCTGTGCACATCATGTACCTCGGCAACCTTCAAGCGGAAGCCGGGCGAGGGAGTCGGCCATGACCTGACTAACCACCAAGTCTCTAGTCCAGGTTTATCACCTATTCGGGTTCCATCCGCAAGGAGATCCGGCCGGGGTGTCGCTCACGGCCCCAAACGATGTGTGCAGGGTTCCCAAGCCCACCATCCGGGGTGCCACTTGGTACACCGTGCCACTGTGCCTAGTCTGTCCCAAGCCCATCTGTACCGGGTGCCACTTGGTAGACTACTAACACTACCTACAAACACCAGAAACTAGTTGCAACTCCTGGACAGAGATCAAGTTGATTAATAAGTCGAGAGAGCTTGGAGCGCCCGGAGCCCAATGTGTGGTAGTAACTGTTCATGGATCACAAACACAGAACTCAGTTCCTGAGGACGATTTCAATGAGACAACCTACCATGTACTCCTACATGGCCTCTCACCGCTACCTTTACCAAATCGTGTTCACATACTTAGCTCTCAACGGTAGGACATGTTCACCACGTTCCAATTCATTCCCTATGAATCAGACCTAACTCAACTCTAAGCAGTAGCAGGCATGACAACAAGCAAGAATGAGTAGGCACATCAGGGCTCAAACAACTCCTACTCATGCTAGTGGGTTTCATCTATTTACTGTGGCAATGACAGGTCATGCAGAGGAAAGGGGTTCAACTACCACAGCATGTAACAGTTGAATCGTTGTTGTCCTAATGCAGTAAAAGAGAGCAGGAGCGAGAGAGTGGGCTTGTATCGGAATGAACAAGGGGTTTTTGCTTGCCTGGCACTTCTGAAGATAATATAGCTCTTCATCGGTGTCATCGATCACATCGTCGGAATACGTCTATCGAGAGGGGACAACCACTGGCAAACAAGAGGGAACATAATCAATGCAATGCAACAATATGATGCATGCTATGGCATGGCAATATGAATGTGTTTTGGGCTAATGCAAGCTAGAACAGATTGGAATGAGTCCATTTGAACCAAAGATTCAAATGCAAACCCATTTCATGAAGTCATATTAGTGCATTAACTTGATTCACCTAAACAGCAAGGTTAAAGTATTCTAACATGCATGAAACTAGGACAGATGGATAGATTGAATTTTTCTGATAATTTTTCGTATATAAATTGTTTAATTTGGAGTTATATATTATTTTCTATGATTTTTCAAAGTTTTGGATATTTTCTGGAATTTACTGATTATTAATAAATCCAGAAAATGTATTACTGCGTCAGCATTGGGTCATGCTGACGTCAGCAGGTCAACAGGAGCCGTCCAGGTCAAACCTGACCAGTGGGGCCCACTGGTCAGTGACTAACTAACTAACTTAAGTTAATTAGAGCCTGGGCCCGCATGTCAGTGTCTAATTTACTTAACTAAGTTAATTAGTACTAACTAAATCTAACACTAATTAAAAAGGGGCCTGTCCCACACGTCAGTCAACCAGGGGAGGTCAAACCCCTGGTCAACGGGTTCAAACCCGCCGGACTTGGTCCACGGCTCGACGCCGGCGACGGCAGACGCGGCGGAGGGCTTCGGGAATCGCCCACAGGCGACCATTTGCACGGCGGAGAGGCTCTACGTGACGAGGGGACTCGTCCGCGTCCAGTGGTGCTCACAGCAGCAGCTCTAGTGGCCTAAAACAACGGCGGCGGTGACTTGCGCGGCGGCCGGAGTTCGGGAGTTGAGCGGATCGGCATTGCAGGGAATGGCAGGAGCTGCGGGTGGTCGCGGTCGACTCCTGGGAACGTGCTGAGCATGGTGGCACGCTCGGTTGCGAGCTTGCGCGGCTGTGGTCACGGTGGCGGCATGGCCGGCGGAGCCAAGCTCTCGGGCTCGACGGGAACGGGTTCTACGATGAGCTAGTGGGCATGGGAGTAGGGGGGATCGGTAGAGGAGCTCACCGCGAGTTCAGAGGTGGCCTCGGCGAGCTCGGGGAGGGGCTGGTGGTGACGAGAGGTCGCCGGCGATCTCGGCGGCAGGGAGGGAGAAGAAGGCGATGGAGGTGGCGTTGCAGGGGCTCCCACGGTCGCGTTCTTTAGCGTGTGGCTCCACGGCGTCGAGGCGAAGCTAGGGAACCGAACGGCGAGGCGAGGCGTGCGGGGTGGCTGCGCTGGAGCTCGTCGGTGCGCTGCGAGGCGCTCGGTGGTTGCTCGGGCTGCGCGTGGAGCAGGGCTAGAGAGGGAGAGAGGCACCAGAGAGATGGGGGGAGTGAGGGAGTGAGCCAGGGTGCTGCGTGGCGTCTCTGAGGCGCTGGGGAGGCCAGCAGGGAGGCAGGAGGTGGCCACGGTTGGATGTGCACGCCGCACGCAGCTGCTTCTCCTCCTGGCAGGAGGAAGAAGACATCGCTGCCCTTGGTGGGCTCTGGTGGGCTGGCTACGGCTAGGCCTCTCAGGTAAGGCCAGGTGAGTTCTGCCCTTTCTATTTTTATCTCTGTTTTGTTTTGTTTTTATTTATACATTTTGCCACTGATTAAAAATTCAAAATGAATTCAAAACAGTGCCAAAACACTCTGAGATATTTTATGTTCCCTCTCTAGTCTATTCCAAAAGTACATAAAACATTTCAAAGCATTTGAAAATATATTCATTATATATTATGAATATATCCCCATATTCAAATAGCTTATTGATTTAAATTCAGAGACCAAATAATTCCTTAAAGATGTTCTAGAATTTTGGTTTGATATATAACTCTTGCCAAAATTCACAAAACTATTTTTAGGGCATTTTGGATTCACAGAATGCTATTTAAAGGGTGCTTGCCCTTCTTTTAATCAGATTTCTGAGGTTTCAACAATCCTCAATTCAAGTTTCGGAAATTTAAACATGATGCAAGCAAGATGCAAACACTAGGCAACACCAGAAGCTAGGGATGCGACAATATATATAAAATAAAAAAGAAACCGCGAACCCGGCTATTTGACATGCTTGGGTCGGGATGAGAGGAAAGAGGGCATAATACAGGCTCGGAATAAAGAGTGTGTTCCACAAAAAGTTATTTTGGACCTCCTGTCGCACGTCGGCGTCACCCATCCTCGGGGAGGGGAATCTTAACGGAAGTAGCCCCTTAGGTGAGCATACTGATCCGAACTCCGATAGAGTCTGTTGTAGATGCTGTCCAGCTGGTCACCTGTTCTTTAGGGATGATACAGAAAAATAGAGTGGGCAGATAAAAAACGTTACGGGAATGCTTGTAGGGTGGTCCGTATTGTGCTTCCGCCGACGCCCATGGTATCTTGAGTGCATAGTGATGTGCGGTGGTGCGAATTTTGCCAGTACAGTACATGGGTGGCGGAAGACGAACTGCTACTTGCGTTCTGGGAGTAGTCGAACATCGGAGGGGAAATGTTTCTGGCCCCTGGCATTCTGCTGGCGAGCCGATCTGTCGTCTTTATCGCCTGGTGGCCTCCTCCACTTGTGTTCAGTGTTAAGCTTGCCTGCCTGCTTGAAGACCCAACAGTTTCGGTTGGTATGATTGGCCGGCCTATCGAGGTGACCGTGAATCTGACAAGGTCGGTCCAATATCCTGTCAAGGGTGGATGGTCCATCCTGGTTTGCCTTTAGTGGCTTCTTCCGTTGACTGGACCTCGGATTGTGAAATCCGGCGTTCACCGCTGTGTCGCGTATATTACTGCCACTGTTGTGTTCGGTTCGTCGTGGCTTGCCATTGCCTTCTTGGATTTCGGAAGTGCCCGGGCCGCCGACATCGTTGCTTTCACGAGCAAGCCAGTTGTCTTCTCCCGCAGAGAAGCGGGTCATTAGAGCGGTAAGGGCTGCCATGGATTTGGGCCCTTCCTGGCCGAGGTGACGTGCTAGCCATTCATCCCGGACGCTATGTCTGAAGGCTGCAAGGGCTTCTGCGTTCGGACAGTCGACAATTTGGTTCTTTTTGACTAAGAACCTGGTCCAGAGCTCCCTGACTGACTCGCGGGGCTCCTGGACAATGTGACTTAAGTCCTCGGCGTATAGTGGCCGGACATATGTTCCCTGGAAGTTGTCTCGAAAGGTGTCTTCCAAATCTTCCCAGTTGCCAATGGAATTTTCTGGTAAACTGTTTAGCCAGTACCGAGCTGACCCTTCAAGCTTGAGAGGTAGGTATTTAATGGCGTGGAGGTCGTCTCCGCGGGCCATGTGAATATGAAGGAGGTAATCCTCGATCCATACCGCGGGATCTGTTGTTCCATCGTATGATTCGATGTTGATGGGTTTAAACCCGTCTGGAAATTCGTGCTCCATTACTTCATTGGTGAAGCAGAGAGGGTGTGTGGCTCCTCTATGTTGGGCCACACTATAAAGCACCTCCGGCGGGCTCCGTTTACGGTGCTCGAACCGGGCATGGTCAGCTTTATAGTGTCCGAATAGGCGACCATCATCGTCGGCTGGGGTATATCTTCGTGATCTGTACATTGATCTTGTGCATCCTGCTCTACCCTCCGTGTCTTGGTTAATATCGCGGGTATTCCCCTGAGCTGTTTTGTTTTCAATGCCGGATGGGTTGGCATGGTGCTCTCCTTGGGCTGCTGCTTTGTCTGGACCGAACTGTGGTCGGCCCGCCGTATTGTTCGATGGTGGTATGGGTTCCATCGCTCTTCCATCGCATTGAGGGATCCACCTATTCTTGGGGTGGCTTTTGACTGGGCTGCTAAGGCCATATTCTTCGGCGGCCAAGACCTCGGTCCATCTATCGTTGAGCAGATCTTGGTTTGCTTGAAGCTGCAACTGCTTCTTTCTTAGGCTCCTTGCAGTGGCTGTAAGCCGGCGTTTGAAGCGCTCGTGCTCGAGAGGTTCCTTGGGCATGATAAAATCCTCGCTGCCGAGGGTCTCCTCTTCCTTGGAGAGTGGGAGATAATTTGTCGGATGTGGGGTTCCGGCAAACCCAAGGTTCGAACACTGGGGTGCACGCGAAGTCTTTTCCTCCCACTGATCTATGCACTAGCTCGCTAAGATCTCGCGGACGAACTCGACGAACTCGCAACACAGAAAGACACAAGATTTATACTGGTTCAGGCCACCATTGTGGTGTAATACCCTACTCCAGTGTGGTGGTGGATTGCCTCTTAGGCTGATGATGAGCAATACAAGGGGAAGAACAACCTCCTAAGGTTGAGGTGTTCTTGTGCTTGGCCAACTTGTGTGGGTGAGAGTGATTTTCTGGCCCTCCCTGCCTATGGTGGTGGCTAGTCCTATTTATAGAGGCCGTGGTCCTCTTCCCAAATATTGTGTGGGAAGGGAGCCAACAACGGCGGGCAATTTTGAAGGGGGACAACTTGTACAAGCCATGCTGACAAAGGTGGTCTTCGCCTGCCAAAGGCTCTGGTGATGACGCCGTCTTGGGCTCCACGATGACCTCCGTCTTGCCTTCCTTCTGGTCTTGGTCTTGTTGCACCAAAATGGCAACCTTTGCCTGATGCCTCGGTACTCCTCCCCTGCGTTGGTCTCCTTAGCACCAAAGAGGAAACAAGGACGCTGCACGCGCTGGCGCCTGCCTACTGTCGATCGTCATGGCTCACATCACGAGAGCCTCGTGAGGTTCGCCTCGCCTTGATATCTCCGCTCCTCATGAGCCTGCCTGACTAGGCCACTCTAGAGGAGGTCTTGCGTCATCCGCCTCGCGAGGCTTGGCCCCTCGCGAGGGTCTTGGATGCCTTGTTGATGAAGATGGGCTGTACGACCTGCTGGCTTAGCTATGCCGCGGGCCGCAGGCAGGCAAGTCTGGGGACCCCCGTTCCCAGAACACCGACAGTAGCCCCCGGGCCCAAGGTGTGCTCGGGCTTGGCTTCGCGGCGAAGCCAAGGGTCAAGCTCGGAGCACCGCGGGCCCCAAAAGCCTGCGGCCTCGGTTGATGCGTGGCGGTTGATTGGACATGGGTATCTTCGCTTCCCCATGCTGCCTCGGCAACTGCATGACTTGATGAGTCCCCGTGACATGCAAGGGAAACCATCATTACCTACGATCATGGGGGGTGCCGGTTGGCCTTCTCTTGCTATAAACGGGGAGGGGGGCAGAGCCCCCGTTGCCCATATCTTCCTTGCTCGCTTGCTTCTTCTTCCTCGCTCCATTGCTCGCTATGCCACCAATGGCTCCACGAAGGAAGTTCTCCGCTGCCGAGAAATGAAAGGCCCCTCGCGAGGGACCCGGCTCGTCGACGCCCAAGCACGGACATGGCTGTAACGCCCCAGATGTAATTTGCCATATTTGTACTCCGACTCTTGCCATTTTCGGCACTAAGTTATGAGATTCCCTCGTGGTTGGGTTTTGTCTTCGTTTTGCATTTTGTTCGTGTCATGCATTTCATATCATGTCATTCATGTGCATTGCATTTGCATACGTGTTTGTCTCATGCACCCGAGCATTTTCCCTGTTGTCCGTTTTGCAATCCTACACTCCTACGTCCTCCGGCACCCCTTTTGCCTGTTTTCATGAGCGGGTGTTAAACATTCTCGGAATGGACCAAGATTTGCCAAGAGGCCTTGGTACACCACCGGTAGACCGCTTGTCAAATTTCGTGCCATTTGGAGTCCGTTTGGTACTCCAACGGTTAACCGGGGAACCGTAAAGGCCTCATGTGTGATGCAGCCCAACACCCCTCCAAAGTGGCCCAACCCATCCAAACCCCTCCATCCTCTTGGCCGTTCGATCATGACCGCGTGGCCGAAAACCGCTCTTCATTTGGACACTCCCACCTCCTTCTATGTATAAATATGTGATCCCCTCTCCAATTTTCGGGTCCAAACCCTAGCCTCGCTCCTCCTCGCCGCCGGACGCGTTCGGACCGCGCCGGACACGTCCGCGCCGCCGCTCCCCTCCACTCACAGGCTGCCACGCGTCCACCGCCGCCTTCCGCGCCGCCGGCCCGCCCGGGCCCATCGCCGGCCCCCGCAGGCCCGCGCGTCCGCCGCCCGGCCCCCGCTCTCCTCCGCCTGCGCCCTCGCACGTCCGCCACCCCGCGCCCGAAGCTCCGCCGCCCGACGCGCCCGCCGGCCGCCGCCTCGCCGCCTGGCTCCGGCGACCCTACTGCCGACCTCCGCCGCCTCCGCACTGCCCTCCTCTGCCGCTGCGTCGCCCGCGACCACCGGATCCGGCCGGCACAGTCCTCCCCGACCTCTCCTTCTTCCTCGCCGGCCGCTTCTTCCTTCTCCGGCGTACTCCGGCCACCGCAGCGCCAACTCCGGTGAACCTCGGGCTCCACGCCAGATCTAGATCCGGAAGGTTGACCCCGAGATATTTCTAAGTCATTTTGTTTTCCATTCTGAAGCCCCGTTCAACATGCCATAACTTCTCATCCGTAGATCCGTTTTGCATGCATGATATATCAAAATGTTCATCAGGATGTGCTCTTCATTTTGTTCTGCCATGCTTGTTTGAGTCCATCTTGATGCCCAAATCGTTGATGCAAGAGTGCTATAAAATGTTAGGTGATGATTCTTAGCAGAGTATGAACATTTTTCATTTTTGCTACATTTGTTGTGTGCTGCATATGGACTTGAGCTCTACATGTATTTTGGTCTATGCCATGCCATCTTTACAGGGGTGTATGCCTTGTAATTTTGTGATCTTTGTGGTGACTAGCACATGCATGCAAAGTAGCCTTCGTGTTATTGCTGATTTCAGGATCTCAGGATTTTGGATAAGTCTTTGTCTGCTGTTATTTTTATGCCATGTATTCATGTTGCTACAATGAGATACATGCTTTATTTGAGTTGCTTTAGTAAGGATGATTTGGACATATGGTTGTGCTCTATCCATCCATGCCTCTGTTTGCAATTATGGAGTGCCCTAGCATGACTTAATCTTTCTCTACTTTTGCTATAAAATGTTCCTGGCCGATTGTTTACATGTTAATCAATTTTGCCAAGGTTGTTGTAGTTGATCCATCCATGCTATGAGCTTGTTCTTGCTTTGGTTAGCTTCATGATCATGTCTTCTTGCTGTTAGTATGCTTATCTTGTCATGCAATGGTTTGTGATGAGTGAACCAAGCTCGCAAAGAGGCCTTCATAACTCTGTTTATGCCATGCTCAGTTTTCTGCCAAGTCTGAATCTGTTAACGAAACTTGCTATGTTTACATGGGTGCCATCGTATCTTCTGATCCTTTTTGGCTTATGGTCAGTAAGGGACTTTTGTTCTATGCTTTGCGTAGATTCATGCCATGCCTTGTATTGCTACGTTTTGTTCCTATAGTATGTTGTTATCTTTCTCTAAACATTGCTTCCTGATGTTAATTCCTGGCATGTTAGTATTTTCAGTAAGTCTGTGATGCTGATATCTTTTGCACTTTTTCCATGCTTGTTTGAACCTGCTCTGGTGTGATTTAGGCGTAGCTCATTGTTCATCTCTTGTCAAGCATCTTGAGTAGATCACTGCCATATGCTTTATTGATATGTTGGAGTGCAGTAGCTTAGTTTCTTGTTGCATTCTAGATGGCATTGTGTTGTTAATCGCAGAATTGTGCCATTCTTGTTTTGCTTGCCATTTGCAAACCGTGCATCCGATTCTGGTGATCTTTATATTGATTTCGATCGAAATCATCTCATCTTTCCAGCGGCACACTTGGTTTGCCAAGTTGATGCCTGGTTCAATCTTTCCTTTCCGAAGCACGCATATGCATTGCATATCACATCTCGCATATCATGCCACGTTTTGCATCATGTTGCTTGCGCATAGCACCATGATTGATTGTTGGTACTTTTGCTTGTGTTCTTGTCTTGGGTAGAGCCAGGAGACGAGTATGTCATCGAGGAACCCGTTGAGTACGCTTACGAGGATCAAGATTTCGTCAACTCGGAGAACTTTGTAGGCAAGATGACCATACCCTCGAAATCACTTCTATCTTTGCTTGCTAGTTGTTCGCTCTATTGCTATGCTGCGATACCTACCACTTGCTATATCATGCCTCCCATATTTCCATGTCCAACCTCTAACCCACCTTGTCCTAGCAAACCATTGTTTGGCTATGTTACCGCTTTGCTCAGCCCCTCTTATAGCGTTGCTAGTTGCAGGTGAAGATGAAGTTTGTTCCATGTTGGAACATGGATATCGTTTGGGATATCATCATTATTATATCTTGTTTACTTTAATGCACCTATATACTTGGTAAAGGATGGAAGGCTCGGCCTTATGCCTGGTGTTTTGTTCCACTCTTGCCGCCCTAGTTTCCGTCATACCGTTGTTATGTTCCTTGATTTTTGCGTTCCTTACGCGGTTGGGTGTTATGGGAACCCCTTGATATTTCACTTTGAATAAAACTCCTCCAGCAAGGCCCAACCTTGGTTTTACCATTTGCCTACCTACCAGCATATACCTTCCCTTGGGTTCTGCAGACTCAAGGGTCATCTTATTTTAAACCCCCCCGGGCCAGTGCTCCTCTGAGTGTTGGTCCGAACCGAGCTACCTGCGGGGCCACCTCGGGGAAACTTGAGGTCTGGTTTTACTCATAGCTAGTCTCATCCGGTGTTGCCCTGAGAACGAGATATGTGCGACTCCTAACGGGATTTTTCGGCACATCGGGTGGCTTTGCTGGTCTTGTTTTACCATTGTCGAAATGTCTTGTAACCGGGATTCCGAGTATGATCGGGTCGTCCTGGGAGAAGGAATATCCTTCGTTGACCGTGAGAGCTTGTGATGGGCTAAGTTGGGACACCCCTGCAGGGTTTTGAACTTTCGAAAGCCAGGCCCGCGGTTATGGGCAGATGGGAATTTATTAATGTCCGGTTGTAGAGAACTTGAACTTAATTTAATTAAAATGAATTAACCACGTGTGTAGCCGTGATGGTCTCTTTTCGGCGGAGTCCGGGAAGAGAACACGGTCTCGTGTTAAGCCTGAACGTAAGTAGTTTCAGGATCACTTCTTGATCATTATAGCTTCTCGACCGAGCTTTGCTTCTCTTCTCGCTCTCATTTGCGTAAGTTAGCCACCATATATGCTAGTGCTTGCTGCAGCTCCACCTCACTACCCCTTTTCCTACCTTAAGCTTAAATAGTCTTGATCGCGAGGGTGTGAGATTGCTGAGTCCTCGTGACTCACAGATACTTCCAAACAGATGCAGGTGCCGATGATGCCAGTGCAGGGGACGCTACTGAACTCAAGTGGGAGTTCGACGAGGATTCAGGCCGTTACTATGTGTATTTTCTGGATGATTAGTAGAGGAGCCTAGTTGGGGCGATCGGGGATCTAGCATTTGGGGTTGTCTTTCTTTATTTTGGTACCGTAGTCGGTCCTTGATTGTATTCTGGATGATGTAATGCTATATTTATGTATTGTGTGAAGTGGCGATTGTAAGCAACTCTTTATCCCTCTCTTATTCAGTACATGGGATGTGTAAATATTACCCCTCTTGCGACATGCCTACTATGCGGTTATGCCTCTAAGTCGTGCTCCGACACATGGGAGATATAGCCGCATCGTGGGTGTTGCAAGTTGGTAATCAGAGCCTTCCCCGACTTAGGAGCCCCCTGCTCGATCGAATCGCTGACGTTGTTGAGTCTAGAAAAATGTTTTAAGTCTTATAGGATTATATATATCGGAGAGTAGGATTGTTCTTACTCCACAGTCCCTTCGTCGCTCTGGTGAGGCCTCCTGACGTAGAGTTTTGACTCTTCTCTTCTCAAATTTCACTAAATTTTTTTATGATCACGCGGGTATCTTGGAATCGTTTCGATGGTTTTGTGACGAGAACATTGTTCTTGGTGCCTCCTGACATTTAGGGGTTGTGGCAGTGTCCCGGGGAGTTGAGCTCCGAGGTGTTGTCATCACAATTTTATCGTTGTAGTTCTGGAATACCTGAGTTTGCCGACATCAAAAATCTCCTTTATGCAGTTGTTGGTGAGATAACCTCGATGCCACCCAGTACTGGGGCGGGAGTTCGGGAGTATTGCCATAACTCATATAACGGATGCTTTTCGAAGGTTGAGGTAAATGATTTCTGAAGGTTTCTTGGTTATGTGTTGAAGGATGGATATAGCTGGATGTAGGATTTGCTAGTTTTGGGTGAGATATTATGCTTCCCCTGTATCTCCAACACCTAATTGCATAACCAGAAAGTTTCGGAAGTTTTATAGGTGGGAATTCAAGTAGCTCTAGTATTTCTTCCGCAGATATTTGGTTTGTGATTGGGTAATCCTTACCAAATATTTGTTCATGTCCGTACCTTGTTGCTTTATTCATCTATCTCTATCTAAGTGGCTTCTCAATTTATGGAAGTATGATGATTTACTTTGGAATTCATTCATTCATTCCTGTTCGAATGTTAAGGCTATATGTTGCAATTTCGATCCATTGATTCAGTTTGAATATATTTCTTTCAAGATGCTAACGGATATCAACCTCTTCAGGATGGCTCCTCCAACGCGTCAGAATCCGGAACCTCTACCACCACCTCCACCTCCGGAGGCATGGAAATCTGTCATGGCCGCTACCAATGCCAACACGCAGATGCTTTTGCAACTCTTGCAAGAGTGCAACCAAGGAAATCAAGGCCAAGGCAACAATCAAGCTCAATTTGCTACCCTCAATTAGTTCCTCGCAAACCAGCTGAAGTCCTTCAGTAACTGTGTCAAGGCCACAGACGCCGACGACTGGCTCGTGGATATCTGCAAACATTTTGAGTGTAGAAATGTCAGGCCTGAGGACTTTGTCAAGTTTGCTTCGTTCCAACTCAAGGACCAAGCTGCTGAGTGGTATCAACAATACAAAGATTCCGGAGGAGGTCGTGTGATTACCTGGGATGATTTCCGCCGAGACTTCAAAGCTCACCACATTCCACAAAGTGTTGCTGAGAGTAAGCGTGAGGAGTTGCGCAACCTCAAGCAAGGCAACATGTCTGTTTACCAATACAACATCCTGTTTCAGAGGCTCACTCGCTTTGCCAAACAAGACGTCCCTGATGAGAAGAGCATGATTTATCAATTCAGAGGTGGCCTCAGAGAAGATCTACAACTAGCTATCGTGCTTTTTGAGCCGACCAAGTATGATGATTTCTACAACATGGCACTAAAGCAAGAAGCTGCTCAGATCAAGTGTGATGCATCTAAGAAGTGAGCCAGGGATGCAACTCCATCTTTTTCTTCAACTCAAGTGGCAGCTAAGCAACAGAAGTTCTGGTTGCCTCCTCCACCTCCGTTCCGAATATCCGGAGTTCTTTCAGTCCTAGATCTCGGGACGAGATCCTTTCGTAGTGGTGGAGTGTTGTAACGCCCCGGATGTAATTTGCCATATTTGTACTCCGACTCTTGCTATTTTCGGCTCTAAGTTATGAGATTCCCTCGTGGTTGGGTTTTGTCTTCGTTTTGCATTTTGTTCATGTCATGCATTTCATATCATGTCATTCATGTGCATCTCATTTGCATACGTGTTCGTCTCATGCATCCGAGCATTTTCCCCGTTGTCCGTTTTGCAATCCGACACTCCTATGTCCTCCAGCACCCCCTTTTGCCTCTTTTCATGAGCGGGTGTTAAACATTCTCGGAATGGACCGAGATTTTCCAAGCGGCCTTGGTACCGCCTGTCAAATTTCATGCCATTTGGAGTCCGTTTGATACTCCAACGGTTAACCGGGGAATCGTAAAGGCCTCGTGTGCGTTGCATCCCAACACCCCTCCAAAGTGGCCCAATAACCCATCCAAACCCCCTCCATCCTCTTGGCCATTCGATCACGATCGCGTGGCCAAAATCCTTTTCATTTGGACACTCCCACCTCCTTCTATGTATAAATATGTGATCCCCTCTCCAATTTTCGGGTCCAAACCCTATCCCCGCTCCTCCTCGCTGCTGGACGCGTCCGGACCGTGCCGGACACGTCCGCGCTGCCACTCCCTTCCACTCACAGGCTGCCACGCGTCCACCGCCGCCTTCCGCGCCGCCGGCCCGCCCGGGCCCATCGCCGGCCCCCGCAGGCCCGCGCGTCCGCCGCCCGGCCCCCGCTCTCCTCCGCCTGCACCCTCGCACATCCGCCACCCCGCGCCCGAAGCTCCGCCGCCCGACGCGCCCGCCGGCCGCCGCCTCGCCGCCTGGCTCCGGCGACCCTACTGCCGACCTCCGCCGCCTCCGCACCGCCCTCCTCCGCCGCTGCGTCACTGGCGACCACCGGATCCGGCCGACACAGCCCTCCCCGGCCTCTCCTTCTTCCTCGTCGGCCGCTTCTTCCTTCTCCGGCGTACTCCGGCCACCGCAGCGCCAACTCCGGCGAACCTCGGGCTCCACGCCAGATCTAGATCCGGAAGGTTGACCCCGAGATATTTCTAAGTCATTTTATTTTGCATTCTGAAGCCCTGTTCAACATGCCATAACTTCTCATCCGTAGATCCGTTTTGCATGCATGATATATCAAAATGTTCATCAGGATGTGCTCTTCATTTTGTTCCGCCATGCTTGTTTGAGTCCATCTTGATGCCCAAATCATTGGTGCAAGAGTGCTATAAAATGTTAGGTGATGATTCTTAGCAGAGTATGAGCATTTGTCATTTTTGCTACATTTGTTGTGTGCTGCATATGGACTTGAGCTCTACATGTATTTTGGTCTATGCCATGCCATCTTTACAGGGGTGTATGCCATGTATTTTTGTGATCTTTGTGGTGACTAGCACATGCATGCAAAGTAGCCTTCGTGTTATTGCTGATTTCAGGATCTCAGGATTTTGGCTAAGTCTTTGTCTGCTGTTATTTTTATGCCATGTATTCATGTTGCTACAGTGAGATACATGCTTTATTTGAGTTGCTTTAGTAAGGACGATTTGGACATATGGTTGTGCTCTATCCATCCATGCCTCTGTTTGCAATTATGGAGTGCCCTAGCATGACTTAATCTTGCTCTACTTTTGCTATAAAATGTTCCTGGCCGATTGTTTACATGTTAATCAATTTTTCCAAGGTTGTTGTAGTTGATCCATGCATGCTATGAGCTTGTTCTTGCTTTGGTTAGCTTCATGATCATGTCTTCTTGCTGGTAGTATGCTTATCTTGTCATGCAATGGTTTGTGATGAGTGAATGAAGCTCGCAAAGAGGCCTTCATAACTCTGTTTATGCCATGCTCAGTTTTCTGCCAAGTCTGAATCTGTTAACGAAACTTGCTATGTTTACATGGGTGCCATCGTATCTTCTGATCCTTTTTGGCTTATGGTCAGTAAGGGACTTTTGTTCTATGCTTTGCGTAGATTCATGCCATGCCTTGTATTGCTACGTTTTGTTCCTATAGTATGTTGTTATCTTTCTCTAAACATTGCTTCCTGATGTTAATTCCTGGCATGTTAGTATTTTCAGTAAGTCTGTGATGCTGATATCTTTTGCACTTTTTCCATGCTTGTTTGAACCTGCTCTGGTGTGATTTAGGCGTAGCTCATTGTTCATCTCTTGTCAAGCATCTTGAGTAGATCACTTCCATATGCTTTATTGATATGTTGGAGTGCAGTAGCTTAGTTTCTTGTTGCATTCTAGATGGCATTGTGTTGTTAATCGCAGAATTGTGCCATTCTTGTTTTGCTTGCCATTTGCAAACCGTGCATCCGATTCTGGTGATCTTTATATTGATTTCGATCGAAATCATCTCATCTTTCCAGCGGCACACTTGGTTTGCCAAGTTGATGCTTGGTTCAATCTTTCCTTTCCGAAGCACGCATATGCATTGCATATCACATCTCGCATATCATGCCATGTTTTGCATCATGTTGCTTGCGCATAGCACCATGATTGATTGTTGGTACTTTTGCTTGTGTTCTTGTCTTGGGTAGAGCCAGGAGACGAGTATGTCATCGAGGAACCCGTTGAGTACGCTTACGAGGATCAAGATTTCGTCAACTCGGAGAACTTTGTAGGCAAGATGACCATACCCTCGAAATCACTTCTATCTTTGCTTGCTAGTTGTTCGCTCTATTGCTATACTGCGATACCTACCACTTGCTATATCATGCCTCCCATATTTCCATGTCCAACCTCTAACCCACCTTGTCCTAGCAAACCATTGTTGGCTATGTTACCGCTTTGCTCAGCCCCTCTTATAGCGTTGCTAGTTGCAGGTGAAGATGAAGTTTGTTCCATGTTGGAACATGGATATCGTTTGGGATATCATTATTATTATATCTTGTTTACTTTAATGCACCTATATACTTGGTAAAGGGTGGAAGGCTCGGCCTTATGCCTGGTGTTTTGTTCCACTCTTGCCGCCCTAGTTTCCGTCATACCGGTGTTATGTTCCTTGATTTTTGCGTTCCTTACGTGGTTGGGTGTTATGGGAACCCCTTGATAGTTTGCTTTGAATAAAACTCCTCCAGCAAGGCCCAACCTTGTTTTACCATTTGCCTACCTACCAGCATATACCTTCCCTTGGGTTCTGCAGACTCAAGGGTCATCTTATTTTAAACCCCCCCGGGCCAGTGTTCCTTTGAGAGTTGGTCCAAACCGAGCTGCCTGCGGGGCCACCTTGGGGAAACTTGAGGTTTGGTTTTACTCATAGCTAGTCTCATCTGGTGTTGCCCTAAGAACGAGATACGTGCGACTCCTATTGGGATTTGTCGGCATATCGGGTGGCTTTGCTGGTCTTGTTTTACCATTGTCGAAATGTCTTGTAACCGGGATTCCGAGTCTGATTGGGTTGTCCTGGGAGAAGGAATATCCTTCGTTGACCGTCAGTGCTTGTGATGGGCTAAGTTGGGACACCCCTGCAGGGTTTTGAACTTTCGAAAGCCATGCCCACGGTTATGGGAAGATGGGAATTTGTTAATGTCCGGTTGTAGAGAACTTGAACTTAATTTAATTAAAATGAATCAACCGCGTGTGTAGCCGTGATGGTCTCTTTTCGGCGGTGTCCGGGAAGAGAACACGGTCTCGTGTTATGCCTGAACGTAAGTAGTTTCAGGATCACTTCTTGATCATTATAGCTTCTCGACTGAGTTTTGCTTCTCTTCTCACTCTCATTTGCGTAAGTTAGCCACCATATATGCTAGTGCTTGCTGCAGCTCCACCTCACTACCCCTTTTCCTATCTTAAGCTTAAATAGTCTTCATCGCGAGGGTGTGAGATTGCTGAGTCCTCGTGACTCACAGATACTTCCAAACAGATGGAGGTGCCGATGATGCCAGTGTAGGGGACGCTACCGAACTCAAGTGGGAGTTCGACGAGGATTCAGGCCGTTACTATGTGTCTTTTCCGGATGATCAGTAGAGGAGCCCAGTTGGGGCGATCGGGGATCTAGCATTTGGGGTTGTCTTTCTTTATTTTGGTACCTTAGTCGGACCTTGATTGTATTCTGGATGATGTAATGCTATATTTATGTATTGTGTGAAGTGGCGATTGTAAGCCAACTCTTTATCCCTCTCTTATTCAGTACATGGAGTGTGTAAAGATTACCCCTCTTGCGACATGCCTACTATGCGGTTATGCCTCTAAGTCGTGCTCCGACACGTGGGAGATATAGCCGCATCGTGGGTGTTGCCGTGGCCGTCCGCGCAAGCACACCGCATCCCTTGTCGCGGCCCACCGTCAGAGCGGCGCCACGCCATGCGGAGGGGGTCGTCCCAGCCATGGCGATCCAGTTGACGAGGGGAGGCGTGCTTTGGTGGCACGCCCCCCCGTCCGCGCGTCCACATGATGGAAGTGTCGCCGAAGTTTGTCATCTTGTCGGAGAATCCGGTCGGCAACTGGCTCCAACTTCCGCGCTTCTTCGCCAACGAGCTGCCAGCCTCTGGTCCAGGCGGACTCTAGCTGCAGGCGGATGGTTGCTGCAGCAAGGCCTGTTGGCTTGCAGTCACGACTTCCGCCACGGGCAACATAGCCCTGGCCCATGGTTGGCAGACATTCGCCCGCGCGCGCAGCTTGGGCCAGTGGTGCGCCCTCCACTTCAAGTACGACGGCGAATCAACCCTCTACGTGAGGGTGTTTGGGGAAGATGGTCGCCGCGCCGGGTGCTGCCCCGAGGCGAACGATGGTGAGGAGGTGCTCGGTCTCGGGGACGGTCGCGACGAAGATGAGGGCGAGCCTGCCCTCGGGGCGGCTGTGTCTTGTCCAGCTACGACGGCTCTTCCTCCGGTAACAGCTCCAGCAGCAGTGGCCATGACCAGCCGCTGCGCCCGCTTTGAAGGCGACAGTGGGTCATCTTGTCGCCGCGCCTCCGTGAAGCGCAAAGAAGGATCCGGCTAGGCTCAGGGTGCCGCTTGGGGTCTGCCTCCGCAGATTGCTGCAACGGTGCTTTTGTTTTACTCTATTTCCTGCATCAAGAATGTAACCAGTTTGGGCCCAGGGGGGCGTGTATCGAACTATGGTTCCTCGGTTGTGGCACCGTGTGTGTTGTGTCGTTATTTCGTGCAAAGATAACTTAACCTGGTGTATCCGGGACGCCCTCTTCCTCACGAGGCGCTCATTTCCTCGCGCCCATCTTGCCTTGGTGGCCTGCATTTGCTCGGGAACTGCAAAAGCTCGTTAGGAAGTGCGTTAAAAGATTTGCCGTTCACCCTGGTCCTGACCTGGCGCCTTGTATCGCGGTACCCGAGGGGCACAGACTAGGAGAGGCACGCTAGCTTTTGGGCTCGAACGAGGGTGGCTCGCGAGAAGGCAGAGAAGGGAGAAAATGCTCGCGAGGGCACCTGCCCAGCCCCCTCGCGAGGCATGCGAGAGAGAGAACACGAGCTAACCCGAGCCGGAAAAACGCAGCGAGAGGCGAGGGGGTCAAATCAGCAAGGAATGCCAAAAGCAAATTTCGATTAAGGAAAAGGGAGCCAAATACGGAAAGCAAATGAAAAGCCGCGTTCGGCACCTAATCTAGTCTTCAAGTCTTCTCACCAGCGTGGAGCTAAGTGCTGCCACTAGGCGTGGGCGGGAGCCCTAGGACCTGAGGACGGCACTCCTGAGACTCCGGGGTGTGAACAGCCCCAACTCATTATTACGTGAGAGTGTCACGGGCGGCGATTCTTCACAGGCACCGGGCCTTCTTCACAGGCTCTTGGCCTTTCTTCTCAGGCTCTAGGCCTTGCTTCACAGGCTCTGGGCCTTTCTTCTCAGGATCTGGGCCATGCTTCACAGGCTCTGGGCCTTGCTTCATGGGTAAAACTTCCAGAGGTGCTGGATGTTCCAGGCGTTTTGGACCGGTACTCCGTCTTGTGTCTCCAGGCACGCGACGCCAGGCCTGGAGATGTGGACGACCTTGAATGGGCCCTCCCACATTGGTGAAAGCTTATGCAGCCCTTCCCTAGAGAGGACCCGCGTCAGGACTAGGTCACCCGTCTCGAGTGTCCTGGAGTGGATGTTGCGGCAGTGGTATCGCCGCAGTGCTTGCTGGTACCTCGCCGCCCGTAGCTCAGCTTCGCGGTGACGTTCCTCCCCCAACACGAGGTCCATCCCCCACGTGGCGTCCTGCTGCGTTTCGTCGAACGCCAGGACCCGTGCGGAGTGATGCTTGACCTCGTGAGGGAGGACCGCTTCAGCTCCGTAGACGAGGAAGAATGGAGTCTCTCCCGTTGGCTTGGTGGCGGTGGTCCGGATGGACCATAGTACAGACTGGAGCTCGTCGTGCCAGCCCCTGCCGCAGTCCTCCAGCTTCTTCTTGAAGGTCCTGGTCTTGAGGCCCCTCAGGACCTCCGCGTTAGCGCGTTCGGCCTGACCATTGCTCCTGGGGTGGGCCACCGAAGCGTAGCAGATCTATGTTCCAAGGTTAGCACAGTAGGTTTTAAAGAGGTTGCTAGTAAAATGTGAACCGTTATCTGTGATAATGTGGTTGGGGACCCCGAAGCGGCTCACGAGGCCCTTGATGAACTTGACAGCAGAGCCAGCTGGGATGGTACGGACGGCTTCCACTTCTGCCCACTTGGTGAACTTGTCGATGGCGACATAGAGGTAACGGTAGCCCCTGGCACCCGAGGGAACGGGCCTAGGATATCCAGCCCCCAGACTGTGAACGGCCATGTGAGTGGGATAGTTTGAAGGCCCTGAGCAGGTTGATGGATTTGCTTGGCGTGGAATTGGCAAGCTTCGCAAGACTTCACCAGCTCGGCTGCGTCGTTGAGTACTGTAGGCCAGTAGAATCCACTACGGAACACCTTGCCGACGAGGGCCCGTGACGACGAGTGGTGTCCGCAGTCCCCGCCGCGTATGTCAATAAGCAACTCCCTTCCTTGGTCGCTGGATATGCAGCGCAGTGTGACATCATTCGGTCGTTTCCTATATAACTCGCCGTCTTGGATACAATATGTCGTGGCTTGCCGGGCCACGCGCTCCGCCTCCTCTTCCTTCTCCAGCAACGTCCCATGCGTTAAGTACTCCTTGAATTCCTTGGTCCAACATTCCTCCTTGGGCTCGAGTGCCAAGAGCAGCCGAGCTCTGGAGGTCGGTCCACAGGTTGGGGCTCCCGTGGCCGGAGGCTGGGGGAGCTCCTCCTGAGGCTGAGTCGTGCTTGAAAGAGGTGGTGCAGCTGATGGCTTGAAGAGCCGCTCCTCAAAGACGTCTGGCTCCCGCAGTTGCCGCTTGGATGCTCTCCTGGCAATGTCGTCGGCTTCCTTGTTGGTGCCCCGGGGCACGTGCTGCAGCTCCAGGCCCGAGAACCGTTTCTCCATCTTGCGCACCTCCGCGAGGTAGGCCTCCATGTGCTCGTCCTTCGGCTCATACACCATGTTGGAGAAGTTGACGAGGAGTTGTGAGTCGCCTCTGACGGTGGGGCGCTTCACCCCTAGGGCCGCTGCAGCCTTCAGGCTAGTTATGAGGCCTTCGTATTCTGCGATGTTGTTGGAGACCTTCTCGCCGTGCTGAAAGCAGAGTTGCATGGCGTAGTAAAGCTTGTCCTGGGTGGGCGAGATGATCACTGCTCTAGCCCCCGCGCCCTGGTGTGCGAAGGCGCCATCGAAATACATGACCCAACCGTCCGGAGCCTCACTTCCTCGGGAGGTGGACCGGTCTTCTCCTTCCTCAAGTGTCGGGGCATCCGTCCATTCCACCACAAAGTCAGCGAGTGCGGCCCCCTTGATGACCCTGGTAGTGCTGAACTCCAACTGGAACGCTTGCAACTCAACGTTCCACTCTGCGACCCTTCCGACTAAGTTAGGGCTCCTAAGTATCCTTTCCAGTGGGTAGGCTGAGACGACCTTGATGCGCTGGCCCTGGAAGTAGTGTCGCAGCTTGCGTGAGGCCACCAGGAGTGCGAGCAGGAGTTTCCGGGGCATGGGGTAGCGCGCTCTCACGTCCCGTAGTACGGTGTTGACAAAGTACACCGGGTGTTCGACGAGGGCTGGCACGCTGTCGAGGCTCGGGTCCTGCGGAGATCGGGGCATATCCTGAGGTGGAAGGGTCCCTGGGACCCGACTGTCCTCAGGAGCTTCTGTGACGCCGCCGTGCTGAGCTTGGCCTTCCACCGCTGATGCCTTTGCTGCGCCTTCCTGACCCCGCACTACTTCAGCCTTGGCCTGGCGGGGTGCGCCTGTGACGCCCGGATAATTAAGCTACAGTAAATCCCTGTTAATGATGCCATGTCACCTCAGTCACTATAGTTAGTCTCGAGTTAGATCAAAACCGATTCATATTCAAAATTAAATTAATGTCAAACAATTAAAGTTTTCAAAAAATCAAATCTAAAATGTTCAAAGTGTAGCAAATAAATCATAGATGATTATGGTGGTGGATCCAAATTAACATACAATGATTAAATGCACTAGATAATAGGAACCGTCGCTGAAACAATTATTTAAACGTCTCTTAAATAATTAAATTATTAAAAACTACTTTTTATAACTACAAGAATAATTGTGGCGGTGATATAATTACTATTAGTAATTTAGGTGCTAACTATATGTTTTACAAAACTAAAACAATTAAGGAAATGAAATAATGGAAATAAAGAAAGGAAAAACAAAAATACAAAAAAAAGATAAAAGAGAAGCCCCCCACCCCCGCGCTGGGCCACGACCCAGATGGCCTCGGGGCCAATTAGGCCGGCCCAGCCGGCTCCTACAACACCCCTGGGGTGACCAAACCCTAGCCCAACCGAACCCCACTTCCTCCCCCCACGATCCCCCACTTCCCCCCGATTCCCCTCTCTCGCTCGCCGCCCCCCGATCTGGATCGGGGCCGCACGACCCCGTCGGTCGTTGTCGCCCCGCTTCTACCTCGCCAGCACCCCTTCCTCGTCGTTGCCTGCTCGTCCTCCTCCCAGCTGGACCACCCTGAGCGCGGAGCCGCTCGACCCCGACGCCGGCAGCTTCCCCGAACGTCGCCGCCCTCCGCTACCCCCATCGTCGGCGACACTGCCGCCACCTCCCCGAGTGCGCTGCCTTGTCCCTGCAGCTCCCCTGTGAGCTCCCCCTCTCCTCGTCCGGTCACCGCCGTGCCCGCGCCCCCTCCCCCCCCCCCCGCGTGGCTCCCTCGTCCCGTGCATGCACCCGGCACCCGCGCGCCGCGCCCCAGCTACTGGCCGCGCCGGCCCCAGTCGATGCGCGCGCGCTCGCGCGCCCAACGCCCTGCTGCCACCCCGGGGCCGCGGCCTCCTTCCCCCCGCCGCGCCTGGGCCGCGCGCCCCACCGTCCACGCTCGCCGCGCGTTTCCGCGACCGCGGCCCTCGCGCGCTGGCCGCCGCTTGGGCTACGACCTTGACCCCGCACCCGCGCCCGTAAACCCGCCTGCCACGCGCGCCCCGCCCTTCGCCGGCGCCGCCTCTGCCGATGACGCCCACTGCTTGCCGTCGCGGCGCCTGACCGCGCGCCATCACCGGCGGCACACCCCGCCATGGGTTCTGTTGAGCGAGCCAGCCGGTCCCTGTTGGAACAGTGGTGATAACCCCCATATTAGTTTAAGGGCTACCCCCCTGTGGGTATGACTAGTGGGGCCGCCCCTTTTAGAACAAAAAAAGAATATCAAAATAACTAAAAACAATTAATAATTAATTAATTTAATAATTAATTAACTTAATTAGATCTGTTAAATTAACCTGATTAACTCTGATTAGATAACCTAATAATTAATTAACTAATTAATTATGTTTAGTTAAACTGTGACTATGACAAGTGGGACCCACACGTAAGTTTGACTAGTCAACAGGACCGTTGACTGCTGACTGGACCTGCTGACTGTGCTGTTGACCCAGTCAATGGCCCCATCTGTCAGGTTGACCAGTCAACCCCTGTTGACTGCTGAGGTCGGCATGACATCATGCTGATGTCATAAATTCAATTTCAAATTAAATAAAATAATTAATTAAATTCTAGAAATTAATAAATTCTTTTAAAAATCATATAAAATAAACCGTGACTCAGATGAAAATACTTTGTATATGAAAGTTGCTCAGAACGACGAGACGAATCCAAAAACGCAGCCCGTTCATCTGCCACGCGTCCCTAGCATAGCGAACCTGCAACATTTCACCTCCGGTTCATCGGTACGGAATCGCGAAACACCGGGAATACTTTCCCGGATGTTTCCCCCCTTCGTCGGTATCACCTTCTACCGCGTTAGGGCATACCTAGCACCGCGTATTGCCTCTTTATGTTTTGTGATGCTTTGTTTGCATTATATTTATTGTTTCTCCCCCTCTTCTCTCCGGTAGACTACGAGACTGACGTCGCTGCTGCCCTGATCGACTATGGTGTTGACGACCCCTCTCTCTTGCCAGAGCAACCAGGCAAGCCCCCCTTGATCACCAGATATCGCCTACTCTTCTCTATACTGCTTGCATTAGAGTAGTGTAGCATGTTACTGCTTTCCGTTAATCCTATTCTGTTGCATAGCCTGTCATTGTTCTACAACTGTTGATACCTTACCTGCAATCCTAAATGCTTAGTATAGGATGCTAGTTTACCATCAGTGGCCCTACATTCTTGTCCGTCCGCCATGCTATACTACTGGGCCGTGATCACTTCGGGAGGTGATCACGGGCATATGTTATATACTTATACTGTTACATTACTTATGATACTGTTCGGAGATGGGGGCTGAAGGGGCAGGTGGCTCCATCCCGGTAGAGGTGGGCCTGGGTTCCCGACGGCCCCCGACTGCAACTTTGTGGTGGAGCGACAGGGCAGGTTGAGACCACCTAGGAGAGAGGTGGGCCTGTCCCTGGTCGGCGTTCGCGGTTACTTCAAAATAACACGCTTAACAAGATCTGGGTATTTGATCTGAGTCTGGCTACTGGCCTATACGCACTAACCATCTACGCGGGGGAAGTTATGGGCACTCGATGTCGTGGCATCAGCCGAAGCCTTCATGACGTTAGCAACTGAGCAGCGCGTGCCGGATTGGACCATAAGCATGCTCATGTATTAAGGGGGCTAGTTCTGCTTCCGGCCGCCCTCGCAACGTGCAGGTGTGCAATGGGCGATGGGCCCAGACCCCTGCGCCATAGGATTTAGACCGACGTGCTGACCTCTCTGTTGTGCCTAGGTAGTGCTGCGATGTGTTGATCTTCCGAGGCCGGGCATGACCCAGGAAAGTGTGTCCGACCAAATGGGATCGAGCGTGTTGGGTTATGTGGTGCACCCCTGCAGGGAAGTTAATCTATTCGAATAGCCGTGATCTTCGGTAACAGGACGACTTGGAGTTGTACCTTGACCTTATGACAACTAGAACCGGATACTTAATAAAACACACCCTTCCAAGTGCCAGATACAACCGGTGGTCGCTCTCTCACATGGCGACGAGGGGAGGATCATCGGTTAGGATTATGCTATGCGATGCTACTTGGTGAACTTACCATCTACTCTCTTCTCCTGCTGCAAGATGGAGGTTACCAGAAGCGTAGTCTTCGAAAGGACTAGCTATCCCCCTCTTATTCCGGCATTCTGCAGTTCAGTCCACATATGATACCCTTATTCCATTTGATACCAATGCATACATATGTAGTGTAGCTCCTTGCTTGCGAGTACTTTGGATGAGTACTCACGGTTGCTTTTCTCCCCCTTTTCCCGTTTCCTATATCCGATTGCTGCAACCAGACGTTGGAGTCCAGGAGCCAGACGCCACCGTTGATGACGACTACTACTACTTGGGAGGTGCCTGCTACTACGTGCAGCCCGCTGACGACGACCAGGAGTAGTTTAGG
The DNA here is from genome assembly GCF_056163025.1 of Triticum urartu. Lineage (NCBI taxonomy): Eukaryota > Viridiplantae > Streptophyta > Magnoliopsida > Poales > Poaceae > Triticum > Triticum urartu. The sequence goes on along the minus strand of NC_141873.1, from coordinate 271,935,668 downwards.
AATATCCCAGACAGGAGGCCTGTGCCTCTTTCGATCTGTATCCCAGTTTGTGCTAGCCTTCTTAAGGCAAACTTGTTTAACTTATGTCTGTACTCAGATATTGTTGCTTCCGCTGACTCGTCTATGATCGAGATCTTGTATTTGAGCCCTCGAGGCCCCCTGGCTTGTAATATGATGCTTGTATGACTTATTTTTATTTGTAGAGTTGTGTTGTGATATCTTCCCGAGAGTCCCTGATCTTGACCGTACATGTTTGCGTGTATGATTAGTGTACGATTGAATCGGGGGCATCACAAGTTGGTATCAGAGCCGACTGCCTGTAGGAATCCCCCTTCCACACTCCTTGGCCGAAGTTGAGTCTAGACATTTCAAAAACTTTTACTAACATGGTTGTGTGCCTTACGGGACCACGTCGCCATCTGGGTGGTATTAGGATCTTTTACTCATCAATCCTTACTCTGGGACTCTGAACTCTCTTCTATTCGGGTTAAATGAATTTTGCTAAATCTAACATTAGGATCTCGTTATCACTTTCACCCAGAGAGCCCCTTATTACTGATGATCGTCTGCTGTACGTGAAGACCCTGAAGATACTCTCTGCTGTTAACCCGAGAACTTGTGTTCATTGCGTTTGCAATTCCCCTTCCACCGTCAACCCTTATGGATAACTACTTGCAGTTGTTATTCTTACATTCATCCCCAGTTGGTCTTGTTATTACAAGATACCCCATAATACTTGTCGTTGTTTCGATAATCCTTTGAGCTTACTGCCTTGCTGTTCCTTGTCACCTGAATACCCCTATGGATAATTCTCGCACTTATCGAGTATCCGCTCACCCCCCAGTTGTTCATGTGTTTCACAATGGTTTTCAAAATACTATTCGATCTTCCGAAAATCTTCAGTAGCTTATTGCTCTTGAAATTCTTTGCTTGCTTGCATTATGGTTAATCCCATAAGTATAGTAATCTTATTGGCATTCTTTGCCACCGTCATTTTGATCCTATTGATTCAACATGAGTGCGAATGCACGCAATCATCAGTCGGATCCTAGAATTCATCCTTCCGGCTCAGACGCCAGTTTAAACATGAGCTGGATCTCGACCAATCAATTGACCATCGATCTTACCCCTAAGGCTATTCAACTTATCCATCCCTGATCAGAGCATTGCTTCTGATCCCTTGTCTTGGAATTGATAATTCCTTTGCATTTGAGCCTTGAATTAGTCGGTTGTTTCTAAAGTCTGATTTCCTTGCATTGTTTCTCCCTCTGGTTGAGTACCGATGCTCACACCAGATCCCTTGAGGACCACCAGATCCTTTGTTGGATTTTACCCGACAGCGTCCTTCATATTCAATAAGTCTGTGAGCCTTTCCTCGGATACATAATGCCTTTGGTAAATTGTATCCTCTGCTTTCTCAAGCATGCTCTACTATCGAGCTTGTGTTGTTTATTCTTGAAATTTGTGGTATATACTCCTAAGATGCCCTGATGGGTTGAACCTATGCCTTCCCCAAACGGTATGAACCCGAAAGTTTTCGTGAGTCATACTCTTCTGTTGCTCCGCCAGACAGAATTTCTACACTACAACCTCATCAAAAGCGAGAAGTAAAATGAAAGGTTATGCATTGAAGAAGTGGGAGTCGACCTTGAGCCCTTGCGTTCATGCCCATGGACCCAATGTGGAACTTTTCTTTGAAGCTTCTTGTAAATGATAATAACCCCCTTGTTATAAGTTTGTCCTGTATCTATGTTTGGTCCTTTACAATCATGGTTCCGACCATATTTTCTCCTTAATACCATTTCTCGGACAAGTTGAAGTACTTGTCTTGTGCAGATCATTGCACTTGTCCAACCTTTACTTTGATCTACCGTCGAGTATTACACTATGATATCTTGATAATGTCATGGTACTACATAACTTCTTATGGGTTCTTCATCAAATGTTATTTCTCCCCTAATCCAATTTTTCTTAGGTTCTGGGTTGTCATCAACCGAGAACACCGAATAGTGAATCGAGTCTGTACTCCGATTCAATAACTCCTAAGTAATTTTCATTTCTTACATGTTTAATAACCCTTCAAGTCATTCCTAGCCTGATTGGCCATATCATTATCATGAAAAAATTTAACTGTGCTACCTGGTCCTTCTTCCCGGAGCAAAATTTTCGATGATGAGCTAAGCTTACGTCGATCTTCCTCGTCATAACACTTTGCCTTGAACTACAAGCTTGTTTTGAGTTTGTGTCATACCCTTGGTTTTAGTAACCTTTCGCCTCATCATTCCTTTGGCTTGATGTCATCGCCGATCGATTACATCTTCATGAAATCTCTCAACAATTGTGTCGTGATCATCATCGGCATTCTAAGCTCTTCCAGGATGTCAATTGAGTTCATGATGAGAAATACCATCCTTGCCCTTAATGATCTGTATTATCATCGACCACTTTATTGACTTCCCTCCAACACAAACTTGTCGTGTTTTGTGTTATACCTTGAGTTCCTTGCTATCCAGCATTTGTTCTTCTTTACCTTGGAGTATTACCATCTTTAATGTCAAGAAAGTCGTGAGAATTTAACCACCTCTTAAGGATTCTTGATACAGGTAATACTTCTCACCATCACCTTTCTTTCTTGGTCCCCGTGTTGGTTCTAACCGGGATACCAACAGGTGAACGGTGCTGTTTGGATTCTGCCCTTCTAGCAACCCTATTGCTTTGAAATTAATGGTCGAAGGTTCATTCTTAGACTATTGATCACTGAATCAGCATTCTAACATTTGATCATGCTACCTAAGGCCATACTTTGGGCACCCTTTTCAATTAATGTTTAATTGTGTATGTTTTCCTTGAGCATACATCATTTTATCATTTGATCCGACAAATGTTATCTCCTTGTTCACATAACTGTGGAAATCCATCTTTTTGGATACCTCGTTGAATTATTGCTGAGTCCATCAGCCACCTCTTCATCATCTCCTTGGCTTAATGATGAATCCCTTTGTGTATCCAGAGTCTGACCTTTGATTAAAGACCATGTCAATGCTATCTCGAAGCATGCCTATGGTACTCCGATTTTCAACAAGAACATTGGAGCCCAATGCTGAATGCTTCTTGCTCAATTATCCAAACATCATTGTATGGGTAATGTCATGAAATTCCTCTCCCATTACCTAAATGGTATTCTATGTTATATCCTGTCATGGATATCATGCTCTGCTTGTCCTTGGGAAGGATATACCCTTGAAATATGTGTTTAAACACATTTTTCCTTTTCATTGTTCTGTTTAATCTGATAATCATATTTTCCTTTCCATTGTTCTGTTTAACCTTCTTGAGGTTTATATGATCTAAGCAGTAATGCGTCACTGCTTTTATCAGCACCTGAGTGTACAACTCTGTCAGTAAGACCCTGTTACTATTGTTGTTGACATCCTGGTAACCCCCGATGGACGAGAACTTTGCCTATTGGTCCGCCTCGTTCAACGAGCAGGAAAATGGTTCTCTTCGTCCCTCGCCCTTGGTACCGATGTTGTTGCCAACATAACTGACATGCTATCCGCTGACATGTCTTTCCTACATGGTCATGCAAGACGTCACCGCCCTTCCTACCGTTAACTCACATGGTGGGCCCATAACCCACAGTTCCCAGGATCGAAACCTGACTCTCATGTACACCTCTATCTCCGAAGTTATTCCTCGCGCTTGACTTCGTATGTAGTTCACAGGTCACCTTCCTAGAGATGATCTACTCTGGTATCAGAAACAATACCTATTCCTGCTGCTCCGAACCCTTTTCGTGCGCCGTTCCAGACAGCGAACGATTGTCTAAACCACTTGAAACTTCTTACTGTACCTTCTTGCTTGGCTCTCGATGTGTTTCATTTGACCAACTCGAGAGATATTCATGTAATCATTCATGGGATAACCCCCTGTGATTACCCCTTATAGCCTTCCATCCTTGTCGAGCCCCCCCTGTCCTAGTCGTAAGCACGACGGAGTTCCAGAAGAAAAGATGCGTACTACATCATGATGACCTAAAGGAGAAAAATGAATACATCAACATAATGGATCGACCACTTCGAGAAGAGCAATCAAGACCGAGAAGGTCCGTTAGAATTTCGTAACCAAATTCCCCTCACTTCCCCTCTTAAATCTCGGGACGAGATTTCTTGTAGTGGAGGAGAACTGTGACGCCCGGATAATTAAGCTACAGTAAATCCCTGTTAATGATGCCATGTCACCTCAGTCACTGTAGTTAGTCTCGAGTTAGATCAAAACCGATTCATATTCAAAATTAAATTAATGTCAAACAATTAAAGTTTTCAAAAAGTCAAATCTAAAATGTTCAAAGTGTAGCAAATAAATCATAGATGATTATGGTGGTGGATCCAAATTAACATACAATGATTAAATGCACTAGATAATAGGAACCGTCGCTGAAACAATTATTTAAACGTCTCTTAAATAGTTAAATTATTTAAAACTACTTTTTATAACTACAAGAATAATTGTGGCGGTGATATAATTACTATTAGTAATTTAGGTGCTAACTATATGTTTTACAAAACTAAAACAATTAAGGAAATGAAATAAAACAGAAAGGGAAATAAAAGAAAAACAAAAATACAAAAAAAAGATAAAAGAGAAGCCCCCCTACCCCCGCGCTGGGCCACGGCCCAGATGGCCTCGGGGCCAATTAGGCCGGCCCAGCCGACTCCCACCGTCCACGCTCGCCGCGCGTTTCCGCGACCGCGGCCCTCGCGCGCTGGCCGCCGCTTGGGCTACGACCTTGACCCCGCACCCGCGCCCGTAAACCCGCCTGCCACGCGCGCACCGCCCTTCGCCGGCGCCGCCTCTGCCGATGACGCCCACTGCTTGCCGTCGCGGCGCCTGACCGCGCGCCATCACCGGCGGCACACCCCGCCATGGGTTCTGTTGAGCGAGCCAGCCGGTCCCTGTTGGAACAGTGGTGATAACCCCCATATTAGTTTAAGGGCTACCCCCCTGTGGGTATGACTAGTGGGGCCGCCCCTTTTAGAACAAAAAAAGAATATCAAAATAACTAAAAACAATTAATAATTAATTAATTTAATAATTAATTAACTTAATTAGATCTGTTAAATTAACCTGATTAACTCTGATTAGATAACCTAATAATTAATTAACTAATTAATTATGTTTAGTTAAACTGTGACTATGACAAGTGGGACCCACACGTAAGTTTGACTAGTCAACAGGACCGTTGACTGCTGACTGGACCTGCTGACTGTGCTGTTGACCCAGTCAATGGCCCCATCTGTCAGGTTGACCAGTCAACCCCTGTTGACTGCTGAGGTCGGCATGACATCATGCTGATGTCATAAATTCAATTTCAAATTAAATAAAATAATTAATTAAATTCTAGAAATTAATAAATTCTTTTAAAAATCATATAAAATAAACCGTGACTCAGATGAAAATACTTTGTATATGAAAGTTGCTCAGAACGACGAGACGAATCCAAAAACGCAGCCCATTCATCTGCCACGCGTCCCTAGCATAGCGAACCTGCAACATTTCACCTCCGGTTCATCGGTACGGAATCGCGAAACACCGGGAATACTTTCCCGGATGTTTCCCCCCTTCGTCGGTATCACCTTCTACCGCGTTAGGGCATACCTAGCACCGCGTATTGCCTCTTTATGTTTTGTGATGCTTTGTTTGCATTATATTTATTGTTTCTCCCCCTCTTCTCTCCGGTAGACTACGAGACTGACGTCGCTGCTGCCCTGATCGACTATGGTGTTGACGACCCCTCTCTCTTGCCAGAGCAACCAGGCAAGCCCCCCTTGATCACCAGATATCGCCTACTCTTCTCTATACTGCTTGCATTAGAGTAGTGTAGCATGTTACTGCTTTCCGTTAATCCTATTCTGTTGCATAGCCTGTCATTGTTCTACAACTGTTGATACCTTACCTGCAATCCTAAATGCTTAGTATAGGATGCTAGTTTACCATCAGTGGCCCTACATTCTTGTCCGTCCGCCATGCTATACTACTGGGCCGTGATCACTTCGGGAGGTGATCACGGGCATATGTTATATACTTATACTGTTACATTACTTATGATACTGTTCGGAGATGGGGGCTGAAGGGGCAGGTGGCTCCATCCCGGTAGAGGTGGGCCTGGGTTCCCGACGGCCCCCGACTGCAACTTTGTGGCGGAGCGACAGGGCAGGTTGAGACCACCTAGGAGAGAGGTGGGCCTGTCCCTGGTCGGCGTTCGCGGTTACTTCAAAATAACACGCTTAACAAGATCTGGGTATTTGATCTGAGTCTGGCTACTGGCCTATACGCACTAACCATCTACGCGGGGGAAGTTATGGGCACTCGATGTCGTGGCATCAGCCGAAGCCTTCATGACGTTAGCAACTGAGCAGCGCGTGCCGGATTGGACCATAAGCATGCTCATGTATTAAGGGGGCTAGTTCTGCTTCCGGCCGCCCTCGCAACGTGCAGGTGTGCAATGGGCGATGGGCCCAGACCCCTGCGCCATAGGATTTAGACCGACGTGCTGACCTCTCTGTTGTGCCTAGGTAGTGCTGCGATGTGTTGATCTTCCGAGGCCGGGCATGACCCAGGAAAGTGTGTCCGACCAAATGGGATCGAGCGTGTTGGGTTATGTGGTGCACCCCTGCAGGGAAGTTAATCTATTCGAATAGCCGTGATCTTCGGTAACAGGACGACTTGGAGTTGTACCTTGACCTTATGACAACTAGAACCGGATACTTAATAAAACACACCCTTCCAAGTGCCAGATACAACCGGTGGTCGCTCTCTCACATGGCGACGAGGGGAGGATCATCGGTTAGGATTATGCTATGCGATGCTACTTGGTGAACTTACCATCTACTCTCTTCTCCTGCTGCAAGATGGAGGTTACCAGAAGCGTAGTCTTCGAAAGGACTAGCTATCCCCCTCTTATTCCGGCATTCTGCAGTTCAGTCCACATATGATACCCTTATTCCATTTGATACCAATGCATACATATGTAGTGTAGCTCCTTGCTTGCGAGTACTTTGGATGAGTACTCACGGTTGCTTTTCTCCCCCTTTTCCCGTTTCCTATATCCGATTGCTGCAACCAGACGTTGGAGTCCAGGAGCCAGACGCCACCGTTGATGACGACTACTACTACTTGGGAGGTGCCTGCTACTACGTGCAGCCCGCTGACGACGACCAGGAGTAGTTTAGGAATATCCCAGACAGGAGGCCTGCGCCTCTTTCGATCTGTATCCCAGTTTGTGCTAGCCTTCTTAAGGCAAACTTGTTTAACTTATGTCTGTACTCAGATATTGTTGCTTCCGCTGACTCGTCTATGATCGAGATCTTGTATTTGAGCCCTCGAGGCCCCCTGGCTTGTAATATGATGCTTGTATGACTTATTTTTATTTGTAGAGTTGTGTTGTGATATCTTCCCGAGAGTCCCTGATCTTGACCGTACATGTTTGCGTGTATGATTAGTGTACGATTGAATCGGGGGCATCACAAGTTGGTATCAGAGCCGACTGCCTGTAGGAATCCCCCTTCCACACTCCTTGGCCGAAGTTGAGTCTAGACATTTCAAAAACTTTTACTAACATGGTTGTGTGCCTTACGGGACCACGTCGCCATCTGGGTGGTATTAGGATCTTTTACTCATCAATCCTTACTCTGGGACTCTGAACTCTCTTCTATTCGGGTTAAATGAATTTTGCTAAATCTAACATTAGGATCTCGTTATCACTTTCACCCAGAGAGCCCCTTATTACTGATGATCGTCTGCTGTACGTGAAGACCCTGAAGATACTCTCTGCTGTTAACCCGAGAACTTGTGTTCATTGCGTTTGCAATTCCCCTTCCACCGTCAACCCTTATGGATAACTACTTGCAGTTGTTATTCTTACATTCATCCCCAGTTGGTCTTGTTATTACAAGATACCCCATAATACTTGTCGTTGTTTCGATAATCCTTTGAGCTTACTGCCTTGCTGTTCCTTGTCACCTGAATACCCCTATGGATAATTCTCGCACTTATCGAGTATCCGCTCACCCCCCAGTTGTTCATGTGTTTCACAATGGTTTTCAAAATACTATTCGATCTTCCGAAAATCTTCAGTAGCTTATTGCTCTTGAAATTCTTTGCTTGCTTGCATTATGGTTAATCCCATAAGTATAGTAATCTTATTGGCATTCTTTGCCACCGTCATTTTGATCCTATTGATTCAACATGAGTGCGAATGCACGCAATCATCAGTCGGATCCTAGAATTCATCCTTCCGGCTCAGACGCCAGTTTAAACATGAGCTGGATCTCGACCAATCAATTGACCATCGATCTTACCCCTAAGGCTATTCAACTTATCCATCCCTGATCAGAGCATTGCTTCTGATCCCTTGTCTTGGAATTGATAATTCCTTTGCATTTGAGCCTTGAATTAGTCGGTTGTTTCTAAAGTCTGATTTCCTTGCATTGTTTCTCCCTCTGGTTGAGTACCGATGCTCACACCAGATCCCTTGAGGACCACCAGATCCTTTGTTGGATTTTACCCGACAGCGTCCTTCATATTCAATAAGTCTGTGAGCCTTTCCTCGGATACATAATGCCTTTGGTAAATTGTATCCTCTGCTTTCTCAAGCATGCTCTACTATCGAGCTTGTGTTGTTTATTCTTGAAATTTGTGGTATATACTCCTAAGATGCCCTGATGGGTTGAACCTATGCCTTCCCCAAACGGTATGAACCCGAAAGTTTTCGTGAGTCATACTCTTCTGTTGCTCCGCCAGACAGAATTTCTACACTACAACCTCATCAAAAGCGAGAAGTAAAATGAAAGGTTATGCATTGAAGAAGTGGGAGTCGACCTTGAGCCCTTGCGTTCATGCCCATGGACCCAATGTGGAACTTTTCTTTGAAGCTTCTTGTAAATGATAATAATCCCCTTGTTATAAGTTTGTCCTGTATCTATGTTTGGTCCTTTACAATCATGGTTCCGACCATATTTTCTCCTTAATACCATTTCTCGGACAAGTTGAAGTACTTGTCTTGTGCAGATCATTGCACTTGTCCAACCTTTACTTTGATCTACCGTCGAGTATTACACTATGATATCTTGATAATGTCATGGTACTACATAACTTCTTATGGGTTCTTCATCAAATGTTATTTCTCCCCTAATCCAATTTTTCTTAGGTTCTGGGTTGTCATCAACCGAGAACACCGAATAGTGAATCGAGTCTGTACTCCGATTCAATAACTCCTAAGTAATTTTCATTTCTTACATGTTTAATAACCCTTCAAGTCATTCCTAGCCTGATTGGCCATATCATTATCATGAAAAAATTTAACTGTGCTACCTGGTCCTTCTTCCCGGAGCAAAATTTTCGATGATGAGCTAAGCTTACGTCGATCTTCCTCGTCATAACACTTTGCCTTGAACTACAAGCTTGTTTTGAGTTTGTGTCATACCCTTGGTTTTAGTAACCTTTCGCCTCATCATTCCTTTGGCTTGATGTCATCGCCGATCGATTACATCTTCATGAAATCTCTCAACAATTGTGTCGTGATCATCATCGGCATTCTAAGCTCTTCCAGGATGTCAATTGAGTTCATGATGAGAAATACCATCCTTGCCCTTAATGATCTGTATTATCATCGACCACTTTATTGACTTCCCTCCAACACAAACTTGTCGTGTTTTGTGTTATACCTTGAGTTCCTTGCTATCCAGCATTTGTTCTTCTTTACCTTGGAGTATTACCATCTTTAATGTCAAGAAAGTCGTGAGAATTTAACCACCTCTTAAGGATTCTTGATACAGGTAATACTTCTCACCATCACCTTTCTTTCTTGGTCCCCGTGTTGGTTCTAACCGGGATACCAACAGGTGAACGGTGCTGTTTGGATTCTGCCCTTCTAGCAACCCTATTGCTTTGAAATTAATGGTCGAAGGTTCATTCTTAGACTATTGATCACTGAATCAGCATTCTAACATTTGATCATGCTACCTAAGGCCATACTTTGGGCACCCTTTTCAATTAATGTTTAATTGTGTATGTTTTCCTTGAGCATACATCATTTTATCATTTGATCCGACAAATGTTATCTCCTTGTTCACATAACTGTGGAAATCCATCTTTTTGGATACCTCGTTGAATTATTGCTGAGTCCATCAGCCACCTCTTCATCATCTCCTTGGCTTAATGATGAATCCCTTTGTGTATCCAGAGTCTGACCTTTGATTAAAGACCATGTCAATGCTATCTCGAAGCATGCCTATGGTACTCCGATTTTCAACAAGAACATTGGAGCCCAATGCTGAATGCTTCTTGCTCAATTATCCAAACATCATTGTATGGGTAATGTCATGAAATTCCTCTCCCATTACCTAAATGGTATTCTATGTTATATCCTGTCATGGATATCATGCTCTGCTTGTCCTTGGGAAGGATATACCCTTGAAATATGTGTTTAAACACATTTTTCCTTTTCATTGTTCTGTTTAATCTGATAATCATATTTTCCTTTCCATTGTTCTGTTTAACCTTCTTGAGGTTTATATGATCTAAGCAGTAATGCGTCACTGCTTTTATCAGCACCTGAGTGTACAACTCTGTCAGTAAGACCCTGTTACTATTGTTGTTGACATCCTGGTAACCCCCGATGGACGAGAACTTTGCCTATTGGTCCGCCTCGTTCAACGAGCAGGAAAATGGTTCTCTTCGTCCCTCGCCCTTGGTACCGATGTTGTTGCCAACATAACTGACATGCTATCCGCTGACATGTCTTTCCTACATGGTCATGCCAGACGTCACCGCCCTTCCTACCGTTAACTCACATGGTGGGCCCATAACCCATAGTTCCCAGGATCGAAACCTGACTCTCATGTACACCTCTATCTCCGAAGTTATTCCTCGCGCTTGACTTCGTATGTAGTTCACAGGTCACCTTCCTAGAGATGATCTACTCTGGTATCAGAAACAATACCTATTCCTGCTGCTCCGAACCCTTTTCGTGCGCCGTTCCAGACAGCGAACGATTGTCTAAACCACTTGAAACTTCTTACTGTACCTTCTTGCTTGGCTCTCGATGTGTTTCATTTGACCAACTCGAGAGATATTCATGTAATCATTCATGGGATAACCCCCTGTGATTACCCCTTATAGCCTTCCATCCTTGTCGAGCCCCCCCTGTCCTAGTCGTAAGCACGACGGAGTTCCAGAAGAAAAGATGCGTACTACATCATGATGACCTAAAGGAGAAAAATGAATACATCAACATAATGGATCGACCACTTCGAGAAGAGCAATCAAGACCGAGAAGGTCCGTTAGAATTTCGTAACCAAATTCCCCTCACTTCCCCTCTTAAATCTCGGGACGAGATTTCTTGTAGTGGAGGAGAACTGTGACGCCCGGATAATTAAGCTACAGTAAATCCCTGTTAATGATGCCATGTCACCTCAGTCACTGTAGTTAGTCTCGAGTTAGATCAAAACCGATTCATATTCAAAATTAAATTAATGTCAAACAATTAAAGTTTTCAAAAAGTCAAATCTAAAATGTTCAAAGTGTAGCAAATAAATCATAGATGATTATGGTGGTGGATCCAAATTAACATACAATGATTAAATGCACTAGATAATAGGAACCGTCGCTGAAACAATTATTTAAACGTCTCTTAAATAGTTAAATTATTTAAAACTACTTTTTATAACTACAAGAATAATTGTGGCGGTGATATAATTACTATTAGTAATTTAGGTGCTAACTATATGTTTTACAAAACTAAAACAATTAAGGAAATGAAATAAAACAGAAAGGGAAATAAAAGAAAAACAAAAATACAAAAAAAAAGATAAAAGAGAAGCCCCCCTACCCCCGCGCTGGGCCACGGCCCAGATGGCCTCGGGGCCAATTAGGCCGGCCCAGCCGACTCCCACCGTCCACGCTCGCCGCGCGTTTCCGCGACCGCGGCCCTCGCGCGCTGGCCGCCGCTTGGGCTACGACCTTGACCCCGCACCCGCGCCCGTAAACCCGCCTGCCACGCGCGCACCGCCCTTCGCCGGCGCCGCCTCTGCCGATGCGTAAGTTAGGATTATGCTATGCGATGCTACTTGGTGAACTTACCATCTACTCTCTTCTCCTGCTGCAAGATGGAGGTTACCAGAATAGTAGTCTTCGAAAGGACTAGCTATCCCCCTCTTATTCCGGCATTCTGCAGTTCAGTCCACATATGATACCCTTATTCCATTTGATACCAATGCATACATATGTAGTGTAGCTCCTTGCTTGTGAGTACTTTGGATGAGTACTCACGGTTGCTTTTCTCCCCCTTTTCCCCTTTCCTATATCTGATTGCTGCAACCAGACGTTGGAGTCCAGGAGACAGACGCCACCGTTGATGACGACTACTACTACTCGGGAGGTGCCTACTACTACGTGCAGCCCGCTGACGACGACCAGGAGTAGTTTAGGAGGATCCCAGACAGGAGGCCTGCGCCTCTTTCGATTTATATCCTAGTTTGTGCTAGCCTTCTTAAGGCAAACTTGTTTAACTTATGTCTGTACTCAGATATTGTTGCTTCCGCTGACTCGTCTATGATCGAGCTCTTGTATTCGAGCCCTTGAGGCCCCCTGGCTTGTAATATGATGCTTGTATGACTTATTTTTATTTGTAGAGTTGTGTTGTGATATCTTCCCGTGAGTCCCTGATCTTGACCATACACGTTTGCGTGTATGATTAGTGTACGATTGAATCGGGGGCGTCACAGCGCCCTTGGCTTGGCGCTCCTCCCGAACTGCCACCAACGCCGCACTGGCGGAGTACGGGGTGGCAGCAAGGTAGAGTACCAGAGGCTCGAGGGGCTGTGGTGCCACCATCACTAGAGGGCTAGTAAGGTATTTCTTGAGGTCTTGGAAGGCCCGGTCGGCCTCCGGGTTCCACTCGAACGGGCCCTTCCTCTTCATGAGATTGAAGAATGGTAAGGCGCGCTCTCCCAGTTTGGAGATGAAACGCCCTGACGTAGTCACCCACCCTGCTAGCTTCTGCATCTCTTTGAGGGTCTGCGGCGGGCTCATGTCCTCGATAGCCTTGACCTTCTCCGGGTTCGCCTCAATCCCCTTGTGGGACACGAGGAATCCCAGCAGCTTGCCGGAGGGGACACCGAACACACACTTCTCCGGGTTGAGCCTCAAGCTCACTTGGCACAGGCTCTAGAAGGTCTCCTCCAAGTCTTGAATCAATGTCCTTGCCTCGCGAGGTTTGACCACTATGTCATCGACATAAGCGTCTGCGTTCCTCCCGAGCTGCCGCCCCAGAGCGATGTGCATCAACCGCTGAAAGGCCGCGCCTGCATTGCGCAGCCCAAAGGGCATGCAGGTGTAGCAGTACACCCCACATGGTGTCAGGAAGGCCGTATTCTCCACATCTTCCACCGCCATCTTGATTTGATGATACCCCGAGAACGCATCCAGGAAGCACAGCAGGTCGCACTCGGTGGTGGAGTCAACAATCTGGTCGATGCGCGGGAGTGGGAACGGGTCTTGAGGGCAGGCTTTGTTAAGATTGGTGAAGTAAACGCACATCCGTTCCTTCCCGCCTTTCTTCGGCACCACGACAGGGTTCACCAGCCATTCGGGGTATCAGACCTCTCGGATGGCACCTGCCGCTTCCAGCTTGCGTGTCTCTTGGATGATGAAGGCCTGCTTCTCAGTGGACTGCCGTCTCACTCGCTGCTTCACGGGGCGGATGTTGGGGCATACCCTTAGATGATGCTGGATCACCTCCCTTGGGACCCCTACCAGCTGATTGGGCTCCCATGCGAATATCTCCTTGTTCGCGCGCAAGAACCTCACCAGGGCTTCTTCTTGTTCCAGGTCAAGGCCGGCTCCTATGGTAAAGGTGGCTCCTGAAGACCCGTCCTCACTGACCGATACCTGCTTATTTTCTGCCTTGTCTTGGGTGAACAACTTCTTCTTCTTGGTGGGTGCGGCCTCCCTGGCCGCGGGGGCACCGGTGTCGGCGGGTTGTGCTGCTGCCGCGGTCTTGAAGCCGAGCCTGAGCACCTTCACGGCCTCCTTAGTGTCCCCCTTGATGGTGAGGACGCCCTTGATCCCTGGCATCTTCATGAGGTTGTAAGCCGGGTGAGTCACCGCCATGAACTGAGCGAGAGCCGGGTACCCGAGGATGGCGTTGTACGGGAGACCGATGCGAGTGATGTCGAAGTCCACCAGCTCGGTGCGGTAGTTGTCGCGTGTGCCGAAGGTGACAGGGAGGCGGATCTGTTCCAGGGAGTGGGCAGCTCCATCACCCACTCCCGAGAAGGGCTTACTGAGGCCGAGCCGCTCGAGTGGCACGTGGAGAAGGCTGAAGGCGTCCACGGAGAGCAAGTTGAGGCCAGCACCACCGTCGATGAGGGTCTTGGTGATGGCCACGTTGCATATGGTGGGCGTGCAGAGCATCGGGAGCATTCCAGAGCCGGCGATGGAGTCGGGGTGGTCTTCTGAGCCGAAGGTAAGGTCGGCCTCCGACGCAGCCCAGCCCGGCGGAGCCCCCGGGTGCCAGGAGGTGGCTCCGATCTGACGAAGGAACGACTTGGCGTGGCGATCTGACGGCGGTGCTTGAGAGCCACCCAGCAGGGCCGCGACTGCGTGGTGTGCTGGCACCACGTAGCGAGTAGTGAAGAGGTCACGGAGCTCCTCCCAAGATGCCACCGTGGATCCAGGAAGGTTGAGCAGCCAGGCGCGTGGCTCGCCGGTGAGGGCCATGGGAAGCCAGTTGGCCATGACCTTGTCATCACCCCCGGCTTTGAGGACGGCCTCCTCGTACGCCAGCAGGAAAGCTGGCGGGTCCGCCGCACCGTCGTAGCGCGGCGGCATCTCTGGCCTGAACTTGGGCAGCCACTTCACCCGCCGCAGGGCGGGGTCCAGGGCTCGGAGCCCCTGGCCCCGTTATCAATGCTGACAGTTGGGGTCGGCGGCAGGGCGCCTGCCATTTGGGCGAAGCGCGGTGGCGACGGAGCGCAGATCGACGAAGGGGAAGCCATGATGCACCCCTACCTGGCGCCAAATGTCGGCTGTGGTGTTCCGGCAAACCCTTAAGGTTCGAACACTGGGGTGCGCGCGAAGTCTTTTCCTCCCACTGATCTATGCCCTAGCTCGCTAAGATCTCGCGGACGAACTCGATGAACTCGCAACACAGAAAGACACAAGATTTATGCTGGTTCGGGCCACCGTTGTGGTGTAATACCCTACTCCAGTGTGGTGGTGGTGGATTGCCTCTTGGGCTGATGATGAACAATACAAGGGGAAGAACAACCACCTTAGGTTGAGGTGTTCTTGTGCTTGGCCAACTTGTGTGGGTGAGAGTGATTTTCTGGCCCTCCCTGCCTATGGTGGTGGCTAGTCCTATTTATAGAGTCCCTGGTCCTCTTCCCAAATATTGTGTGGGAAGGGAGCCAACAACGGCAGGCAATTTTGAAGGGGGGACAGCTAGTACAAGCCATCCTGACAAAGGTGGTCTTCGCCTGCCAAAGGCTCTGGTGGTGACGCCGTCTTGGGCTCCAAGATGACCTCCGTCTTGCCGTCCTTCTGGTCTTGGTCTTGTTGCACCAAAATGGCAACCTTTGCTTGATGCCTCGGTACTCCTCGCCTATGCTAGTCTCCTTAGCACCAAAGAGGAAATAAGGAAGCTACGCGCGCTGGCGCCCGCCTGGTGTCGATTGTCATGGCTCACGTCACGAGAGCCTCGTGAGGTTTGCCTCGCCTTGATATCACCGCTCCTCATGAGCCTGCCTGACTAGGCAACTCTAGAGGAGGTCTTGCGTCATCCGCCTCGCGAGGCTTGGCCCCTCGTGAGGGTCTTGGATGCCTTGTTGATGAAGATGGGTCGTACGGACAGCTGGCTTAGCCATGCCGCGGGCCGCAGGCAGGAAAGTCTGGGGACCCCCATTCCCAGAACACCGACATAATTGCTGTCCTCCGAGTCCCCATATGTGGTCTGTTCATCAGAGCTGTCTTGCCCGCCTTCCTGTTCCTCCTGCTCGGATTCTACCTCAACAGGGTCTTTGTTGTCCGGAGTATCATCTTCTCTGGTGCTGGCAGTGTTTTCTCTTGGGTGATGTGACCTAGGGCGCCGGTGTCCGGGCTCTGTACCAGGCGGTTTATTCTCGACCGGATCCTCGCTTTCATCGTCGAGAGCACCGTAAGGTGTGTCTATTATACACATGTCATACCATGAAGTGGGCATCCCATGTCGAGCGGGTAGTAAGCTCTGGCCCTACCCCTTATCGTTGTCCACACCGTCGATGTCTTCGGGGCGGGGGTCGGGCGTGTTGGTTAGGTCTTCAACAGTGGCTACGAAGTGGGTGGCAGGTGGGAAACAAAATTCTCCATCGTCCGCTGAAAGTTCGAACCGAGCATAGTTCAGCGACGAGTCGTTTGCCAGGGATAGGTTTTTAGCGAGTTTAGTATGTCACCCATGGGCGAATGTTGGAAGACATCTGCGGTGCTGAACTTGAAGATCGATAACCGATCGAGTTCGGTATACGCGGGCTCGCAGGGTTCCGAGTTCGACATCGGAGGCGAGTCCGAGGTTCCGTTGATGCAGATACCGTATGAAGTGGAATCTGCGTGCGGCTCCAGCGCCGCGGAATCGGTAGCCCCCGTGATGGGGTCGAGCTTCCCATCTTCGGGCGACTTGATCTGCTCCGGATTTAAGGCCAGAGCTGCTACAGGAGCTATCTCCTGGATGCGGCCCGATGACAGGTTTAAGCCATGTTCATCGAGGCGATTGGGAGCGATTGCCGTGGTCTCGAATCCTTCGAAGATCAAATCTACATGGATGTCCACGACGTAATTCAAGCTTACAAATCTGACCTGATGTCCAGGGGCGTAGCTGTCGATCTGCTCCAGATGGCCAAGCGAGTTGGCCCGCAGTACGAAGCCGCCAAATATGAAGATCTGTCCAGGGAGGAAGGTTCCTCTTTGGACAGCGTCATTATTGACGATTGAAGGGGCCATCGAACCTTTTGTCGATGGCATAGTGGAACTCTCAATGAAAGCACCAATGTCGGTGTCAAAACCGGCGAATCTCGGGTAGGGGGTCCCGAACTGTGTGTCTAGGATCGATGGCAACAGGAGAGACGGGGGACACGATGTTTACCCAGGTTCGGGCCCTCTCTATGGAGGTAATACCCTACTTCCTGCTTGATTTAGCTTGATGAATATGAGTATTACAAGAGTTGATCTACCACGAGACCGTAATGGCTAAACCCTAGAAGCCTAGCCTATGAATATGGTAATGAGTATATGTGATGTCCTTTCCGGACTATCCCCTTCGGTTTATATAGACACCGAGGGGATCTAGGGTTTACATGGAGTCGGTTACATAAGAAGGAATCTTCGGTCGCCAACCTTGCCTTCCATGCCAAGTAGAGTCCAACTCGGACACGGTGCACTCTTCGGCCTTTATGTCTTCACAGCCCATCAGTCCGGCCCATGGATAACAGGCCGGACGCCCGAGGACCCCTTAGTCCAGGACTCCCTCAATGGGTCCGCTAGGTACTTGGTGAGGCGATGGTAGGTTCATGGGGATGACCTTGGGATGCTCCGCATCATTTAACCTTCAACAAGGACCGACCGTAGTCAAATTCGATTCAACTAAAGTTGGAGAAACAGACACCCGCCAGCCACCTTTATGCAAAACAAGTTGCATGTCTGTCGGTGGAACCGGTCTCATGAACGTGGTCATGTAAGGTTGGTCCGGGCCACTTAATCCAACAATACCGTTGAATCAAAATAAGACGTTGGTGGTAAGCAGTATGACTATTACGCACACAACTCTTTGTGTTCTACTGGTGCATATCATCTACGCATAGACCTGGCTCTGATGCCACTACTTGGGAACGTAGCATGAAATTTCAAAAAAATTCCTACGATCATGCAAGATCTGTCTAGGAGATGCATAGCAACGAGAGGGGGAGTGTGTGTCCACGTTCCCTCATAGAACGAAAGTAGAAGCGTTAGGTTAACGCGGTTGATGTAGTCGAATGTCTTCACGATCCAACCGATCTAGTACCGATGACACCTCCGAGTTGAACACATATTCAGGTCGATGACGTCCCTCGAACTCTTGATCCAGCAGAGGGTCGAGGGAGAGTTTCGTCAGCACGATGGCGTGGTGATGGTGATGGTGATGTGATCTGCGCAGGGCTTCGCCTAAGCACTACGATGCTATGACCGGAGGAGTAAAATGTGGAGAGAGGCGCCACACATGGCTTGGAACACTTGGTGTGTCTCGAAGGGGTGCCCTGCCCACGTATATAAAGGAGGGAGAGGAGGAGGCTGGCCACCAGGGGCGCGCCAAGAGGGGGGAGTCCTACTATGACTCCAGTCCTAGTAGGATTTGCCCCCCTTTTTTCCTTCTCATGGAGGGGGAAAGAGGGAAGGAGAGGGAGAGGGGGAAAGGAAAGGGGGTCCGCGCCCCCTTCCCATTCTCCAATTCGGACAACCCATGGGGGGGGGCACGTGCCACCCATTGTGGTCTCCCCTCTCCCTCTCCCCTATGGCCCATTACTTCCCTGGGGAGTTCCGGTAACCCCTCGGTACTCCGATAAATATCCCAAACGTCCCGAAACCATTCCGGTGTCCAAATACTATCGTCCAATATATCAATCTTTACCCCTCAACCATTCCGAGACTCCTCGTCATGTCCGTGATCTCATTCGGGACTCCAAACAATCTTTGGTCACCAAAACACATAACTCATAATACAAATCATCATCGAACGTTAAGTGTGCAGACCCTATGGGTTCAAGAACTATGTAGACATGACCGAGACACATCTCCGGTCAATAACCAACAGCGGAACCTGGATGCTCATATTGGTTCCTACATATTCCACGAAGTTTTTTATCGGTCAAACCGTAATGACAACATACATTATTCCCTTTGTCATCGGTATGTTACTTGCCCGAGATTCGATCGTCGGTATCTTCATACCTAGTTCAATCTCATTACCAACAAGTCCCTTTACTCATTCCGTAATGCATCATCCCGCAACTAACTCATTAGTCACATTGCTTGCAAGGCTTATTATGATGTCCGTTACCGAGAGGGCCCAGAGATACCTCTCTGATACTCGGAGTGACAAATCCTAATCTCGATCTATGCCAACCCAACAAACACCTTTGGAGATACCTGTAGAGCATCTTTATAATCACCCAGTTACGTTGTGACGTTTGATAGCACACAAGGTATTCCTCTGGTATCCGGGAGTTGCATAATCTCATAGTCAAAGGAATATGTATATGACATGAAGAAAGCAATAGCAATAAAACTTAACGATCATTATGCTAAGCTAACGGATGGGTCTTGTCCGTCGCATCATTCTCCTAATCATGTGATCTCATTCATCAAATGACAACTCATGTCTATAGTTAGGAAATTTAACCATCTTTGATTAACAAGCTAGTCTAGTAGAGGCTTTACTAGGGACTGATGTCGCTTGAAGCTACGTCGGTATTTCCCCAAAGAGGAAGGGATGATGCAGCACGGCGGCGGTAGGTATTTCCCTCAGATATGAAACCAAGGTTATCGAACTAGTAGGAGAACCAAGCAACACAACGTAAACAGCACCTGCACACAAATAACAACTTCTCGCAACTCGACGTGTTAAAGGGGTTGTCAATCCCTTCCGGGTACAGCGCCTCAAGATAGGCAAACAGACGTGAGGTAAATTTGTAGTAGATTGATAGATCGAACGCCAAACAAATAAATAAAGATAAATTGCATCAAGGTATTTTGGGTTTTTGGTTTAATAGATCTGAAAATAAAAGCAAATAAAAATATATCGCAAAGGCAAATATATGAGAAAGAAGATCCGGGGGCCGTAGGTTTCACTAGTGGCTTCTGTCGAGAAAAATAGCAAACGGTGGGTAAACAAATTACTGTTGGGCAATTGATAGAACCTCAAATAATTATGACGATATCTAGGCAATGATCATTACATAGGCATCACGTCCGAGATTAGTAGACCGACTCCTGCCTGCATCTACTACTATTACTCCACACATCGACCGCTATCCAGCATGCATCTAGTGTATTAAGTTCATGGAAAAATAGAGTAATGCAATAAGAACGTTGACATGATGTAGAAGAGATCCGTTTATGTATGGAGGTAGATATAGATCCCCTCTTTTTATCCTTAGTAGCAACGATACATACGTGTCGGTTCCCTTTCTTTCATTGGGAACAAGCACTGTAAGATCGAACCCACTACCGGGCACCTCTTCCCATTACAAGTTAAATAGATCAAGTTGGCCAAACAAAACCCAAATATCGTAGAAGAAATACGAGGCTATAAGAGATCATGCATAAAAGAGATCAAAGAAACTCAAATACTTTCATGGATATAAAAAGATAGATCCAATCATAAACTCAAAGTTCATCGATCCCAACAAACACCCCGCAAAAGAGTTACATCATATGGATCTCCAAGAGACCATTGTATTGAGAATCAAGAGAGAGAGAGAGAGAGATGAAGCCATCTAGTTACTAACTACGGACCCGAAGGTCTACAAAGAACTACTCACGCATCATCGGAGAGGCACCAATGGAGGTGGTGAACCCCATCCGAGATGGTGTCTAGATTGGATTTGGTGGTTCTAGACTCTGCGGCGGCTGGATGAATATTTTGTCGACCCCCCTAGGGTTTTGGGAATATTGGGGTATTTATAGAGGAAAGAGGTGGTCCGGGGGGCACCCGAGGTGGGCATGATGACCCACAAGTATAGGGGATCTATCGTAGTCCTTTCGATAAGTAAGAGTGTCGAACCCAACGAGGAGCAGAAGGAAATGATAAGCGGTTTCCAACATGGTATTCTCTGCAAGTACTGAAATAAGTGGTAACAGATAGTTTTATGATAGGATAATTTGTAACGAGCAAGAAGTAACCAAAGTAAATAAAGTGTAGCAAGGTGGCCCAATCCTTTTTGTAGCAAAGGACAAGCCTGGACAAACTCTTATATCGAGAAAAGCGCTCCCGAGGACACATGGGAATATCTTCAGGCTAGTTTTCATCACGTTCATATGATTCGCGTTCGGTACTTTGATAATTTGGTATGTGGGTGGACCGGTGCTTGGGTACTGCCCTTACTTGGACAAGCATCCCACTTATGATTAACCTCTATTGCAAGCATCCGCAACTACAACAAAAGTATTAAGGTAAACCTAACCATAGCATGAAGCATATGGATCCAAATCAGCCCCTTACGAAGCAACGCATAAACTAGGGTTTAAGCTTCTGTCACTCTAGCAACCCATCATCTACTTATTACTTCCCAATGCCTTCCTCTAGGCCCAAATAATGGTGAAGTATCATGTAGTCGACGTTCACATAACACCACTAGAGGAGAGACAAAATACATCTCATCAAAATATCGAACGAATACCAAACTCACATGACTACTAATAGCAAGACTTCTCCCATGTCCTCAGGAACAAATGTAACTACTCACAAAGCATATTCACGTTCATAATCAGAGGGGTATTAATATGCATATAGGATCTGAACATAAGATCTTCCACCAAATAAACCAACTAGCATCAACTACAAGGAGTAATTAACTAGCAATCTACTAGTACCAATCCCAGACTTGCAGACAAGAATTGGATACAAGAGATGAACTAGGGTTTTGAGAGGAGATGGTGCTGGTGAAGATGTTGATGGAGATTGCCCTCTCCCGATGAGAGGAGCGTTGGTGATGACGATGGCGATGATTTCCCCCTCCCAGAGGGAAGTTTCTCTGGCAGAACAGCTCTGCTGGAGCCCTAGATTGGTTCCGCCAAGGTTCCGCCTCGTGGCAGTGGAGTTTCGTCCGAGAAGATGACTTATGATTTTTTCTCATAGAAGGACCTCATATAGCAGAAGATGGCCATCGGCGCGCCCCCACCCTCGTGGGCAGGGTGTGGCCCCCCTGGTGAACTTCTTGCGCTCAATATTTTTCATATATTCTGAAAACATCTTCCGTGAAGTTTCAAGACGTTTGGAGCTGTGCAGAATAGGTCTCTAATATTTGCTCCTTTTCTAGCCCAGAATCCCAGCTGCAGGCATTCTCCCTCTTTATGTAAACCTTGTAAAATAAGAGGGAATAGGCATAAGTATTGTGACATAATGTGTAATAACAGCCCATAATGCAATAAATATCGATATAAAAGCATGATGCAAAATGGACGTATCAGGGCACAACCCACCAGGGCGCGCTTAGGCCTCCTGGTGCGCCCTGGTGGGTTTTCCCCTCCTCGGGACTCCCCCAGGTGCAACCAGGGCCCAATATCTTCCATCTGGTCCATAAACAATCTCCGTAAAGTTTCGTGGCATTTGGACTCCGTTTGATATTTATTTTAGGCGACGTAAAAAACATGGAAAAACAGCAACTGGCACTTGGCACCATGTCAATAGGTTAGTACCAAAAAAGATATAAAATGACTATAAAATGATTATAAAACATCCAAGATTGATAATAAAACAGCATGGAACAATCAAAAATTATATATACGTTTGCTACCTCTTGAGCACTGCGTTGGTCTTCCCTTGAAGAGGAAAGGGTGATGCAGCAAAGTAGCGTAAGTATTTCCCTCAATTTTAGAGAACCAAGGTATCAATCCAGTAGGAGGACACATGCAAGTCCCTCGTACCAAGACAAACAAATAAGAACCTCACAACCAACGCGATAAAGGGGTTGTCAATCCCTTGATGGTCACTTACGAGAGTGAGATCTGATAGAGATGATAAAATAATATTTTTGGTATTTTTATGATAAAGATTAAAAGTAAAGATTGCAAAATAAAAGGTAATAGAAATAGCTTGTTGATGGAAGATTAATATGATGGAGAATAGACCCCGGGGCCATAGGTTTCACTAGTGGCTTCTCTCAAGATAGCATAAGTATTATGGTGGGTGAACAAATTACTGTCGAGCAATTGATAGAAAAGCGAATAATTATGAGAATATCTAGGCATGATCATGTATATAGGCATCACGTCCGTGACAAGTAGACCGACTCCTGCTTGCATCTACTACTATTACTCCACACATCGACCACTATCCAGCATGCATCTAGAGTATTAAGTTCATATGAACAGAGTAACACATTAGGTAAGATGACATGATGTAGAGGGATAAACTCAAGCAATATTATATAAACCCCATCTTTTTATCCTCGATGGCAACAATACAATACGTGTCGTTTCCCTTTCTGTCACTGGGATCGAGCACCACAAGATTGAACCCAAAGCTAAGCACTTCTCCCATTGCAAGAAAGATCAATCTAGTAGGCCAAACCAAACTGATAATTCGAAGAGACTTGCAAAGATAACCAATCATGCATACAAGATTTCAGAGAAGAATCAAATATTGTTCATATATAGACTTGATCATAAACCCACAATTCATCGGATCTCGACAAACACACCGCAAAAAGAGTTACATCGAATAGATCTCCAAGAAGATCGAGGAGAACTTTGTATTGAGATTCAAAGAGAGAGAAGAAGCCATCTAGCTAATAACTATGGACCCGAAGGTCTAAAGTAAACTACTCACACATCATCGGAGGGGCCATGGAGTTGATGTAGAGGCCCTCCGTGATCGATGCCCCCTCCGATGGAGCTCTGGAAAAGGCCCCAAGATGCGGCAGTGGAAATAGGGTTTCGTGGTGCTCTTGGTTGTTTTCTGGGTATATGAGTATATATAGGAGGAAGAAGTAGGTCGGTTGAGCCATGAGGGGCCCACGGGGGGGGGGGGGGGAGGGCGCGCCTAGGGGGTAGGCGCGCCCCCCTGCCTCGTTGACTCCTTGTTTGTTTCTTGACGTCCACTCCAAGTCCTCTGGATCACGTTTGTTCCAAAAATCACGTTCCTGAAGGTTTCATTCTGTTTGGATTCCGTTTGATATTCCTTTTCTACGAAACACTGAAATAAAAAAAAAGAAACAATTTGCACTGGGCTTTGGGTTAATAGGTTAGTTCCAAAAATAATATAAAAATGTAAAAATAAAGCCCATTAACATCCAAAACAGATAATATAATAGCATGGAACAATAGAAAATTATAGATACGCTAGAGACGTATCAAGCATCCCCAAGCTTAATTCCTCCTTGTCCTCGAGTAGGTAAATGATAAAAACAAAAATTTTGATGTGGAATGCTACCTAACATAATTCTCAATGTAATTCACTTTATTGTGGCATGAATATTCAGATCCAAAAGATTCAAGACAAAAGTCTAATATTGACATAATAATAATACTTCAAGCATACTAACTAAGCAATTATGTCTTATCAAAATGACATGGAAAAAGAATGTTCATCCCTACAAAATCATATAGTTTGGTCATGCTCCATTTTCGTTACACAAGAATGCTCTCATCATGCACAACCCCGATGACAAGCCAAGCAATTGTTTCACACTTTAGTAATCTCAATTTTTTTTCAACTTTCACGCAATACATGAGCGCGAGGCATGGATATAGCACTATGGGTGGAATAGAATATGATGATGGGGGTTATGTGGAGAAGACAAAAAAGGAGAAAGTCTCACATCGACACGGCTAATCAATGGGCTAGGGAGATGCCCATCAACTGATGTCAATGCAAGGAGTAGGGATTGCCATGCAATGGATGCACTAGAGCTATAAATGTATGAAAGCTCAACAAAAGAAACTAAGTGGGTGTGCATCCAACTTGCTTGCTCACGAATACCTAGGGCATTTGAGGAAGCCCATTGTTGGAATATACAAGCCAAGTTCTATAATGAAAAATTCCTACTAGTATATGAAGGTGACAAAACAAGAGACTCTCTATCATGAAGATCATGGTGCGACTTTGAAGCACAAGTGTGGAGAAAAGGATAGTAGCATTGCCCCTTTTTATTTCTTTTTTTTGGGCCTTCCTTTTTTTATTTGGGCTTTCTCTTTTTTGGGACAATGCTCTATTAATGATGATCATCATACCTCTATTTATTTACAACTCAATGATTACAACTCGATACTAGAACAAAGTATGACTGTATATGAATGCCTCCGGCGGTGTACCGGGAAGGGCAATGAATCAAGAGTGACATGTATGAAAAATTATGTACGGTGGCTTTGCCATAAATACGATGTCAACTACATGATCATGCAAGGCAATATGACAATGATGATGTGTGTCATGATAAATGGAACGGTGGAAAGTTGCATGGCAATATATCTCGGAATGGCTATGGAAATGCCATAATAGGTAGGTATGGTGGCTGTTTTGAGGAACATATAAGGAGGTTTATGTGTGATAGAGCGTATCATATCACGGGGTTTGGATGCACCGGCGAAGTTTGCACCAGCTCTCAAGGTGACAGCGGGCAATGCACGGTACCGAAGAGGCTAGCAATGATGGAAGGGTGAGAGTGCGTATAATCCATGGACTCAACATTAGTCATAAAGAACTCACATACTTATTAAAAAAATCTAGAAGTCATCAAAAACCAAGCATTACGCGCATGCTCCTAGGGGGATAGATTGGTAGGAAAAGACCATCACTCGTCCCCGACCGCCACTCATAAGGAAGACAATCAAATAACACCTCATGTTTCAAATTTGTTACACAACGGTCACCATACGTGTATGCTACGGGACTTGCGAACTTCAACGCAAGTATTTATCAAATTCACAACTACTCAACTAGCACACTCTAATATTACCACCTTTATATCTCAAAACAATTATCAAGTATCAAACTTCTCCTAGTACTCAATGCACTTTTTATGAAAGTTTTTATTATACAATCTTGGATGCCTATCATATTAGGACTAAATTCATAACCAAAGCAAATTACCATGCTGTTCTAAGATAATATCAAAATAATATAAGTGAAGCATGAGAGATCAATAATTCTATAAAATAAAACCACCACCGTGCTCTAAAAGATATAAGCGAAGCACTAGAGCAAAATTATCTAGCTCAAAAGGTATAAGTGAAGCACATAGAGTATTCTAATAAATTCCGGTTCATGTGTGTCTCTCCCAAAAGGTGTGCACAGCAAGGATGATTCTTAGAAACTAAAAAGCAAATACTCAAATCATACAAGACACTCCAAGCAAAACACATATCATGTGGTGAATAAAAATATAGCTCCAAGTAAAGTTACCAATGGACGAAGACAAAAGAGGGGATGCCATCCGGGGCATCCCCAAGCTTAGGCTTTTGGTTGTCCTTGAATTTTACCTTGGGTTGCCATGGGAATCCCCAAGCTTAGGCTCTTTCCACTCTTTGTTCCATAATCCATCAAATCTTTACCCAAAACTTGAAAACTTCACAACACAAAACTTAAAAGAAAATCTCGTGAGCTCCGTTAGTAAAATAAAACAAACAACCACTTCAAGGTACTGTAATGAACTCATTCTTTATTTATATTGGTGATAAACCTACTTTATTCCAACTTTTTATGGTTCATAAACTCTATTACTATCCATAGATTCATCAAAATAAGCAAACAACACACGAAAAACAGAATCTGTCAAAAATAGAACAGTCTGCAGTAATCTGTAGGTTTCGAATACTTCTGGAACCCTAAAAATTCTAAAATAAATTTATGGACGTGTGGAATTTATCTATTAATCATTTTCAAAAAGAATTAACTAAATATCACTCTCCAGTAAAAAAAAATGGCAGCAAATCTCATGAGCGCTAAAGTTTCTGTGTTTTACAGCAAGATCGCCAAGACTTTCCCCAAGTCTTCGCAAAGGTTCTACTTGGAACAAACACTAATTAAAAGCATAAAAACACATCTAAACAGAGGCTAGATGAATTATTTATTACTAAACAGAACTAAAAAGCAAGGAACAAAAATAAAATTTGGTTGCTTCCCAACAAGTGCTATCGTTTAACGCCCCTAGCTATGCATAAAAGCAAAGATAGATCTAGGTATTGTCATCTTTGGTATGAAATCCATAAGTGGCCCTCATAATAGATTCATAATGTAATTTAATTTTCTTTCTAGGAAAGTTCTCCATGCCCTTTGAGGGAGTCCTGGATTAGGGGGTGTCCGGATGGCCGGACTATATCTTCAGCCGGACTCCTGGACTATGAAGATACAAGATTGAAGACTTCGTCCCGTGTCCGGAAGGGACTTTCCTCGGCGTGGAAGGCAAGCTTGGCGATACGGATATGCAGATCTCCTACCATTGTAATCGAATTTGTGTAACCCTAACCCTCTCCGGTGTCTATATAAACCGGAGGGTTTTAGTCCATAGGACAACATACAGAACAACAATCATACCATAGGCTAGCTTCTAGGGTTTAGCCTCTCCGATCTCGTGGTAGATCTACTCTTGTACTACCCATATCATCAATATTAATCAAGCAGGACGTAGGGTTTTACCTCCATCAAGAGGGCCCGAACCTGGGTAAAACTTCATGTCCCTTGCCTCCTGTTACCATCCGGCCTAGACACACAGTTCAGGACCCCCTACCCGAGATCCGCCGGTTTTGACACCGACATTGGTGCTTTCATTGAGAGTTCCTCTGTGTCGTCGCTGTTAGGCTTGATGGCTCCTACGATCATCAATAGCGATGCAGTCCAGGGTGAGACCTTCCTCCCCGGACAGATCTTCGTTTTCGGCGGCTTCGCACTGCGGGCCAATTCACTTGGCCATCTGGAGCAGATCGAAAGCTATGCCCCTTGCCGTCAGGTCAGATTTGGAAGTTTAAACTACACGGCTGACATCCGCGGGGACTTGATCCTCGACGGATTCAAGCCACTACCGAGTGCGCCGCATTGTCACGACGAGCATGATCTAGCTCTGCCGCCGAATAGTGCCCTGGAGGCCGCACCCGCATCGGCTTCGACCCTTAATTCGAAGCCAACTGCGCCGATCGAGGATGGGTGGTTGGACGCCGCCTCGGGGGCTGCGATCCCAACGGCGATCGAGCCGAACACCAGCCCTGCACTCCGCGAGACTCGTGACTCCAAGGAGCCGGACTCCTCTCCGGACTCCGAACCCTCCGCGCCCCTGCCGATCAAATCCGATTGGGCACCGATCATGGAGTTTACTGCCGCGAACATCTTTCAGCACTCGCCTTTCGGCGATATTCTGAAGACACTAAAGTCTCTCTCTTTATCAGGAGAGCCCTGGCCGGACTACGGTCAGCAAGGTTGGGATACGGACGATGAAGAAATTCAAAGCCCACCCACCACCCACTTTGTAGCCACTGTCGATGATTTAACCGACATGCTTGACTTCGACTTCAAAGACATCGACGGTATGGACGCCGATGCAGGAGACGATGAAGAACCAGCGCCTATTGGGCCCTGGAAAGTCACCTCGTCATACGACATATACATGGTGGACACCCCAAAAGAAGGATATGGCGATGGAATAGCGGAGGATGACCCCTCCAAGAAACAGCCTAAGCGCTGGCGTCAGCGGCGCCGCTCAAAATCCCGCCAAAGCAAACACGGCGATTCCGGCACGGGAGATAATAATACTCCGGAGAGTGCCGAAGAAAACCCCCTCCAGCAAGATTCAGCACAGGGGGATAGAGAAGCCAGCCCTCATGGGAGAGCGGCAGACATAGAGGTCGAGGACGATAATTATACGCCTCCCTCCGAAGACGAGGCAAGCCTCGACGACGACGAATTCGTCGTGCCAGAGGATCCCGTCGAGCAAGAGCGTTTTCAACGCAGGCTTATGGCCACGGCAAGAAGCCTCAAGAAAAAATAGCAACAGCTTAGAGCTGATCAAGATTTTCTAGTCGACAGATGGACTGAAGTCCTTGCAGCCGAAGAGCATAAACTCGAACGCCCCTCCAAGAGCTACCCAAAGCGCAGGTTGCTACCCTGATTAGAGGAGGAAGCACTTAAACCTACATCACCAGCACTTGATACGGCCGACCGGCCACCTCGTGGCCGCGACAGAGAGGCCTCTCGGCCCTCCACTCAAGCCACACCCCGTACCAAGGCATGGGAAAATGCGCCTGACCTGCGAGATATGTTGGAGGACAAGGCAAGGCAAACAAGATCGATCTACGGATCGCGTGGGCGCCCCACGACTCGAGACGGTAACCGTCACACCGGACCCAAATCCGGCAGGGCCAAACACAGTAGACAAAGCTCATTGGAGCTATGTCGTGATATAGCCTAGTACAGAGGTGCCGCACACTCACTATGCTTCACAGACGAAGTAATGGATCATCAAATCCCCGAGGGTTTCAAACCCGTAAACATCGAATCATATGATGGCACAACAGATCCTGCAGTATGGATCGAGGATTATCTCCTTCATATCCACATGGCCCGTGGCGATGATCTCCACGCCATCAAATACCTCCCACTCAAGCTTAAAGGACCAGCTCGGCATTGGCTTAACAGCTTGCCAGCAGGATCAATCGGTTGTTGGGAGGACCTAGAAGTCGCATTCCTCGACAATTTCTAGGGCACTTATGTGTGACCCCCAGACACAGATGACCTAAGCCACGTAATTCAGCAGCCAGATGAATCGGCCAGGCAATTCTGGACACGGTTCCTAACAAAGAAAAATCAAATAGTCGACTGTCCAGACGCAGAGGCCCTAGCAGTCTTCAAGCACAATATCTGTGACGAGTGGCTTGCCTGGCACCTTGGACAGGAAAAGCCGAAATCTATGGCAGCACTCACGACACTCATGACTCGCTTTTGCGCGGGAGAAGACAACTGGCTTGCTCATTGCAACAATATGACCAAGAACCCTGGTAATTCGGATACCAGGGACAGTAGTGGTAGGTCGCGTCGCAACAAGCAGAAGCGCCGCATTAACGATGACAATGCTGAGGATACATCAGTTAATGCCGGATTCAGAGGCTATAAATCCGGTCAGCGGAAAAAGCCATTCAAAAGAAAT
The DNA here is from genome assembly GCF_056163025.1 of Triticum urartu. Taxonomy (NCBI): domain Eukaryota; kingdom Viridiplantae; phylum Streptophyta; class Magnoliopsida; order Poales; family Poaceae; genus Triticum; species Triticum urartu. The sequence goes on along the minus strand of NC_141873.1, from coordinate 271,905,749 downwards.
CCTAGGGGGCCGTCCAGTTTGGACCGAATACTCGACCGCTTGTGCCAGATACACGGCACCCCCGAAAAGCCGGCCAACCACACCAACAGGGATTGTTGGGTGTTCAAGCAGGCAAGCAAGTTAAATGCTGAAAATACTAACAAGGGGCTGCATAGTGATGACGACGAAGAGCCCCGGCCGCCGAACAACAGTGGACAGAAGGGTTTTCCCCCACAAGTGCGGACGGTGAACATGATATACGCAACCCACATCCCCAAGAGGGAGCGGAAGCGCGTGTTAAGGGACGTATACGCGGTAGAGCCAGTCGCCCCAAAGTTCAACCCATGGTCCTCCTGCCTGATCACCTTTGATCGAAGGGACCAACCCACTAGCACCCGTCATGGCGGATTCGCCGCATTGGTTCTAGACCCAATTATTGACGGATTTCATCTCACTAGAGTCCTTATGGACGGCGGCAGCAGCCTGAACCTGCTTTACCAGGATACAGTGCGGAAAATGGGCATAGATCCCTCGAGGATTAAGCCCACCAAAACGACCTTTAAAGGCGTAATACCAGGTGTAGAGGCCAACTGTACAGGCTCAGTCACACTTGAAGTGGTCTTCGGATCTCTGGATAGTTTTCAAAGCGAGGAGTTAATCTTCGACATAGTCCCATTCCGCAGTGGCTATCATGCACTGCTCGGGCGAACCGCATTCGCCAAGTTCAATGCGGTACCGCACTACGCATACCTTAAGCTCAAGATGCCAGGCCCTCGAGGAGTAATTGCGGTCAATGGAAACACCGAACGCTCTCTCCGAACGGAGGAACACACGGCGGCCCTTGCTGCTGAAGTACAAAGCAGCCTCTCCAGGCAGTTCTCCAGTCCGGCCATTAAACGTCTGGACACCGTCAAGCGCGCCTGAAGTAACCTACAACAAGACCGCCTGGCACGTTCCGAGCAGGCGTAGCAATGCGGCCCCAACCCTAGCCCTCGCAAAAATGCGACACCAGTACTTCGCGTACATAACTACGCTCTAGAAATACCATTGGTGCAGGGGGAGGGGCAGCATCACAGGATGCCCGAAACATGGCTTAAACCGCACCAGGGGCTGCCAATTTTTTAATTTTCTCTTACTTTCAGGACTCCACTCTTCGGAAGGCCTGTTCGGCAGTTCAATTGCCGCACAAACGATGCAAGAACCAGGGAAGCAGACAAGCCATGCCGCATTACGGAACTCCCAGGTGGTCTCTATCACGAGCAGTATACCTGTTTCGCTTACCATTCCGCAGCCTGCCCCTGGAACGGACATGTTAAATAGTCCAACCTTTTGCTTATCGCATTATTTGTATCGTTCTGCTTTGATCGCAGCCCTTTTTAATAAACAATGCATAGCTTTTGTCTATTTCTGCATTACTCTTTTTTTACAAATATATGTTCCTTAACGACATGCTGCACCCGTACACTTTGGTACGGCCAAAATATGCCAGGGGCTTTAGTACCCCTCAATATGGTGTGAGAAGTCTGAACACTTTAACAAGTGCGGCACCCCGAACTTATAGCATTATATGCATCGGCTCTAAATCATGTCTTGGGTCAATAGTTGGGTTTGCCCGGCTCCTATGTTTTGGTGCCTTACATTCCGCTACATCGGCTAAGGTAGCACTAGGAGAACTACTGCAATTGTGCCCCAGTTGAGCTAGGTCGAGCACCTCAGTAGAGAAAGCTAAAACTGACTATCATGATGAAGCGAGAGCCGGTCGCTGTTCGAGAGGTTTTTCGAGTCCTTAAAGACTTATGCCGCTTAGAGCGAGGAGTCGACTCTGTTCGGCCAAGGCGTGGATAGCGCCCCGAACTCGGTCTTCTGAATACCAGGGGCTTCGCCAAAATTTAAAATTATAAAATTCTATGGCTAAGTGAGAGTGTTCACGCATTATAGTCCGATTGCCTTGTTCGTTGCGCTGAGCGCCTCCCTCGAAGGACCCAAACATGGGAAAAAGAGCGCTCAGGTTTATCCCCGAACACCCCAGCACTAGCGGCACGGGGGCAGAAGCCGACGGCTCGCCATCTCTCAGAATTGATAAACAGCCGCACAGAAGGTAATATTTTAAATTCCAACAGCATTGCTTAGCGCATATGAACAAGTTTTCAGCGCACAGGACAAACCGAGCGAGTTTTACTCAAATATTACATCCCTGGAACATTCATCCGCCACAAGGCGGGCACCCTTCAAAACATCCTTATGATAATTCTCGGGCTTGAGATGCTCCTTCCCCGGCGGTGGCCCGTCCTTCACAAGCTTCTCAGCATCCAGCTTGCCCCAATGCACCTTAGCACGGGCAAGGGCCCTATGGGCACCTTCAATGCAGACGGAGCGCTTGATGACTTCGAGCCTTGGACAGGCCCCCACCAGCCGCCGCACCAGCCCGAAATAGCTCCCAGGTAGAGCCTCTCCAGGCCACAGCCGAACTATGAGGCCCTTCATGGCCTGTTCGGCCGCCTTGTGGAGCTCGACCAATTGCTTCAGCTGGTCGCTCAGGGGCACGGGGTGTCCGGCCTCAGCATACTGAGACCAGAACACCTTCTCTGTCGAGCTGCCCTCCTCGGCTCGATAGAATGCGGCGGCATCGGACACGCTACGAGGAAGATCTGCGAATGCTCCTGGAGAGCTCCGGATTCGGGTAAGTAACAAGTAACTTACGTTTATGTGTTTGCTTTGCATAAAGAATGCCTTACCCGCCGCTATCTTTTTCACCTCAGCCAACTCCCGGAGGGTCTTCTGGGATTCGACCTTGGCAGACTTCGCATTTTCAATAGCCACCGCGAGCTCGGACGCTCGCGTCTTTCAGTCAAGTTCCAAACTCTCATGTTTTTCCATGAGAGCCTGGAGCTCTTGCCGCACCTTGCCAACCTCGGCCTCATACTTCTCCCGCTCGGTGCGCTTCGTGGCCGCCCTCTTCTCGGCCTCGACCAGCGCTTGCTTAAGGGTCGCCACCTCAGACGTGGCCCCTACAATAGCCACGATAATCCTGTCATTTTTTGCAATTGCACTTTATATATATATATATATATTTAAAACAAGGTATTTCTTACCTTCCTTCTCCTTGAGCTGCTTCTTGGCATGCCCGAGCTCTTGCTCGGACTGCTCGAGGTTCTGCTTTAGCGTGTCCACTTCCGCAGTCAGTACGGCGGACGCCAGCAGAGAAGCCTGCATACGCATATTGACTCCTTTTTGTTGTTCTCCTGCGAATTTCATTTTGATCCTCTATTCGGCTTTTCTTCCCGAACGCCAAACAGAGCATCAGGGGCTACTGTCTATGCGGTAATATTATTTACACATTCTTTACTTACCTCAAAGCCTGTTAAAAGGCTAGTACAAGCTTCAGTCAGTCCGCTCTTGGCGGACTGAACCTTCTGGACCACTGCACTCATAATAGTGCGGTGCTCCTCGTCGATGGAGGCGCCTTTGAGCACCTCCAACAGATTGTCCGGCGCCTCCGGTTGGACGGGGGTCACCAGCACGGTGGGCTTGCTCCTCTTGGAAGGAGGTCGCCCGCCGGACTCTGGAACCTTTGAAGGTTCCGGAGCGGTGTCCGGCCTAGAGCCGGACTTGGAGTCTAGGAGGTCGCCTTGCGGCGCCTCCAGGACCACCTCCTCCCGGCTTGGAACCTGTTGGGACAACACTTCGGCGTCGTCCGTAGGGCGGGGGGAGGAAGCCGTCGGAAGCGAATTCACATTCGACGAGTCCAGTGAACCGCTCGACGACGCGTCGAGCCGGTCTTTGGGTGGGCTGCATAATCATATTCGACATAAGGGAAAGCTGTGCAATAAAGGAATACTATGAATTACTCTGGTATCCGGATACTTACGATTTCGCCAGGGGCTTGGCCCTGAGCGGCCACTCCTCTCCGCCATCGTCGGCGTTGGTGGAGTAGTCCGGAGGAAGGGTTTTCCCTTTCTTGGACCCTTTGGCCTCCCCAGTTGGGGCGGCCTTCCTTTTCTTCCCTTCCCCCGCTGGAGGGGGAGAGGTCTCTTCTTCCTCCTCCTCGTCTTCGTGGGAGGAGTGCGTCTTGGAGTCATCGGATGATGAATCCGACACCTCCGGGCGCCGGGCACTCTTTCGAGTCCCCGTGGTCTTCTTCTTGGCCTTCTTCTCTGGCACCACATGGGGTGCCGGGACCAGCAGCTTCGTCAAACGAGCGTCCGCTGGGCCTTCGGGCAAAGGAGCCGGGCAGTTGATCTGTCCAGACGTCTCCTACCAATCCTGTCAAAGGTAAGGGAGCTTAGATCCCGCATGGAGTCAAACTATGAAAAAATGATACCCTATAAAAGGTAAAAATAGCTTACCGCATGAGCGTTACGCTGCGTACTGAATCCGCGATCCTCGGTAGCGGATGCGGGGGCCTCGGCACCCTTGAAAAGCACCTTCCAGGCATCTTCGTACGTCGTGTCGAAGAGCCTGCTCAGAGTTCGGTGCCGTGCCGGGTCGAACTCCCATAGGTTGAAAGCCCGTTGTTGACACGGGAGGATCCGGTGGATGAGCATAACCTGGACTACGTTAACAAGTTTGAGCTTCTTGTCCACCAGGGTTTGGACGCATGTTTGGAGTTCGGTCAGCTCTCCTTTTTACCCCACGACAGGCCCATCTCCTTCCAGGAGGTAAGCCGCGTAGGGGGTCTGGATTGGAACTCGGGGGCTGTGACCCATTCAGGGTCGCGCAGCTCGGTGATGTAAAACCACCCCGATTGCCACCCCTTCAGGGTCTCCACAAAGGAGCCCTCGAGCCATAAGACGTTGGGCATCTTGCCCACCATGGCGCCTCCGCACTCCGCCTGGTTGCCGCGCACCACCTTCGGCTTGACATTGAAAGTCTTGAGCCATAGGCCGAAATGGGGGCGGATGCGGAGGAAAGCCTCGCACACGACAATAAACGCCGAGATGTTGAGGACAAAGTTCGGGGCCAGATCGTGGAAATCCAGGCCATAGTAGAACATGAGCCCCTGGACATAGGGTGGAGAGGGAAGCCCAGTCCGTGGAGGAAATGGGGGAGGAACACCACCCTCTCATGGGGCCTAGGGGTGGGGATGAGCTGCCCCTCTTCAGGAAGCCGGTGCGCAATGTCGTTACACAAGTATCCGGCCTTCCTTAGTCTTTTGATGTGTCCCTCCGTAATGGAGGAGACCATCCACTTGCCTCCCACTCCGGACATGGCTGGAGAAGGTTGAGGTGGGGAGTGCGGACTTGGGCGCTGGAGCTCGAGTGCGCGAAAATGGATAGGCGAAGGAGGAAGAAGGCGTAGGTGAAAAGGTGGATCCTTATCCCCTTATATGGGTGGATGCAACTACGTGTCCCCACCAGCCTGGTAAAACTCGCTTATCTCCAAGCGCCGTAATCAATGGTGCGGTTGGGTTACCCACGCCCGTATTGATGAGAATCCCGGAATAAGGGGACACGATCTCTGCTTTAACAAGACGTGCCAAGGAAACCGCCTCGCATGATGTGCTGAGGTGGGATAGTAAAACGATTCGAATAAAGGCTTGGCCGTGGTGCGTCACACTACGGAATACGTCAGCAGATTAGATTTGTGTAAATATTATTCTCTCTATGGCAATATGTGGAAACTTATTTTGCAGAGCCGGACACTATCTTTGTGTTCAAAATCTTCTATGAAGTACTTGGAGGAGGAACCCGCCTTGCAATTCCGAAGACAAACTGCGTGCCGGACTCGTCGTCATTGAAGCCTGGTTCAGCGGCTACTAAGGGAGTCTTGGATTAGGGGGTGTCCGGATGGCCGGACTATATCTTCAGCTGGACTCCTGGACTATGAAGATACAAGATTGAAGACTTCGTCCCGTGTCCGGAAGGGACTTTCCTTGGCGTGGAAGGCAAGCTTGGAGATATGTATATGTAGATCTCCTACCATTGTAACTGACTTTGTGTAACCCTAACCCTCTCTGGTGTCTATATAAACCGGAGGGTTTTAGTCCGTAGGACAACATACAGAACAGCAATCATACCATAGGCTAGCTTCTAGGGTTTAGCCTCTCCGATCTCGTGGTAGATCTACTCTTGTACTACCCATATCATCAATATTAATCAAGCAGGACGTAGGGTTTTACCTCCATCAAGAGGGCCCGAACCTGGGTAAAACTCCGTGTCCCTTGCCTCCTGTTACCATCCGGCCTAGACACACAGTTCGGGACCCCCTACCCGAGATCCGCCGGTTTTGACACGGACACCCTTCCTTAACGGAAATTGGAATCTAATATTCCCTTCTTTCATATCAATAATTGCACCAATCGTTCTAAGGAAAGGTCTACCAAGAATAATAGGACACGAAGGATTGCAATCAATATCAAGAACAATGAAATCTATGTGCACATAATTCCTATTTGCAACAATAAGAACATCATTAATTCTTCCCATAGGTTTCTTAATGGTGGAATCCGTAAGATGCAAGTTTAAAGAACAATCATCAAATTTACGGAAACCTAGCAAATCACACAAAGTTTTAGGAATCGTGGAAACACTAGCACCCAAATCACATAAAGCAAAGCATTCATGATATTTAATTTTAATTTTAATAGTAGGTTCCCACTCATCATAAAGTTTTCTTGGGATAGAAACTTCCAATTCAAGCTATTCTTCATAAGATTGCATTAAAGCATCAACGATATGTTTAGTAAAAGCTTTATTTTGACTATAAGCATGTGGAGAATTTAGGACGGGTTGCAACAAGGAAATACAATCTATCAAAGAGCAATTATGATAATTAAATTCCTTGAAATCCAAGATAGTGGATTCATTGCTATGTAAAGTTTTGACCTCTCCAATCCCACTTTTATCAATTTTTGCATCAAGATCTAAAAACTCCGAATCATTGGGACGCCTTCTAGCTAAAGTTGACTCATCTCCAGTCCCATCATTATCAAGATTCATATTGCAAAACAAAGATTTAATAGGGGACACATCAATCACTTTTAGATCTTCATCTTTATTATCTTCAAATTCTTTCGGTTTGGCAGCTGTCTTATTAACTAAGGTGGCCTGCTTATCCGAAATTTGGGCTATTAAGTTTTCAAGATGAGCGAACTGAGATTTCAGACCATAAGATTCTTTAGACATATCATCGAGCTCTTTATTCATGTACCCCCATAATTTTTTTTGTTCTTTAAGCTCGTTTCTGAAGAAATTATTATGCTCAAACTGCAAGGGCATAAAACCTCTAATGTTGTTTTCAATTTCTTCCAACCTTCTTAGGTGAGGATCAAAACCTTTTGGTAAAGCCATCGCGGCAAACAAACCAACACACAAGCAAACAAGAGGCAAACAAAGAGAGGCTGTAGCGACCAGACCTCAAACAGTCTGATCTCTGTGCTCCGGTGTCATCCCTGGATCAGTAATGCTGACACCACACAGTACTCGAAGGATTTATAGCAGAGTAGCAATCACACACTTATTACATCGAGCGTCTCAAAAGAGAACTTATTACAATAAGTATGGCTTAAGGCCATCTAATAACGATAACAGCGGAAGGCTTGGAAGATAAGTGAGTCCATCAACTCCAACGGCATCACTGAGGATAGAACCACGACCTAAAACTCCTTAATCGTCGTCTGAAAAGTCTGCAACATTAACGTTGCAGCCCGAAAACGGGTCAGCACATGGAATATGCTGGCAAGGTAACACATAGAGAATAATGGAATGCAACAGCTATACTATATGCATATTTGGCTGGTGGAAAGCTCTATGGTTATAGTTTTTGCGTAAAGCCAATTTTTCCCTACTTCAAAGGAATAGAATTGATTACTATCATGGTGGTTGTGAAACATTGAGAATGGTTGACAGCATTCTCAATCCCAATTAAGTAACATCATTAAAACCCATCAAAATTAATTTAGAGTAACACGTTGAGATTCACATGAAAATCCAAGTACTAGATACTCAAGATTGTCCATAACCGGGGACACGGCTAACCATGATTAGTTTGTTACACTCTGCAGAGGTTTGCGCACTTTTCCCCACAAGACTCGATCGCCTCCGTTTGGTTTCTCGCACTGCAGGGTGTTTGAGAAGACGGATGATCGAGACACAGTCTTTCAGAAGCGCTAGCACCTTACGACGGGTAGACCGGTACACCTACTTTCCCCTACATCTGCTAGCCTATCACTGTAAGAGTTCGCACAACTTAGTCAACTATGCCAGAGCCCATATTGGCTTGTGGCTGCACACGGAATTTTCTAGTATGAATAATCTCATGATCCCTTTGGGCCTGGGTGGCGGTCCAAGAAAACAGGAGAGTCCTGGTAACCCCAGGTGCCTCAATCCACCCAGATGTGTGTTAGGTTGCCACCTTAAATAAACCCTTAATTAAAAATCTCACATCTGTCATGGATATCACTCACCCAATCCACGTCTACTAGCATAGCATGGCATAATAAGCAAACGTAGAAGTAACTCCCAAAGGTTTGAAAATAAACAGGTAATAGGTACTACCTCATCTACTTCCCATCCCACAGTTTAATTAGATCCTAATCATGCAATGTGTGATGATTGATCTAATGCAATAAAACTGGGTTGTAGAAAAGGGTATGATCAAAGTGTTACTTGCCTTGCTGATGATCCGCGTAACCTAGAGATTCAACGTAACAGGCGGCGCACTCCGGGTATTCTATCGCAGACAAACAACAAGCATACAATAAGTACTCATCTAATGCACAGGTAAAACTCAAATAGAAGATCTAACCAGAAAGTTCAACTTAAGAACCCTGGTTGGCAAAAAGAATCAAATCGAACGAAGCAAAAGAAATCAAACGGCGAAAGAAAACAACTTCGTTCTAGTAATCTGGATCTAGGGCAAATTTTACAGTAGCAAAAACTTGTTTAAGTTGATTATTCGGAAAGAGGGTTTCGAGACGAAACTCCAGGCGCTTGAATCGCCTGATTCCGATAAACGAGCGAAAAGTTATACTAAAACGAAAATCGGATCAGAAATCGCGATCAGAAAATAACCGCGGAAAATCCGACGAAAAAGAAAAACGACGAACAGAATTTTTTTTTTAAAAAAACAGCACGGTAAACGAGGCGGCGGCGAACCTCGAAAAGCGCGCAACTCCGGCGGCGGCGGCGGGACAGGGGCTAGGGTTAGGGTTTAGGTGGCGGCGGCGGCTGGGCTGTCGGGCCCCGGGGCGGCGGCTTTTATAGCCTTAGCCGGCGGAGTCCAGGCCGAATACGGCCCATAGTCGGTTCGCGTTTTTTTTATAAATCCGCTCGGAAGAAAAATAAAAAGAAATACTAAACGGACTCCAAAAATCACGAAATAAATTTTGCCGGGTTCCTAAAATCAAGCCCGATAAAGTGAACATTTATCTGGGCCCAAACTACAACTTTGAAAAACGCGCATTTTTCCTAAATTCAAATAAAAATACCAAAAAACTCCGAAATAAATCTTATTTGATTTTTTTATTAAATCCTCAATATTTCTATATTTTGGGAAAGTCATTTTATTCCCTCTCTCATATTTTTGTAATAGAAATAATTGATGATAAAATAAATAAAATCAAATGATCCTGTTTACATAATGTGAGAAAACTCAAATATGTAAATAACGAAATCCCCAACTCTCTCCGTGGGTCCTTGAGTTGCTTAGGATTTTCTAGGATCAAGACCAAAAGCAAAGTAAAATATGATATGCATGATGACCTAATGTATAACATTCCAAATTGAAAATTTGGGATGCTACAAACCTACCCCCCTTAAGATGAATCTCGCCCTCGAGATTCGGGTTGGCTAGAAAATAGGTGAGGATGGTCTTTGAGGAAATCTTCCTCTTGCTCTCAGGTGGCTTCATCCTCCGTGTGGTGGCTCCGCTGAACTTTGCAAAACTTGATAACCTTGCTACGAGTAACTCGACTGGCAAACTCGAGGGTCTTGACTGGTTTCTCCTCATAGGTCAAATTGTTATCCAACTGAATTGCTTCTAATGGCACTGTGTCCCTCAAAGGTATGTCAGTCATCTCCGCGTGACACTTCTTCAACTGAGAAACGTGGAACACATCATGCACTCCGGCCAATCCTTCTGGCAAATCCAACTTGTAGGCCACTTCTCCCATACGCTCCAAAACTCGATATGGTCCTACAAATCATGGCGCTAACTTCTCCTTAACTCCAAAGCGCTTAATCTCGAAGTGGGGATACTCGAAGATAAGCTCTGTCTCCGACATTCGTAAACTGTCTCCTTGCGTTTAGAATCTGCGTAGCTCTTCTGTCTGGACTGGGCTACCTTGAGCCTATCGCGAATCAACTTCACCTTCTGTTCAGACTCTTTAATCAGATCTGGTCCAAACAACTGGCGATCTCCAACTTCGTCCCATGACAACGGTGTCCTGCACCTCCTTCCGTACAAAGCTTCGAAAGGTGCCATCTTCAAACTGGTCTGATAGCTATTATTGTAAGAAAACTCTGCATATGGCAAATTATTGCCCCAACTAGATCCATAATCTAGCGCACAAGCTCTCAGCATATCCTCCAAAATCTGATTGACTCTCTCAGTCTGTCCATCTGTCTGCGGATGAAAAGCTGTACTAAATTCTAACCTGGTACCCAAAGTCTCATGCAACTGCTTCCAGAACTTTGAGGTAAACTGGGTTCCTCTATCTGATACGATGCTCCTCGGAACTCCATGCAAACATACGATCCTGGTCATGTATATCTTTGCCAACTTAGCACTGGTGTAAGTGGTCTTTACTGGGATGAAATGTGCTACCTTCGTCAATCGATCAACTACAACCCAAATCGAGTCATAGCCTGAACGATTCCTTGGTAATCCCGTGATAAAATCCATGCCTAGTTTATCCCACTTCCATTCGGGTATCGGCAATGGTTGCAACAATCCTGCTGGCTTCTGATGCTCTGCCTTTACTCTCTGACATACGTCACAAACTACTACATACTCCGCAATATCCTTCTTCATTCCGGTCCACCAGAAAATATCTTTCAAATCCAAATACATCTTGGTATTTCCTGGGTGAATCAAATACGGTGAGTCATGGGCCTCTTTCAAAATCAATTTTTTGATCTCCGGGTCATTGGGCACGTAAACACGGTCTTCAAACCATAGGGTGTCGTGCTCATCCTCACGAAATCCTTTAGCTTTTCCTTTACTCAGTTTCTCCTTTATAGTGGCAATCTCTTTGTCAGTTTTCTGAGCTTCTCTAATTCTATCCATCAAAGTTGACTGAATCTCCAATGCTGCTACATAGCCTCTCGAAACTATTTCCAAACGTAGTTCACGAAAATTTTCTGCTAACTCCTTGGGTATTTCTCCCGTTATTAACCTATTGACATGGCTCTTGCGGCTTAATGCATCAGCTACTACATTAGCCTTTCTGGGATGATAATGCAATTTCATATCATAATCCTTGATAAGCTCCAACCATCTCCTTTGTCTGAGGTTCAACTCCTTCTGCGTGAAAATGTACTTCAAACTCTTATGATCCGTGTACACCTCACAATGATTTCCAATGAGGAAATGTCTCCATGTCTTCAATGCATGCACTACGGCTGCTAACTCCAAATCATGCGTAGCGTAATTCAACTCATGGGGCTTCAGTTGTCGTGAAGCATATGAAACAACTCTCCCTTCCTGCATAAGCACTGCTCCAAGTCCTCGACGTGAAGCGTCGCAATAAACCTCATAATCCTTGGTCTGATCTGGCAAAATCAACACTGGTGAGGTAACCAAACGTTTCTTCAACTCCTGGAAACTAGCCTCACACTCCTCAGTCCATTTGAACTTAGTATCCTTCTTCAACAACTCCGTCATAGGCTTTGCAATCTTTGAGAAATTCTCAATAAATCTCCGGTAGTATCCTGCGAGTCCAAGAAAACTCCGGATCTCTCCAACTGTTGTTGGTGTTTCCCACTTGGTCACGGTTTCGACTTTAGCGGGATCTACTGCTATACCTTCTCCAGATATAACATGTCCGAGGAATCCTACTTCCTTCAACCAAAACTCACATTTGCTGAATTTGGCGTATAACTGATGTTCTCTGAGCTTTCCGAGTACCAAACGCAAATGCTCCTTATGCTCCTCTTCATCCTTCGAATAAACCAGGATATCATCAATGAACACTACGACGAACTTATCCAAAAACTCCATAAACACTTTGTTCATCATGTTCATAAAATAGGCAGGCGCGTTAGTCAGACCAAATGACATAACGGTATACTCATACAGTCCATATCTTGTGGTGAATGCTATCTTAGGTATATCCTGTTCTCGAATCTTCAACTGGTGGTATCCTGATTGCAAATCGATCTTGGAAAACACTTTAGCTCCTTGCAATCGATCAAACAGATCATTGATCATTGGTAGTGGGTACTTGTTCTTGATCGTTACTTCATTCAATCCTTGATAATCAACAACCATCCTTAACGATCCATCCTTCTTCTCCACTAGAAGTACTGGCGATCCCCAAGGCGAAGAACTTGGGTGAATATATCTCTTATCCAGTAACTCCTTAATCTGCTTCTTAATTTCCACCAAATCTTTTGCTGGCATCCTATATGGTCTCTTCAATATTGGCCCAGTGCCTGGCAATAGCTCAATCAAAAACTCAATGTCTCTATCCGGTGGCATGCCTGGCAACTCTTCGGGAAATACATCTGGAAAATCCTTTACCACTGGTACTTCCTCCTGCACAACTCCTGATAAAGAATTTACTTGTGTCCGGTTTGGCGCATGTCGGGATACATACTTGATCCTTCTTCCTTCTGGCGTTGTGAGCAAAATTGTCTTACTGGCGCAATCGATGTTTCCTCCATACATCGACAGCCAATCCATACCAAGTATCACATCCAGACCTTGGGATTCCAAAATAATTAAATCCGTTGGGAAAACATGCCTCCCTACACTTAATGGCACTTGAAAACATCCTTGTCTGGCCATGTACTCCGCTCCTGGTGAGCTTACTAGCATAGGTGTTTTAAGAATCCTAGTGGGCAGGCTATACTTTTCCACAAATCCCCTTGATATGTATGAATGCGATGCACCGGTATCAAAAAGAACGAGTGCAGTAAATGACTTAACCAAAAACTTACCTATTACTGCATCGGGCTGAGCTTCAACCTCCTCCACGTTAACGTGGTTCACCTGTCCCCTGTTGAAAGGGTTCGGCTTCTTCCCAGAACTTCCATTTCCGTTTTGTCCTTCAGGACAGTCATTTGCATAGTGTCCTGGCTTCGAACACTTATAGCAAGTGACATGGCTCAAATCCTTCTTGGCTGGGGTTGATGGGGTGCTGCGGTTCTGTCCATTACTTCCTCCATTCCCATTACCATTCTTGGTGCCATTGTGGTTGTGCGAGCTACCTACTCCATGGGTATGCTGAAAATGTCCTCCTGGTCTAGGGGTAAAACGAGGCTTCTGCTGAGCTCCTGAATTATACTTTCCTTGTCCATAATTCCTCTTGCGATTCTCAATTTGCTGCTGCTTCCCTTCAATCATAAGAGCACGATCTACCAACTCCTGGTAGTTGTTGAAGGTGGCTACCATCAACTGCATACTCAACTCATCATTCAGTCCTTCCAGGAATTTCTCCTGCTTAGCTGCATCTGTAGCAATGTCATTTGGGGCATAACGTGCTAGCTTACTAAACTCCTCCACATACTGGCCAACTGTCCGTCCTGCTTGGCGCAAGTTACGAAACTCATGCTTCTTCATGGCCATTGCTCCTACTGAAACATGGGCGGTACGAAAAGCCTGCTGAAACTGGTCCCATGTGACAGTGTCGACTGGGAAGGTGGCTATGAAATTCTCCCACCAAGATGCTGCGGGTCCTTCTAACTGATGTGCGGCAAACTTAACCTTCTCCACATCTGTGCATCCTACGGTGGTAAACTCCCTAGCTATCTTGCGGAGCCAATCATATGCTACTATCGGCTCGGTGCTACTGGAAAACACCGGCGGATTCAGCCTAAGAAAACAGGCTAAGTGGTCAACAGGTGGTGGTGGTGGTGGTGGGTTGTTGTTGTTGTTCCCCTGATTCTGATTCTGAACTAGCAACTGCATCAAGGTGTTCTGCTGCTGGATCAACTGGGTGAGCTCCGGCGGAAAGGCAAATCCGGGGTCACGTCTCGGAGGCATCTGAGGGTTTTTAGAAAAGATGAGATATAAGAATAGAGGGGGTCTAAAGAGAAAACACTACCCATATGCACATGAGGCAAAAGCACACAATTCACTTCAATCAAACAAACAAGGCATACAATCGATCTAACTATCGCAAAAGTGCTCGGACTACTATATTTACATGGTGGACTACTACTGCTGATGAGGTGGTCTACTAGAAATATTCTACGGTTGTAGACTCCATGATATCTGCTCCAGCTTCATCAACATAGACATCATCGCTACTATCTGCTTCTGAGTCGGTGCCGTCGATGATGATGTAGTCTTCTGGGCTAATCTCCTTGGGTTCTTCGTCTTCATCTACTAGTGTCGGGCCTCCCATAAATATGCCAATCTTCTTTGTTAGGTCGGCATTCTTATCCACCTTCGCGTGTAGCCTTGAGTTCTTCCTCCAGTTCCTTGATTCTAGTCCTAGCCTTCTTCAAATCTATCATGTCGGCGCACATCTGATTCTCCTGTCGTCGAATGTGCTGGTTTAACTCCTGAATAAAAGCTGCAATTGATCTATCCTTCCTGGTGCTGATCATCTCCCAGTGTTCATCTCGGCGCCCACAAATCTGGTAGATAGTATCCTTAAGATCCTTGCGGTAGACTTCTCCAATGCATCCCATGGCGATGTGAGCTGCCATACTCTTTCCTAGACTCCAAGTTGGTGCATCAAAAGAAAACTCTATGGGCTCAGTGACTGGCATGAACGTCCTTCCTGGAATTTGAACTTGAATCATCCAGCGCTCTTCTTCAGGTAAAGTGGCATTGTAGGTTCCCGTGAAGCTTGGTATTCCTATGTTCAGGTATCTAGTGACTTCCTTCAAGTGGCGTCCAAAGGGTGTATCTTCATCCGGTTGTGTGAACTTGTTCCTTGCATCCGCCATCCTAAAGAGTAGAAAAGATGAGAAGTCAGAAGAGAAGAGAGTGAGAAGTGATCTAGGTCTTTAGCTTAGTGGTCGTGTCCTACAATCAGCGTGTGCTCTGATACCATCTCTGTAGCGACCAGACCTCAAACAGTCTGATCTCCGTGCTCCGGTGTCATCCCTGGATCAGTAATGCTGACACCACACAGTACTCGGAGGATTTATAGCAGAGTAGCAATCACACACTTATTACATCGAGCGTCTCAAAAGAGAACTCATTACAATAAGTATGGCTTAAGGCCATCTAACAACGATAACAGCGGAAGGCTTGGAAGATAAGTGAGTCCATCAACTCCAACGACATCACTGAGGATAGAACCACGACCTAAAACTCCTTAATCGTCGTCTGAAAAGTCTGCAACATTAACGTTGCAGCCCGAAAACGGGTCAGCACATGGAATATGCTGGCAAGGTAACACATAGAGAATAATGGAATGCAACAGCTATACTATATGCATATTTGGCTGGTGGAAAGCTCTATGGTTACAGTTTTTGCGTAAAGCCAATTTTTCCCTACTTCAAAGGAATAGAATTGATTACTATCATGGTGGTTGTGAAACATTGAGAATGGTTGACAGCATTCTCAATCCCAATTAAGTAACATCATTAAAACCCATCAAAATTAATTTAGAGTAACACGTTGAGATTCACATGAAAATCCAAGTACTAGATACTCAAGATTGTCCATAACCGGGGACACGGCTAACCATGATTAGTTTGTTACACTCTGCAGAGGTTTGCGCACTTTTCCCCACAAGACTCGATCGCCTCCGTTTGGTTTCTCGCACTGCAGGGTGTTTGAGAAGACGGATGACCGAGACACAGTCTTTCAGAAGCGCTAGCACCTTACGACGGGTAGACTGGTACACCTACTTTCCCCTACATCTGCTAGCCTACCACTGTAAGAGTTCGCACAACTTAGTCAACTATGCCAGAGCCCATATTGGCTTGTGGCTGCACACAGAATTTTCTAGTATGAATAATCTCATGATCCCTTTGGGCCTTGGTGGCGGTCCAAGAAAACAGGAGAGTCCTGGTAACCCCAGGTGCCTCAATCCACCCAGATGTGTGTTAGGTTGCGACCTTAAATAAACCCTTAATTAACAATCTCACATCTGTCATGGATATCACTCACCCAATCCACGTCTACTAGCATAGCATGGCATAATAAGCAAACGTAGAAGTAACTCCCAAAGGTTTGAAAATAAACAGGTAATAGGTACTACCTCATCTACTTCCCATCCCACAGTTTAATTAGATCCTAATCATGCAATGTGTGATGATTGATCTAATGCAATAAAACTGGGTTGTAGAAAAGGGTATGATCAAAGTGTTACTTGCCTTGCTGATGATCCGCGTAACCTAGAGATTCAACGTAACAGGCGGCGCACTCCGGGTATTCTATCGCAGACAAACAACAAGCATACAATAAGTACTCATCTAATGCACAGGTAAAACTCAAATAGAAGATCTAACCAGAAAGTTCAACTTAAGAACCCTGGTTGGCAAAAAGAATCAAATCGAACGAAGCAAAAGAAATCAAACGGCGAAAGAAAACAACTTCGTTCTAGTAATCTGGATCTAGGGAAAATTTTACAGTAGCAAAAACTTGTTTAAGTTGATTATTCGGAAAGAGGGTTTCGAGACGAAACTCCAGGCGCTTGAATCGCCTGATTCCGATAAACTAGCGAAAAGTTATACTAAAACGAAAATCGGATCAGAAATCGCGATCAGAAAATAACCGCGGAAAATCCGACGAAAAAGAAAAACGACGAACATATTTTTTTTTTAAAAACAGCACGGAAAACGAGGCGGCGGCGAACCTCGAAAACCGCGCAACTCCAGCGGCGGCGGCGGGACAGGGGCTAGGGTTAGGGTTTAGGTGGTGGCGGCGGCTGGGCTGTCGGGCCCCGGGGCGGCGGCTTTTATAGCCTTAGCCGGCGGAGTCCAGGCCGAATACGGCCCGTAGTCGGTTCGCGTTTTTTTTATAAATCCACTTGGAAGAAAAATAAAAATAAATACTAAACGGACTCCAAAAATTACGAAATAAATTTTGCCGGGTTCCTAAAATCAAGCCCGATAAAGTGAACATTTATCTGGGCCCAAACTACAACTTTGAAAAACGCGCATTTTTCCTAAATTCAAATAAAAATACCGAAAAACTCCGAAATAAATCTTATTTGATTTTTTTTATTAAATCCTCAATATTTCTATATTTTGGGAAAGTCATTTTATTCCCTCTCTCATATTTTTGTAATAGAAATAATTGATGATAAAATAAATAAAATCAAATGATCCTGTTTACATAATGTGAGAAAACTCAAATATGTAAATAACGAAATCCCCAACTCTCTCCGTGGGTCCTTGAGTTGCTTAGGATTTTCTAGGATCAAGACCAAAAGCAAAGTAAAATATGATATGCATGATGACCTAATGTATAACATTCCAAATTGAAAATTTGGGATGTTACAGAGGCGAATGAAAAAGAGGCGAATAAAACGGCAAGGGTGAACTGGGGGAGAGGAAAACGAGAGGCAAATGGCAAATAATGTAATGTGAGGGATAAGAGTTTGTGATGGGAATTTGGTATGTCTTGACTTGTGCATAGACTCCCCGGCAATGACGCCAGAAATCCTTCTTGCTACCTCTTGAGTACTGCGTTGGTTTTCCCTTGAATAGGAAAGGGTGATGCAGCAAAGTAGCGTAAGTATTTCCCTCAGTTTTTGAGAACCAATGTATCAATCCAGTAGGAGGCCACACGCAAGTCCTTCATACCTACACAAACAAATAAGAACCTCGCAACTAACGCGATAAAGGGGTTGTCAGTCCCTTCACGGTCACTTATGAGAGTGAGATCTGATAGAGATGATAAAATAATATTTTTGGTATTTTTATGATAAAGATTAAAAGTAAAGATTGCAAAATAAAAGGTAATAGAAATAGCTTGTTGATGGAAGATTAATATGATGGAGAATAGACCCAGGGGCCATAGGTTTCACTAGTGGCTTCTCTCAAGATAGCATAAGTATTACGGTGGGTGAACAAATTACTGTCGAGCAATTGATAGAAAAGCGAATAATTATGAGAATATCTAGGCATGATCATGTATATAGGCATCACGTTCATGACTAGTACACTGACTCCTGCCTGCATCTACTACTATTACTCCACACATCGACCGCTATCCAGAATGCATCTAGAGTATTAAGTTCATAAGAATAGAGTAACGCATTAGGTAAGATGACATGATGTAGAGGGATAAACTCAAGCAATATGATATAAACCCCATCTATTTATCCTCGATGGCAACAATACAATATGTGTCGTTTCCCTTTCTGTCACTGGGATCCAGCGCCGCAAGATTGAACCGAAAGCTAAGCACTTCTCCCATTGCAAGAAAGATGAATCTAGAAGGCCAAACCAAACTGATAATTCGAAGAGACTTGCAAACATAACCAATCATGCATAAAAGATTTCGGAGAAGAATCAAATATTTTTCATAGGTAGACTTGATCATAAACCCACAATTCATCGGATCTCGACAAACACACCGCAAAAAGAGTTACATCGAATAGATCTCCAAGAAGATCGAGGAGAACTTTGTATTGAGATTCAAAGAGAGAGAAGAAGCCATCTAGCTAATAACTATGGACCCGAAGGTCTGAAGTAAACTACTCACACATCATCGGAGGGGCCATGGAGTTCATGTAGAGGCCCTCCATGATCGATGCCCCCTCTGGCGGAGCTTCGGAAAAGGCCCCAAGATGGGATCTCTTTGGTACAGAAGGTTGCGACGGTGGAAATAGGGTTTCGTGGTGCTCCTGGTTGTTTTCAGGGTATATGAGTATATATAGGAGGAAGAAGTAGGTCGGTTGAGCCATGAGGGGCCACGAGGGGGAGGGCGCGCCCAGGGGGTAGGCGCGCCCCCTGCCTCGTGGACTCCTCGTTTGTTTCTTGACGTCCACTCCAAGTCCCTTGGATCATGTTTGTTCCAAAAATGACGTTCACGAAGGTTTCATTCCGTTTGGATTCCATTTGATATTCCTTTTCCACGAAACACTGAAATAGGCAAAAAAACAACAATTTGCACTAGGCCTTGGGTTAATAGGTTAGTCCCAAAAATAATATAAAAGTGTAAAATAAATCTCATTAACATCCAAAACAGATAATATAATAGCATGGAACAATGAAAAATTATAGATACGTTGGAGACGTATCAACATTGGAGATGTATCAGCATCCCCAAGCTTAACTCCTACTTGTCCTCGAGTAGGTAAGTGATAAAAACAGAATTTTTGATGTGGAGTGTTGTTCATCATGTCATATCATATTATTTTCTTTATAGCATGGACATTTGGACTTTTATGTGATTCAAAGCAATAGTCTAGTTTTGACATGATAATTTAGATACTCAAGCATATCAACAAGAAACCATGTCTTTCAAAATATCAATGCTAAAATAAGTTATCCCTAGCCCATCATGCTCAAACGTTGATCCATTCATGAAACACACTCGAATATTAACTACACCCAATACTTAGGCACGATCATATTGCCTCCTAGTTGGTGCTTTTATATGAGAAGATGGAGACTCAAAATAAAAACTGCATAAAGTAAAGATAGGCCCTTCGCAGAGGGAAGTAGGGATTTGGAGAGGTGCCAGAGCTCAAAGCGAAAATTTTGAGATAAAAACATTTTGGGAGGTGTATTAATCGCACCAACGAAAACGACTTAGAGTTCCCAATACTTTCCATGCATAGATATATCTGAAGGAAATATGCCCTAGAGGCAATAATAAAGTTATTATTTATTTCCTTATTTCATGATAAATGTTTATTATTCATGCTAGAATTGTATTTACCAGAAACATAATACATGTGTGAATACATAGACAAACAGCGTGTCACTAGTATGCCTCTACTTGACTAGCTCGTTGATCAAAGATGGTTAAGTTTCCTAACCATAGACATGAGTTGTCATTTGATTAATGGGATCACATCATTAGGAGAATGATGTGATTGACTTGACCCATTCCGTTAGCTTAGCACTTGATCGTTTAGTTTTGTTGCTATTGCTTTCTTCATGACTTATACATGTTCCTATGACTATGAGATTATGCAACTCCCATTTACCGAAGGAACACTTTGTGTGCCACCAAACGTCACAACGTAACTGGGTGATTATAAAGGCGCTCTACAGGTGTCTCCAAAGGTACTTGTTTGGTTGGCGTATTTCGAGATTAGGATTTGTCACTCCGATTGTTAGAGAGGTATTTCTAGGCCCACTCGGTAATGCACATCACTATAAGCCTTGCAAGCATTGCAACTAATGAGTTAGTTGTGGGATGATGTATTACGGAACGAGTAAATAGACTTGCCGGTAACGAGATTGAACTAGGTATTGAGATACCGACGATCGAATCTCGGGCAAGTAACATACTAATGACAAAGGGAACAACGTATGTTGTTATGCGGTCTGACCGATAAAGATCTTCGAGAATATGTAGGAGCCAATATGGGCATCCAGGTCCCGCTATTGGTTATTGACCAGAGAGGTGTCTCGGTCATGTCTACATAGTTCTTGAACCCGTAGGGTCCGCACGCTTAACGTTCATTGACGATATAGTACTACGTGAGTTATGTATGTTGGTGACCAAATGTTGTTCGGAGTTTTGGATGAGATCACAAATATGACGAGGAACTCCGGAATGGTCCGGAAGTAAAGATTGATATGTGGATAGTAGTGTTTGATCTCCGGAAGGGTTCCGGAATTCACCGGAAGGGGTTCCGGATGTTTCCCGAAATGTTTGGGCACGAGAACACTTTATCTGGGCCAAAGGGGAAAGCCCACGAGGCTTTTGGAAAGTGCAAAAGGAAGTTTTGCGGAGACCAGAGGCTAGACACGAGGAACCCTAGCGTCTAGGGGGTAGACGCCGGGAACCCTGGCGTCTAGCCCTGGAGTCCGAGAAGGACTCTTGCCTTTCGGGTGAAACCGACTTTGAGGAGGCTTTTACTCCAAGTTTTGACCCCAGGGATCAACATATAAATAGACGGGTAGGGCTAGCACCAAAGACACATCAAGAAACACCAAGCCGTGTGCCGGCAACCCCGTCTCCTCTAGTTTATCCTCCGTCATAGTTTTCGTAGTGCTTAGGCGAAGCCCTGCGAAGATTGTTCTTCACCAACACCGTCACCACGCCGTCGTGCTGCCAGAACTCATCTGCTACTTCGCCCCTCCTGCTGGATCGAGAAGGCAAGGACATCACCGAGCCGAACGTGTGCAGAACTCAGAGGTGCCGTGCTTTCGGTGCTTGGATCGGTCGGATCGTGAAGATGTACGACTACATCAACTGTGTTGATACAATGCTTCCGCTTACGGTCTAAGAGGGTACGTAGACAACACTCTCCCCTCTCATTGCTATGCATCACCATGATCTTGCGTGTGCGTAGGAATTTTTTTGAAATTACTACGTTCCCCAATAGTGGTATCCGAGCCTAGGTTTTATGCGTTGATGTTGTGCATGAGTAGAACACAAGTGAGTTGTGGGCGATATAAGTCATACTGCTTACCAGCATGTCACACTTTGGTTCGGTGGTATTGTTGGATGAAGCGGCCCGGGCCGACATTACGCGTAGGCTTACGCAAGACTGGTTCTACCGACGTGCTTTGCACACAGGTGGCTGGTGGGTGTCAGTTTCTCCAACTTTAGTTGAACCAAGTGTGGCTACGCCCGGTCCTTGCGAAGGTTAAAACAGCACCAACTTGACAAACTATCGCTGTGGTTTTGATGCGTAGGTAAGAACGGTTCTTGCTAAGCCCGTAGCAGCCACGTAAAACTTGCAACAACAAAGTAGAGGACGTCTAACTTGTTTTTGCAGGGCATGTTGTGATGTGATATGGTCAAGACATGATGCTAAATTTTATTGTATGAGATGATCATGTTTTGTAACCGAGTTATCGGCAACTGGCAGGAGCCATATGGTTGTCGCTTTATTGTATGCAGTGCAATTGCGCTGTAATGCTTTACTTTATCACTAAGCGGTAGCGATAGTCGTGGAAGAATAAGATTGGTGAGACGACAACGATGCTACGATGGTGATCAAGGTGTCGCGCCGGTGACGATGGTGATCATGACGGTGCTTCGGAGATGGAGATCACAAGCACAAGAAGATGATGGCCATATCATATCATTATATTAATTGCATGTGATGTTTATCTTTTATGCATCTTATCTTGCTTTGATTGACGGTAGCATTATAAGATGATCTCTCACTAAATTTCAAGATAAAAGTGTTCTCCCTGAGTATGCACCGTTGCCAAAGTTCGTTGTGCCCAGACACCACGTGATGATCGGGTGTGATAAGCTCTACGTCCATCTACAACGGGTGCAAGCTAGTTTTTGCACACGCAGAATACTCAGGTTAAACTTGACGAGCCTAGCATATGCAGATATGGCCTCGGAACACTGAGACCGAAAGGTCGAGCGTGAATCATATAGTAGATATGATCAACATATTGATGTTCACCATTGAAAGCTACTCCATTTCACGTGATGATCGGTTATGGTTTAGTTGATTTGGATCACGCGATCACTTAGAAGATTAGAGGGATGTCTTTCTAAGTGGGAGTTCTTAAGTAATATGATTAATTGAACTTTAGTTTATCATGAACTTAGTCGTGGTAGTATTAGCATATCTATGTTGTAGATCAATAGCTCGCGTTTAGCTCCCCTGTTTTATTTTTGATATGTTCCTAGAGAAAACTAAGTTGAAAGATGTTAGTAGCAATGATGCGGATTGGATCCGTGATCTAAGGTTTATCCTCATTGCTGCACAGAAGAAATATGTCTTTGATGCACCGCTAGGTGACAAACCTATTCCAGGAGCAGATGCAGATGTTATGAACATTTGGCTAGCTCAATATGATGACTACTTGATAGTTTAGTGCACCATGCTTAAACGACTTAGAATCGGGACTTCAAAGACGTTTTGAACATCATGGACCATATGAGATGTTCCAGGAGTTGAAGTTAATATTTCAAGCAAATACCCGAGTTGAGAGATATGAAGTCTCCAACAAGTTCTATAGCTAAAAGATGGAGGAGAATAGCTCAAGCAGTGAGCATGTGCTCAGATTGTCTGGGTACTACAATCGCTTGAACCAAGTGGGAGTTAATCTTCCAGATAAAATAGTGATTGACAGAATTCTCTAGTCACCATCACCAAGTTAGTAGAACTTCATGATGAACTATGATATGCAAGGGATAATGGAAACGATTCCCAAGCTCTTCGTAATGCTGAAATCGACGAAGGTAGAAATCAAGAAAAATATCAAGTGATGATGGTAGACAAGACCACTAGTTTCAAGAAAAGGGCAAAGGGAAGAAGGGGAACTTCAAGAAGAATGGCAAGCAAGTTGCTGCTCAAGTGAAGAAGCCCAAGTCTGGTCCTAAGCCTGAGACTAAGTGCTTCTACTGCAAAGGGACTGGTCACTGGAAGTGGAACTTCCCCAAGTATTTGGAAGATAAGAAGGATGGCAAAGTGAACAAAGGTATATTTGATATACAGATTATTAATGTGTATTTTACTAGTGTTCGCAGCAACCCCTCGGTATTTGATACTAGTTCAGTTGCTAAGAGTAGTAACTCGAAACGGGAGTTGCAGAATGAACATAGACTAGTTAAGGGTGAAGTGACGATGTGTGTTGGAAGTGGTTCCAAGATTGATATGATAATCATCGCACACTCCCCATACTTTCGGGATTAGTGTTGAACCTAAATAAGTGTTATTTGGTGTTTTGCGTTGAACATGAATATGATTTGATCATGTTTATTGAAATATGATTATTCATTTAAGTTAGAGAACAATTGTTGTTCTGTTTACATGAATAAAACCTTCTATGGTCATACACACCAACGAAAATGGTTTGTTGGATCTCGATCGTAATGATACACATATTCGTAAAATTGAAGCCAAAAGATGCAAAGTTAATAATGATAGTGCAACTTGTTTGTGGCACTGCCATTTAGGTCATATTGGTGTAAAGCACATGAAGAAACTCCATGCTGATGGACTTTTGGAATCACTTGATTATGAATCAATTGATACTTGCGAACCATGCCTCATGGGCAAGATGACTAAGACTCCATTCTCCGGAACAATGGAGCAAGCAAAAGATTTGTTGGAAATCATACATACTGATGTATGTGGTCCGATGAATATTGAGGCTCACGGCAGGTGTCATTATTTTCTGATCTTCACAGATGATTTGAGCATATATGAGTATATCTACTTGATGAAACACAAGTCTGACACATTTGAAAAGTTCAAAGAATTTCAGAGTGAAGTGGAGAATCATCATAACAAAAATAAAAGTTTCTACAATATGATCGCAGAAGTAAACTATTTGAGTTACGAGTTTGGCCTTCAGTTAAAACAATGTGAAATAGTTTCACTACTCACGCCACCTGGAACACCACAGTGTAATGGTGTGTTCAAACGTCATAAACGTACTTTATTAGATATAGTGCGATCTATGATGTGTCTTACCGATCTACCACTATCATTTTGGGATTATGCATTAGAGATAGCTGCATTCACATTAAATAGGGTGCCATCTAAATCCGTTGAGACGACACCGTATGGACTATGGTTTGGCAAGAAACCTAAGCTGTCGTTTCTTATAGTTTGGGGCTGCGATGCTTATATGAAAAAGTTTCATCCTGATAAGCTCAAACCCAAATCGGAGAAATGTGTCTTCATAGGATACCCAAAGGAGACTGTTGGGTACATCTTCTATCACAGATCCGAAGGCAAGACTTTTGTTGCTAAATTCGGAGTCTTTCTAGAGAAGGAGTTTCTCTCGAAAGAAGTGAGTGGGAGGAAAGTAGAACTTGATGAGGTAACTGTACCTGCTCCCTTATTGGAAAGTAGTTCATCACAGAAATCTGTTCCTGTGACTACTACACCAATTAGTGAGGAAGCTAATTTGAAGATCATGTAACTTTAGATCAAGTTACTACCGAAACCTCGTAGGTAAACCAGAGTGAGATCCGCACCAGAGTGGTACGGTAATCCTGTTCTGGAGGTCATGTTACTTGACCATGACGAACCTACGAACTATGAGGAAGCGATGATGAGCCCAGATTCCGTG
Source organism: Triticum urartu (assembly GCF_056163025.1). Classification (NCBI taxonomy): domain Eukaryota; kingdom Viridiplantae; phylum Streptophyta; class Magnoliopsida; order Poales; family Poaceae; genus Triticum; species Triticum urartu. The sequence continues at coordinate 271,880,520 of NC_141873.1, read as the reverse complement.
AAATGGCTTGAGGCCATGAAATCTGAGATGAGATCCATGTATGAGAACAAAGTATGGACTTTGATTGACTTGCCCATTGATCGGAGAGCCATTGAGATTAAATGGATCTTCAAGAGGAAGACAGATGCTGATAGTGGTGTTACTATTTACAAAGCTAGAATTGTCGCAAAAGGTTTTCAACAAGTTCAAGGTGTTGACTACGATGAGAGTTTCTCACTCGTATCTATGCTTAAGGCTGTCTGAATCATGTTAGCAATTGCCACATTATGAAATCCGGTAAATGGATAAACAAAACTACATTCCTTAATGGATTTATTAAAGAAGAGTTGTATATGATGCAGCAAGAAAGTTTTGTCAATCCTAAAGGTGCTAACAAAATATGCAAGCTCTAGCGATCCATCTATGGACTGGTGCAAGCATCTCGGAGTTGGAATATACGCTTTGATAAGTTGATCAAAGCATATAGTTTTATACAGACTTGCGGTGAAGCCTGTATTTACAAGAAAGTGAGTGGGAGCACTACAACATTTCTGATAACTATATGTGAATGACATATTGTTGATCGAAGATAATGTAGAATTATTTTGCAAAGCATAAAGAAATGTTTGAAAGGAGTTTTTCAAAGAAAGACCTCAGTGAAGCTGCTTACATATTGAGCATCAAGATCTATAGAGATAGATCAAGACACTTGATAAGTTTTTCAATGAGTACATACCTTGACAAGATTTTGAAATAGTTCAAAATGGAACAGTCAAAGAAAGAGTTCTTGCCTGTGTTACAAGGTGTGAAATTGAGTAAGACTCAAAGCCCGACCACAGCAGAAGATAGAAAGAGAATGAAAGTCATTCCCTATGCCTCAGCCATAGGTTCTATAAAGTATGCCATGCTGTGTACCAGACCTATTGTATACCCTGCCTGAGTTTGGCAAGGGAGTGCAATAGTGATCTAGGAGTAGATCACTGGACATTGGTCAAAATTATCCTTACTGGAGTAAGGATATGTTTCTCGATTATGGAGGTGACAAAAGGTTCATCGTAAAGGGTTACGACGATGCAAGTTTTGACACTGATCCAGATGACTCTAAGTCTCAATCTGGATACATATTGAAAGTGGGAGCAATTAGCTAGAGTAGCTCCGTGCAGAGCATTGTTGACATAGCAATTTGCAAAATACATACGGATCTGAATGTTGCAGACCCGTTGACTAAACTTCTCTCACAAGAAAAACATGATCACACCTTAGTACTCTTTGGGTGTTAATCACATAGAGATGTGAACTAGATTATTGACTCTAGTAAACCCTTTGGGTGTTGGTCACATGACGATGTGAACTATGGGTGTTAATCACATGGTGATGTGAACTATTGATGTTAAATCACATGGCGATGTGATCTAGATTATTGACTCTAGTGCAAGTGGGAGACTGAAGGAAATATGCCCTAGAGGCAATAATAAAGTTATTATTTATTTCCTTATTTCATGATAAATGTTTATTATTCATGCTAGAATTGTATTAACCGGAAACTTAATACATGTGTGAATACATAGACAAACAGAGTGTCACTAGTATGCCTCTACTTGACTAGCTCGTTGATCAAAGATGGTTAAGTTTCCTAACCATAGACATGAGTTGTCATTTGATTAACAGGATCACATCATTAGGAGAATGATGTGATTGACTTGACCCATTCCGTTAGCTTAGCACTTGATCGTTTAGTTTTGTTGCTATTGCTTTCTTCATGACTTATACATGTTCCTATGACTATGAGATTATGCAACTCCCGTTTACCGGAGGAACACTTTGTGTGCCACCAAACGTCACAACGTAACTGGGTGATTATAAAGGTGCTCTACAGGTGTCTCCAAAGGTACTTGTTGGGTTGGCGTATTTCGAGATTAGGATTTGTCACTCTGATTGTCGGAGAGGTATCTTTGGGCCCACTCGGTAATGCACATCACTATAAGCCTTGCAGGCATTGCAACTAATGAGTTAATTGCGGGATGATGTATTACGGAACGAGTAAAGAGACTTGCCGGTAACGAGATTGAACTAGGTATTGAGATACCGACGATCGAATCTCGGGCAAGTAACATACCGATGACAAAGGGAACAACGTATGTTGTTATGCGGTCTGACCGATAAAGATCTTCGAGAATATGTAGGAGCCAATATGGGCATCCAGGTCCCGCTATTGGTTATTGACCAGAGAGGTGTCTCGGTCATGTCGACATAGTTCTCGAACCCGTAGGGTCCGCACACTTAGCGTTCGTTGACGATATAGTACTATGTGAGTTATGTATGTTGGTGACCGAATGTTGTTCGGAGTTTTGGATGAGATGACAGATATGACGAGGAACTCCGGAATGGTCCGGTAGTAAAGATTGATATGTGGATAGTAGTGTTTGATCTCCGGAAGGGTTCCGGAATTCATCGGAAGGGGTTCCATATGTTTCCCGAAATGTTTGGGCACGAAAACACTTTATCTGGGCCAAAGGGGAAACCCCACGAGGCTTTTGGAAAGTGCAAAAGGAAGTTTTGCGGAGACCAGAGGCTAGACGCCTGGAACCCTGACGTCTAGGGGGTAGACGCCGGGAACCCTGGCGTCTAGCCCTGGAGTCCGAGAAGGACTCTTGCCTTTCGGGTGAAACCGACTTTGAGGAGGCTTTTACTCCAAGTTTCGACCGCAGGGCTCAACATATAAATAGAGGGGTAGGGCTAGCTCCAAAGACACATCAAGAAACACCAAGCCGTGTGCCGGCAACCCCATCTCCTCTAGTTTATCCTCCGTCATAGTTTTCGTAGTGCTTAGGCGAAGCCCTGCGAAGATTTTTCTTCACCAACACCGTCACCACGCCGTCGTGCTGCCGGAACTCATCTAATACTTCGCCCCTCTTGCTGGATCGAGAAGGTGAGGACGTCACCGAGCCGAACGTGTGCAGAACTCGGAGGTGCCGTGCTTTCGGTGCTTGGATCGGTCGGATCATGAAGACGTACGACTACATCAACCGCGTTGATACAACGCTTCCGCTTACGGTCTACGAGGGTACGTAGACAACACTCTCCCCTCTCGTTGCTATGCATCACCATGATCTTGCGTGTGCGTAGGAATTTTTTTGAAATTACTACGTTCCCCAACAATATCATAGGCGGTTCCCAAACAGAAAATAAAGTTTATTCCTTTTTCCACCATAAGTTTCACTTTCCATGGCTAACTGTATCCATGGGTGCCCTCCATACCAACACTTTCCAAGGAATTTATTATTTGACAACATAAAGTAAATTCATTTATTTTTGCATTTCGGTACTGGGCACCCCTAATACCTTTGCCTTACTCTCCTGCAATGACAAGTGAATAAACACTCATCTTGATAATAACACATCTAGCATGGAAAATATTAGCCACCCCTCACCGCTCCGCGAGCGAAACAAACACACAAAAGAGAAGTTTATTTTGAAAATTAGAGATGGCACATGCAAATTTGCTTAGAACGGCAAAATAATACCCCATATAGGTAGAAATAGTGGACTCATGTGGCAAAACTGGTTTAAAGGCTTTTGGATGCACAAGTAGAGGTCATACTTAGTACAAAATGAAGGCTAGCAAAAAGATTGAGAAGCGACCAACCAAGAAATGAATAATCTCGTAAGCAAGCATTAAGCATAATTAACACCGAATAATGCACCACAAGTAGGATATAATTTCATTGCATGATTATTGACTTTCATGCATGCATAGGGAATCACAAACCTTAACACCATATTAATACTAAAGCATAATTACTCATCAAGATGACTCACATATCACATCATCATATCTCAAAACTATTACTAAGAATCAAGTTTATTTTGTCCAATGATCTTCATGAAATTTTTTCTCTTTTTTTCTTTATCCTTCTTCGATATCTATCACTTTGGGACTAATTTTCATGTGTTGCTTTCCATAAGCTCAAACAAATATAAGCGAAGATCATGAGCATAACAAATTTTATTTCTCTCAAAATAATTTAAGTGAAACAAGAGAGAATTTCTTCAAAATTTTACTAACTCTCAAATAAATCTAAGTGAAGCAAGAGACAATTTCTACAAAAATAACAAAGCACACCATGCTCAAAAAGATATAAGTGAAGCACTAGAGCAAGTCCATTGCTCATAAAAAATTAAGTGAAGCATAAAGAGCAATTCTAACAAGTCATGACATAATTTTGGCTCTCTCAAATAGGTGTGTTCAGCAAGGATTTATAACTTAAAACACAAAATAAAACAAGCAAAGACACATATCATACAAGACGCTCCAAGCAAAACACATATCATGTGACGAATAAAAATATAGTCTCGAGTAAAATACCGATAGTTGTTGGAAGAAAGCGGGGATGCCACTCGGGGGCATCCCCAAGCTTAGTTGGTTGCTCATTCTTGGATAATAGCATGGGATGCCTGGGCTTCCCCAAGCTTAGGCTCTTCCATCCTTCCTTCATCCATCGTAAGATAACCCAAAACTTGAAAACTTCAATCACACAAAACTCAACAAAGCCTTTGTGAAATCCGTTAGTATAAGAATAATAAATCACTACTATAAGTGTTGTATCAAACCAATTAATATTTAGTTTTTGTATTATATCTACTGTATTCCAAATTTTGTATGTCAAAAACTCATCAAAGAAAACCATAGAGCCATCAAAATAAGCACACAACACAAAGAAAATAGAATCTGTCAAACAGAACAGTCTGTAGCAATCTGACTATTTCGAATACTTCTGTAACTCAAAAAACTTTGAAAAATTAGGATCACCTGAGAAATTTGCATATTGATCTACTGCAATTGGAATGGGTATTTTATCGCTCTCTGGTAAAAAATTAAAATTAATTTCGTGAGGGTAAAAGTTTCTGTTTTTTCATCAAGATCAAACAACTATTGCCCAAGAAGATCCTAAAGGCTTTACTTGGCACAGACACTAACTAAAACACAAAAAACACAATCATAATAGTAGCATAATTGTGCTAACACTCAAAAACAGGAAGCAAAAAGCAAAAATAAATTTTGTTCATTGGGTTGCCTCCCAACAAGCGCTATAGTTTTACGCCCTTAGCTAGGGATAAAGCAAGGATCTAAGTTTTGTCATCTTTGGTTTGAGATCCATAAGATGCCCTCATGATTGATTCATAAGGTGGCTTAATTATAGTTCTAGGAAAGTGTTCCATACCATTCCTCAAAGGAAATTGGAACTTAATATTGCCTTCTTTCATATCAATCACGTCACCGATAGTGCGTAAAAACGATATACCAGAATAATTGGACAAGATGGATTGCAATCAATATCAAGAACAATAAAATCTATGGGAACATAATTCCTATTTGAAAGAATAAGAACATCATTAATTCTTCCCATAGGCGTTTTAATAGTAGAATCTGCCAAGTGCAAATTCAAAGAACAAGATTCAAGATCGGTAAGACCAAGCACATCACATTAGGATTTCGGAATAGTGGAAACACTAGCACCCAAGTCACACAAAGCAAAACACTCATAATTTTTAATCTTGACTTTGATAGTAGGTTCCCATTCATCATGCAATTTTCTAGGAATTGAAACTTCTAATTACAATTTTTCTTCAAGAGCTTTCATCATAGCATCAACAATATGTTTAGTAAAAGCTTTGTTTTGTTCATAAGCATGGGGTGAATTCATCATGGATTTCAACAAAGAAATACAATCAATCAAAGAGCAACTATCATAATTAAAGTTTTTGTAATCCAAAAGAGTGGGTACATCACTAGCTAAAGTTTTGACCTCTCCAAACCCACTTTCATCATTTTTCTCAACAAGATTTTCACCCTCCGAAATATTGGGACGCCTTCTACCTATAGTTGACTCTTCTCTAGTCCCTTTTTCATCATTCTTAACTTTAATAAACAAGGAATCAATAGAAGAAACACCAATCATTTTAAGATCTTCATCATCCTTGCAAGAATAATCACTAGAAAAAAGCTTTTTCTAAAAATTCTCTTTTAGCTCTAAGCATAGCAGTTCTTTTCTTACTTTCATCCATAGAAACATAAAGATCTTTAATTGATTCATCTACTTTAGGCACAAAAAATTTCATCTTGAGATTTTCCACCTCATCAGCAATTCTATCAACACTTCTAGACAAATCATCAATCTTATTCAACTTTTCTTCTATGGAAGTGTTGAAAATTTTTTGCGTGTTGATAAATTCTTTAATATTATTCTCAAGATCAGAGGTGTTCCTATTATTATAGGATTGATTTACATATGAATTACCATAATTATTAGAGGAATTAATAGGAAAAGGCCTAGGATTAAAATTACCTCTATAAGCATTGTTGTTGAAATTATTTTGAGAGATAAAATACACATCTATGGCATCACTATTTTGCTGAATCAAAGTAGACAAAGGCATATCATTAAGATCAATAGGATCAATTCTACTAGCAACCAATTTCACAAGAGCATCAACTTTTTCACTCAAAGAAGAAATTTCTTCAACCAAATTAACTTTTTTACTAGTAGGAGCGCTTTCGGTATGCCATTGCGAATAATTTGCCATGATATTATCAAGCAATTCGGTGGCTTCACCTAGAGTAATTTCCATAAAAGTACCACCCGCGGCGGAATCTAAAAGATTACGAGAAAAAAATTCAACCCTGCATAAAAAAAATTATATGATCATCCAAAGACTTAACCCATGAGTTGGGCAATCCTTAGCATCATTTTCATCCTTTCCCAAGATTGTGCAACATGCTCATGTTCAAGTTGCTTGAAATTCATGATCTGGGTTCTAAGGGAAATAATTTTTGCAGGAGGAAAATACTTAGTGATAAAAGCATCTTTGCACTTATTCCAAGAATCGATACTATTGCGAGGCAAAGAAGAGAACCAGATTTTTGCAGAATCACGCAAGGAAAACGGAAATAATTTCATCTTGACCACATCATTGTCCACATCTTTTTTCTTTTGCATATTGCATAATTCCACGAAGGTATTAATATGGAACGCGTCATCCTCATTAGGAGTACCGGAAAATTGGTCTTTCATAACAAGATTCAGCAAACCAGTATTAATATCACAAGTCTCTGCACTAGTGGCGGGAGGAGCTAGCGGAGTGCCAATAAAATCATTGTTGTTGGTATTTGAGAAATCACATAACTTGGTGTACTCTTGAGTCATGGTGACCACACAACAAGATTGCACTCAAAATAGATCTGGCAAGAAAATGGTGAACGGAAAAAGAGAGGCGAATAAAACGGCAAAATTTTGTGAAGTGGGGGAGAGGAAAACGAGAGGCAAATGGAAAATGATGTAAATTGCAAGGAGATAAAATTTGTGATTAGGAACCTGGTATATGTTGAAGATCCTCCCCGGCAACGGCGCCAAAAATTCCTTTTGATGTCGCTTGAAGCTACGTCGGTATTTCCCCAAAGAGGAAGGGGTGATGCAGCACAATGGCGGTAGGTGTTTCCCTCAATATGAAACCAAGGTTATCGAACCAGTAGGAGAACCAAGCAACACAACGTAAACAGCACCTGCACACAAATAACAACTTCTCGCAACCCGACGTGTTAAAGGGGTTGTCAATCCCTTTCGGGGTACGGCGCCTCAAGATAGGCAAACGAACGTGAGGTAAATTTGTAGTGGATTGATAGATAGAACGCCAAACAAATAAATAAATATAAATTGCAGCAAGGTATTTTTGGTTTTTTTGGTTTAATAGATCTGAAAATAAAAGCAAATGAAAATAGTTCGCAAAGGCAAATATATGAGATAGAAGACCCGGGGGCCATAGGTTTCACTAGTGGCTTCTCTCAAGAAAAATAGCAAATGGTGGGTAAACAAATTACCGTTGGGCAATTGATAGAACCTCAAATAATTATGACGATATCCAAGCAATAATAATTACATAGGCATCACTTCCAAGATTAGTAGACCGACTAATGCCTGCATCTACTACTATTACTCCACACATCGACCGCTATCCAGCATGCATCTAGTGTATTAAGTTCATGGGAAAATGGAGTAATGCAATAAGCACGTTGACATGATGTAGATGAGATCCGTTTATCTATGGCGGCATATATAGATCCCATCTTTTTATCCTTAGTAGCAACAATACATACGTGTCGGTTCCCTTTCTATCATTGGGATCAAGCACCGTAAGATCGAACCCACTACCGGGCACCTCTTCCCATTGCAAGATAAATAGATCAAGTTGGCCAAGCAAAACCAAAATATCGGAGAAGAAATATGAGGCTGTAAGAGATCATGCATAAAAGAGATCAAAGAAACTCAAATACTTTCATGGATATAAAAAGATAGATCTGATCATAAACTCAAAGTTCATCGATCCCAACAAACACACCGCAAAAGAGTTACATCATATGGATCTCCAAGAGACCATTGTATTGAGAATCAAGAGAGAGAGAGAGAGAGAGAGAGATGAAGCCATCTAGCTAATAACTACGGACCCGAAGGTCTATAATGAACTACTCACGCATCATCGAAGAGGCACCAATGGAGGTGGTGAACCCCATCTGAGATGGTGTCTAGATTGGATCTGGTGGTTTTGCATTCTGCGGTGGCTGGATGAATATTTCATCGACCCCCAGGGTTTTGGGAATATTGGGGTATTTATAGAGCAAAGAGGCGGTCCGGGGGGCACCCGAGGTGGGCACAACCCACCAGGGCGCACCTGGGCCTCCTGGCGCACCCTGGTGGGTTGTCCCCTCCTCCGGACTCCCCCGAGGTGCAACCAGGGCCCAATATCTTCCATCTGGTCCATAAAAAATCTCTGTAAAGTTTCATGGCATTTGGACTCCGTTTGATATTGATTTTATGCGATTTAAAAAACATGGAAAAAGCAGCAACTAGCACTTGGCACTATGTCAATAGGTTAGTAACAAAAAATGATATAAAATGACTATAAAATGATTGTAAAACATCCAAGATTGATAATAAAACAGCATGGAACAATAAAAAATTATAGATATGTTGGAGACATATCAAGGACACAGTGTATTGTCTATGTATCCACACATGTATCAAGTTTTCGGTCAATACAATTCTAGCATGAATAATAAACATTTATCATGATATAAGGAAATATAAAATAAGAACTTTATTATGTGATTAACACCCAAAGAGTACTAAGGTGCGATCATGTTTTGTTTGTGAGAGAAGTTTAGTCAACGTGTCTGCCATACTAAGATCCATATGTATTTTGCAAATTTTTATGTCTACAATGCTCTACACGGAGCTACTCTAGCTAATTGCTCACACTTTCAATATGTATCCACAATGATACTCAGAGTCATCCGGATCAGTGTCAAAGCTTGCGTCGACATAACTCCTTACGACGAACTCTTTGCCACCTACATAACTGAGAAACATTTCCTTAGTCCTCTTTAGGTAGCTAAGGATAATTTTGACCGCTGTCCAGTGATCTACTCCTGGATCACTATTGCACCCCTTGCCAAACTCATGGCAAGGTACATAATAGGTCTGGCATACAACAAGGCACACTTTATAGAACCTATGGCTGAGGCATAGGGAATGACTTTCATTCTCTCTCTATCTTCTGTCGTGGTCGGGATTTGAGTCTTATTCAACTTCATACCTTACAACTCAGGCAATAACTCATTCTTTGACTGATCCATTTTGAACTCCTTCAAAATCTTATCAAGGTATGTACTCATCGAAAGTCTTATCAAACGTCTTAATCTATCTCTATAGATCTTGATGCCCAATATGTAAGCAACTTCACCGAGGTCTTTATTTGAAAAGCTCCTTTCAAACACTCCTTTATGCTTTCCAGAAAATTCTACATCATTTCCGATCAACAATATGTCATTCACATATACTTATCAGAAAAGCTGTAGTGCTACCACTCACTTTCTTGTAAATACAGGCTTCACCACAAGTATGTATAAAACTATATGCTTTGAACAACTCATCAAAGCGTATATTCCAACTCCTGAGATGCTTGCACCAGTTCCATAAATGGATCGCTGGAGCATGCACACTTTGTTAGCACCTTTAGGATCGGCAAAACTTTTGGTTGTATCATATACAACTCTTCTTTAAAAAAATCCTTTAAGGAACGCAGTTTTTGACATCCATTTGCCAGATTTCATAAAATGCAGCAATTTCTAACATGATTCAGACAGATTTAAGCATCGCTACGAGTGAGAAAATTTCATCATAGTCAACACCTTGAACTTGTCGAAAACATTTTGCGACAATTCGAGCTTTGTAGATATTAACACTACCATCATTGTCCGTCTTCCTCTCCAAGATCCATTTATTCTCAATGGCTTGCCGATCATCGGGCAAGTCCACCATAGTCCACACTTTGTTCTCATACATGGATCCTATCTCAGATTTCATGGCCTCAAGCCATTTTGCGGAATTTGGGCTCATCATCGCTTCCTCATAGTTTGTAGGTTTGCCATGGTCTAGTAACATGGCTTCTGGAACAGGATTACCATACCACTCTGGTGCGGAACATGCTCTGGTTGACCCACGAGGTTCGGTAGTAACTATTTCTAAAGTTTCATGATCATTATCATTAGCTTTCCTCTCTTGTTGGTGTAGGCATCACAGAAACGGCTTTCTATGATGAGCAACTTTCCAATTCGAGAGAAGGTACGATTACCTCATTAGGTTCTACTTTCCTCCCACTCACTTCTTTCGAGAGAAACTCCTTCTCTAGAAAGGATCCATTCTTAGCAACAAAGATCTTGCCTTCGGATCTGTGATAGAAGGTGTACCCAATAGTTTCTTTTGGGTGTCCTATGAAGATGCACTTCTCCGATTTGGTTCCGAGCTTATCAGGCTGAAGCTTTTTGACATAAGCATCGCAACCCCAAACTTTAAGAAAGGACAGCTTAGGTTTCTTGCCAAACTACAGTTCATACAGTGTCGTCTCAACGGATTTATATGGTGCCCTATTTAACGTGAATGCAGTTGTCTCTAATGCATAACCCCAAAACGATAGTGGTAAATCGGTAAGAGACATCATAGATCGCACCATATCTAATAAAGTACGGTTACGACATTCGGACACACCATTACACTGTGGTGTTCCAAGTGGCGTGAGTTGTGAAACTATTCCACATTGTCTGAAATGAAGGCCAAACTCGTAACTCAAATATTCGCCTCCGTGATCAGATCATAGAAACTTTATTTTCTTGTTGCGATGATTCTCAACTTCACTATGATATTCTTTGAACTTTTCAAATGTTTCAGACTTGTGTTTCATTAAATAGATATACCCATATCAGCTCAAATCATTTGTGAAAGTCAGAAAATAACGATACCCTCCGCGAGCCTCAACACTCATTGGACCGCATACACCGGTATGTATTATTTCCAATAAGTCAGTGGCTCGCTCCATTGTTCCGGAGAACGGAGTCTTAGTCATCTTGCCCATGAGGCATGGTTCGCAAGCATCAAATGATTCGTAATCAAGTGATTCCAAGAGTTCATCCGCATGGAGTTTCGTCATGCGCTTTACACCAATATGACCTAAACGGCAGTACCACTAGTATGTTGCACTATCATTATCAACTTTGCATCCTTTGGCATCAATATTATGAATATGTGTATCACTACGATCGAGATTCAATAAACCATTCACCTTGGGTGTATGACCACACAAGGTTTTATTCATGTAAATAGAATAACAATTATTCTTTGACTTAAAAGAATAACTGTATTGCAATAAACATGATCCAATCATATTCATGCTCAACGCAAACACCAAATAACACTTATTTAAGGTTGAACACTAAACCCGAAGGTAGAGGGAGTGTGCGATGGTGATCGTATCAACCTTGGAAGTACCTCAACACACATCGTCACCTCGTCCTTAACTAGTCTCTGTTCATTCTGCAACTCCCGTTTCGAGTTACTAAATTTGGCAACTGAACTGGTATCAAATACCCAGTGGTTGCTATGATCACTAGTAAAGTACACATCAATAATATGTATATCAAATATACCTTTGTTCACTTTGCCATTCTTCTTATCCGCCAAATATTTGCGGTAGTTCCGCTTCTAGTGACCATTTCCTTTGCAGTAGAAGCACTTAGCTTCAGGCTTGGGTCTAGCTTTGGGTTTCTTCATGGGAGTGGAAACTTGCTTGCCATTCTTCTTGAAGTTCCCTTTCTTTCCCTCGCCCTTTTTCTTGAAACTAGTGGTCTTGTTAACCATCAACACTTGATGCGATTTCTTGATTTCTACCTTCGCTGATTTCAGCATCGCGGAGAGCTTGGGAATCATTTTGGTCATCCCTTGCGTATTATAGTTCATCTTGAAGTTCTAGCAACTTGGTGATAGTGTCTAGAGAACTCTGTCAATCATTATCTTATCTCGAAGATTAACTCCCACTTGATTCAAACGATTGTAGTACCCAGACATTCTGAGCACATGCTCACTAGCTGAGCTATTCTCCTCCATCTTGTAGGCAAAGTACTTGTCAGAGGTCTCATACCTCTCGACATGGGCATGAGTTTGAAATACTAATTTCAACTCTTCGAACATCTTATATGCTTCGTGGCATTCAAAACATTTTTGAAGTCCCAGTTCTAAGCCGTAAAGCATGGTGCACTAAACTATCAAGTAGTCATCATACCGAGCTTGTCAAACGTTCATAACGTTTGCATCAGCTCTTGCAATAGGTCTGTCACCTAGCGGTGCATCAAGGACATAATTCTTCTATGCGGCAATGAGGATAATCCTCAAATCACGGACCCAGTCTGCATCATTTCTACTGTCATCTTTCAACTTAGTTTTCTCTAGGAACATATCAAAAATAAAACAGGGAGCTAAACGCAAGCTATTGATCTACAACATAGATATGCAAATACTATAAGGACTAAGTTCATGATAAATTAAGTTCAATTAATCATATTACTTAAGAACTCCCACTTAGATAGACATCCCTCGAGTCATTTAACTGATCACGTGATCCATATAAACTAAACCATGTTCGATCATCACGTGAGATGGAGTAGTTTTCAATGGTGAACATCTCTATGTTGATCATATCTACTATATGATTCACGTTCGACCTTTCAGTCTCCAGTGTTCCGAGGCCATGTATGTACATGGTAGGCTCGTCCAGTATAACCCGAGTATTCCGCATGTGCAAAACTGTCTTGCACCCGTTGTATGTGAACGTAGAGCTTATCACACCCGATCATCACGTGGTGTCTCCGCACGACGAACTGTCGCAATGGTGCATACGATCAGGGAGGGCAATTATACCTTGAAATTTTAGTGAGGGATCATCTTATAATGCTAATGACGTACTAAGCACAATAAGATGCATAAAAAGATAAACATCACATGCTATCAAAATATGTGACACGATATGTCCATCATCATCTTGTGCCTTTGATCTCCATCTCCAAAGCACCGTCATGATCTCCATCGCCACCTGCTTGACACCTTGATCTCCATTGTAGCATCGTTGTCGTATCGCCAACTATTGCTTCTACGACTATTGCTAACGCATAGTGATAAAGTAAAGCAATTACATGGCAATTGCATTTAATATAATAAAGTGACAACCATAAGGCTCCTGCCAATTGCCGATAACTTTTACAAAACATGATCATCTCATACAATAACTTATATCACATCATGTCTTGACCATATCACATCACAACATGCCCTGCAAAAACAAGTTAGACATCCTCTACTTTATTGTTGCAAGTTTTACGTGGCTGCTATGGTCTTCTAGCAAGAACCGTTCTTACCTTCGCATCAAAACCACAACGATTTTTCATCAAGTGTGTTGTTTTAACCTTCAACAAGGACCGGCCGTAGTCAAATTCGATTCAACTAAAGTTGGAGAAACAGACACCCGCCGGCCACCTTTATGCAAAACAAGTTGCATGTCTGTCGGTGGAACCAGTCTCATGAACATGTTCATGTAAGGTTTGTCCGGGCCGCTTCATCCAACAATACCGCCGAATCAAAATAAGACGTTGGTGGTAAGTAGTATGACTATTATCGCCCACAACTCTTTGTGTTCTAGTCGTGCATATCATCTACGCATAGACCTGGCTCTGATACCACTGTTGGGGAACATAGCATGCAATTTCAAAAAAATTCCTACGATCATGCAAGATCTATCTAGGAGATGCATAGCAAGGAGAGGGGGAGTGTGTCCATGTACCCTCGTAGATCGAAAGCGGAAGCGTTAGGTTAACGCGTTTGATGTAGTCGAACGTCTTCACGATCCAACCGATCTAGTACTGAACGTACGACACCCCCGAGTTCGACACAGGTTCAGCTCTATGACATCCCTCAAACTCTTGATCCAGCAGTGGGTCGAGGGATAGTTATGTCAGCACGACGGCGTGGTGACGGTGATGGTGATGTCATCCGCGCATGCTTCGCCTAAGCACTACGACGTTATGACCGGAGGAGTAAACTATGGAGAGAGATGCCACACATGGCTTGGAACAATTGGTGTGTCTCCAAGGGGTTCCCTACCCACGTATATAAAGGAGGAAGAGGAGGAGGCTGGCCACCTGGGGGCGTGCCAATAGGGGGGTGATACGTCTCCAACGTATCTATAATTTTTGATTGCTCCATGCTATAATATTATCTACTTTGGATGTTAATGGGCTTTATTTTACACTTTTATATCATTTTTGGGACTAACCTATTAACCGGAGGCCCAGCCCAAATTGTTGTTTTTTGCCTATTTCAGTGTTTCACAGAAAAGGAATATCAAACGAAGTCCAAACGGAATGAAACCTTCGGGAACGTGATTTTCTCAACAAACGTGATCCAGGAGACATGGAGTGGGAGTCAAGAAACAATCTAGGAGGCCACGAGGCAGGGGGTGCGCTTACCCCCTGGGCGTGCCCTCCACCCTCATGGGCCCCTCGTTGCTCAATCGACCTTTCCGGAGCTCCGCCGGAGGGGGCATTGATGACGGAGGGCCTCTACATCAACTCCATGGCCTCTCCGGTGATGTGTGTGACATCCCGATAGTTAAGCTACAGTAACCCCTATTAATGATGCCAGGTCATCATAATTAACATTTTGCTAAATCTCACTCGTTTCAAGCTAAATTCAAATGACAAGTCAAATTATAGTTTCTTAAAACAGTAAAGCAAAAATGTTTGCATTATTCTATAATTTCCCCTGATCAATTGTCATGTTGAAACAAACTTCATTTGACTCACAAATAAATTCGTAGTAATTTAACAAATGGTCCAACAACAAGTAAAATGACCTTTTCAAAATAAACAATTATTTGTTTAACTCAATTTGCCTCCAAACCTTGTGAGCATGCTAAAAAATAATGCCTAGTATTTATGTGCCTAATACCATATTCAACAAAAGTCAATGGGTAGCAAATGTTAATACAAAACAGCAGAGATAGAATAAGAAAAAAAGAAAACAAAAGGAAAAAGGCCTAGCTAATACTGTACTAGTGGGCTCTATGCGCAACAATGCTATGGCCCAGCCCAATGGGGTTCATCCCCTTCCTCTCTACAGTACAGAGGGCGTGGCGGCCATCCACCGGCTCCATAGACGGTAGGGTACACGCGCCGTCCATCCACTACCTCCCCGCCGTCTACAAGACCATCTCAACACCTAGAAGAACCCTAGTCGTCCACTCCTTCCCCCTCGCGTCGTTCTCTTCCTCCCCGCACACATCTGAACCACCGCTGCCATGGCCGTCGTCATTCGCGCGCTCCCCGTCATCCTCGAAGCCCGAGGTCGTGCCCTTGGACTTCGTCGTCGCCTGCTACTTCCTCTACTGCCTCCTGTTGAAGCTCGGCACCACTACATCGCTTGCATCGAGTCATCTTCCACCTCCGGCCGCCGCTCATCGCCGCTTCGATTTGTCGCCTCCAAGCCTTCCCCGAGCTTTCTTTGCACCTCTACAGGTTCACGGTGAGGTCCCCGACCGATTCCCCTCTTTCCCAACTTCAATCCACCCCGTTAGGCGCTGCCCCTGTGCTCGTCCGTGGTCACCATGGTCGGAGCCCGAGCTCCTGCGTACATACACTGCCTGCTGCCTCCCCCTCACTACCGCGCCCTGCCTCACCTGCAGCCCCTCCGGGTTGTGCCATGGCCGTTTGCTGGCCGGGCCGCCTGCAGCCATCCATGCCGCCTGTGGCGCCCTCCCCCGCTTGCTCATGTCGCTGTTGCTGCCCGGTAGTGCCCACTTGCTGCTCCCGCATATTGCTGTTGCTTTGCTTGCTGCCGGGCCGCCGTGCTACCCATGCTCTGTGCTGCTAAGCTGCGGTTGCTGCTCTTGCTGCGTTGCAGCCGCCTGCAGCTCCTAGCTGGCCATGGAGCTCGTGCTCCTTGAGCACGGCCATGGCTAGGCCACCGCATGTGGCCGGCCTTGTTTAATTAGAGTAGGTCTAATTAGGCCCAATTAGGACTAGTTTGGTAGCATTAATTTAGTACTAGTTTAGTCTATAGAGCAAATGACATGTGGCCTCTAGTTTAAATTAATTTAGAAAATAATCTATCCCTATGACACTTACATGTGGGTCCATTGACTCTGTTGACCAGTCAACCTTGACTGGTCAACTACCGCTGACTGGACCCTCCCTGGCCCACTGTCAGCCACAAGTGCACTTTGACCGGGCACACTTTTGGGTGCCCATAGCCTCTTACTATTTAATTCGAATTATAAAATAAATCTAGAAATTTAGAAAATTCATTTAAAACTTTGAAAATTCATAGGAAAATACCGTAACTCGGGTGAAAATACTTTGTACATGAAAGTTGCTCAGAACGACGGGACGAGTCCGAATACGCATCCGATTCGTCTGCCACGCATCCCTAGCATAGCGAACATGCAACTTTCCTCCTCCGATTCATCTGTCCGAAAACATGAAACACCGGGGATATTTTCCCGGATGTTTCCCCCCTTCACCGGTATCACCTTATACCGCGTTAGAGCACACCTAGCACCGCTACTTGTCATGTCATGCATCAGTATGCATCTTTTTGCATTGTATTCATTGTTTCTTCCCCCTCTTCTCTCGCTAGACACTGAGACCGATGCCGCTGCTACCCAGTACGACTACGGTATTGACGAACCCTCTCTCTTGCCAGAGCAACCAGGCAAGCCCCCCCTGATCACCAGATATCGCCTACTCTTCTCTATACTGCTTGCATTAGAGTAGTGTAGCATGTTACTGCTTTTCGTTAATCCTATTCTGATGCATAGCCTGTCCTTGCTACTACTGTTGTTACCTTTACCTGCAATCCTAATGCTTAGTATAGGATGCTAGTTTATCATCAGTGGACCTACATTCTTGTCCGTCTGCCATGCCATACTATCGGGCCGTGATCACTTGGGAGGTGATCACGGGTATATACTTATACATATATACATGCTATACAGGTGGTGACTAAAGTCGGGTCGGCTCGTTGAGTACCCGCGAGTGATTCCGATGTTGGGGGCTGAAGGGGCAGGTGGCTCCATCCCGGTAGAGGTGGGCCTGAGTTCCCTAAGGCCCCGACTGTTACACTATGGCGGAGCGACGGGGCAGGTTGAGACCACCTAGGAGAGAGGTGGGCCTGGCCTTGGTCGGTGTCCATGGTTATTTCAAAATAACACGCTTAACGAGATCTTGGTATTTGATCTGAGTCTGGCTAATTGCCTATACGCACTAACCAACTAGACGGGAACAGTTATGGGCACTCGACGTCGTGGTATCAGCCGAAGCCTTCGTGACGTTAGCGACTGAGCGGCGCGCGCTGGATTGGACTGGAATGCCTGCTAGGCTAGGTCTGCTTCCGGCCGCCCTCGCAACGTGCATGTGTGCAATGGGCGATGGGCCCAGACCCATGCGCCATAGGATTTAGACCGGCGTGCTGACCTCTTTGTTGTGCCTAGGTAGGGCTGTGACGTGTTGATCTTCCGAGGCCGGGCATGACCCAGAAAAGTGTGTCTGGACAAAGGGGATCGAGCGTGTTGGGAAATGTGGTGCACCCCTGCAGGGAAGTTAATCTATTCGAATAGCCGTGATCTTCGATAACAGGACGACTTGGAGTTGTACCTTGACCTTATGACAACTAGAACCGGTTACTTAATAAAACACACCCTTCCAAGTGCCAAATACAACCCGATGATCGCTCTCTAATAGGGCGACAAGGAGAGGATCGCCGGGTAGGATTATGGTACACGATGCTACTTGGTGGACTTACCTTCTGCTCCCTTCTACATGCTGCAAGATGGAGGTGGCCAGAAGCATAGTCTTCGATAGGACTAGCTATCCCCCTCTTATTCCGGCATTCTGCAGTTCAGTCCACATATCAAACCCTTATTCCATTTAATACCAATGCATACATATGTAGTGTAGCTCCTTGCTTGCGAGTACTTTGGATGAGTACTCATGGTTGCTTTGTTCCCCCCTTTTCCCCTTCCTATACCTGATTGCTGTGACCAGACAATGGAGCCTAGGAGCCTGACGCCACCGTTGACGACGACTCCTACTACTCCGGAGGTGCCTACTACTACGTGCAGGCCGCTGACGACGACCAGGAGTAGCTTAGGAGGATCCCAAGCAGGAGGCCTGCGCCTCTTTCGATATGTATCCCAGTTTGTGCTAGCCTTCTTAAGGCAAACTTGTTTAACTTATGTCTGTACTCAGATATTGTTGCTTCCACTGACTCTTGTGTCTTCAAGCATTTGTATTCGAGCCTTCGAGGCCCCTGGCTTGTAATATAAAGCTTGTATTATTTTATTTGTGTCTAGAGTTGTGTTGTGATATCTTCCCGTGAGTCCCTGATCTTGGTCGTACACATTTGCGTGTATGATTAGTGCACGGTCAAATCGGGGGCGTTACAAGTTGGTATCAGAGCCGACTGCCTATAGGAATCCCCCTTCCAAACTCCTTGGCCGAAGTCGAGTCTAGACATTGCAAAACTTTTGCTAACATGACCATGCAGCTTATGGGCCCACGTCGCCATCGGGTGGTATTAGTGTCTTTTATTCCTCGACCTATACTCTGGAACTCTGACCTCTTTTCTATTCGGGTTAAATGATTTTACTAACTCTGACTCTAGGTTCTCGTAACTACTTCCTTCCGGAGAGACCCTCGCTCCAGATGATTGCTTGGTGCACCGAAGGATTATGCAGATACCCTTCGATGTTCTCTTCGAACTTTGTGCCCGTTGCTTTTGCAATTCCCTGCCACCATAATATCCCTATGGATAAATACACACATTTTATTCTTACTTTTATTCCCAGTTGATCTTGTTATTACAAAATACCTCAAAATTATATCTATTGTTCCGAGAATACTTTGTGCCTACTGACTTGCAGTTCTTTGCCACCTGAATACCCCTACGGATAATTTCTCGCACTTATCGAGTATCCACTCATCCCCAGATGATTCATGTATTTCACAGAAGTCTCTGAAATACCATTTGTTCTTCCAAAAATCCTCAACAATCTATTGCCCTTAAAATTCTTGCTTGCTTGCATTATGGTTAACCCCATAAGTATAGTAATCTTATTAGCATCCGTTGTCACTATCATTTTGAGTCATTGATTCAATATGTTGAGAATGCTCGCAATCCTCAAGCAGATCCTATAATTTATCTTTCTAGCTTAGACGTCACCTTGGACATGAGCTAGTTCTCGGTCAATCAAGTTACAATTGATTGTGCCTTGAAGTTTATTCAACTTACTCATATTTGATTAGAGCATCTAATTCTGATACATCGGTCTGGAAATCATAATTTCTTTGTATTTAAGCATCGAATTATTTAGATGTTTCAATAATCTGATGCCTTTACATTCTTTGTTCTTCTGGTTGGGTACCGATACTCACATCAGATCCTTTGTGTACAGCCAAATCCTTTGTTGGATTATTATCCGACAGAGTCCTTCATATTCAATAACTTTGTGAGTTTTCCTCGGATACATAATGCCTTTTGGTAAATCATGTCTTATGCCTTTGGAGACTTGTATCCTCTGCTTTGTCGACCGTGCTCTACTTTTGAGCTTGTGCTAGTTACTCCTACAGTTTGTGGTATATGTTCCTAAGATGCCCGAGGGGTTGAACATATGCCTTCCCTAATCTACGTGATCCCAAAAGTTATGCGGGTTATACCCTACTGACGCTTCGTCAGATAATTTTTCAACACTACAACTTCGAAAACGGGAGGTAAATGTAAGGTTATGCATTGAAGAAGTGGGAGTCGACCTTGAACTTTGTGTTCATGCCCATGGACACGATGTAGATCCTATCATGGAAGCTTCTTGTAATAATAACTATTTCCTTGATATAATATAATCTGGTATCGATGAATTGATCCTTTGCAATCGTGGTTCCGACCATATTGTCCTTCTATTATCCCATTTCTCGATGAGTTTTTCCATGAACTTAATACACTAGATGCATGCTGGATAGCGGTCGATGTGTGGAGTAATAGTAGTAGATGCATAATCGTTTCGGTCTACTTGTCACAGACGTGATGCCTATATACATGATCATACCTAGATATTCTCATAACTATGTGCAATTCTACCAATTGCTCGACAGTAATTCGTTTACCCAACGTAATACTTATGCCCTTGAGAGAAGCCACTAGTGAAACCTATGGCCCCCGGGTCTATCTTCCATCATATTAATCTTCCAACACTTAGATATTTCTATTGCCGTTTATTTTACTTTGCATCTTTATTTCTCTTTATCATAAAAATACCAAAAATATTATCTTATCATATCTATCAGATCTCACTCTCGTAAGTGACAGTGAAGGGATTGACAACCCCTTTATCGCGTTGGTTGCGAGGTTCCTATTTGTTTGTGTAGGTGCGTGGGACTTGAGCGTGATATCCTACTGGATTGATACCTTGGTTCTCAAAAACTGAGGGAAATACTTACGCTTCTTTACTGCATCACCCTTTCCTCTTCAAGGGAAAACCAACGCAGTGCTCAAGAGGTAGCAAGAAGGATTTCTGGCTCCGTTGCCGGGGAGATTCGCGCCAAGTCAAGTCAAGATTTGACTCTCAAGAATGAGCCATTTCTGGCGCCGTTGCCGGGGAGTCTATGCACAAGTCAAGACATACCAAGTACCCATCACAAACTCTTATCCCTCGCATTACATTATTTGCCATTTGCCTCTCATTTTCCTCTCCCCCACTTCACCCTTGCCATTTTATTCGCTCTCTTTTCCCCTCGCCCTCTCTTTCTGTTCCCCTCTTTTTCTCTTGCTTCTTGTTTGCTCGTGTGTTGGATTGCTTTATTGTCGCGATGGCTCAAGACAATACTAAATTGTGTGACCTTCCCAATACCAACAACAATGATTTTCTTAGCACTCCGATTGCTCCTCTTACCGATGTTGAATCTTGTGAAATTAATGCTGCTTTGTTGAATCTTGTCATGAAAGATCAATTCGCCAGACTTCCTAATGAAGATGCCGCAACCCATCTAAACAACTTTGTTGATTATGTTTTCCCTTAGAGAATGTGCTAAAGCTTGGTTTTCGTCTTTGCCTAAGAATAGTATTGATTCATGGAATAAGTGCAAAGATGCTTTTATCTCTAAGTATTTTCCTCCCGCTAAGATCATCTCTCTTAGAAACGATATTATGAATTTTAAGCAACTTGATCATGAACATGTTGCACAATCTTGGGAGAGGATGAAATTAATGATGCGTAATTGCCCTACACATGGTTTGAATTTATGGATGATTATACATATTTTTTATGCCGGATTCAATTTTGCTTCTTGAAAACTTTTAGATTCGGCCATGGGAGGCACTTTTATGGAAATCACTTTAGGAGAAGCTACCAAACTCCTAGATAATATTATGGTTAATTATTCTCAATGGCACACTGAAAGATCTACTAGTAAAAAAGTGCATGCAATTGAAGAGATTAATGTTTTGAGTGGAAAGATGGATGAACTTATGAAATTGTTTGCTAATAAGAGTGCTCCTACTGATCCTAATGATATGCCTTTGTCTACTTTGATTGAGAATAATAATCAATCTATGGATGTGAATTTTGTTAGTAGGAATAATTTTGATAACAACGCGTATAGAGGTAATTTTAATTCTAGGCCGTTTCCTAGTAATTCCTCTAATAATTATGGTAATTCCTACAACAATTCTTATGGAAATTTTAATAAGATGCCCTCTGAATTTGAGACTAGTGTTAAGGAGTTTATGAATTCGCAAAAGAATTTCAATGCTTTGCTTGAAGAAAAATTGCTTAAGGTTGATGAATTGGCTAGGAACGTTGATAGAATTTCTCTTGATGTTGATTCTTTGAAACTTAGATCTATTCCACCTAAGCATGATATCAATGAGTCTCTCAAAGCCATGAGAATTTCCATTGATGAGTGCAAAGAAAGAACCGCTAGGATGCGTGCTAAGAAAGATTGCTTTATGAAAGCGTGTTCTTCTAGTTTCTATGAAAATAAAGATGAAGATCTAAAAGTTATTGATGTGTCTCCTATTGAATCTTTGTTTTGCAATATGAATCTTGATAATGATGGTACTGAAGATGAGCCACCTTTACCTAGAAGGCGTTCCAAAAATTCGGAGTTTTTAGATCTTGATGCAAAAATTTGTAAAAGTGGGATTGAAGAGGTTAAAAAATTAAATAGCAATGAACCCACTATTTTGGATTTCAAGGAATTTAGTTATGATAATTGCACTTTGATAGATTGTATTTCCTTGTTGCAATCCATGCTAAATTCTCCTCATGCTTATAGTAAAAATAAAGCTTTTACTAAACATATCGTTGATGCTTTGATGCAATATTATGAAGAAAAACTTGAGTTGGAAGTTTCTATCCCTAGAAAACTTTATGATGAGTGAGAACCTACAATAAAAAATAAAATTAAAGATCATGAATGCTATGCTTTGTGTGAATTGGGTGCTAGTGTTTCCACGATTCTGAAAACTTTATGTGATATGCTAGGATTCCGTGAATTCAATGATTGTTCTTTAAACTTGCACCTTGCGGATTCCACCATTAAGAAACCTATGGGAAGAATTAATGATGTTCTTATTGTTGCAAATAGGAACTATGTGCCTGTAGATTTCATTGTTCTTGATATAGATTGCAATCCTTCATGTCCTATTATTCTTGGTAGACCTTTCCTTAGAACGATTGGTGCAATTATTGATATAAAGGAAGGGAATATTAGATTCCAATTTCCGTTAAGGAAAGGCATGGAACACTTCCCTAGAAAGAAAATTAAATTACCATATGAATATATTATGAGAGCCACTTATGGATTGCCTACCAAAGATGGCAATACCTATATCTATCCTTGGTTTTATGCCTAGCTAGGGGCGTTAAACGATAGCGCTTGTTGGGAGGCAACCCAATTTTATTTTTATTACTTGCTTTTTTCCCCTGTTTAGTAATAAATATTTTATCTAGCCTCTGTTTTGGTTGTGTTTTTTGTGTTTAATTAGTGTTTGTGCCAAGTAGAACCGTTGGGAAGACTTGGGGAAAGTCTTTTTGATCTTCCTGTAAAAAAACAGAAACTTTAGTGCTCACGAGAATTGCTGTCATTTTTATTTGGAGAGTGATATTTAGTTAATTACTTTTGAAGATTATTAATAGATAAATTCCTCACGTTCAGAAATTTATTTTATAATTTTTGGGGTTCAAGAAGTTTGCGTTAGCTATAGATTACTACAGGCTGTTCTGTTTTTGACAGTTTCTGTTTTTCGTGTGTTGTTTGCTTATTTTGATGAATCTATGGCTAGTAAAAGAGCTTATAAACCATAGAGAATTTGGAATACAGTAGGTTTAACATCAATATAAATAAATAATGAGTTCATTACAGTACCTTGAAGTGGTGTTTTGTTTTCTTTCGCTAATGGAGCTCACAAGATATTCTATTTTGAGTTTTGTGTTGTGAAGTTTTCAAGTTTTGGGTAAAGTCTTGATGGATTATGGAACAAGGAGTGGCAAGAGCCTAAACTTGGGGATGCCCATGGCACCACAAGATAAAACTCAAGGACACCAAAAAGCCTAAGCTTGGGGATGCCCCGGAAGGCATCCCCTCTTTCGTCTTCGTCCATCGGTAACTTTACGTTGAGCTATATTT
This sequence comes from Triticum urartu, assembly GCF_056163025.1. Classification (NCBI taxonomy): domain Eukaryota; kingdom Viridiplantae; phylum Streptophyta; class Magnoliopsida; order Poales; family Poaceae; genus Triticum; species Triticum urartu. Next base: position 271,856,429 of record NC_141873.1, on the reverse strand, counting down.
TTATTCACCACGTGATATGTGTTTTGCTTGGAGCGAGTTGTATGAATTGAGTCTTTGCTTTTTAGTTTACCACAATCATCCTTGCTGTACACACCTTTTGAGAGAGACTCACATGATTTGAAATTTATTAGAATACTCTATGTGCTTCACTTATATCTTTTGAGCTATATAGTTTTTGCTCTAGTTCTTCACTTATATTATTCTGAGAGTCCTTTAGAACAACATGGAAATTTTCTTTTAGGAATAATATAAAAACTTTCATAGAAGTGCATTGAATACTATGAGAAGTTTGATACTTGATAATTGTGTTGAGATATGGAGATGGTGATATTAGAGTCATGCTAGTTGAGTAGTTGTGAATTTGAGAAATACTTGTGTTGAAGTTTGTGATTCCCGTAGCATGCACGTATGGTGAACTGTTATGTGATGAAGTCGGAGCATGATTTATTTATTGATTTTCTTCCTTATGCGTGGCGGTCGGGGATGAGCGATGGTCTTTTCCTACCAATCTATCTCCCTAGGAGCATGCGTGTAATACTTTGCTTTGATAACTTGTAGATTTTTGCAACAAGTATATGAGTTCTTTATGACTAATGTTGAGTCCATGGATTATACACACCCTCACCCTTCCAGCATTGCTAGCCTCTCTAATACCGCGCACTTTTCGCCGGTATCATACACCCACCATAAACCTTCCTCAAAACAGCCACCATACCTACCTATCATGGCATTTCCATAGCCATTCCGAGATATATAGCCATGCAACTTTCCACCATTCCGTTATTATGACACACTTCATCATTGTCATATTGCTTGCATGATCATGTAGTTGACATTGTATTTGTGGCAAAGCCACCGTTCATAATTCTTCATACATGTCACTCATGCATCATTGCACATCCCGGTACACCGCCGGAGGCATTCACATAGAGTCGTATTTTGTTCTAAGTATTGAGTTGTAATTCTTGAGTTGTAAGTACTCCCTCCGGTCCTTTTTACTCTGCATATAAGGATAGTCTGAAGTCAAACTTTGTAAAGTTTGACCATATTTATATGAAAAAATATAAACATATACAATGCTAAATTTATACAATATGAAAGCTAAAGTCATGACGCATCTAATGTTGTTGATTTCACATTCTCAATGTTGGCATTGTTTTCTATAAATTGGTCAAAGTTCACGACGTTTGACTTCAGACAAATCTTATATGCGAACTAAAAAGGACCGGAGGGAGTAAATGAAGTGTGATGATCATCATCATTAGAGCATTGTCCCAAGTGAGGAAAGGATGATGGAGACTATGATTCGCCCACAAGTCGGGATGAGACTCCGGACGAAAAATAAAAAAGAAAACAAAAAAAGAGGCCAAAAAAGGAGAAAAGGCCCAAATAAAAAAATGAATGAGAGAAAAAGAGAGAAGGGACAATGCTACTATCCTTTTCCACACTTGTGCTTCAAAGTAGCACCATGATCTTCATGATAGAGGGTCTCCTATGATTTCACTTTCATATACTAGTGGGAATTTTTCATTATAGAACTTGGCTTGTATATTCCAATGATGGGCTTCCTCAAAATGCCCTAGGTCTTCATGAGCAAGCGAGTTGGATGCACACCCACTTAGTTTCTTTTGTTGAGCTTTCATATACTTATAGCTCTAGTGCATCCGTTGCATGGCAATCCCTACTCACTCACATCGATATCTATTGATGGGCATCTCCATAGCCCATTGATACGCCTAGTTGATGTGACACTATCTTCTCCTTTTTGTATTCTCCACAACCACCATTCTATTCCACATATAGTGCTATATCCATGGCTCACACTCATATATTGCGTGAAGATTGAAAAAGTTTGAGAACATCAAAAGTATGAAAAAATTGCTTGGCTTGTCATCGGGGTTGTGCATGATTTAAATATTTTGTGTGATGAAGATAGAGCATAGCCAGACTATATGATTTTGTAGGGATAACTTTCTTTGGCCATGTTATTTTGAGAAGACATGATTGCTTATTAGTATACTTGAAGTACTATTATTTTTATGTCAATATTAAACTTTTATCTTGAATCCTTCGGATATGAACATTCATGCCACAATAAAGAAAAATTACATTGAGAAATATGTTAGAAAGCATTCCACATCAAAAATTCTTCTTTTATCATTTACCTACTCGAGGACGAGCAAGAATTAACCTTGGGGATGCTTGATACATCTCCAACGTATCTATAATTTTTGATTGCTCCATGCTATTATATTATCTATTTTGGATGTTAATGGGCTTTACTTTACACTTTTATATCATTTTGGGACTAACCTATTAACCGGAGGCCCAGCCCAAATTGCTGTTTTTTTGCCTATTTGAGTGTTTCATAGAAAAGGAATATCAAACGAAGTCCAAACGGAATGAAACCTTCGGGAACGTGATTTTCTCAGCAAACGTGATCCAGGAGACTTGGAGTGGGAGTCCAGAAACAATCAAGGAGGCCACGGGGCAGGGGGGCGCGCCCTCCACCCTCGTGGGCCGCTCGTTGCTCCACCGACCTACTTCTTCCTCATATATATATATACATACACATATATATATCCACGTACCCCCCAAACATCCAGGAGCACCACGAAAACCTAATTCCACCGCCGCAACCTTCTGTACTCGAGAGATCTCATCTTGGGGCCTTTTCCGGAGCTCCGCCGGAGGGGGCATTGATCACGGAGGGCCTCTACATCAACTCCATGGCCTCTCCAGTGATGTGTGAGTAGTTTACTTCAGACCTACGGGTCCATAGTTATTAGCTAGATGTCTTCTTCTCTCTCTTTGGATCTCAATACAAAGTTCTCCTCAATCTTCTTGGAGATCTATTCGATGTAATCTTATTTTGCGGTGTGTTTGTCGAGATCCGATGAATTGTGGGTTTATGATCCAGATTATCTATGAACAATATTTGATTCTTCTCTGAATTCTTTTATGTATGATTGGTTATCTTTGCAAGTCTACTAGATTGATCTTTCTTGCAATGGGAGAAGTGCTTAGCTTTGGGTTCAATCTTGCGGTGTCCTTTCCTAGTGATAGAAGGGGCAGCAAGGCACATATTGTATTGTTGCCATCAAGGATAAAAAGATGGGGTTTATATCATATTGCTTGAGTTTATCCCTCTACATCATGTCATCTTGCCTAATGCGCTACTCTGTTCTTAAGAACTTAATACTCTAGATGCATGCTGGATAGCGGTCGATGTGTGGAGTAATAGTAGTAGATGCAGAATCATTTCGGTCTACTTGTCACGGACGTGATGCCTATATACATGATCATGCCTAGATATTCTCATAATTATGCACTTTTCTATCAATTGCTCCACAGTAATTTGTTCAGCCACCGTAATACTTATGCTATCTTGAGAGAAGCCACTAGTGAAACCTATGGCCCCAGGGTCTATTCTCCTTTATATTAATGTCCCGTCAACAAGCTATTTCTATTACCATTTATTTTGCAATCTTTACTTTCAATCTATATCATAAAAATACCAAAAATATTTATCTTATTATTATGTTTATCAGATCTCACTCTCGTAAGTGACCGTGAAGGGATTGACAATGTAACGCCCGGATAATCATGCTACAGTGATCTCACGTTAATGGTGACACGTCACCTCTGTCACTGTAATTAATCTCGGGTTAATTCAAAACCGTTTCAATTTAAATCCTAAATAAGTCAAACGACAAAAGTTTTCAAATATTAAAATAAAATGTTCGGGCTATGTCTATTATTGCATCGGTAATTATGGTGAAGTAAACACATTTTTATAAAATGCCTAAATACTTTTAAATGAATTAAACAGGAAAGAAATAATAAAAGAAAATAGAAAAAAAGAAAAGAAGGAGAACACCCCCTTCCCTGGGCCGTGGCCCAACTGGGCCAACCCACCTAGCCTAGCCGGCCCACCCCCGGCTATAACCCCCCCCCCACTACCAGAAACCCTAACCCCATCCACCCCACTCTCCCCACGACACCCCCACTCCCCCCGCAGAAATATCTCCCTTCCCCCCATCTCTCCCGATTTGATCGGGAGGAGATGGCCGCACGACGCCGCCGGACCTCCCTCACCGGACGCCGCCACCTCGCCGTCCTCCTCCACTCCGTCGCTCGTCCCCGTCGCCCCCCCCCCAACTTTCCCCAAGCCCACTGCCCCGTTCCCTGCTCTGCGATGTGAGCTTCCCCTTCCTTGCATGTTCCCCCCCCCGCGCGCACTCGCGCTCGCCGCGTGCGCCCGCGCTCACCGTGCGCCTGCGCCTCCCCGCGCCCCTCCTCTCTCTCCGTTCGCCAGCCGCGCTGCTCGGCTGCGCCCGCGTGCCGGAGCTCACGCTCCGGGCCGCCCGCCACTCACGAACGCACGCGCACGCGCGCGCTCGTCGCTCGCCCCGCACGGCTCCGCCCGCGAACGCCGCACGGCCGCGCGCCCGCGCCCTGGTGCTGCTTCCCCCGCCTCCCTGCCGCCGCAGTGACCGCACCCGTCCGCGCCTCGCCTGCCTCGCGTCCCGCAACGCCGCTGTTCCGCTCCGCCCGTAGCCCCCCCGTGCGCTGCTCCCGCCTTCCCCGCAGACGGCCGCCGCGCCCGCACCTCGCCGAGACCACGCGCGCGCCGTCCCTGGCCTCGCCCTGTCCACCGCAGCTCGCCCCCCACTGGCTGCCGGCACCCACGCCGCGGGCCGCGGCCGAGGCCAGCCCCGTTCGGCCTCGGGCACGGGCACCACGCCCCCACCCGCGCCCGTGTGCCCGCAAGGCCCTGGACCACTTACACGCGGGCCCCAGCCCCCAGAACGTTTATAAAAAATGGAATTAAAAAAAATTAATTAAAAAAATTAAAACTAAATAAAAATAAAAACATTAATTAATTAATTAAATTAATTAACCTAATTAGATTAGCCTAATTAACTAGTTTCACCTAATTAACTTTGATTAATTAACATAACTAATCTGATTAACTAAACTAATTAACCTGGTTAATTAGATAATAGACAATGACATGTGGGTCCCACTGGACCCACCTGTCTGTTTGACTGGTCAACCGACCAGTTGACCTGCTGACATCACTCTGATGTCATGCTTGCGTCATCATTCACTGTTCTGGATAATGTTGGGTTTAAATAAATAATTAAAATAAGAAAATGATTTAAATCTTTAGAAAATCATATCTTTTAATCCGTAATTCGGATGAAAATACTTTATACATGAAAGTTGCTCAGAACGATGAGACGAATTTGAATACGCAGACCGTTTATCCGCCACGCATCCCTAGCATAGCAAACACGCAACTTTCCCCCTCCGGTTCGTCTGTCCGAAAACGCAAAACACCGGGGATACTTTCCCGGATGTTATCCCCCTTCACCGGTATCACCTAATACCGCGTTAGGGCACCCCTAGCACCGTTACTTGTCTTGTTATGCATCGTTATGCATCTGTTTGCATTATATTCATTGTTTCTTCCCCCCTCTTCTTCTGCTAGACACCGAGACCGACGCCGCTGCTACCCAGTACGACTACGGAGTTGACGACCCCTCTCTCTTGCCAGAGCAACCAGGCAAGCCCCCCCTTTGATCACCAGATATCGCCTACTCTTCTCTATACTGCTTGCATTAGAGTAGTGTAGCATGTTACTGCTTTCCGTTAATCCTATTCTGATGCATAGCCTGTCCTTGCTACTACTGTTGTTACCTTTACCTGCAATCCTAATGCTTAGTATAGGATGCTAGTGTTCCATCAGTGGCCCTACACTCTTGTCCGTCTGCCATGCTATACTACTGGGCCGTGATCACTTCGAGAGGTGATCACGGGCATATACTATATACTTTACACAGTTACATTACCTGTGGTACTGTTCGGGGTTGGGGGCTGAAGGGGCAGGTGGCTCCATCCCGGTAGAGGTGGGCCTGGGTTCCCGACGGCCCCCGACTGTTTCTTTGAGGCGGAGCAACGGGGCAGGTTGAGACCACCTAGGAGAGAGGTGGGCCTGGCCCTGGTCGGCTTTCGCAAATACTTAACACGTTTAACGAGATCTTGGTATTTGATCTGAGTCTGGCTACTGGCCTATACGCACTAACCATCTACGCGGGGACAGTTATGGGCACTCGAAGTCGTGGTATCAGCCGAAGCCTTCGTGACGTCAGCAACGGAGCGGCACGCGCTGGATTGGACTGGAACGCCTACTAGGCTAGGTCCGCTTCCGGCCGCCCACGCAACGTGCAGGTGTGCTAAGGGCGATGGGCCCAGACCCCTGGGCGCTTAGGTTTAGACCGGCGTGCTGACCTCTCTGTTGGTCTAGGTGGGGCTGCGACGTGTTGATCTTCCGAGGCCGGGCATGACCCAGAAAAGTGTGTCCGGCCAAATGGGATCGAGCGTGTTGGGTTATGTGGTGCACCCCTGCAGGGAAGTTAATCTATTCGAATAGCCGTGATCTTCGGTAACAGGACGACTTGGAGTTGTACCTTGACCTTATGACAACTAGAACCGGATACTTAATAAAACACACCCTTCCAAGTGCCATATACAACCGGTGATCGCTCTCTAACAGGGCGACGAGGAGAGGATCACCGGGTAGGATTATGCTATGCGATGCTACTTGGAGGACTTCAGTCTACTCTCTTCTACATGCTGCAAGACGGAGGCTGCCAGAAGCGTAGTCTTCGAAAGGACTAGCTATCCCCCCTTATCCCGGCTTTCTGCAGTTCAGTCCACATATAATAGCTTTATTCCAGTTGATACCAATGCATACATATGTAGTATAGCTCCTTGCTTGCGAGTACTTTGGATGAGTACTCACGGTTGCTTTCTCCCTCTTTTCCCCCTATCCCTTCTACCTGGTTGTCGCAACCAGATGTTGGAGCCCAGGAGCCAGATGCCACCTTCGACGACGACGACTACTACTTGGGAGGTGCCTGCTACTACGTGCAGCCCGCTGACGACGACCAGGAGTAGTTTAGGAATATCCCAGACAGGAGGCCTGCGCCTCCTTCGATCTGTATCCCAGTTTGTGCTAGCCTTCTTAAGGCAAACTTGTTTAACTTATGTCTGTACTCAGATATTGTTGCTTCCGCTGACTCGTCTATGATCGAGCTCTTGTATTCGAACCCTCGAGGCCCCTGGCTTGTAATATGATGCTTGTATGACTTATTTTATTTGTAGAGTCGTGTTGTGATATCTTCCCGTGAGTCCTTGATCTTGATCGTACACATTTGCGTGCATGATTAGTGTATGGTCAAATCGGGGACGTCACAAGTTGGTATCAGAGCCGACTGCCTATAGGAATCCCCCTTCCACACTCCTTGGCCGAAGTTGAGTCTAGACATTACAAAAACTTTTACTAACATGGCTGTGTGCCTTACGGGCCCACATCGCCATCTGGGTGGTATCAGGCTCTTTTACTCCACGATCCCTACTCTGGGACACTGAACTCTCTCCTACTCGGGTTAAACGATTTTACTAACTCTAACACTAGGATCCCGTGACCACGTTCACCCCAAAGTTGGATAAGCCCTAGTTATTCTTTATAGTAGTATTTGAACATTATCCACATTGTCATTTGACTCCTGTGAAAACAGCTTTGTTTTCAGATGGAACCCACGAGGCAGGTCGTGCGCCACACGACGGCCATTGGTGCCTCAGGATCACCTGCTGTGTTGGTTGAGATGATGACCTATCTGGGTTATCGCTGGCACCCTGAGTACACCGTCTATGAGGAGTATCAGGACTTCAACCAAGAGCAGTACCGTGCCATCGTCCACCTCTACTCTCGGGAGTATGACTCCACTACTGTGCTGCACACTGCTCATGGTGTTGGACTGACTATCGATATGGCGGTCCACGATGCTGCTTATGCTGCTCTGACACGTCTTCGTGGAGAGTATCAGGAGTTGGATACCTCCCCCTTCAGGCACATTGCTATCGCATCCGATGTGGGTGCGGGGGGATACTACACTGCTGCCTACTCCACTGTCACCCGAGAGCCCTTCTACCATCAGAACCTGGTTCTGCATGCTGATGGGCTGGATAGAGCTAACCGAGCTCTTTGCCACGAGTTGTACACCGCCCGTCAGCACCTATATCGTGCTCTGACGCTGTTGCACCCCTCTGTCCGCTCTGGGGATCTGTCGCGTTCTGCGATCTACCCTGCCCGGACCGTGATGCCCCAGGGCGTCGGCTGGCCAGATGTGGGAGGCTACTCTCCTGCACTTGGTCCTCTCCTGCCACCTGCGCATCGGGTTCCGCACCAGAGTATCCACGGACCCCAGGCTGCTCGCGTGGAGGTCTTCCCTTCGCGTCACTACCAGCTTTCAGGCTACACCTACCTCCACAGTTCCACCTGGGACTGATGAAGGCTTGCTTATTAGTGTTAGATGCATTCGTCGCGAGCCTGCGTGCCGCCTATGATGTATTAATCTATGTACTGAACTCTGTGTACCGAACTCTATGCATGATCTCTTTTGAAAGATATGCCGTCTACTATGTAGTATCTATCGTGCTGCTTTCATTGTGCATGTTTCATCATGAATGATTCTTGTCCTTGCAAAATTTCTCGATGCTGAACTACCCCTGTTATATATTAGCAGGATGGTTAGACCAGGTGGTCGTGGACGTGGTGGCAACCGCCCACCACCGCCTGAGTACATGGCTGGTATGATCCAACAGCTTGAGATGAATTGCCAGTTCATGGAGAATATGATGGCTCAGTTTCCTCGCCCCAATATGAACCAGCAGCCAACCCCAGTAACTCTGCAGGATTTCATGCGCCTGAACCCAACTGTGTATCGCAGCTCAACTCAGCCTCTGGATGCTGATGACTGGCTCCGTGACATCACCTATGAGATGGAGTCTGCTGATGTAGCCCCTGCCAGCTATGTCACCTTTGCTTCCTTCTTCCTGAAGGGACCCGCAGCTCAATGGTGGGACAGCCACAGGCGTACTCTGCCAGTTGGAACAATCATCACCTGGCCAGACTTCCAAGCTGCCTTCCGTGCTCGCTTCATTCCTCAGGGAGTCATGGACCGTAAGAAGCGTGAGTTTCGCAACCTCACCCAAGGCAACAAGACTGTTGAAGCTTATCAGCGGGAGTTTCTTGACTTGTCCCGCTATGCTGAAGAGGACATTGCAACTGATGCACGCAGACATGAGAAGTTCCGTGATGGCCTTCAAGCTGACATCAAGCTCACACTTCTAGTGCATGACTTTGCTGATTTGCCACTCTGGTGAACAAGGCCATCAATGTTGAAACTGGTCTGCAGGAATACCAGAGCTCTCACAGGCGCAACCGTGACACGGGCTCATCTTCGGGCCTGTCCTCGCAGAAGCGCAAGATATGGATTCCCAATAGCTTGTACCAGCCGGATGCACCTACCCCAAGGCAGACCTATGCTGCACCTCGTCTGCCTGCTCCTCCGACTAGGCAGCCAAGACTCCCAGCTCCACCACCACAAGCTCCTGTTCCCACTCCCAATAATGGGTTGTGCTTCAGGTGTGGACAACCAGGGCACCGTGCTAGGGAATGCAACCAGAACCAGAATCAGCTGGCCCTTCCAGCAACTGGCCGTGGAAGCAACCAGCCCCATAGCAACAATGCCAAGTCTTATGGTCATGTCATGCCAACCACGTTGATCTGAGCGAAGCTCAAGACCAGCCTGCTACTGTGATGGGTACCCTCCTCGTAAATTCAGTACCAGCATCCGTTTTATTTGATACAGGTGCATCGCATTCATTCATGTCAGAAGGTTTTGCATGCTTGCATGACATTAAATGTGAGGACATGAATGCTTCACTATTAGTACACACCCCTGCGGGATAATGTCGAACCTCCATGATTTGCAACGACGTCCCTGTAGAAATCGAAGGACTGGAATTCCTTGTCTCTCGCATCGTACTGAAGTCCTATAGCATTGATCTCATTCTGGGAATGAATTGGTTAAAAGCGCATACTGCTTCTATAGTTTGCGCCACTAAGACCGTCCATCTGCTACACCCTTCAGACGAAATAGTTACTTACCAAGCTCATCTGGTGCAAAATGCCGAGGCACGGCTTTATGCCTTGAATGCGTTGAACGCTACACCACTTGAGGGCATTGAAAACATTCCCGTCGTTCGTGAATTCCAACATGTCTTCCTAGAAGAACTTCCAGGGATTCCCCCTGCTAGAGCTGTCGAATTCATCATCGACTTGAAACCCGGCACCACCCCTATAGCTAAACGACCCTACAAGATGCCGCCGCATGAGCTCATTGAGCTTAAGGAGGAAATCGACAAATCTCTTGTCAAAGGTTTCATTCGCCCAAGTTGCTCTCCTTGGGGAGCACCTTCTCTCTTTGTTAAGAAGAAGGATGGGACAAACCGATTAGTCCAAGACTACCGTCCTATAAACCAAGCTACCATTCAGAATAAATACCCTCTTCCTCGGATCAATGATCTTTATGACCAACTGGCTGGCTCATCAGTGTTCTCCAAACTCGACTTGAGGTTGGGTTACCACCAGATCCGTGTTCGTGAAGAGGACATCCCAAAAATCGCCTTCGTGACTCGGTATGGATCATACAGTACACCGTCATGTCATTCGGCTTAACGAATGCTCCAGCCACCTTCTCTCGTCTAATGAACTATATATTCATGGATTACCTCGACAAGTTCGTCGTGGTTTATTTGGACGATATCCTTGTATTTTCCAAGAACAAGGAAGAACATGCTGAACATCTTCGTCTTGTGCTGGAAAAGCTTCGGGAGCATTAGCTGTATGCTAAGTATTCCAAGGGTGAATTCTGGCTCCCCGAAGTAACCTATCTTAGGCATGTCATCTCCAAGGATGGTATTGCCATCAACCCTGAACGAGTTCAGGCTATTCTCGATTGGACTCCTCCGAAGAATGTGAAGCAAGTCCGAAGTTTCCTCGGTCTCGCCAGCTATTGTCGTCGATTCGTCGAGAACTTCTCCAAGATTGCCAGGCCCCTGACTAATCTGTTGCATAAGGGTGTCAAGTTTGACTGGACAGACAAGTGTCAGGAAAGTTTCCAGGCGCTCAAAGACAAGTTGACTTCTGCCCCCGTGCTTGCACCACCTGATGCTAAGAAGGACTTCATCATTTACTGCGACGCTTCCCGTCAAGGATTAGGTTGTGTCCTAATGCAGGAGCGCAGAGTGATTGCTTATGCCTCTCGTCAACTGCGCCCTGACGAAGAAAACTACCCAGTTCACGACCTCGAGCTGGCTGCTGTCATTCATGCACTGAAGCAGTGGCGACATTACCTTCTCGGTAATCGTTGTGAGATCTTCACTGACCATCAAAGTCTGAAGTATCTGTTTACTCAGCCAAATCTGAACCTCCGTCAGCAGAGATGGATGGAGACTGTTGCAGACTTTGACGTGGATATATCCTATACCCCCGGCAAGGCTAATGTAATGGCTGATGCCTTGAGCCGCAAGTCTTACTGCAACCACCTCCAGGTTCATAAAGTTCAGCCCTCGCTTGTCGAAGAATTTAGAAAGCTAAACCTCCATATTGTTCCTCCTGGAGCACTCGCTCCCCCTCCCCCGGAATTCCGCAAGATGAATCTTCTTGTTATTACTAAGGGTTCTCTAAATACCCTGACTGTCATACCAGATCTCGTAGCTGGTATAAAGACTATACAAGGTTATGACTCTGAAGTCCATAAGATTAAACGCCATCTAGCAGAAGGAAAGCCCTCATTCTTCACTATCGCCGACGATGGCGCCTTGTATTTCAAAGGCCGCCTAGTGGTACCATGTTCGAAGAAAAACCTGGATAAGACTAAAAGGGTTATGCAAGAAGCTCATGATACGCCTCTGTCCATCCATCCTGGTAGTACAAAGATGTACCAGGATATTCGTCAAAGATTCTGGTGGTCTAATATGAAGCAGGACATTGCTCGTTATGTTGCTGAGTGTGACGTATGTCGCCGTATCAAAGCAGAGCATCAGAGGCCTGCTGGAACTCTGCAACCTATCTCTATTCCTGAATGGAAATGGGACAATGTTGAGATGGACTTCGTCACTGGATTTCCCAAGTCGCAGAAAGGTAATGATGCTATTCTTGTCGTCATTGACCGGCTTTCTAAAGTTGCACATTTTCTGGCGGTCAAAGAGACAATCACTGCTAGTCAGCTTGCTACTCTCTACATGGGCAGAATTGATTCACTTTACGGTATTCCACTGGTTATCAGTTCAGACCGTGGCAGCTTATTCACTTCAAGATTCTGGGCAAGTTTCCAAGAATCTATGGGGACTCATCTGTCGTTCAGTACTGCGTTTCATCCTCAGTCGCAAGGACAGGTTGAGCGTGTCAACCAAGTTCTCGAAGACATGCTTCGAGCTTGTGTAATATCATTCGGCAAGAAATGGGAGGAATCTCTTCCATGTGCCGAGTTCTCTTATAATAATAGCTATCAAGCTAGTCTGAAGATGTCCCCCTTTGAAGTGTTATATGGACGAAAGTGTCGAACCCCTCTGAACTGGTTAGAAACTGGGGAACGTCCACTCTTCAGTCCGGATATTATCCAACAGGCCGAAGAACAAGTTCGCATTATTCGCGAGAATCTCAAGACTGCTCAGTCACGTCAGAAAAGTCAGTATGACCGTCATCACCAAGACATGGTCTATCAACCTGGCGAAAAGGCTTATCTTCGAGTTACACCAATGAAGGGTGCACACCGCTTCGGGATCAAAGGAAAGCTAGCTCCCCGCTATATTGGTCCTTTCACTATTCTCGAAAGGCGTGGAAAAGTGGCATATCAATTGGAGCTTCCGTCAAACCTTTCTCAGGTTCACGATGTGTTCCACGTGTCGCAACTTCGACGCTGCTTCAAGGACCCAATCCGAGCAGTGGACCATGAAGTGCTCGAATTGCAACAGGACCTCTCCTATAAAGAGCATCCGGTCCGCATTTTCGACCAAGCTGAACGCCGCACACGTCAGAAGGTGATCAAGTTCCTCAAGGTCCAGTGGTCGAATCACTCTGAAGACGAAGCCACCTGGGAACGCGAGGATCGTCTTCGCAATGAATACCCTGCACTATTTCCTTCTACCTCCTAAATCTCGGGATGAGATTTCTTGTAGTGGAGGAGATTTGTAATGCCCGGATAATCATGCTACAGTGATCTCACGTTAATGGTGACACGTCACCTGTGTCACTGTAATTAATCTCGGGTTAATTCAAAACCGTTTCAATTTAAATCCTAAATAAGTCAAACGACAAAAGTTTTCAAATATTAAAATAAAATGTTCGGGCTATGTCTATTATTGCATCGGTAATTATGGTGAAGTAAACACATTTTTATAAAATGCCTAAATACTTTTAAATGAATTAAACAGGAAAGAAATAATAAAAGAAAATACAAAAAGGGAAAAAAGAAAAAAAAAGAAAAGAAGGAGAACACCCCCTTCCCTCGGCCGTGGCCCAACTGGGCCAACCCACCTAGCCCAGCCGGCCCACCCCCGGCTATAACCCCCCCCCACTACCAGAAACCCTAACCCCATCCACCCCACTCTCCCCACGACACCCCCACTCCCCCCCCCCCCCCGCAGAAATATCTCCCTTCCCCCCATCTCTCCCGATTGGATCGGGAGGAGATGGCCGCACGACGCCGCCGGACCTCCCTCACCGGACGCCGCCACCTCGCCGTCCTCCTCCACTCCGTCGCTCGTCCCCGTCGCCCCCCCCAACTTTCCCCGAGCCCACTGCCCCGTTCCCTGCTCCGCGATGTGAGCTTCCCCTCCCCTACACGTCCCCCCCCCCCCCCCCGCGCGCACTCAAGCTCGCCGCGTGCGCCCGCGCTCACCGTGCGCCTGCGCCTCCCCGCGCCCCTCCTCTCTCTCCATTCGCCGGCCGCGCTGCTCGGTTGCGCCCGCGTGCCGGAGCTCACGCTCCGGGCCGCCCGCCACTCACACACGCACGCGCACGCGCGCGCTCGTGGCCCGCCCCGCACGGCTCCGCCCGCGAACGCCGCACGGCCGCGCGCCCGCGCCCTGGTGCTGCTTTCCCCCGCCTCCCTGCCGCCGCAGTGACCGCGCCCGTCCGCGCCTCGCCTGCCTCGCGTCCCGCAACGCCGCTGTTCCGCTCCGCCCGTAGCCCCCCCCCCCCCGTGCGCTGCTCCCGCCTTCCCCACAGACGGCCGCTGCGCCCGCACCTCGCCGAGACCACGCGCGCGCCGTCCCTGGCCTCGCCCCGTCCACCGCAGCTCGCCCCCCCACTGGTTGCGGCGCCCACACCGCGGGCCGCGTCCGAGGCCAGCCCCGTTCGGCCTCGGGCACGGGCACCACGCCCCCACCCGCGCCCATGTGCCCGCAAGGCCCTGGACCACTTACACGCAGGCCCTGGCGCCCAGAACGTTTATAAAAAAATGGAATTAAAAAAAATTTAATTAAAAAAATTAAAACTAAATAAAAATAAAAATATTAATTAATTAATTGATTAACTTAATTAATCCTAATTAGATTAGCCTAATTAACTAGTTTCACCTAATTAACTTTGATTAATTAACATAACTAATCTGATTAACTAAACTAATTAACCTGGTTAATTAGATAACAGATAATGACATGTGGGTCCCACCTGTCTGTTTGACTGGTCAACCGACCAGTTGACCTGCTGACATCACTCTGATGTCATGCTTGCGTCATCATTCACTGTTCTGGATAATGTTGGGTTTAAATAAATAATTAAAATCAGAAAATGATTTAAATCTTTAGAAAATCATATCTTTTAATCCGTAATTCGGATGAAAATACTTTATACATGAAAGTTGCTCAGAACGACGAGACAAATTTGAATACGCAGCCCGTTTATCCGCCACGCTTCCCTAGCATAGCGAACACACAACTTTCCCCCTCCGGTTCGTCTGTCCGAAAATGCGAAACACCAGGGATACTTTCCCGGATGTTATCCCCCTTCACCGGTATCACCTAATACCGCCTTAGGGCACCCCTAGCACCGTTACTTGTCTTGTTATGCATCGTTATGCATCTGTTTGCATTATATTCATTGTTTCTTCCCCCCTCTTCTTCCGCTAGACACCGAGACCGACGCCGCTGCTACCCAGTACGACTACGGAGTTGACGACCCCTCTCTCTTGCCAGAGCAACCAGGCAAGCCCCCCCCCCCCTTTGATCACCAGATATCGCCTACTCTTCTCTATACTGCTTGCATTAGAGTAGTGTAGCATGTTTCTGCTTTCCGTTAATCCTATTCTGATGCATAGCCTGTCCTTGCTACTACTGTTGTTACCTTTACCTGCAATCCTAATGCTTAGTATAGGATGCTAGTGTTCCATCAGTGGCCCTACACTCTTGTCCGTCTGCCATGCTATACTACTGGGCCGTGATCACTTCGGGAGGTGATCACGGGCATATACTATATACTTTACACACTTACATTACCTGTGGTACTGTTCGGAGTTGGGGGCTGAAGGGGCAGGTGGCTCCATCCCGGTAGAGGTGGGCCTGGGTTCCCGACGGCCCCCGACTGTTACTTTGAGGCGGAGCAACAGGGCAGGTTGAGACCACCTAGGAGAGAGGTGGGCCTGGCCCTGGTCGGCTTTCGCAAATACTTAACATGTTTAATGAGATCTTGGTATTTGATCTGAGTCTGGCTACTGGCCTATACGCACTAACCATCTACGCGGGGACAGTTATGGGCACTCGATGTCGTGGTATCAGCCGAAGCCTTCGTGACGTCAGCAACGGAGCGGCGTGCGCTGGATTGGACTGGAATGCCTACTAGGCTAGGTCTGCTTCCGGCTGCCCACGCAACATGCAGGTGTGCTAAGGGCGATGGGCCCAGACCCCTGGGCGCTTAGGTTTAGACCGGCGTGCTGACCTCTCTGTTGGTCTAGGTGGGGCTGCGACGTGTTGATCTTCCGAGGCCGGGCATGACCCAGAAAAGTGTGTCCGGCCAAATGGGATCGAGCGTGTTGGGTTATGTGGTGCACCCCTGCAGGGAAGTTAATCTATTCGAATAGCCGTGATCTTCGGTAACAGGACGACTTGGAGTTGTACCTTGACCTTATGACAACTAGAACCGGATACTTAATAAAACACCCCCTTCCAAGTGCCAGATACAACCGGTGATCGCTCTCTAACAGGGCGACGAGGAGAGGATCGCCGGGTAGGATTATGCTATGCGATGCTACTTGGAGGACTTCAGTCTACTCTCTTCTACATGCTGCAAGACGGAGGCTGCCAGAAGCGTAGTCTTCGAAAGGACTAGCTATCCCCCCTTATCCCGGCTTTCTGCAGTTCAGTCCACATATAATAGCCTTATTCCAGTTGATACCAATGCATACATATGTAGTATAGCTCCTTGCTTGCGAGTACTTTGGATGAGTACTCACGGTTGCTTTCTCCCTCTTTTCCCCCTATCCCTTCTACCTGGTTGTCGCAACTAGATGTTGGAGCCCAGGAGCCAGACGCCACCTTCGACGACGACTCCTACTACACCGGAGGTGCCTACTACTACGTGCTGCCCGCTGACGACAACCAGGAGTAGTTAGGAGGATCCCAGGCAGGAGGCCTGCGCCTCCTTGATCTGTATCCCAGTTTGTGCTAGCCTTCTTAAGGCAAACTTTTTTAACTTATGTCTGTACTCAGATATTGTTGCTTCCGCTGACTCGTCTATGATCGAGCTCTTGTATTCGAGCCCTCGAGGCCCCTGGCTTGTAATATGATGCTTGTATGACTTATTTTATTTGTAGAGTCGTGTTGTGATATCTTCCCGTGAGTCCTTGATCTTGATAGTACACATTTGCGTGCATGATTAGTGTACGGTCAAATCGGGGGCGTCACAGACAACCCCTTTATCGCGTTGGTTGCGAGGTTCTTATTTGTTTGTGTAGGTATGAGGTGTGTGTAGTCTCCTACTGGATTGATACCTTGGTTCTCCAAAACTGAGGGAAATACTTACGCTACTTTGCTGCATCACCCTTTCCTCTTCAAGGGAAAACCAACGCGGTGCTCAAGAGGTAGCAAGAAGGATTTCTGGTGCCATTGCCGGGGAAAGGGAGACTCTTATGGGATCAAATAAACAGATTGTTGTGTTATGCTTGGAATCTTTGTGAAATTTTTGATTTTACTTGTTGATCTAAGAACCCTAAAAAAACACCTCCCATACCTATGTGAGTTTAATGACATTGAAATCTTATCTTCTTATGCAAAGGGTGTTTATAGTTACTATGATATCGAACAAATTGAAGAATGTGTTGCTTTTAGGGGTGCTTATGAAGTTGCTTCTTTGATTTAAAAGTATGATATTACTCTCTTCGAATCTAATTTTTTTGACATACTTAAATATTGCTATGAAAACTATGCTCATAATGCCTATGTCAAAGAATTTATTGAAACAATGACCGTTGCTTTAGAAGAAAATAATGATATTCATGAATCTATAGATAATTATGATTCTGATGATTTGATTGAAATATCCCTTGATGAACATGATGCTTGCTATTCTTGTGGCCATGATGCCAATATTTATGAAGATTAATTTTCTATAGTTCCTTATGTTAAACATGAGATCTTTGCTATTGCACCCATACTTGATAGTTCCTTAGATGAAAAGCATGATTGCAATGATATTATTATAAATTCTGTTAACGTCAATTGTGTTAATGATATGCAAAACCTCAAGCTTGGGATGCTAGTTTTGCTATGACTACTATTTGTTGCAATGATCATGATTGGGGTGATTCTTCTTTTGGTCTTGAAAATTTATTTAAGCCCCATGATGAATATGAGATTGATAATAGTGTTTGCAATATTATTGAAAGTGAGTTTGGAAGAGTGTCAACTTTAGATCCCACATATTTGGAGAATGTTCAATCTTATGAAGTTTTTGATAAAAGTGGGTTTGGAGAGGTCATGACTTTAGTTAATGTTAATCCCACTATTTTGGAAGAGTGCCAACTTTGCATGCATGTGGATAGTGTTGAAAATATCTTATGTGATAGCTATTTTGTTGAATTTGCTTATGATCCCACATGTAATTATTATGAGATAGGAAAATATGATTGTAGAAATTTTCATGTTACTAAATTACCTCTCGTTATGTTGAGATTGCTATTGTTTCTTTCCGCTTCCTTGCATATGCTAGTTTTTTCTTGCTATGATAATTTGTTTGCCTATAAGATGCCTATGCATAGGAAGTATGTTATACTTAGATGTGTTTTCACGTGTTTTATGATGCTCTCTTTGTGCTTCAATTGTTGTCTTTCATGTGAGCATCGTTGATATCTTATGCCTAGCTATAAGGCTTTAAAGAAAAACGCTTGTTGGGAGACAACCCATTATTTTTTATTTCTGTTATTCAATAAATAATTCATCTAGCCTCTGTTTATATGTGGTTTTATGCTTTTAATTAGTGTTTGTGCCTAGTAGAACCTTTGGGAAGACTTGGGGAAAGTCTTTGCGATCTTGCTGTAAAAAACAGAAACTTTAGCGCTCACGAGATTTGCTGCCATTTTTTACTGGAGAGTGAAATTAAGTTGATTGTTTTTGCAGATGATTAATAGATAAATTACTCACGTCCATAAATTTATTTTAGAATTTTGGGGGTTACATAAGTATTCGAAACTTACAGATTACTACAGACTGTTCTGTTTTTGACAGATTCTGTTTTTCGCGTGTTGTTTGCTTATTTTGATGAATATATGGATAGTATCGGAGGTTATGAACCATAGAGAAGTTGGAATACAGTAGTTTTAACACCAAAAATAAATAAAGAATGACTGCATTACAGTATCTTAAGTGGTGTTTTGTTTTCTTATACTAACGGAGCTCATGAGATTTTCTGTTTAAGTTTTGTGTTGTGAAGTTTTCAAGTTTTGGGTAAAGATTTGATGGATTATGGAACAAGAAGTGGAAAGAGCCTAAGCTTGGGGATGCCCAAGACACCCCAAGGTAAAATTCAAGGACAGCCAAAAGCCTATGCTTGGGGATGCCCCGGAAGGCATCCCCTCTTTCGTCTTCTTCTATCGGTAACTTTGCTTGAGGCTATATTTTTATTCACCACATGATATGTGTTTTGCTTGGAGCATCTTGTATGATTTGAGTATTTGATTTTTAGTTTACCACAATGATCCTTGATGTACACACATTTTTGGAGACACACACATGAATTATAATTTATTAGAATACTCTATGTGCTTCACTTATATCTTTTGAGCTAGATAATTTTGCTCTAGTGCTTCACTTATATCTTTTAGAGCACGGTGGTGGTTTTATCTTATAGAAATTATTGACCTATCATGCTTCACTTATATCATTTTTAGAGTCCATTAGAACAGCATGGTAAGTTGCTTTGGTTATGAAACTAGTCCTAATATGATACGCATCCAAGATGGGTATAATAAAAACTATCATAGAAAGTGCATTGAATACTATGAGAAGTTTGATACTTGATAATTGTTTTGAGATATAAAGGTGGTGATATTAGAGTGTGCTAGTTGAGTAATTGTGAATTTGAGAAATACTTGTGTTGAAGATTGCAAGTCCCGTAGCATGCACGTATGGTAACCGTTGTGTAACAAATTTGAAACATGAGGTGTTCTTTGATTGTCTTCCTTATGAGTGGCGGTCGGGGACGAGCGATGGTCTTTTCCTACAAATCTACCCCCCTAGGAGCATGCGCTTAATACTTGGTTTTTGATGACTTGTAGATTTTTGCAATAAGTATGTGAGTTCTTTATGACTAATGTTGAGTCCATGGATTATACGCACTCTCACCCTTCCATCATTGCCAGCCTCTTCGATATCGTGCATTGCCCTTTCCCACCTTGAGAGTTGGTGCAAACTTCGCCGGTGCATCCAAACCCCGTGATATGATACGCTCTATCACACATAAACCTCCTTATATCTTCCTCAAAACAGCCACCATACCTACCTATTATGGCATTTCCATAGCCATTTCGAGATATATTGCCGTGCAACTTTCCATCGTTTCATTTATGACATGCTTCATCATTGTCATATTGCTTTGCATGATCATGTAGTTGGCATCGTATTTGTGGAAAAGACACCATGCATAATTTATCATACATGTCACTCTTGATTCATTGCCCTTCCCAGTACACCTCCAGAGGCATTCATATAGAGTCATATTTTGTTCTAGTATCGAGTTGTAATCATTGAGTTGTAAATAAATAGAAGTGTGATGATCATAATTAATAGAGCATTTTCCCAAATAAAAAAGAGAAAGTCCAAAAAGAGGAAAGGCCCAAAAAAAGAAAAAAATAAAAGAAATAAAAAGGGGCAATGCTACTATCTTTTTTTCCACACTTGTGCTTCAAAGGAGCACCATGATCTTTATGATAGAGAGTCTCTTGTTTTGTCACTTTCATATACTAGTGGGAATTTTCATTATAGAACTTGGCTTTTAAATTCCTACAATGGGCTTCCTCAAATGCCCTAGGTCTTCGTGAGCAAGCAAGTTGGATGCACACCCACTTAGTTTCTTTTGTTGAGCTTTCATACATTTATAGCTCTAGTGTATCCATTGCATGGCAATCCCTACTCCTTGCATTGACATCAATTGATGGGCATCTCCCTAGCCCGTTGATTAGCCTCTTCGATGTGAGACTTTCTCCTTTCTTGTCTTCTCCACATAATCCCCTATCATTATTCTATTCCACCCATAGTGCTATATCCATGGCTTACGCTCATGTATTGCGTGAAAGTTGAAAAAAGTTTGAGATTACTAAAGTATAAAACAATTGCTTGTCTTGTCATCGGGGTTGTGCAAGATGAGAGCATTCTTGTTTGACAAAAATGGAGCATGACCAAACTATATGATTTTGTAGGGATGAACTTTTTATTGCCATGTTATTTTGAGAAGACATGATTGCTTAGTTAGTATGCTTGAAGTATTATTATTTTTATGTCAATATTAAACTTTTGTCTTGAATCTCTCGGATCTGAACACTCATGCCACAATAAAGAAAATTACATTGAGAATTATGTTAGGTAGCATTCCACATCAAAAATTCTGTTTTTATCATTTACCTACTCGAGGACGAGCAGGAATTAAGCTTGGGGATGCTTGATACGTCTCCAACGTATCTATAATTTTTGATTGTTCCATGCTATTATATTATCTGTTTTCGATGTTAATGGGCTTATTTATACACTTATATATTATTTTTGGGACTAACCTACTAACCCAAGGCCCAGTGCAAATTACTGTTTTTTTGCCTATTTTAGTGTTTCACAGAAAAGGAATATCAAATGGAATAAAACCTTCGGGAGAGTTATTTTGGAACAAACGTGATCTAGGGGACTCGGAGTGGACGTCAAGAAATCAACGAGGAGGCCACGAGGCAGGGAGGCGCGCTTACCCCCCTAGGCGCGCCCTCCACCCTCGTGGACCCCTCATGGCTCTACCGACCTACTTCTTCCTCCTATATATATTCATATACACCAAAAACAACCAGGAGCACCAAGAAATCCTATTTCCACCGCCGCAACCTTCTGTACCAAAGAGATCCCATGTTGGGGCCTTTTCTGGAGCTCCGCCGGAGGGGGAATCGATCACGGAGGGCTTCTACATCAACACCATAGCCTCTCCGATGATGTGTGAGTAGTTTACCTCAGACTTTCGGGTCCATAGTTATTAGCTAGATGGCTTCTTCTCTCTCTTTGGATCTCCATACAATGTTCTCCTTGATCTTCTTGGAGATCTATTTGATGTAACTCTTTTTGCACTGTGTTTGTCGAGATCCGATGAATTGTGGGTTTATGATCAAGTTTATCTATGAACAATATTTGATTCTTCTCTGAAATCTATTATGTATGATTGGTTATCTTTGCAAGTCTCTTCGAATTATCAGTTTGGTTTGACCTACTAGATTGATCTTTCTTGCAATGGGAGAAGTGCTGAGATTTGGGTTCAATCTTGCGGTGTCCTTTCCCAGTGACAGCAGGGGCAGCAAGGCACGTATTTTATTGTTGCCATCGAGGATAAAAAGATGGGGTTTATATCATATTGCTTGAGTTTATCCCTCTACATCATGTCATTTTGCCTAATGCGTTACTCTGTTCTTATGAACTTAATACTCTAGATGCATGCTGGATAGCGGTCGATGTGTGGAGTAATAGTAGTAGATGCAGAATTGTTTCGGTCTACTTGTCACGGACGTGATGCATATATACATGATCATGCCTAGATATTCTCATAATTATGCACTTTTCTATCAATTGCTCGACAGTAATTTGTTCACCCACCGTAATACTTATGCTACCTTGAGAGAAGCCACTAGTGAAACCTATGGCCCCCGGGTCTATTCTCCTTTATATTAATGTCCCGTCAACAAGCTATTTCTATTACCATTTATTTTGCAATCTTTACTTTCAATTTATATCATAAAAATACCAAAAATATTTATTTTATTATTATTATCTCTATCAGATCTCACTCTCGTAAGTGACCATGAAGGGATTGACAACCCCTTTATCGCGTTGGTTGCGAGGTTCTTATTTGTTTGTGTAGGTACGAGGGACTTGCGTGTAGTCTCCTACTGGATTGATACCTTGGTTCTCAAAAACCGAGGGAAATACTTACACTACTTTGCTGCATCACCCTTTCCTCTTCATGGGAAAACCAACGCAGTGCTCAAGAGGTAGCAGTGTGCTTTAGTATTTTTGAAGAAATTCTCTCTTGCTTCACTTAAATTAATTTGAGAGAAAGAAATTTTATGCTCATGATCTTCACTTGTATCTGTTCGAGCTTATCAAAAGCAACACATGAAAATTAGTTCCAAAGTGATAGATATCCAAGAAGGATATAATAAAAACTTTCATGAAGATCATTCGACAAAATAAACTTGATTCTTGCAATAGTTTTGTGATATGATGATAGTGATATGTGAGTCATATTGGTGAGTAATTATGATTTAGTAAGAATATTGGTGTTAAGGTTTGTGATTCCCTATGCAAGCATGAAAGTCAATAGTTGTGCAATGAAATTACATCCTACTTATGGTGCATTATTCGATGTTATTTATGCTCAATGCTCGCTTATGAGATTATTTGTTTCTTGGTTGGTTGCTTCTCAATCTTTTGCTAGCCTTCATTTTGCACTAAGTATGATCACTACTTGTGCATCTAAAATCCTTTAAACCAGTTTTGCCAGATGAGTCCACTATACCTACCTATATGCGGTATTCTTTTACCCTTCTTAGGAAATTTGTATGTGCCATCTCTAATTTTCAAAATAAATTTCTCTTTTGTGTGCTCATACCGCGCGCGAGGCAGTGAGGGGTGGCCAATATTTTCCATGCTAGATGTGTTATTCTCATGATGAGTGTTTATTCACTAGTCATTGCATGGGAGTAAGGCAAAGGTATTAGGGATGCCCAGTCCCGAAATGAAAATTGAATTTACTTTATGTTGTCAAATAATAAATTCCATGGAAAGTGTTGGTATGGAGGGCACCCGTGGATATGGTTATCCATGGAAAGTGAAAGTTTGGTGGAAAAAAGGAATAAACTTTATTTTTTGTTTGGGAACCGCCTATGATATATGTAGCATGGAAAGTGTTGGGAGCTCTAAGTCATTTTCGTTGGTGGGAAAAGTATGCCTTTCAAAATGTTTTTATCTCTCAATTTTCGCTTTGAGCTCTGGCACCTCTACAAATCCCTACTTCCCTCTGTGAAGGGACTTTCTTTTACTTTATGCAATTTTTATTTTTAATTTGAGTCTCCATCTTCTCTTATAAAGCACCAACCAGGGGCACTATGATCGTACTTGAGCATTGTGTGTAGTTAATATGCAAGTGTGTTTCATGAATGGATCAATGATTGAGCATGATGGGCTAGGGATAACTTATTTTAGCATTGATATTTTGAAATACATGGTTTCTCGATGATATGCTTGAGTATTGATGTCCTCATGTCAAATTATAGACTCTTACTTTGAATCATTCAAGTCCAAATGTCCATGCTACAAAAGAAAAGAGTATATGATGAATCTGATAGGTAGCATTCCACAACAAAAATTCCATTTTAAATCGCTACTTTATCATGATAAGTTTTATGAGAAAGAGTTGCTGTTATGATGCTAGGAAAAGTGATTGAAATTATCATTGATCAAACTTATGCACTTTGCTAGCATTCACACTTCAAAAATTATTTCTTTTATCATTTACCTACTCGAGGACGAGTAGGAATTAAGCTTGGGGATGCTGATACGTCTCCAACGTATCTATAATTTATGAAGTATTCGTGCCATGTTTACAGCAAATTTATATGGTTTTGGTATGATTTGCATGGAACTAACCCGGACTGACGCTGTTTTCAGCAGAACCACCATGGTGTTGTTTTTTGTGCAGAAATGAAAGTTCACCAAATGAGCTGAAACTTTTTGTTGATTTTTTTGGAACAAAATACAACCCCGAAGCTTCGTGGGAGGGCCAGAAGAGCCGCGAGGAGGGCACAACCCACTAGGGCGCGCCTGGCTTGGCCCGGTGGGTTGTGCTCACCTCGAGGCCCATCTTAGTGTGAAACCAACGCCAAAAAATCCTATAAATAGAGAAACCATCAGGGGTTAACCTAGATCAGAAGTTCCGCTGCCGTAGGCCTCTGTAGCCACCAAAAACCAATCTAGACCCCGTTTTGGCACCCTGCGGAGGGGGGAATCATCTCCGGTGGCCATCTTCATCATCCCGGCGGCCAGCACGATGAGGAGGGAGTAGTCCACCCTCGGGGCTAAGGGTTTGTACCAGTAGCTATGTGTGTAATCTCTCTCTCTCTCTCTCGTGTTCTTGAGATGTCACGATCTTGATGTATCGCGGGCTTTGTTAATATAGTCGGATCATATGGTGTTTTCCCCTCTCTATCTTGTTGCGATGAATTGAGTTTTTACCTTTCAGATTTCGTTGTTATTGGATTGAATACTTTTATGGATTTGAGAACACTTGATATATGTCTTGCAGTTGAATACTCATGGTGACAATGGGGTATCATATTGATTCACTTGATATATATTTTGGCACTCAACTCGCGGATTCTTGAGGTGACATTGGGGTAATCTATGCATAGGGGTTGATGCATGTTCTTGTCTTTGTTTCTCCGTTAGAAATCTTGGTGCACTCTTTGAAGTTCTTTGTGTTGGATTGAGTATTATGAATATGAATTTGCTTTGGTGTTATTTTAGTACGAACTCTAGGATAGATCGAATGGAAAGAATAGCTTTGTGTTATTTTAGTACGAACTCTTGAATAGATCGAACGGAAAGAATAGCTTTGAGATGGTTTCGTACCCTACAAACAATTTATTCTTATGTTCTCCGCTAGATAGGAACTTTGGAGTGATTCTTCATCGCACTTTGAGGGGTGGTTATATGATCCAATTATATTAGCATTGTTGAGAGGTTGCACTATCGAAAGTACGGACCCTAGGCCTCATTTTCAAGCATTGCAATACCATTTTGTGCCCGTTCACTATTTGCTACCTTGCTGTTTTTATTTATTCAGATTATAAAAATATACTTCTATGATACGTCTCCAACGTATCTATAATTTTTGATTGTTCTATGCTATTATATTATCAACCTTGGATGTTTTATATGCATTTATATGCTATTTTATATGATTTTTGGGACTAACCTATTAACTTAGAGCCCAGTGCCAGTTTCTATTTTTTTCCTTGTTTTAGAGTATCGCAGAAAAGGAAAATCAAACGGATTCCAATTGACCTGAAACTTCATGGAACTTATTTTTGGACCAGAAGAAGCCCACGGAGTATCCGAGATGGACCAGGAGAGTCCCGGGCTACCGACGAGGGTGGGGCGCGCCCACCCCCCTGGGCGCGCCCCCTGCCTCGTGGACAGCCCAGAGGTCCACCGACGTACTTATTCCTCCTATATATACCCATATACCTAAAAACATCGAGGAGCACAATAGATCGGAAGTTCCGCCGCCAGAAGCCTCCGTAGCCACCGAAAACCAATCTAGACCCATTCCGGCACCCTGCCAGAGGGGTAATCCCTCTCCGGTGGCCATCTTCATCATCCCGGTGCTCTCCATGATGAGGAGGGAGTAGTTCTCCCTCGGGGCTGAGGGTATGTACCAGTAGCTATGTGTTTGATCTCTCTCTCTCTCGTGTTGTTGAGGTGGCACGATCTTGATGTATCACGAGCTTTGCTATTATAGTTGGATCTTATGAAGTTTCTCCCCCTCTACTCTCTTTTAATGGATTGAGTTTTCCCTTTGAAGTTATCTTATCGGATTGAGTCTTTAAGGATTTGAGAACACTTGATGTATGTCTTGCATGGGATACATGTGGTGACAATGGGGTATTCTATGATCCACTTGATGTATGTTTTGGCGATCAACTTGCGGGTTCCGTGACCTTGGGAATCTATGGATAGGGGTTGGCACACGTTTTCGTCCTGACTCTCCGGTAGAAAATTTGGGGCACTCTTTGAGGTTCTATGTGTTGGTTGAATAGATGAATATGAGATTGTGTGATGCATATCGTATAATCATACCCACGGGTACTTGAGGTGACATTGGAGTATCTAGGTTACATTAGGGTTTTGGTTGATTTGTGTCTTAATGTGTTATTCTGGTATGAACTCTAGGGCTGTTTGTGACACTTATACGAATAGCCCAACAGATTGATTGGAAAGAATAACTTTGAGGTGGTTTCATACCCTACCATAATCTCTTCGTTTGTTCTCCGCTATTAGTGACTTTGGAGTGACTCTTTGTTGCATGTTGAGGGATAGTTATGTGATCCAATTATGTTATTATTGTTGAGAGAACTTGCACTAGTGAAAGTATGAACCCTAGGCCTTGTTTCAACGCATTGCAATACCGTTTGTGCTCACTTTTATCATTAGTTACCTTGCTGTTTTTATATTTTCAGATTACAAAAACCTATATCTACTATCCATATACCACTTGTATCACCATCTCTTCGCCGAACTAGTGCACCTATACAATTTACCATTGTATTGGGTGTGTTGGGGACACAAGAGACTCTTTGTTATTTCGTTGCAGGGTTGCTTGAGAGAGACCATCTTCATCCCACGCCTCCTACGGATTGATAAACCTTAGGTCATCCACTTGAGGGAAATTTGCTACTGTCCTACAAACCTCTGCACTTGGAGGCCCAACAACGTCTACAAGAAGAAGGTTGTGTAGTAGACATCAAGCTCTTTTCTGGCGCCGTTGCCGGGGAGGTTAGCGCTTGAAGGTATATCTTTAGATCTTGCAATCGAGTCTTTTAGTTTCTTGTTTTATCACTAGTTTAGTTTATAAAAGAACATTAAAAAAATGGAATTAAGTTTGCCTCATACGCTTCATCTTTTTAATATATTTCGTGAGTATGATGGAAAGGAGAATTGTGTGAAAGTGTTAGAAGAAGAATGCATTAAAATGTTTGGCACTAAATCTTTGAATGATGAGCATGATTGCAATGTTGTTAGTATGAATTCCTTGAATATCCATGATGCTAATGATATGCAAAGCCACAAGCTTGGGGAAGCTATGTTTGATGAAGATGATATTTTTGTCCCCCAAGTTTTGATGAGAAAATTTATTATGATGAAAGCATGCCTCCTATTTATGATGATTATATTGATGAAAGTGTATTTGGAGAGGTCATGACTTTATTTAGTGATGAATCCACTATTTCGGAAGAGGTTCCAATTGATTATGAGAACAAAGTTACTATCTATGATGATTATTGTGATGACTTGTATGCTATAAAGAATAATGATATCCATGAAACTTGTCATCATGATTTTAGTTTTCAATTGGATTATGCCTCACATGATAATTATTTTGTTGAGTTTACTCCCACTATTCCGATTGAGAAGAATTTTGCTTATGTGGAGAGTAGTAAATTTTCTATGCATGTAGATCATGAAAAGAATGCTTTATGTGATAGTTATATTTCTGAATTAATTCATGATGCTACTAAAAATTATTATGAGGGAGGAACATATGCTTGTAGGAATTGCAATAATATCAAGTTTCCTCTCTATGTGCTTAAATTTTGAAGTTTTGCTTGCTTTACCTTCCTATGCAAGTTGATTCTTGTTCCCATAGTTGTTTGCTCACAAAATCCTTATGCATAGGAAGTGGGTTAGACTTAAATGTGCTAGTAATATTCTTCATTATGCTCCCTTTATGTTTCAATTATTATCTTTTATGTGAGCATCATTGAAATCATCATGCCTAGCTAGGGGCATTAAACGATAGCGCTTGTTGGGAGGCAACCCAATTTTATTTTTGTTCCTTACTTTTTGCTCCTGTTTAGTAATAAATAATTTATCTAGCCTCTGTTATTATTGAGTTTTTATGTTTTAATTAGTGTTTTTGCCAAGTACAACCGTTGGGAAGACTTGGGGGAAGTCTTGTCGATCATGCTGTAAAAAACAGAAACTTTAGCGCTCACGAGAACTGCTGCCATTTGTATTTGGAAAGTGCTATTTAGTTAATTATTTTTTCAGATGATTGATATATAAATTCCTCACGTCAAGCAATTTATTTGAGAATTTTATGAGTTCCAGAAGTATACGTTTGATCCAGATTACGACAGACTGTTCTGTTTTTGACAGATTCTGTCTTTCATGTGTTGTTTACTTATTTTGATGAGTCTATGGCTAATAAAAGAGTGTATAAACCATAGAGAAGTTGGAATACAGTAGTTTTAACACCAATATAAATAAATAATGAGTTCATTACAGTACCTTGAAGTGGTGTTTTGCTTTCTTTCGCTAACGGAGCTCACGAGTTTTCTGTTAAGTTTTGTGTTGTGAAGTTTTCAACTATGGAACAAGGAGTGGAAAGAGCCTAATATTGGGGATGCCCAAGGCACCCCAAGGTAATATTCAAGGACAAACAAGAG
This sequence comes from Triticum urartu, assembly GCF_056163025.1. Lineage (NCBI taxonomy): Eukaryota > Viridiplantae > Streptophyta > Magnoliopsida > Poales > Poaceae > Triticum > Triticum urartu. The sequence goes on along the minus strand of NC_141873.1, from coordinate 271,827,549 downwards.
CCTAAGCTTGGGGATGCCTCGGAAGGCATCCCCTCTTTCGTCTTCGTTCATTGGTAACTTTACTTGGAGCTATATTTTTATTCGCCACATGATATGTGTTTTTCTTGGAGCGTCTTTTTATTTTCTTTTGTTTTGCTTGCTGTTTGAATAAAATACCAAGATCTGAAATTATTAAATGTTATATAGTCTTCACATAGTTGCATAATTATTCGACTACTCATTGATCTTCACTTATATATTTCGGAGTAGTTTGTAATTTGCTCTAGTGCTTCACTTATATCTTTTTAGAGCACGGTGGTGGTTTTATTTTGAAGAAATAATTGATCTCTCATGATTCACTTATATTATTTTGAGAGTCTTTAGAACAACATGGTAATTTTCTTTGGTTATGAAACTAGTCCTAATATGATGGGCATCCAAGAGGAAAATAATAAAAAACTTTCATATAAGTGCATTGAATACTAAGAGAAGTTTGATACTTGATGATTGTTTTGAGATATGGAGATAGTGATATCAAAGTTGTGCTAGTTGAGTAGTTGTGAATTTGAGGAATACTTGTGTTTAAGTTTGCAAGTCCCGTAGCATGCACGTATGGCAAATGTTGTGTAACAAATTTGAAACATGAGGTGTTATTTGATTGTCTTCCTTATGAGTGGCGGTCGGGGACGAGCGATGGTCTTTTCCTACCAATCTATCCCCCTAGGAGCATGCGCGTAATACTTGGTTTTTGATGACTTGTATATTTTTGCAATAAGTATGTGAGTTCTTTATGACTAATGTTGAGTCCATGGATTATACACACTCTTACCCTTCCATCATTGCTAGCCTCTTCGGTACCGTGCATTGCCCTTTCTCACATTGAGAGTTGGTGCAAACTTCGCCGGTGCATCCAAACCCCGTGATATGATACGCTCTGTCACACATAAACCTCCTTATATCTTCCTCAAAACAGCCACCATACCTACCTATTATGGCATTTCCATAGCCATTCCGAGATATATTGCCATGCCACTTTCCACCATTCCGTTTATTATGACACGCATCAGCATTGTCATATTTCTTTGCATGATCATGTAGTTGACATCGTATTTGTGGCAAAGCCACCGTTCATAATTCTTTCATGCATGTCACTCATGAATCATTGCACATCCCGGTACACCGCCGGAGGCATTCATATAGAGTCATATCTTGTTCTAGTATCGAGTTGTGATCTTTGAGTTGTAAATAAATAGAAGTGTGATGGTCATCATTCATAGAGTATTGTCCCAAAAAAGGCCAAAAAAGATAGAAAGTCCAAATAAAAAAAGGAAGGCCATGTAAAAAAATAAAAAATAGAAGGGACAATGCTACTATCCTTTTTTCCACATTTGTGCTTCAAAGTAGCACCATGATCTTCATGATAGAGAGTCTCTTGTTTTGTCACTTTCATTTACTAGTGGGAAATTTTCATTATAGAACTTGGCTTGTATATTCCAACAATGGGCCTCCTCAAGTGCCCTAGGTCTTCGTGAGCAAGCAAGTTGGATGCACACCCACTAGTTTCTTTTGTTGAGCTTTCATACATTTTATAGGTCTTGTGCATCCGTTGCATGGCAATCCCTACTCCTTGCATTAACATCAGTCGATGGGCATCTCCATAGCTCATTGATTAGCCTCGTTGATGTGCGACTTTCTCCTTTTTTTGTCTTCTCCACATAACCCCCATCATTATACTCTATTCCACCCATAGTGCTATATCCATGGCTTACGCTCATGTATTGCGTGAAGGTTTATAAAGTTTTAGATTACTAAAGTATGAAACAATTGCTTGGCTTGTCATCGGGGTTGTGCATGATGAGAGCATTCTTGTGTGACGAAAATGGAGCATGACTAAACTATATGACTTTGTAGGGATGAACTTTCTTTGGCCATGTTATTTTGAGAAGACATGATAGCTTAATTAGTATGCTTGAAGTATTATTATTTTTATATCAATATTAAACTTTTGTATTGAATCTTATGGATCTGAATATTCTTGCCACAATAAAGAGAACTACATGGATAAATATGTTAGGTAGCATTCCACATCAAAAATTCTGTTTTTATCATTTACCTACTCGAGGACGAGCAGGAATTAAGCTTGGGGATGTTGATACGTCTCCAACGTATCTATAATTTTTGATTGTTCCATTCTATTATATTATCAATCTTGGATGTTTTATATGCATTTATATGCTATTTTATATGATTTTTGGGACTAACCTATTAACCTAGAGCCCAGTGCCAGTTTCTGTTTTTCATTGTTTTAGAGTATCGCAGAAAAGGAAAATCAAACAGAGTCCAATTGACCTGAAACTTCATGGAACTTATTTTTGGACCAGAAGAAGCCCACAGAGTATCGGAGATGGACCAGGAGAGTCCCGGGCTGCCCACGGGGGTGGGGGTGCGCCCACCCCCTGGCCGTGCCCCCCTGCCTCGTGGACAGCCCGGAGGTCCACCGACGTACTTCTTCCTCCTATATATACCCATATACCCTAAAAACTTCGAGGAGCACAATAGTTCGGGAGTTCCGCCGCCAGAAGCCTCCGTAGCCACCGAAAACCAATCTAGACCCGTCCCGACACCCTGCCAGAGGGGGGAATCCCTCTTCGGTGGCCATCTTCATCATCCTGGTACTCTCCATGACAAGGAGGGAGTAGTTCTCCCTCGGGGCTGAGGGTATGTACCAGTAGCTATGTGTTTGATCTCTCTCTCTCTCTCATGTTCTTGAGGTGGCACGATCTTGATGTATCGCGAGATTTGCTATTTTAGTTGGATCTTATGAAGTTTCTCCCCCTCTACTCTCTTGTAATGGATTGAGTTTTCCCTTTGAATTTATCTTATCGGATTGAGTCTTTAAGGATTTGAGAACACTTGATGTATGTCTTGCGTGGGATACCTGTGGTGACAATGGGGTATTCTATGATCCACTTGATGTATGTTTTGGTGATCAACTTTCGAGTTCCGTGACCTTGGCAATCTATGCATAGTGGTTGGCACAAGTTTTCGTCTTGACTCTCCGGTAGAAACTTTGGGGCACTCTTTGAGGTTCTATGTGTTGGTTGAATAGATGAATCTGAGATTGTGTGATGCATATCGTATAATCATTACCAGAGGTGACATTGGAGTATCTAGGTGACATTAGGGTTTTGGTTGATTTGTGTCTTAAGGTGTTATTCTAGTACGAACTCTAAGGTTGTTTGTGACACTTATAGGAATAGCCCAACGGATTGATTGGAAACAATAACTTTGAGGTGGTTTCGTACCCTACCATAATCTGTTCGTTTTTTATCCGCTATTAGTGACTTTGGAGTGACTCTTTGTTGCAAGTTGAGGGATAGTTATGTGATCCAATTATGTTATTATTGTTGAGAGAACTTGCACTAGTGAAAGTATGAACCCCAGGCCTTGTTTCAACGCATTGCAATACCGTTTCTGCTCACTTTTATCATTAGTTACCTTGCTGTTTTTATATTTTCAGATTACAAAAACCTATATCTACTATCTATATACCACTTGTATCACCATCTCTTCGCCGAACTAGTGCACCTATACAATTTACCATTGTATTGGGTGTGTTGGGGATACAAGAGAATCTTTGTTATTTGGTTGCAGGGTTGCTTGAGAGAGACCATCTTCATCCTACGCCTCCTACGGATTGATAAACCTTAGGTCATCCACTTGAGGGAAATCTGCTACTATCCTACAAACCTCTGCACTTGGAGGCCCAACAACATCTACAAGAAGAAGGTTGTGTAGTAGACATCATTCTACCATCCACATTACACTTTTATTACCATCTCTTCACCGAACTAGTACACCTATACTATTTGCCATTGTATTGGGTGTGTTGGGGACACAAGAGATTTGTTGTATTTGGTTGCAGGGTCGTTTGAGAGAGACCAACTTCGTCCTACACCTCTCACGGATTGATAAACCTTAGGTCATCAACTTGAGGGAAAATTGCTACTATCCTATAAAAATCCACGCTTGGAGGCCCAATGCGTTTCTACAAGAATGAAGTTGCATAGTAGTCATCAAACCGTTTACGAATGTAGTCGACTTGATCAGGAGCTAAACGTAAGGTTGTAAAAGAATAATTACTAGTATTCTAATCAATTGCCTCATGATCTAGTCCGTGTAAAAATCCTTCTTTTCCTTGTCCCACTTGTAGCGGGCCCTGATGAAGTCACGCTCCAAGGGGTTGGGGAACTTTGCGAAGGGGTCTGGGAGACCCACGGCTTCACGTTCCGCGTCCTCCTTATCCCATATGGGCCTTTTTCCAAGGTAGCCATGGCTTCCGAGGCGATGCTTCCTCGTGTTCCTCTGCTGAAGGCTCTTGAATTTCGCAGGCTTAGCCTTGGCTGCCTCGGTAGCGCAAGTGTCCTTGAACTTTTCGAACTCCTCTTCTGTAAGTGTCGGATTTTCCTCCAGAATCTTGGACAGGGGTTCCTCAGCCTCAATAGCTCGTTTCACCCTCCCTTTCCAGGAGGCCAAATCATTGCTGAACATGCCCAAGGCATGATTGTTACTCTTTTTCATCTTTGGATCATCCCACGGTTGTTCTATGCTATCATCCTGGTCGGGGAACTTGAATCTCTTGTGCAACTTCGTCAGGAGCAACTGCCTCAAATGTTCTTTACTCCTTAAGTCATCATCGTTGATGCTCGCGCATTCCCGTAGGATGCATCCTACTTGGTTCCCATAGCACTTGCGAGGTTCTTCCGGCTCTAATGGCTCAAACTTGCCAGGGGCCATCTTTGTGATCACCAGTCGTCCGATACCGAGTTTGTTAGGTTTTCATATCCTCTACTTCTTGTTTTCAGTAGCGGTATCAGCGCCGGTACCTTCCCCGTCGGTCTCGGCACCGCCATCGGTGCCGGCGCCGTCGGAGTCGATGTGGGCGTCAGTACCATCATCGAGGCCGACCAGCAAACCTTGACTCTGCTTAGCAGACAAAAATTCGAGGTACTGTTGTTCACCCTCATAATCCATCTTGTCTGCATCTTGGTCAGGAGGCCCGGTTTCTTTGTTGTTTGACATGTTTCCTATGATTAAGTCTCCTCGTTTAATTCTAAAACTATAAAAAATGATAAATGACATAAAAAAGATCTATGTTTGCCAGGATGTCGTTTCCCAGCAAATCCCGGCACTCGATATGCCTACTTTCTAGCACAAGTCATGCCAAAATTCATGGAAAATTTTGGCATGACCTTTGCTAAAAATTGGACATATCGGGCGCCTAAAATTCACTGGAACGGAAATGAATCAACATTCCGGCGAAACATAGGCCACTCGGATCATTTACCCTGCACATAATTATCATTTTCCAAATATGACATGTCCAAAACATCACATGTCCAAATATGACATGTCCAAATTCCAAATATGACATGTCCAAATCACATGTCCACATATCACATGTCCACTTCAAAATTGCATATAAAAGGAAGAAATAGTGATTTGCAACTAAAAAAATTCAGCCTACCTAAATTTGAAACTAATTTTTTTCCAAATATCACATGTCCACATAGCACAAGTCATTTTTATTCACAATATTTGAAACTAAATTCAGCCTACCCAAATTTGAAACTATTTTTTTTGCTTTAACTAGGGTTCATACTGTCGGATTTCGGGTTCCGGCAAAACACTTGAGGTTCGGACTCTAGGGTGCGCACGAAGATCTCTCCTCCCACTAGCTCACACTCTCACAACAATCTCAAAGCTCAGCATGTCGAACTCGCAGAACAAAGGACACATGGTTTATACTGGTTCGGGCCACCGATGTGGTGTAATACCCTACTCCAGTGTGGTATGGTGGATTGCCTCTTGGGCTGAGGATGAACGAGTACAAGGGATGAACAACCTCCTGAGGAGAGGTGTTCTTCAGCTCGGTGAGCTTGTGCGGCTAAGGATGATCTGAATGATCTGTCCCCTCCTATGGTGATGTCCAGTCCTATTTATGGAGGCCCTGGTCCTCTTCCTGAATATTAGGCGGGAAGGGATACCACAATGGCCAATTTGAAGGGGGACAACTAGTACAAGCTATCCTGACAAAAGGTGGTCTTCGCCTGCCAAGGGCTCTGATGGTGACGCCGTCCTGAGCTCCATGGTGACCTCCATCCTGCCATCCTGCTGGTCTTGGTCTTGTTGCACCAATATGGAAACCTTTACCTGATGCCTCGGGACTCCTCGCCTGCGCCTGTTCCTTTAGCACTAAACAGGAAACGAGGACACTGCGCGTGCTGGCGCCCGCCTGGTGCCCGCCTGGCCTTGGTCGTCATGGCTTGCATCACAGGGACCTCACGAGGTGCCCCTCGCCTTGATCTCTCCGCCCCTCGCGAGCCAGCCTAGTGAGGCCGCCCCCGAGGAGGTCTTGTGTCGTCCCCTTCGTGAGGCTTGGCCCCTCGTGAGGGTCTTGAGTGTTTGCTGATGAGGATGGGCCATACAGGGCCGCTGGTGGAGCCAAGACGTGGGCTGCAGGTAGGCAAGTCTGGGGACCCCCGTTCCCAGGACGCCGACAGTAGGCCCCGGGCCCAAGGCGCGCTCGAACATGGCTTCAAGGCGAAGCCAAGGGGCCAACGCGGAGCGCCGCGGGCCCCAACAGCCTACGGCCTTGGTTTGACGTCTGGCGATTGATGGGACGTGGGCGTCTCCGCTTCCCCACGCTGCCTCGGCAACTGCCCGACTTGACGATTCCTAGCTGCATGCAGAGAAAACCATCATTACCTGTGATCGTGGGGGTCGCCGGTTGGCCTTCTCCTGCTATATATGAGGAGGGGGCGGAGCCCCCATCGCCCATCTCTCCCTGCTCCACTCGCTTCTTCTCCCTTGCTTCATTGCTCATAGTGGCACACATGGCGCCTGCAAAGAGGTTCTCGGCCGCAAAGAAGGGGAAGGCCCGCCAGGAGGGGCCCGACTTGCCGCCGCCCAACAGGGGGCGTGGTCACCCGCGTAAGCATGCTGCAACCCCCGTCGTGGCCCCTTGCGGCCGCGGCGGCGCCTCCTCTCATGTCGGGATTCACCCAGGTCGTGGCAGCCCCGTCAATGAAGTGAGGCACGCCATGGTTGCGCGGCTTCCTCGGCCGCACTTCCACTCGATGGAGGTGCTGCTGGAGTTCATTGTGTGGTCGGAGAACCCGGCAGGCACCTGGCTTGAGCTCCCGTGCTTCTTCGCCGGCGAACTGCCGGCCACGGGTCCAGGTGGTCCCTGGCTGCAGGCGAATGGCAGCAGCAGCAAGGCTTCATGTGTCGCGGTGGAAGTCTTCGTCGCAGGCAACGCATCCCTGGCCCACGTCTGGCAGACGTTTGCCAGTGCACGTGGCCTGGGCAGGCGGTGTACCCTCCACTTCAAGTACGACGGCGACGCAACCCTCTACGTGCGGGTATTCGGGGAAGATGGTCGCAGTGTCGGATGCTGCCCTGAGGACAACGACGGTGGTGAGGTGCTCGGCCTTGGCGACGACCATGACGAGGATGAAAGTGGACTCATCCTTTGCGCTGGCCACGGCTCGTCTAGCTACGGTTGCTCTTCCTGCGGCGACAGCTCCAGCAGTGGCGGTTATGACCAGCCGCCGCTCCCGCTTCGAAGGCGGTAGCGGATCATCTCATCACCGCTCCCTAGTGAAGCGCGAGGAGGGGTCTGGTTGAGTCCAGGGGGCGCCAAGGGCCTACCCTCATGAGCCGTCGCGGGGGTGCGCACTGCTTTCGTTCTGTTCTTTTCTTTCTTCCTTCATCTAAGAAGAAACAAGTATGGGGCCCTGCAGGGGCATGCAATGAACCGTGATCGCTATGTTATGTCTATCGTTCCTGTGTCGTGTTGCAGTATCAACATTTTATGTAGGCGTGTAGAGATAACTTAGCTTGATGTGTCTGAAGTAGTTTCCACCTCGTGAGGCGCGCCTCTCCCAGTACCTAGTGAGACCTCCTTGCCATTGGCTTGGGAGGCGTCGAGGAACTGCAAAAATTTGTTAAGAACCTCTTATTCTTCCAAGCCCATGTCGTAGGAGCGGTCGGCCATGACCCAGAGCTCCGCATCGCGATACCCGAGGGGCACGTATTAAGGGAGGAGCGCCAGCTTGCTAGCTCGAGCGAGGGTGCCTCACGAAGAACAGGAAAAACAAACGCTCACGAGTGCACCTGTCCAGCCCCTTGCGAGGCATGTGAGGGAGAGTACAGGCCAAAACAAAGAACCGAGGGAAGATCAAAGAAAAAGGCGATCAAACCAAGATGAGAAGAAACACCAGAATGCGAACTTCCATTAAAAAGGGGCAAGCCAACTACGGAAAGCAAATGAAAAGCCGTGTCTGGCACCTAGCCTAGTCTTCTCACCAGCACGGAGCTAAGTGCTGCTACTAGGACATGGGAGGGTGCCCCCGAGGACCGAGGGCGGCACTCCTAAGACTCCGGGGCGTGTACAGCCCCACTCATTATTACGTGAGAGTGTCACGAGCGGAGACCTTCACAGGCACGGGGCCTTGCTTCACAGGCGCGGGGCCTTGCTTCATGGGTAGAACTTCCGGAGGTGCTGGATGTTCCAGGCGTTCTGGATGGGGATCCCGTCCTGCGTCTCTAGGCGCGCGGTGCCAGGCCTGGAGACGGGGGCGATCCTAAACGGGCCCTCCCACACGGGCGAGAGCTTGTGCAGCCCTTCCCTGGAGAGCACCCACCTCAGGAAGAGATCACCCACCTCGAGCATCCTGGAGTGGATGATGTGACAGTGGTACTGCCGCAGCGCCTGCTGGTACCTTGCCGCTCGGAGCAGGGCTTCACGGCGGCATTCCTCCCCCAGCACGAGGTCCATCCCCCGCATGGCGTCTTGCTGCGTCTCATCAAACGCCAGGACCCACGCGGAGCGATGTCTGACCTCGTGAGGGAGAACCGCTTCTGCTCCATAGACGAGGAAGAACGGGGTCTCGCCTGTTGGCTTGGTGGCGGTGGTGCGGATGGACCGCATCACAGACTGGAGCTCGTCGTGCCAGCCCTTGCCGTAGGCCTCGAGCTTCTTCTTGAAGGTCCTGGTATTGAGACCTCTCAGGACCTCCGCGTTGGCGCGTTCGGCTTGACCGTTGCTCCTAGGGTGTGCCACCGAAGCGTAGCAGATCTGCGTTCCAAGGTTAGCACAATATGTCTTGAAGAGGTTGCTAGTGAACTGTGAGCCGTTGTCGGTAATGATGCGACTAGGGACCCTGAACCGGCTCATGAGACCCTTGATGAACTTGACCGCAGATCCGGTCGGGATGGTGCGGACAACTTCTACCTCCATTTGGTGAACTTGTCGATGGCGACGTAGAGGTAGCGGTAGCCCCTAGGCGCTCGAGGGAACGGGCCTAAGATATCCAGCCCCCAGACTATGAACGACCACGAGAGCGGGATGGTCTGGAGGCCCTGAGCTGGCTGATGGATCTGCTTGGCGTGGAATTGGCAGGCCTCGCAGGACTTCACCAGCTCGGTTGCATCGTTGAGCGCCGTAGGCCAGTAGAACCCGCTCTGAAACACCTTGCCAACGAGGGTTCGCGACGACGAGTGGTGCCCGCAGTCTCCGCCATGTATGTCAGCTAGCAACTCATTCCCATGTTCCCTGGAGATGCATCGTAAGGAAACATCATTTGGCCGCTTCCAATATAACTCACCGTCCTGGATGCAGTATGTCGTAGCCTGCCGGGCCACGCGCTCCGCGTCCTCCTCTTTCTCCGGTAGCTTCCCTTCCATCAGGTATTCCTTAAACTCCTTGGTCCATCACCCCTCCTGAGGCTCGAGTGCCAGGAGTAGGCGCGCTCCCGAGGTCGGGCCGCAGGCCGGGTCTCCCGAGGCTGGTGGTTGGGGGAGCTCCTCCCGAGGCGGCACCGGCCCTCAAAGTGGAGGTGCTGCCGACGACTTGAAGAGCCGCTCCTCAAAGACGCCAGGCTCTTGGGGTTGTCGCTTGGACGCCCTTTTGGCGATGTCATCGGCCTCCTTGTTGGTGCCATGGGGCACGTGCTGCAACTCTAGACCCAGGAAATGCTTTTCCCTTTGCGTATCTCTGCGAGGTATGCCTCCATGTGCTCGTCCTTCGGCTCGTATACCTTGTTGGAGAAGTTGACGAGGAGCCGCGAGTCGCCCCTGATGGTGAGGCGCTTCACCCCCAGGGCCACCGCGGCCCTGAGGCCAGCGATGAGGCCTTCGTATTCTGTGATGTTGTTGGAGACCTCTCGCCTTGCTGGAAGCAGAGCTGCACGGCGTAGTAGATCTTGTTTTGAGTGGGTGAGATGAGCACTGCTCCAGCTCCCCCGCCCTGGCGTGCGAACGCAGCATCGAAATACATGACCCAGCCATCTGGTGCTTCACTTCCTAGCGAGAGGGATTGTTCCTTGCCTGCTTCAAACCCCGGGGCATCAGTCCATTCCGCCATGAAGTCGGTGAGCCCGACCCCCTTGATGATCCTAGTTGTGTTGAACTCCAGCTGGAATGCTTGCAGCTCGATGTTCCATTCGGCGACTCTTCCAGTAGCGTTGGGGCTCCTGAATACCCTCTCCAGCGGGTAGGCCGAGACGACCTTGATTGGGTGACCTTGGAAGTAGTGTCGCAGTTTACGCGAGGCCACCAAGAGTGCAAGCAAGAGCTTCTGAGGCATGGGGTACCGTGCCCTTGCATCCCGCAGTACCATGCCGGCGAAGTACACCGGGTGCTCGACAAGGGCGGGAGCGTCGATGGAGCCTATGCCTGTCGGAAGTTGGGGCGTCTCCTGAGGTGACGGGACCCCAAGAGCCTGGTCGCCCACTTGGGCCTCTGCTGGCCCGCGAACGCCGCCTTGCCGGGATGGTCACTCGTTGGTGTTGCTGCAGCCTTTGCGGTGCCCTCTCGGTCCTGCATCGCCCCGGCTGGGGGGGGGGGGTGTAGGAACGAAAGTATGTCTAGAGGGGGGGGTGATTAGACTACTTGACCAAATAAAAACTTAACCTTTTCCCAATTTTAGTTCTTGGCAAATTTTAGCTATTTTAGGACAATTCAAGCAATCATCACACAATTCAAGCAAGCATGCAAAGAGTATATTGGCAGCGGAAAGTAAAGCATGCAACTTGCAAGAATGTAAAGGGAAGGGTTTGGAGAATTCAAACGCAATTGGAGACACGGATGTTTTTCCCGTGGTTCGGATAGGTGGTGCTATCCTACATCCACGTTGATGGAGACTTCAACCCACAAAGGGTAACGGTTGCGAGAGTCCACACAGGGCTCCACCGACAAAGGGTAACGGTTGCGCGAGTCCACACAGGGCTCCACCCACGAAGGGTCCATGAACAAGCAACCACCCACAAAGGGTCCACGAAGAAGCAACCTTGTCTATCCCACCATGGCCATCGCCCACACAGGACTTGCCTCACTAGCGGTAGATCTTCACGAAGTAGGCGATCTCCTTGCCCTTACAAACTCCTTGGTTCAACTCCACAATCTTGTCGGAGGCTCCCAAGTGACACCTAGCCAATCTAGGAGACGCCACTCTCCAAGAAGTAACAAATGGTGTGTAGGTAATGAACTCCTTGCTCTTGTGCTTCAAATGATAGTCTCCCCAATACTCAACTCTCTCTCATAGGATTTGGATTTTGTGGAAAGAAGATTTGAGTGGAAAGCAACTTGGAGAGGCTAGAGATCAAGATTCATATGGTAGGAATGGAATATCTTGGTCTCAACACATGAGTAGGTGGTTCTCTCTCAGAACATATGAGTTGGAATGGTGTATGTGTTCTGATCGCTCTCTCTTTGAATGAAGAGGAGGTGGAGGGGCATATATAGCCTCCACACAAAATCCAACCGTTACACACAATTTTCCAATCTCGGTGGGACCGAATCAACAAACTTGGTCGGACCGAAAATGTAAACCTAGTGACCATTAGAGATTTTCGGTGGGACTGACATGCAACTCGGTAGGACCGATATGGTTAGGGTTTGGGCATAACGTAATCTCAGTGAGACCGATTACACAAACTCGGTGAGACCGAATTTGGTAATTAGCTAACCAGAGAGTTGGTCAGGCAAACTCGGTGGGACCGATTTGCTCTTTCGGTGAGACCGAAAAGTTACAAAGGGGAAAACTTAATTTACATTGCAATCTCGGTGGGACCGATTTGCTCTTTCGGTGAGACCGAAAAGTTATGAAAGGGAAACAGAGAGTTTGCAATCCCATCTCGGTGAGACCGAGATCCCTATCGGTAGAACCGAATTGCTAGGGTTTGGCAGTGGCTAGTGACAAGTGAAACTCGATGGCGCCGGATAGGAAGAATCGGTAGGACCGAGTTTGGCTTAGGGTTTAGGTCATATGTGGATATGGGAAATTAGTTGAGGGTTTTGGAGCATATCACTAAGCACATGAAGCAAGAGGCTCATTAAGCAACACCTCATCCCTCCTTGATAGTATTGGCTTTTCCTAAAGACTCAATGTGATCTTGGATCACTAAAATATAAAATGAAGAGTCTTGAGCTTTTGAGCTTGAGCCAATCCTTTGTCCTTAGCATTTTGAGGGTTCCACTTTCACATCCATGCCATGCCAATCATTGAGCTTTCCTGAAATAATCATCTTGGAATAGCATTAGCTCAATGAGCTATATGTTGTTATGAATTACCAAAATCACCTAGGGATAGTTGCACTTTCAATCTCCCCCTTTTTGGTAATTCATGACAACATATAGATCAAAGCTTCGACAAATGATAATAAGCATGAAATATATCGTCGCTTTGAGAAGTATGTGACAAGTAAGAGCTCCCCCTAAATTTGTGCATATTTAAAATTTGCTTTGGACTGCAAATGCACAAGGAGTTAGAGTCATGGGTTACTCTTCCATGTCACACATATCTTGGTGGAGCGCTTAAAATGATAAGAATGAAATACATGCACTCATCACCAAGAATAGTGAATGATCACATAAGATAGATAAGATAATAGCATTAAGCAAGCATTAAGTGTAGCTTATGATCAAACACATGTTCACCAATGTCTCACAAGCAATGACATAGTATCTCAAGCACTCAAAAGCAAACAAAGTTCGAAAGACCACCAAATAAAGCAAGAGATAAAAAAAGCAACACTCTCTCTCGAAGCCTATGATCTATACATCTTCTCCCCCTTTGGCAACAAGTTACCAAAAAGTTCCTAGAAAATGCATAGTGCTAGATCGACGCTCAGGCTTGATCTTCTGGTGGTGGTGGAGTCCGGATCACTCCAAGGACGAAGGCTTCCGTAGACGCTGAAGTAGACGCTGGAGTTGGAGCTGAAGTAGATGCTGGAGCTTGTTGGGCTGGTGCTACGGCTGGAGCTGAGGCAGTTGCTCTTGTGTCAGGAACTGGCATTGCAGACGACCTCGGACCTCGTGGCACTCTGGCAAAGGCATCAGTGGTTGTCTTCCCTTTCCTCTCATGCATATCATCCTGGAGCTTCTCCACTGCAGTCTGAATTTCTGTCACCTTGACATCTAAGTCATAGAACTTTTGCTCCATGTTCCTCTCTAAGCTTGCCTGGTTTTGAGTTAGGGTGGCTAGTCCTTTCTCAATCCGCGGGGTGGATGCAATCAGGTAACCAAGCTGCTCTTGTTTGGTCTTCAAGAAATACTCAGATGCCTCCTCTTGAGTTGGCATCCTGGCAGCTTTCTCCTTCCTTGCGTTCTCCTTCTTTGCTTGTGCTTGGGCAGACGATGGCTCATTCTCAGTCATGACAACTTGATTGTCCTCAAAATCTGGACGGATGGGCAGGTGTTCCTTGTCCAATAAGTATATGCTTGTGCCCATCTTGGAGTTGATGAGCTCCTGAATCTGAGGGGCATATCCACAGCTCCTCTTCTGATCAGCTGCTGTCCTCTTAATAGTCTCTACTATGAGGCTCATCACCTTGAACTTCTGAGGCACATCAAACACATGGAGCAAATTGATCGCGTGGCCTCTGATCATCTTGTGATCACCTAACTTGGGCAACAAGGTGTGCCTCAATATCCAATTGATGGTTGGCAGCCCTGACAGAAGATAATGCACTGAGCCAAATTTGAAGGTGTCAAGAGCTTCATTTGGAATTTCCTTGTACATGTTGGACATTGAGTTATGATCCATCTTTTTCTTGGCATAAATGTCCAAGTCATCTGCTTGCTCCTCTGGGGCATTGATCAACTTTTCCCATTCCTCAACAGTTGATTGGTACCTCGTACCTTCAGACATCCAAGTTATCCTCCCATCTGGATAAAAGTGTGCCGTGGAGTAGAATTGCATGATAAGCTCCTCGTTCCACTTTGTGAGCGTCTGCCCAACAAAGTCTGCAACTCCACAAGCACTAAAGCTGTCGTACACTCCAGGGTAGTGCTCTTCGTTGTCCTTGATGTACTTCCAGTCAACCCATCTCATATCACAGACAATGGGCTTCTTATCTAGTAGCACTGTCTCATAGAAGTCCTGTTGTTCCTTGGTGTGAAATCTGTAATCCACAGCAGTCCTTCTCCTTGAAGCATACGAGTCTACTTCTCTCCACTTCCTCAGCCCTGAATCTCTCCTGAGCTTCATGTCCTCAGCCACAGGATGGGCATCGTTGTGGTCTGGGATCTTGGGCTTGAGCTTTCTAAGAACTTGCTCTTCATCCTCTTCTTCAGCAACAGTCTCAGGCACTGGGGACTTGTTCTTCTCAGCTGCAGGAATGCTCCTTGTATTCCTCTTTGGTTTTGGCTTGGAGGCAGCTTTGGGCTTAGATGCAGTAGCCCCTGCTCTTATGGCATCACCCATCAGCTTGGGTGTCTTAGGTGCTGTTGCAGCTACCTCTTCTTCCTCTTTCTCTTCCATGATGGAAGCCTTTCCTAGCACTCTGGCTACGGTCTTCTTGACCCTTTCCTTCCTCTTCTTGCTTTCTGCAGCAATTGGCTCTTGGGGAGTGGGCTTCTCAGTTGAGGCTCTAGCCTTTGACATAGGCTGCCTGCCTGCTGGCCTTTTGATCTTTAGACCTGGCTTTGTGCCTTGAGCTGGCTCAACTCTCTTTGATGTGGCCTCTTCCTCTGCCACATAATCTTCATCTTCGGAGTCTGAAGTTCTCTTCTTCCTTTGTCTGGTGGCAGCTTTTGGCAGATTGCTTGGGGTACTTCTGCTGCCATCATCTGAAGAGCTGGAGGGACTAGTGCCCTCACTCATCACCACTTGCTGTTCTGACACATTCTGGCTGTCACTCTGATCTGACATGTTGAACAAGCTGACTGCTGACCCTGTGAACAGTTTATAGATGAGGTAGAGTGGATGAGCATCACAAAATGCAGAGATTTTTGCAAAAGAATGATCCAAAAACTTAGTTTTAGTTTCCCACTGAAATCATCTCGGATCTACCGATTTTTAAACTCGGTGATACCGAAGCAGCTTTGGAACCTAAACTAGTGAACTCGGTTGGACCGAGTCATAGTTCGCTGGCACCGAGACTGCTAGGGTTTCACAGAGTTCCAAAATCGGTCACACCGATAAGTAATTCTCGGTCAGACTGAGTCTCACTTGTGCAATGGCATAAGCCAAATCGGTGGGACCGAGTTTTTCAACTCAGTGGGTCCGAGATGGTTTCGGCGGAAACCTAACCCTAAAATTTTCGAATCAAAGCTAATCTACGGGCGTATTGACTGGATAGGAGTGTTTAAATCGTGGCAAGAATCATGATTATCACAATGTGCTGAGAATTGGATTGGAGAATAGCACAAAGATCGAGTCCATACCCTAGCTCGGCGGAGACTCGCTACGGCGGCAACGGTGGGGCAGAATTCCCGTTGACGGCGACGGAGACCAGCGACTGGAGGCGGCTGGCGGCGAGAAGACGATCCGGAGACCACGTTGGCAGAGCAGGCTATCGCGCGGGCGAAGGGGTTCGGAGAAATTTCCAAATTTTGCCCGTGACTATATATAGCCCGACCCTGTCGGTGTGACCGAGTG
The DNA here is from genome assembly GCF_056163025.1 of Triticum urartu. NCBI lineage: Eukaryota > Viridiplantae > Streptophyta > Magnoliopsida > Poales > Poaceae > Triticum > Triticum urartu. The sequence goes on along the minus strand of NC_141873.1, from coordinate 271,811,624 downwards.
GAACAACTCGGTGGCACCGAGATTCATAACTGCATGTAGTTACTGAAACTCGGTGTGACCGAAATGTTCAAATCGGTTGCACCGAGATCGAAAACCTAGATCAACTTAATGATCTCGGTAGGACCGAAAGTGGGGTATCGGTCAGACCGAGAATCATAAAGAGGTTTTGGAAGTTTAAGTCTATGACGAATCGGGGACTCCGAGCGCTCCTCACACAGAGTGGTTCGAATCTGACTTGATCAAATTTGTGATGCAGCATGAATAGAGTTTGAGACGAGAAAAGCATAGATAGCTAGAGGAGGTTCTTAGGCACTCTTGTCCATCCACTTGGCAAAAGAAAATAAAACCAAACAATCAAAACAACAAGTGGATGTCCTCGAATGAGTAAAATATGCAACCAGCATGCTCACACAATAAGATGGCAAATGAAATATGTGGCAAGGCATGCACAACCAATTCTAGCATCTATCAAGCAATTTGCGATGACAAGGTCATCTATATATGAGTATATTGACTTAGGAGTCAAGTGAGAACACTTGATCATAGGTCATACTCATCATTTAAGCTCAAGTGGGGTTACCACCTTTACATAAAGCATTGTTGTGTTCACATCTTTAGAGTTGCTTTAGCTCAAGTCTTAGAGTAAAGCTCCCCCTAGATGTGATATCCCCCTTTTGAGGGATGAACTAACCTTGGGTTTCGTCGATGATGACTTCATGTAGATGTTGAAGATGTGGATGCTCAATGTTGATGTAGATCACTTGGAGCTATCCATTTGAGTGAATTGCACTTTCAATACCTACATGGGTTAGTCCCACAAGGAACAAACAAGGATATCCATAGACATAGAGTGATGCACACACAAGATGATGTCCATGAAAACTTTTAGGTTACCTTGTCCCTTGTCTTACCAACAAGAGGGTTTGTGACTCCTTGAACTAGTGCAGGATGTGGAAGTTGATTGCACTTGTTCTTGCCAAAATGATAAGAGTGAAGTATGTTGGCGGAGTCACCCTCAAGGACTCTCTAGTTCTTCTTCTTTTGGATCCACATCATCTTGATGGGAATCCTTGGAGTTGTAGTCGTACTTGATGAAGTGGAACTTGAGGTAGTCTTGGGAATCCACTTGACTAAGGTCTTAGGAGCTTCTTCAAATGCGTCAATTTCCTCTTGAAGCTTGTCCTTGCCTTTTTGCTTGTAGTCTTGTGGTGGAAGATCATCTTGAGCTTGTGTCCCCTTGAAAGAAGTATCATACTTCTCTTGTTGAGGAACAAACTTTGTCTTGGGGTATTGATCTTCTTCCCACTCAACTCCATTGGCATTGAACTTTCGTTCAAAACCAACACCTTGATTCTTCCGGTGCATTCCTTGCTTGCGCACAATTTCCTCGAATTGCTTGCTCCCGGCAAGGCTTTTGTACACTCCTTTCTCTATAATTCCCTTCAATAAGCTATTTTCTTGCTCAAGTGTAACTTGGCTAAGAGAATCATTAGTGGAATCAAGAGAACTACTAGAAGCAACAATATTGGATTTAGCATGATCATTGTTATTGCTAGAGAAATAATCTTTCTTGTTCTTGTTACTAGACTTGACTTGAGGCATGTAAGTGGATAAGAGTAAACGCTTGGCAATGTAAGAAGAACTTTTCTTGCGGAGATCATCATTGATTTCTTTTAAGAACTCATGCTCTTGCTCAAGATTGAGCTTTTCAAAGCGTAATTTCTCATGAGCTCTTAAAAGTTCTCGATGATCTTTGAAGATAGTTTCATGAGCTAACTTAAGAGTGTTTAGTTCTTTAGTTAGAGCCTCAATCTTCTCCTTATAATTGTCATTCGTTTTATCTTGATTAGCATGATTAATTGACTTTTCATCATAGTATTCATCACTAGAGTTGTCAACAAGCAAATCATCACCTAACAAGTCATCTTCATCACTATTGAAATCAACATACTCGGGTGTGTTACCTTAGGACCTTTGGCCATGAAGCATCTTCCAATTCCTTCATTTGGTGAGTCAAATATGTCGTAGGAGTTGGTTGACACAAGTGCTAGACCGGCAACACCTTCATCTTGAGTATCTTCGGAGTCGGAGTGATAACTTCTCTCGGAGTGGCTGTCGGAGTCGGAGCCGGATACCCATTCACCAACATGATCTTGATGTCTTCGTCTTGTGTAGCTCCTTGATGATTTTTCCTTCCTTTCCGAATCCTGGCTTCTCCGTGAGTATCTTCGTTCATAACGATCATCTCTACTCCTCTCTCTTGGTGGTGATTCTTTGCTTCTTCTTTTTGGAGAATCTTCTCTTCTCTTGTAGGGAGCCGTACACTCATTGGAATTGTGTCCGGGTCTTCCACAATTGTAGTAGTTTCGCTCTCGACTAGAAGATCTTTTGTCATTGTAGGACCTTGACTTGAAGCTTCTATCTTTGCTTCTACTCTTGTAGAACTTGTTGCAGTTCTTCACCATTAAGCTCAATTCTTCATTGAAGTCTTGTTTCTCACTTGATGATGTAGGGGCTTCACATGAGGCTTTATAGGCACCACTTGATTTGTTGTGAAGTTCCTCTTTATCCTTAAGTGACATCTCATGAGCAACAATTCTTCCAATCACCTCCGTTGGCTTGAGATCTTTGTAATTGGGCATCATTTGGATCAATGTGCACACGGTATCATATTTTCCATCCAAGGCTCTTAGAATCTTCTTGATGATGAATCTATCGGTCATCTCTTCACTTCCTAAGCCGGCAATCTCATTTGTGATGAGAGCAAGCCTAGAGTACATTTCAGCGACACCTTCACCATCCTTCATCTTGAACTTGTCAGGTTGACTTTGAAGCACATCCAACTTGGATTCCTTGACGGAGTCGGTACCTTCGTGCATATCAATCAAAGTATCCCAAATTTTCTTCGCATTCTCAAGACGGCTGATTTTGTTGAATTCTTCGGGGCACAATCCGTTGAAGAGAATATCACAAGCTTGAGCATTGTATTGCAACATCTTCAACTCATCCACGGTAGCTTCATGGTTTGGTTCTCTCCCATCAAAGAAGTCACCTTGCAAACCAACACACACAATAGCCCAAACGGCGGGGTTATGTCCAAGAATATGCATTTTCATTTTATGCTTCCAACTAGCAAAATTAGTACCATCAAAGTAGGGACCTCTACGGTGATAATTTCCCTCGCTAGACGCCATACTCTCCTAGGTTGTGAAACCAAGGCTATGATCACCAATAGCTATGGAGATCAAAGCAAATGGAGACCAAAGCTCTGATACCACTTGTAGGAACGAAAGTATGTATAGAGGGGGGTGATTAGACTACTTGACCAAATAAAAACTTAACCTTTTCCCAATTTTAGTTCTTGGCAGATTTTAGCTATTTTAGGACAAGTCAAGCAATCATCACACAATTCAAGCAAGCATGCAAAGAGTATATTGGCAGTGGAAAGTAAAGCATGCAACTTGCAAGAATGTAAAGGGAAGGGTTTGGAGAATTCAAACGCAATTGGAGACATGGATGTTTTTCCCGTGGTTCGGATAGGTGGTGCTATCCTACATCCACGTTGATGGAGACTTCAACCCACAAAGGGTAACGGTTGCGAGAGTCCACACAGGGCTCCACCCACAAAGGGTAACGGTTGCGCGAGTCCACACAGGGCTCCACCCACGAAGGGTCCACGAAGAAGCAACCACCCACAAAGGGTCCACGAAGAAGCAACCTTGTCTATCCCACCATGGCCATCGCCCACACAGGACTTGCCTCACTAGCGGTAGATCTTCACGAAGTAGGCGATCTCCTTTCCCTTACAAACTGCTTGGTTCAACTCCACAATCTTGTCGGAGGCTCCCAAGTGACACCTAGCCAATCTAGGAGACACCACTCTCCAAGAAGTAACAAATGGTTTGTAGGTAATGAACTCCTTGCTCTTGTGCTTCAAATGATAGTCTCCCCAACACTCAACTCTCTCTCATAGGATTTGGATTTTGTGGAAAGAAGATTTGAGTGGAAAGCAACTTGGAGAGGCTAGAGATCAAGATTCATATGGTAGGAATGGAATATCTTGGTCTCAACACATGAGTAGGTGGTTCTCTCTCAGAACATATGAGTTGGAATGGTGTATGTGTTCTGATCGCTCTCTCTTCGAATGAAGAGGAGGTGGAGGGGTATATATAGCCTCCACACAAAATCCAACCGTTACACACAGTTTTCCAATCTCGGTGGGACCTAATCAACAAACTCGGTCGGACCGAAAATGTAAACCTAGTGACCGTTAGAGATTTTCGGTGGGACTGACATGCAACTCGGTAGGACCGATATGGTTAGGGTTTGGGCATAATGTAATCTCGGTGAGACCGATTACACAAACTCGGTGAGACCGAATTTGGTAATTAGCTAACCAGAGAGTTGGTCAGGCAAACTCGGTGGGACCGATTTGCTCTTTCGGTGAGACCGAAAAGTTACAAAGGGGAAACACTGAATTTACATTGCAATCTCGGTGGGACCGATTCGCTCTTTCCGTGAGACTGAAAAGTTACGAAAGGGAAACAGAGAGTTTGCAATCCCATCTCGGTGAGACCGAGATCCCTATCGGTAGAACCGAATTGCTAGGGTTTGGCAGTGGCTAGTGACAAGTGAAACTCGATGGCGCCGGATAGGAAGAATCGGTAGGACCGAGTTTGGTTTAGGGTTTAGGTCATATGTGGATATGGGAAAGTAGTTGAGGGTTTTGGAGCATATCACTAAGCACATGAAGCAAGAGGCTCATTAAGCAACACCTCATCCCTCCTTGATAGTATTGGCTTTTCCTAAAGACTCAATGTGATCTTGGATCACTAAAATATAAAATGAAGAGTCTTGAGCTTTTGAGCTTGAGCCAATCCTTTGTCCTTAGCATTTTGAGGGTTCCACTTTCACATCCATGCCATGCCAATCATTGAGCTTTCCTGAAATAATCATCTTGGAATAGCATTAGCTCAATGAGCTATATGTTGCTATGAATTACCAAAACCACCTTGGGATTGTTGCACTTTCAGGGGGGCACGGCATGACAGACCCTTGGCCTGGCACTCTTCTGGAACCGCCACTAGAGCTGCGCTAGCGGAGTAGGGAGTGGCGGCAAGGTAAAGCACCAGGGGCTCAAGAGGGCGAGGCGCCACCATCACTGGAGGGCTGGTCAGGTATCTCTTGAGGTCTTGAAATGCTTGGTCAGCCTCCGGGGTCCACCCAAATGGGCCCTTCTTCTTCATCAGCTTGAAGAATGGCAGGGCACACTCTCCTAGCTTGGAGATGAAGCGTCCCAGCGAGGTCACACAGCCTGCAAGCTTCTGCATCTCCTTGAGAGTTTGTGGTGGGCTCATGTCTTCTATCGCCTTGACCTTCTCCGGGTTAGCTTCGATCCCCCTATGGGACACGAGGAAGCCCAGCAACTTGCCAGAGGGGACATCGAACATGCACTTCTCTGGGTTGAGCCGCAGGTCTACCTGGCGCAGGCTTGCGAAGGTCTCCTCCAGGTCTTGAATCAAAGATCTTGCCTCCCGAGACTTTACCACAATGTCATCGACGTAGGCTTCAGCGTTCCTCCCGAGCTACTGACCCAGGGCGATGTGCATTACCCGCTGAAAGGTCGCGCCTGCGTTGTGCGGCCCAAATGGCATGCAAGTGTAGTAGTACACCCCGGACAGGGTCAGGAAGGCCGTCTTCTCCACATCCTCCACTGCCATCTTGATCTGGTGATAGCCTGAAAATGCGTCCAGGAAGCACAGTAGGTCGCACTCGGCGGTGGAGTCGACAATTTGGTCGATGCGCGGGAGCGGGAATGGGTCTTGGGGACAGGCCCTATTGAGGTTGGTGAAGTCGACACACATGTGCTCCTTCCCGCCTTTCTTCGGTACGATGACGGGGTTCACCAGCCACTCAGGGTACCGAACCTCGTCAATGACACCTGCTGCCTCCAGCTTGCGAGTTTCCTAGACGATGAAGGACTGCTTCTCTGTAGACTGTCGCCACGCCTTCTGCTTCACAGGGCGCACATTGGGGCACACCCTTAAGTGATGCTCGATCACCCCTCTTGGGACCTGTTGGGGATATAACTATCGGTTATGACCCGCCCAGAAGGGGCCGGGTCAGCCCCAATGGCGGGTTACACAAGAAGCCCAGTAAGCATGCAAGATGATAGTTTATTAAATCTTATAGAAGGCCCAAAGGCCTGGAGGCGGCTCAAAGCCTGATATTATAAACCACCGTATGTAAGGAAAGACTTGTGAAGAAAGGCATGAAAAGGAAGTCACCGAGCCGGACACGATTATGAGCCAGCCGGGACTCTGTAGGCCACCAGGCGTCAACCCGTGTATATAAGGGGACGACCCGGTGGCGGCTTAGGGCAAGAAACAAGAGATCGACAACCAAGCCGGCGAGTTGAGCCTCTTGGTGATCAAAACCTCAGCAATACCAACACGACTAGACGTAGGCTTTTACCTTCATCGTAAGGGGCCGAACTAGTATAAAACATCTCGTGTCCTATGTCCCGATTAACCCCTTTAAGCTTCCTAGTTGCGATGGCCCTACGACTAAGTCCTTTCTCTAGGACATCTGCCGTGACAATTCCACGGTAGTTGGCGCCCACCGTGGGGCCAGCGCATGGTGGATTTGAGTTCTTGAAGGGCAACTTCAAAGGGCTCAAGGGATACGCTGTGGGCCGGATGACCAGGAGTCGTCGCGGCAAGCTCTACATCGATGACGAAGGCTGGGGCCCCGAGGCCGGCTCAATTGAGTACCGGTACCGGGTCCCCTTCGGCGGAATTCACGTCTTCATCGGCCAGATCGGCGAGTCAGGCCCTGAGCCGGACGTCTACACCAACCTCATCGAAACGGCTCAGCGCGCAAGGACCACCCGTGTTCAATCTGTCGTGAAGCATGCCTTCGTAGGCTGCATCCACGGCGGTGAATACTCTAAAGGATCGATGGAGGGCGGTGAGACGACCATCTGTTCTGACATTGCATCGTCAACGGGCGAGACGGACTCTTTGTACCAGCTGCAGGACGGCATGCTCGGGGGCTGTTCCGATGGAAGCAGTATTCCGGACCCTCTTGAGCCGCCAAATCGGGCTGGAGTCTTCATGGAAGGGACACAGCCCGGGCAGAACTCTACAGCAGCGGCAACAACAGCTACTGGGCCGGCTGCCGCCGGGTCAGGAGACCCCGTGCGCCCCCCGGCTCAGATTCTAATGGACCTCATGGATAAACTGACAACTCTGTTGACCGTTGTGGTAGAACCGGCAGATAAAGCCCAGCACGATGCAGAGGTGGCACGCGTACGTGAAGAGATGGTACAAGCTAAGGAAAATCTAGCCGCAGAGGAAGTCAGGATGGCAGCAGAGCGGGCGGCTTTGGACGTTCGTGCTCAGCAGCTTCAAGCAGAGACCTTCCGGCTCTTAGTGGATCTTAAGGCGTCAAACGAGGTCATGAGGAGGAGGCATCAGAAAACTCAGTCACGTCTACCTCTGACGCTTGATCCTAGGAACCTATTCCATACACCCGGGGCAGGGGGAAGCAACCCGCCGGAGGCACCCCGGATCACAACACCTGGCGCACCGGTCCAGCCGCGTGCCATGGATCCACCTCGTATAATTACCGCCCTGCCTCACTATGTCCCAACGCCGCCGGGTCACTTCTCCAACCCCTTGGAAAACCTCATTGCAGCATCGGCTCATCTGGCGGCTCTCCCAATGGAAGGTGACTCACCGGCGGTGGTTGAAACGTGGAGGGTAAGAGAGCTTCTTCAAACAGCTCTGGCACATCAGGATGTGTACTCCTACAGTCGAGACAGGATCCATTCAACTCCTCACCCAAGCCGAGCCCGAGCTACAGTAGGCATATGGAATCCGCAGACATGTCAAGCAATGCTCAATGCCACAACCGGCCACACAGGTGTCAGGACCCCGATTCCAAGCCACATCGACCTAGCTGGTAACACCTCATATCACTTTGCGGCCTCACGCATGGTATCCCACGGGTGTCGCCTTACCATGGCCCGGGACCGTTTGCGCCTTTTGGCTCACGTATATGATAGTGTCGCTAGCATCCATATGACAGAGAACCCGGGCCGACATGGCTAGTCGTGAACCCAAAGCGGCACAGACCTATGGAGACATGCATACATGAATCACACCAAGCATGTCGGTCACCAGCGAGTGATTCCGGGCTGTAGCACTGGGCTAACAGGACTCCGGGGAATCCGGGCTGTAGCAAGCTAGGCAGGACTCCGGAAGTCACCGCATGACATTTCCCCGAAGGAACAGACATAGGAACGAAGTGAAACACATGCCGGCCAGCCAAGTATCCTGAACAGTAGTGCTGGGCTAGCAGGACTCCGGTGAACCAGGCTCTAGCGGACTACTATGGCTCGAGGAACACTAGACTACATTTCTCCATAAGAAAGGCTGCCAAGGATAAACAACTAGATTGTCGGATCCCACTCATACCAAGCATTTCAATCATACACACAATATGCCCGATATGAGTACATACAACATGGCATCACAACAAAACTCTACAACTCAAGTACTTTATTTAAAGGCTCCAGAGAGCCATACATAACATGTTCATACAGATAGGGGTCACATGACCTGACACTCAAGTCATACAATCATACAAGCACATGCGGAAGCAACTAGTCTGAGTACAGACACTAGAAAGAAAGAAGGCTTCTCAAAGCCTTTCTATCTACATAGGGCCCTCCATGGCCAGGATCACCACCTAGGTGGCTAGTCACTCGTCGACGTCAAGGTCTACGTAGAACCCATCGGAGGGGGCGGTGTTGTCGTCTGAAAACAGTAATTAAGCAAACATGAGTACAAGGGTACTCAGCAAGTCTTACAACAGAACCTACTATACATGCTTATTCTCAAGAAGGTGGTGGGGTTATTGCAGCAAGCCAGCTTTGACTCTTGGCTATGCTATCCTATGGAACTCCACCAGGAAAAATAGTTTTCGCACATGAGTCCACTACTCACCAACACAATACTCCACCGAGGATCCTCCCTCGTCATCCTACGAGAGGGCCATCCTTGGTACTCACACTTATCTTGAGTCTTTTAGTAGTATCCATTAACTTGTCTATGAACTGCATAGGCAACCAAATAGTCCTTTACCGCGGACGCGGCTATTCGAATCGTTTTATACCCTGTAGGGGTGTACTTCGTCACACATGTTTCCACCACTTAGCGTCTGCACACGACATGTGCTCGGTAAACTTCAAGCGAAAACCGACGTGGGTGTAGACCACGACCTGACTAACCTCACAAGTCTCTAGTCCAGGTTTATCGCCTATTCAGGTTCCATCCGCAAGGAAATCCGGCCGGGGTGTCCTCAACGGCCCCAAACGATGTGTACAGGGTCCCGAGACGCCAAACGGGCACCCGGCATACCCGGCCATAGTGTATCTACCGCGTCATAGCCCACCCGTAGGGTCAGTGCTACGCACGGCCGCCAACACATATCCTACAAACACTAGAAACTAGTTGCAACTCCTGGACAGATGGCGAGAGGGGCCAGTAAGTCGAGCGGATTCATATTTCAGGGCCCAATGTGTGGTAGTAGCTGAATCTTAAATCACGCATACAGATCTCAGTTCTTATGGACGGTCTCAATGAAACAACCCACCATGTACTCCTACATGGCCTCTCATCGATACCTTTACCAAAACATGTTCAACACATTCCTCACATTACCGACATATCATATCACTCTAGCCCATCACCCAGATGAACCAGACCTGACACAACTCTAAGCATAGCAGGCATAGCAAGGTAGGAATCACATACATGACTCAATCAACTCCTACACATGCTAGTGGGTTTCATCTAGTTACTGTGGCAATGACAGGTCATGCAGAGGATAAGGGTTCAACTACCGTAACACACAGCAGTTTGAATCGCGTTGTCTTAATGTAGTAAACAAGGGAAGAAGCGAGAACATGGTTTTGTATCGGAATGATCAATGGGTTGCTTGCCTATTGTAGTGTTAGTAGGGTACTGCCCTTCAGACGGATACTCGGGGTTATCCTCGGAGGCAGAACCTACCATGAAAGACACACCGAAACATAATCAACACATGGCAATATGCAACAATATGATGCATGCTATGACATGGCAATATGAAGGTGTCTTGTCCTAATGCAAGCTAAAACAGAAAGTGATGAACTCATTCGAGTCAAAGATTCAATTATTAGCTTATTAAACATGGCTTTATTAGTGCATTACCTTATTCTGCTTAAACAGCAAGGTTAACTTGTTTTGTCATGCATGAAACCATTACAGATGGATAGATTGAATTTTTCCGATCATTTTTCATATATAAACCTTTGCATTTGGAGCTATGGTTGATTTTCTATGATTTTTAGAAGTTTTGACTATTTTCTAGAATTTTCTATTAAAGAATAAATCCAGTAATTGAATTAATGCGTCAGCACTGCGTCACTGTGACGTCAGCGGGTCAAAGGCGCCAGCCCTGGTCAAACCTGACTGGTGGGCCCCTTCTGTCAGTCTCTCAGCTAACTAACGGAGTTGGTTAGTGTTTAGTTAGCACTAAACTGGGTTAGTTTGGCTCTGGGCCCACATGTCAGTGAGAGAGGGGTAGTTAACGGCGTCATTAACCTCTAACAGAGTGATTAGCTCTAATTTAAACTAATCTAAATTAGTTAGAAGCCGGCCCCACACATCAGTGTCTCAGATGGAGTCAAACTAGGGTCAAACCCCTGGTCAGCGGGGCTAATCCCACCGGCGTTGAGTTACCGGCGAGGCCAAGACGGCAGAGAGCTTCGGATTTGGTCCTCCGGTGACCAAAACGCCGGTGGAGACGTGCTACGCGTAGCTGGGGAGCTGCCGCATCCAGTGGTGCAAGTGGTTGGACACGGGGACGCCGGAAACGACGCCGGCGAGCTCGACAGCGGTGGCCGGAGTTCAGACGGGATTGGGTTCGACGCTACGGTGCACGAGAGAAGGAGCTGGTGGTGGCTACGGGCTCCTGGTGCTGCGCTGAGCACAAGGGTGAGCTTGGCTTCGAGCCACTATGGCTCTAGCCACGACGGCGCCATGGCCGGCGGCGGGGAGCTTTCGGGTGCGGTGGAAGTGGCGACTACAGAGGCCAAACGAGCACGGGAGCTAGGGGAAGAGGAAGAGGAGCTCACAGCGGGGTCGGAGAGGGGGTCAGCGAGCTCGGGGAGGTCCTGGCGGCGACGAATCGACCAGAGACGACTCGAGTGCCCGAGGTTGAAGACGAGGGCGAAGACTGCGTTCGGCGGCGTTTGGAGTCGCGTGGGTCAGCGGAGAGGTCCAGGGCGACGAGGTGGAGCTATTGGGCTTGTCGGAGGGGCGAGGGGGTGGCTCTGGTGACGTCTACGGCGAACGGCGGCGAGGATCGCGCTCGACCATCGCAGGAGAGGGTGAGGGAGACGAGGGGGAGAGTGAGGGAGGATGAGAGGGGGACGTGGGGGTCGGCGTGGCATCCCTTGACGTCTCCAGGGCGTTGGCAGAAGCAGGAGGTGGCCGGCGTGTGGCCGCGGGCGCCGGCCACGCGCTCCTCGTCCTCCTGGCGGGAGGAGGACGACGACTGGCAAGGCCAGTCGGCTGGGCCGAGCCAGGTGGGCTGGGCCAGCACAGGTAAGGCCCAGGTGGGCTTCCCTCTCTCTTTTTTGATTTGTTTCTGTTTTTCTATTTAACTACAACTGTTGGGCTTTATTAAAAATACTAAAACGTTTCCAAAAATCCTGAAAATAATTGTGGGCTCTGTTTAGAATATTTCCAACAGCAACATTTACTTCCAGAATTATTTGAGCATTTAAATTATTTTATAGCATTTAAATGCCCAAAATCAAATACTTATGATTTAATTCAATGACCTTCTATTGACCTAGAAAATTGTGCACCAGTTTTGCCAGAGGTTCTAACCCAAGACAAAGAGAGTGAACTTTTTAGAAGGGCATTTCAGGTTCATTGAAAAATAATTTTAGTAAACCCTAGTTGTTTCCAGGGGGGTTGGGGGTTCTGTCTTCCCCATTTCAAATTTAAGAAGAATTTAAACATGATGCACACTCTAATGCTTGAACTAACTAGGGTGTGACAACTCACCCCCACTCAAAAGAATCTCGTCCCGAGATTTAGGATCCTCCGGGAAGAAGGTGGGGTACTCGAGTCAAAGACGATCCTCCCTTTCCCAAGTGGCTTCTTTCTCGGAATGGTGTGACCATTGAACCTTGAGAAACTTGATATTATGATGTGGAGTGGTACGCTCGGCTTGATCAAGGATACGAACGGGATATTCCCGATAGGAGAGGTTATGTTGTAGATCAAGCGTTTCGTGGTCCACTCCACGGATGGGATCCGTGAAGCAACGCCTGAGTTGAGAAACATGGAAGACATCGTGAACTCTGGAAAGATGCAAAGTTAGTTCCAATTGGTAGGCAACTTCTCCTCGTTTGGCAAGAATGCGAAAGGGTCCAATGTAACGGGGAGCCAATTTGCCTTTGATACCGAAACGATGGGTTCCCTTTAACGGAGTAACCTGAAGGTAAGCCTTCTCGTCGACTTCATAAGTCATAGGCTTATGTTTACGATCATATTGACTCTTTTGACGAGATTGGGCTGTTTTCAATTTCTCACGAATAACGCAAACCTGCTCTTCTGCTTCCTGAATCATATCCGGGCCAAAGAGTTTTCTTTCCCCGGTTTCTGACCAGTTAAGAGGCGTTCGACATTTTCATCCATAGAGAACTTCGAAAGGAGCCTTGCCCAAGCTGGCTTGATAACTATTGTTATAAGAAAACTCTGCGAATGGAAGGCATTTCTCCCAACTCATTCCGAACGAGATAACAGAAGCTCGGAGCATATCTTCCAGAATTTGATTAACTCGTTCTACTTGACCACTTGATTGAGGATGGAAGGCGGTACTAAAAGAGACACGAGTTCCCATAGCATTTTGGAAACTTTCCCAAAATCAAGAGGTAAAGAGACTCCCACGGTCTGAGTTAATTTCCAATGGGACACCATGAAGAGACACTATTCGGGAGATGTATAAATCTGCTAGTTGGCTAGCAGTGATACTCTCACGAACAGGTAGGAAATGGGCTACTTTGGAAAATCGGTCGATCACGATGAAGATGGCATTATTCCCTCTCTTGGTTCTGGGAAACCCAGTGATGAAATCCATACTGATTTTATCCCATTTCCATTCAGGAATAGCCAAAGGTTGAAGGGTGCCAGCAGGCCGTTGATGCTCTGCTTTAACACGACGACAAACGTCGCAATTAGCAATGTATTGAGCGATTTCTCTCTTCATCCTAGTCCACCAAAACCTCTAGCGTAGGTCTTGATACATTTTAGTACTACTGGGATGAATGGTGAGAGGGGATTCATGAGCTTCCTTAAGGATCAACTGGCGTAGATGTTGTTTCTTGGGAACCACCAAACGGTTCTCGAAGAAGACAGCACCCCGCTTATCCATGGAAAAACATTTAGCAACTCCGCTAGCAATGTTTTCCCTAATCCGAGATATGCCCTTATCACGCTTCTGGGCAACTATGATTTGATCCATAAGGGTAGGTTTCGCCACCAGGGTGGATAGGAATCCTCGAGGAACAATGTGAAGACTAAGCTTACGAAATTCCTCATGGATAAGTGGTTGACTTTGTTGTAACATTAGGTTGTTACAATAGGACTTACGGCTTAGCGCATCAGCCATGACATTGGCTTTGCCCGGGGTGTAAGTTACTCCTAAATCGTAATCAGAGATCAACTCAACCCAATGTCTTTGCCTGAGATTCAAATCTTGTTGGGTGAAGATATATTTCAAACTTCGGTGATCGGTGAAGATCTCACAACGATTACCGAGAAGGTAATGTTGCCAAGTTTTAAGTGCATGGACTACAGCTGCAAGCTCTAGATCATGTGTGGGATACTTTTCCTCATGTGGGTGTAATTGCCGTGAAGCATAGGCAATTACCTGACGATCTTGCATGAGTATGCAACCTAGTCCTTGTCGCGAGGCGTCGCAATAGATAATAAAGTTCTTGGAGAAGTCTGGTGGTACCAGTACGGGAGCAGATGTCAGGCGTATTTTTTTTAGTTCCTGAAAGCTGAACTCGCACTATGGAGTCCACTCGAACTTTTTATCTTTCTTGAGGAGTTCAGTTAGAGGTTTAGCAACCTTGGAGAAATTCTCGACGAAGCGGCGGCAATAACTCGCTAAGCCAAGGAAGCTCCGAACTTGCTTAACCGTCTCAGGTGGAGTCCAATCAAGGACGGCTTGAACTCACTCGGGATTGACAGCAATACCCTTACCAGAGATTACATGGCCTAGATAGGTCACTTCTGGCAACCAAAATTCACACTTGGAGAATTTGGCATAAAGGCGATGCTCTCGAAGTTTCATCAATACCAGCCTTAGATGTTCAGCATGTTCCTCTTCATTCTTGGAGTAGATGAGTATGTCATCGAGGTATACTACGATGAATTTATCCAAGTACTCCATGAAGACCGAGTTCATTAACCGAGAGAAGGTAGCTGGGGCATTTTTTAAACCGAAGGACATGACGGTGTACTCGTATTAACCATAATGAGTAATAAAGGCCATTTTGGGAATGTCCCCATTTCTGATTTTGATTTGATGGTAGCCCAACCTCAAATCCATCTTGGAAAAGACTGAGGATCCAGCGAGCTGATCATACAGATCGTTGATCCTGGGAAGCGGGTATTTGTTCTTGATGGTGACCAAGTTGACAGGTCGGTAATCCACAACCATTCGATCCGTTCCATCCTTCTTTTTAACGAAGAGGACGGGGCAAGCCCAAGGAGAGGAACTAGGACGGATGAAACCCTTTTTCAAGGACTCATCGAGTTGGTTCTTAAGCTCGGCTAGTTCTAAGGGTGCCATCTTGTAGGGTCTTCTAGAAATTGGAACGGTTCATGGAACAAGGTCTATCACAAACTCAACATCCCTGTCGGGTGGAACACCTGGAAGTTCTTCTGGAAAGACATCCGGAAAGTCTCGAACTACCGGAACATACTCAAGGTCTGGAAGGGGGTTGGCATTTAGGGAGTAAAGTTGGCGCTTGGCCACTCGAGTTAAGACATTGACTGTCTTGCCCGATGGGTGAGTAAGTTGAACGGTTCTAGTGGCACAATCGATCTTAGCATAATGAGCTGACATCCAGTCCATACCCAAGATGATGTTTATGTCCGAGGACTTGAGAGATATTAAGGATGCAAGGAAGACAAGTCTATCGACAAGAATTTCGTTCCCATGGCTTACTCTAGAAGTTTGCCATCTAGATCCAGGGGTTTGAATTTCCATGGTAGAGGGCATGTCACAGAATGTCGTGTTATGCAATCGAGCATAATTCTCGGATATGAATGAATGAGATGCTCCAGTATGGAAAAGAATAGATGCCGGATGGCAGTTAACAAGGAGCGTACCAAGGACGACGTTGGGATCCTCATGAGCCTCCTCGGCTGAAACATAGTTGACATGGCCACGGCAGTAGTGACCGGCTTGGCGTAGAATGTCTTTCCCGTGGGCTTACCACGGCCAACGGACTTTCCAGTTTGAGTGGGGTTGTTGTTCTGGGGACACTCTCGACTATAGTGACCCGGCTTTCCACACTTAAAGCATGTCACCACATTGGCGCGTGGAGCAGCATTAGCAGCGGGGCCACCATAGGGCTTGGGCGGTGCAAATTGCTGGTTGGGACGAGGCGCCTCAAAGGATGGCCTCGGGATGAACTTGGGTGGCAGTGCCGTGCTTGGGATCCACACCCGGCGCTTCTGAGCTCCAGAGCCGGATGAAAAGCCAAAATCACGGGAGTGCTTGCGTGAAGCGTCATAATCAGTCTGGCCTGTCTCAGCACTGATGGCTTTATTGACCAACTTCTGAAAGGAGGTGCACTCGTGCAGACGAAGATCGCGGCGAAGCTCAGGGCTAAGTCCCTTGCGGAACCTTGCCTGCTTCTTAGCGTCAGTAGATACCTCTTCAGGGGCATAGCGTGCCAGATTCCCAAATTCACGACTATATGCATCCACAGTCAGTCTTCCTTGGGTGAAATTGCAGAACTCCTCCCTCTTGCGATCCATGAGACCTTCCGGAATGTGATGCTCACGGAAAGCCTCAATGAATTCAGCCCAAGTAGTAATTTGGCCGACCGGGCGCATAGCTTCAAAATTTTCCCACTAGAGGCTAGCAGGGCCTTCGAGATGGTAGGCAGCGTAAGTAACCTTGTCGGCTTCGGCTACGTTGGCAGAACGTAGCTTGTGGGTGATGCTACGAAGCCAGTCATCCGCGTCGAGGGGCTCGACGGAATGGTTAAACTTTGGTGGGTATAGCTTGATAAAGTCATTGATTGACACCAAGTCATTTCGCAGGTGGCGTGCAGTGTTCTTCTCAATCCGCTCTAGCAGGCGGTTAGTCTCACGCTTGTTTCTTTCCGCCTCCAGCATTACTTCGGCCAGAGATGGCGGGTGAGGCAGATTTTCACCCCTAGCTGCACTGGCTTCCCCCCGCTCCGAGGCAGCAGGGTTGCTGCGGGTGTTGACCATCCTAGGAGAAAACAAGACAACGGTTTAGATAAGGATGGCTCAAGCTTAGCAAGGAAGTGCAGAATGTAATGGATAACACGGAATGCAGAGATGTTCATCCGTATGTCATGGTAATATAAAACTGCCATATATATACCAACGGTCATACACATCATACATAGTTTAGTACAAGCCCAGGCTACAGTACAACTATGATGAAAGACGTTACATCTCATCGGAGGCATCCCAAGCTCCTATACATTATTTGTCTACACCTCCGGAATTGATTACACACAAAGTCATATTCCACAAGTCACGCAGGACAGTGGAGATACAACTACTACAATACTAGTGGTATTACTACTAACTCAGACAACTCCGTAGTAGTCCTCATAGAAGTCACCTCCATAGCCTGGAAGTTCAATGTGACCATCCGGGAACAGACGGTCCTGAGGAGCCTGTGGACCATAGGGGCTAGGATGAGGTCTTGGACCAACAAACGGTGGCCTGCGGGGACCACGGGGTGGGGTGATGCCTCCCACATCACGCCAATCCACCATGTCTGGCAAAGCAGATCTCACAGGATACAGATCCCTTGTATCCATACATCCAGCTTGCACCGCAGGTGCAAACCGAGTCAATGTAGCCCAATGATCAGCACGGGTATTGAAAAGCTCCAGCCTCAAGGCCTGATTCTCTCGGTCCTTATCTTCAAGCATCTCGGCAGTGGTACGAGTTAATGAGTCCTCCTGAGTGGAGTCAGCATAGATAGCCTGAAGATACCCTTGCGCTCCCGGAAGTGAAGCTGGCATGTAACGGAAGTCGGTGTTCCCAAGCAGGCCAGTCCAGACTCGCATGATGGTCATCATGGAATAGGCAGCATCCTGCACAGCCATCTCAACAGTAACCCCGAGTCCATAGGAACAGTGAAGGGGCTCAGTAGATCTAGGATAAGAAGGAAATATCCTGACGGTGCAGAAATATTGGCTTTGATTAAAGTCTCAGAATTGCTCTTCGACGGTGTATTCGGGATACCAACGGTAACCCGTCTCGATCATTACCCGGACTAACATAGCAGTATGACCGGGCACGTCGAGGCACCGGGTCAGGCGAACCACTTGGTTTTGAACACGGTTGGCCATCTGAAAGCACAACCACAATGCAAAGGCATCAGTATTTCTAGGGAAAATTGGACAGCATAACAGTTGTAAATGCTCAGAAAAAGATTTGAGACATCCACAACAGTTCGCAATACCACTCAACAACATCATATCAAGGTTCTGATCCAATTAGCAACATACTAAAATAGTAGAAACTGAACTGGGGCTTGTAACAACAATCCTATAAGCTACTACGGATTAGTAACACGTGAACCTGATAGAAGAAGAGAGCCTAGTCCTTAACCCACGTTGAATGAGAAGAGAATGACTCAGATCAGAGGCATAGGGTAAAGGAGTAAAAGAGCCTTACGTTCCCTCCCACAATCAATTCCCCTACATATAACTAAAGCATTTCTAGACTCGACATCGACCAGCTTGGCTCAACGAACCTACAGGCAGTCCGGATCTGATACCAACGCTGTCATGACCCCGATTCCAAGCCACATCGACCTAGCCGGTAACACCTCATATCACTTTGCGGCCTCACGCGCGGTATCCCACGGGTGTCGCCTTACCATGGCCCGGGACCGTTTGCGCCTTTTGGCTCACGTATATGATAGTGTCGCTAGCATCCATATGACAGAGAACCCGGGTCGACATGGCTAGTCGTGAACCCAAAGCGGCACAGACCTATGGAGACAGGCATACATGAATCACACTGAGCATGTCGGTCACCAGCGAGTGATTCCGGGCTGTAGCACTGGGCTAACAGGACTCCGGGGAACCCGGGCTGTAGCAGGCTAGGCAGGACTCCGGAAGTCACCGCGTGACATTTCCCCGAAGGGACAGACATAGGAACGAAGTGAAACACATGTTGGCCAGCCAAGTGTCCTGAACAGTAGTGCTGGGCTAGCAGGACTCCGGTGAACCGGGCTGTAGCGGACTACTATGGCTCGAGGAACACTAGACTACATTTCCCCATAAGAAAGGCTGCCAAGGATAAACAACTAGATTGTCGGATCCTACTCATACCAAGCATTTCAATCATACACACAATATGCCCGATATGAGTACATACAACATGGCATCACAACAAAACTCTACAACTCAAGTACTTTATTTAAAGGCTCCAGAGAGCCATGCATAACATGTTCATACAGATAGGGGTCGCATGACCCGACACTCAAGTCATACAATCATACAAGCACATGCGGAAGCAACTAGTCTGAGTACAGACACTAGAAAGAAAGAAGGCTTCTCGAAGCCTGTCTATCTACATAGGGCCCTCCATGGCCAGGATCCCCACCTGGGTGGCTAGTCACGTCGACGTCAAGGTCTACGTAGAACCCATCGGAGGGGGCAGTGTTATCGTCCGAAAACAGTAATTAAGCAAACATGAGTACAAGGGTACTCAGCAAGTCTTACAACAGAACCTACTATACATGCTTATTCTCAAGAAGGTGGTGGGGTTATTGCAGCAAGCCAGCTTTGACTCTTGGCTAAGCTATCCTATGGAACTCCACCAGTAAAAATAGTTTTCGCACACGAGTCCACTACTCACCAACACAATACTCCACCGAGGATCCTCCCTCGTCATCCTACGAGAGGGCCATCCTCGGTACTCACACTTATCTTGAGTCTTTTAGTAGTATCCATTAACTTGTCTATGAACTGCATAGGCAACCAAGTAGTCCTTTACCGCGGACGCGGCTATTCAAATAGTTTTATACCCTGCAGGGGTGTACTTCGTCACACATGTTTCCACCACTTAGTGTCTGCACACGACATGTGCTCGGTAGACTTCAAGCGAAAACCAACGTGGGTGTAGACCACGACCTGACTAACCTCACAAGTCTCTAGTCCAGGTTTATCGCCTATTCAGGTTCCATCCGTAAGGAAATCCGGCCGGGGTGTCCTCAATGGCCCCAAACGATGTGTACAGGGTCCCGAGACGCCAAACGGGCGCCCGGCATACTCGGCCACAGTGTATCTACCGCGTCATAGCCCACCCCTAGGGTCAGCACTACGCACGGCCACCAACACATATCCTACAAACACCAGAAACTAGTTGCAACTCCTGGACAGAGGGCGAGAGGGTCAGTAAGTCGAGCGGGGTCATATTTCAGGGCCCAATGTGTGGTAGTAGCTGAATCTTAAATCATGCATACAGATCTCAGTTCTTATGGATGGTCTCAATGAAACAACCCACCATGTACTCCTACATGGCCTCTCATCGATACCTTTACCAAAACATGTTCAACACATTCCTCACATTACCGACATATCATATCACTCTAGCCCATCACCCAGATGAACCAGACCTGACACAACTCTAAGCATAGCAGGCATAGCAAGGTAGGAATCACATACATGGCTCAATCAACTCCTACACATGCTAGTGGGTTTCATCTAGTTACTGTGGCAATGACAGGTCATGCAGAGGATAAGGGTTCAACTACCGTAACACACAGCAGTTTGAATCGCGTTGTCTTAATGTAGTAAACAAGAGCAGAAGCGAGAACATGGTTTTGTATCGGAATGATCAATGGGTTGCTTGCCTGTTGTAGTGGTAGTAGGGTACTGCCCTTCAGACGGATACTCGGGGTTATCCTCGGAGGCAGAACCTACCACGAAAGACACACCGAAACATAATCAACACATGGCAATATGCAACAATATGATGCATGCTATGACATGGCAATATGAAGGTGTCTTGGCCTAATGCAAGCTAAAACAGAAAGGGATGAACTCATTTGAGTCAAAGATTCAATTATTAGCTTATTAAACATGGCTTTATTAGTGCATTACCTTATTCTGCTTAAACAGCAAGGTTAACTTGTTTTGTCATGCATGAAACCATTACAGATGGATAGATTAAATTTTTCCGATCATTTTTCATATATAAATCTTTGCATTTGGAGCTATGGTTGATTCTCTATGATTTTTAGAAGTTTTGACTATTTTCTAGAATTTTCTATTAAAGAATAAATCCAGTAATTGAATTAATGCGTCAGCACTGTGTCACTGTGACGTCAGCGGGTCAAAGGCGCCAGCCCTGGTCAAACCTGACTGGTGGGCCCCTTCTGTCAGTCTCTCAGCTAACTAACAGAGTTGGTTAGTGTTTAGTTAGCACTAAACTGGGTTAGTTTGGCTCTGGGCCCACATGTCAGTGAGAGAGGGGTAGTTAACGGCGTCATTAACCTCTAACAGAGTGATTAGCTCTAATTTAAACTAATCTAAATTAGTTAAAAGCCGGCCGGACACATCAGTGTCTCAGATGGAGTCAAACTGGGGTCAAACCCCTGGTCAGCGGGGCTAATCCCGCCGACGTTGAGTCGCCGGCGAGGCCGAGATGGCAGAGAGCTTCGGATTTGGTCCTCCGGTGACTAAAACACCGGTGGAGACATGCTACGCGTAGCTGGGGAGCTGCCGCATCCAGTGGTGCAAGTGGTTGGACACGGGGATGCCGGAAACGACGCCAGCGAGCTCGACAGCGGCAGCCGGAGTTCAGACGGGGTTGGGTTCAACGCTACAGTGCACGGGAGAAGGAGCTGGTGGTGGCTACGGGCTCCTGGTGCTGTGCTGAGCACAACAGTGAGCTTGGCTTCGAGCCACTGTGGCTCTAGCCACGACGGCGCCATGGCCGGCGGCGGGGAGCTTTCGGGTGCGGTGGAAGTGGCGACTACAGAGGCCAAACGAGCACGGGAGCTAGGGGAAGAGGAAGAGGAGCTCACAGCGGGGTCGGAGAGGGGGTTAGAGAGCTCGGGGAGGTCCTGGCGGCAACGAATCGACCGGAGATGGCTCGGGTGCCTGAGGTTGAAGACGAGGGCGAAGACTGCGTTCGGCGGCATTTGGAGTCGCGTGGGTCAGCGGAGAGGTCCAAGGCGACGAGGCGGAGCTATTGGGCTTGTCGGAGGGGCGAGGGGGTGGCTCCGGTGATGTCTACGGCGAACGGCGGCGAGGATCGCGCTCGGCCATCGCGGGAGAGGGTGAGGGAGATGAGGGGGAGAGTGAGGGAGGATGAGAGGGGGACGTGGGGGTCGGCGTGGCATCCCTGGACGTCTCCAGGGCGTCGGCAGAAGCAGGAGGTGGCCGGCGTGTGGCCGCGGGCGCCGGCCACGCGCTCCTCGTCCTCCTGGCGGGAGGAGGACGATGACTGGCAAGGCCAGTCGGCTGTGCCGAACCAGGTGGGCTGGGCCAGCACAGGTAAGGCCCAGGTGGGCTTCCCTCTCTCTCTCTCTTTTTTGATTTGTTTCTGTTTTTCTATTTAACTGCAACTGTTGGGCTTTATTAAAAATACTAAAACGTTTCCAAAAATCCTGAAAATAATTGTGGGCTATGTTTAGAATATTTCCAACAGCAACATTTACTTCCAGAATTATTTGAGCATTTAAATTATTTTATAGCATTTAAATGCCCAAAATCAAATACTTATGATTTAATTCAATGACCTTCTATTGACCTAGAAAATTGTGCACCAATTTTGCCAGAGGTTCTAACCCAAGACAAAGAGAGTGAACTTTTTAGAAGGGCATTTCAGGTTCATTGAAAAATAATTTTAGTAAACCCTAGTTATTTCCAGGGGGTTGGGGGTTCTGTCTTCCCCATTTCAAATTTAAGAGGAATTTAAACATGATGCACACTCTAATGCTTGAACTAACTAGGGTGTGACAACAGGCATGAGCCAGTGTAGGCTGGAGCCCTTAACTTGGCGGATCAAGAGAGGATTCGACAAGAGGCGGAACGAGCAGTGCAAATGACAGCGGATCAAGCGGCTCATCAAACTTTTCTGGCTTATCCAGCAACATCGGTCGAGGCAGGAGTGGCCACAAGAACCGGAGACGTACCTTGCTTGGTGCCAGCCATACGTAATGAGCGTTTGCCAAAGGATTTTAAGGGGCCTTGTAAAGTGCCTAATTACACGGCTGACTTATAGCCGGGGCTTGGATTGAGAGTTATGAGATGGCTATGGAGTTGTTGGAGGTCAGCGACGCAGCAATGGCCAAGTATTTCACCATGATGTTGGATGGGATAGCTCGTACTTGGTTGAAGGGATTGCCACCTAATTCTATCGGCTCATGGGCGGAGTTAAAGGCTCGGTTCATCCAGAATTTCAAAGACACGTGTAAGCAGCCCATGTCGATTGTGGACCTGACCAATTGCAAGCAAGAGGATGGTGAATCGACAACCCATTGGGTGCACCGAGTCAAGGAGATAATACATTCATCTGATAAGATGGATGCCGGCTCAACAGTCTTAATGTTGGAGAAAAAATGCTGTTTTGAACCTCCGAAGCAGAATCTGGGGCGGCTCAAGCGTGACTGCAATGACATGGGTCAGTTGATGGTGGCTCTCGTCAAGTATGCTGATTCAGATAGTACCAAAGACCCAGTGTCTGACGAAGAAAAGACAGCGAAGGGAAAGAAGAACGGCAACGACAAGGGTCACCAGCATAACCCGGCAAGTCAAGGAGGTAATAAACGTAAGGCTGATGATATTGTTGCTAACACCAATGCACATGGAAGAAATCAACGGCGCAAGGGCAGACAACCCCCTCGGTCGGGCGGGTCGGGTCCCACCCATCAGCAATTACTAAATGAGCCTTGTCCAAGGCACGTCACCCAGGAGAAGCCAGCCACCCACCTGTGGAAAGATTGTACGATCATGAAGGCGTTTAAAAATTCAAACGCGTTTGATGGAGGTCATGGCCCAGGTGGCGGCTCAGGTGGAGGCGGTTTCCAAGGCCCGGGTGCCGGCTCAGGTGGAGGAGGATTCCATGGTCAGGGCCATCCTGGTAACCAAGGAGGATATAATCCACAACCCGACCAAGGTAATTAGCAGCAACAGTCCGGATATCAGAGCAACCCGAAGCAGCTGAATAGTGGGCAATACCATGTATTCACCACTAGCTTATGTAAGAGAGACCAGAAGCTTCACAAGAGGGCCGTCAATGCCGTTGATCCGGCGATTCCACATTACTTACGTTGGTCAGAGCAGCCTATTGTGTGGAGCAGAGAGGATCACCCACCCCGAGTCGATAATCCGGGTCACTTGGCTTTGGTAGTGGTGCCTCAAGTTGGTGGATACAAATTCACTAAGGTACTCATGGATGGAGGCAGCAACATCAACATCCTCTACTATGAGACGTTCCGCCGGATGGGATTGACTGATAAGAGTCTTAAACAATCCAACACTGTTTTTCACGATGTGGTTCCTGGCAAGTCGGCATACCCAGTGGGTAAGATTTAACTAGAAGTAGCCTTTGGGGATGAGTATGACTCCAGGGCAGAAAAATTAACCTTTGAGGTGGTTAAGATCAAAAGCCCGTATCATGCTCTGTTTGGACGGCCGGCTTATGCCAAATTCATGGCTCGACCGTGTTATGTGTATTTGCAGCTTAAGATGCCGGGTTATAAGGGCACCATTACAGTACATGGGAGCCGGAAAATAGCTTTGGAGTGTGAAGAAGGTGATGCTGCCTATGCTGAATCTGTCTGTGCAACAGAGGAGTTAGAGTTTTACAAAGATCATGTTGACCCGGTAGACATGACGTCACTAAAGAAAACAACAACAGAGCATGAGCCGATGTTGAAGTTCAAATCAGTTGATGGCACCAAAATGGTTGACCTTGTGCCTGGCGACTCATCCAAGCAGTTCATCATCAGTGCAAACTTGGATCCAAAATAGGAAAGCACACTCATCGAGGTCATCCGTGAGAACCGGGACATCTTCGCATGGAAACCTTCAGACATGCCGGGTGTCCCGAGGGAACTTGCTGAGCACACTCTCAATATTGATCCAAAGTTTAAACCCGTCAGACAGTTTCTCTGACGGTTCAATGAAGGAAGGCGCAAGGCCATTGGAGAAGAGGTGGCCCGGCTTTTGGCAGCTGGGTTCATTGTAGAAGTCTTTCACCCAGAGTGGTTAGCCAACCTGGTGCTTGTACTCAAAAAGAATGGCACCTGGCGTATGTGTGTGGATTACACCGATCTGAACAAGGCTTGTCCGACTGATCCTTTTGCCCTCTGTCATATTGATCAGATTATTGATGCTACGGTGGGTTGCGCACGTTTGAGTTTCTTGGATGCTTATTCTGGTTATCATCAGATCAAGATGGCAGTCAAAGATGAGGAGAAGACGGCTTTTATCACTCCTTTTGGAGCTTTCTGCTATGTGTCTATGCCTTTTGGGCTTAAGAGTGCCCAGGGGACTTACCAACGGTGTGTGCACAATTGTCTTCACGATCAAATTGGGCGTAATGTTCATGCTTATGTGGATGATATAGTGGTAAAATCCAGGAAAGAGGAAACCTTGGTCGCAGATCTGAAAGAGACTTTCGATAATCTCCGGGTCTACAAAATGATTCTTAACCCGGCCAAGTGTGTTTTTGGAGTCCCAGCCGGCAAGCTCTTGGGTTTTTTGGTATCTAACCGAGGTATTGAAGCTAACCCAGAGAAAATCAGGGCAATTACATCCCTGGCCAAACCAACATGCATCAATGGCGTTCAACGACTGGCGGGTCGTGTTGTTGCTTTGAGCCGGTTCATAAGCCGGTTAGGGGAGAAGGCAATGCCTCTATATCAGATGATGACAAAAACAGATGATTTTGTTTGGAGCGATGCTACAAACTCTTCTTTTGAAGATCTGAAGACACAGCTTGTTGAGCCGCCGGTCCTAGCTGCTCCAGTTGAGGAAGAGCCACTGCTATTATACGTGGCCGCCAACTCACGAGTTGTTAGTGTGGCTATTGTGGTGGAGTGCAAGGAGGCTGGCAAGGAGCATCCGATTCAACGGGCGGTTTACTAGGTCAGTGAGGTGCTAATGGAATCCAAGCAACGATATCCACATTGGCAGAAGCTCGTGTATGGGGTGTTCATGGCGAGCCGGAAGCTTAAACATTATTTTCAAGGTCATCCAATCACGGTGATTAGCTCTGCTCCTTTGGGGGATATCATTCAAAACATAGAATCTACTGGACGAGTTGCCAAGTGGGCCATTGAGCTTGGGTCTCACGGGTTGAAGTATGTACCACGTACTGCGATCAAATCTCAAGCACTAGTTGACTTCATTAATGACTGGACAGAGATGCAGATGCCAGAGGAGACACCAAACAACATGTATTGGACTATTCATTTTGATGGGTCCAGACAGTTGGAAGGCTCGGGGGCTGGAGTTGTTTTAACCTCTCCTCGAGGTGACAAGTTTTGTTATGTGTTACGGCTGATGTTTCCTTGCACTAAAAACACAGCAGAGTATGAGACCTTGCTCCATGGTCTTCGACTGGCAAAAGAGATGAGTTTGAGCCGGGTCAGATGTCTTGGCGACTCAGATTTAGTGGCTCAATAGGTATCAGGCAAGTGGGATTCCAAGGATCCTCTCATGGTGGCTTATCGCCGGGAGGTTGATGTTGTTGCAGGGTATTTTAAAGGTTATCAGGTGGAGCACATGAACCGTAGGAAGAACGAAGCGGCTGATGCTTTAAGCCGGTTGGGGTCTCAGCGTAAGCCGGTACCACCTAACACCTTTTTGGATGTTTTGCATAACCCGTCTGTCAAGTTGCCCACAGAAGAAGATTTAGCTGTTCCTGACCCGGAGGTGCAGTTGGTGGTGGCTCTTCATGTCATCCCAGATTGGACAGTGCCGTTCTTGGCTTACATGACCCGGGGAGAGTTGCCAGGGGATGAGACCCTGGCTCGACAGATAACCCGGCGGTCTAAGTCAATGACGATTTCGGATGGAGAACAATACCATTGCAGCGTCTCTGGAGCGTTTCAATGGTGTGTTTACCCTGAAGAAGGCCAAGAAATACTTCGTGAGATCCATGAAGGCGATTGTGGTCATCACGCCAGGTCAAAATCTCTAGTGGCCAAAGCTTTTCTTCACGGTTTTTACTGGTTGACGACTCATGCTGATGCAGAGGATCTGGTCAGCAGATGTGATGGATGTCAAAAATTTGCATGACGAGCACATGTTCCAGCTCAAGAGCTTCGGATGATTCCAATCACTTTGCCGTTTGTGGTCTGGGGGCTTGACATGGTGGGGCCTTTCAAAAGGTCTAAGGATAAAAAGACACATCTTTTAGTGGCAGTTGATAAATTCACAAAATGGGTTGAGGCAGAACCGGTGAGTAAGTGTGATGCGGCCACGGTGGTTCAATTTATGAAAAAGGTGATCTTCCGCTTTGGTTTTCCACACAGCATTATCACGGACAATGGCACTAATCTATCCCAAGGGCCTATGGAGGAATTTTGTCAACGTGAGCATATTCGGCTTGATGTTTCTTCTGTAGCTCATCCGCAATCCAATGGTCATGCTAAGAGGGCAAATCAGGAAATTTTAAAAGTTCTCAAGCCCCGTCTTATGGTTCCCTTACAGCGAACACTAGGTTGTTGGGTAGAGGAATTACCCTCGGTGCTATGGAGTATCAACACCACGCCTAACAGGTCTACAGGTTACACACCTTTTTTCATGGTGTATGGAGCAGAAGCAGTGTTGCCTAGTGACATCCGTCATGACTCGCCCCGCATAGCGGCTTATGTTGAAGCTAATAATGAACAAGCCAGACAGGATGCACTTGACTTGTTAGATGAAGAAAGAGACTTAGCAGCGGCTCGATCAACAATTTACCAACAGGATCTGCACCGTTATCACAGCCGCCGGGTTAAGTCCAAGACTTTTCAAGAAGGCGACCTGGTGCTCCGGCTCATCCAGGATCTGTCAGATGCACACAAGTTATCCCCACCTTGGGAAGGACCTTTTGTGGTCAGCAAAAACTTAAACAACGGGTCGTATTACCTCATTGACATTCGAGAGCACAAAGACTCACGTAAGTCGGAGGAGGAGACCCGCCGGCCGTGGAACATTGCTCAACTTCGGCCATACTACACCTGAGCCACCGGCTCTCTTCATGTACATACTTTAACATTGTATATACCATGATAAGCAATAAAGTAAGACCATCGGTCTCTTTTCTTTTCAAAGATTATGCATCTTTGTCATTTTTTTATTTTCAAATAACTATTAAGGAGCTGATCATATTTGAATCAAGTCTAACCTTTTTTGGTCTAGCTTATGATCGTATTCGAATCTAGCTGCAATATCATGGTCGCTTGGGGGCTTCCTGTTCAAACATAGGTCGTATTTGAACCAAAGAGAACATAGCTATCGTAACCCTCTTGATCGGCTCAAGGCCAAACCCACTTGGGGGCTTCTTGATCATATCTGAATCATAGCTTAACCCCTTTTGGGTACGACTTGGATCGTATTCGAATCAGGGTCGTTAAAAACCTCTCAAGGTCATTTGGGGGCATCTTGTTCAAACATAGGTCGTATTCGAACCAAAGAGAACATAGTTGTCGGTACCCTCTTGATTGGCGCAACGCCAAAGCCACTGGGGGCTATATGGTCGTATTCGAACCTTAGCTTAACCCCTTTGGTCCGGTTTACTGATCGTATTTGAATCAGAAGCCACCAACCTTTAAATATAAGGGTAAATCGTAGTTGCTACCTGTTATTTGCCTTTTAGTTTTTTTGTCTCAATTCCACAAATAATTAGCATGATCTTTTTCGCCCGCTTGTTTATTTGACAACAAGGCCACCAAGGTATGATGGTCATTAAGTATTCAGAGGCATTGACTTCTCAGAAAGATTGAATTATCAATTTCATTACCGAACGGTTTATTCAAGCCGGTGATCTAAGGATCAAAGGTACAAGTATGGCTATTATTTATACGCAATTGCTTGCTGCATTAACCAAAGGGTTAGTTTCAGCCCATGTCCTTTGGTTATATATGTTCCTGTTTTCTATTATGGCAAAATATTGGCTATAAACCGGGTTTTTTAACCCGTTCGGTTCTAAGCCGCCAAGCCAGTTTTTCCTCTTGTATCTACAGGAACAGAGTTAAAGTGTTGCAGAAACAATCGTCGAATATGATGCATATGATTGCCATCAGGAAATACGGAGTCACACACAGTGTTTTATGCACGATGGCATAGGCAAGGCATTCAGTGTTTTCACAACTAAACTATTACAAGGCTTTTTATAAAGCCAATGAAGATGGTTGTTACTCCTCCCTCGCCAGTTCACCGCCCTCTGTTGGCTGGAAGTTGGGTTTTGACCAGTCAAAACCATTCACAGCGACAAGTTCGGCTTCATCGTCGATCAGGCTGGCCGGGTCAACTTCCGGGGCAAATGTATTTTCTCTTACAGGCGGGATCAAATCTGTCACCTTGTACGAGGGAGTCGCCATCTTCTTATTTTCAGCATCAAAACCCGGCTGATATTTGTCAATGTTGGTATCATCTCCAAGGGTAGTTGCCTGAGGCCGTACTCCGCGCATGCAAGCCATGAAGTCATCCTACTCAAAGGGAGATCCGTCTTCCTTCACGATGGGATAGCCTCTGGCCACGTCGATTGGGTCTAGGTTTGGCACCCAAGCCTTGGAGTGGCTCAGGGCAGTCAAAGCCCCGGCTAGCGCACATGAGCGCTTCACCTTTGAAATCTGGCAGGCAGGATTAATAGTTTCTTCAAGACGTCCGCTGAGTAGGTTGGGTCCTTGATTGACAGGAGAGCTGGCGGCAAGTGCCCGTTGTGCGCCAATATATAGTTGTTCTACTAAAGTATACACTGCCTTCAATTTAATCAAAGGATCTTGGCTCAGGTTCTTGCTTCGTGGGCCTGCACATGTTTTATACACAAAGTCAGCTGGTGGCTTATATTCCGGATCAGCAAAAAGTACATATGATTAAAAACGGACGGCTTACCAAAGATGGCGGCCACCATTTGAGACACCCGGCCCTTTAAGCCGTCCAGCTCTGTTGACACCTCTTCAAGGGCTGCTTCGGCTCTCTCAGCCCGTTGTGTCAGAAGCATTTTTTCCTCTGCCCAGGTCTTCTTCTTGGCAGCCAAACCGGTCTTTAAGTTTTCCGTCTCAGAGAGACGTATTTGCAATTTGGAGTTAGCAGACTTGATTTTTGCTTCCTGACCTGCTAGCCGGGTCTTCGCATCAGTCAATTGCGAGTTTAGTTCAGATAAGGCATTCTGTAAGAATACATACTCAGATAAGTCAAGATTTTGCTCAAAGGTTCAAATATCAAGATTCAAGTCTCAAGTACTTTACAAAAAACCACTTGACACCTGGGGGCTAATGTATGCCAAAACAATTTCTTATGACTCTACAGATATAGTTTAAGTCCCAAGTACTTTACAAAGTAACAACACTTGGCACTTGGGGGCTAATATATGCAGTTCAGCAAGTTTTTCAAGGTTAAGCCGGAGTATTAAGTCATTTGAATATGGTACAAAAAAATTTAAGGTACCGTCTCATTTATGATCAAAAGGAACCAGACCTTGGGGACTACAAGTGAAGCTTTGTTCTATTTTGGTGAATTCAAGAAAAGTTTCAAAGGTAAACGTCTTGGCCTATATTATAAATTCTACAGATCATTCCGGTTCTCTCATAATATGAAGACTTGGGGGCTGAAGGAATATAGATAAGCCGGAAGAATGTACCTCGTATTTCAACTGCAACTGTTTGACCATTTCGATCTCAGAGTCGCGACTGGAGTGTACATGGCTGAGATAACCAGATAAAATATCGTTGGCATTTAGATGGTTGTAATTGGCAATGTCAAAGCGCACTTTCTGCCTCTCCAATGCCTCTTGTTTCGCAGTACACCGAGCCAGCACGGTTGGATTCCACGGCTCAATAAAACGGCTCCCGGTGATCTGAACGTCTTGTGCAGACGGTGATGGCAGGTTGGCTGAGCTTGATGGTCCAGTTGCGGAAGGATTCACGGTGGTCTCATCAAATGAAGGCTCGGGAGGATTTGCTTCTACATCGACAGGCAAGTCTTATGGAGCGTCAGTTAATGGAGGAGAAGATGGCCTGGCCAGGTTAGATGCAAGCATCGGCGGGTCTTCCGCCGGCTTAGCTGCCTTTGCCTTCTTGGATTTAGCTTGGCCACTAAGAGGGATGTTGCAGAACCGTCAGTACAGAGATACAATTTGAACAACCCAGAAAAAGGGAGGATTTTTCATTACCCAGGGGCAGTCTTGAAGGCCGGAAATTGAGTTTGCGATGAATCGCCAGAAGAGCGAGACACCTCCTGAAAAGATAAAATAGAGTTAAAGTAATACAAGGGGAAGGATCCATTAAACAGAGTTAAAGACAGAAAGAAGTAAACCTCATTCGGGCGCTTCTGAGGAGTTTGTTGAAGAACGACAGCCGGCTCATCTTCAGTCCGAGCTTGACGGCGGCTTTCATGTTGCTGCTTTTTCAAACGAAAGTTGGGATCCACGTGAGCTAAAGGGTTAGAAAACCTTACTTTATGGATCACTCGTCGAATTTTTTGTCTTGGCAAGGGCTCTGAGTCGGAGGAAATGATAGTTACCTCTGCTTCCACAGCCTGACTGGCCCCAGTGTCATCTTGGTAATGATCAGTGTTAATAAGATTGTTAAAAAATTAGCCAAGGGAATCAAGGGCTACCTCCGAATCAGATGTATCATCAAGCTTCATCCAATCTTCAGCAGTGTTCTTTTTCTTCTTTTTCGACCTCCGGGTCGTTTTCTTGGCGTTTATGGCGGCGGCTCTCGCTTTCTTGGCAGCCTTGTGGTCATACTTAACTTTCCAGAAGTCAGATTTGGCGTGCAGACAGGTAAAAACAAGATGAAGAGTCAGGCAAGTATTAAAACAATACGGCTGGGGAAAATACAAAGGAGAGAAATAACAATATCCTTACTTCTGGCACCGGGTTAAGCTGGCAGAAGGGGTTTAACCCGATGACACTGCAATCTTCTTATTTCCCGTTCACCAGAAGAGTTGACATTGAAACAATATCTTCTCTGTTAGTTGAGGGGGCTGTGACGAAGAGATTCTTCCGGGCCTCCACCATACTCATACATCAGCTTTGATCGATGACTTAAAGGGATGACCCGCCATGAGATCCAGCAGCGGGTCAGATCAACTCTAGTTAACCTGTTCCCTAACAGAGCATTAATCCTTTTGATGGAGGGTATCAGCCTCTTGCATTCAGCGGCAGTAAGCTTGTCGGGAAGCGCGAACTTGGAGTCAAGACGATCGGGGCGATAACCCGACAGTGGCTTCTCGTTTGCTGGCGAAATGTCTTGACAGTAGAACCAAGTCTAGTTCCAGTCCTTTGGGTGACATGGTAAGACTATGAGAGGGAAGACAGCACACTGCCGGTGCTGAATTGAGATGCCTCCGAGTTCTAAGCTGAGGCCGTTGGTGCACTCGTTCTGCCGATTCAGATAAAAGTATTCTCTAAACAACTCCACGGTCGGCTCTTGTTGAAGATATACCTCACAGAGCACTTGGAAGTTACAGATGTTAGATATGGAATTGGGCCCGATATCTTGAGGGTGGAGTTTGAAAAAGTGGAGGACCTCTCTGAAGAACTTTGAGCCGGGCTGTGATAAGCCACGGTTCATGTGGTCAGTAAAAACAATCACTTTGCCGTCTCTTGGATTGGGCCGTTCTTCTTCTGAGTCAGGGGTACGGTAAGACATGACGGTTTTCGCTGGCAAAAATCCTATGGTGAAGAACTCTTTCAAACGTTCCTCAGTTACGGTTGAGGGAACCCAGTTACAGATGGTTGGTGCTTTGGACGGCATGATGTGCAAAGACGAACTGAAAACAAAGGCAACATGCCAGTTCAGTTTAATGGTGCGATTGACAGTTAAGTGATGATGATGCAAACAAGTAATGGTGGCTTAGTTAAGGGCTAATGACATATAAGGAAAATTAAGCCGGCATGGTAAGCCGCCATGACTACAGATATTTGAAGAAGGCAAATTCACCTAAATGTTGAGACAAACAAGTTTCCTAAATTATTTGGTATTATTCCAGATCAAATGGCTATTTAAAATTTTAAAAATTCTAGACCTAAAATAGTTCAGCGCAGAAGAGTATGTAAGTTCTAATGCAGTCTTTGAAACAGAGAAAGGGATCTGTGGATCAAGAAAAGGCACAAAAACACTACAGCACGAGAAAAACTACAAGGGACTGCGATGAACTCGGAAGAACACGAAGGAATCTGGAAACCCTAAGTGCGGATCTGAGAAGTGAAAAGAAGAGAACTTACAGTCACAGGTCTTCTGCGGAGGTCGCCGCCGTTCTCTGGATCGGTTCAGGTTGATGCAGCGGCCAATGTCGACGGAGACGGAGGTGAAGCGCGGCGGCAGCGAAGCTCGAGCAGCAGGGGTGCACGAGAGGAAGAAGACGGAGCGAGAGAGGAGAATGAGGAAGGCCGAGGCGTGCCTATTTATACGGGAAAGATGCGAACAGACGGGCGTGAAAATCGAGGAGAGCCGAATAATGGTTATCTAGCTACACAGACGCCTCGATTCTCGGGAAACATTAAAGATAAAAGATCCGTTGGGAGATGACGTCATGAAAGTTTTTTGTGTTTTCAAGAGATGACGTCACGGCGGGTTACAAAAACTTCAGCGAAGATAAGAAGATGGATTTTGTCTAAGTATTGAAGATTGACAAAGAACGAAGTTCAAAGTCAACCTGGGGCCTAATGTTGGGGATATAACTATTAGTTATGACCCGCCCGGAAGGGGCCGAGTCAGCCCCAATGGTGGGTTACACAAGAAGCCCAGTAAGCATGCAAGATGATAGTTTATTAAATCTTATAGAAGGCCCAAAGGCCTGGAGGCGGCTTAAAGCCTGATATTATAAACCGCCGTATGTAAGGAAAGACTTGTAAAGAAAGGCATGAAAAGGAAGTCACCGAGACGGACACGATTATGAGCCGGCCGGGATTATGTAGGCCACCAGGCATCAACCCGTGTATATAAGGGGACGACCCGGTGGCGGCTTAGGGCAAGAAACAAGAGATCGACAGCCAAGCCGGTGAGTTGAGCCTCTTGGTGATCGAAACCTCAGCAATGCCAACACAACTAGACGTAGGCTTTTACCTTCATCGTAAGGGGCCGAACTAGTATAAAACCTCTCGTGTCCTTTGTCCTGATTAACCCCTTTAAGCTTCCTAGTTGCGATGGCCCTACGACTAAGTCCTTTCTCTAGGACATCTGTCGTGACAATTCCACGACAGGACCCTTACTAACTTCTTGGGTTCCCAGGCAAATACATCCTTATTTGCACGGAGGAACTTCACCAATGCCTCCTCTTGATTCGGGTCGAGGTTGGCGGCTATGGTGAAGGTGGCTCCTGAGGACCCATCTTCCTCGACTGGCACCTGTTTGGTTTCGGCCCGATCTTGAGTGAACAACTACTTCTTCTTTGCTAGCGCGGCCTCTTTAACCCCTGGGGTGGCCTCATTGGCCGGTTGTGCTACCGCGGCGGTTTTGAGGGCACACTTGAGCGCCGCCAAAGCTTCCTTGGTGTCTCCAACTACGGTGACGACGTCCTTGCTCCCGGGCATCTTCATGAGGTTGTAGGCCGGAAGGGTCACCGCCATAAACTAAGCCAGAGCCGGGTATCCGAGGATGGCGTTGTATGGGAGGTCAATGCGGGCGATGTCGAAGTCGATCAGCTCGGTGCAGTAGTTGTCGTGAGTGCAGAAGGTCACAGGAAGGCGGATTTTCCCCAAGGGGCTGGTAGAGCTGCCGCCGACCCCGGAGAAGGGCTTGCTGGGGTGGAGCCATTCGAGTGGTACGTGAAGAAGGCTGAAAGCCTCCATAGAGAGCACGTTGAGACCGGCTCCACCGTCGATGAGGGTCTTGGTGACAGCTACAGTGCAGATGGTGGGCGTGCAAAGCATTGGGAGCATGCCCGAGCCGACGGTGGTGACGGGGTGATCCCCCCAGCGAAGGTGAGGTCGGCCTTGGGTGCCGCCCAGCCCGGGGGAACTCCTTGCCGCACGGAAGCTGTCAGGGATATACCCCGCGGTGTAACCTGGCTGGATGTATGACCCGGCTGGATCTTGGCGACTCACTGGTGACCCGCCCGGAGCTTGGCGATTCACGGGTAACCCACCCGATCTTGACAACTCTTTAGTAACCCGGCAGGCTGGTCAGATGGATGACAAGGCCCAAGACCTAGTAGGCCGGTTCGTATGATGGTGGTCCGGCTTAAGAGGAAAGGCATAAGGGATATTCTCCTATAAAGGAAGCAAGACTAGGATATCTGCCGTGATAAATCTACGACAGTTGGCGCCCACCGTGGGGCCTGTGCACGGTGGTGTTGAGTTCTTGGAAGGATCTTTCTCAGGGTTTCGAAAAGCTCGTGATTGGTCAGATGAAAAAAAGATGGTTTGACGATCAGGGTCATCATTAAATTTGGATATTACAGTGCAAAGTTTCGAGATCAAGAGGATAAGGGTTCTATTGTTTGAGTCATCAGACGTGACGAGATCCGTCTAAACCGCAGCTCCGCCAAGTCCAAGATCGAAGGGGTTAATCTGTTGTACGTATACGGACAAACCGACACAAGGTTACGGCCAGAGCTGCCGAGTTCCCCTACTCCTCCTCGCCTCCACATATATGCTTCAAGTCCCGAGGAGACCACCAGCTATTACGCAATTTTTGGTACAGCCTACTGTCCCTGTGATATTAAAAGGTTTTGCTGCCGCCGACTCCAAGAACTCATCATCAATCGAGAAATAGTACTATAGTGCTACTGCTCCTCACATGGTGGTCAAGGCTAATCCACAAGATTAATTTTTTTGTCTCCTGTTGTACTATACGTGATGCTAGTGCTAATTCAGTATAGACCAGATTATTGGGTTTTCAAACATTGCCTACTATCGGAAACATCAATGCAAGATTCCAGTGTGCAAACGATTGAACAAGTCGCTCAAACCAACTACGACCCAGATTCATGTTGCCTTCAAGCCAGCTCTGCCTCTGGGCCATTCACCGCCGCGTGTTGAAGGGGCCAGTGTCCGTCATCGTTTCTGAGCCGGCTACTGCTATGCCAAGTCAACACCAAAGCCTCGCCTTGGCTTTGCTCCTCAGCCGTGGTGCCACATCAGTCTGCTTCCGCCGACGCATCAAGTTGCCATTGAACTCTCTGCATCAGGCCGTTTCCTCCATGTTTGAGCTACCATTCCCACGGCCTCCTTGCACCCTGAGCTATCGCGCCTAAACCTCCACGAGCGCCTGCGTTGTGCTGCTCCATGTCGTCCACGCTCCGTTCCTGTCACTTCCGAGCGGCCCTTGCTGCCTTGAACCGCCTCATGGAGCTGCCGCTTCCGAGCCACTTCGACCCGACCTCTGCTACTGTTGAGCTGTCGCGGTCGCCCGCTGACCTTTGCTACTGTGAGCCGGTCCTGCTGGAGTTTGCTTCTGTCTCTACCATATGTTATCACAGATGCCATACTTACAATAGATGCTACCGTTTGCGTTCGCTATCTCAGCAGCCAGCAGAAAGGATGGAGCATTATAACCTGGACAAGTCCGACGATGTGCATGTTTTACGCAGTACTAATCATCTGCGGATCATCTGTTCTCTGGACAAATCATCAAAGGTGATATCTGTCCTATTTTTTTTCATAGCACATATTAATTTTTGTGTGAACAATTACTTTGGCATGTGATATTTTTTGACGCAGGACAATTGTTCACTTCAAGAGTGATGGTCGTGTCATGGATGTATAGCTCGTGCCATCGTTATCATGCGCTAGCATCTGACCGTACCATGATGCTCGACGAATATATGTGCAAACCGGTGTTTTTACGGCCCAATTTACATCAATATGACATGGTTGACTCGTCCGTCCGCACCGTCTTACAACGCCACGGCCGAGTCATCTGTCTGTGCCGCCTCTGATGTTGCGGTCGTGTTTACCGTCCGTCTTTCGTGGGCTGGTCTACATCAACACACCGGGTCGCATCTGTCTGCATGAGCTGTTTATTGAGTACAAGCAAGTCACTGCTCGAGTAGCCCGGTTCTTTCTTTCAACAAATTGGCGGCAAATTATCATATATTATCAACCACCGTCTGCACTAGATGGCTCAATGGGCAGGCGCACAAGTCGCCGCCACTACATTTTGGTTAACTTCAAAAGAGCCAGTTGGGATGAACCATTGGCCGAGCTGCTGACACAGCTCATACGGGATCATCTATAACCTGCCACAGTCACCTCAACCTTCTATAGATTCACATCGCATTAACAACGCTAATGATATACATCTTATGCTATGATCAAAATATGAAGAATCTCAAGCCAACTTTTCGAGTCGTCTTAAGACTCGAGGGCTATGATGACATGATTCAGTAAATGTTGCCAGTTTTAGCAAAATTCAAGAACTCTGGGTCATTGGAGGGAAAAATAACCCGGCCCTGGAGGCTACTACCCTGTTGGTGAAAATTTGATGGCCGTTAGAAAATTTCTGGCTTAAAAAAGTGATTGACAATCATAGAGTTCAGGCTCAATAGAAGAATTCTGGGTTATCAGGAAGGATTCTGGTTCAAAATTCGATTCAAGGAAAATCTGTCTCTCACAAAGCTTTAAAGCTCTCAATATCCGGTTTGAAATTCCAGTTCAAAAAGAATTCATCTCTTGCAAGTTTGAGTTCTCAGAAAAAATAAAGGTTGCCGAAGAGAACTTGTTGCCATGATGCGCAGTTCAAACATGGGTATCCTGCCTTATGGATTATCTTATTATGGTTACATGGGGGCTTATTGCTCACTGAGCGAAGCTATGATTACCCTTTGACCCGGCTTATACGCCATGCTTACAAAACACATGGGGGCTTGCTACCCAGGTTAAAGGGACCAAAGAGAGTTTGTTGCACAACACAACTCAAACATAGGTACCCGGCGAGCACAGCTCAAAAATATTACTTGGGGGCTCTTTGTTCAACGGACAAGAGTTTTTATGACCTTTGTAATAGGCTTAAAAGCCAGGCTTGGAAGCCAGGTGCGTTCACCTAAAAACCCGGGTTATCCTACCTTTTTAAGTCTGCCACTCTGCCCAGGTAATCCTGGAATGACCCGCCGTACTTTTGACAAGCAAATCTTATATAGACCCTGAACTTGTCAGAGCTAAAACGATGATTGGTTATGTGAGGCTCGGCTTATAAGGTTTGTATGAAGGTTTAACTCAGTGGCTGTGCGGCCCTTGAAAGCACTTGATTTTTAGTCCTGGCACCCTATGAAAAGCCTTGTTTTTCTTTCGATTTCTATTTGAAAGCTTTTGAGGTTTATCTTCTATGACATGTTAATACATGTTTGAAAACCGATGCAGGCTGTGATGCCTTATGGTTCATATATGAAATTATTCTATGTTTATTAACCCGGCCTGGCTTTGGACTATAAGTCGCCAGTGTATGATGAGAAATCATCCGGTGTTTATTAACCCGGCCTAGCTTTGGACTATAAGTCGCCAGTGTATGATGAGAAATTATCCGGTGTTTATTAACCCGGCCTGGCTTTGGACTATAAGTCGCCGGTATATTTTGGATTGCGCCATTGGAATCATGCGCTTATAAATCATTGGATTATTACATTCACTGGGATGGCAATGTAAGCCAGCAGTATAAATCAATCCTACAAGTATGTTTTCCTGGTTATATGAATATGCGAGGTTGGATAACCCGCCCTGGTTTTTAACTTCAAAGTTTCCAGTATGTTTAGGCTTGAATGGCCTTAATGCTAGTCTTTTCCATAATTGCATAAGACTATATTATATTTGGGTTGTTACCCGCCCTGGCTTTTGACATTAAGTCATCAGGGCATATGTTGTTTAAACTCTATGCAGGATTTGCAGAGCTATGACTTACATAAATGATTAATTTCAAGCCCATCATCAAAAATTGAAATTGGTGTCTCAAAAGGGTTATCAATTATTGATTTTCACAAAGGCTATAAGCCGCCGGGTTACAAACATCCTGGATTACAACGGATGCGCATTAAGTCGGCATCGGCCAAGAGCCACTGAGTATTTAAACTCCGGATTTACTTGTCAACCGATAAGGTATTCAAAATCATTAATAGACAAACCTGGCTGGATTGTCATGATGATATTGAATGATTGAGATTTTCATACCGGATTATATTATTCAAATCTTGAATAGCCAACATGGCTGGATTTTTATTATGGTTATCAATAACCAGTATTATAAGTGAGGTTTTCAAAGTCGCTTCAGCGTAATGGTTATTATTTTATCAATGGATATAATTTATTCTAGAATGGAAGGAATAGTCCCGAGTCACTGCAGGCTTACGACCCGGCACTTGGGGGCTACATTATTCAAGTGGAGATTATGTCAAATATGCAAGTCCCATGTCACTGCCAGCATGCACTGTGGCACTTAGGGGCTAATGCAAAGTCATTTTTACTGGCCTTATTGAAGATCCGAGTCATCACATCATAATGAGCCGGCCCTTGGGGGTTATCAATTGCTCCTGTCAACAATTCAAGGTACACAAGTCTTAATCCATTATATTGAAGGGTCCACTGCTCAGTTGGTAAAGCACAAAGCTCTTAACCTTGTGGACGTGGGTTCAAGCCCCATGATGGGGGTTACATCATATGATGTTCTTTTCAAAGAAGTATATATAGAGTCCTAGCTCAATATTATCTTACTGAGCCGGCCCTTGGGGCCTACACGTTGCTGTTCAAGTCTAGATGATCATATCTACAAAGTCCCTGCTCATTATTGCATAATGACCCAGCCCTTGGGGGCTACACTGATTGAAAGTTTTTATGAGCATAAGGCAATTACAAGTCCCAGGCTACTGCAAGCATGACAACCCGGCACTTGGGGGCTACATATGTGGAATATTCAGTTTTTACTAGTGATTGAGATGAACAACCTGAATTTCTTCAAGGTTGCAACATTTATATTGAAGCAAGTCTTAAGCTGTTACTATGCTCCCTTCTTAAGACTTGGGGGCTACAGGTGATATGCATATAAAGGAGGAACATCTACTGATCAAAATAAAGGAAGACAACCCCAAATGCTAGATCCCCGATCGTCCCAACTGGGCTCCTCTACTGATCAACAGGACACGAAACAACACAACGAACAAGATCTTCATCGAGCTCCCACTTGAGATCGGTTGCGTCACCTGCACTGGTATCATCGGCACCTGCAACTGTTTGGAAGTATCTGTGAGTCATGAGGACTCAGCAATCTCACACCCGCGAGATCAAGACTATTTAAACTTATGGGTAGGAGAAGGTAGTGAGGTGGAGCTGCAACAAGCACTAAGCTGGTATGGTGGCTAACATATGCAAATAAGAGCGAGAAGAGAAGCAACGCAACGGTCGTGAAGCTAGAAGTGATCAAGAAGTGATCCTGAATCTACTTACATTCAAGCATAACACAAGAACCGTGTTCACTTCTAGGACTCCGCCGAGAAGAGACCATCACGACTACACACGCGGTTGATGCATTTTAATTAAGTTAAGTGTCAAGTTCTCTACAACCGGACATTAACAAATTCCCATCTGCCACATAACCGCGGGCACGGCTTTCGTAAGTTCAAACCCTGCAGGGGTGTCCCAACTTAGCCCATCACAAGCTCTCACGGTCAACGAAGGATATTCCTTCTCCCGGGAAGACCCGATTAGTCTCGAAATCCCGATTACAAGACATTTCGACAATGGTAAAACAAGACCAGCAAAGCCGCCCGATGTGTCGACAATCCCGATAGGAGTTGCACATATCTCGTACTCAGGACACACCGGATAGGTCAAGCTACGAGTAAAACCAGCCCTCAAGTTGCCCCGAGGTGGCCCCGCAGGTTGCCCGGTTCGGACCAACACTTACAGAAGCACTGGCCTGGGGGGGGGTTAAAATAAAGATAACCCTTGGGTTGGCCGACCCAAGGGAAGGGTAATAGGTTGTTAGGCAAAAGTAAAACCAAGGTTGGGCCTTGCTGGAGGAGTTTTATTCAAAGCGAACTGTCAAGGGGTTCCCATAACACCCAACCGCGTAAGGAACGCAAAATCAAGGAACATAACACCGATATGATGGAAACTAGGGCGGCAAGAGTGGAACAAAACACCAGGCACAAGGCCGAGCCTTCCACCCTTTACCAAGTGTGTAGATGCATTAATTAAATAAGAGATATTGTGATATCCCAACATATCCATGTTCCAACATGGAACAAACTTCAGCTTCACCTGCAACAAACAACGCTATAAGAGGGGCTGAGCAAAGCGGTAACTTAGCCAAGCAATGGTTTGCTAGGAAGGTGGGTTAGAGGCTTGACATGGCAATATGGGAGGCATGATATAACAGGTGGTAGGCAGCGCGACATAGCGATAGAGCGAACAACTAGCAAGCAAAGATAGAAGTGATTTCGAGGGTATGGTCATCTTGCCTGAGATCCCGCAAGGAAGAAGAACGAGTCCATGAAGAAGACAAACGGACGGAGTCGAACGAATCCTCACAACTCCGGATCAAAACCGAAGCTAACGAGAGAAGCAACCCGGAAAGAAGCAAGCAACATAGTAAACAACCACCACATAAACATGGCATGATGCACAACCAAGTATGATGCATGTCCGGTTTAATGAGGCATGGCATGGCAATGTGTATAAACAATGCTACAAATTAAGTGGAGCTCAATATGCAACGAGATTCGGTGTTGCATATTGATGGAACACCATATTCAAGTTATTTAGTTTGATCTCGTTTATGTACCCAACAATATTAAATGTTGATTAACATGGCAAGAGGTGAAGCATACATAAACTAACTATCTAGTCAAGTTTAAATGAGGCCGGAAACAACAAACAACAATTCCGGAAAATCCTCATGTGCATATTTTAGAGTTGGTACTGTTCTGCCCTATACAAAATTTTAGAGTTATTAAACATGCAAAGTAAAGCCACCATGTTAAACTAGGC
Source organism: Triticum urartu (assembly GCF_056163025.1). NCBI lineage: Eukaryota > Viridiplantae > Streptophyta > Magnoliopsida > Poales > Poaceae > Triticum > Triticum urartu. Next base: position 271,770,168 of record NC_141873.1, on the reverse strand, counting down.
ATTTTTATACCCTATTTACATAGAAAGTTTATTAAGTTTGGAGCTACGGTTATTTAGTTATGAAATAAACCATTTAAACATGGCATTTATGCAAATTAATGCAAACAACATTTTAAACATTGCAAACATGCATGAAAGTTGGATATTGTGAAACTAGATCAAATTCTAAGCATGTTACATATATGACAAGTTTTATTTGGATGCATGGTTCAAAAGTTATTAGTAGTTTAAAATAGGGACAGTTCTGTAAATATGCAAACCTCTGAGAAATTAACAAATCGCTGACAACAGAAGAAAAAAATGAACAGGCCGAATCAGAGGCCGGCCCAACAGTGCAAGGGGGGCTCGGGTGCTGCCTCACCAATGGTCCTTGGCCCGTGAAGGTTGGCAGGCTTGACGCGCGAGCTGGGCCGGAGGAGCGGGCGAAGGACAGGCACTGCTGGGCCTCGCGCTCTCATGGCCCACGCGCTGGCCAGCATGGTCAACGGCGATGCAGGCGAACGCCTGCGAGCGTCTCCTCCTGCTTGAGGCAGAAGCAGGGGAGGTCGGCGAAGGCGCAAAACCGGCAAGGGCAGCGGATCCAGGTGAGGGAGCCCCTTCCCAGCCAGATCTGGCGGCACTGGCGACGACGTTCGCAAACGGCGGTGGTGATTCCTGTAGAGCCATGGGAAAGAGAGTGAGATAGAGATCGTGAGAGCAGGGAGGAAGAAGAAGACCGACGGGAGGAAGGGAGCGAGCGGCGGGGCTCATCTGCAGCGGCGGGGCTCTCCTAGTGGGTGCTCCGGCGGTGGATCTCGCCAGTGGGAGGCGGAGCGACGGTGCTGGCTAGCACACGGGACGGCGGCTCGGGATCGAGGGGCTCCTTCCTTCGATCTAGATCGGGCGCAAGGAGGACGGCGCGACGGGCTCGCGTGGACGGCGGCGCGATGCTTCGGACCCGAACGGGCCTGCTACGGGCCGGGAGGGCTGCGGGGAGGTGGTTGGATGGTTGGGCGATGTGGCGGCCTCTTGATGGTGGAGGGCAGCGGCGCTGGCCGCACAGGCGGCGCCAAGTGGCGGAGGCGATGCGGCCGGGAGCGGAAAACGAGGTAGAGGGGGGAGGTGGCAGCGGCTGAGGGTTAGGGGAGGCTAGGGGTAGGTTTAGACTAGGATTAGTCCGAAAATGGACTAGGGGGTCTATATATAGCATGTTTTGCTAGGATTTGGGTCTAGGGGGTTTCTGGAGCGTTTCGGAGCCTACGATCAAGATTGTGCGGTTCGAGATAGAGGGGGAACTAGGTGGGATTTGTGGGCTGTGCAGGAGAGGTCTCGGGCTGAGAAGAGACAGACGGAAATGCAGCCCGACAAGGTTTCCGGAGACCGAAAACGTCCAACGTGTGACCGGCTATAGTGCCGCTATATGTTTAATGGTTGGGCTATCAAACGAGCTCCGAATGCGATGAAACTTGATAGGAGGTCTACTGACAACATAACAACACCGCATGTCAACTTTCAACCCATTCTGAGAACATTTTCCGGCCACTTATAAAATAATATTTCGGACGTGCCGCGGGCGCGTGCAAGTGTGTCTGGACTCAGAACGGACAACAGAGAGAATGAGGAGACCGGGACGGATGCAAGTTTTGAAAACATGATGATGCAATGCACATGATTACATGGTAATATGCAACACGCAAGCAAATGACAAGGCAACAACAGCGAAAAACTGGAAGACACCTGGCGCAACGGTGACCTGCTCAAGTGGATTTCTTACCTCCCCCCTTAAGCTAGTTTGGTAGGGCTTTCTTTTTTTCTTCTTTCTTGTAACCTGGTTACTCCTTGTAATCAACTTGTTGTATCTGTTGTTTTTCAATAAAGTTTTGATCTGCTGTGGGGGTTTTGACCCACAGTTCCCAGTCAAAAAAACGGTCTCGGGGCGTTACAGGTGGGGGGCTTATAGAGGGTGCAGGGGCGAGGAGGAGGCCTTACGACGGCCGAGGTTGGGAGGTCGGGGGCGAGGGCGAGGTCGCCGGGGTCGGGGGCGAGCGCCGGGGCCGGGATCTGGGGCGAGGGCGAGGTTGCTGGAGTCGGGGAGTCAGGTGGGAGCACAGGGGCGCGGCGAGGGCGGGGCTGCGGAATCGATGAGGGGGGGAAGAGAGAGTAGGGATTTGCGGGAAGAAGCAGAGGTGGGAAGAAGCAGAGAGTAGGGATTGGGGGGGGGGGTTAAGTCAACATAGGAGCAGCGTGTTTCGGAAAAACGCGCTATAGCTAAGTTAGCTATAGCGCTTTTAGCCAAAAAGCGCTACTGCTATCACAGGTACCTATAGCGTGTTTAGCCAAAAAGCTCTACTGCTAGTTTGACTAGCTATAGCTCTTTTTTAGAAAAGCGCTACTGCGATAACCAGAACCTATAGCAGTTTTCCTGTTTTGTTTCTTCTATTTTCTTTTCCTTTATTTTCTATTCCTTTTATTTTCTTTTCCTTTTTTCCGAGAGCGGGAACGAAGGGAAGGTGATACAATGTATATAACTAAGGTGATATATATTGCATCATTTGACGGTTAAGTATGTATACGAAATAGGAACATATATATTAAATCATTTGACCCATGCATAACGGTTAAATGTTTACACATAATAGGAACATATATATTACATCATTTGACCGATAACGGTTCCTCAGCGTCGAAGTTATCGTTTTTGAGCGAGCTTACTTCCCTTCTTGTTCGTTGAACAATAATTGAGCCCCTCATTGTGACTTTTCCTTTTCCATGGAGTACGATCTTTCTTAGGTCATGTAGTATTGATTCTTCTTTTGACGTATACTTCATTGTCATGGACATCTTCCCTCATTGGGTTGTCATACTAGTCGTAGTCTTCCTCGTTGGCGACTCCATCCATTCCAATGATGTTCCTTTTGCCTCTCCTCATGACAACACGGCTGGGATTGCACGGGTCGATTATGAAGAAGCATTGTGTCACGTGCTTAGCATGTACCCATGGCTCGTTTTTTGCGATAGCGTTCATGGTAGAGATCTTGGCGTCGGGTATAGTCATGGTAGTGAAATACTGGTTTTCTCTTTCGACATTCTAAGCCCATCTGACACAGAACATCGTCGCATTGTGCACTCTAGAGTAGTCAAGCTCCCAGATATCCTTGACCCTTCCGTAAAATCTCTCAGTTGCGTCATTATCGCTGCCGGTCATGCATTCCATCGTCACCCCTGAGTTCTGATCATCACTGTCCATATCTTTGGCCTCCGTGTAGAACATGTATCCATTGATATCGTATGCCTGATAGCTGACGAGGTTGGGCGAGGGGCCATGTGCTAAGGCGTATATGAGCAATCCATCCTTAGAGCCCTCTTCCCGGGGATTAGCAATAATATACTCTTTGAACCAATGCAGGAAAGTGGAGCTGTGCTCTCTAGTAACTTCGGCATCTGTCCTGCATACCCCCCGGTCACGATACTTCTTTGCGATAATTTCTTTGTGCGGTGCCACGAAAGGATCTACCTCGTCTAGGTGTTGTAGCACTACCAAGTTTGCTCTGTCAAAGTCATTGCGTCAATCTGAGTATGCCACGTGCAGTTCCCTGCGACCGTTGGAGTGACCTTCTCCTTCGAGCCTCCCATCGTGCTTGTGAACAGGAAAACCAACACCAACACCAGGCGGCTGGTCTGCGCCATATAGAAAATTCTCGCAGACAGAGATGCACTCTTGTGTGAGATAGCCCTGGATGATGCTTCCATCTGGACGGGACATGCTATGAACGAATCCTTTGATGATACCATTCGTCCTCTCAAACGGCATCATGTTATGCAGGAATGATGGCCTAAGGTCTATTATGTCATCCACAATATGGACACACAGATGCACCATGACATCAAAGAACGCGGCCGAGAAGTACATAACAAGCTCGTTCAGTATCACGACGATCTCTTCCTGTAGGCTTTGGAGCTATTGGGGAACGTTGCAGAAAACAAAAATTTTCCTACGGTTTCACCAAGATCCATCTATGAGTTCATCTAGAAACGAGTGATTGGATTGCATCTACATACCTTTGTAGATCACGCGCGGAAGCGTTCAAAGAACAGGGATGAGGAAGGCGTACTCGACGTGATCCAAATCACCGGAGATCCTAGCGCCGAACGGACGGCACCTCTGCGTTCAACACACGTACGGTCAGCGTGACGTCTCCTTCTTCTTGATCCAGCAAGGAGGAAGGAGAGGTTGAGGAAGATGGCTCCAGCAGCAGCACGATGGCGTGGTGGTGGAGCTGCAGTACTCCGGCAGGGCTTCGCCAAGCACTATGGAGGAGGAGGATGTGTTGGAGAGGGAGAGGGAGGCACCAAAGGCGTGGGGTAAGAAGTCCTCCATCTCCCCACTATATATAGGAGGGACAAGGGGGGGGGCGCCGGCCCTAGGAGATCCAATCTCCTAGGGGGGCGGCGGCCAAGGGAGGAATCCCTCCTCCCCAAGGCACCTAGGAGGTGCCTTCCCCCTTTGGGACTCTTCCCTTCTTGAACCCTAGGCACATGGGCCTCTTGGGGCTGGTGCCCTTGGCCCATGTAGGCCAAGGCGCACACCCCTACAGCCCATGTGGCCCCCCGGGGCAGGTGGCCCCACCCGGTGGACCCCCGGGACCCTTCTGGTGGTCCCGGTACAATACGGGTGGACCATTCCGGAACTCCGAACAACATTCGGGTTACTGCATATACATATCCCTACAACCCTAGCGTCACCGAACCTTAAGTGTGTAGACCCTACGGGTTCGGGAGACATGTAGACATGACCGAGATCGCTCTCCGGTCAATAACCAACAGCGGGATCTGGATACCCATGTTGGCTCCCACATGCTCCTCAATGATCTCATCGGATGAACCACGATGTCGAGGATTCAATCAATCCCGTATACAATTCCCTTTGTCAATCGGTATGTTACTTGCCCGAGATTCGATCGTCGGTATCCCAATACCTCGTTCAATCTCGTTACCGGCAAGTCACTTTACTCGTACCGTAATGCATGATCCCGTGACCAGACACTTGGTCACTTTGAGCTCATTATGATGATGCATTACCGAGTGGCCCAGTGATACCTCTCCGTCATACGGAGTGACAAATCCCAGTCTTGATCCGTGTCAACCCAACAGACACTTTTGGAGATACCCGTAGTATACCTTTATAGTCACCCAGTTACGTTGTGACGTTTGGTACACCCAAAGCACTCCTACGGTATCCGGGAGTTACACGATCTCATGGTCTAAGGAAAAGATACTTGACATTGGAAAACTCTAGCAAACGAACTATACGATCTTGTGCTATGTTTAGGATTGGGTCTTGTCCATCACATCATTCTCCTAATGATGTGATATCGTTACCAAGGACATCCAATGTCCATAGTCAGGAAACCATGACTATCTGTTGATCAACGAGCTAGTCAACTAGAGGCTTACTAGGGACATGTTGGTGTCTATTATTCACACATGTATTACGATTTCCGGATAACACAATTATAGCATGAATAAAGACAATTATCAAGAACAAGGAAATATAGTAATAATGCTTTTATTATTACCTCTAGGGCATATTTCCAACAGTCTCCCACTTGCACTAGAGTCAATAATCTAGTTACATTGTGATGAATCGAACACCCATGGAATTCTGGTGTTGATCATGTTTTGCTCTAGGGAGAGGTTTAGTCAACAGATCTGCTACATTCAGATCTGTATGGACTTTACAAATTTCTATGTCTCCATCTTGAACATTTTCACGAATGGAGTTGAAGCGACGCTTGATGTGCCTTGTCTTCTTGTGAAACCTGGGCTCCTTGGCAAGAGCAATAGCTCCAGTGTTGTCACAGAAAAGCTTGATCGGCCCCGACGCATAGGGTATGACTCCTAGGTCGGTGATGAACTCCTTCACCCAAATTGCTTTATGCGCTGCCTCCGAGGCTGCCATGTACTCCGCTTCACATGTAGATCCCGCCACGACGCTCTGCTTGCAACTGCACCAGCTTACTGCCCCACCATTCAATATATACACGTATCCGGTTTGTGACTTAGAGTCATCCAGATCTGTGTCGAAGCTAGCGTCGACGTAACCTTTTACGACGAGCTCTTCGTCACCTCCATAAACGAGAAACATTTCCTTAGTCCTTTTCAGGTACTTCAGGATATTCTTGACCGCTGTCCAGTGTTCCTTGCCGGGATTACTTTGGTACCTTCCCACCAAACTTACGGCAAGGTTTACATCAGGTCTGGTACACAGCATGGCATACATAATAGAACCTATGGCTGAGGCATAGGGGATGACACTCATCTCTTCTATATCTTCTGCCGTGGTCGGACTTTGAGCCGAGCTCAATTTCACACCTTGCAACACAGGCAAGAACCCCTTCTTAGACTGATCCATATTGAACTTCTTCAATATCTTATCAAGGTAGGTGCTTTGTGAAAGACCTATGAGGCGTCTTGATCTATCTCTATAGATCTTGATGCCTAATATATATGCAGCTTCTCCAAGGTCCTTCATTGAAAAACTCTTATTCAAGTAGGCCTTAATGCTGTCCAAGAGTTCTATATCATTTCCCATCAAAAGTATGTCATCTACATATAATATGAGAAATGCTACAGAGCTCCCACTCACTTTCTTGTAAACACAGGCTTCTCCATAAGTCTGCGTAAACCCAAACGCTTTGATCATCTCATCAAAGCGAATGTTCCAATTCCGAGATGCTTGCACCAGCCCATAAATCGAGCGTTGGAGCTTGCACACCTTGTCAGCATTCTTAGGATCGACAAAACCTTCCGGCTGCATCATATACAATTCTTCCTTAAGGAAACCATTGAGGAATGCCGTTTTGACATCCATTTGCCATATCTCATAATCGTAGAATGCGGCAATAGCTAACATGATTTGGACGGACTTTAGCTTCGCTACCGGTGAGAAAGTCTCATCGTAGTCAACCCCTTGAACTTGTCGATAACCCTTAGCGACAAGCCGAGCTTTATAGATGGTCACATTACCATCCGCGTCTGTCTTCTTCTTAAAGATCCATTTATTTTCTATGGCTCGCCGCTCAACAGGCAAGTCAGTCAAAGTCCATACCTTGTTTTCATACATGGATCCTATCTCGGATTTCATGGCTTCCAGCCATTTGTCGGAATCCGGGCCCGCCATCGCTTCTTCATAGTTCGAAGGTTCACTGTTGTCCAACAACATGATTTCCAAGACAGGGTTGCCGTACCACTCTGGTGCGGAACGTGTCCTTGTGGACCTTCGAATTTCAGTAGGAGCTTGATCAGAAGTATCTTGATCATTATCATTAACTTCCTCTCTAGTCGGTGCAGGCACCTCAGGAACATTTTCTTGAGTTGCGCCATTTTCCGGTTCAAGAGGTAATACTTCATCAAGGTCTACTTTCCTCCCACTTACTTCTTCGAGAGAAACTCCTTTTCTAGAAAGGATCCATTCTTGGCAACAAAGATCTTGCCTTCGGATCTGAGGTAGAAGGTATACCCAATAGTTTCTTTAGGGTATCCTATGAAGACGCATTTTTCCGACTTGGGTTCGAGCTTTTCAGGTTGAAGTTTCTTGACGTAAGCATCGAATCCCCAAACTTTTAGAAACGACAGCTTAGGTTTCTTCCCAAACCATAATTCATACGGTGTCGTCTCAACGGATTTCGACGGAGCCCTATTTAAAGTGAATGCGGCAGTCTCTAAAGCATAGCCCCAAAAAGAAAGCGGTAAATCGGCAAGAGACATCATAGATCGCACCATATCTAATAGAGTGTGATTATGACGTTCGGACACACCATTACGCTGAGGTGTTCCAGGCGGCGTGAGTTGTGAAACTATTCCACATTTTCTTAAGTGCGTGCCAAACTCGTGACTCAAGTATTCTCCTCCGCGATCTGATCGCAGGAACTTGATTTTCCTGTCACGTTGATTCTCAACCTCACTCTGAAATTCCTTGAACTTTTCAAAGGTTTCAGACTTGTGTTTCATTAAGTAGACATACCCATATCTACTCAAGTCATCAGTGAGGGTGAGAACATAATGATAGCCACCGCGAGCCTCAACACTCATTGGACCGCACACATCAGTATGTATGATTTCCAATAAGTTGGTTGCTCGCTCCATTGTTCCTGAGAACGGAGTCTTGGTCATTTTACCCATGAGGCATGGTTCGCACGTGTCAAATGATTCGTAATCAAGAGACTCTAAAAGTCCATCAGCATGGAGCTTCTTCATGCGTTTGACACCTATGTGACCAAGGCGGCAGTGCCACAAGTATGTGGGACTATCATTATCAATCTTACATCTTTTGGTACTCACACTATGAACATGTGTAGTATTACGCTCGAGATTCATTAAGAATAAACCATTCACCATCGGAGCATGACCATAAAACATATCTCTCATATAAATAGAACAACCATTATTCTCGGATTTAAATGAGTAGCCATCTTGAATTAAACGAGATCCTGATAAAATGTTCATGCTCAAAGCTGGCACTAAATAACAATTATTAAGGTTTAAAACTAATCCCGAAGGTAAATGTAGAGGTAGCGTGCTGACGGCGATCACATTGACCTTGGAACCATTCCCGACTCGCATCGTCACCTCGTCCTTCGCCAGTCTCCGCTTATTCCGCAGCTCCTGTTTTGAGTTACAAATGTGAGCAACCGCACCGGTATCAAATACCCAGGAGCTACTACGAATACTGGTAAGGTACACATCAATTACATGTATATCGCATATACCTTTCGTTTTGCCGGCCTTCATGTCCGCTAAGTACTTGGGGCAGTTCCGCTTCCAGTGACCACTTCCCTTGCAATAAAAGCACTCAGTCTCGGGCTTGGGTCCATTCTTTGGCTTCTTCCCGACAGCTTGCTTACCGGGCGCGGCAACTCCCTTGCCGTCCTTCTTGAAGTTCTTCTTACCCTTGCCTTTCTTGAACTTAGTAGTTTTATTCACCATCAACACTTGATGTTCCTTTTTGACTTCTACCTCTGCTGATTTCAGCATTGCAAATAATTCGGGAATGGTCTTTTCCATCCCCTGCATATTGAAGTTCATCACAAAGCTCTTGTATCTAGGTGGGAGCGACTGGAGGATTCTATCAACGACCGCGTCATCCGGGAGATTAACTCCCAGCTGAGTCAAGCGGTTATGTAACCCAGACATAGTGAGTATGTGCTCACTGACAGAACTGTTTTCCTCCATCTTACAGCTGAAGAATTTGTCGGAGACTTCATATCTCTCGACCCGGGCATGAGCTTGAAAAACCATTTTCAGCTCTTCGAACATCTCATATGCTCCATGTCTCTCAAAACGCTTCTGGAGCCCCGGCTCTAAGCTGTAAAGCATGCCGCACTGAACGAGGGAGTAGTCATCAACACGTGTCTGCCAAGCGTTCATAACGTCTTGGTTCTGTGGGACGCGTGCGTCACCTAGCGGTGCTTGTAGGACATAATCTTTCTTGGCAGCTATGAGGATGATCCTCAGGTTCCGGACCCAGTCCGTATAGTTGCTGCCATCGTCTTTCAGCTTGGTTTTCTCTAGGAACGCGTTGAAGTTGAGGACTACGTTGGCCATTTGATCTACAAGACATATTGTAAAGATTTTAGACTAAGTTCATGATAATTAAGTTCATCTAATCAAATTATACAATGAACTCCCACTTAGATAGACATCCCTCTAGTAATCTAAGTATAACATGATCCGAGTTAACTAGGCCGTGTCCGATCATCACGTGAGACGGACTAGTCAACATCGGTGAACATCTTCATGTTGATCGTATCTTCTATACGACTCATGCTCGACCTCTCGGTCTTCTGTGTTCCGATGCCATGTCTGTACATGCTAGGCTCGTCAAGTCAACCTAAGTGTTTGCATGTGTAAATCTGTCTTACACCCATTGTATGTGAACGTTAGAATCTAACACCCGATCATCACGTGGTGCTTCGAAACAACGTACTGTCGCAACGGTGCACAGTTAGGGGAAACACTTTCTTGAAATTATTATGAGGGATCATCTTATTTACTACCGTCGTTCTAAGTAAACAAGATGCAAAACATGATAAACATCACATGCAATCAAATAATAACAGTGACATGATATGGCCAATATCACATAGCTCCTTTGATCTCCATCTTGGGGCTCCATGATCATCTTGTCACCGGCATGACACCATGATCTCCATCATCGTGTCTCCATGAAGTTGCTCGCCAACTATTACTTCTACTACTATGGCTAACGCGTTTAGCAATAAAGTAAAGTAATTTACATGGCGTTTCTCAATGACACGCAGGTCATACAAAAAATAAAGACAACTCCTATGGCTCCTGCCGGTTGTCATACTCATCGACATGCAAGTCGTGATTCCTATTACAATAGCATGAACATCTCATACATCACATATAGATCATTCATCATTCATCACAACTTTGGCCATATCATATCACAAAGCACTTGTCTTCTAATTGTTTTTGCAAGTTTTACGTGGCTGAAATAGGGTTCTAGCAAGAACGTTTTCTTACCTACGTGAAAGCCACAATGTGATTTGTCAACTTCTATTTACCCTTCATAAGGACCCTTTTCATCGAATCTGCTCCAACTAAAGTGGGAGAGACAGACACCCGCCAGCCACCTTATGCAACTTGTGCATGTTAGTCGGTGGAACCGGTCTCACGTAAGCGTACGTGTAAGGTTGGTCCGGGCCGCTTCATCCCACAATATCGTTGAAGCAAGATAAGACTAGTAGCGGCAAGAAAGTTGACAACATCAACGCCCACAACAAATTGTGTTCTACTCGTGCAAGAGAACTACGCATAGACCTAGCTCATGATGCCACTGTTGGGGTACGTTGCAGAAAACAAAAATTTTCCTACGGTTTCACCAAGATCCATCTATGAGTTCATCTAGCAACGAGTGATCGGATTGCATCTACATACCTTTGTAGACCACGCGCGGAAGCGTTCAAAGAACGGGGATGAGGAAGGCATACTCGACGTGATCCAAATCACTGGAGATCCTAGCGCCGAACGGACGGCACCTCTGCGTTCAACACACGTACGGTCAGCGTGACGTCTCCTTCTTCTTGATCCAGCAAGGAGGAAGGAGAGGTTGAGGAAGATGGCTCTAGCAGCAGCACGATGGCGTGGTGGTGGTGGAGCTGCAGTACTCCGGCAGGGCGTCGCCAAGAACTATGGAGGAGGAGGATGTGTTGGAGAGGGAGAGGGAGGCACCAAAGGCGTGGGGTAAGAAGTCCTCCATCTCCCCACTATATATAGGAGGTCCAAGGGGGGGGCGCCGGCCCTAGGAGATCCAATCTCCTAGGGGGGCGGCGGCCAAGGGAGGAATCCCTCCTCCCCAAGGCACCTAGGAGGTGCCTTCCCCCTTTGGGACTCTTCCCTTCTTGAACCCTAGGCGCATGGGCCTCTTGGGGCTGGTGCCCTTGGCCCATGTAGGCCAAGGCGCACACCCCTACAGCCCATGTGGCCCCCCGGGGCAGGTGGCCCCACCCAGTGGACCCCCGGGACCCTTCCGGTGGTCCCAGTACAATACCAGTGACCCCGAAACTTGTCCCGATGCCCGAAATAGCACTTCCTATATATAATTCTTTACCTCCGGACCATTCCGGAACTCCTCGTGACGTCCGGGATCTCATCCGGGACTCCGAACAACATTCGGGTTACTGCATATACATATCCCTACAACCCTAGCGTCACCGAACCTTAAGTGTGTAGACCCTACGGGTTCGGGAGACATGTAGATATGACCGAGATCGCTCTCCGGTCAATAACCAACAGCGGGATCTGGATACCCATGTTGGCTCCCACATGCTCCTCGATGATCTCATCGGATGAACCACGATGTCGAGGATTCAATCAATCCCGTATACAATTCCCTTTGTCAATCGGTATGTTACTTGCCCGAGATTCGATCATCGGTATCCCAATACCTCGTTCAATCTCGTTACCGGCAAGTCACTTTACTCGTACCGTAATGCATGATCCCGTGACCAGACACTTGGTCACTTTGAGCTCATTATGATGATGCATTACCGAGTGGGCCCAGTGATACCTCTCCGTCATACGGAGTGACAAATCCCAGTCTTGATCCGTGTCAACCCAACAGACACTTTCGGAGATACCCGTAGTATACCTTTATAGTCACCCAGTTACGTTGTGACGTTTGGTACACCCAAAGCACTCCTATGGTATCCGGGAGTTACACGATCTCATGGTCTAAGGAAAAGATACTTGACATTGGAAAACTCTAGCAAACGAACTATACGATCTTGTGCTATGTTTAGGATTGGGTCTTGTCCATCACATCATTCTCCTAATGATGTGATATCGTTACCAAGGACATCCAATGTCCATAGTCAGGAAACCATGACTATCTGTTGATCAACGATCTAGTCAACTAGAGGCTTACTAGGGACATGTTGGTGTCTATTATTCACACATGTATTACGATTTCCGGATAACACAAATATAGCATGAATAAAGACAATTATCATGAACAAGGAAATATAATAATAATGCTTTTATTATTGCCTCTAGGGCATATTTCCAACAGGAGCAGCTTCACACTGATTGACTTTCGAGAGATGATGTCAAAAAAGTTGCAGAGACCAATAAGTGTGTCACGGACGTGCTTGTCCATTATCCCTCTAAGGCCAATAGGTAGTATCTGCGTCATCATCACATGACAGTCATGGGACTTCATCCCGCTGAACCTTTTCTTGTTCGTGCCTAGATATCTGCTTATCTTGCCACAGTAACCGGAACTAACTTTGACTCCGGTAAGGCACTTAAAGAATTGATTGATCTCTGTCGGACTTAAGGTGAATCAAGATGGGGGGCAATAATCCTCTTCCTTTACTTTTTTCCCATCTTCTCCTGTGCCTCTGTCTCCGTCTCTGTCTCCTCTGACTTTTTACGGGGCGGCATGTGTAGATCTTCCCTGATTTTCAAATCTTGCAAGTCTTTTCTTGCCTTTGGCCCATCCTTGGTCTTATCCGGCATGTTCATCAGTGTCGCAAGCAAGCTCTCAAGGACATTCTTACAGATATGCATTTGATCAAGGCAATGAGGTGTGTCGAGTTTGTGCCAGTACTCCAAGTCCCAGAAAATAGACCTCGTCTTCCATACCTTTAGCAATGGCTCCGGCACCTTTTTCATCGTATTTCCTGGCGCGGGGCACTGTTCCCAGTTTTTCAACAGCTCATCGATTTTAGCGACGCTCCGCTTACGTGGAGATCCTCGATGCTCAGCCTCATCATTGAATAGATCTCCACGGTTTCTCCATGGGTCGTCCTTCTCGAGCCATTTTTGATGCCGCATGTACACGATTTTCCTAGACCCGCCATCTTTCCTTGACGTTAGCTGCTGAGACGTCATATCATCCATGCACGGCGTGCATCCGCAATATCCATGGCACACCTAGCTCGCGACATATCCATAACCGAGATAGTCATGCACCGTCGTGATCAGCGCGACTCTCATATAGAAATACTCGCCTTTGCTGGCGTCCCATGTCTTGGCCGGTGTTTTCCATAACGTGTCTAACTCCTCTTGAAGTAGCCCCGGATACAGATTAATATTATTTCCCGGTTGTTTTGGCACTTGAATCAGCATGCTCATGTGTATGTACTTCAACTTCATGCACATCTAGCGGGGGAGGTTATACATCCATACAAACACGGGCCATGTGCTATGGTTGGTGTTCTGGTTGCCAAACAGATTCATGCCATTGCTACACGCGCCGAGCACGATGTTCCTTGCATCACATTTGAAATACCGATATTCACCGTTCAACGCTCTCCACTAGCTTCCATCCTTGATGTGTCTCAGCTTCGGATCATCTCCATCGCCAGGCTTCTTCCTCTCCGCATGCCAACGCGTGAGCTTTGCTTCCTTGGGATCTACGAAGTACCGCTAGAGGCAGGGAGTGATCGGTAAGTACCATACAACTTTCTGGGGAGATTTCTTACCGGCCTTCTTGTATCGAGAAGCATTTCACACCGGACGGCTTGTTTTTTCCGCGTGCTCCTTTCGATAAGATCATTGATGCATGCATGGTATCTAACGTGTGGCAGATCAAGAGGGCACACGATCTTCTTGGCCTCATCCACACTAGTAGGACATAGATTCCCCGCGGGAAGAACATCCTTTAGGTACTTGAGATGCTCATCGAGGCTAGTGTCGGTCCATTTGTTTTTAGCCTTCGTCTTCAGGAGTTCGAGCGTGAAACTCAAGCGGGTCACCTCAGGATTGTAACCATGATACAATGGTGTGTTCATGTCTACCACAAGTTGCTGCAGCTTGGCCTCCTCTCTAGAAGTAGCTCTCTCAGTACTCGTCTCCTTGTGAAGCAGTGCTTGAACATGAGGGTCCTGCACGATTGAACTTAGTACCGATGAATTCTGTGGCGTGGAGTCCATGTTCTCTCCGCCGCCATGTCCGGCCCCTTCTCCGCCTCCATGTCCGTCCCCTTCTCTGCCGCCATTATCGATCATCTCTTCGTCTTGCCCCGTGTCGTCATTGCATGCCCCGTCGACGTCCTCAACATCATCATCCTCATATTCAATTATCCACTGAGTATAGCCATCCATGAAGCCAGTCATGAGCAGGTGCGCTTCCACACGACCATCGTCATAGGGGTCGAGCCAAACTCGTCCTTTGCATTTTCTATATGGACATAAAACCTCTGTTAGGTTATTTTCTTTCATGTCCTGCACCACCGACCGCAACCACCTATCCACCATCATTCCACTGACCATCATGAATGCCTGCACGGTAATAAAAAATAATTTGATTATAAAAATGCATGCATGCATCAAAGTCATACAAAAATTCGGCTTGACCTTCCCTAAAAATAGGACATATAGAGTTTGCCCGGAATTCACCAAAACGGAAATAAATCAACATTTCGGCAAAACATAGGCAACTCACAAGCACAATTCAGTGTCAACTCATGCCACACACACAGTTTCCATCATATCGCCCGATTATGTCATATCACACACACATACAATATTTCCATTCTTGCAAAAGTATAAATTTTGAATCACCTATCTCGAGATCGAGCACGTGAGATGATGATGTAGTTAGGGATCGGTGATCAAAAGTGGACAAAGCTCTTCTTGACAATGCTAGATCTAGTTAGGGGGTACATAGGTCACTTCACTAAATGCTACATCTACCTAGCTAGCTAGTTTGGGAGGAGATAAGTTCAACTAGTGGAGGGGGAAGGAAAAAGAGAAAGGAGATGCATTAATGGAGGTGGTGTAGTTAGCTAGGAGTAATAAAGAGAGAGAAAGGTAGGTAGAAGAAGGAGAGTAATGGGGGAGAAGTAGTGAGGAAGAAGCAAAGTGAGGGACAGAGGAGTGGGAGCTAGGGGAAAGTGAAGAAGAGAGGAGGGGGAGAGGGAGGGGGAGGGAAAAGGTGGTATGGCTGCGGCTTAGCAGTAGCGCTGGTCACAAAACGTGCTGCTGCTAATAAGATAGCGGTAGCGAGCTTTTGGCACAAGCGATGCTACTAAGCGGGGCCCGCCTTGTGGCTAGTTTCAAAATTAGTAGTAGCGTCCTGCGAAAAAAAGTGCGCTACTACTATTACTTTAGCAGTAGTCGGTTAGCGCGGGCGTGCTACTGGTAAACCTAGGGTGGCGGGAACGGTCGGTCAATTTTAGTAGCAGTGTGGTTTGACAAAGCCACACTACTGCTAATTAGCAGTAGCGTCTCTTCCTGACCCACGCTGCTGCTAAGATTCTGTGTATGAGGTTTTCCTTGGTAGTGAAGGTAGACTTCCAAACCTTCATAGAATTTATTCACCGTCGATCCACAATGACTCTTGGATCCTCAGAACACGATGCCTAACCGATTGGAAGATCACGGTCTTCAAGTATAATAAGTATTCAGATCACGCAGACAGAAAAAGACTTCAGTGGTGCCAACACTCTTTGGGCTTTGGGTGTTTTGGATTTTTGTCCTCGCAAGGATTCTCTCTCAAAGCACTAGTAGAAAACAGGGCTTTGGTCCAGGACGAGGTGGCCCATTAGTCTCGGTTCAGTCCAGAACTAGGACCCATGGGGCCATTTGTCCCGGTTCGTGAGGCCAGGGGCCTACCGGGCCTCGTGGGGGCATTGGTCCCGGTTCGTCATGCCCCTTTGGTCCCGGTTGGTGGGACGAACCGGGACCAATGGGCCTCGCTCCTGGCCCACCACCATTAGTCCCGGTTGGTGGCTTGAACCGGGACCACATGCTTCCCTTTGGTACCGGTTCATGCCACGAATCGGGACCAATGAGGTGCCTATATATACCCACTCGCCGGCGAGCAGAGCACTCCACACTGCTCTATTTTTTCTGGCTAGCGAGGGGAGAGCTTTGTGGTGCTCTAGCTCACCTCCTATGCACATGAGGTGTTTGATGAAATGCCCGAGCCACACTAGTTAAGCTTTCTCCTCTCGAAGCTTGACCTCAAAGCTCCACTTCCCTCGAGATTTATCTAGGTTTAGCGGCCCGTCATGTCCCACTCCCGTCTTCATCGCCGTGGATCGCCCGCACCGATCTCGTCGCTGGCACCACCATGGTGAGCCTCTTGTTCTTATCTTCTTTCTGAAAGAAAAAAATCTTACTTTAGCTAGCTAGATACTTGTCTAATTTTCTTACTTTTATTATTGCTTGTTATTATATAGTGCGATGGTTTTGGTATCCGCCCCCGTCGGCCCTCGTCCTGGCTATGATTTGGATGTGGTATATATTATCTTTTTATAACTATTTGGCTCATTTATTGTTTATGACAATTATGCCCACCAACGTGACATAGATTTTATTTATCTAGGAGGTAGTTGAATCAAAAATTCCAACCAACCCTATTGTCGAGAGATTAAATTTAGTTGAAGAGAAAACAATTACTTGAAGGAAAAAATAAAAAATATTGAGGAGGAGAAGTTGATATTGGAGTTGCATGTTGAGGATGTCGTCGATGATCACAAGATCAAGATGGATGCAATGCGGTTGAAGATGAGAAAGATTAGAAAATATGCCATTCATACCGAGGCTTGGTATCATTATGCCGTTGGATCAATTGTTACCTTGGTTGCAATTCTGATCGCATTTGTTTTCGCATTGAAATGTTTTACATAGTTTCAATGTATGGTTTAATTAATTAGATGCTCTGAGAGCTATATGTTGTTAGATGAGAACTATGTATGTACTTTGGTTTTAATGTGATGATTAACTTCTATTAATTTGGTCACTTAATTATCTATTCATGATATTCTGTAATGGTTTTTGACACACTTAATTATATATAATGCACGTAGATGAACCGGCAATGGATGTCCGGTGGTAGACACACCTCCGAGTACATTAAGGGCGTGCATGATTTTCTCCAAGTGGCTGAGGCAAACAAGCAGAATGGTTTTATGTGTTGTCCATGCCCTAAATGTGGGAATACGAAGTCTTACTCTGACCGGAAAATCCTTCACACCCACCTGCTTTACAATGGTTTCATGCCACACTATAATGTTTGGACGAGGCATGGAGAAATAGGGGTTATGATGGAAGACGGTGAAGAAGAAGAGGACGATGACAACTATGTGCCCCCTGAATACGGTGATGCTGCAACGGGGGAAGCTGTTGAAGATCAAGAGGAACCAGACGATGTGCCCAATGATGCTGCAACGGGGTAAGCTGCTGAAGATCATGAGGAACCAAATGATGTGCCCGATGATGATGGTCTCCGCCGGGTCATTGTCGATGCAAGGACGCAATGCGAAAGTCAAAAGGAGAAGCTGAAGTTCGATCGCATGTTAGAGGATCACAAAAAAGGGCTGTACCCCAATTGCAAAGATGGCAACACAAAGCTCGGTACCGTACTGGAATTGCTGCAGTGGAAGGCAGAGAATGTTGTGCCTGACAAAGGATTTGAGAAGCTACTGAAAATATTGAAGAAGAAGCTTCCAAAGGATACCGAATTGCCCGACAGTACATACGCAGCAAAGAAGGTCGTATTCCCTCTAGGATTGGAGGTGCAGAAGATACATGCATGCCCTAATGACTGCATCCTCTACCGCGGTGCGTACAAGGATCTGAAAGCATGCCCGGTATGCGGTGCATTGCGGTATAAGATCAGACGAGATGACCCTGGTGATGTTGACGGCGAGCACCCCAGGAAGAGGGTTACTGTGAAGGTGATGTGGTATGCTCCTATAATACCACGGTTGAAACGTCTGTTCAGAAACGAAGAGCGAGCCCAGTTGATGCAATGGCACAGTGAGGACCATAAGAAACGGGAAGTTGAGAGCACCCGCTGACGGGTCGTAGTGGAGAAAAATCGAGAGAAAGTACTGGCCTGAGTTTGCAAGTGACCCAAGGAACGTATGGTTTGGTTTAAGCGCAGATGGCATTAATCCTTTCGGGGAGCAGAGCAGCAATCACAGCACCTGGCCCGTTACTCTATGTATGTATAACCTTCCTCCTTGGATGTGCATGAAGCGGAAGTTCATTATGATGCCAATTCTCATCCAAGGCCCTAAGCAACCCGACAACGACACTGATGTGTTCCTAAGGCCATTAGTTGAAGAACTTTTACAGCCGTGGAATGGAAACGGTGTACGTACGTGGGATGAGCACAAACAGGAGGAATTTAACCTGCACGCGTTGATGTTTGTAACCATCAACGATTGGCCCGCTCTCAGTAACCTTTCAGGACAGACAAACAAGGGATACCATGCATGCACGCACGCACTATTTAGAAGAAACTGAAAGTATGTACCTGGACAAATGCAGGAAGAATATGTACCTGGGCCATCGTCGATTTCTTCCGACCAACCATCAATGTCGAAAGAAAGGCAAGCATTTGAAAGGCGAGGCAGATCACCGGAAGAGGCCCGCCATGTGTACCGGTGATCACGTACATGCTATGGTTAATGATTTACACGTAATCTTTGGAAAGGGTCCCGGCGGACTAGCTGTTCCGAATGACGCTGAGGGACACACACCCATGTGGAAGAAGAAATCTATATTTTGGGGCCTACCCTACTGGAAAGACCTAGAGGTCCGCTCTTCAATCGACGTGATGCACGTGACGAAGAACCTTTGTGTGAACCTGCTAGGCCTCTTGGGCATGTATGGGAAGACAAAAGATACACCTAAGGCACGGGAGGACCTGCAACGTTTGCACGAAAAAGAAGGCATGCCTCTGAAGCAGTATAAAGGTCCTGCCAGCTACGCTCTTACGAAAGAAGAGAAAGAAATCTTCTTTGAATGCCTGCTCAGTATGAAGGTCATGAATGGCTTCTCGTCGAATATAAAGGGAATAATAAATATGCCAGAGAAAAAGTTCCAGAACCTAAAGTCTCATGACTGCCACGTGATTATGACGCAATTGCTTCCGGTTGCATTGAGGGGGCTTCTACCGGAAAACGTCCGATTAGCCATTGTGAAGCTATGTGCATTCCTCAATGCAATCTCTCAGAAGGTGATCGATCCAGAAATCGTACCAAGGCTAAGGAGTGATGTGGCGCAATGCCTTGTCAGTTTTGAGCTGGTGTTCCCACCATCCTTCTTCAATATCATGACGCACGTCCTAGTTCATCTAGTCGACGAGATTGTCATTCTGGGGCCCGTATTTCTACACAATATGTTCCCCTTTGAGAGGTTCATGGGAGTCCTAAAGAAATATGTCAGTAACCGCGCTAGGCCAGAAGGAAGCATCTCCATGGGCCACCAAACAGAGGATGTCATTGGGTTTTGTGTTGACTTCATTCCTGGCCTTAAGAAGATAGGTCTCCCTAAATCACGGTATGAGGGGAGACTGACTGGAAAAGGCACGCTGGGAGGGGCCTCAATAATATGCAGGGAAGGATATTCTTGGTCTCAAGCACACTACACGGTTCTACAGAACTCTACCTTGGTGACCCGTATGTCGATGAACACAAGAACAGTCTGCGCTCCAAACACCCGAAGCAGTGCAACGACTGGATTACATGTGAACACATCAGGACTTTCAGCAGCTGGTTAGAAACACGTCTCAGAGGTGACAACACTGTTTGTGATGAGTTCTACTTGTTGTCCAGGGGACCATCTTTGACTGTATTGACTTACAAAGGATACGATATAAATGGGAATACATTTTACATGATTGCCCAAGATCAAAAGAGCACCAACCAAAACAGCGGTGTCTACTTTGATGCAGCAACCGAGAGGGGAAAGGACACATATTATGGTTACATAGTGGACATATGGGAACTTGACTACAGACATGATTTTAAGGTCCCTTTTGAAAGTGCGTTATATCGACTAGAGGGGGGTGAATAGGCGATTTTTATGGAAGTCTTCAAAATGTGGGAGTTATGAAGACAAACGATAGAAATAAACCTAATACCCTGCAGCGGAAGGTAGACTACACTAGGCAAGCCATAGTCAAGTATTCAATAGAGTGAAAGCACAATGACTAATAGCAGCAATGTAGTAAGGATCAGGTAGGAAGATATTGTGAATCCAGACAGAACACGCAGTCACTCAGTGAAGACAAAAGATAGTGCAAACATACAATGACTTCACAAGGAGTAACAGTAAGTAAAGGGAAGGGAAGATGAAACCAGTGACTCGTTGAAGACAATGATTTGTTGGACCAGTTCCAGTTGCTGTGACAACTGTACGTCTGGTTGGGGCGGCTAGGTATTTAAACCTTAGGACACACAGTCCCGGACACCCAGTCCTGAACACGCAGCTCAGGACACCCAGTCCTCACCGTATTCCCCTTGAGCTAAGGTCACACAGACCTCGCCCAATCACTCTGGTAAGTCTTCAAGGTAGACTCCCAAACCTTCACAGACTTCGTTCACCGGCAATCCACAATGTCTCTTGGATGCTCAGAACGCGACGCCTAACCGGCTGGAGGATGCACAGTCCTCAAGTGTAATAAGTCTTCAGATCACACAGACAAGAAGACTTAAGTGATGCCCAATTCTCTTTGGCTCTGGGTGGTTAGGGCTTTATCCTCGCAAGGAATTCTCTCTCAAAGGCTTCGAGGTGGGTTGCTCTCAAACGACAAAAGCCGTATTCTCAATCTGAGCAGCCAACCGTTTATGGTTGTAGGGGGTGGGCTATTTATAGCCACTTGGCAACCCGACCTGATTTGTCCGAAATGACCCTGGGTCACTAAGGAACTGACACGTGTTCCAACGGTCAGATTTCAAACTCACACGGCAACTTTACTTGGGCTGCAAGCAAAGTTGACTTGTCCGACTCTGGACAAGGTTCGCTCTCATAGTCTTCACTCGAAGACATAGGTTTTGTTTAGGCATCACTTCAGTCATTCTGACTGGTTCTCTTGGACCCCACTTAACAGTACGGTGGTTCCTATGACTCAACACAAAAGAAAAAGAACTACGAAAGATCTAAGTCTTCGAGCTCCATAGGCTTCATGTGGTGTCTTCTCTTGTCATAGTCTTCAATGTGAATATCTTCATATACCACCTTTGACTTCAATGTCTTCATACATTTTTAGGGGTCATCTCTGGTAGGAAAACCGAATCAATGAGGGACTTCTACCTGTGTTATCCTGCAATTCTCACAAACACATTAGTCCCTCAACTAGGTTTGTCGTCAATACTCCAAAACCAACTAGGGGTGGCACTAGATGCACTTACAATCTCCCCCTTTTTGGTGATTGATGACAAACTAGTTGAAGTTTTCAACGGGGAATATAATCTGTGAAATTGTAAAGGATAAGAATTGTCTTCATAAGTTGCAAGGGCTCCCCTGAAGATGTGCATATAAGTAATTTGCTTTTGGAATGCAAATGCACATGGCAGGTTGTACTTGTGGAGATCCACTTCAACTTATGATGACAATCCATTGTGCATGTGAAAGTATATGAAGATAATGACAATGCATAATGGAAAATGGACGTCTGCAGAATGATCTAAGTGCGGAATTTATCATCGCACATGCGGAATTTATCATCACAAAACAAAGTGGCAGATAAGTAGCAGACGACCATCGAGTTTAAGTGTTATAACTCAAAGAACCAAATGTAGCAAAACGAGAGTTGTAAGGACGAAGCAAAATATAAAGTACCCGCCCATATGGACCCGCTTGAAGACTATCAACCTCATATGCTTCTCCCCCTTTTGTCAGTGAGGACCAAAAAGGTTTGAAGACATAGAGCATCTACTCGTTCCCATGAGGAGTAGGTGAAGTAGCAGGGTCGTTGGTGGTGTTTGGCGGCGCTGAAGAGCTTGGAGCAGAGTTGAAGTGTGATGAAGGAGGTGTAGGTGAAGTAGCATCGTCTTCATCCTCGATAACTCTGGCAGTCACTGTTGCAGCAGATGAAGAGAACTCAGAGTCTTCAAGGGATGGAGTTCCTCGTAGCACAGCCCTTCGAGGGGGTGTGGAGTCAAACTTGAATCGCTCAGTGAAGCCATCCTCTTGAAGATCAGCTTCAGAACACATCATCGTGAGCCCTTTCCATGTGCGGCGACAGGTTTCGTGGGCAACGAAAGCATTCTTGGTGGCAAGATTGCGAATGCGATTAACATCCACCAAGAGGCTTTTCATCTGACGCTTCAGCCAGTCATGATGCCTATCTTGTTTCTGATGAAGAGCCACAAGAAGCTCTCGGTCGTTGAGAACACGAGTGCGCTTCTTGGGTCTTGGAGCAGTTGTACTATCAGTGGCTTCAGTAGACGCAGGGTGTGGTGCACGTGTAGTGCCAGCCAAAGGATACACCCGAGTGACTGCTTCAACTCCTTCAATGTTCTGTGAGAAACTCTGATGCTCTGCATTCTGAAGACTTAGAGGTTCCTTTGCAGGCTCAGGATAGATGGCTTCAGTAGAGATATCCACATCAGGCAGAAAAATCCTATGATTGCGAGCAGATGGCTGATATAAGACATCAGGGTGAAGTTTAATTAGCTGCATTACCCATGGGGCATAGAATTTCAAGCCAAACAGATCAGAGCCTGATGCAGCAAGTTGGCGGATGAATAAGTCCTGTGCATTGAAGCATTTTCCATGAAGAATATAGATGACCAAAGTCTTCGTTGCACCCTCAAGCTTGGCTTTTGGAGAGTGCCCTTTGATGGGCCAGAGAGTTCGCCTGATGATGTGATAGATGGTTCTTGGCAGATACTCAAGGTCTTCAATGAAGAACTCTGTTGGATAAGCAACATCTTGGGGCAATGGCTTCATCATGCAGAGCATCTGACTCATATCAGGTTCGGGCCTCTTAAAGATTCTCTCAATAGCTTCACTATGCAGCTGACAGCCATGCTCGTAGAGATCGCCAGGAGTGGGCAAACCAGTGAGCTCAATGATGTCAAATGCATTGGCTTCGTGATGAATGTTTCCGGTCATCCACTCCAGGACCCAAGTCTTCGGATCTCTGCTGTACCCGCGGATGTGAAGTGTGGCATAGAATTGGAGCAGCAGCTCTTCATTCCAATGCTCTTGGTCAGTAATGAACGGCAGCAGTCCAACTTCCTTGAAGCAATCCAAAGCTTCTTCCAGATAGGGCAGACCAGCTATGGCTTCAATGTCAAGGCGCTTGTGTGCGAAGATGTGACCTTGGTTGTAAAGAATGCATGAGTAATAGCTTCGCTGAGGATAGCTCCAGAACCAATCAGATGATATCCTTTCCCTTGAGTAGGGGTTCCTGGAGCTATCAAAGAATGTGTTGTCTGCCCTGAAGTCATTGATATTGAAGGAGCCAGGTGCTGATGCAGGACCTGGGAACCTTGGCAATCTCGGGATTGGCTTCTGTACCTGAGGCTTGTGCTCAACATGATAGTCGAACTAGGGACCGGCAGCAAACTCAGGAACAGAAGTGACGGGATTAGTGGCTTCGCTATCTTCTTCTTCCGTTGGGGAGGGCTCCACATTAGCTTCATTGGTGGTTGTGGCAGCCGCAAGATTTTCAAGCACGTTCTCCTTGAGAACTGCTTCTTGGTGGGACAGTGGAGTGGCAACTTGTGGGACTTCATCTTCCGCGGCTGATGCAGCCGGATTGTCTTCAGCAGAGACTTGAGGCCTTGGACCTTTGCGAAGCCTGCGCAACGCAGGCGACACCTGTGGAGTTGGAGTTGGCTGGGCCTCAAAGTCTTCTTCCTCTTGTGGGCGATCCGCCCATGAAGCATCCTGTGCAATTGGCGTCAGTGGACGACCAATGCTGATGAGTTCGCTGTTCTGAGGAAGGACTGCACCATCTTCTACATGGTCATGTTGACCAATGTCTTCAGCGGCGATGGGATCAGCTGCTGGAAAGTCTTCAGCTTCATGAGCCTCTGTGGAAGCAGGCTCATGGATAGTCAGTTGGCGTTCAGCTTCAGGATAGACCATAGAAATGGGTTCAACTATCAAGGGCTCTGTGGGAGCAGCCCGATCTTTCTTGGTCTTCCTCTTCTTCTTGGAGGGGGCAGTTGGAGAGGCCTCAGAATGTTTCCTCTTCTTGGCTTCAGCCTCAGCAGTCCTTGTCTTCTTGAGCTCTGAAGCGGTTGACTGGCTTTTTGGCTTCGAGCCAGTCAGTCTAGTTGGGAAGACAATCGGAACTGCTTCCTGCCTTGGTGCGTCAGGTTCAGCCGTAGCAGGCTTCTTCTTCTTCTTTGCGGCCATTTTGGGGTCGATGCCAGGACGCCCAAGGGCCTTGCGCTTCTCAGCCTTATTGTAGGCTTGCACACATCTGTCAGCCAGAGTCTTCATGCACTCACGCGAACCCTGAGCTTCTGCATGTTTCTTTACAAAGGCTTCCTTGAGCTCGTGCATCATACTCTTGAAGTTCTTCACTTCCTGCACGCTGAGCTTGGCCATATGCTTCTTGAACTGAGCCTTTTCATAGTCAATCTTTTGCTTCAGTTCAACAATGCACTGGGCAATAGCGAGTTCTAAAGCAATGGCGCCTTGGAAGGCGACACTGAGGCCAATTGGTAGCTGCAGATATTCAAAGCTGATGTTTGGCGTGTCAAACCACTCGTCAATGAAGTTGTGGATGATGGTCACATCAAAGAGAGGCAGATCATTGAAGATTTCTGCTTCTTCTTTGCTCTTGATGAGTTGCTCAAGAGCGTCATCTGCAAGATCTTCATCACTTGACAGATCGATGGTGTCATTGCGCAGAATGGCAACAACAGTTAGCTCTTGTCCGATGTGAGGCAGAGGCATCTTGAGCTTCTGGGGCTTGGAGATGCGAGATAAGTCTTCGGACTACACACTGTCTTCAGGAGGTGCAGTTGCCAGTGGCTTCACCCTTGAGACTTTTGGTGAAGGGGCAGGCTTTGAAGCTTTAGGCTTCTTCAGCTTCTTTGTCTTCGGCGCTGCAGGCGCTTCATCTAATTCAGCGTCAGCTGCAGGCTCATTCACTGCAGTCCCTTGAACTAAGATGCGGGTGATGAGGCCTTCAAGGTTGTAGAAGGGACCGATGACATTGGGTTCTGCATCTCGTGTGCCAACTGCCCTTGGTGCTGAGGGACCAGGGTTGAAGTCTAACCCCAAAGTCTTCTTGTTCTGCTTCGTTGAGTTCTGGGCAAACTGGAAGTTGCGCTTGAACAGATTGTCGTCACGACACCATAGTAGTGACGATGGGTGTGCATCAGCAGGCTGTGGCCCACGGACCATGCAGGGATAGAAGCCTTGAGCAATGGCTTCATCTCTGGACCTGGGTAGAAGATTCTTGTATAGGATGTCTCCCCATGGTCTCTTGATGGCATTTTTCTCAGCATATTCCTAGGTTACAAATCGGTATTTGAAGCATTGTTCTTCCCAATATCTTCGAATCCATTGGATTCCGGTCTTGCGCTGATTGTAATCCTCTTCAGGATCTGTCTTGTACAGTTCTGAGAGTTCATCTGGCAGATCTTTGGATGTTTCTCCACGACGCTTTCTGCCACCCTTCCTTGCTGCTTTCTCTGAAGCCATAAACTTTAACTTGAAAGGCTTCAACACGTTCAAAGGCTTCAAAGGTTTTCGCTTGCTGGACCAACAGGAACTGGCTTCGGGAGAATTAATGTGATGTTGTAAGAATTCTGCAAATGAATGCAGACTATGAGAACCAAAGGATTCTCCCACGGACATGTACCTGTGACAGCATTAAGGTGCGAGGGAAGGGGAAGAGGTCATATGCATTCTCAGAAGATTTTGAAGATAAATCAGTTTAAAAGACATTGACCTCATCGTGCGAAGACATTCACTCATAGATAAGGAGTTGGTTCCAGATTTGTACGAATCCACAGATCAGTACAAGTGAGGAATCTAACTACTTTGTGAAGCATAAGTGAATATACTAGGCATGTTATGAGATGTAGTATGAGAGAGATCTAACTTGTGTGAATAGAAACTGCTTGTGGTAGAAAGTGACAAATCCATAGGATCAACGGTGCTGTAAAAAGGAAGTTTTATTTACCACACTAAGAACTGCTAGACGAAGTGGAAGATGAGGCCGAGCAGTTCGATCTTCCGTGCCCTAACTTGGCGACGGAGGACACCTACGGCGACGGCGGAGAGGACGATGTCCGCGGTCGGCTTGAAGACGGCGTCAGAGAGGTTGCGGCAGCGAAGCGCTTCGTCGCCAGCGTCGTCGAGGGCTAGCGGTGGCGCTAGGGTTCGTGCGAGAGTGGAAGAAGAGATAATGACCGCTGTGAAGTGTGTATTTATAGGTACACGGGCGGCACTGCGCTATTACACAGGTGTCCCTGGCGATTCGCATCTGAGGAACACGTGGCCATTATGCGGAATTTTGGGGTTTGTTCCACGTCCCACGCACGCCTTGATTGTCGGGTGGTCGTTCCTACTTCTCCGGGTTTCATGTGGAGGAATGAGCATTGAAAACGGACTTAATGGTTGTCTCTGTATCTTCTGCTGACAAGGACACAGAGAAGACATTCGACAGTTTCAATAGAATGCATATGATTTGGAGAGATAGAATTTGAGATAGAAAGCATAGAGAGGTTAGGGTCTGATCACATTCACTTAGTTCAAAAGATTCAACAATGAAGACATAGCTATAAGTGAATGCTGTAGAGGATAGAACACTAATATATATATATATATCTATATAATCAACATAGTGAAGATAATCATGAAGATATGTTGAGATCGAAGCCAAACCAAATGTGAAGACATAGCAATTGTAACGCCATGAGTGAAACACTTCAAATAGAACATTTGGTGGTGGCATTACCCACCGTATAGGAAGTATTAGACCTAGACACGACGCACAATTATCGTGGCGCTCCGAAGTCAAATTCCACATTAATGTATTCACACTTAGAATGTATGTCTTCATTGATTGAAGATATACTTTACTTTGTGTGTTGCACATCTAAGTCATCAATATGCATAAGGGTTAGGATGTGTGCTTGATCACAGGACATTTGAGGATTCCAGGATATTTAGCTCACACCGTAACTCACAAAATCTCTTCTCATCCAAGGGCTTGGTGAAGATATCTGCCAGTTGCTCTTCAGTGTTGACGTGTATGATATCAATGTCTTCCTTCACAACATGATCTCTGAGAAAGTGATGATGAATTTCAATGTGCTTTGTCTTCGAGTGCTGAACTGGGTTGTTGGCAATCTTGATGGCGCTTTCGTTGTCGCAGTAAAGTGGCACTTGCTTTAGATAAATGCCATAGTCCTTGAGTGTTTGGTTCATCCACAGAAGCTGAGCGCAGCAAGATCCAGTAGTAATGTATTCAGATTCAGCAGTGGAGAGAGATACACAGGTCTGCTTCTTTGAAGACCAACATACAAGTGATCGTCACAGAAAGTGACATGTGCCTGATGTAGACTTGCGATCAACTTTGTCACCAGCATAATCAGCATCCGAAAATCCAACCAGATCAAACTTTGAGCCCTTTGGATACCATAATCCTAGAGTTGGGGTGTGAGCCAAATATCGAAGAATTCGCTTCACAGCTAAGTGATGCGACTCCTTTGGTGCCGCTTGAAATCGAGCACACATGCAAACACTAAGCATAATATCTGGCCTAGATGCACATAGATAAAGTAAAGAACCAATCATGGAGCGGTATACCTTTTGATCGAACTCTTTACCATTGTCGTCGGGACCCAGATGATGTTTGGCTGGCATTGGTGTTGTGAAGCCTTTGCAATCTTGCATACCAAACTTCTTCAGGCAATCTTTGAGATACTTCTCTTGGGATATGAAGATGCCGTTGCGTTGTTGTCGTATTTGAAGACCGAGGAAGAACTTCAGCTCCCCCATCATGGACATCTAATATTGCTCTTGCATCATATATCCAAACTCTTCACTGTACTTCTGATTGGTGCAGCCAAAGATAAAGTCATCCACATATATTTGGCACACAAACAGTTCACCATCATATGTCTTCGTGAAGAGAGTGGTGTCTAGGGAACCAGGTATGAAGCCTTTGCTCTTCAGGAAGTATTTGAGTGTGTCATACCAGGCCCGAGGGGCTTGTTTGAGGCCATACAGTGCCTTGTTGAGCTTGTATACCATGTCAGGATGCTTTGGATCTTCAAAGCCAGGCGGTTGTGCAACATACACTTCTTCTTCAATCTTTCCATTGAGAAAAGCACTCCTCACATCCATTTGATATAGACGTATGTTATGATGATTTGCATAGGCCAGCAGTATGCGTATGGCTTCACGTCTAGCCACAGGAGCAAATGTTTCATCGAAGTCAATGCCTTCCAATTGAGTATATCCTTGAGCAACAAGACGAGCTTTGTTTCTGACAACTTGACCATGCTCATCTTGCTTGTTGCGGTATATCCATTTGGTGCCTATTATATTGTGCTTCCGTGGATCAGGACGCTTAACTAGTTCCCATACATTATTCAGCTCAAACTATTGAAGCTCTTCTTGCATAGCTTGAATCCATTCAGGTTCCATGAAGGCTTCTTCAACTTTCTTGGGTTCTGTTATTGAGACGAATGCGAAGTGCCCACAGAAATTTGCTAGCTGAGTTGCCCTTGAACGAGTGAGTGGACCGGGTGCATTGATGCTATCAATTATTCTTTCAATCTGCACTTCATTGGCAACGCGAGGATGTACAGGGCGAAGACTTTGCTCTTGCTGATCATTGTAGTTGTTAGAAGGAATGTCTTCAAGCTGAGCATTGTCTTCATGTTGATCAGGTGCTGAGATGATAAGTTCTTCTTCAGGATGAGCTTCAAAAGGTATTTCTCCAGTTCCCATTAGCTTGATTGATTCACTAGATGGAACTTCATCTAGCACATTTGGCAGTAGCTCTCTTTGTGAACCATTGGTCTCATCGAACCGCACATCCACTGTTTCAACTATTTTGTAGTGAAAGAGATTGAAGACTCTGTAGGAGTGCGAATCCTTTCCATATCCAAGCATAAAACCCTCATGTGCTTTTGGTGCAAACTTTGAGGTGTGATGTGGGTCCTTGATCCAGCACCTTGAGCCAAATACTCTGAAGTAACTGACATTTGGCTTCTTGCCAGTAAGGAGCTCATAAGATGTCTTGTTCAGAAGCTTGTGAAGATAAACACAATTGATTGTATGGCATGCAGTATCAATGGCTTCAGGCCAGAATTTTCTTGGGGTCTTGTATTCATCTAGCATCGTTCTGGCCATCTCAATGAGTGTTCTGTTCTTGCGTTCGACGACGCCATTCTGCTGTGGCGTGTACGGGGCTGAGAATTCATGTGTGATGCCCAAGGTATCAAGATATGTATCAAGGCTAGTGTTCCTGAATTCAGTGCCATTGTCACTTCTGATGTGCTTTATCTTGGCGCCATAATTGTTCATATCTCGATTTGCGAAGCGTCTGAAGACATCCTGCACTTCAGTCTTGTAAAGGATTATGTGCACCCAAGTGTATCTAGAATAATCATCAACAATAACGAAGCCATAGAGGCAAGCAGTAGTAGTAAGAGTTGAGTAATGAGTGGGACCGAAAAGATCCATGT
Organism: Triticum urartu; assembly: GCF_056163025.1. Taxonomy (NCBI): domain Eukaryota; kingdom Viridiplantae; phylum Streptophyta; class Magnoliopsida; order Poales; family Poaceae; genus Triticum; species Triticum urartu. Next base: position 271,740,245 of record NC_141873.1, on the reverse strand, counting down.
GAAGCAGTTCGAAGGGTCGAGTAGTGGTCATGATTGTCTTCGAGGCATGTTTGGCCCTCGTCATCTTCCCTACTTCACAGGCACCGCATAAGTGATCTTTCTTGAACTTGACGCCCTCGATGCCTATGACATGCTTCTTCTTTGCCAGGGTGTGGAGGTTCCTCATGCCAGCATGCCCAAGCCTCCGATGCCAGAGCCAGCATTCTGAAGCTTTTGCTAGAAGACATACGGCAAGCTGTGGTCCTGCTAAGAAATCTACTATGTACAGATAATCTTTTCGATACCCTTCAAACACTAGAGACTTGTCAGATTCCATTAGTACAAGGCAACGATATTTTCCAAATATTGCGATCATGTTCAAATCGCAAAGCATTGAGACAGACATTAAGTTGAAGCCAAGGGATTCAACAAGCATGACTTTATCCATGTGTTGATCCCTTGAGATTGCAACTCTACCTAGACCCAATACCTTACTTTTACTAGTGTCAGCGATGTGATGTGGCTCTTGTCGGATGGACGTAAGGTTGAGTCCATAAGAAGACTTCTTTTGCCAGTCATGTGATTTGTACACCCACTATCAATAATCCATTCTAAAGACGCTGGTGTCGTACCCTACAGTGCAGTTAGGGGGATAGGCTTCACCAAGAGCATTGTGAAGCAAAAACATTTGACGAACCAATGGGTTATGAAAGCTTAGATCCAGATTAGGACTAATAGGGAGAGTAGCAAGCGATTCAGGAATGAAGTACATAGTAAGACCATTCGGGCATTTGATCTTGCGCCCTACAAGATGTTTAAGGTCCCCAGCAATGGCGTCAAACGATTTTGGTTTTCTGCTGGAGACCTTTCCCTGCAAAAGAGAGTTAAGCTTTCTTAGCCACCCACATCTTCAAGGGTGGCTGAGAAGAATAAGTCTAAGTGCAGCATCTGAGAATTTTGGCTTTGGAGCCCTAGCAAACAGTCTTGTAGGCGGACAATAGTACTCATAAGTATAAGCAGAATAGTTCTTGGTCTTATGAACATGGCGGTTTGATGAACCGCTCTCATATTCATATGCCTGAGTATGGTTTCCCTGCAAAACATTTGCGTTAGTGCGACTCAGGTGAGTCCTCTATCTGTATGAAGCCTTTGGACTGTATGAAGCCTTTCGTCTGAGGTTTGTCTTCTTCACGTGAGGTGTCATGATGACATTCACAGGTAGATTCTCCAGACACCTTTTCGGAACCCAGATCTTCTTCATAGGCGGTCCATTCCTGCAGTTAGTGCCAATGTACCTGGCAAACACTTCACCATTCTGATTCTTAAACAGTATATAGTTTGCATCAAAGGATTCATCAATGATAATGGGGTTAGCACAAGTGAAGCCAGATAGATTGGATGGGTCTGCTGAAGGTTTCCAGTAAGAGCCATCAGCATTCATTTTCCTTACGAACCCAACACCCTCTTTCCTCGGGTTTCGGTTCAGTATCTGCTTTTTGAGGACATCACATAGTGTCTGATGCCCTTTAAGACTTTTGTACATCCCTGTTTCAAGCAATGTCTTCAACCTACCATTCTCATCAGCAATAGCAGTGGTATCCTCAGCAGAGGGGTTAGTTACCACATCAACAGTTGAAGATATTGCAACAGTAGTAGCAGTAGAACATTCAGCAACAGAAGTAGCATTATGACGCTCAATGCATTTAAGACATGGTGGTTCAAATCCTTCCTGAGCGGGACTGATCTGTTTGGCGCGAAGTGACTCGTTTTCCTTTTGAAGATCTTCATGAACCGCTCTCAATTTCTCAAGATCTTGTTTCCTTTGAAGATAATCATAGGAAAGCTTTTCATGAGTTGTTGAGAGAGTTTCATGACGACTTTCAAGTTCCTGATACTTAACGTGAAGATTTTTTATCTCTTCAATTAAGGATTCAGATCAAGTCATTTCAGCACCTAACAGATCATCGCTTCTGTCTAACAGTTTGAATATGTTCCATAGCTTTCTGTTGTTCAGTTGCAATTTTAGCAAGTGTTTTGTAGCTGGGTTTTGAATCACAATCAGAGTCATCGTCACTAGATGTTTGATAGTGAGTAGTGCGTGTGTTTACCTTGGCACCACGTGCCATGAAGCAGTAGGTAGAAGCGGAGTAGTCCTTGTCATTTGCATTGGTGTCGGTGACGAGGTCATTGTCTTCAGTATTGAAGATGGACTAGGCAACGTATGCTGTAGCCAGACTTGCGACGCCTAAATCGGACTCCTCCTCAGACTCCACCTCCGCCTCCTCAGAAGCAGACTCCTCCTCTGAATCCATTTCCTTGCCAACAAACGCACGTGCCTTGCTAGATGAGCTCTTCTTGTGTGATGAAGACTTTGAGGAAGACTTGGAAGAAGACTTTGAGTATTTCTTCTTCTTCTTGTCGTTAGAGTTATATTCCTTGCTCTTCTTCTTCTTTTTGTTCTCATTGTCCCACTGTGGACACTCAGAGATGAAGTGGCCAAGTTTCTTGCACTTGTGACATGTTTTCTTCTTGTATCATGAGCAGAAGCTTCATCATTCCTTGAGCTTGATCGGGAAGACTTTCTGAAACCTTTCTTCTTGGTGAATTTTTGGAACTTCTTCACAAGCATAGCAAGTTCCCTTCCAATGTCTTCGGGATCATCAGAACTGCTATCAGATTCTTCTTCAGATGAGGAGACAGCTTTTGCCTTCAAGGCACGAGTTCGCCCATAGTTTGGACCGTAGATATCTCTTTTCTCAGAAAGCTGAAACTCATGTGTGTTGAGCCTCTCAAGTATGTCAGATGGATCGAGTGTCTTGAAATCAGGACGTTCTTGAATCATCAGGGCTAGGATGTCAAACGAACTATCAAGTGATCTTAGTAGTGTCTTGACAACTTCATGTTTGGTGATCTCAGTAGCGCCGAGGGCTTGAAGCTCATTTGTGATGTCAGTGAGTCGGTCAAATGTGTGCTGGACATTCTCATTGTCATTTCGCTTGAAGCGGTTGAAGAGGTTGCGAAGGACACTGATTCTCTGATCTCTCTGGGTTGAGATGCCTTCATTGACCTTGGAGAGCCAGTCCCAGACCAGCTTAGATGTCTTCAAAGAACTCACACGGCCATACTGTCCTTTGGTCAGGTGACCACAGATGATATTCTTGGCAGTAGAGTCCAGTTGAACAAATTTCTTGACATCAGCAGCAGTGACACCTTCTCCAGCCTTGGGAATGCCGTTTTCGACGACATACCATAGGTCGACATCAACGGCTTCAAGATGCATGCGCATCTTATTCTTCCAGTAGGGATATTCAGTTCCATCGAAGACGGGGCACGCAGTGGAGACTTTAATTATCCCTGCAGTCGACATAGCTAAAACTCCAGGTGGTTAAACCGAATCACATAGAACAAGGGAGCACCTTGCTCTGATACCAATTGAAAGTGCGTTATACCGACTAGAGGGGGGGTGAATAGGCGATTTTTATGTAAGTCTTCAAAACGTGGGAGTTATGAAGACAAAAGATAGAAATAAACCTAATACCCTACAGCGGAAGGTAGACTACACTAGGCAAGCCATAGTCAAGTATTCAATAGAGTGAAAGCACAATGACTAATAGCATCAATGTAGTAAGGATCAGGTAGGAAGATATTGTGAAGCCAGACAGAACATGCAGTCACTCAGTGAAGACAAAAGATAGTGCAAACATACAATGACTTCACAAGGAGTAACAGTAAGTAAAGGGAAGGGAAGATGAAACCAGTGACTCGTTGAAGACAATGATTTGTTGGACCAGTTCCAATTGCTGTGACAGCTGTACATCTGGTTGGGGCAGCTAGGTATTTAAACCTTAGGACACACAGTCCCGGACACCCAGTCCTGAACACGCAGCTCAGGACACCCAGTCCTCACCGTATTCCCGTTGAGCTAAGGTCACACAGACCTTGCCCAATCACTCTGGTAAGTCTTCAAGGTAGACTCCCAAACCTTCATAGACTTTGTTCACCGGCAATACACAATGTCTCTTGGATGCTCAGAACGCGACGCCTAACCGGCTAGAGGATGCACAGTCCTCAAGTGTAATATGTCTTCAGATCACACAGACAAGAAGACTTAAGTGATGCCCAATTCTCTTTGGCTCTGGGTGGTTAGGGCTTTATCCTCGCAAGGAATTCTCTCTCAAAGGCTTCGAGGTGGGTTTCTCTCAAACGACAAAAGCCGTATTCTCAATCTGAGCAGCCAACCGTTTATGGTTGTAGGGGGTGGGCATTTTATAGCCACTTGGCAACCCGACCTGATTTGTCCGAAATGACCCTGGGTCACTAAGGAACTGACACGTGTTCCAACGGTCAAATTTCAAACTCACATGGCAACTTTACTTAGGCTGCAAGCAAAGTTGACTTGTCCGACTCTGGACAAGATTCGCTCTCATAGTCTTCACTCGAAGACATAGGTTTTGTTTAGGCATCACTTCAGTCATTCTGACTGGTTCTCTTGGACCCCACTTAACAGTACGGTGGTTCCTATGACTCAACACAAAAGAAAAAGAACTACGAAAGATCTAAGTCTTCGAGCTCCATAGGCTTCATGTGGTGTCTTCTCTTGTCATAGTCTTCAATGTGAATATCTTCATATACCACCTTTGACTTCAATGTCTTCATACATTTTTAGGGGTCATCTCTGGTAGGAAAACCGAATCAATGAGGGACTTCTACCTGTGTTATCCTGCAATTCTCACAAACACATTAGTCCCTCAACTAGGTTTGTCGTCAATACTCCAAAACCAACTAGGGGTGGCACTAGATGCACTTACACCTTTGTTTAAGTGCAAATGGGTCAATCTATCAGGAGGCGAGGTATAGGTAGACCCACAGTACGGAATGGCAATAGTGGATCTCAACAATCTTGCGTATGCAGACGAACCGTTCGTCCTAGCCAATGATGTGGCATAGGTTATCTATGTGAAGGACATGTCTACCAAACTGAAAAAAAGAAAAGATAAGGAAGCGAATACATCATATGATGAGCCAAAGTGCCACATAGTTCTTTCAGGAAAAAGGAACATCGTGGGAGTGGAGGGCAAGACAAACATGTCTGAAGATTATGAAAAGTTTCATGAAATTCCTCCCTTCAAAGTCAAGGCTGACCCAAGCATCCTGATAAACGATGAAGATTATCCATGTTTATGGCGCAATAAGCAAATGACACAAGCGAAGAAAAAGTGAAGACTTCCTCCCGCAACTATTATGATGATACCATGCCAACTTTGTAACAGACAAGTATGATACCATTGTCCGTTTTGTACATGCACATGCTATGTGGGTGAAATTATGATACCATGCCAACTTTCAACTTTTTCAGAGTTCATTTGAAATGCTTTAATGTCTTATGGTTTGGCCCTCGTAATACCATTATTCAAATTTTAACTATTCAAATTTGAAAACTAATGGCACTAACATAAAGTTTATAATTTTTCTAAAACTAATGGCACTAACAGAAAGTTTATAATTTTTCTGACCTAAAAGAAAAAAGAATTAAAAAATAAAGCAAAAAACAAAAGAAAATAAATAACGCAAAAAACAAAATGAAAAAACTAGAAAAAAAACTATTTTTATAGTAAAGTTAATCACAAACTTGTGATTCCACACAAATTTCAAAGAATTCAAATTTTAACTATTCAAATTTGAAAACTAATGGCACTAACAGAAAGTTTATAATTTTTCAAAAACTAATGGCACTAACAGAAAGTTTATAATTTTGCTGACCTAAAAGCAAAAAGAATTAAAAAAGCAAAAAACAAAAGAAAATAAATAATGCGAAAAACAAAACAAAAAGACTGGAAAAAGTAAAGTTAATCACAAACTTGTGATTCACACAAATTTCAAAGAATTCAAAATTTAACTATTCAAATTTGAAAAATAATGGCACTAACAGAAAGTTTATAATTTTTCTAAAACTAATGGTACTAACAGAAACTTTATAATTTTGCTGACCTAAAAGAAAAAAGAATTAAAAAAGGCAAAAAAGAAAAGAAAATAAATAATGCAAAAAAAACAAAAAAATGGAAAAAGCTATTTTTATAGTGAAGTTACTCACAAACTTGTGATTCACACAAATTTCAAAGAATTCAAATTTTAACTATTCAAATTTGAAAACTAATGGCACTAACAGAAAGTTTACAATTTTTCTGACCTAAAAGCAAAAAGAATTAAAACATATAGCAAGAAACAAAAGAAAATAAATAATGCAAAAAACAAAACAAAAAACTAGAAAAAAAATATAAAAAACCACCACCTATTGGGCTACCACGGCCTGAATACGACTAGAAACCCAACCTGGGCCAGGATTCAGGCCCGCAGAAGGCCCAATAGGCCCATAGACAGCATAGTGTGAGATTAGGACCATAAGCCTGCATTTGAGAGGAGCTCGAGAGGGCAGCCGCAGTGGGGCTTATAAACTACTCCGAGCCCCTCTCAACTAGCGAGGTGGGACTAAACTTTTGGCCGCGGGACTAAAGGGGCATTGGTCCCGGTTCGTGGCACCAACCGGGACGAATGCTCCTCGCCCCTGGCCCATGACCATTAGTCCCGGTTTATGCCAAAAACCAGGACTAAAGGGTTGGTCCTCGTTGCGGGCAGAGTTTAGTCCCACCTCGCCAACCGAAGGGGGCTCACACCGGTTTATAAGCCCTTCCCTCTCTGCCTTGTTGAGCTCCTCTCAAAGTGAAAATAGATGCCCTTATAGAGAAAAATTTAACCTAAATTCAGAGTGAATTTCTCTGAAATTCATAGAAATTTACTATGAATTTAGGTTGATTTTTCTCTATAAGCGCATCTATTCTCATTTTTTAGTAAGTTAATCACAAACTTGTGATTCACACAAATTTCAAACAATTCAAATTTTAACTATTCAAATTTGAAAACTAATGGCAGTAACAGAAAGTTTATAATTTTTCTAAAACTAATGGCACTAACAAAAAGTTTATAATTTTGCTAACCTAAAAGAAAAAAGAATTAAAAATTAAAGCAAAAAAAAGAATAAATAATGCAAAAAACAAAACAAAAAAACAGGAAAAAAAAACTATTTTTATAGTAAAGTTAATCGCAAACTTGTGATTCACACAAATTTCAAACAATTCAAATTTTAACTATTCAAATTTGAAAACTAATGGCACTAACAGAAACTTTATAATTTTGCTGACCTAAAAGCAAAAAAGATTTAAAAAATAAAGAAAAAACAAAAGAAAATAAATAATGCAGAAAACAAAACAAAAAACTGGGAAAAAACTATTTTTCTAGTAAAGTTAATCACAAACTTGTGATTCACATAAATTTCAAAGAATTCAAATTTTAACTATTCAAATTTGAAAACTAATGGCACTAACAGAAAGTATATAATTTTGCTGACCAAAAAGCAAAAAGAATTAAAAATATAAAGCAAAAAACAAAAGAAAATAAATAATGTAGAAAACAAAACAAAAAAACTGGAAAAAAACTATTTTTCTTGTAAAGTTAATCACAAACTTGTGATTCACATAAATTTCAAAGAATTCAAATTTAAACTATTCAAATTTGAAAACTAATGACACTAACAAAAAGTTTATAATTGTTCTAAAACTAAAAGCAAAAAGAATAACAAAATAAAGCAAGAAACAAAAGAAAATAAACAATCCAAAAAACAAAACAAAAAAACTAGAAAAAAAATAAAAAAACTGCCACCTATTGGGCCACCACGGCCTGAATACGACTAGAAACCCAACCTGGGCCAGGATTCAGGCCCGCAGAAGGCCCAATAGGCCCACAGACAACATAGTGTAAGATTAGGCACATAAGCCTGCATTTGAGAGGAGCTCGAGAGGGCAGCCACAGCGGGCTTATAAACCACTCTCGAGCTCTCTCAGCTAGCGAGGTGGTACTACACTTTTGACGCGGGGCAGCACAAGGCCTTTGGTCCCGGTTGGTGCCACCAACCGGGACTAAAGGGGTGCATTGGTCCCAGTTCGTGGCACCAACCGGGACTAATGGCACCAACCGGGACCAAAGGCCTCCGCTTCCCGCCCTTTGGGCTGCTGAAAAGAGACCTTTGGTCCGGGTTGGTGGCACCAACCGGGACTAAAGGGAGGCATTAGTCCCGGTTGGTGCCACGAACCGGGACTAATGGATTTTCTATAAAAGATGACACTTAGGAAATTTTCACTTCTCATTCAGAGTTGCCCCCGACGACGCCGACGACATCGACGCTGCCAGGCTGCCCCGACGCCGCCCGCCGCCCCCGCCGTCGCCGTCGCCCACCGTCGCCGTGGCCTGCGCCCTCGCCCGATGCCGTCGCCGCTCGCCGCCCCTGCCCTGACGCGCGCCACCCCAGCCCTGCCCCGACGCGTGCCACCCCGGCCCGCCCCGTCGTCGTCGTCGCCCTGCCCCGCCCCCTTCATCGCCGTCGCCCCCTGCGCCGAGCGCGCGCCACTGCCCCGTCGACATCATCGCCGTCGCCATCCTCGCCGCCGACCCCGCGCCCCTGCCCCGATCACCTTGGTCCGGCCGGCGCCCTCCCTGTCCTATATATGCTTGTTTTTTTCATGTATATATGCTTGTTTTTTTTCATGTATATATGCTTGTTTTTTTCTTATATATGATGATGTATATGCTTGTTATCATAATTGTTTTTGTTCATATATATGATGATTTTTATATAGAATATGATGTTTTTTTTGTTCATAGATGATCATATATATGATGTATGCATGGATGTGGATGAAATGAGATGAGATGAGATGTGTTTTCTGCTGGAGAATAAAACATTTTTTTCCATGCAAAAGTTACATTTTTAGAAAAGTTTTATATATAGCTAGGAAAGGAAGAAGAAGAAAAAGAATGAGAGGAAATAGGAAAATAAGAAGAGGAAGAAAGGAGAAGAAGAGGAGAGGAAGAAGAGGAGAAATAAATAAGAAGAAGAAAAAGAAGAAAAAAAGAGAGGAGAAGAAGAGCTTCTTCTCCTCTATTTCTTTCTTCTTCTCCTCTTTTTCTTCTTCTTTTTTTTCTTCGATCTTCTCCTCTATTAATATCTTCTTCTCCTCCTATTATTTCTTCTTCGTCTTCTTATTTTTATCGGATATGTCGTTGTCGATATACCCCATGTCCCGATAACTTCAACACGATGGGGGTGGGTTTGACCTACCCCCTCCCCGATAATATTATTTTCCCATGTATGTATGCAAAAGTTACATTTTTAGAAAAGTTTTATATATCTAGCTAGGAAAGGAAGAAGAAGAAAAAGAATGAGAGGAAAAAGGAAAATAAGAAGAGGAAGAAAGGAGAAGAAGAGGAGAGGAAGAAGAGGAGAAATAAATAAGAAGAAGAAAAAAGAAGAAAAAGAAGAGGAGAAGAAGAGAAAATAGAATATTCTATTTTCTCTTCTTCTCCTCTATTTCTATCTTCTTCTCCTCTTTTTTTTTCTTTTTTTTCTTCGATCTTCTCCTCTATTCATATCTTCTTCTCCTCTTTTTATTTCTTCTTCGTCTTCTTATTTTTTATCGGATATGTCATTGTCGATATACTCCGTGTCCCGATAACTTCAACACGAGGGGGGTGGGTTCAACCTACCCCCTCCCCGATAATATTATTTTCCCATGTATGTATGCAAAAGTTACATTTTTAGAAAAGTTTTATATATCTAGCTAGGAAAGGAAAAAGAAGAAAAAGAATGAGAGGAAAAAGGAAAATAAGAAGAGGAAGAAAGGAGAAGAAGAAGAGGAGAAATAAATAAGAAGAAGAAAAAAGAAGAAAAAGAAGAGGAGAGGAAGAAGAGGAGAAATAAATAAGAAGAAGAAAAAAGAAGAAAAAGAAGAGGAGAAGAAGAAAGGAATAGAGGAGAAGAAGAAGAAATAGAATACTCTATTCTCTTCTTCTCCTCTATTTCTTTCTTCTTCTCCTCTTTTTTTTTCTTCTTTTTTTCTTTAATCTTCTCCTCTATTAATATCTTCTTCTCCTCTTTTTATTTCTTCTTCGTCTTCTTATTTTTTATCGGATATGTCGTTGTTGATATACTCCGTGTCCCGATAACTTCAACACGAGGGGGGGCGTTCGACCTACCCCTCCCCGATAACTTATACCACGGGAGCACCCCCCGGCCCTCTCGCTCGACCAAAACTCTCGAGGACACCCAAACCCTAGAAAAAACGATGTCGGTCACCTACCCCCTCCCGTCGCGCCCCTACCCTTGAAGCGTTGCCGAGGCCACCCCAAACCCGGAATAAGCTAGGTCTACGTTTGCCACTAATATATCCACATGCTGTCATGTTTGTGTAATAATTGCCATGTTGTAATATTTGTAGAAACAATGGAGTTCGGACGAGACGAGGAACAAGAACAGGTGTTGGGGGACATAATCTTAGCCGGAGGTGATGTCATGTCGTATCATAACGACAATGATGGTCTGGAAGCAGAACAGGGTGAAGAAGAAGCAGGCTACGGTGATCAAAGAATGGAGGAGGAAACACATGATTATGATGGCTCCGGTGACCCAATGCTGGTGCAAGAAGGAGCCCGTGGTGACGGCTCCGGTGACCGAACAGAGTCCGGCCAGGTAAATATATTAGTTAAGCCTGTGATGACTAGCTAATTGATGCATTCATTGTTTTGGTATGTACACATATTAATTAACTCTTGTCTAATTCTTCTTTTTTCTAGCCCTCCGGATCGAGCACAACTTCGGTAAAGAGACGAGGCCCGAAGAAAAAGTTGCGTTCGGATGAAAGGTTTGAGATCTCAGAAATCGCACGCGATGGCATGCCGATTGAACCCATCCGGACAAAGGAAGCATTTTTTGCTCAGTGCGGGGTTCTTGTTATGGACAAGATCCCGATCAGCATCCAGCAATGGTATAAGCCTAAGAACAAAGACCCTGAGGTGTCTTATGTCAATGATATGCAGAAAGATGATCTTTGGACTGAGCTGAAGGCAAATTTCACCCTATCGCCAGAGGAGGATCCGGAGAAGCCAGTTAAAGAGCAATTAATCAAGCCTCATGCCCTTAAGAAGATGGCAGAGCTATTCAAGAGGTGGAAGAATGAGCTGAATACGTTTGTCGACAACGAAGAGACACCAGAATTTATCGGCAGATATGAGAAGATCAGAGATCACTGGCCCGCATTTGTGGTCTACAAGACATCAGAAAAGAGTAAGAAGATGTCGGCGACAAACAAGAAAAATGCTGCAAAGCAGAAGCTTCACCATCGCACGGGGTCAAGTGGCTACCTCAAAGCCCGGCCTAAGTGGGCCAAGGCTGAGAATGATCTGCTTGATAAAGGGATCGAACCAGAGACAATGAACTGGCCAGACCATTGCCAGACTTGGTTCTTCGGGGCTGGCGGAACCGTGGACCCTGTAACAGGGAAATGCATTTGGACGGACGAGCCAATGAACATACCAGTCAAGAAGCTAAAGCACTATATCGATGCAGTGCAGCAAGGGACGTTCGTTCCAGACAGAGAGAACGAGGAGCTAACAATGGCCCTCGGGAATCCTGAGCACCCTGGAAGGACACGAGGCATGCCAGGCTCCATTCCGTGGAAGGCTGGTTTTCCGTACGCAGGCGGTTACAAATGCCAGGAGAGGAGGAAAAAAGTGTAGCAGACCCAAATGCAGGCGCTGCACGCAAGGGTACAAGCGATAGAGGAACGAGAAGCAAATCGCAGCAAACGAACTGCCGAAGCTTCCCCCGAAGCTACCCCGCCATCTCAGCGGAGAAGCAGCGTGGCTTCCACCGAGCTGCTTCAGCCAGAGCATGTCTTGACGGCTCCTGCCAGCTATCCCGTGGATGCTATCATGGAGTCTCAAAATTTGCACCTTATGACACAATGGATGGATTTGAAGGTCAAGGCGGCTGTTGGCTCTGTTTTTCCTACTGAACCCAGCGCAACTTTTCACTGCCGTCCGATTCCAGAAGAATATGCTAGGGTGATGGTCGATGAAATAACGGAGGGATTTGAGGACCTCCAGCTTGACCACCCTACCGGTGAAGGGGAGACTCGGCTGGGTTCTGCTCTGAAGACTCCATGCCTATGGTGGAAGGAGCTCATCAACCTTCTGAACTGGACGCCTCCACCTCCTCCTCCTCCTCCGGCGAGTCAGGGAACTACGCCTCCTCCACCGCCTCCTCCTCCGGCGAGTGACGGTCAGGGCACTCGTCCTCCTTCTCCGGTGCGTGGCGGCACTCCGCCTCCTTCTCCGCCTGCGCCGATGCGCCCGGGCAGCCAGCCTCCTCCTTCTCCGCCTCGTCAGCAAGGGCGGAAGAGACTCGCCGCTGCTCCGGCAGCTCCAGCGTGTCGTAGTCCTTCTCCTCCGCCTCGTAAGGAAGGAAAGAAGACAGCCGCAGCCGCTCCATCTGCTCTGCCGGTGTCTAGCAGTACAGCCAGAGGCGGGAGGCAATATAGATTCAGTCCTTCTCTGAAGACTCCAGAGAAGTTACCATATGAGAGGACCCCAGATGAGAACGCCGACATCGCGCGAGCCGAAGTGAGGAACTTCTTTGAAGGGGTGAAAGCAAAGAAACATCCACCTCCGAAGGAGAAGGTAGATCTGGTGAAAGTGAAGCGCACTCTGGCTGCCCTGAAAAAACCAGCAAAGTCTCCGCCGAAAGGCAACTATGAGCGCATTATTGAAAAGTCATTTGTCGAAGCGGAGCGGTCGATAAGTACTGTCAGTGATCAAAGGTTAAAAGAACGATGAGCTGGGAAAAAAATTCCCCAGCTCGGCGAACAAGCGAACCAATCGTGCCCCCCGCTCAAGGTGCCTACTAATGATCCGAGGATGGTGCCCGGTTATAGCAATCTTGGAGATTACCTGCCTAACAATGTACATTATGAGTTCTTGGAGGTGGAGGAACACAGATACGAGTACGGGAAGCCTCTCGTCAAAGATGAAAGATCTCTAACAACGATGATGCGAAGATTCCATGATTGGTACATGAAAACCTGCAGAGAGTCCGGGGGGGAGGAATACTTTGCCGTTGAGAGTTAGAGAGGAGCATGACCTCGTTGGAATTGAACTGTTGAATGTTCCATTTGAGGAGTTCTTCCAGTTTTTCAATCAAAAGGCCCTCGATAAAGCAACGGTCACTTGCTACTGTCTGTAAGTAGTACTACTTCTGTCATTAAGTCTCTCTATATAGGTCAACTCTTTCATTGCATGTATTTATAATTATCCTCACTATATTATGCAGATTGAAGATCGCCGAATTGAAGAAAAGACAAATCGGTGATATTGGGTTCATTAACACAAATCTCATAGATGCAACTGAGGTTAAATATCGTGCCGAAGATACCGAGGCCAACTTGCTACGATCGTTGGTAATAAATGAAAACAAAGATATAATACTCTTTCCTTACAACTTCAAGTGAGTGTTACTATCTTGTGCATATTCAGTTTCCCTTATTAGTCCAAGTTATAGTAATGTAATTGATGAGTTATGCAAGCGTGCGCAGCTTCCACTATATTCTCCTAGAGATTAAGCTTGAGCAGGGACTAGTAACCGTCTTAGACTCGAGACGAAAAGATCCCTGGGACTATGCGGACATGACTCAAATGCTCGAGAAGTAAGTTAAATCGATCATTATCCACCATATCAGCAACTTTGTTCATTTCTTGATATCAAGTAATTGTTTTCTTTGTCTGGCAGGGTTTGGAGAAAATTCACCAAAAAAGCTCCGGGACTGCCGAAGAAGATGCAATTTAGACACCCGAAAGTAAGTACTATAGTAACATGTTCCGCGCATCTCCTAGTGATTCAAGTGCTAGTTTCATCAATACCATTTGGCATGCTTGCTTATCAGTTTGATTGACCTCTATTTCTTGTAAAGCGGTTGTGGCAGGAATAAGGGAATGATTTCTGTGGATACTACGTTTGCGAGTCCATCCGCCACACGACCTGTGAATGAGGGTACTCTGACGAACAATATGAAGTGCGTAAGAAATAATATTCACAATTTTATTTTATTACCATCATTTGTGTTGAGTTTCATTAATTCATATATATATGTATGTATTGAACCCCTTCTTCAAAGTAGATCTTTCAGATGCGGGATGAACTCCTAGCACCACATCGTATGCGAGCAATTCAAGAGGAATTGGCGGCATTCTTCCTTGACCACGTGATCGCTGAAGACGGAGAATACTATGTGGATCCTGTGTTCGTATATAATTAGGAGATTATATTGTAATAGATAATTATTGTATATATGTAGCCGGTAGTGTCAGATAGATATACGAGAACTTGTTGTTCGACCAATCTCTCGGAGAAGGAGAGGTGGTCGATATCACTTCTCTGTATGCATATATGTTCATGACGATCTTCTGTTTCCTTCGTTTGCTTACTAGCTAGCTAGCGTGTCTAGTCCTCTCTATACATATACAGTACGTAGCGTCGACCAAGCACGGACATAAGAGAGGACACTTCTCTCTATTAATTATCTAGCTAACACAATATATGAAACGCCTAAATTAACCTCCCAAAACCCCCAACCCCCCCCTTTCAAAAAAAAAACAAAAACCTCAGCCCCTGAAATGCTGACGCGTGGATGCCTATTGGTCCCGCTTGGTGCCACCAACCGGGACCAAAGGCAAAAAAACAAAAACCTCAGCTCCTGAAATGCTGACGCGTGGATGCCTATTGGTCCCGGTTGGTCCCACCAACCGGGACCAAAGGCCCTCCTGCCTGGGCTCGGCGCACCGGCCACGTGGAGGCCCAGCTGTCCAGGTTCCTGTTTGAACTGGGACTAAAGGGCCAGGGCATTAGTAATGAACCTTTAGTCCCGGTTCAAAAACCAGGACAAAAGGCCCTTACCAACCGGGACAGAAGACCCTTTTTCTACTAGTGAAGGCTTCGGAGGTGGGTTGCTCTCAAACGATAAAAGCCAAGCACTAACTCTGAGCAGCCACCAATTTATGGCGTATGGCATGGGCATTTATAGCCAAGAGGCAACCCGACATGATATGTCCGAAATGACCCTGGGTCACTACAGAACTGACACGTGTCCAATGTTCGGATTTCAAACACATGCGACAACTTGACTTGGGTTACAAGTAAAGGTGACTTATCCAACTTAGGATAACATGTCCTCTCATTGTCTTCACTCGAAGACACAGGATTTGGGTTGAGCATCACATCAGTTTTCTGACTTTGTTCATTTGAACCCCACTTGACAGTTCGGTGGTTCCTATGACTCAAGAAAGAAGAAAATGAAATTATGAAAGAAACTATGTCTTCACCCTCCATTGTCTTCAAGCGAATGTCTTCACGTGTCATTACATTCGACACGAATGTCTTCTCGAACCTCCATTGTCTTCAATGTTTTCATACATTTTTAGGGGTTAACTTTGATGGTTAAACCGAATCAATAGGGACTTCTATTTGTGTTCTCCTGTGAATATCACAAACACATTAGTCATTATACCACGTTTGTCACCAATACTCCAAAACCAACTAGGGGTGGCACTAGATGCACTTACAATCTCCCCCTTTTTGGTGATTGATGACAAACTGGTTGAAGTTTTCAACAAGGATAAAATATGTGAAAGTTACAATATGTGGTCATTGGCTTCATGAAGTTGACAGGGCTCCCCCTGAAGATGTGCATATAAGTAATTTTCCTTTGAATGCAAATGCACATTGCATGTTTTGCTTTGTGGAGATCTCCCTCTATTCATGAAGTCAAATCATAATGCATACAAGAATGTATTGAAGATAATGATATGCACAATGATAAATGGGTGTCTGCAGAATGATTTCATGCGCATAAGATAGAATTTCAACCACGCAAAGAGAACAATAGAAAATGTAGCAGAAGCCCCATTTGGACTTAAGTGTTACAACTCAAAAACCAACAGTTCACCGATACGTCTCCAACGTATCTATAAGTTTTGATTGTTCCATTCTATCATATTATCAACCTTGGATGTTTTATATGCATTTATATGCTATTTTATATGATTTTTGGGACTAACCTATTAACCTAGAGCCAAGTGCCAGTTTATGTTTTCTCATTGTTTTTGAGTATCGCAGAAAAGAAAAACCAAACGGAGTCCAATTGACCTGAAACTTCACGGAACTTATTTTTGGACCAGAAGAAGGCCAGGAATTAAAAGAATTGGGCTAGAAGAGTCTCCAGCTGCCACGAGGGTGGGGGCACGCCCACCCCCTGGCACGCCCCCCTGCCTCGTGGACAGCCCGGAGACCCCCCCTGCCTTGTTCCCGACACCAACACCTCTTATATAACCCAAAACTTCCAGAAAGAAACCTAGATCAGGAGTTCCGCCGCCAAAAGCCTCTGTAGCCACCGAAAACCAATCTAGACCTGTTCCGGCACCCTGCTAGAGGGGTCAATCCCTCTTTGGTGGCTATCTTCATCATCCCGGAGCTCTCCATGACGAGGAGGGAGTAGTTCTCCCTCGGGGCTGGGGGTATGTACCAGTAGCTATGTGTTTGATCTCTCTCTCTCTCTCATGTTCTTGAGTCGACACGATCTTGATGTATCGCGAGCTTTTCTATTATAGTTGGACCTTATGATGTTTCTCCCCCTCTACTCTCTTGTGATGAATTGAGTTTTCCCTTTGAAGTTATCTTATCAGATTGAGTCTTTAAGGATTTGAGAACACTTGATGTATGTCTTGCATGTGCTTATCTGTGGTGACAATGGGATATCACGTGATCCACTTGATGTATGCTTTGGTGATCAACTTGCGAGTTCCGTGACCTCGTGAACTTATGCATAAGGGTTGGCACACGTTTTCGTCTTGACTATCCGGTAGAAACTTTGGGGCACTCTTTGAAGTTCTTTGTGTTGGTTGAATAGATGAATATGAGATTGTGTGATGCATAGCATATAATCATACCCACGGATACTTGAGGTGACATTGGAGTATCTAGGTGACATTAGGGTTTTGGTTGATTTGTGTCTTAAGGTGTTATTCTAGTACGAACTCTAGGATAGATTGGACGGAAAGAATAGCTTCATGTTATTTTACTACGGACTCTTGAATAGATCGATCAGAAAGAATAACTTTGAGGTGGTTTCGTACCCAACCATAATCTCTTCATTCGTTCTCTACTATTAGTGACTTTGGGGTGACTCTTTGTTTCATGTTGTGGGATAGTTATATGATCCAATTATGTTATTATTGTTGAGAGAACTTGCACTAGTGAAAGTATGAACCCTAGGCCTTGTTTCAAAGCATTACAATACCGTTTGTGCTCACTTTTACCACTTGCTACCTTGCTGTTTTTATATTTTCAGATTACAAAAACCTATATCTACCATCCATATTGCACTTGTATCACCATCTCTTCGCTGAACTAGTGCACCTATACAATTTACCATTGTATTGGGTGTGTTGGGGACACAAGAGACTCTTTGCTAATTGGTTGCAGGGTTGTTTGAGAGATACCATCTTCATCCTACGCCTCCCACGGATTGATAAACCTTAGGTCATCCACAAACCTTTGCACTTGGAGGCCCAAGAACGTCCACAAGAAGAAGGTTGTGTAGTAGGCATCAAGCTCTTTTCTGGCGCCGTTGCCGGGGAGGTTAGCGCTTGAAGGTATATCTTTAGATCTTGTAATCGGATCTTTTTGTTTCTTGTTTTATCACTAGTTTAGTCTATAAAAGAAAACTACAAAAAAATAGAATTAAGGGTACCTCATATGCTTCATATTTTTAATGTCTTCCATGAAAAATAAGGATTCCGATAATTGTGCCAAAGTGTTAGAAGAAGAATGCATTAGAATGTTTGGCACTAAATCTTTGAACGATGAGCATGATTACAATGTTATTAGTATGAACTCTTTGAATATCCATAGTACTAATGATGATTGCACTAGTCATGATCAAAATGTCTCTTATAAGCATGTCAACTTTTGTGGAATACATAGTGCTTGCAAGCACACACCAAATAGGGAAGATAGATTTTGCAAGAGGCATAAGTATTTGGAAACTAAATGGTTGCAAGAAAGGCTAGATGATTGTGCTGAAAGATTCAATATTTATCGCCATCCTTGTGAACTTTGCAATGAACATGGTCATTTAAAGCTCCAATGCTATTTGTTTCATGAGAAAATCGTGTCCAAAAATTGTGATAACTTGATTACCCTTGAGCATCATAAAGAGATTAGTCTTCTTTTGGGGTACGAAGAAATGAAACGTATAACTAAGGGTATTCCAAAATTTAATCTTGATAGATTTCTTGATTCTGATCTAGAAGCAATTTTTATGTATTGTGCGGTGAATTGCATTGAAAATACTTATATTGCCAATTACATAAAGACAAGAAACCAAATGGAAGATGAAGAGAATATTAATGAAAGGGAAGAGACTTCCCAATATTCTCCTATTATTTCTTATGATGAATCAGGTAACGAGGAGGAGCCTCCTATTCAAACAATATCATTAATAAGGAGCTCCGAAAAGAGGATTAAACCCACACATGATGTGAAGAAGAAAAAGAAAAGACGGAGAAGCAAAGGTAAAAATGTATCCCTCCCAAATGATGTTGCTCCTATTTCTCATTGTGATGATGATAATTGTTATACTATTGGTGCTATCCATACTATTAATGATGAGAGTGATTATGCTTATGATATGAAAAGGCCCAAGCTTGGGGATGCTATGTTTGATGAGAATGACATGTTTGAGAATGTATTTGCTGCAATTAATGTTAGTCCCAAGCTTGGGGATGCTATGTTTGATGAAGATGATATTTGTAGCCGCCCAAGTTTTGATATGCAAATTTATTATGATGATAGTACGCCTCCTACTTATGATGATTATATTGATGAAAGTGGGTTTGGAAGAGTGTCAACTTTAGGAAGTAATGATACCACTATTTTGGGGATGTTGAATATTATTGTGATAATTATGAAAGTGGATTTGGAGAGGTTATGACTTTATTTAGAAATGATTCCACTATCTTGGAAGATGTTTCAATTGGTTATGATGAGAACAAAGTTGCTACCTATGATGATTATTGTGATGACACTTATGCTATAAAAATTATTGATGATTATATTTATAACCCTTTTTCTGAACATTACTCTTTTAATGTAGAAACAATTTATAGTATTCGAGTCTCTTATGATACTCCCACTATTCCTAATGAGAAGAATTTTGCTTATGTGGAGAGTAATAAAATTTCTATGCTTGTAGATCATGAAAAGAATGCTTTAGGTGCTAGTTATATTGTTGAATTCATTCATTATGCTACTGAAAATTACTATGAGGGAGGAACATATGCTTGTAGGAATTGCAATAATATCAAGTTTCCTCTCTATGTGCTTAAAGTTCTGAAGTTATGCTTGTTTTGCCCTCCTATGCTAGTTGATTATGATTCCCACAAGTTGTTTGCTCACAAAATCCCTATGCATAGTAAGTGGGTTAGACTTAAATGTACTATTCATATTCTTCATGATGCTCTCTTTATGTCACAATTCTTATCTTTTATGTGAGCATCATTGAAATAATCATGCCTAGCTAGGGGCGTTAAACGATAGCGCTTGTTGGGAGGCAACCCAATTTTTTTTGTTCCTTGCTTTTTGTTCCCGTTTAGTAATAAATAATTTATCTAGCCTCTATTATGATTGATTTTTTATGTTTTAATTAGTGTTTGTGCCAAGTAGAACCTTTGGGAAGACTTGGGGAAAGTCTTTGCGATCTTGCTGTAAAAAACAGAAACTTTAGCGCTCATGAGATTTGCTGCTATGTTTTACTGGAGAGTGCTACTTAGTTGATTCTTTTTGAAGATGATTAATAGATAAATTCCTCACGTCCAGAAATTTCTTTTAGAATTTTTGGGGTTCCAGAAGTATATGTTTGATCCAGATTACTACAGACTGTTCTGTTTTTTACAGATTCTGTTTTCTATGTGTTGTTTGCTTATTTTGATGAATCTAGGAGTAGTATCGGAGGGTATGAACCATAGATGAGTTGTAATACAGTAGATATTACACCAATATGAATTTAGAATGAGTTCACAACAGTACCTAAGTGGTGATTTATTTTCTTATACTAACGGAGCTTACGAGTTTTCTGTTAAGTTTTGTGTTGTGAAGTTTTCAAGTTTTGGGTAAAGACTCGATGGACTATGGAATAAGGAGTGGAAAGAGCCTAAGATTGGGGATTCCCAAGGCTCCCCAAGGTAATACTCAAGGACAACCAAGAGCCTAAGCTTGGGGATGCCCCGGAAGGCATCCCCTCTTTCGTCTTCGTTCATCGGTAACTTTACTTTGAGCTATATTTTTATTCACCACATGATATGTGTTTTGCTTGGAGTGTCATTTTATTTTCTTTTGTTTTGCTTGCTGTTTGAATAAAATACCAAGATATGAAATTATTAAATGTTAGAGAGTCTTAACATAGTTGCATAATTATTCGACTACTCATTGATCTTCGCTTATATCTTTCGGAGTTTTGCTCTAGTGCTTCGCTTATATCTTTTAGAGCACGGTGGTGGTTCTCTTTTATAGAAATAATTGATCTATCATGCTTCACTTATATCATTTTGAGAGTCCTTTAGAACAGCATGGTAATTTACTTTGGTTATAAATTTTAAATGCTAAGAGAAGTTGGATGCTTGATAGTTGTTTTGAGATATAAATGTGGTAATATTAGAGGTGTCCTAGTTGAGTAATTGTGAAATTGATGAATACTTGTGTTGAAGTTGGCAAGTCCCGTAGCATGCATGTATGGTAAATGTTGTGTGACAATGTTCTTTGAGTGCTTTACTTATGAGTGGCGGTCGGGGACGAGCGATGGTCTTTTCCTACCAATCTATCCCCCTAGGAGCATGCGCGTAGTGCTTGGTTTTGATGACATGTAGATTTTTGCAATAAGTATGTGAGTTCTTTATGACTAATGTTGAGTCCATGGATTATAAGCACTCTCACCCTTCCATCATTGCTAGCCTCTTTAGTACCGTGCATTGCCCTTTCTCACCTTGAGAGTTGGTGCAAACTTCGCCGGTGCATCCAAACCTCGTGATATGATACGCTCTATCACACATAAGCCACCATACCTGCCTATTCTGGCATTTCCATAGCCATTCCAAGATATATTTCCATGCAACTTTCCACCGTTCCATTTATTATGACACACATCATCATTGTCATATTGTTTTGCATGATCATGTAGTTGACATCGTATTTGTGGCAAAGCCACCATGCTTAATTTTTCATACATGTCACTCATGTGTGCATCATGTTTAAACTTTGAAAGAAACTTGAAATGGGGATTGCCTAAACCCTAGCATTAAAGGAATTCACTAGGTTCAACCAAAATATTTCCAGTAAATCCAAATGGCTTTAAAAAATGTTCATCATTCTTGGAAAGAACTGGAAACAGTAACCAGAGGTGATGCACATTTTTGCATGACATATTTGGGCTCTGGATTAAATCATATGTTATTTGAATTTGGGCATTTAAATGCTAGTAAATATTTTAAATGCCCAAGTAATCCTAAATTGAAATGTTCCATGTTGGGTATATTCTATACAGTGGGCATGTTCAGTTTGGTGATTTTTGAAAGGGTCTAGGTATTTTTAGAAAAGCCACAAAGATTACAGAAAAATAGAAAAGAAAAATAGAGAGAGAGAAACCCACCTGGGCCTCACCTGTGCTGGCCCAGCCCACCTGGCTTGTGCCAGTCATCACCCACCTCTGCCAGTAGGCAGAGGCGTGTCGCCGGCGCGCGCACCCGCGGCCACCTCCTGCTTCCACCTCCTGCTGCCTCCCTGCCGTCTCCCCATCGCCCTGGCGTTGCCACGCACCCCCCGAGACTCCTCTCTCCTCCCCCTCACTCGCTGCTCTCTCTCCCCTCCCCTGTCTTGCTCTCTTCCCCACCACGGAGCGTGCCCGTCGCCGCCGCTTGCTGCCACGGCGTCCACCGGCCACCCCTCGACCCCTCTCCGTCTCCGGGAGCTCCGCCATCATCTACTACATCTCCTCGACAACGGAAGCAAGCCCGGATGCCCGGAAGCGTCGCCATCAAGCTCGTCCCCGCCGCCTCTGCCCAGAGATCGCCGCCGCCGTTCTGTCGTCACCAAGCCGTCCCCGAGCCCACTTAGCGTCTCATCCGACTCCTCGTGAGCTCCTCTTCCTCTCCCCTCACTCCGTGCACTCGATTTCGTCCCCTAGCTAGCTGCCCCGCCGGACCCGAGAGCTCATCGCCGCCGTAGTTCGTCACTGCCGTGGCCAGGGCCACCCCAGCTTGCGCCCGAGCGCGTCACCGTGTTCGCTGCACCCCCAGGAGCCCGCAGCACCCTTCGGTTTCCCCTCTAGTGCACCGTAGCGATGAATCCATCATCACCCGAGCTCCGGCCGCCGCCGCGAGCTCCGTTCCGGCGAGCTCCGGCGCCCCCACGGCCACCCACCTACCTCCCTGGATGCGGGCGAGCCCGGGCTACGCCCCGATGCCCTTAGCCACCGCCCCCGTCGCCTTTAGCGCAAGTCCGGTGCGTTGCCGCCGCGGGTTTGGTCGCCGCCGGCCAACTCCGGCGACAGCCGACGTGGCGGGGTCATTAGTGCTAATGCCCGCCAGCTGGACCGCACCTAGTCACTGACAGCGGGCCCCGCAATGGGTTAAAGCCCAGTTAGCGCCGGGTTTGACCCGGGGTTGACCTCTGTTTGACCCTTGAGTCACTGACATGCGGGCCTCGCCCGGCTAACCAGTTAGTTAGAGCTAAACTTAATTAAGTTAGTTTAGTTAGTCACTGACCTGGCCAGCCATAGTTGATCTGATGACGTCACCCTTACGTCATGCTGACGCAGTAAAACCTTTTCTGGATTTTAAATAAATCTAAATGATTTATTTATTTCAGAAAATACCTAAAACTTCTAAAAATCATAGAAAATAATCTATAACTCAGAATGAAATAAGTTATATATGAAAAATTATCAGAAAAATTCAAGGAATCCATCTGCACCATTTTCATGCATGTTTGAGAAAGTTAACTTCACTGTTTAGGATGAAACATGATTAGGGCAAATTTCATAATAGGTTTGGAGTTGGAATTTGATATAGTTTTGAATTCCACTTAAATTTAAATGAATTTCTGTTGCATTAGCCCAAATCACAACATATTGCCATGTCATGATCATGCATCATATTGTTGCATTGCATTGATTGTATTCTTCCTTGTTTGCCGGTAATTGCCCCCTCTCAGTAGACGTTGTTTCCGACGACGTGATCGATGACACCGATGAAGAGCTATTCTATCTTCAGAAGTGCCAGGCAAGCAAAACCCCCTTGTTCATTCTGATACAATCCCACTCTCTCACTCCTTCTCTCTTTTACTGCATTAGGACAACAACAATTCAACTGTTACATGTTGTGGTAGTTGAACCCCTTTCCTCTGCATGACCTGTCATTGCCACAGTAAATAGATGAAACCCACTAGCATGAGTATGAGTTGTTTGAGCCCTGATGTGCCTCCTCATTCATGCTTGTTTGTCATGCCTGCTTTTGCATAGAGTTGTGTCAGGTCTGGTTCATCGGGGATGAATCGGAGGTGTGTAAACATGTCCTACGGTGTGTGAGCTAAGTGTGTGAACACGATTTGGTAAAGGTAGCAGTGAGAGGCCATGTAGGAGTACATGGTGGGTTGTCTCACTGAAACCGTCCTCAGGAACTGAGTTCTGTGTTTGTGATCCATGAAACAGCTACTACCACACATTGGGCCCTGAAATATGACCCCGCTCGACTTATTGACCCCTCTTGTCCTCTGTCCAGGAGTTGCAACTAGTTTCTGGTGTTTGTAGGTTATGTGTTGGCGGCCGTGCGTAGCGCTGACCCTAGGGGTGGGCTATGATGCGGTAGATACACTGTGGCCGGGTATGCCGGGCGCCCGTTTGGCGTCTCGGGACCCTGTACACATCGTTTGGGGCTGTTGAGGACTCCCCGGCCAGATTTCCTTGCGGATGGAACCCGAATAGGCGATAAACCTGGACTAGAGACTTGTGTGGTTAGTCAGGTCGTGGTCTACACCCACGTCGGCTTTCGCTTGAAGTCTGCCGAGCACATGTCGTGTGCAGACGCTAAGTGGTGGAAACATGTGTGACGAAGTACACCCCTGTAGGGTTATAAATGATCTATTCGAATAGCCGTGTCCGCGGTAAAGGACTTCTGGGTTACCTATAACAGTTCATAGACAAGTGAAAGTGGATACTCTAAAATGCGCAAGATAAGCATGAGTGCTATGGATGGCGTTCTCGTAGGGAGACGGGAGCGGATCCATAGTGGTGTATTGATATGGTGAATATGTGGACTCGTGTGCGCCACCTCAAAAGAGTTACTTGCAGTCGTAGTTTAAGATAGCCACTGAGTCAAAGCTGGCTTGCTGCAGTTAAACTCCACCACCCCCCTTTGTTGATACCGATGCATATGTAGCTAGTTCTGATGTAAGTCTTGCTGAGTACTTTTGTACTCACGTTTGCTTAATTTATGTTTTGCAGAGAGACTCCAGTCTCGCTAGTAGTTTCGCGTGGACTTCGACGTTATCTTGATACCTCAGCTACGATCTTGTGCCCTCGGCAGGATCTGGTAGATAGTCAGGCTTCTTAGCCTTTTCCATTTGTAGATGTCTGTACTCAGACATGTTAAGCTTCCGCATGTGTTTGAATTGTATGCTCTGAATGTTGGGTCATGAGACCCATGTTTGTATTATCTCGCTCCTTGGAGCCTAATGAATAAATACTCTGAGTCGTAGAGTCTTGTTGTGATGCCATGTTGTATTGCACATATTGAGCATATTGTGTGTATGATTGAAATGCTTGGTATGTGTGGGATCCGACAATCTAGTTGTTTACCCTTGGCAGCCTCTCTTATAGGGAAATGTAGTCTAGTGCTTCCATGAGCCATAGTAGTCCGCTACAGCCCGGTTCACCGGAGTCCTGCTAGTCCAGCACTACTGCTCAGGACACTTGACTGGCCGGCATGTGCTTCACTTCGTTCCTGTGTCTGTCCCTTCGGGGAAATGTCATGCGGTGACATCCGGAGTCCTGCCTAGCCTGCTACAGCTCGGGTTCCCGGAGTCCTGTTAGCCCAGTGCTACAGCTCGGATTCACACGTTGCTGACCGACATGCTCGATGTGATTCATGTATGCCTGTCCCCATAGGTTAGTGCTGCTTTGGGTTCGTGACTAGCCATGTCGGCCCGGGTTCTCTGTCATATGGATGCTAGTGACACTATCATATACGTGAGCCAAAAGGCGCAAACGGTCCCGGGCCATGGTAAGGCGACACCGTGGGAATACCGTGCGTGAGGCCGCAAACTGATATGAGGTGGTACCGGCTAGATCGATGTGACTTGGAATCGGGGTCCTGACAATTCATCGCAATCCCGGTACACCTCCGGAGGCATTCACATAGAGTCATATTTTGTTCTAAGTATCGAGTTGTAATTCTTGAGTTTTAAGTAAATAAAAGTGTGATGATCATCATTAGAGTATTGTCCCATGTGAGGAAAGGATGATGGAAACTATGGTTCCCCCACAAGTCGGGATGAGACTCCGAACGAAAAAAAGGAGGCCATAAAAAAAGGCCCAAAAAAGAGAGAGAAAAAGAGAGAAGGGACAATGTTACTATCCATTTTCCACACTTGTGCTTCAAAGTAGCACCATGATCTTCATGATAGAGAGTCTCTTATTTGATCACTTTCATATACTAGTGGGAATTTTTCATTATAGAACTTGGCTTGTATATTCCAATGATGGGCTTCCTCAAATGCCCCAGGTCTTCGTGAGCAAGCAAGTTGGATGCACACCCACTTAGTTTCTTTGATGAGCTTTCATATATTTATAGCTCTAGTGCATCCGTTGCATGGCAATCCCTACTCCATGCACTGACATCAATCGGTGGGCATCTCCATAGCCCATTGATTAGCCGTGTCAATGTGAGACTTTCTCCCTTTTTGTTTTCCCAAACAACCTCAATCATCATATTCTATTCCACCCATAGTGCTATGTCCATGGCTCGCGCTCATATATTGCGTAAAATTTGAAAGAGTTTGAAAAGGCTAAGTATGAAACAATTGCTTGGCTTGTCATCGGGGTTGTGCATGATGAGAGCATTTTGTGTGACAAAAATGAAGCATGGCTAAACAATATGATTTTGTAGGGATAAGTTTTCTTTGGCTATGTTATTTTGATAAGACATAATTGCTTGATTAGCATACTAGGAGTATTACTATTTTTATGTCAACAATAAACTTTTATCTTTAATCTTTCGGATCTGAACATTCATGCCACAATAGAGAAAAATACATTGAAGAACATGCTAGAAAGCGTTCCACATCAAAAATTCTGTTTTTATCATTTACCTACTCGAGGACGAGCACGAATTAAGCTTGGGGATGCTTGATACATCTCCAAAGTATCTATAATTTTTTATTGTTCCATGCTATTATATTAACAACCTTGGATGTTTTATATGCATTTATATGCTATTTTATATGATTTTTGGGACTAACCTATTAACCTAGAGCCCAGTGCCAGTTTCTGTTTTTTCGTTGTTTTGAGTATCGCGGAAAAGGAAAACCAAACGGAGTCCAATTGACCTGAAACTTCACGGAACTTATTTTTGGACCAGAAGAAGGCCAGGAAGTAAAAGAATTGAGCCAGAAGAGTCTCGGGCTGCCCACGAGGGTGGGGGCGCACCCCCTGCCTCGTGGACAGCCTGGAGACCCCCCTACCTTGTTCCCAACTCCAACACCTCTTATATAACCCAAAACTTCTAGAAAGAAACCTAGATCAGGATTTCTGCCGCCAGAAGCCTCCGTAGCCAGTGAAACCAATCTAGACCCGTTCCGTCACCCTACCGGAGGGGGGAATCCCTCTCCGGTGGCTATCTTCATCATCTCGGCGCTCTCCATGACGAGGAGGGAGTAGTTCTCCCTCGGGGCTGAGGGTATGTACCAGTAGCTATGTGTTTGATCTCTCTCTCTCTCTCTCTCTCTGTCTCTCGTTTTCTTGACTCGGCACGATCTTGATGTATCGTGAGCTTTGCTATCATAGTTGGATCTTATGATGTTTCTCCCCTCTACTCTCTTGTGATGAATTGAGTTTTCCCTTTTAAGTTATCTTAACGGATTGAGTCTTTAAGTATTTGAGAACACTTGATGTATGTCTTGCATGTGCTTATCTGTGGTGACAATGGGATATCACGTGATCCACTTGATGTATGTTTTGGTGATCAACTTGCGATTTCCGTGACCTCGTGAACTTATGCATAGGGGTTGGCACATTTGTCTTGACTCCCCGGTAGAAACTTTGGGGCACTCTTTGAAGTTCTTTGTGTTTGTTGAATAGATGAATCTGAGATTGTGTGATGCAAGGTGACATTGGAGTATCTAGGTGACATTAGGGTTTTGGTTGATTTGTGTCTTAAGGTGTTATTCTAGTACGAACTATAGGATAGATAGAACGAAAAGAATAGCTTCGTGTTATTTTACTACAGACCCTTGAATAGATCAATCAGAAAGGATAACTTTGAGGTGGTTTCGTACCCTACCATAATCTCTTCGTTCGTTCTCCGCTATTAGTGACTTTGGAGTGACTCTTTGTTGCATGTTGAGGGATAGTTATATGATCCAGTTATGTTATTATTGTTGAGAGAACTTGCACTAGTGAAAGTATGAACCCTAGGCCTTGTTTCAAAGAATTGCAATACCGTTTGTGCTCACTTTTACCACTTGATACCTTGCTGTTTTTATATTTTCAGATTACAAAAACCTATATCTACCATCCATATTGCACTTGTATCACCATCTCTTCGCCGAACTAGTGCACCTATACAATTTACCATTGTATTGGGTCTGTTGGGGACAGAAGAGACTCTTTGATATTTGGTTGCAGGGTTGTTTGAGAGAGACCATCTTCATCCTAAGTCTCCCATAGATTGATAAACCTTAGGTCATCCACTTGAAGGAAATTTGCTACTGTCCTACAAACCTCTGCACTTGGAGGCCCAACAACGTCTTCCAAGAAGAAGGTTGTGTAATAGACATCATTCACGAACGAGAGTTGCGAGATTTAACAAAATAAGGCACACGACCCATATATACCCACTTGAAGACTATGAACCCATATGCTTCTCCCCCTTTTGTCATCGAATGACCAAAAAGGAATGAAGACATAGAGTGTCTAAGCATTCCGCGGAGGTGTTGGTGAAGATTTTGGGGTAGCCGGGTCGATGTTGGAGTTGGGCGGCGTAGAGGGGCCTGATGCAGCGTCTTGGTGTAGTGAAGCCATAGTGGGTGAAGTGGCATCATCCTCCTCATCAATGACGCACGCAACAATAGTTGGAGTGGATGATGGGTAATCAGAATCTTCAATGGAATGTGCAAGACGCCACTTAGCTGATTCAAGGGGCTTGGAGTCAAATTTGAATCTCTCTATGAAGCCATCTGCAATGAGATCGTCTTCAGAATAGAGCATTGTGAGGCTCTCCAAGCACGGCTGCAGGCTTCATGAGCAACAAAAGAGTTCTTGGTGGAGAGGTCGCGAATCCGATTGACATCCACAAGAAGACTTTGAATTTAACGCTTCATAAAATCATGTTTCCTATCATGCTTCTGATTTAGTGAAACTAGAAGTTCCCTGTCGTTCAACACACGAGCATGCTTCTGAGGCCTTTGAGGAACTATGCTGGCAGTCGCATTAGTGTTAGCACTATGTGGGAGGCGAAGCTGATCGACAAGAGGATCGGCGGCAATAGGATTTGGCACATGGGTGGCTTCAAGAGGTGCAGAGAAGCTTTGAAAGGCAGTATGGTCTTCACGGATGGGTTCCTTGGCAGGGTGTGGATAGATAGCTTCATGGGACATATCCACGTCAAGCAAGAAGACAACATGATTGCGTGTTGGAGCTTGATAGTTAATAGTGGAGCAAAGCTTAATGAGCCGAATAATCCATGGAGCATAGAATTTCTGGCCAAAAATATCAATGCATGAGGCTGCCAGCTGCCCGATGAAGAAATCATGTGTATTGAAGCGGATGCCATTGAGGATGTAGAAGACCTATGTCTTCATGGTTCCTTCAAGATTCGCAGAGGAGGAGTGCCCTTTGATTGGCCACAGAGTATGCCTCACAATGTGGTAGATGATGCGGGGCAAGTACTCGAGGTCATTGACGAAGAAATGTGTGGGGTACTCAGCATCTGTAGGCAATGGCTTCATCATAGATAGCATTTGGCTCATCTTGGGCTCCGGCTTCTGGAAGATGCTCTCTAACTCCTTGCGATGGGCTTCACAACCTGGCTCATATAAATCTAGGAGTGGGTAGGGGTGTGAGATCGAGGATATCCTGAGCTTTGGCTTTAGGATTCACGTCACCTATCATCCACTCAAGGATCCATGTCTTCGGATCCCTGTTGTACCCAGATATGTGCAGAGTTGCATAGAATTGGAGCATAAGTTCTTCATTCCAGTGCACCTTGTCAACAACAAACGGGAGTAAGCCGACATCACGGAAGCAGTCAAGGGCTTCTTCTAAACATGGCAATCCAGCAATGGCATCACAGCAGAGGTGCTTGTGGGGAAAGATTTTGTCCTGATTATACAAGATGCATGAGTAGTAGCTTCATTGCAAATGACTCCAAAATTTGTCCAAAGAAATCTTTGGCTTCTTGAAGGGGTTCTTGGCCTTTTCAAAGAAGGTGCTCTGCTCACGGAAGTTCAACACACTAAAGGAACTTGTAGTTGTGATAGCACTGGGAAGCCTGGGTATTCTTGGCATGTGCTTCTGCATCTAAGGCCTTTGTTCAATATAATAGTCATATTGAGGCTCATGAGCTTCAGGAGGTGTGAGGGCAGGCCACCTGATGCTGATCAGCTCTCCTTCACGATTGTATGACCTCGCCATAGTGTGTGGAAATTACATATTCTACCCTCCCACCTCCTTACTTCAAGGGTAGCCTTTGTCACCCACACGCTTGCGCGACATGGCTGGCACCATATTATACATGGTAGAAAATGAGGGCGACGCATGCGGTGATGGAGTAGTCTTCTCCATATCTTCTGGTGTAGCTTGGGGGGTCTCAAGCACTGGAGTAGTGACATGAGCTGGTGGAGTGCGCAGAATGACTTCATGGAGCGCGGAGTTGGGGTGTTTCTCTTCCCAGAACTCATCTTGTGCAATTGGCATTGTGGGACCACCAATGCTTATTTTCTCACTGCTCGTGGGAGCAGGCGATGATACTGGGCTCTGAGATAGCTGAGGAAGGACTTCATCATCATTTCTTTCAACATTGTCTTCATGACCAATGTCTTCAGCTGCGGTGGTGTCAGCAACTCAAATCTCAACAGTGACATGATCCTCTGTGATAGCAGGTTCATGCACGACAAGTCTTCGCTCTTGGTTGGTGGGGGCAGGAAAGGCAACTGATAGTGGCTTCACAAGCGGCGGCTCTATAAGTGCATCTAGTGCCACCCTGTAATGCCCCGAGAATGATGCTCCAGACGCCTTCCATGTATTTCGTTGCCGCCATGTGTTTTATTTGTTTGTTGCATTCACCATCGCATCATTCGCATTGCATCGGCACTTCGTTGCCGACATTTTACAAAACCTGCATTCGTCGTCGTTGTCGTTTCTCACTTTGCCTTCAACACCTTCTCTTGGACCGCTCTCTTCTCTCTATTTTCCGATCCCATCAAATCCCTCACCTTCGTTGACCGTTCCGAGACCAACTGGGTTTTCGATTCCCCCTTGTCAAACCACCTAATCCCCTTTTGCACAGTGCATCGACCCCTCACTCGTGTTCGAAACTCCCCCGAACCTGAACCGGACTAGCGTTACCGTTGGGTCCGGATCATCCCCAAACATCTATAAAACATCTTCATTTACTTTATTGGACTCCCTAACCTATTTTTTCTCGACCACCTGATTAAGATCGGAGAGTCCAAATCTACCCCAAATTTTTCACTTTTTCTATATAAACACTCCCTAGTATAAATCTGGACAAAACCCTAACTTCTAGAGGCTTGTCCCATTCCCCCACTGCCACCTTCCAAATCGTCCTCGGGATGCCTCCCGATCCACCCACCTCCTCTCCCCGAAATTCCCCATCGGGCCAATCCTGCAGCCCCCCATTTCGGTCCAAGCACCCGAGCCATGGCGAGCCCGCAAGGCGCCAGCCTCCCTCCGGTGACCGAAGTCATCACCAGGCCGTTCTGCCCCTGCCATCTCCCTCGTCCCTTCCTCTTCTTCCCTAGTTCCTCACCTCCCTTCTCTTTGCTTGCAACAGTTCGAGGCATGGCACCGCCCCAAGCACTTCCCCGATGCCATGGATGGGCGCACCCACCGGCGAGCTCCCCAGCTGCCGGATCCGGCATCTTGGACCTCCCCTGCGCCCTGCTAACTCCTGGAGTGCCAGCAAAAAACCTGTTGCCCCGCCAAGGCGCCTGCTCGTTCCCTGCATGAGGTTCCCAGTCCCGCCTCTGCTTCGTTCGAACCGGGAGGTCGAGACACCCCTGCCTCATGTGAACCGTGCCGCCGCGCGGAGCTTCCTCCTTCCCCTGCCGTCGTCATCACCCGAGCAGGCTGCCGCTGCCAAGTCCCTCGCCCCGCCTCTGCTTCCATGCTCCAGATCAAACGAGCAAGCCGCCATGGACACCGACGCCTGGAGCTCCAAGTCCACCGTTGCACTGATCCGGTCGCTCTTCCTTGGATCAGGTCGGATTCCCCCTTGCCTCCGCCGTCTCCCGCTGGTCCCGAGCGCTGCTGGTCACCTTCTCCTTGACCGCCGGGGTTCGCCCCGCTGTTGCGTTCCTCTGCCTCGTCCAGGTCCCCGAGCATTTGCTTCCAGCGCCCGCGTTGACCAGCGCCCTCCCTTCATCAAATCCAGCCCAGCCGCGACCTGCGCGAGGCCCAGCGCTCTAGCCGGCCACTGCTCCACCGACCTGGGCCATGGCCCATGGGTGAGCAGATGCCCCTTCAGCCCCTTGTGCTCTATCGGGCCAGAAGATTTGGCCCGTTTCATGTTTTTTCCACAGAATGATTTTCCTATTATCCGGAGAAAACCTGTTTTACAGTTTAGTCCGTCTACTTCATGCATATAATAACTAATAAACCATGCATCAGATTAAAATGCTTTATATATGAAAAATGACTAGAATTTCATCTAGTTTCATAATATCCAACTTTCATGCACATTGAAAATGTTTAAAATTGTTGTTTGCATTAATCTGCTTAAATGCCATGCTAAAATGTTTTATTTCATAACTAAATAATCGTAGCTCCGAATTTAGTAAATTTTATATGTAAATGGGGTAGAAAAATGCCTAGTTTAACATGGTGCACTCATCTTGCATGTTTAACAACTCTAAAATATGGTTTAGGTCAGAACAGTACCAAATCCATAAATTGCATATGAGGATTTACCGGAATCGTTGTTTGATGTTTCCGGCCTCATTTAAATTGCCTAAAATGTGTAGTTTACTTATGCTTCACCTCTTGCCATGTTTAACAACATTTAATATTGTCGGGTACATAAACGAGAGAGAACTAAATAATTGATGTGGTGTTTCGTCAATATGCAACTCGTTGCATATTGAGCTCCACTTAATTTGTAGTATTGTTTGTGCACTTTGCCATGCCATGCCTCATTAAACCGGACATGCATCATACTTTGGTTGCGCATCATGCCATGTTTATGCGATGGTTGTTTACTATGTTGCTTGCTTCTTTCCGGGTTGCTTCTCTTGTTAGCTTCGGTTTCATTCTGGAGTTGTGAGGATTCGTTCGACTACGTCCGCTTGTCTTCTTCATGGACTCGTTCTTCCTTGTGGGATCTCAGGCAAGATGACCATACCCTCAAAATCACTTCTATCTTTGCTTGCTAGTTCTTCGCTATATCGCTATGTCGCGCTACCTACCACTTGTTTATCATGCCTCCCATATTGCCATGTCAAGCCTCTAACCCACCTTTCTAAGCAAACCATTGTTTGGCTAAGTTATCGCTTTGCTCAGCCCCTCTTATAGCGTTGTTAGTTGCAGGTGAAGCTGAAGTTTGTTCCATGTTGGAAAATGGATATGTTGGGATATCACAATATCTCTTATTTAATTAATGCATCTATATACTTGGTAAAGGGTGCAAGGCTCGGCCCTTTGCCTGGTGTTTTGTTCCACTTGTGCCGCCCTAGTTTTCCGTCATACCTGTGTGTA
The DNA here is from genome assembly GCF_056163025.1 of Triticum urartu. Taxonomy (NCBI): domain Eukaryota; kingdom Viridiplantae; phylum Streptophyta; class Magnoliopsida; order Poales; family Poaceae; genus Triticum; species Triticum urartu. The sequence goes on along the minus strand of NC_141873.1, from coordinate 271,707,075 downwards.
TGTTCCTTGATTTTGCATTCCTTACGTGGTTGGGTGTTATGGGAACTCTTTGACAGTTCGCTTTGAATAAAACTCCTCCAGCAAGGCCCAACCTTGGTTTTAACATTTGCCACCTAAGCCTTTTGCCTTGGGTTTTCACGAGCCCGAGGGTCATCTTTATTTTAACCCCCCCGGGCCAGTGCTCCTCTGAGTATTGGTTCGAACCGAGCCGCCTGCGGGGCCACCTTGAGGAAACTCAAGGGGTAGTTTTACTCCTAGCTTGTCTCATCCGGTGTGCCCTGAGAACGAGATATGTGCAGCTCCTATCGGGATTTGTCGGCACAGTCGGCTGGCTTTGCTGGTTGTGTTTTACCATTGTCGAAATGTCTTGTAACCGGGATTCCGAGACTGATCGGGTCTTTCCGGGAGAAGGAATATCCTTCGTTGATCGTGAGAGCTTGTGATGGGCTAAGTTGGGACACCCCTGCAGGGTATAAACTTTCGAGAGCCGTGCCCGTGGTTATGTGGAAGATGGGAATTTGTTAATATCCGGTTGTAGCGAACTTGACACTTGACTTAATTAAAATGCATCAACCGCATGTGTAGCCGTGATGGTATCTTTTCGGCGGAGTCCGGGAAGTGAACACGGTCTTGTGTTATGCTTGAACGTAAGTAGCTTCAGGATCACTTCTTGATCACTTCTAGCTTCTCGACTGTTGCGTTGCTTCTCTTCTCGCTCTTATTTGCGTATGTTAGTCACCATATATGCTTAGTGCTTGCTGCAGCTCCACCTCACTACCTTCTCCTGCCCATAAGCTTAAATAGTCTTAATCTCGCGGGTGTGAGATTGCTGAGTCCTCGTGACTGATGGATACTTCCAAACAATTGCAGGTGCCGAGGATACCAGTGCAGGTGATGCTACCAAACTCAAGTTGGAGTTCGACGAGGATCTAGGTCGTTACTACGTTTCGTTTCCTGATGATCAGTAGTGGAGCCCAGTTGGGACGATCGGTGATCTAGCATTTGGGGTGTATCTTCCTTTTTATTCCGATTTGGCCGTAGTCGGTCTTTGAGTGTATTTGGATGATGTATGAATTATTTATGTATTGTATGAAGTGACCATTGTAAGCCAACTCTTTATCCCTTTCTTATTCAGTACATGGGATTGTGTGAAGATTACTCCTCTTGCAACAAAACTACCATGCGGCTATGCCTCTAAGTCGTGCCTCGATACGTGGGAGATATAGCCGCATTGTGGGTGTTATAAGTTGGAAATCAGAGCCATCCCCGATTTAGGAGCCCCCTGCTTGATCGAATCGCTGATGTTGTTGAGTCTAGAACAAAAATGTTTTGAGTCTTAGGATTATATATATCGGAGAGTACGATTCTTTTTACTCCTCAGTCCCTTTGTTGCTCTGATGAGGCCTCCTGACGTAGAAGTTTTGACTTCCCTCTCCTCAAATTTCACAAAAAAATTTAGGATCACGTGGGTATGTTGGGATCGTTCTGATAGTCTTGTGACGGGAACATTGTTCTTGGTGCCTCCTGACATTTCGGGGTTGTGGCAGTGTCCCAGGGAGTTGAGCTCCGAGGTGTTGTCGTCACAATTTTATCGCTGTTGTTCTGGAATACCTGAGTTCGCCGACATCAAAAATCTCTTTTATGCAGTTGTTGGTGAGATAACCTCGACGCCACCTAGTACTGGCGCGGGAGTTCGGGAGTATTGCCATAACTCGTATAACGGATGCTTTTCGAAGGTTGAGGTACATGATTTCCGAAGGTTTCTTGGTTATGTGTTGAAGGATGGATAGAGCTGGATGTAGGGATTGTTAGTTTGGGTGAGATATTATGCTTCCCCTGTATCCCCAACACCCGATTGCATAAACAGAAGGTTTCAGGAGTTTATAGGTGGGAATTTAAGTAGCTCCTAGGATATCTTTCCGACAGATGCATGGTATGAGATTGGGGTTCGACGTTTAGTGGTCCGCCTATCCATGGTTGGTTTTATAGCGGTCTCATTGTGTCTTAAAGAGTCCTTGGCTATGCTGACTCGGGGACGCTTCGTATGTCATGTGCACTGCCTTGTACATGATGGCATTGTACGATCGAGCCGTGTGGGCCCCACCACAAAAACTTCGGACGAAATCTCTATCATATGTTTGTTCCGGCTTATTTTGCAAGCCAATCCTTTGTTTTGTTTTGAGTTGTGGTATTCGAGTTGCTTCAATGTCAAGTGTTGATTCCATACCTTCCCTACGCGGTGTTCTCATATTTCTATGGGAATACTAATCCTTCTTGATCATCGAGTTTGTCATCTTAATTTCTTCTCAACCGGTGTGCTCCTCTTCAAGTGGATCCGATCTTTTTCAACATCCGCAAGATAAACTCTAAGTATTCTCAACGGTGTTTGTTTCTTTTGTCCCAAGTTGTGTTTGTTTTTCCCGCCCTCCCACCCTTTTATTCAAAGACTCAGATTTCTTAATCAAGTATCCATCTTATGGATGTGAAGTCTCTTTATTCTTTTCTTTCAATGTTCTTATCCGGTGATTCTCGAGAAGATACTAACGGAGCTTCAAGTTCATCATTCTTCATTCCTTTTCTTCTCCGGTGGATTCAATTCAAGCTTTGTCGATCATATCCTTTCCTTGTTTCAAATGTTTTCTCATGCCGGTGCACCTCTTAATCATCCACTTCTCGCTATTCAATTGTTTCGGAGTGCTGAAGATATCTCAGAAGATTCAAGTTTCCATTCTCAATTCGCTCAAGTTCTTTTGAGGATGTTATCTCATTCAACCCATTTAATTAAATCGGTGCAATCTCCCTTTCAAGTAATCATTCGACGGTGTTTATCTTGAGTGGGCCCTAACCCACAGGTCTTTTCCCAGGATCTTACCTGACTCTTCTTATTTTCCCAGAGTTATTCTCAAATTCTCTCAAAGTTTGACGTAGGATTGAGTTATCATCAGTCAAATGCCTTTCTCCAAGATCTTTCAAATTCTTTTCAACATTGGTTCAACCTTTCTAATTGTCATTCCGGAGTATCTAAACAATTCATGGTGGTGTTTCTCGTCGTCATTCTCAGATTTGAAGACTGAAGAAGATTTTTCTCTCTCAATCTTATGTGTTGTCTCAAAGATTCGTGATTCTAGCTTGATACCGTCCTGTCAAAATTGTTTTCGATTGTGAGAATTCTTTTCACCCATCCGGGGCAATTCAGGAGTCTTTTCAGTTTGATTCTCCGGAGCCATCATCTCAGAATTATTCATTCCAGTTTTCAGCTCTTGTTCTCCAAATCTTAATGGTGCATCATTCAAGTATTCTCTAATCAGCTCGGGACCTCTTCGTTCACTTGTATCTAAATTCCCTCAAGCATCTTAGTTCATTCTTCCGGTGAATGTGCCTTTGCTACTTCCATTTCCAATTCTTACGGTGATTCGTTCGATATTCCTCTTCCTTTGATACCGTATCAATTCATTCGTTCTTCCCAAATCCTACTGGTGGTTCGTTGAAGACCTTCTCAAGTTTACGCTATATCTCTCTTAATCCTTTCTACGAGAATAAGTAGTATGCCAAATCCGTTGCATGCCATCAATTTAATTGATGAAGGATAAGCATAATGTAATTCTTATTCTTGTTTCATCCAAGTGATTAATTCCTTATTCCGAAGGTTCATAAAAAATTCCTGGTTGCAATTGTTCATCTTTATTTTTCGGAGTTCCAAGTTTTCTCGGTTATATCGTCACGAAGCTCCATCTAAGTCAGTGCAAGGCTTCAATCTTATTCTTTCAAACCTTCATGTCTTTTTCTACCATCTTTTCGTTACCGGAGTTCTTCATGGAGACTCTACATGGTGGTTCATCAAGGATATAAATCATTCTCGAAGTGTTCTTCAAGATACTTGTTGGAGGACCTCAAGTATTCTTCATCTTGCATTCCGAAGTGCAATTCTTTCTATCTTATCTTTTGAGGTGGTGTTATGTCATTTTGACAGTTTCCTTCATGTTTCATGATTGACGAGTTGTCAGGAATGAGGTATCTTGTCAGTGTCAAAACAGGCGGATCTCGGGTAGGGGGTCCCGAACTGTGCGTCTAAGGCGGATGGTAACAGGAGGCAGGGGACACGATGTTTACCCAGGTTCGGGCCCTCTTGATGGAGGTAAAACCCTACGTCCTACTTGATTGTTCTTGATGATATGAGTATTACAAGAGTAGATCTACCACGAGATCAGAGAAGCTAAACCCTAGAAGCTAGCCTAAGGTATGATTGTATGTTGTCCTACGGACTAAAACCCTCCGGCTTATATAGACACCGGAGGGGGCTAGGGTTACACAAGGTCGGTTACAAAGGAGGAGATATACATATCCGTATTGCCTAGCTTGCCTTCCATGCCATGTATAGTCCCATCCGGACACGGGACGAAGTCTTCAATCTTGTATCTTCATAGTCCAATAGTCGGGCCAAAGGATATAGTCTAGCTGTCCGGAGACCCCCTAATCCAGGACTCCCTCAGTAGCCCCTGAACCAGGTTTCAATGACGATGAGTCCGGTGTGCAGTATTGTCTTCGGCATTGCAAGGCGGGTTCCTCCTCCGAATACACCATGGAAGAGTTTTTAATACAAGGATAGTGTCCGGACCTGCAAAATAAATTCCACATACCATCATAGAGAGAATATTTCCACAAATCTAATCTGCTGACACGTATTGACAGCATGACATCATGCCACGGCCCGGTCATTATTCGAACCATTTTTTAACCAGCCCCATACATAACGCGAGGCGGTTTCTTGACACGTCTTGTCAAAGCAGAGATCGTGTTCCCCTTATCACGGGATTCTCATCAATACAAACGCGGGTAACCCAACCGTGCCTGTTGGTATGACTCCTAGATCTTAGGTAAGCCTCAAACGGCCACGAGGAGGACGCCTAATATTCACCCTCTTTATAAAGGGACAAGGCTTTTTCTTTTCCCTCCCCACGCTCAATCGAATCCTTCCCCCGCCTCGAGTTCTGACACCCAAAGCTCAGGTCAGGCGCTTCGGACCTTCAATCATGTCCGGATCCAGCCTTCAACACCAGTGGATGCCTTCCTCCGTCACGGAGGAGGACATCAAGAAGTTGAGGGAGGCCAGATATCTGACCGCCGAAATTTCACATAGGCTACCCACCCGAGGGCAGATCGTCCCTACTCCCGAACCCAACGAAAGCGTTGTGTTCGTCTCCCACTTCCTTCGAGGGCTAGGCCTCGCTCTGGATCCCTTTGTTAGGGGTCTTATGTTCTATTATGGGCTGGATTTTCACGATCTGGCCCCGGATTCCCTTCTTTACATCTCATCATTCATTGTCGTATGTGAGGCCTTCCTCCGCATTGCCCCTCACTTCGGCCTATGGCTCAAGACCTTCGATGTCAAGCCGAAGATGGTCGAGGGGCAGTACGCAACGTGCGGAGGTGCTTTAATAAGCAAAATGGCAGACGCTCCATGGCCAAAGGGTTCCTTTCCAGAGGTGTCCGGATTGTGGCAGCGGGAGTGGTTTTACATTACAGCCCCCCGAAGTACCAAATGGGTAGCTGCCCCCACCTTTCGCTCGCCCCCCCGCCACAACTGATGTCATGGATCAGCAGGGGGCTGAGCTGGGGTCCCGCCAAGGACGTGCCAATACTGCAGAGCCGTATCCGAGATCTCTTCAAGGGAGACTTCAGTCTGGTTATGGTAATGCAAGTTATGCTGGTTCGCTGAGTCCACCCCTGCAAACGCTGACCCCTCCATATGTGGGAATTCAACCCAGAAGGACCGCACACTATTCATCATTTCCTCGGCATGACGCAAGAGGAGATGTACAAATCGTTCTTCGGACCCAAAATAGAGTGTCCGAACACCACCAAGGATGTGGGCCTAAGCTGCAACCGCCCCGCTGCCCAAGTAAGTAATCCCATGGCTGAACACACTGTCCTTTTATTTATCATGACATCATTCTGAAGAATCATTCTTTGACCAGGACTGGATAACAAAGGCGAAGATGATCCGGTGTTCGGCCCCCCTTCCTGAGGGCTTGGACAATCCGGTGCTAGAAAAGATGCTCGAGCTAGCACCTCGTCTAGTGCCCTCAAAGGAAGATGAAGGGGGGAATAAAGAGGGCAAAAGCGGGCCTCCTTCGCTACCTATTCCAACCGAGGGAACGAGCGTCTCCATGAGGGAGGATAACACAGGGGAAGAATCTGACATTCTTTCTCCCCGGGGAAGGAAGATGACTACCTCTGAAGATCCGGAAACTAAGGTTTCCAAACGGGAGAAAAAATCTCAGCCAGAGGGTCCTGCCTCGGAGGGTATTCTTGCCGCACAACATCCGCGCGGGGATCAGCCCTCTACCAAGCTGTAAGTAATCAAAAAGTATTTAATAGTGAAGATATCCTACCTTACTTCCGAAGAAAATAACCGATGCTTATAAACTGTAGTCCGAATCGCAGCCCTTCTCGACAGAGTTCATCTTCGGGGGATCTTCTTCCGGAGATGATGGAGAGTGTCGGTGTCAAAACCGACGGATCTCGGGTAGGGGGTCCCGAACTGTGCGTCTAGGCGGATGGTAACAGGAGGCAGGGGACACGATGTTTTACCCAGGTTCGGGCCCTCTTGATGGAAGTAAAACCCTACGTCCTTCTTGATTAATATTGATGATATGGGTAGTACAAGAGTAGATCTACCACGAGATTAGAGAGGCTAAACCCTAGAAGCTAGCCTATGGTATGGTTGTTGTGTATGTTCTATCGACTAGCCTAGCCTCGGTTTATATAATGCACCAGAGGCCTAGGATAACAAGAGTCCTAGCGGAATATGCTGATGGGGAGGAGTCCTTGTCTTGATCGCCAAGTCTTGTGGAATCTTCCTTGTATGCGGCAGCTGTCCCAACTGGCCCACGAGTATGCGGCCATGGGGGTCCTCGGCCCAATCTAACTGATCGGGAGACAACATGATGAGTACCCCCTAGTCCAGGACACCGTCAGTATCCCCCTGAACCGGTCTTCAAGTTAGGGACGCTCCCTAATTCTTCTGAACTGTTCTTCATCTTCGGTTGTCGGTCTTGAAAACTGGTTCAACAAGTCTTCTCATCTTCGATCTTGAGGATCGCCGATATGCATTCGACGAGTTTACACGTCGGTTATCCGAGGAGCCCCTTTTAGTTTCCGGCCTTTATCAATGCCTTGTTATTTTTATGCCACACCTCGGGTTTGAAGTTGTTCCCGAGAGGCAGTGTCCTCTTGCGTCCGAGTTCTAACGCCGGACTGCATTCGAGGTATTTTTTGCAGCCGAGCACCAATGCCGGACTGCTTCCGAGCTCTAACGCTAGAATGTATCCGAGCTCCAACGCCGGACTATAAGTTTAGCCGAGCTTAATGCCGGAAATGCCCTCTACGGAGCTAGCCGCTAGCGCCCGAGCTTTATGCCGGACTACTTCCAAGGTGGTGCACCACCTCGACCATGGGCAGATTTATTGTGAATATTTTTAACTGGTGCAGTTTATTCTCTACCGAGATATATAGCCAGTAGCCCTCAAGGTGTGTATGGGTCTAAAACCCAAGATGCACCTGAAGGATGACGTAAGACCACTGATCCCAGTAGCCGCTGAGACTCAGGTTGATTTGCAAAATCGGCCTGAGGATCAAGTCCTAGCTCAGCAGAATACTTCAGGATACAAAAAGCGGCGTGCTCAGTCCTCGAGACTCAGGTTGGGTGCGGCCGACCAACCTGAGGATCAAAATCTCCTCGGCAACTGTATTGCACTTAAAATTTTCTACATTGAACAGGCAATGCAGTAGCCCACGAGACACTGGTTGGGTGGCAACACCAGATCAGGGGATCGATGTGCCCCTTTAATGTTTTTAAATAATAAGCCCGAAGCCCAGTAGCCCCCGAGCCTTAATGCGGGCACGGGTGGCCGAATTAAGGATCAATATCCATAGTAAAATCACAAATTATGTGTAATGCCTCTATGTATCCAAGTACTTTACATCATTAATGCTCAGATCCGCATTGTACAAAACTTTGTTGACCGACCATCGGCTTCCACCTCCTCGGCCAGTAACCGAGGAGTGTTTGTCCTACTTTATAAAGCCTTCATGAGGGCAAAGATTTACGACAAACAAGGCAATCTGGCCATACGGTTTTATAAACAAAGGTACGCTGAGAGATATGTTATATTACTAGTTAACATAAGAAATGTCTTCCAAAGAAAATAGTCCCGCTATCGGTTCCTTTCTTTGGGTTGTCATGCTAAGCATGATCATGAAACCTCAGCTCTAATGTAAGAGCAAAATATCAAGCATTTAGTTTGGGAGGCCAGTTAATAGCCCCCGGTAGTGTTCGGCGACAGTCGAGATTAAGCCGTAAACACTTCGGCCATTGTTATGAGTGGCCTGTCATTTAACACATTCATCGGATCGCTGGCCAGTTTACGCTTATTGTGACAGTCATTTTTCGGCTTTCTCCACTGAGGTGCTTAACCGTGTGAGCTGGAAGCACAATCGCAGTGGTTCTCCCTTTGCACGCCTAGCCGAACAAAGCGGAACATAGGAAGCAAGTGCAGGAGCCGGGAAACCCAACTATTGACCGAAGACACAATTCGAAACCGATGCATATATAGCAATATCCGAGAATATTTTTGCCGAATCTATAAACGTGTCCGGCATTGCACTGCGAGACTTGTGCTGAAAACACACAAATAGTTTAAAAGTGCCATAAGCTTGGAAAACCAAAAAACGTCAGTAAAAACTTGACGTCCGAACAAGATCAAGTGTTCGGTGCCAATCCGAAAATTGGTCTTAGAAAAAAAAGAGTGCTTCTGTCGTGCTTTAACATTGCACATCCGATCTCAAGACTTCAAGCGGGTCAGCCTTTGGCTGCAGCCTCCTATCCCGAAGGCGGGGTGCTTCTCGTTAGACCAGTTTAGCGAACTAAACTCGAGCGGTCACTAGACATAAAATGTGTTATCTGGCTATTGACCACACACTCACGTAAAAAAAGGAGCGATAGAAAAAGACTTTGCAACGACCAAGAAGAAAACACATTTACTATAAAATAGCTCATATAAATTTTAAGAGCCCCCAAGTGACTTGGGTAAAAGATTTTATGTATAATGATTGTATGTACCGAAGTACTTATATCATATCTTTGTTCAACCAAACTTTAAACGCGTCTTAATCGACCGTCGGCTTCTCCCTCTTCGGTCAAGGACCGAAAAGTGTTATGTACTCCACCTATCGAGAATATCGACAGTGTTTCCGATAACCAGGCAACCGGGCCATACGGCTGTAACAGACAAAGCGCGCTCAGGGAACTTATGCTATATTACAGACGAAGTGTAAGAAGCATCTTCGAAGAAAATAGTACCCCCACCAATACCTTTCTTCGGTGCTCATTATTACTATGAGACTTGTGTAATAGATTTTTTGTACTCATGAGTTCCATTGTGTGCCGACCATGATTGAAAACAATAAGAGCGCTAGCTTTCGGCTTCACCCAGTCTGAGGTCAGAGCTCGAAGGACCCGGTCGTGACAATCGCAGAGGTGCTCCCTTTACTCCCTAGCCGAACAATCAGGAACGTAGGGGTAAGCGCAGGAGCCAGGCAACCCAACTTGCAAATTGCTTAAGTCAATATGGTGCATATTGTGGCGTAATACACGAACAAGGAACGAAGCCGTACAAGTATAATCATATGCAAGAGGAAAAGCTTCATAAAGGAAGCCCCCAAATAAACAGGGTATTTGAATTTGTGTGTCACAAACAAAGTTTGGACAAGGAAATTTTTTACAAGCAACTTTTTTCCAAAAAAGTATAATGCTTGGTCGAACCGAACACAAGTTAAAAATTAAAACTTTGAGCATGAAAGCGACTTAGCTGGTTAATGTGTTCGGCATTGATGACGCGGTCCGAGCTTGATGCGGGATAAGGTTCCATCCCCCAAGTCGGTCCTGAGGTGGCGGAGCGGAGAGCTCGACACGCCGAAGTGGTAACATAGCACGGTCAATGCAGACCGGCAGAGTGACGACGAAGTCCCCGGATCATTTTCCTGTGCACAAAAAATAGTGCAAACCGGAGATAATAGTAATAATAATAATAAAATCGTTGCATAATAAATAATTTATGCAAAGTGAGTAATAAAAGAAATATGGTCTGGCGCCGAAGTCAATGTCGATGCAGGGCGTCGGCATGATGCGGTAAAGGCGTGGCAAAGCCTGAATTCACAGGTCGGTCCGAGTTCTGGATGCGGCGTTCACCGGACTATGTACGGAAACTGACCGAACCACCACGCGACCATCGTTAATGCGGCCATCATTTGATAGACCTGTGTACAGATGATGGACGAACGAGAGTAATAATTCCTTGGGAAAAATAAACCCAAACAAGCAAAAAATTAGTAGGATTAATAGCACCTGGTTTATTTGTTGTAGCAATCCGAAGAAAGGTGATTTCGAAAATTGGGACTCGATCTGCACACCCATTGCCTGATGGGCGATAAAGCGACGGTATGGCGATGCTGGCAAAGGTTGGCTCGCCGAGGCAAAGCTTTCGGTCCAGCTAACGTGACGGAGCTGGTCGGCTAGAGACGCCGAAGTCTCCGGAGTAGGTTGATGAAGAGATGGCGAAGCCTCCGTTCCAGCCGAGATGTCGAAGCCTCGATGTCAGCCGATGAGTCGAAGTAGGTCGGCGTGACGGACACCAGCGTGAAGAAGCAATAGTGCGGCCTTGCCGATGCAGGTCGTGACGTGGTCGATGCCGGCTTGATGAAGTGACCGTGCGGCGATGCCGGTATGCCCGCTCCATGTAATCCGTGGGGCGGCGATGTTGGTGATGATTTATCCTTCGCGATGTCGGACTTTTGTTCGGCTTGCCGAGATGATGATCGGAAGAAGTTGAGCTCGGCTCAACAAAGTGACGACGTGTCTAGCGCAGGTCGGCAGCCTTGTATCAATATTGCCGGACTGGTTTGACACCAGCATGATGATGAAGATGACCTCAGGGGAGGCTTAAAAATTTGCGGGCACGTGTTTAAAAACAACGCACAATACCCTAGAAGAGAATTCCTCTAAAAAGGTTGTCCAATGTAACGTTCATAAAGAAACATGAATTCGGGTCGGATCCGTATTCGCGCAGAAAACGGATCCGAAAATTGATCCACTCATCGGAAGGTTCCCAGAGTTTGAACCGTCGGATCGAGCTGAAATTTGGCAGGGTGGTACATATGGGAATTCCGCAGTAGATGAACGGTTGGATCTTCCAAAGGACCTCTGAGCTAGGCTTTAGAGACCACGCCCTAAACTCATCCAGATTCCCGACCAGAAAGCACCAATGAAAGCACCAAACCTTGTTGACCATAGTCCGGCCAGGGCTCTCCTGATAAAGAGAGAGACTTTAGTGAATTCAGAATATCGCCGAAGGGCGAGTGCTGAAAGATGTCCGCGGCGGTGAACTCCATGATCGGCGCCCAATCGGGTTCGATCGGTAGGGGCGTGGAGGGCTCGGAGTCTGGAGAGGAGTCCGGCTCCTTGGAGTCACGGGCTTCGCAGAGAATAGGGCTGGTGTTCGGCTCGATCACCGTAGAGATTGCAGCCCCCGAGGCGGTGTCCAACCACCCATCCTCGATTGGCGCAGTTGGCTCCGAATTAAGGGTTGGAGCTGATGTGGGTGCGGCCTCTAGGGCACTGTTCGGCGGCAGAGCTAGATCATGCCCATCGTGACAGTGCGGCGTGCTCGGCTGCGGCTCGAATCCGTCAAAGATCAAGTCTCCGCGGAGGTCTGCTGTGTAGTTTAAACTTCCAAATCTGACCTGACGGCCAGGGGCGTAGCTTTCGATATGCTCCAGATGGCCAAGCGAATTGGCCCGCAGTGCAAAGCCGCCAAATACGAAGATCTGTCCGGGGAGAAAAGTCTCACCCTGGATCGCATCATCGTTGATGATCGGAGGGGCCATCGGGCCTAAAAGTGACGACACAGAGGAACTCTCAATGAAAGCACCAATGTCGGTGTCAAAACCGGCGGATCTCGGGTAGGGGGTCCCGAACTGTGCGTCTAGGCGGATAGTAACAGGAGGCAGGGGACATGATGTTTTACCCAGGTTCGGGCCCTCTTGATGGAGGTAAAAGCCTACGTCCTTCTTGATTAATATTGATGATATGGGTAGTACAAGAGTAGATCTACCACGAGATCAGAGAGGCTAAACCCTAGAAGCTAGCCTATGGTATGGTTGTTGTGTATGTTCTATCGACTAGCCTGGCCTCGGTTTATATAATGCACCAGAGGCCTAGGATAACAAGAGTCCTAGCGGAATATGCCGATGGGGAGGAGTCCTTGTCTTAATCACCAAGTCTTGTGGAATCTTCCTTGTATGCGGCAGCTGTCCGAACTGGCCCACGAGTATGCGGCCATGGGGGTCCTCGGCCCAATCCAACTGATCGGGAGATGACGTGATGAGTACCCCCTAGTCCAGGCCGCCGTCAGAGAGCAAAACGCCTCCCCCGGACTCCCCAACTCAAGAAGCGAGCGACCTTGAAGTGTCGTCGCGAAGGGTATCTCCGGATCCACTAGGGCCAGAGGATAACCCTTTGGCTACCCGGACTCCCCAGTATCCGGCTCATAAGGAGAGCGGCAGCAAGGGTCTGTGCAGTGTGCGGTCGGATGCACTGGAGGATCTTCTGAGGAAAGCTGCCATCTCAGAAGCGCATCGTATGCTAATGGGTACGGTAATTGAGAGGATTTCGTCCACGGAAAGCGGGTTGCATGAAGCTTTTATGAGTCTGCTGAAAGGCTTCGAGGTATGTGATATAACATATGCTTTTAACAGTACCGCATACGTTAGGTATGCCCATGCAGATAGTAGCCCCTGAGACTCTGGTTGTCATCAAGAACGGCGGCAAATAGAGGATCATAGTCCCAGGTAATAACCAGACGGCCTTTTATGTGCAGGTGATTGAAGCTCCGGTGGCTAGCCGGACTGATGGTTTTGCCGAACTAAAGCGGCAACTGGATGCGACAGATGCCGACATCGTGCTTGTCAACAAGCGGCTTGACGAGGCACAGGGTGAGTGATTTTTCTAGTGATCGTCACATAATAAGAGCAGCATGATGCCGATATCTTTAATATGTTGTGACTACAGATGAAGCTGCCACCGTGGAGACCCTTCGGGCGGAGCTTGCCCGAGCCAAGGAGCAAGCAAGGAGTAATAATGCGGCCGCTTTAAAGGCGGCCAAAGAGTTAAGGGCCGAACAGGCTGCGCATTACGAGAGCAAGGAAAAAATAGCCAGGATGGCTGTAGAGTTAAAAGATGCTGCTGACCGTTACCGGCTTCTTGAAGAAGAAAACCAGGCGAAGGCGACGGACCTGGAAAAGGCTCGGGTGGCTGCCAAGGAAGCCCGCTCCAAAATTAGAGCGACAAAGGAGGAGCTGAATCAAGCTGCAGATATCGTGTCTGGGAAGCCCTTCTTTGTGCGGACTAAGTTCGGGGATCCGAAGTATGCTCCTCTGGACCGGCTATGGAGTTCTGCGGACGCGTACATGGATTTGGCTTCAAGTGCTGCTGATGCGGCCGAGTACTTCAAGGATCAGAGAGGTCCCAAAGTGAAAAAACTATTCTGGTCACAGTTTCACGCTCCAGTCCGTCAGCTGCTGCTGAATGATCGATTGACCGGTTGGGCCGAGCTCCATAGGTTGTCCGGACTTGCCATGAGGTTCGTTGTGGATCATCTGTGGCCGGGAGGGCCAAGGCCGAATAGCTACTTTAGCTTAGTGCAACAATTCCTTGACACTGTGCCACGCATCGATGCTGTAAAGAGATCGGCGTGCATAGAAGGTGCGCGGATGGCCCTTGCCGTGTCAAACCATACTGGGCGGAGATGGATGCCACCACTATTGCGGCACAGGGTTCGGCCATAGGCCGAGTGGCTGCCGAGCACTACTTTGAAGAAGTCCTTGAAGGCGCTCGCTCGATAGAGGCTCAATGCTCAAAGAATATTAGTTTCCAGTGACATGTAGTCCCATTGTGCAAACAATGTTTTTCTGAATTAATCAAGGCTGTATTTATACTTTTGCCCGAAAGTACTATGATGCCTCCTATGTAGCCGTTTATGTATATATGTATATAACCTGAAAGTTTGCAGTCGTCGGCTTTCGCCCCCACGCATATAATGCGGGGGTGTTCGCAAAAGATGCATATCTACACTTGATCCAACTTCTTGGTCCGTTAAGGAGGTGATAGCGTAGGGAACGAGGCAATCGGACTATATTGCTTTAACACTTTCACTTAGCCATAGGAGTTTCATAGTGGGGCTACTATATAGCCCCTGGTACTTCTGCGCTCGTCCGAATACGGGGCGCGTACGTACATGATCGGGAAACGGCCCTTCGTTAATGCGGAGGAATCCTGAAGATTCCAATTAGTCATCGAGTGGTTGACCAGTCTCTCGCTATATCATGATAGTGAGTTTTCGGCTTTCTCTACTGAGGTGCTCATCCGGATGAACCAGGGCACAATCGCAGTAGTTCTCCCAGTGCTACCTTAGTCGATATAACGGAACATAAGGTACCAAAACGTGGGAGCCGGGCAAACCCAACATTTGACCAAAGACATGATTCGGAGCTGATGCATATAGGTCCAAACTCGCGACGCCGAACACTCCCTAAGGTGTTTGGTCTTTATAACATATACTGGGCTAAACAATGCCCTTTATAAGAAACCCCATGTGTCCAGGTACGTGCAAAATCCTGGCGTGGCCACATGCCAATAACGCCGGCATCCTTCTCGGTTTTGTAGAGTATTCGGAGGATGTGGGCAACAAGAGACAGTAAAAAAGGTTTACGCAGGGCCTTAATCTAAAAAGAAACCTTTGGGGGGGTCCCTGCTGCACGTCTGTGCATGTGTCTCCCTTGTGCCGTGTCCTAGATGGGTGTAGCACGATTGTCACCTGCAAAAGGAAAGAACTTAGGTGAAAGTTGCCGTGCCAAAAAAGAAGAATGAATTATCAAAATTCCAGAGAGTCCTGGTTGAGTCGGGCTGGCCCTAATTGCACGCGGGAAGCCCCTGGTATCGTTTTATGAGGGTTTGAAATCCAATCTCATGACTGTACGATGGAACGCCGGATTCGTCTAACCGTGTCCGTGGTCTTAACGACCTGCCATTTTTCTGGTTGGTGAGGCCGTCTAGTGTGCGGCTGTTAGAGCCGTCGCGTCCTCTTCTGTACGTAAAGAACGGTTGGCATTTCCGCTGACTATGATGACGCCTCGTGGACCGGGCATCTTGAGCTTGATAAAGGCATAATGCGGTATTTCGTTAAAACGAGCGAAAGCTGCTCTTCCGAGCAGTGCTTGATAATCACTTCGAAATGGAGCGATGTGAAAAGTTAACGTTTCGCTTCGGAAGTTATCGGGAGAACCGAATACCACCTCTAGTGGTAGAGAGCCCGTACAGCGGGCTTCTTGGCCTGGTATTACTCCCTTGAAGGTAGTATTACTGTGGCTTATTTGTGTCGGGTCTATCCCCATTTGGCGGACTGTGTCCTGATATATCAGATTTAGATCACTTCTGCCATCCATTAGGACCTTTGTGAAATGGTACCCGTTTATTATTGGGTCTAACACCAAGGCCGTCAGTCCTTTGCGCCGGATATTTGTATTGTGATCCCTACAATCAAAAGTGACCAGGAAGGCCAACCAGGGGTTGAGCCTGGGGGTGATAGGCTGTATGGCGCGTGTGCATCAGGGTGCATGATTTCTTCTCCCCTTTCTCACATGGATCACGTTTACTGTTTTAACCTCTGGTGGGAACCTTTTTTGTCCTCCAGCGCTTTGCTGGCGAGGTTCATCCTTGTCTTCGCTTGGTGTCTCTTCCCCTTTGTGTTAGGCGTTTAGCTTACCGGCCAGCTTGAAGACCCAACATTCTCTGTGGGTATGATTTGCAGGTTTGTCTGGGGTGCCGTGAATCTGACACAGTTTGTCAAGAATTTTGTTTAGGCCAGATTGTCCTTCTCTACTGCCTTTGAAAGGCTTTTTCGCTGACCTTGTCTAGAGCCCCTGAATCCGG
Source organism: Triticum urartu (assembly GCF_056163025.1). Lineage (NCBI taxonomy): Eukaryota > Viridiplantae > Streptophyta > Magnoliopsida > Poales > Poaceae > Triticum > Triticum urartu. The sequence goes on along the minus strand of NC_141873.1, from coordinate 271,691,030 downwards.
CGTTTACCGCCGTGTTATCTGGGCTACCTTCTTTATTCCGACGCTTGTTTTTGTTGCGTCGTGGTTTCCCATTGCCATCCCTGACTTCGGATGTGCTTGGGTCGCTGGTGCTGCTACGGGCCAGCCAGCTGTCCTCACCCGCGCAAAAGCGGGTCATGAGGCTTGTTAGGGCTGCCATTGTTCTCAGTTTTTCTTAACCGAGGTGTCTGGCGAGTCATTCGTCTCGGACGCTGTGCTTGAAAGCTGCTAAGGCTTCGGTGTCCGGACAATCGACAATTTGGTTCTTCTTGGTGAGAAACCTGTTCCAAAGCTTTTGGGCGGACTCTCCGGACTGTTGGATTATATGACTTAAATCATCTGCATCCGGAGGTCAGACATAAGTCCCTTGAAAATTGGCCTGGAAAGCATCCTCGAGCTCCTCCCAACTTCCAATTGAGTTTTCGGGGAGGCTTTTCAGCCAGTGCCTAGATGGCCCTTTAAGCTTGAGGGGCAAGTATTTGATGGCATGGAGATCATCTCCACGAGCCATATGGATGTGGAGGATGAAGTCCTCTATCTAGACTCCAGGGTCTATGGTTCCGCCGTACGCCTCTATGTTCACCGGTTTGAATCCCTCGGGGAATTTGTGATCCAGCACCTCATCAGTGAAACATAAGGGGTGTGCGGCACCCTTGTATTGGGATGCGCCATGGTGTTTGGACGGTTGTAGTATTCAGTGTTGGTTGTGTACCGTAGCGCGCTTCCTAGATCCATAGATAGATCTGGTCACGTCGGATTTTTGACGCAAGTTCTGACGTAGATCGTGTGTTGACTTATGCGTGACTTTGTTGGCTGCTCTATCGCGTTCATAGGGTGGTGGATCTGGCCTGTTGGCCGTATCACTTTTCGGCTGTATGGGCTCGAAGGCCTTATCGTTGAATTCCGGTAATAGCTTGCACTTTGGATAGCTATTTGGGTGGTAACTTCCACCATACTTTGTTACTTTGTTCCACTTGCTGTTGAGCGTATTTTGTGCGACCTTGAGCCTTTGCTTCTGTTTCTTCAGGCTTCTCGCTGTGGCAATAAGCCTTCTGCGGAGGTTCTCTTGCTCCAAGTGTGTTTCCGGGATGATGGGTGCATCTTCGTTCGGACTGTTTTCTTCCCTAGACGGGGATTGATGAGGCGAATCTTTGACGTAATCGTGTTCGGATGTCGGGTCCGTACTATGTATGTAGTTTGCATCTTGATCGCATTCTGCCACCGGGGTGGTGCAGTTATCGTTTCTGTTGCTATGGCAGGACTTAGAGCAGCGCCGCTGACGTTGTCGCTTGGGTTGCTTCTTGGAGGGGTCATCCTCTGCTTTCTCATCGCCATTGGCTTTGTTGGGGGTGTCCACCATGTATACGTCATGCGATGAAGTAGCAGTCCAGCGCCCTATGTGCGGTGGTTCCTGTTCGTCTCCGGCTTCGTCGTCCATACTGTCGAAGTCTTCGGAGTCGAAGTCGAGCATGTCGGTTAATTTGTCGACAGTGGCTACTAAGTGGGTGGTGGGTGGGCAGCGAATTTCTTCGTCGTCCGCATCCCATTCTAGCCAGACATAGTTCGGCCAAGGTTCTCCTGACAGGGAGAGAGACCTTAATGAGTTTAGCACATCTCCGAAGGGAGAGTGCTGGAAGATATCCGTGGAGGTGAACTCCATGATCGGCGCCCAGTCGGATTTGACAAGCACGGATGTGAGCGGCTCGGAGTCTGTGGCCGGAGATGAATCTAGTGGTTCGGCGACACGGCTCTCGTATGGGGTGAAGTCAGTATCCGGCTCTATCGCCACTGAGAGTGTGGCCTCCATGGCAGGGTCCATCCATCCGCTCTCGGATGGCGCGACTTGCTCCGAACTAAAGGCCGGAGTAGCTGCGGATGCGATTTCCCGAACACTGTCTGACGGTGGAGTTACGTCTTGCTCGTCGCGACTGCGCGACGCGTCCGACATGGGCTCGAATCCATCGAAGATCAAGTCTCCACAGATATCGGCCGTGTATTTCAAGTTTCCAAATCTGACCTGATGGCCAGGGGCGTAGCTCTCAATCTGCTCCAGGTGGCCAAGCAAATTGTCCCGCAGCGCAAAGTCGCCGAATATGAAGATCTATCCGGGGAGGAAAGCCTCACCCTGGACCGCATCGCTAGCGATGATCAAAGGAGCCATCAAGCCTTATGGTGACGACACAGAGGAACTCTCAATGAAAGCACCAATGTCAGTGTCCAAACCGGCGGATCTCGTGTAGGGGGTACCGAATTGTGCGTCTAAGGCAGATGGTAACAGGAGGCAGGGGACACGTTGTTTACCCAGGTTCGGGCCCTCTTGATGGAGGTAAAACCCTACGTCCTGCTTGATTGTTCTTGATGATATGAGTATTACAAGAGTAGATCTACCACGAGATCAGAGAGGCTAAACCCTAGAAGCTAGCCTAAGGTATGATTGTATGTTGTCCTACGGACTAAAACCCTCCGGCTTATATAGACACCGGAGGGGGCTAGGGTTACACAAGGTCGGTTACAAAGGAGGAGATATACATATCCGTATTTCCTAGCTTGCCTTCCACGCCAAGTAGAGTCCCATCCGGACACGGGACGAAGTCTTCAATCTTGTATCTTCATAGTCCAACAGTCCGGCCAAAGGATATAGTCCGGCTGTCCGGAGACCCCCTAATCCAGGACTCCCTCATATCTTAAATCCATCAATCTCTTCATTGGAGTTATCTAGAGTTATATTTCACCTAAAGCTTTCCCTAAGGATTGTTGCTATTTATGGTGCTTACAAATGGCCAAAGTTCTTCATTTATCATCCGGGTGAAATAAGTTTCTCGTCTCCTTGTTGATATCAATCCAATCTCTTGTTTCCGTTAGTGGCGGAATTTCACCTCATAATTTTGAGATGTTTTCCATAAGCCCACAACAACCTTATTCTTCTGTTGTTTAATTTTCAACGACTCCATTCAATCCTTCTTTAAGGATGCTCTCTCAAATTCATTTGTGGTAGGAGTTGTCGTTTTCTTCTTCGTTCTTTTCTTTCCATCAATCCATCTTCTATTCTTTCGTTCCGGAGGCATTGTGATGTTGCTCTTTTCCTCCCGTCATCTCGTTTTTCCTATATCATGTTCTTTCTTTTGCTTGTCCATTCAACCGGTGTGTCGTTTCATCCATTCGAGTTCTCTCATCTTATCAAGTTTTGCCTCCCTTCTCAACCGGAGTGCTGTCTGAAATCTTTTTTACCCCTTGTGCCATTCTTTCAATAGTTCCGGGGACAGTGTGTTGTTGATTTCATCAAGTATCCTCTCATCTTTTCAAGTTCATGTTCAATTCCTTCCATTTATAGTCGGAGTGCTGTCAAAATTATGTCATTCTTATTCCTTCTCTATCTTGTTTTAACCGGAGTGTTGTCGTAATTGATCTTTATCGTTCCTTGTACATCTTATTTCATCTGGAGTGCTTGCATGTACTTCCTGTCCAGTGCAACCCTTTTTCTTATGTCTTCCAACCTACAAGGTTCTAGTTATGTTCCATGTTCCTCTTTTCTAACGGAGTGTTTTCAACTTTGTTCATCTCCATTGTATTCTTTCTTTAAATTTTTCAACCTTTTAAGGTTCTTTGGGTTCACTCATTCATCGAAGAAGCAACTTTGTTTTACCTCTTCCTCTTCTGCTTTTCTTCGGTACCATCCCGGATCTCGGGACGAGGTCCTCTTGTAGTGGTGGAGTGTTGTAACGCCCCGAGACCGATGCTCCAGACGCCTTCCATGTATTTTGTTGCCGCCATGTGTTTTATTTGTTTGTCGCATTCATCATCGCATCATTCGCATTGCATCGGCACTTCGTTGCCGACATTTTACAAAACCTGCATTTGTCGTCGTTGTCGTTTCTCACTTTGCCTTCATCACCTTCTCTCGGACCGCATTCTTCTCTCTCTTTTCTGAGCCCATAAAATCCCTCACCTTCGTTGACCGTTCCGAGACCAACTGGGTTTTCGATTCCCCCTTGTCAAACCACCTAATCCCTTTTTGCACAGTGCATCGACCCCTCACCCGTGTCCGAAACTCCCCCGAACCCGAACCAGACTAGCGTTACCATTGGGTCCAGATCATCCCCGAACATCTATAAAACATCTTCATTTTCTTTATTGGACTCCCTAACCTATTTTTTTCTCGACCACCTGATTAAGATCGGAGAGTCCAAATCTACCCCAAAATTTTCACTTTCCCTATATAAACACTCCCTAGTCTAAATATAGACAAAACTCTAACTTCTAGGGGCTTGTCCCATTCCCCCATCGCCACCTTCCAAATCGTCCTCGGGATGCCTCCCGATCCACCCACCTCCTCTCCCCGAAATTCCCCATCGGGCCAATCCCGCAGTCCCCTTTCGGTCCAAGCACCCGAGCCACGGCGAGCCCGCAAGGCGCCAGCCTCCCGCCGACGACCGAAGTCACCACCAGGCCGTTCTGCCCCTGCCACCTCCCTCCTGCCTTCCTCTTCTTCCCTAGTTTCTCACCTCCCTTCTCTCTGCTTGCAACAGGTCGAGGCATGGCGCCGCCCCAAGCACTTCTCCGACGCCATGGATGGGCGCACCCACCGGCGAGCTCCCCAGCTGCCGGATCCGGCATCTAGGACCTCCCCTGCGCCCTGGTACCTCCTGGAGTGCCGGCAAAAAACCTGTTGCCCTGCCAAGGCACCTGCTCGTTCCCTGCATGAGGTTCCCAGCCCCGCCTTTGCTTCGTTTGAACCGGGGGGGTCGACACGCCCCTGCCTCATGTGAACCATGCCGCCGCGCGGAGCTTCCTCCTTCCCCCGCCGTCGTCATCAGCTGAGCAGGCTGCCGTTGCCAAGTCCTTCTCCCCGCCTCTGCTTCCATGCTCCAGATCAAACGAGCAAGCCACCATGGACGCCGACGCCTGGAGCTCCAAGTCCACCGTTGCACTGATCCGGTCGCTCTGCCTTGGATCCGGTCAGACCCCCCCTTTCCTTCGTCGTCTCCCGCTGGTCCCGAGCGCCGCTGGTCACCTTCTCCTCGACCGCCGGAGTTCGCCCCGCCGCTGCGTTCCTTTGCCTCATCCAGGTCCCCGAGCATCTACTTCCAGCGCCCGCGTTGACCAGCGCCTTCCCTTCATCAAACCCAGCCCTGCCGCGCCCTACGCGAGGCCCAGCGCTCTAGCCGGCCACTTCTCCACCAACCTGGGCCATGGCCCATGGGTGAGCAGACCCCCCTTCATCCACTTGTGCTCTGTCGGTCTAGAAGATTTGGCCCGTTTCATGTTTTTTTCACAGAACGATTTTCCTATTATCCAGAGAAAACTTGTTTTACAGTTTAGTCCCTCTACTTCATGCATATAATAACTAATAAACCGTGCATCGGATTAAAATGCTTTATATATGAAAAATGACTAGAATTTCATCTAGTTTCATAATATCCAACTTTCATGCACATTTAAAATGTTTAAAATTGTTGTTTGCATTAATTTTCTTAAATGCCATGCTAAAATGTTTTATTTCACAACTAATTAACCGTAGCTCCGAATTTAGTAAATTTTATATGTAAATGGGGTAGAAAAATGCCTAGTTTAACATGGTGCACTGATCTTGCATGTTTAACAACTCTACAATATGGTTTAGGGAAGAACAGTACCAAATCCATAAATTGCATATGAGGATTTACCGGAATCATTGTTTGTTGTTTCCGGCCTCATTTAAATTGCCTAAAATGTGTAGTTTACTTATGCTTCACCTCTTGCCATGTTTAAGAACATTTAAAATTGTGGGGTACATAAACGAGAGAGAACTAAATAATTGATGTGGTGTTTCGTCAATACGCAACTCGTTGCATATTGAGCTCCACTTAATTTGTAGTATTGTTTGTGCACTTTGCCATGCCATGCCTCATTAAACCGGACATGCATCATACGTGGTTGTGCATCATACCGTGTTTATGTGATGGTTGTTTACTATGTTGCTTGCTTCTTTCCGGGTTGCTTCTCTCGTTAGCTTCGGTTTCGTTCCGGAGTTGTGAGGATTCGTTCGACTACGTCCGCTTGTCTTCTTCATGGACTCGTTCTTCCTTGCGGGATCTTAGGCAAGATGGCCATACCCTCGAAATCACTTCTATCTTTGCTTGCTAGTTGTTTGCTCTATCGCTATGTTGTGCTACCTACCACTTTTTTATCATGCCTCCCATATTACCATGTCAAGCCTCTAACCCACCTTTCCTAGAAAACCGTTGTTTGGCTAAGTTATCGCTTTGCTCAGCCCCTCTTATAGCGTTGTTAGTTGCAGGTGAAGCTGAAGTTTGTTCCATGTTGGAACATGGATATGTTGGGATATCACAATATCTCCTATTTAATTAATGCATCTATATACTTGGTAAAGGGTGGAAGGCTCGGCCTTTTGCCTAGTGTTTTGCTCCACTTTTGCCGCCCTAGTTTTCCGTCATACCAGTGTTATGTTCCTTGATTTTGTGTTCCTTACGCGGTTGGGTGTTATGGGAACCCTCTGACAGTTCGCTTTGAATAAAACTCCTCTAGCAATGCCCAACCTTGGTTTTAACATTTTCCACCTAAGACTTTTCCCTTGGGTTTTCGCGAGCCCGAGGGTCATCTTTATTTCACCCCCCTTGGGCCAGTGCTCCTCTGAGTGTTGGTCTGAACCGAGCCACCTGCGGGGCCACCTCGGGGAAACTCGAGGGCTGGTTTCACTTGTAGCTTGTCTCATCCGGTGTGCCCTGAGAACGAGATATGTGCAGCTCCTATCGGGATTTGTCGGCACAGTCGGGTGGCTTTGCTGGTTGTGTTTTACCATTGTTAAAATGTCTTGTAACCGAGAGTCCAAGATTGATAGGTTCTTTCCGGGAGAAGGAATATCCTCCATTGAGCGTGAGAGCTTGTGATTGGCTAAGTTGGGACACCCCTGCAGGGTATAAACTTTCGAGAGCCGTGCCCGCGGTTATGTGGCAGATGGGAATTTGTTAATATCCGGTTGTAGCGAACTTGACACTTGACGTAATTAAAATGTACCAACCGCGTGTGTAGCTGTGATGGTCTCTTTTCGGCGGAGTCCGGGAAGTGAACACGGTCTTGTGTTATGCTTGAACGCAAGTAGCTTCAGGATCACTTCTTGATCACTTCTAGCTTCTCGACCGTTGCGTTGCTTCTCTTCTCGCTCTTATTTGTGTATGTTAGCCACCATATATGCTTAATGCTTGCTGCAGATCCACCTCACTACCTTGTCCTACCAATAAGCTTAAATAGTCTTGATCTCGCGGGTGTGAGATTGTTGAGTCCTCGTGATTCACGGATACTTCCAAACAATTGCAGGTGCCGAGGATACCAGTGTAGATGATGCTACCGAACTCAAGTGGGAGTTCGACGAGGATCTGGGTCGTTACTACATTTCGTTTCCTGATGATTAGTAGTGGAGCCCAGTTAGGACGATCGGGGATCTAGCATTTGGGGTGTATCTTCCTTTTTATTCGGATTTGGCCGTAGTCGGTCTTTGAGTGTATTTTGATGATGTATGAATTATTTATGTATTGTCTGAAGTGGCGATTGTAAGCCAACTCTTTATCCATTTCTTATTCAGTACATGGGATTGTGTGAAGATTACCCCTCTTGCGACAAAACTACCATGCGGCTATGCCTCTAAGTCGCGCCCCGACACGTGGGAGATATAGCCGCTGTGGGTGTTATACACCCCTAGTTGGTTTTGGAGTATTGACGACAAACTCGGTTGAGGGACTAATGTGTTTGTGAGAATTGCAGGATAACACATGTAGTAGTCCCATATTGATTCGGTTTACCTACCAGAGATGACCCCTAAAAATGTGTGAAGACATTGAAGACAATGGTGGTCTCCGAAGAGATTCACATTGAAGACTATGACATGAGAAGACATCATATGAAGACTATGGAGTACGAAGACATAGTTGTTTCGTAGTTTCCTTTTCTTCTTTGTTGAGTCATAGGAACCACTGTACTGTTAAGTGGGGTCCAAGTGAACAAAGTCAGAGTGAATGATGTGATGCTCAACCAAATCCTATGTCTTCAAGCGAAGACAATGAGAGCAAATCTTATCCAGAGTTGGATAAGTCAGCTTTACTTGTAGCCCAAGTCAAGCTGCCGCGTGTGTTTGAAATCTGACCATTGGACATGTGTCAGTTCCTTAGTGACCCAGGGTCATTTCGGACAAGTCATGTCGGGTTGCCTCCTGGCTATAGGTAGCCCACCCCTACACCATAAATTGGTGGCTGCTCAGAGTTAGTGCACGACTTTTGTCGATTGAGGGCAACCCACCTCTGAAGCATTTGAGAGAGACATCCTTGCGAGGACAAAGCCCAAAAAACCCAGAGCCAAAGAGTGTTAGGCATCACCGAAGTCTTTCTATCCGCATGATTTGAAGACTTGTTACACTTGAGGACTATGAATCCTCCAGCCGGTTAGGTGTCGCGTTCTGAGCATCCAAGAGTCATTGTGGATCGACGGTGAACGATGTCTGTGAAGGTTTGGAAGTCTACCTTGAAGACTTACCAGAGTGATTGGGCGAGGACTGTGTGTACTTAGCTCAAGGGGAATAAGGTGAAGACGCGGTCTTTTGAGTTGAATCTGAGCCTCCCTAACCAGACGTATAGTTGTCACAGCAACTGGAACTGGTCTACCAAATTCGTGTCCTCTCCAAGCAACTGGTTCTATCCTTCTCATCTCTTTACTTTACAGTTGTCTTCGTGAAGTCATTGCCTGCTTGCATGATCTGATTGACTTCACAGTGTGAAGACTGTTGTTGTTTGGCTTCATACTATCTTCCATCCCAATCCATACTACCTAGCTACTGATAGTCTTTGTGCTTTCACTTCATTGCTTACTTGACTATGGCTTGTCTAGTGTAGTCTACCTTCCGCTGCATATCAATAGGTTCATTTCTTCTGTTTGTCCTCAAAGCCTCCGTGTTTTGAAGACTTCCATAAAAAAACGCCTATTCACCCCCCTCTAGTCGATAACTAGCACTTTCAATTGGTATCGGAGCAAGGTGCTCCCTTGTTCTGTGTGATTCGGTTTAACCACCTAGAGTTTTAGCTGTGTCAACTGCAGGGATAATCAAAGTCTCTGCTGCATGCCCTGTCTTCCATGGCACCGATTACCCCTACTGGAAGAATAAGATGCACATGCATCTTGAAGCCATTGACGTCGACCTCTGGTACGTCGTCAAGAACAGCGTTCCCAAGGTCGGTGAAGGTTTCACTTTTGCTGATGTCAAGAGGTTCATTCAACTGGACTCAACTGCCAAGAACATCATCTGTGGTCATCTGACCAAAGGACAGTATGGTCGTGTGAGCACTCTCGAAACTGTGAAGCTAGTCTGGGACTGGCTCTCCAAGGTCAATGAAGGCGTCTTAACCCAGAGAGACTCAAGGATTAGTGTTCTTCACAACCTCTTCAACCGCTTCAAGAGAAATGACAATGAGAATGTCCAGCTCAGATTTGATCGCCTCACTGATATCACAAATGAGCTTCGCGCACTCGGCGCCACTGAGATCACCAAGCAAAAAATCGTCAAGACACTTCTGAGATCGCTTGACATCTCATTCGACACCTTAGCCTTGATGATTCAAGAATGCCCTGACTTCAAGAATCTCGGACCGTATGACATACTTGAGAGGCTCTACACACATGAGTTCCAGCAATCTGAGAAAAGAGATATCTATGGTCCTAACTATGGCCGAACTCGCGCTTTGAAGGCAAAAGTTGTTTCCTCATCTGAAGAAGAATCTGACAGCAGTTCTGAGGACCCTGAAGACATTGGTAAGGAGCTTGCTATGCTTGTAAAGAAGTTCCAGAGGTTCACCAAGCAGAAAGACTTCAGAAAGTCCTCAAGATCCAACTCAAGAAACGATGAAGCTTCCTCACGTAACTACAAGAAGAGAACATGCCACAAGTGCAAGAAACCTGGTCACTACATCTCTGAGTGTCCTTAGTGGGATAATGAGACCAAGAAGAAGAAGAAGAAGAGAAAGGAATATGATTCAGATGACAAGAAGAAGAAGAAATCCTCAAAGTCTTCTTCCAACTCTTCATCGAAGACTTCATCACACAGGAAGAGCTCATCCAGCAAGGCTCGTGCATTTGTTGGCAAGGAGATGGATTCAGAGGAGGAGTCTGCATCTGAGCAGGCAGAGGTGGAGTCTGAAGAGGAATTAGATTCAGGCGTGGCAAGCCTGGCTCTAGCTTCAGCGTATGTCGCCAAGTCCATCTTCGACACTGAAGACAATGGCTTCGTCACCAACACTGATGCTAATGATGAGGATGACTCTGCTCCCACCTACTTCTTCATGGCATGTGGTGCCAAGGTAAACTCACGCGATTCTTGTTGGAAATATGCCCTAGAGGCAATAATAAATTGATTATTATTATATTTCCTTGTTCATGATAATCGTTTATTATCCATGCTATAATTGTATTGATAGGAAACTCAGATACATGTGTGGATACATAGACAACACCATGTCCCTAGTGAGCCTCTAGTTGACTAGCTCATTGATCAATAGATGGTTATGTTTTCCTAACCATGGACATTGGATGTCGTTGATAACGGGATCACATCATTAGGAGAATGATGTGATGGACAAGACCCAATCCTAAGCATAGCACTAGATCGTGTAGTTCGTATGCTAAAGCTTTTCTAATGTCAAGTATCATTTCCTTAGACCATGAGATTGTGCAACTCCCGGATACCGTAGGAGTGCTTTGGGTGTATCAAACGTCACAACGTAACTTGGTGACTATAAAGGTGCACTACAGGTATCTCCGAAAGTGTCTGTTGGGTTGGCACGAATCGAGACTGGGATTTGTCACTCCGTGTAAACGGAGAGGTATCTCTGGGCCCACTCGGTAGGACATCATCATAATGTGCACAATGTGATCAAGGAGTTGATCACGGGATGATGTGTTACAGAACGAGTAAAGAGACTTGCCGGTAACGAGATTGAACAAGGTATCGGGATACCGACGATCGAATCTCGGGCAAGTATCGTACCGATAGACAAAGGGAATTGTATACGGGATTGATTAAGTCCTTGACATCGTGGTTCATCCGATGAGATCATCGTGGAACATGTGGTAGCCAACATGGGTATCCAGATCCCGCTGTTGGTTATTGACCGGAGAACGTCTCGGTCATGTCTGCATGTCTCCCGAACCCGTAGGGTCTACACACTTAAGGTTCGATGACGCTAGGGTTATAAAGGAAGTTTGTATATGGTAACCGAATGCTGTTCGGAGTCCCGGATGAGATCACGGACGTCACGAGGAGTTCCGGAATGGTCCGGAGGTAAATATTTATATATGGGAAGTCCTGTTTTGGTCACCGGAAGAGTTTCGGGGTTTATCGGTAACGTACCGGGACCACCGGGAGGGTCCCGGGGGTCCACCAAGTGGGGCCACCAACCCCGGAGGCTTGCATGGGCCATGAGTGGCGAGGGACCAGCCCCTTAGTGGGCTGGTGCGCCTCCCACAAGGGCCCATGGCGCCTAAGAGGTGGGAAGGGGGCAAACCCTAAAGGGGATGGGCCTTAGAGCCCATCTAGCTGCGCTTCCCTCCCCTCTCCCCTCTCTTGGCCGCCACCAAGGCCCATCTAGGGCTGCCGCCCCTCTAGGGGTGGGAACCCTAGAGGGGGCGCAGCCCCTCCCCTTCCCCTATATATATGAGGCCTAGGGGGCTGCCCATAACACACGTGATTCGATCTCTCGTTGGGGCAGCCCTGCATCTCTCTCTCCCTCCTCTTCTGTGGTGCTTGACGAAGCCCTGCAGGATTGCCACGCTCCTCCATCACCACCACGCCATTGTGCTGCTGCTGGATGGAGTCTTCCTCAACCTCTCCCTCTCTCCTTGCTGGATCAAGGCGTGGGAGACGTCACCGGGCTGCACGTGTGTTGAACGCGGAGGTGCCGTGCGTTCGGCACTTGGTCATCGGTGATTTGAATCACGACGAGTACGACTCCATCAACCCCGTTCACTTGAACGCTTCCGCTTAGCGATCTACAAGGGTATTTAGATGCACTCTCCTTCCCCTCGTTGCTGGTCTCTCCATAGATAGATCTTGGTGACACGTAGGAAAATTTTGAATTTCTGCTACGTTCCCCGACAGTGGCATCATGAGCTAGGTCTATGCGTAGTTTCTATGCACGAGCAGAACACAAAGTAGTTGTGGGCGTTGATTTTGTTCAATATGCTTGCCGTTACTAGTCTTATCTTGATTCGGCGGCATCGTGGGATGAAGCGGCCCGGACCGACCTTACACGTACTCTTACGTGAGACAGGTTCCACCGACTGACATGCACTAGTTGCATAAGGTGGCTAGCGGGTGTCTGTCTCTCCTACTTTAGTCGGATCGGATTCGATGAGAAGGGTCCTATGAAGGGTAAATAGCAATTGGCATATCACGTTGTGGTTTTGCGTAGGTAAGAAACGTTCTTGCTAGAAACCCATAGCAGCCACGTAAAACATGCAAACAACAATTAGAGGACGTCTAACTTGTTTTTGCAGGGTATGCTATGTGATGTGATATGGCCAAAGGATGTGATGAATGATATATGTGATGTATGAGATTGATCATGTTCTTGTAATAGGAATCACGACTTGCATGTCGATGAGTATGACAACCGGCAGGAGCCATAGGAGTTGTCTTTATTTATTTATGACCTGCGTGTCAACTTAAACGTCATGTAATTACTTTACTTTATTGCTAACCGTTAGCTGTAGTAGTAGAAGTAATAGATGACGTGACAACTTCAAGAAGACACGATGATGGAGATCATGATGATGGAGATCATGGTGTCATGCCGGTGACAAGATGATCATGGAGCCCCAAGATGGAGATCAAAGGAGCTATATGATATTGGCCATATCATGTCACTATTTGATTGCATGTGATGTTTATCATGTTTATACATCTTATTTGCTTAGAACGACGGTAGTAAATAAGATGATCCCTCATTAAAATTTCAAGAAGTGTTCTCCCCTAACTGTGCACCGTTGCTACAGTTCGTCGTTTCGAAGCACGCCGTGATGATCGGGTGTGATAGATCCTTACGTTCACATACAACGGGTGTAAGACAGTTTTACACATGCAAAACACTTAGGGTTAACTTGACGAGCCTAGCATGTACAGACATGGCCTCGGAACACAGAAGACCGAAAGGTCGAGCATGAGTCGTATAGAAGATACGATCAACATGAAGATGTTCACCGACGTTGACTAGTCCGTCTCACGTGATGATCGGACACGGCCTAGTTGACTCGGATCATGTAATCGCTTAGATGACTAGAGGGATGTCTATCTGAGTGGGAGTTCATAAGATGAACTTAATTATCCTGAACATAGTCAAAAGGATTTTGCAAATTATGTCGTAGCTCGCGCTTTAGTTCTACTGTTTAGATATGTTCCTAGAGAAAAATTAGTTGAAAGTTGAAAGTAGCAATTATGCGGACTAGGTCCGTAAACTGAGGATTGTCCTCATTGCTTCTTAGAAGGCTTATGTCCTTAATGCACCGCTCAGTGTGCTGAACCTCGAACGTTGTCTGTGGATGTTGTGAACATCTGACATACACATTTTGATAACTACGTGATAGTTCAGTTAAACGGTTTAGAGTTGAGGCACCGAAGACGTTTTTGAAACGTCGCGAAACATATGAGATGTTTTGAGGGCTGAAATTGGAATTTCAGGCTCGTGCCCACGTCAAGAGGTATAAGACCTCCGGCGATTTTCTTAGCCTGCAAACAAAGGAGAAAAGCTCAATTGTTGAGCTAGTGCTCAGATTGTCTGAGTACAACAATCATTTGAATCGAGTGGGAGTTGATCTTCCAGATGAGAGAGTGATGTTTCTCCGAAGTCATTACCACCAAACTGCTAGAGCTTCGTGATGAACTATAATATATCAGGGACATATATGATGATCCTTGAGATATTCGCAATGTTTGACACCACAAAAGTAGAAATCAAGAAGGAGCATCAATTGTTGATGGTTAGTGAAACCACTAGTTTCAAGAAGGGCAAGGGCAAGAAGGGATACTTCATGACACGGCCATTCAGCTGCTGCTCTAGTGAAGAAACCCAAGGTTGAACCCAAACCCGAGACTAAGTGCTTCTGTAATAAGGGGAACAACCACTGGAGCAGAATTACCCTAGATACTTGGTAGATTAGAAGGCTGGCAAGGTCGATAGAAGTATATTGGATATACATTGTGTTGATGTGTACTTTACTAGTACTCCTAGTAGCACCAGGGTATTAGATACCGGTTCGGTGGCTAAGTGTTAGTAACTCGAAATAAAAGCTACGGAATAAACGGAGACTAGCTAAAGGTGAGCTGATGATATGTGTTGGAAGTGTTTCCAATGTTGATATAATCAAATATCGTACGCTCCTTCTACCATCGAGATTGGTGTTTGTGTTGAGCATAGACATGATTGGATTATGACTATCGCAATACGGTTAATCATTTAAGGAGAATAATGGTTACTCTGTTTATTTGAATAATACCTTCAATGGTCTTACACCTAAAATGAATGGTTTATTGAATCTCGATCGTAGTGATACACATGTTCATGCCAAAAGATAGTAATGATAGTACCACCTACTTGTGGCACAGCCACGTAAGTCATATCGGTATAAAACGCATGAAGAAGCTCCATGTTGATGGATCTTTGGACTCACTCATTTTTGAAAAGTTTGAGACATGCGAACCATGTCTATTGGTGTGTATGCATGAAGAAACTCCATGCAAATGGACCGTTTGGACTCACTTGATTTTGAATCACTTGAGGCATGCAAATCATACCACATGGGCAAGATGACTGAAAGCCTCGGTTTCAGTAAAATGGAACTAGAAAGCAAATTGTTGGAAGTAATACATTTTGATGTGTGCAGTCCAATGAGTGCTGAGGCATGTAGTGGATATCGTTATGTTCTTTCTTCACAGATGATTTGAGTAGATGTTGAGTACATTTACTTGATGAATCACGAGTCTGAATTATTGAAAGGTTCAAGTAATTTCAGTGTGAAGTTGAAAGATCGTCATGACAAGAGGATAAAAGATCTATGATATGATCATAGAGATGAATATCTGAATTACGAGTTTGGCACAAAATTAAGACATTGTGGAAATCGTTTCACAACTAATACAGCCTGGAACACCATAGTGTGATGGTGTGTCCGAACATCATAACTGCACCCTATTGGATATGATGCATACCATGATGTCTCTTATCGAATTACCACAATAGTTTATGGGTTAAGCATTAGAGACAACCACATTCACTTTAAATAGGGCACCACGTAATTCCGATGAGATGACACCGTATGAACTATGGTTTAGAGAAACCTAAGCTGTCATTTCTTAAAAGTTTGGGGCTGCGACGCTTATGTGGAAAAGTTTCAGGCCGATAAGCTCGAACCCAAAGCGGATAAATGCATCTTCATAGGACAACCCAAAAACAGTTGGGTATACCTCCTGTCTCAGATCCGAAAGCAATAAAGGATTGTTTCTAGAATCGGGTCCTTCCTCGAGGAAAAGTTTCTCTCGAAAGAATTGAGTGGGAGGATGGTGGAGACTTGATGAGGTTATTGAACCGTCACTTCAACTAGTGTATAGCAGGGCACAAAGAGTTGTTCCTGTGGCACCTACACCAATTGAAGTGGAAGCTTATGATATTGATCATGAGACTTCGGATCAAGTCACTCCCAAACCTCGTGGGATGACAAGGATGCGTACTACTTCAGAGTGGTACGTAATCCTGTCTTGGAAGTCATGTTGCTAGACAACAATGAACCTACGAGCTATGGAGAAGCGATGGTGGGCCTGGATTCCGATAAATGGCTTGAGGCCATATAATCCGAGAGAGGATCCATGTATGAAAACAAAGTGTAGACTTTGGAAGAACTACTTGATGGTCGTAAGGCTGTTGAGTGTAGATGGATTTTAAAAGGAAGACGGACAATGATGGTAAATGTCACCATTAGGAAAGCTCGACTTGTCGTTAAGATGTTTTCTGACAAGTTCAAGGAGTTGACTACGGTGAGACTTTCTCACTCGTAGCGATGCTAAGAGTCTGTTGGAATTATATTGGCAGTCACTGCATTATTTATGAAATCTTGCAGATAGGATGTCAAAACATTGTTTCCTCGACGATTTTCTTGAGGAAAGGTTGTATGTGATACAACCGGAAGGTTTTGTCAATCCTGAAAGATGCTAACAAGTATGCAAAGCTCTAGCAATCCTTCTAAGGACTGGAGTAAGCATCTCGGAGTTGGAATGTATGCTTTGATGAGATGATCAAAGATTTTGGGTTTATACAAAGTTTATGAGAAACTTGTATTTCCAAAGAAGTGAGTGGGAGCACTATAGAATTTCTGATAAATATATGTTGTTGACATATTGTTGATCAGAAATGACGTAGAATTTCTAGAAAGCATATAGGGTTATTTGAAAGTGTTTTTCAATAGAAAGCCTGGATTAAGCTGCTTGAACATTGAGCATCAAGATCTATAAGGATAGGTCAAAACGCTTAATGGTACTTTCAAATGAGCACATACCTTTACATGATCTTGAAGGTGTTCAAGATGGATCAGTCAAAGAAGGAGTTCTTGCCTGAGGTGTAAGGTATGAAGTTAAGACTTAAAGCTCGACCACGGCAGAATAGAGAGATAGGACGGAAGGTCGTCCCCTATGCTTAAGACATAGGCTCTACAGTATGCTATGCTGTGTGCCGCACCTGAAGTGTGCCTTGCCATGAGTCAGTCAAGGGGTACAAGAGTGATCCAAGAACGGATCACAGGACAGTGGTCAAAGTTATCCTTAGTAACTAGTGGACTAAGGAATTTTCTCGATTATGGAGGTGGTAAAAGAGTTCGTCGTAAAGGGTTACGCCGATGCAAACTTTGACACTAATCCAGATTATTCTGAGTAGTAAACTGGATTCGTATAGTAGAACAGTTATTTGGAATAGCTCCAAATAGAACGTGGTAGCTGCATCTAGGAGATGACATAGAGATTTGTGAAGCACACACGGATCTGAAAGGTTCAGACCCGTTGACTAAAACCTCTCTCACAAGCAACATGATCAAACCCAGAACTCTTTGGGTGTTAGTCACATGGCGATGTCACCTGTGAGTGTTAATCACATGGCGATGTGAACTAGATTATTGACTCTAGTGCAAGTGGGAGACTGTTGGAAATATGCCCTAGAGGCAATAATAAATTGATTATTATTATATTTCCTTGTTCATGATAATCGTTTATTATCCATGCTATAATTGTATTGATAGGAAACTCAGATACATGTGTGGATACATAGACAACACCATGTCCCTAGTGAGCCTCTAGTTGACTAGCTTGTTGATCAATAGATGGTTATGTTTTCCTAACCATGGACATTGGATGTCGTTGATAACGGGATCACATCATTAGGAGAATGATGTGATGGACAAGACCCAATCCTAAGCATAGCACTAGATCGTGTAGTTCGTATGCTAAAGCTTTTCTAATGTCAAGTATCATTTCCTTAGACCATGAGATTGTGCAACTCCCGGATACCGTAGGAGTGCTTTGGGTGTATCAAATGTCACAACGTAACTGGGTGACTATAAAGGTGCACTACAGGTATCTCCGAAAGTGTCTGTTGGGTTGGCACGAATCGAGACTGGGATTTGTCACTCCGTGTAAACGAAGAGGTATCTCTGGGCCCACTCGGTAGGACATCATCATAATGTGCACAATGTGATCAAGGATTTGATCACGGGATGATGTGTTACGGAACGAGTAAAGAGACTTGCCGGTAACGAGATTGAACAAGGTATCGGGATACCGACGATCGAATCTCGGGCAAGTATCGTACCGATAGACAAAGGGAATTGTATACGGGATTGATTAAGTACTTGACATCGTGGTTCATCCGATGAGATCATCGTGGAACATGTGGGAGCCAACATGGGTATCCAGATCCCGCTGTTGGTTATTGACCGGAGAACGTCTCGGTCATGTCTGCATGTCTCCCGAACCCGTAGGGTCTACACACTTAAGGTTCGATGACGCTAGGGTTATAAAGGAAGTTTGTATATGGTAACCGAATGTTGTTCGGAGTCCCGGATGAGATCCCGGATGTCACGAGGAGTTCCGGAATGGTCCGGAGGTAAAGATTTATATACGGGAAGTCCTGTTTTGGTCACCGGAAGAGTTTCGGGGTTTATCGGTAACGTACCGGGACCACCGGGAGGGTCCCGGGGGTCCACCAAGTGGGGCCACCAACCCCGGAGGCTTGCATGGGCCATGAGTGGCGAGGGACCAGCCCCTTAGTGGGCTGGTGTGCCTCCCACAAGGGCCCATGGTGCCTAAGAGGTGGGAAGGGGGCAAACCCTAAAGGGGATGGGCCTTAGAGCCCATCTAGCTGCGCTTCCCTCCCCTCTCCCCTCTCTTGGCCGCCACCCAAGACCCATCTAGGGCTGCCGCCCCTCTAGGGGTGGGAACCCTAGAGGGGGCGCAGCCCCTCCCCTTCCCCTATATATATGAGGCCTAGGGGGCTGCCCATAACACACGTGATTCGATCTCTCGTTGGTGTAGCCCTGCATCTCTCTCTCCCTCCTCTTCTGTGGTGCTTGGCGAAGCCCTGCAGGATTGCCATGCTCCTCCATCACCACCACGCCGTTGTGCTGCTGCTGGATGGAGTCTTCCTCAACCTCTCCCTCTCTCCTTGCTGGATCAAGGCGTGGGAGACGTCACCGGGCTGCACGTGTGTTGAACGCGGAGGTGCCGTGCGTTCGGCACTTGGTCATCGGTGATTTGAATCACGACGAGTACGACTCCATCAACCCCGTTCACTTGAACGCTTCCGCTTAGCGATCTACAAGGGTATGTAGATGCACTCTCCTTCCCCTCGTTGCTGGTCTCTCCATAGATAGATCTTGGTGACACGTAGGAAAATTTTGAATTTCTGCTACGTTCCCCAACAATTCTTACTTTCAAACTTCAAGTGAAGATGACTCTGAATGTGAATCTAAACCTAGCTACAAAACACATGCTAAAATTGCAACAGAACAACAAAATGTAATGGAACATATTCAAAAGTTGCTAGACAAAAGCGATGACCTGTTGGACGTAGAAATGACTCGAATTCAGTCCTTAATTGAAGAGATTAAAAGTATTTATGTTAAGTATGAGGAACTTGAAAGTCATCATGAAACGCTCTCAACTACTCATGAAAAGCTCTCCTATGATTATCTTCAAAGGAAGCAAGAGCTTGAGAACTTGAGATCGGCTCATGAAGATCTTCAAAAGGAGAACGAGTCACTCCGCGCTCAACAGATGAGTTCTGATTAGGAAGACTTTGAGCCACCATGTTTAAAATGTCTTGAGTGTGATAATGCTGCTTCTGTTGCTGGATGTTCTACTGCTACTACTGTTGCTATGTCTTCAACTGCTGATATGGAAACTAACACCTCTTCTGAGGATTCCACTACTATTGCTGATGAGAATGCCAAGTTGAAAACATTGCTTGAAACAGGGATGTACAAAAGCCTAAAAGGGCATCAAACACTATGCGATGTCCTCAAGAAACAAATTTTGAACCGAAACCCTAGGAAAGAGGGTGTTGGGTTCGAGAGGAAAATGAATGTTGATGGTTCCTACTGGAAGCCTAAGCAGTACCCCAAAACCACATGGGTTGCTGCAAAGGGACCTTCAGTGGATCCATCTACCTTATCTGGCTTCACTTGTGCTAACCCTATTATCATTGATGAATCCTTTCATGCAAACTATAGACTATTTAAGAATCAGAAGGGTGAAGTGTTTGCCAGGTATATTGGTACTAACTGCAGGAATGGACCCCCTTTGAAGAAGATCTGGGTGCCCAAGAGTTGTCTTGAAAATCTTCAGGTGAATGTCATCATGACACCACCTGGGAAGAAGACAAACCCCAGACCAAAGACTTCATATGGTCCAAAGGCTTCATACAGACAAAGGACTCACCAGAGTCACCCTAATGCCAATATTTTGCAGGGAAACCATACTCGGACTTATGAATATGAGCGTGTTTCATCAAACCGCTATGTTCATAAGACCAAGAACTATTCTGCATATTCTTATGAGTATTATTCACCTCCTGCAAGGCTATTTGCTAGGGCTCCAAAGCCGAAGTTCTCAGATGTTGCATTTAGACTCATTGCTTCGAAGCCACCCCTCAAGATGTGGGTGGTTAAGAAAAATTAACTCTCTTTTGCAGGGAAAGGTCTCCAGCCGGAAATCAAAGGTGTCTGATGCTTATGCTGGGGACCTAAAACATCTTGTGGGGCGCAAGATAAAATGCCCAAATGGTCTTACTATGTATTTTGTTCCTGGATTCCTTGACAATCATCCTATCTGCCCTAACTAGGATCTGAACTTTGATAATATGCATGTTCGTCAAATGTCTATGCTTCACATTTCCCTTGGTGAAGCCTATCCCCCTAACTGCACTATAGGGTATGATACCAAAGGCTTCTGAGTGGATTATGGATAGTGGATGCACTAACCACATGACTAGTGATCGAAGTCTTCTCATGGACTCAACCTTATGTCCATATGACAAGAGTCACATCACATTTGCTGACACTGGTAAAAGCAAGGTATTGGGTCTAGGTAGAGTTGCAATCTCAAAGGATCAGCACATGGATAAAGTGATGCTTGTTGAATCCCTTGGTTTCAACTTAATGTATGTCTCAATGCTTTGTGATTTGAACATGGTTGTGATGTTTGTAAAATATCGTTGCCTTGTGCTTATGGAATCTGAAAAATCTCCAGTCCTTGAAGGATATTGAAAAGATGATTTGTACATGGTAGATTTCTCAGCAGGACCACAGTTGGCCGTATGTCTTCTAGCAAAAGCTTTAGAGTGCTGGCTCTGGCATCGGAGGCTAGGGCATGCTGGCATGAGGAACTTGTACACACTCGCAAAGAAGAAACATGTCATAGGCATCGAGGGCATCAAGTTCAAGAAGGATCATCTGTGTGGTGCCTGCGAAGCTGGAAAGATGACAAGGGCCAAGCATCCCTCGAAGACAATCATGACGACATCTCGTCCCTTCGAGTTCCTTCACATGGAACTATTTGGCTGTACTCACTACTCTACTCTTACTACCACTGCTTGCCTCTATGGCTTTGTCATTGTTCATGATTACTCAAGATATAAATTGGTGCATATAATCCTCTACAAGAATGAAGTGCAGGATGTCTTCAGACGATTCGCCAATCGTGCCATGACGAACTATGGCATCAAGATCAAGCACATCAGAAGTGACAATGGCACAGAGTTCAAGAACACCGGCCTCGACACTTATCTTGATACATTGGGCATCACTCATGAGTTCTCTGCTCCATACACACCTCAGCAGAATGGCATCATGGAGCACAAGAACAGAACCCTCATTGAGATGGCACGAACGATGCTTAATGAGTACAAGACACCAAGGAAGTTCTGGCCTGAAACCATTGACACTGCATGTCACGTCATCAACCGTGTTTATCTTCACAAGATTCTAAAGAAGACATCCTATGAGCTCCTAACTGATGAAGTCTCACCAAGTGAATCCATCAAGGTTATGGGTACTAGAGAAATCATACCTTCAGAGGCTCAGGCGGAAGAAGAAATCATCATTTCTGCACCTAATCAACCCGAAGACACTGCTCAGCCTGAAGTCAATGCCGATAATGAAGACAATGATCAGCAGGACCAAAGTCTTCGTCCAGGTCATCGTCGTGTTGCAAATGAAGTGCAGATTGAGAAGATAATTGATAGCATCAATGCACCTGGTCCACTCACTCGTTCAAGAGCAACACAACTAGCAAATTTCTGTGGGCACTTTGCATTTGTATCTATATCTGAACCCAAGAAAGTTGTTGAAGCCTTCATGGAACCTGAATGGATTCAAGCGATGCAAGAAGAGCTTCAACAGGTCAAGCTGAACAATGTGTGGGAATTGGTTAAGCGTCCTGACCCTCAGAATCATAACATCATTGGCACAAAATGGATCTATCGCAACAAACAAGATGAGCATGGTCAAGTTGTCAGGAACAAGGCTCGTCTCATTGCTCAAGGATACACTCAAGTTGAAGGGATTGACTTCTACGAAACATTTGCTCCGATGGCTAGGCTTGAAGCCATTTTTTCATACTGCTATCCTATGCCAACCATCACAACATCCTCCTGTACCAAATGGATGTGAAGAGTGCTTTTATCAATGGCAAGATTGAAGAAGAAGTGTATGTTGCACAACACCTTGGTTTGAAGATCCAAAATGCCCTGATATGGTATACAAGCTCAACAAGGCACTGTATGGCCTTAAACAAGCCCCTCGTGCTTGGTATGATACACTCAAAGATTTCCTGAAGAGCAAAGGCTTCAAACCTGGTTCCCTGGATCCCACACTCTTCACAAAGACATATGATGGAGAATTCTTTGTATGCCAAATCTATGTGGATGACATTATCTTCGGCTGCACTGACAAGAGATACAGGATGAGTTTGGACACATGATGCAAGAGCAATATCAGATGTCCATGATGGGTGAGCTGAAATTCTTCCTAGGTCTTCAAATCCATCAGCAGAGCAACGACATTTTCATATCACAAGAGAAATACCTCAAAGATTGCCTGAAGAAGTTTGGACTGCAAGACTGCAAAGGATACACGAGGCGAATGCCAACCAAAAGTCATCTGGGTCCCGACGACAATGGTAAAGAGTTCGATCAAAAGGTATACCGCTCCATGATTGGTTCTTTACTCTACTTATGTGCATCTAGGCCAGATATAATGCTTAGCATTTGCATGTGTGCCCGATTCCAAGCGGCACCGAAGGAGTCGCATCTTAGTTGTGAAGCGAATTCTTTGATATTTGGCTTACACCCCAACACTAGGATATGGTATCCAAAGGGCTCAGAGTTTGATCTAGTTGGATTCTGTCAGGACCCCGATTCCAAGTCACATCGATCTAGCCGGTAACACCTCATATCACATTGCGGCCTCACGCACGGTATCCCCACGGGTGTCGCCTTACCATGGCCCAGGACCGTTTGCACCTTTTGGCTCACGTATATGATAGTGTCACTAGCATCCATATGACAGAGAACCCGGGCCGACATGGCTAGTCGTGAACCAAAAGCGGCACAGACCTATGGAGACAGGCATACATGAATCACATCGAGCATGTCGGTCATCACGTGTGAATCCGGGCTGTAGCACTGGGCTAACAGGACTCCGGTGAACCCGGGGCTGTAGCAGGCTAGGCAGGACTCCGGATGTCACCGCGTGACATTTCCCCGAAGGGACAGACATAGGAACAAAATGAAACACCTGCCGGCCAGTCAAGTGTCCCGAGCAGTAGTGCTGGGCTAGCAGGACTCCGATGAACCGGGCTGTAGCGGACTACTATGGCTCGAGGAGCACTAGACTACATTTCCCCATAAGAAAGGCTGCCAAGGATAAACAACTAGATTGTCGGATCCCAACATACCAAGCATTTCAATCATACACACAATATGCTCGATATGTGCAAATACAACATGGCATCACAACAAAACTCTACAACTCCAGTACTTATTTAAAGGCTCCAAAGAGCCATACATAACATGTTCATACAGGTAGGGGTCACATGACCCGACACTCAGGTCATACAAGCATACAAGCACATGCGGAAGCAAGTAGTCTGAGTACAGACACTAGAAAGAAAGAAGGCTTCTCAAAGCCTGTCTATCTACATATGGCCCTCCATGGCCATGATCACTACCTGGGTGGCAAGTCACTCATCGACGTTGAGATCTACATAAAACCCGTCGGAGGGGACGGTGTTGTCGTCTGAAAACAGTAATTAAGCAAACATGAGTACAAAGGTACTCAGCAAGTCTTACATCAGAACCTACTATACATGCTCATTCTCAAGAAGGTGGTGGTGTTATTGCAGCAAGCCAGCTTTGACTCTTGGCTAAGCTATCCTACGAGACTCCACTAGTAAAATAGTTTTCGCACACGAGTCCACAACTCACCAACACAATACTCCACCGGGGATCCTCCCTCCTCATCCTACGAGAGGGCCATCCTTGGTACTCACACTTATCTTGAGTCTTTTAGTAGTATCCATTAACTTGTCTATGAACTGTATAGGCAACCAAGTAGTCCTTTACCGCGGACGCGGCTATTCGAATAGATTTATACCCTGCAGGGGTGTACTTCATCACACATGTTTCCACCACTTAGCGTCTGCACACGACATATGCTCGGCAGACTTCAAGAGAAAACCGACATGGGTGTAGACCATGACCTGACTAACCGCACAAGTCTCTAGTCCAGGTTTATTTCCTATTCAGGTTCCATCCGCAAGGAGATCCGGCCGGGGTGTCCTCAACGGCCCCAAACGATGTGTGCAGGGTTCTCAAGACACCAAACGGGCGACTCGGTACACCGTGCCACGGTGTATCTACCTCATCATAGCCCACTCCTAGGGTCAGCGCTACGCACTGCCGCCAACACATAACCTACAAACACCAGAAACTAGTTGCAACTCCTGGACAGAGGACGAGAGGGGTCAGTAAGTCGAGCGGGGTCATATTTCAGGGTCCAATGTGTGGTAGTAGCTAAATCTTAAATCATGCATACAGATCTCAGTTCTTATGGACGGCCTCAATGAAACAACCCACCATGTACTCCTACATGGCCTCTCATCCATACCTTTACCAAAACATGTTCAACACATCCCTCACATTACCGACATAATCATTTCACTCTGGCCCATCACCCAGATGAACCAGACCTGACACAACTCTATGCATAGCAGGCATAGAAAGGTAGGAATCACATACATGGCTCAATCAACTCCTACACATGCTAGTGGGTTTCATCTAATTACTGTGGAAATGACAGGTCATGCAGAGGATAAGGGTTCAACTACCGTAGCACACAGCAGTTTGAATCGTGTTGTCTTAATGCAGTAAACAAGAGCAGAAGCGAGAACATGGGTTCGTATCGGAATGATCAATGGGTTGCTTGCCTGATGTAGTGGTAGTAGGGTACTGCCCTTCAGACGGATACTCGGGATTATCCTCGGAGGCAGAACCTACCATGAAAGACACACCGAACATAATCAACACATGACAATATGCAAAAATATGATGCATGCTATGACATGGCAAAATGAATGTGTCTTGGCCTAATGCAAGCTAAACCAGAAAGGAATGAACTCATTTGAATCAAAGATTCAAATGTTAGTTCATTTAACATAGCCTTATTAGTGCATTATCTTATTTTGCTTTAACAGCAAGGTTAACTTGTTTTGTCATGCATGAAACCATTACAGATGGATAGATTGAATTATTCTGATCATTTTTCATATATAATTTGTTTGATTTGGAGCTATGGTTGATTTTCTATGATTTTTAGAAGTTTTGGCTATTTTCTGGAATTTCCTATATAAAAATAAATCCAGAAAAATAATAAATGCGTCAGCACTACGTCACTATGACGTCAGCGAGTCAAAGGCGCCAGGGCCAGTCAAACCTGACTGGTGGGCCCTGTCTGTCAGTGTCTCAGCTAATTAACAGGATTAAGTTAGTACTAATTAACTGTCAGTGGGGCCTGGGCCCACATGTCAGTGACTAAACTAGCTAAAATTAGTTAACACTAATCCTAAACTAATTAGCAGGCTGGCCCCACCTATCATAGGCTCAGGGGGGAAGTCAACCTGGGCCCACGCGTCAGTCCATGGTCAAAAAGTGGTCAAACTCGTCGGCGTTTAGCCGCCGGCGAGGCTAGACGCGGCGGAGCAGCGCGGGTTTTGCACTCCGACGACCAAAAGGACGGCGGAGACCATCTACGTGATGCGGGGAGTGAGCCGCGTCGAGTGGTGGCAGTGGGTGGAGCTGGGGTGGCCGGAAACGACGGCGACAAGCACGTCCGCGGCGGCCGGAGTTCGGGCGAGGTCGAACTAGTCGCTAGCAGGCACGACGAGGGGCGTGCGGGGGTGCTACGGACTCTTGCGAGTGCGTTGAAGATGATGGCGTGCTCGGTTGCGACCTAACGTGGCTGTGGCCATGGCGGCGACGTGCGGTGTCAGCGGCGAGCTTCGGCCGTGGTGGTTAGTAAGGCTAGAGGAGGAAATAGACGGCAGGGAGCGAGGGGTTCGGTAGAGGAGCTCACGGCGGTTGCAGAACGCGTCTCAGCGGGCTCGGGGGAGGTCGGACGACGTCGGGGCGTTGCCGGCGATCTCGGTTGCTCGAGGTAGAAGACGACCGCGGTGATGACGTTTGGGGCGTCCGGGGCGGCGTGGCTCAGCGGAGAGGACGAGGGCGACGAGGCGGGGCTTTTGGACGGGTTAGTGAGGCGAGGGGAGCACGGTGGTCACGGTGGTGCTTGTCGGCTGCGACGGCTGCGCTCGGCAGGGGATGGGGAGAGATCCAGAGGGGGAAGAGGGGCATGGGGAGAGTGGGGAGAATGAGAGGGGAGCGAGGGGGAGTGCGTGGCACTCGTAGGCGCGCCCGGGGTGTCGGCAGAAGCAGGAGGTGGCCGGCGTGTGGCCGCGGGCGCTGGCCACGCGCCTCTCGTCCTCCTGGCGAGAGGAGGAGGATGACTGGCAGGAGCCAGTGGGCTGGGCCGAGCTGGGCCAGGCCAGGCGACAGGTAAGTCCTCTAACTCTCTCTCTCTCTCTCTCTCTTTTTGTTTGCTTTTATTTATTTCCTGCTATGTGTATTGAAATAGAATAAATACTATTTCATTTCCAAAAACTCTGGAAATATTCAGAGGCACATTTGGGAATATTCTCAACTGCGTAAAAATGCTTCCAAGATTATTTGAGCACTTTAAAATATTTATAGCATTTAAAATGCCCAAATTCAAATACTTATGGCTTGTTCAAAAAATCCAGAATGGCTCCATAAATTGCAAGACCATTTTTGGCAGAGGTTTAAGTCAAGACCAAAATTGGTGGGCTTTTATGAAGAGCATTTTGGGTTCATTGAAATTCCAATTTTTGGAAACTAGCATTTTCAGGGGGGGTGTTGGGGTTGATTAGGCCCCATTTCAAGTTTAAGAGAAATTTAAACATGATGCACAAGTTCATCCAACCCTAATGCATGACTAAAAGCAGGGATGTGACAACTCACCCCCACTCAAAAGAATCTCGTCCTGAGATTTAGGATCCTCCAGGAAGAAGGTGGGGTACTCGAGTCGAAGACGATCCTCCCTTTCCCAAGTGGCTTCCTTTTCGGAATGGTGTGACCATTGAACCTTGAGAAACTTGATATTATGGCGTCGAGTGGTACGCTCGGCTTGATCAAGGATACGAACGGGATATTCCCGATATGAGAGGTTATCTTGTAGATCAAGCGTTTTGTGGTCCACTCCACGCATAGGATCCGCGAAGCAACGCCTGAGTTGAGAAACGTGGAAGACATCGTGAACTCTGGAAAGATGCGAAGGTAGTTCCAATTGGTAGGCAACTTCTCCTTGTTTGGCAAGAATGCGAAAGGGTCCGATGTAACGAGGAGCCAATTTGCGTTTGATACCGAAACGATGGGTTCCCTTTAACGGAGTAACCCGAAGGTAAGACTTCTCATCGACTTCATAAGTCATGAGCTTATGTTTACGATCATATTGGCTCTTTTGACGAGATTGGCTGTTTTCAATTTCTCACTAATAATGCGAACCTGCTCTTCTGCTTCCTGAATCATATCCGGGCTAAAGAGTTGTCTTTCCCCGGTTTCTGACCAGTTAAGAGGCGTTCGACATTTTCATCCATAGAGAACTTCGAAAGGAGCTTTACCCAAGCTAGCTTGATAACTATTGTTATAAGAAAACTCTGCGAATGGAAGGCATTTCTGCCAACCCATTCCGAATGAGATGACAGAAGCTCGGAGCATATCTTCCAGAATTTGATTGACTCGCTCTACTTGACCACTTGATTGAGGATGGAAGGCGGTGCTAAAAGAGAGACGAGTTCCCATAGCATTTTGGAAACTTTCCCAAAATCGAGAGGTGAAGAGACTCCCACGGTCTGAGTTAATTTCCAATGGGACACCATGAAGCGACACTATTCGGGAGATGTATAATTCAGCTAGCTGGCTAGCGGTGATACTCTCACGAACAGGTAGGAAATGGGCTACTTTGGAAAGACGGTCGGTCACGACAAAGATGGCATTATTCCCTCTCTTGGTCCTGGGAAACCCGGTAATGAAATCCATACTGATTTTATCCCATTTCCACTCAAGAATAGCCAAAGGTTGAAGGGTGCCAGCAGGCCGTTGATGCTCTGCTTTAACACGACGACAGACGTCGCAGCTAGCAATATATTGAGCAATTTCTCTCTTCATCCTAGTCCACCAAAACCTCTGGCGTAGGTCTTGATACATCTTGGTACTACCGGGATGAATGGTGAGAGGGGAGTCATCAGCCTCCTTAAGAATAAACTGGCGTAAATGTTGTTTCTTGGGAACCACCAAGCGGTTCTCGAAGAAGACAACACCTCGCTCATCCATGGAAAAACATTTAGCAACTCCGCTAGAGATGTTTTCCTTAATCCGGGATATGCCCTTATCACGTTTCTGGGCAGTTATAATTTGATCCGTAAGGTTAGGGTTCGCCACCAGGGTGGATAGGAATCCTCGAGGAACAATGTGAAGATTAAGCTTACGAAATTCCTCATGGAGAAGTGGTTGACATTGTTGTAACATCAGGTTGTTACAATAAGATTTACGACTTAGCGCATCAGCCATGACATTGGCTTTTCCCGGGGTGTAAGTTATTCCTAAGTCGTAATCCGAGATCAACTCGACCCAACGTTGTTGCCTAAGATTCAAATCTGGTTGGGTGAAGATATATTTCAAACTTTGGTGATCGGTGAAGATCTCACAACGATTACCGAGGAGGTAATGTCGCCAAGTTTTAAGTGCATGGACTACAGCTGCAAGCTCTAGATCATGTGTGGGATAGTTTTCCTCATGTGGGTGTAATTGCCGTGAAGCATAGGCAATTACCTAACGATCTTGCATGAGTATGCAACCTAGTCCTTGTCGCGAGGCGTCGCAATAGATAATAAAGTCCTTGGAGAAATCTGGTTGTACCAGTACGGGAGCAGATGTCAGGCGTCTTTTCAGTTCCTGAAAGCTAAACTCGCACTATGGAGTCCACTCGAACTTTTTATCTTTCTTGAGGAGTTCAGTTAGAGGTTTAGCAACCTTGGAGAAATTCTTGACGAAGCGGCGGCAATAGCTCACTAAGCCAAGGAAGCTCCGAACTTGCTTGACCGTCTCAGGTGGAGTCCAATCAAGGACGGCTTGAACTCGCTCGGGATTGACAGCAATACCCTTACCAGAGATTACATGGCCTAGATAGGTCACTTCTGGCAACCAAAATTCACACTTGGAGAATTTGGCATAAAGGCGATGCTCTCGAAGTTTCGTCAATACCAGCCTTAGATGTTTGGCATGTTCCTCTTCATTCTTGGAGTAGATGAGTATGTCATCAAGGTAAACTACGACGAATTTATCCAAATACTCCATGAAGACCGAGTTCATTAACCGAGAGAAGGTGGTTGGGGCATTGGTTAAACCGAAGGACATAACGGTGTACTCGTATAGGCCATAACGAGTAACAAAGGCCGTTTTGCGAATGTCCCCATTTCTGATTTTGATTTGATGGTAGCCCAACCTCAAATCCATCTTGGAAAAGACTGAGGATCCAACGAGCTGGTCATACAGATCGTTGATCCTGGGAAGCGGATACTTGTTCTTGATAGTGACCAAGTTGACAGGTTGGTAATCTACAACCATCCAATCCGTTCCATCCTTCTTCTTGACAAAGAGAACGGGGCAAGCCCAAGGAGAGGAACTAGGACGGATGAAACCCTTTTTCAAGGACTCATCGAGTTGGTTCTTAAGCTCGGCTAGTTCTAAGGGTGCCATCTTATAGGGTCTCCTAGAAATTGGAACGGTTCCTGGAACAAGGTCTATCACAAACTCGACATCCCTGTCAGGTGGAACACCTGGCAGTTCTTCTGGAAAGACATACGGAAAGTCCCGGACTACCGGAATTTCCTCAAGGACTGGAAGGGGGTGGCATTTAGGGAGTAAAGCTCGCGCTTGGCCACTCGATTTAAGACATTGACTGTCTTGCCCGATGGGTGAGTAAGCTGAACAGTTCTAGTGGCACAATCAATCTTAGCATAATGAGCTGACATCTAGTCCATACCCAAGATGATGTTAATGTCCGAGGACTTGAGAGCTATTAAAGATGCAAGAAAGACAAGTCTATCGACAAGAATTTTGTTCCCATGGCTTACCCTAGAAGTTTGCCATTTGGAACTTGGAGTTTGAATTACCATGGAAGTCGGCATGTCACAGAATGTCGTGTTATGCAATCGAGCATAGTTCTCGGATATGAATGAATGAGATGCTCCAGTATCGAAAAGAACAGATGCCGGATGGCAGTTAACAAGGAGCGTACCAAGGACGACGTTAGGATCCTCATGAGCCTCCTCGGCTGAAACATAGTTGACATGGCCACGTGCAGTGGTGACCGGCTTGGCGTAGAATGTCTTTCCCGCTGGCTTACCATGGCCAACGGACTTTCCAGACTAATTGTGGTTGTTGTTCTGGGGACATTCTCGACTATAGTGACCCGGCTCTCCACACTTGAAACATGTCACAAGATTGGGGCGTGGAGCAGCATTAGCAGCGGGGCCACCATAGGGCTTGGGCGGTGCAAACTGCTAGTTGGGACGAGGCGCCTCAAAGGATGACCTCGGAATGAAGCTGGGTGGTAGTGCCGTGCTTGGAATCCACACCTGGCGCTTCTGAGATCCAGAGCCAGATGAAGAGCCAAAATCATGAGAGTGCTTGCGTGAAGCGTCATAGTCAGACTGGCCTGTCTCAGCACTGATGGCTTTATTGACCAACTTCTGAAAGGATGTGCACTCGTGCAGACAAAGATCGCGGCGAAGCTCAGGGCTAAGTCCCCTGCGGAACCTTGCCTGCTTTTTAGCGTCGGTGGATACCTCTTCAGGAGCATATCGTGCCAGATTCCCAAATTCACGACTATATGCATCCACAGTCAGTCTTCCTTGGGTGAAATTGCAGAACTCTTCCCTCTTGCGATCTAAGAGACCTTCCAGGATGTGATGCTCACGGAAAGCCTCACTGAATTTAGCCCAAGTAGTGATTTGGCCGATCGGGCGCATAGCTTCAAAGTTTTCCCACCAAAGGCTAGTAGGGCCTTCGAGGTGATAGGCAGCATAAGTAACCTTATCAGCGTCGGCTACGTTGGCAGAACGTAGCTTGTGGGTGATGCTGCGAAGCCAGTCATCTGCGTCGAGGGGCTCGACTGAATGGTTAAACTTTGGTGGATACAGCTTGATAAAGTCATGATTGACACCAAGTCATTTCGCTGATGGCGTGCAGTGTTCTGCTCAATCCGCCCTAGCAAGCGGTTAGTCTCACGCTTGTTTCTTTCTGCCTCCAGCATCACTTCGGCCAGAGAAGGCGGGTGAGGCAGATTTTCACCCCTAGCTGCACTGGCTTCCCCCTGCTCCGGGGCAGCAGGGTTGCTGCGGGTGTTGACCATCCTAGGAGAAAACAAGACAACGGTTTAGATAAGGATGGCACAAACTTAGCAAGGAAGTGCAGAATGTAATGGATAACATGGAATGCTAAGATGTTCATTGCACGACATGGTAATATAGAAACTGCCATATATATACCATTGGTCATACACACCGTACATAGTTTAGTACAAGCCCAGGCTAGAGTACAACTACGGTGAAAGACATTACATCTCATCGAAGGCATTCCAAGCTCCTATACATTATTTTCCTACACCTCCGGAGCATGATACACACCAAGTCGTATCCCACGGTCACGTAGGACTGTGGAGAATACAACTACTTAAATACTAGTGAAACTACTACTAGCTCAAACGGCTCCGTAGTAATCCTCATAGAAGTCTCCACCAAAGCCTGGAAGTGGAACATGATCATCTGGGAACAGACGGTCCTACGGAGCCTGCGGACCATAGGGACTCGGATGTGGCCTTGGTCCCACAGGTGGTGGCAGACGGGGACCACGAGCAGGGGTGATGCCTCCTACATCGCGCCACTCCATACAATCTGGCAATCCAGACCGTACAGGGTACAGATCACTCAGATCCAAGTATCATGCCTGTACCGCCGGTGCAAACCGAGTCAAAGTGGCCCAGTGATCAACATGAGAGTTAAAAAGCTCCATACGCAAGGCCCGATTTTCGCAGTCCTTATCCTCGAGCATCTCGGCAGTGGTGCGGAGTAGTGACTCCTCACGTGTGGGGTCAGGATAGATAGCCTGGAGATACCCTTGCGCTCCCGGAAGTGAAGCTGGCATATAACGAAAGTCGGTGTTCCGAAGCAGGCCAGTCCGGACTCGCATGATGGTCATCATGGAATAGGCAGCATCCTGCACAGCCATCTCAACAGTAACCCCGAGTCCATAGTAACAGTGAAGGGGCTCAGTGGCTCCAGGATAAGAGGGATATATCCTGACGGTACAGAGGTACTGGCTCTGGTTGAAGTCTCGGAATTGCTCTTCGACAATGTATTCGGGATACCAACGGTAACCGGTCTCGATCATTAACCGGACTAACATAGCAGTATGACCGGGCACATCGAGGCATCGGGTCAGGCGAACCACTTGGTTTTGAGCACGGGTGGCCATCTGAAAGCACAACCACAATGCAAAGACATTAGAATTTCTAGGGAAAATTGGACATCATAACAGCTGTAAATGCTCAGAAAAAGATTTGAGACATCCACAACAGTTTGCAATACCACTCAACAACATCATATTAAGGTTCTGATTCAACTGGAAACATACTAAAAGTAGTAGAAACTATACTAAGGCTTGTAACAACAATCCTACAAGCTACTACGGATTAGTAACACGTGAACGTGATAGAAGAAGAGAGCCTAGTCCTTAACCCACATTGAATGAGAAGAGAATGACTCAGATCAGAGGGCATAAGGTAAGGAGTAAAAAGAGCCTTATGTTCCCTCCCACAATCAATTCCCCTACATATAACTAAAGCATTTCTAGACTCGACATCGACCAGTTTGGCTCAAGGAACCTACAGGCAGTCCGGCTCTGATGCCAACGCTGTCAGGACCCCGATTCCAAGTCACATCGATCTAGCCAGTAACACCTCATATCACATTGCGGCCTCACGCACGGTATCCCCACGGGTGTCGCCTTACCATGGCCCAGGACCGTTTGCACCTTTTGGCTCACGTATATGATAGTGTCACTAGCATCCGTATGACAGAGAACCCGGGCCGACATGGCTAGTAGTGAACCCAAAGCGGCACAGACCTATGGAGATAGGCATACATGAATCACATCAAGCATGTCGGTCATCACGTGTGAATCCGGGCTGTAGCACTGGGCTAACAGGACTCCGGTGAACCCGGGGCTGTAGCAGGCTAGGCAGGACTCCGGATGTCACCGCGTGACATTTCCCCGAAGGGACAGACATAGGAACGAAATGAAACACCTGCCGGCCAGTCAAGTGTCCCGAGCAGTAGTGCTGGGCTAGCAGGACTCCGATGAACCGGGCTGTAGCGGACTACTATGGCTCGAGGAGCACTAGACTACATTTCCCCATAAGAAAGGCTGCCAAGGATAAACAACTAGATTGTCGGATCCCACACATACCAAGCATTTCAATCATACACACAATATGCTCGATATGTGCAAATACAACATGGCATCACAACAAAACTCTACAACTCCAGTACTTATTTAAAGGCTCCAAAGAGCCATACATAACATGTTCATACAGGTAGGGGTCACATGACCCGACACTCAGGTCATACAAGCATACAAGCACATGCGGAAGCAAGTAGTCTGAGTACAGACACTAGAAAGAAAGAAGGCTTCTCGAAGCCTGTCTATCTACATATGGCCCTCCATGGCCATGATCACTACCTGGGTGGCAAGTCACTCATCGACGTTGAGATCTACATAAAACCCGTCGGAGGGGACGGTGTTGTCGTCTGAAAACAGTAATTAAGCAAACATGAGTACAAAGGTACTCAGCAAGTCTTACATCAGAACCTACTATACATGCTCATTCTCAAGAAGGTGGTGGTGTTATTGCAGCAAGCCAGCTTTGACTCTTGGCTAAGCTATCCTACGAGACTCCACTAGTAAAATAGTTTTCGCACACGAGTCCACAACTCACCAACACAATACTCCACCGGGGATCCTCCCTCCTCATCCTACGAGAGGGCCATCCTTGGTACTCACACTTATCTTGAGTCTTTTAGTAGTATCCATTAACTTGTCTATGAACTGTATAGGCAACCAAGTAGTCCTTTACCGCGGACGCGGCTATTCGAATAGATTTATACCCTGCAGGGGTGTACTTCATCACACATGTTTCCACCACTTAGCGTCTGCACACGACATATGCTCGGCAGACTTCAAGAGAAAACCGACATGGGTGTAGACCATGACCTGACTAACCGCACAAGTCTCTAGTCCAGGTTTATTTCCTATTCAGGTTCCATCCGCAAGGAGATCCGGCCGGGGTGTCCTCAACGGCCCCAAACGATGTGTGCAGGGTTCTCAAGACACCAAACGGGCGACTCGGTACACCGTGCCACGGTGTATCTACCTCATCATAGCCCACTCCTAGGGTCAGCGCTACGCACTGCCGCCAACACATAACCTACAAACACCAGAAACTAGTTGCAACTCCTGGACAGAGGACGAGAGGGGTCAGTAAGTCGAGCGGGGTCATATTTCAGGGTCCAATGTGTGGTAGTAGCTAAATCTTAAATCATGCATACAGATCTCAGTTCTTATGGACGGCCTCAATGAAACAACCCACCATGTACTCCTACATGGCCTCTCATCCATACCTTTACCAAAACATGTTCAACACATCCCTCACATTACCGACATAATCATTTCACTCTGGCCCATCACCCAGATGAACCAGACCTGACACAACTCTATGCATAGCAGGCATAGAAAGGTAGGAATCACATACATGGCTCAATCAACTCCTACACATGCTAGTGGGTTTCATCTAATTACTGTGGAAATGACAGGTCATGCAGAGGATAAGGGTTCAACTACCGTAGCACACAGCAGTTTGAATCGTGTTGTCTTAATGCAGTAAACAAGAGCAGAAGCGAGAACATGGGTTCGTATCGGAATGATCAATGGGTTGCTTGCCTGATGTAGTGGTAGTAGGGTACTGCCCTTCAGACGGATACTCGGGATTATCCTCGGAGGCAGAACCTACCATGAAAGACACACCGAACATAATCAACACATGACAATATGCAAAAATATGATGCATGCTATGACATGGCAAAATGAATGTGTCTTGGCCTAATGCAAGCTAAACCAGAAAGGAATGAACTCATTTGAATCAAAGATTCAAATGTTAGTTCATTTAACATAGCCTTATTAGTGCATTATCTTATTTTGCTTTAACAGAAAGGTTAACTTGTTTTGTCATGCATGAAACCATTACAGATGGATAGATTGAATTATTCTGATCATTTTTCATATATAATTTGTTTGATTTGGAGCTATGGTTGATTTTCTATGATTTTTAGAAGTTTTGGCTATTTTCTGGAATTTCCTATATAAAAATAAATCCAGAAAAATAATAAATGCGTCAGCACTACGTCACTATGACGTCAGCGAGTCAAAGGCGCCAGGGCCAGTCAAACCTGACTGGTGGGCCCTGTCTGTCAGTGTCTCAGCTAATTAACAGGATTAAGTTAGTACTAATTAACTGTCAGTGGGGCCTGAGCCCACATGTCAGTGACTAAACTAATTAAAATTAGTTAACACTAATCCTAAACTAATTAGTAGGCCGGCCCCACCTGTCATAGGCTCAGGGGGGGAAGTCAACCTGGGCCCACGCGTCAGTCCACGGTCAAAAAGTGGTCAAACTCGCCGGCGTTTAGCCGCCGGCGAGGCCAGCCGCAGCGGAGTAGCGTGGGTTTTGCACTCCGGCGACCAAAAGGACGGCGGAGACCATCTACGTGATGCAGGGAGTGTGCCGCGTCGAGTTGTGGCAGTGGGTGGAGCTGGGGTGGCCGGAAACGACGGCGGCGAGCACGTCCACGGCGGCCGGAGTTCGGGCGAGGTCGAACTAGTCGCTAGCAGGCACGGCGAGGGGCGTGTGGGGGTGCTACGGACTCCTGCAAGTGCGTTGAAGACGATGGCGTGCTCGGTTGCGACCTAACGTGGCTGTGGCCACGACGGCGACGTGCGGTGGCGGCGGCGAGCTTCGGCCGCGGTGGTTAGTAAGGCTAGAGGTGGAAATAAACGGCGGGAAGCGAGGGGTTCGGTAGAGGAGCTCACGGTGGTTGCAGAACGCGTCTCAGCGGGCTCGGGGGAGGTCGGACGACGTCGGGGCATTGCCGGCGATCTCGGTTGCTCGAGGTAGAAGACGACCGCGGTGATGACGTTTGGGGGCGTCCGAGGCAGCATGGCTCGGCAGAGAGGACGAGGGCGACGAGGTGGGGCTTTTGGACGGGTCAGTGAGTCGAGGGGAGCACGATGGTCACGGTGGTGTTTGTCGGCGACGACGGCTGCGCTCGGCAGGGGATGGGGAGGGAGCCAGAGGGGGAAGAGGGGCACGGGGAGAGTGGGGAGAATGAGAGGGGAGCAAGGGGGAGTGCGTGGCACTCGTAGGCGAGCCCGGGGTGTCGGCAGAAGCAGGAGGTGGCCGGCGTGTGGCCGCGGGCACCGGCCACGCACCTCTCGTCCTCCTGGCGAGAGGAGGAGGACGACTGGCAGGAGCCAGTGGGCTGGGCCGAGCTGGGCCAGGCCAGGCGACAGGTAAGTCCTCTAACTCTCTCTCTCTTTCTGTTTGCTTTTATTTATTTCCTGCTATGTGTATTGAAATAGAATAAATACTATTTCATTTCCAAAAACTCTGGAAATATTCAGAGGCACATTTGGGAATATTCTCAACTGCCTAAAAATGCTTCCAAGATTATTTGAGCACTTTAAAATATTTATAGCATTTAAAATGCCCAAATTCAAATACTTATGGCTTGTTCAAAAAATCCAGAATGGCTCCATAAATTGCAAGACCATTTTTGGCAGAGGTTTAAGTCAAGACCAAAAATGGTGGGCTTTTATGAAGGGCATTTTGGGTTCATTGAAATTCCAATTTTTGGAAACTAGCATTTTCAGGGGGGTGTTGGGGTTGATTAGGCCCCATTTCAAGTTTAAGAGAAATTTAAACATGATGCACAAGTTCATCCAACCCTAATGCATGACTAAAAGCAGGGATGTGACAGATTCTCAGATGCTGATTATGATGGTGACAAGGTTGATCGCAAGTCCACATCAGGCACATGTCACTTTCTTGGATGGTCTCTTGTCTGTTGGTCTTCGAAGAAGCAGAACCGTGTATCTCTCTCCACTGCTGAATCTGAATACATTGCTGTTGGATCTTGCTGCTCTCAGCTTCTGTGGATGAAGCAAACTCTCAAGGACTATAGCATCGACCTGAAGCATGTACCACTCTACTGCGAAAATGAAAGCGCTATCAAGATTGCCAATAATCCAGTTCAGCATTCGAGGACAAAGCACATTCAGACCCGTCATCATTTTCTCAGAGATCATGTCATGAAGGAAGATATTGACATCATTCACATCAACACTGAAGAGCAATTGGCAGACATCTTCGCAAAGCCCTTGGATGATAAAAGGTTTTGCAAGTTGCGGTGTGAGCTAAATATCTTAGAATCCTCGAATGTCTTGTAATTGGACACACATCCTAATGCTTATGCATGTTGATGACTTAGATGTGCAAAACCCAAAGTAGCGTATATCTTCAATCAATGAAGACATGCATTCTAAGTGTGAATACATTAACGCAAAATTTGACTTCAGAGCGCCACAATAATTGTGCACCGTGTCTGTGTCTAATACTTCCTATACAGTGGGTAACGCCACCACCACAATCCTTTTAATGTGTTTGAAGTGGCGTCATAATTGCATAGTCTTCGCATTTGGTTTCTATTCAACACTTATTTGATTTCAAGTTTATCTTCGCAATGTTGAGTAGGTCCAATATATATATATATGTGTGTGTGTGTGTGTGTGTGTGCGTGTGTGTTTTGTCCTCTACAACATTCACTTATAGCTATGTCTTCATGATTGAATTTTTATTCATCTAAGTGAATTTGATCGGACCCTAACATCTTCTGTGCTTCTACCTCAAATTCTATCTATCCAAATCATATGCATTCTATTGAAACCTATCGTTTGTCTTTTCTGAGTCCTTGTTAGTAGAAGACAAAGTGATAAACATTTAAATCTGTTTTTAATTCCATATCCTTTTTGCCTGGATACCGGAGAAGCCGGAACAACCACCCGACAATCCAGGCGTGCGTGGGAACGTGGAACAACTTCCAATAAGTTTCATGCACGCCACATGTCTTTCATATGTGAACCGCTAGGGGCACCTGCATAATTACGCTATGCCGTCCCGGTCCTTATAAATACACAACTCACCGCGGTCATTATCTCTTCTTCCACCTGACCACCTCGCACAAACCCTAGCACCTCTGCTACCTCGCATCGACGCCAGAGACGAAGCACTTAGCTGTCGCGACTCCTTCGACGCCGTCCTCACGCCGGCCGCGGACCTCGTCCTCTCCGCCGCCGCCGTAGGTGTCTTCCACCGCCAAGTTAGGGTGCAGGTGTCAGGACCCCGATTCCAAGTCACATCGATCTAGCCGGTAACACCTCATATCACTTTGCGGCCTCACGCACGGTATTCCCATGGGTGTCGCCTTACCATGGCTCGGGACCGTTTGCGCCTTTTGGCTCACGTATATGATAGTGTCGCTAGCATCAATATGACAGAGAACCCGGGCCGACATGGCTAGTCGTGAACGCAAAGCGCCACTAACCTATGGGGACAGGCATACATGAATCACATCGAGCATGTCGGTCAGCAGCGTGTGAATCCGGGCTGTAGCACTGGGCTAACAGGACTCCGGGAACCCGGGCTGTAGCAGGCTACGCAGGACTCCGTATGTCACCGCGTGACATTTCCCCGAAGGGACAGACAGAGGAACGAAGTGAAACACATGCCGGCCAGTCAAGTGTCCTGAGCAGTAGTGCTGGGCTAACAGGACTCCCGTGAACCGGGCTGTAGCGGACTACTATGGCTCATGGAAGCACTAGACTACATTTCC
The DNA here is from genome assembly GCF_056163025.1 of Triticum urartu. Lineage (NCBI taxonomy): Eukaryota > Viridiplantae > Streptophyta > Magnoliopsida > Poales > Poaceae > Triticum > Triticum urartu. The sequence continues at coordinate 271,651,753 of NC_141873.1, read as the reverse complement.
CCATAAGAGAGGCTGCCAAGGATAAACAACTAGATTGTCGGATCCCACACATACCAAGCATTTCAATCATACACACAATATGCTCGATATGTGTAAATACAACATGGCATCACAACATAACTCTACAACTCAAGTATTTATTCATTAGGCTACGAGGAGCGAGATATTACAGACATGGGTCTCATGACCCAACAATCATAGCATACAATTCAAAGCACATGCGGAAGCTTAACATGTCTGAGTACAGACATCTACAAATGAAAAAGGCTAAGAAGCCTGACTATCTACCAGATCCTGCCGAGGGCACAAGATCGTAGCTAAGGTATCAAGCTAAACATCGAAGTCCACACGGAACTACTAGCGAGACTGACGTCTCTCCGCAAAACATAAAATAGGCAAACGTGAGTACAAATGTACCCAGCAAGACTTACATCAGAACTATCTACATATGCATCGGTATCAATAAAGGGGGTGGTGGAGTTTAACTGCAGCAAGCCAGCTTTGACTCAGTGGCTAACCTGAACTACGACTGCAAGCAACTCTTCTGAGGTGGCGCACACGAGTCCACATATTCACCATTCAATACACCACTATGGATCCGCTCCCGTCTTCCTACGAGAAGGCCATCCATAGCACTCACACTTATCTTGCGAGTTTTAGAGTATCCACCTTCACTTGTCTATGAACTGTTATAGGCAACCCAAAAGTCCTTTAACGCAGACACGGCTATTCGAATAGATCATTTGTAACCCTGCAGGGGTGTACTTCTTCACACATGCTCTCGCCACTCACCACCATTTACACGTCGTGTAACTCGGCAACCTTCAAGCGGAAGCCTGGCGAGGGAGTCGGCCACGACCTGACTAACCACACAAGTCTCTAGTCCAGGTTTATCGCCTATTCGGGTTCGATCCGCGAGGAGATCCGGCCAGAGTTTCGCTCACAGCCCCAAACGATGTGTGCAGGGTTCCCGAGACACCAAACGGGCGCCCGATACACCGTGCCATGGTGTATCTACCGCATCACAGCCCACCCCTAGGGTCAGCGCTACGCACGGCCGCCAACACATATCCTACAAACACCAGAAACTAGTTGCAACTCCTAGATAGAGGACAAGGGCAGTTAATAAGTCGAGAGGGTCCATTGGTTTCTAGCCCAATGTGTGGTAGTAACTGTTCATGGATCACAAACACAGAACTCAGTTCCTGAGGACGGCTGCAATGAGACAACCCACCATGTACTCCTACATGGCCTATCACCGCTACCATTACCAAATCGTGTTCACACACTTAGCTCTCAACGGTAGGACATGTTCACCACATTCCAATTCATCCCCGATGAATCAAACCTAACTCAACTCGAAGCAGTAGCAGGCATGACAAACAAGCATGAATGAGTAGGCACAACAGGGCTCAAATAACTCCTACTCATGCTAGTGGGTTTCATCTATTTACTATGGCAATGACAGGTCATGCAGAGGATAAGGGGTTCAACTACCGCATCATGTAACAGTTGAATCGTTGTTGTCCGAATGTAGTAAAAGAGAGTGGGGTTGTATTGGAATGAACAAGGGGGTTTTGCTTGCCTGGCACTTCTGAAGATAGTATAGTTCTTCATCGGTGTCATTGAACTCATCGTCGGAACCATGTCTATCAAGAGGGGACAAATACCGGCAAACAAAGAGGAACACAATCAATGCAATGCAACAATTATGATCCATGATAATGTCATGGCAATATGTTGTCGATTGAGCTAATGCAACTAGCAATCATATTAAATGAAGTTGGTTTGAACCAAGGGTTCAAATTCAAACTCCATATGTGCTTATTTTAATGTCAATTATGCAAATTTCCATGTAGAGCAACCCTAGGTTGTTCAAGCATGCATGCAAATGCCATAAACAGATTCCTTGAATTTTTCTGATAATTTTTCATATATAACTTATTTCCATTGGAGTTATAGATTATTTTCTATGATTTTTACAAGTTTTAACTATTTTCTGGAATTTCCTGAATAAGAATAAATCCAGAAAAAGGAGTTACTGCGTCAGCACTGCGTCACTGTGATGTCAGATGGTCAACAGGGTCGTCCAGAGTCAAACCTATCGGCTGGGACCCACGGGTCAGTGTAACAGGGCTGGTTTGGGTGGATGACATGTGGGACCAGTCAACGGCCGCGTCAGCAAAGTCAATTCTGATGTGTGGGTCATAGTGGGTTATGAACTAATCTAAACAGAAAATTGAATTAAACTAATAGGCACAAGGCCCACATGGAAGTGGCACTTGGGGTGGTTTAGTTGCGTCATTAGTGGCTAATGATGAGCCACAACATCAGTCACCGGAGTTTCGCCGGCGTCGACCCTTTCGTGCGGCGGAGATTGTCGGGATCTCGCTACAGCCCATGGTTTGAGGCGGGGTTTGCTCCTACGGATTGCTGGCGCTCTCGCGCATCTAGTGGTGGTAGCAGCAGCAGCTGGGATCGCCGGAGTTGACGGCAGCGGGCACTTCCGCGACGGCCTGAGTTCGGGTGAGTGTGGGGTTGCGCTACGGGGCGCTAGGGGGATAAACTGGCAGGTGCTACGCGCTCCTGGGGGTTCACCGAGCACGGTGACGCACTTATGCGCGGCCTGCGGTGGCCCTGGCCACGCGGTGAAGAACCATGGCGGCGGTGAGCTTCCGGCTCCGGTGGACAGCAGGGTAGAGGAGGAGAACGACGGTGGGGAGAGAGGGGTTCGGTAGAGGAGCTCACGGCGGGGTCGTTGGTGATCTCAGCGTGCTCGGGGATGGCCTGGTGACGACGAATCGGTCGACGACGGCCGTCGGTGCAGAGGGCGGAGATGGCGTCGACGATGGCGCTCTAGGGCGTCTGGCGTCATGTGGCTCGGCGGGGAGGACCGGGGCGTCATGGCGGAGCTCAAGGGTGCGTCAGAGGGGCTCGGAGATGGCTGTGGCCGTGGGGGAGCTCGTCGGCGGCGACGGCTGATTTCGGCCGCGCTCGGGAGAGAGAGTCAGAGGAGGGGGAGAGAATGAGAGAGAGTGAGAGAGGAGCGGGACGTCTCCATGGCACATCCAGAAGAGCCGGGGCGCCGCGGTGGAAGCAGGTGCTGGCGCGCGCGCGGCGACCACGCGCCCTGCCTACTGGCGTGAGGAGGAAGACGACCGAGGGGGCTACGGTGCTGGGCTGGGCTGCACAGTTGGGCCGCCAGGTGGGCTATGTGAGCTCTTCTCTCTCTCTCTTTTCTAATTCTTTCTGTTTGCATTTTCTGTAATTTGTTTTGATTTAGTTTTAGACACTAAGTCATTTTTGTTGCTTCTGATAATTCTTGTAGGGACTAGTTGGATTATTCCAAAGCCCTTCACCAAGGATCAGAATTATTGGACATATATTAATTAATAAATAAATATATATCCAATGCAAATAGTTATTGATTTAATTCAAAGGCCCAAAATAAATATCTCTGAGATTCCAAAAATATTGTTTTAAGTTTTACCTCTTGCCAATATTTTCAGAGACTAAGAGGAACATTTTCTTGGACTTCTTTGAAAAGATTTTAATGTTGATTATTTTTGAAGTGATTTATGAGGGTTTCAACTAACCTCAATTCAACTTTCAGAATTTAGACATGATGCATGATGCTCACTCAGGTAATTAGCTACAAGCAAAATCTAGGGCTGTGACAACTCACCCCCACTAAACAAGAATCTCGTCCCGAGATTCAAGACGTGAGGTAAGAAGACAGAGGGAACACAAAGCTAACACAATCTTCACGATCCAGGTTGCACTTCGTAAGAACGTTGATTTGTCACCATCTTTGTCCCGACGTCTTGCTTCGGAAACTTCAACCAACACGACAATGAGAGAGAAAAAAGGAAAACTCTAGAAGAATCGATCTTCTCGAGGATTGAACAATTCAGGATCAACTCGGAATGAGATGTAGAAACATCTCTTGAGCTGAGAGACAAAACACACATCAGGGGTGATGGAAAGAAGCGGATGACAAGGGTTCAAATTGGTAGACAATAATTCCACACCTAAGAGGGTGGTGAACGGTTGTCAACGTAGCGAGGATTTGAATTGCCATGATTTTATAACGGGGCATCTTAGGGAAGGTGACTCGTAGAGCTATTCCCTTAAGTGGCAAAAAGAATTACTTTTGATACAAAGATCATTGAAACTCTTTATACCAGCCTAAGGCAATCACAATCGATCTTTTGAAGGAGTTTGAGAGAATGACATACTCGGACTAGAATGGATGATGTGGACTACCTTGTTGAAGCCAACACAATGGATGATTTTTTCTTATCATCTGGAATGGATGGGACCCATGGTAGGATCACTTCTGAAGATGATCCTGAACAACAGTCGCTGAGAAGGGCAGTCCATGGGAGATTGACACAATGGCGGTGCAAGCTGGGAACAAAATGCAACTGTTGGGAATGTGCCAACCATCATATCTGCCTGAGATTCAGATCTGATTGGTGATAGGATACTTCAGACTCAGCATGTCTGAAAAGAAAGTTTGAAACACAATCGACGAGATGATGTTGCGAGATTCTCGGGAAATGAACTACGATAGTAAGCTCCAAAACATGAACTGGTTCTGCTACACACATGTGAACACGCTGTCCAAGACAAGCATGACCACGTAGTAGTCTGATAATAAAACACTACCGAGTTCTGGTAGGGAACCATCATTGAGGATATCGAAGTCCTTCTATAAGCCCAGGTTAGCTCTTAGGAAGGAGCTTCTTCTCCTTGAACAATTCAATCAGTGGCTTGATGTGCTAGGGAATACATATGGCATGAAGATGATCAGTCTATCAGACCATAGAATACTTCGCACATGCATGACTGACTTGGGATGATTCCAGAGGAAGAAAAAACAAGCTTTCTCGAATTCACGGCGACAACTTGCATCGATTGCACGTGAACTTAGAGGAAGTCACTACTTCTATCCAAACATATACTTCATGAACGGGGCATGAAGAAAATGCTTACACAAGTTAACAACACTAGCTGGATGTTCAACACAAATCATGGAGGAGACAAAAATGCTGCTGATGGGCTCAACAACGAATCATCGGAATTTCCATATCACTGGACTTCCACCATTATGTGAGCGCGGCGATAGCATTGGTCAGACCAAAAGATGTAATGGTGTATGCTCGAGGGATCAACCATGAGTAAGACAACATTACGAACATCGTTGGTTCTGATTTGACTTGACAATAGCCCATACTCAAGTCAAGGTTTTGACAAGGCAATAGATCCAACAACTGATCACGAGGACCAATCGATGGAGATATCATCTTTCTTCAACACACACACACAAGGATATCCCTTAGTGATGAACTAAGTCGGACAAGCTTTTATCTTCCAACTCTCCAAGTTGCTGTCTAGCTCAACCAACTAGCTCAGGGATATCCAACACAGATTCTTGGAGAAGGGGTGATTTATAAGAAAACCAACTTGATCATGAGCCCAACATAGCGGCCAGGGGACGACCTGGTGATACTTCCATGAAGATATCCGGAAAATCATGAACCACCGATATGTCACTAAGCTCGAGAACCATCTTGCTTTTCAGGCAAGACGATATGATCAAATAAGCAAGGATTGACACTATCCTAACTCATTGATCGAAAAGTGCATCAGAAATAAGGGCTAGGTAGCACGATCAACCTTAGGGTGATGATTCAATAATCAGCACACTAAGAATGATATTAATGTCCATTAACTACCAAGCAAAGGGTTGCTAGGAGTATTGATTTCACACATCACGATTCACTTCTCGGTATTCCGGTTGCGACAACACGACACCGAGGAATGAATAATGATGGCGAGAAGTATCACTATGTCAAGAATTCATAAGGTAAGGTACAATTCTCATGACATTCCTAACATAAAGTGGATGATACTACAGGGTAGAACAGACCAATAACTTGATTGCATTTGATCTGTGAAATACAACTGCTTTAACCCAACCCTAGAAATGGATGAGGTACTGGAGTTTGTTTCTCCTAGTCATTCTGAACTAGAATGGTTTGACGGACCACAAGAATAGCAGGCATTGATGAACACGATCGCACACATACCCTTGACTATCAATTGATAGATGAAGGTCGGAATATAACTGAAGGGGGACAACTCAAAGGAACATATACTTTCTGAGTTGTGGATGCATAGATTAGTATGCCGAACGAGTTCAACATATTTCTTCCGGATAACCCATGCAGAAAGGTAGAACTGGCAGAGTCACAATGTAGAACGGAGAACTCATCAAGAGCACCCTGGTTGTGATCTTTTGGTTCAAAAGAACTTCTGCCATAAGCACTTCATGGTATTTGTAAGAAGGAAATACCACAGACCTCGAGGACTATCACAAGGTTGCTAATATCCTAAAGGAACTAGCAACACTATCAACATGAAGCAAGTAGGGTGAATCTTGGGCTTAAGAACCCAGAAATAGAATATCTACTACTAAATGGCATCACGAGATGCTTTCGAGAATGGTGGCCAGAATCATCACACTGGGAATACAAAACATTGCTAGATTACTGAGTGGTTCTCGAAGACACCTAGGGTCATAATACTAACTCCAACATACATGTCAAGGCAACGGAGTACCTCAACACACTGGTTAGTGTGATTAATCTAGACCAAAAGGACATCAGTAACATGGAGGAATGATTGCAAGTGCATCAGACTATCTAGAAACCTGGGATGACTCGGACAACATAACGGCTATAATGCTCAAAATGATTTGAGACATCCTGCAAAAATGGTGGCATAACCACTTAGCATCACAATATCAAAGTTCCGAGACCAAATATGAACACACGGAAGTAGTAGAAACTGGACTGAGGCTTGAGACCAACAATCCTACGAGTCTATGGATTAGTAACACGTCATCCTGATAGATAGATGAGAAGGCCTAGTTCTTAATCCCCGTAGAAAAGAAGAGGTTGACTCAGATCAGAAGGGCATAAGGTAAAGGAGTAAAAAGAGCCTTACGTTCCCATCCTCAATCAATTCCCTTATATAACTAAATCATTTCTAGACTCAACTTCGACCAGCTTGGCTTGGTAATCCCACAGGTAGTCAGGCTCTGATACCAAAGCTGTCAGGACCCCGGTTCCAAGTCACATCGATCTAGCTGGTAACACCTCATATCACATTGCGGCCTCACGCACGGTATTCCCATGGGTGTCGCCTTACCATGGCCCGGGACCGTTTGCGCCTTTTGGCTCACGTATATGATAGTGTCGCTAGCATCCATATGATAGAGAACCCGGGCCGACATGGCTAGTCGTGAACCCAAAGCGTCACTAACCTATGGGGAGAGGCATACATGAATCACATCGAGCATGTCGGTCAGCAGCGTGTGAATCCGGGTTGTAGCACTGGGCTAACAGGACTCTGGGAACCCGGGCTATAGCAGGCTAGGCAGGACTCCGTATGTCACCGCGTGACATTTCCCTGAAGGGACAGACACAGGAACGAAGTGAAACACATGCCGGCTAGTCAAGTGTCCTGAGCAGTAGTGCTGGGCTAACAGGACTCCGGTGAACCGGGCTGTAGCGGACTACTATGGCTCATGGAAGCACTAGACTACATTTCCCCATAAGAGAGGCTGCCAAGGATAAACAACTAGATTGTCGGATCCCACACATACCAAGCATTTCAATCATACACACAATATGCTCGATATGTGTAAATACAACATGGCATCACAACATAACTCTACAACTCAAGTATTTATTCATTAGGCTCCGAGGAGCGAGATATTACAAACATGGGTCTCATGACCCAACAATCATAGCATACAATTCAAAGCACATGCGGAAGCTTAACATGTCTGAGTACAGACATCTACAAATGAAAAAGGCTAAGAAGCCTGACTATCTACCAGATCCTGCCGAGGGCACAAGATCGTAGCTGAGGTATCAAGCTAAACGTCGAAGTCCACACGGAACTACTAGCGAGACTGACGTCTCTCTGCAAAACATAAAATAGGCAAACGTGAGTACAAATGTACCCAACAAGACTTACATTAGAACTATCTACATATGCATCGGTATCAATAAAGGGGGTGGTGGAGTTTAACTACAGCAAGCCAGCTTTGACTCAGTGGCTAACCTGAACTACGACTGCAAGCAACTCTTTTGAGGTGGCGCACACGAGTCCACATATTCACCATTCAATACACCACTATGGATCCGCTCATGTCTCCCTATGAGAAGGCCATCCATAGCACTCACACTTATCTTGCGAGTTTTAGAGTATCCACTTTCACTTGTCTATGAACTGTTATAGGCAACCCAGAAGTCCTTTACCGCGGACACGGCTATTCGAATAGATCACTTATAACCCTGCAGGGGTGTACTTCTTCACACACGCTCTCGCCACTTACCACCATGTACACGTTGTGTATCTCGGCAACCTTCAAGCGGAAGCCTGGCGAGGGAGTCGGCCACGACCTGACTAACCACACAAGTCTCTAGTCCAGGTTTATCGCCTATTCGGGTTCCATCCGCGAGGAGATCCGGCCGGAGTTTCGCTCACAGCCCCAAACGATGTGTGCAGGGTTCCCAAGACACCAAACGGGCGCCCAGTACACCGTGCCACGGTGTATCGACCACATCATAGCCCACCCCTACGGTCAGCGCTACGCACGGCCGCCAACACATATCCTACAAACACCAGAAACTAGTTGCAACTCCTGGACAGAGGACAAGGGCAGTTAATAAGTCGAGAGGGTCCATTGGTTTCGGGACCAATGTGTGGTGGTAACTGTTCATGGATCACAAACACAGAACTCAGTTCCTGAGGACGGCTGCAATGAGGCAACCCACCATGTACTCCTACATGGCCTCTCACCGCTACCTTTACCAAATCGTGTTCACACACTTAGCTCTCAACGGTAGGACATGTTCACCACATTCCAATACATCCCCGATGAATCAGACCTGACTCAACTCTAAGCAGTAGCAGGCATGACAAACAAGCATGAATGAGTAGGCACAACAGGGCTCAAACAACTTCTACTCATGCTAGTGGGTTTCATCTATTTACTGTGGCAATGACAGGTCATGCATAGGATAAGGGGTTCAACTACCGCAGCAAGTAACAGATGAATCGTTGTTGTCCTAATGCAGTAAAAGAGAGCAGGAGCGAGAGAGTGGGGTTGTATCGGAATGAACAAGGGGGTTTTGCTTGCCTGGCACTTCTGAAGATAGTATAGTTCTTCATCGGTGTCATTGAACTCATCGTCGGAACCATGTCTATCAAGAGGGGACAAATACCGGCAAACAAAGAGGAACACAATCAATGCAATGCAACAATTATGATCCATGATAATGTCATGGCAATATGTTGTCGATTGAGCTAATGCAACTAGCAATCATATTAAATGAAGTTGGTTTGAACCAAGGGTTCAAATTCAAACTCCATATGTGCTTATTTTAATGTCAATTATGCAAATTTCCATGTAGAGCAACCCTAGGTTGTTCAAACATGCATGCAAATGCCATAAACAGATTCCTTGATATTTTCTGATAATTTTTCATATATAACTTATTTCCATTGGAGTTATAGATTATTTTCTATGATTTTTACAAGTTTTAACTATTTTCTGGAATTTCCTGAATAAGAATAAATCCAGAAAAGGAGTTACTGCGTCAGCAGTGCGTCACTGTGACGTCAGATGGTCAACAAGGTCGTCCAGAGTCAAACCTAATGGCTGGGACCCACGGGTCAGTGTAATAGGGCTGGTTTGGGTGGATGACCTGTGGGACCAGTCAACGGCCGCGTCAGCAAAGTCAATGCTGACGTGTGGGTCCCAGTGGGTTATGAACTAATCTAAACAGAAAATCAAATTAAACTAACAGGCACAGGGCCCACATGGCAGTGGCACTAGGGTGGTTTAGCTGGGTCATTACTGGCTAATGACGAGCCACGACATCAGTCGCCGGAGTTTTGCCGGCGTCGACCCTTTCGCGCGGCGGAGATTGTCGGGATCTCGCTACAGCCCACGGTTTGAGGTGGGGTTTGCTCCTATGGATTGCTGGCGCTCTCGCGCATCTAGTGGTGGTAGCAGCAGCAGCTGGGATGGCCGGAGTTGATGGCGGCGAGCACTTCTGCGGCGGCCGGAGTTCGGGTGAGTGCGGGGTTGTGCTACGGGGTGCTTGGGGGATAAACTGGCAGGTGCTACGCGCTCCTGGGGGTTCACCGAGCACGGTGACGCGCTTAGGCGCGGCCTACGGTGGCCCTGGCCACGCGGTGAAGAACCATGGCGGCGGTGAGCTTCCGGCTCTGGTGGATAGCGGGGCTACAGGAGGAGAACGACGGTGGGGAGAGAGGGGTTCGGTAGAGGAGCTCACGGCGGGGTCGTCGGTGATCTCAGCGTGCTCGGGGATGGCCTAGTGATGACGAATCGGTCGACGACGGCCGTCGGTGCAGAGGGCGGAGATGGCGTCGACGACGACGCTCCAGGGCGTCCGGCGTCATGTGGCTCGGCGGGGAGGACCGGGGCGTCATGGCGGAGCTCAGGGGTGCGTCGGAGGGGCTCGGAGATGGCTGTGGCCGTGGGGGAGCTCATCGGCGATGACGGCTACGTTCGGCCACGCTCGGGAGAGAGAGTCAGAGGAGGGGGAAAGAACGAGAGAGAGTGAGAGAGGAGCGGGGCGTCTCTATGGCACATCCAGAAGAGCCGGGGCGTTGTGGTGAAAGCAGGTGCTGGCGCGCGCGCGGCGACCACGCGCCCTGCCTACTGGCGTGAGGAGGAAGACGACAGAGGGGGCTGCGGTGCTGGGCTGGGCTGCACAGTTGGGCCGCCAGGTGGGCTAGGTGAGCTCTTCTCTCTCTCTTTTCTAATTCTTTCTGTTTGCATTTTCTGTAATTTGTTTTGATTTAGTTTTAGACACTAAATCATTTTTGTTGCTTCTGATAATTCTTGTAGGGTCTAGTTGGATTATTCCAAAGCCGTTCACCAAGGATCAGAATTATTGGACATATATTAATTAATTAATAAATATATATCCAATGGAAATAGTTATTGATTTAATTCAAAGGCCCAAAATAAATATCTCTGAAATTCCATAAATATTGTTTTAAGTTTTACCTCTTGCCAATATTTTCAGAGACTAAGAGGAACATTTTCTTGGACTTCTTTGAAAAGATTTTAATGTTGATTATTTTTGAAGTGATTTATGAGGGTTTCACCTAACCTCAATTCAACTTTCAAAATTTAGACATGATGCATGATGCTCACTCAGGTAATTTGCTACAAGCAAAATCTAGGGCTGTGAGTTGTATGCTATGATTGTTGGGTCATGAGACCCATGTTTGTAATATCTCGCTCCTCGTAGCCTAATGAATAAATACTTGAGTTGTAGAGTTATGTTGTGATGCCATGTTGTATTTACACATATCGAGCATATTGTGTGTATGATTGAAATGCTTGGTATGTGTGGGATCCGACAATCTAGTTGTTTATCCTTGGCAGCCTCTCTTATGGGGAAATGTAGTCTAGTGCTTCCATGAGCCATAGTAGTCCGCTACAGCCCGGTTCACCGGAATCCTGTTAGCCCAGCACTACTGCTCAGGACACTTGACTGGCCGGCATGTGTTTCACTACGTTCCTGTGTCTGTCCCTTCGAGAAAATGTCACGCGGTGACATATGGAGTCCTGCCTAGCCTGCTACAGCCGGGTTCCCGGAGTCCTATTAGCCCAGTGCTATAGCCCGGATTCACACGCTGCTGACCGACATGCTCGATGTGATTCATGTATGCCTGCCCCCATAGGTTAGTGCCGCTTTGGGTTCACGACTAGCCGTGTCGACCCGGGTTCTCTGTCATATGGATGCTAGCGACACTATCATATACGTGAGCCAAAGGCGCAAACGGTTCCAGGCCATGGTAAGGCGACACCCGTGGGAATACCGTGCGTGAGGCCGCAAAGTGATATGAGGTGTTACCGGCTAGATCGATGTGACTTGGAATCGGGGTCCTGACAGCTTTGGTATCAAGCGCAGCCGTTGCCACCGACGCCGTTCGCCGCGGCCACAACCACCGCCTCACCTCCCCGACGCATCCCAAGGCTCCGCCTCGACCCACTCTTTCCCCCTCACCGCGCCAAGCGACGCCGGGAGCCCTGCAGTGACGCCCTCGCCATCGTATTCTTCCTCCGGACGCCGGAGATCGGCTTCGCCGTTTCGCCGCACCGGACCGCCCCCGAGCCCACTGACCGTCCCTGCGTGTTCTCTGTGAGCCCCCGCATCTTTTCCCCCTCCTCCCCTGCTCACGACCATGCGGTAGCCGCCGCCTCCATGAGCTCCGAAGCTCGCCGCCGCCATACCTCATCGCCACCGTGGGCTGAGCTCGAACCGCTCGCGGCCGTGCACCTAAACATGCTCCTGGTGCCCTCAGGAGGCCAAAGCAGCCACCAGATGGCCCACTAGCCCCCTCGTAGCCCCGTGCTCGCATGCGCCCGTACTCCGGCCGCTGCCCGGCTCACCGCTACCGCCGCTACACGCCACCCCAGCACCTACCGCTGCCACCACTTGATGCGCGCCGCTGCGTATGTTCAAACGCAACAGACCACGGCCAAAATGATGCCCTGTGTCTCATTTTCGAGCCCCTCCGACGTGCCTGTCGTCGCCGGCGTCGAGCCGCCGGCGAGTTTGGACCCCGCTGACCATTGACCCCAGGGGCGCCCAGTTTGACCCTTTGGGTCACTGACGTGTGGGCCCCAAGCCATTAACTAAACTAGGTTAGTATTAGTTTAACGCTAACTAAAATTAGTTAGTTAATTGACACTGACAGACGGGACCCACAGGTCAGGGTTGACCTGGACTGTCTCAGTTGACCGCTGACGTCACACTGACGCCAGGCTGACGCAATAAATCTTTTCTGGATTTATTCTTATATAGGAAATCCAAGGAAATGTTGCAAACTTCAAAAATTCATAGTAATTCAACCATAACTCCAAATCAAACAAATTATATATGAAAAATGATCAGAAAAATCCAATCTATCCATCTGTACTGGTTTCATGCATGTTTAGGTAACTTAACATTGTTGTTTAGCTCAAAACATGTTAATGCACTTTATAAACCCATAACTTGAGTTTGCATTTGAATCTTTGATTCAAATGAGCTCAAACCACCCTGGTTATAGATGCATTAGCCCAACACAACATATTGACATGTCATGATCATGCATCATATTATGCATTGCATTGATTGTGTTTTCCTTCTCTGTTGCCGGTATTTGTCCCCTCTCGATAGACGTGCTCCCGACGATGAGTTCGATTGCACTGATGAAGAGTTATACTATCTTCAGAAGTGCCAGGCAAGCAAAACCCCCTTGTTCATTCTGATACAATCCCACTCTCTCGCTCCTGCTCTCTTTTACTGCATTAGGAAAACAACGATTCAACTGTTACTTGCTGCGGTAGTTGAACCCCTTATCCTCTGCATGACCTGTCATTGCCACGGTAAATAGATGAAACCCACTAGCATGAGTAGGAGTTGTTTGAGCCCTGATGTGCTTACTCACTCATGCTTGTTTGTCATGCCTTCTACTGCTTAGAGTTGAGTCAGGTCTGATTCATCGGGGATGAATTGGAATGATGAACATGTCCTACTGTGTGTGAGCTAAGTGTGTGAACACGATTTGGTGAAGGTAGCGGTGAGAGGCCATGTAGGAGTACATGGTGGGTTGTCTCATTGAAACCGTCCTTAGGAACTGAGTTGTGTGTTACTAATCCGTAGACTTGTAGGATTGTTGGATTCAAGTCTCAGTTCAGTTTCTATTACTTCTGTATGTTCATAGCTGGCCTCGGAACCTTGATATTGTGATGTTAAGTGGTTATGCCACTATTTTGCAGGATGTCTCAAATATTTTTTGAGCATTTATAGCCGTTATGCTGTCCGAGTCATCCCAGGTTTCTAAATAGTCTGATTCATTTGTAAATTCCTTCTTCCCGTTCTCGATGTTCCTTTGGGCCAGATTAAGCACACTACACGGTTTGTGAGGTACTCCGTTGCCTCGGCGTATATGTTGGAGCTACTATTATGACTCTAGGTGTCTTATGAAACCATCTAGTAATCTATCCATGTTTTGTGTTCCCGGTGTGATGATTCTGGCCACCATTCTCGAAAGCATTCCGTGATGCCACTTCGTAGTAGGCATTCTACTCCTGGGTTTTGAACCCGAGACTCACCCTACTTACCTCATGTCGATAGTGTTTGCTAGTTCCTTTAGGATATTAGTAACCTTTGCATTAGTCCTCGAGGTCCATGGTAGTTCCTTCTTCCAAATACTACGAACCGCTTATGGCAGAAGTTCTTTGAACCAAAAGATCACAACCAGAGTGCTCTTTATGAGTTCTCCATTCTGCATTGTGAATCTGCCAGTCCTACCTTTTTGCATGGTTTGTCCGGAAGAAATGTTGAGTTTTGCTCGACATACTAATCTATGCATCTACAACTCAGAAAGTTATATGTTCCTTGAGTTGTTCCTCTTCAGTTGTATTCCGACCATCCTCTATCAGTTGATAGCCAAGAGTGTGTGTGCATTTGTGTTCATCGATGCCTTTTATTCTTGTGGTCCGTCAAGTCGTTCTATTCCGGAATGACTAGGAGAAACAAACTCCAGTACCTCGTCCAGTTCCAGGATTGGGTCAAAGTAGTTGTGCTCTGCAGATCAAATGCCAATCCAGCTTTTGCTCTGTTCTACCCTGGAGTATTACCCCCTTTATGTCAGGATTGTCATGAGAATTGCACCATCTCTTATGAATTCTTGACGCAGTGATACTTCTCGCTATCATTGTTTCATTCCTCGGTCCCGTGTTGTCGAAACCGGAATGCCGATAAGTGAACCATGATGTGTGAAATCAATACTACTAGCAACACCGTTGCTTGGTAGCTAATGGACAATAATTTCATTCTTAGCATGTTGGTTATTGAATCATCATCCTAAGATGGATCGTGCTACCTAGTCCTTATTTTCGGTGCACTCTTCGATCAATGAGATAGGATTGTGGCAATCCATCACTCTCTTGGTCCCATCGTCTTGCCCCGAAAAGCAAGAATGTTCTCGAGTTTAGTAACATATCGGTGGTTCGTGATTTTCCGAAGATCTTCTCGAAAGTATTACCTGGTTGTCACCTGACCGCTATGTTGAGTTCGTGATCATGTTGGGTTTTTTCCTCTAAATCACCCCTTCTCCAAGAATCTGTGTTGGATATCCCTGAGCTAGTTGGTTGAGCTAGACAACAACTTGGAGAGTTGGAAGGTAGAAGCTTTGCTTAACTTAGTTCATCTCTAAGGGATATCTTCTCTGTGTGTGTTGAAGAAAGATGATATCTCCATTGATTGGTCCTCGTGATTAGTTGTTGGACCTATTGTCTTATCCAATCTTTGATTTGACTATCGGCTATCGTCAAATCAAATCAGAACCAACGATGTTCGTATTGTTGTCTTACCCGTGGTTGTTTCCTCGGGCATACACCATTATATTTTTTGGGTCTGACCGATGCTATCACCTTGTTCACATAATTGTGTAATTCCACTTATATGGAAACTTGGATGAATTTGTTGAGCCCATCAGCAACATTTTTATCTTCTCCATGATTCGTGTTGAGCATCCAGTTAGCATTGGAAATTTTTATAAGCATTATCTTCATATTCCGTTCATGAAGAATATGTTCGGCTGAAAGGAGTGACTTCCTCTAATTCATGTGCATTTGATGCAAGTTGCCGCCGTGAATTCGAGAAAGTCAATGTTGCTTCCTCTGGAACCATCCCAAGTCAGTTATGCATGTGCGAAGTATACACTAGTTTGCGAGACTAGCTACCTTCATTCTATGTGTATCCCTAGCACACCAAGCCACTGATTGATTTGTTCAAGGAGAAGAAGTTTCATCCTAAGAATCATGACTTATGTTAGGACTTCGCTATCCTCGTTGATGGTTCCCCACTTGAACTCGGTAGTGTTTTATCATAAGACTACTATGTCGTCATTCTTGTCTGGGACAGCGTGTTCACATGTGTTTAGCAGAACCAGCTCATGTTTTGGAGCTTGCTATCTTAGTTCATTCCTCGAGAATCTCGCAACACCATCTCGTCGGTTTGTGTTGCAAACTTTCTTTCCCACACATGCCGTCTGAAATATCCTGTTCCCAGCCAGATCTGAATCTCAGGGAGATATGATGGTTGGAACATTCCCAGCATTTGCATTTTGTTCCCAGCCTGCACCCCATCGTGCCAATTTTCCATGGGATGCCCTTCTCAGCAGTTGCTGTCCAGGATCATCCTCAAAGTGGTCCTGTCATGGGTCCCATCCATTTCCGGTGATAAGCAAAAGTCATCCATTGTGTTGTCTTCAACAAGGTAGTCCACATCATCCATTCTGGTATGGGTATGCCATTCGTTTGAATTCGTTCACACGATCATTTGTGATTGCCTTAGGCTGGTATAAATAATTTCAATGATCTTTGTATCAAAAGTAATTCTTTTTGCCACTTAAGGGAATAGTTCAACGAGTCACCTTTCCAAGGTGCCCCGTTACGGGATCATGGCAATTATTTCCTCGCCACCTTGACACCATCCACCATCTTTCTAAGCATGGAATTGTTGCCACCAAATCAAACCCCATAGTTTGTTCTTCCATACCTCTCGATGCGTTTTGTGTCTCAACTCGAGATGTTTCAACATCTCATTCCACGAGTTGATATTGTATAACTCGATCTTCGAGAAGATCAATCCTAGTAGAGTTTCTTTCCGTCGTCATCATGTGGATGAAGATCTCAAAAGCGAGGATGTCAAGATCAACGTATGAAGCGAATCAACAACCTTATGAGGTGCAACCTGGATCGTGAAGATTATGTTAGCTTGTGTTCCCCCCTTCACCTTACCCTACGCTTGAATCTCGGGACGAGATTCTTGTTTACTGGGGGTGAGCTGTCACAGCCCCAGTTCAGCCCTTGCTTGACTTTGCTTGTTCTTCTTGCCATCATGTTTAAATTCCAAAGAAACTTGAAATGGGGATTGCCTAAACCCCTAGCATCAAAGGAAGTCACTAGGTTCAACTAAAATATTTTCAGTAAATCCAAATGGCTTTCAAAAATGTTCATCATTTATGGAAAATGATGTAAACAGTAACCAGAGATGATGCACATTTTTCCATGACATATTTGGGCTCTGAATTAAATCATACTCTATTTGCATTTGGGCATTTAAAAGCTATAAAATATTTTAAATGCTCAAATAATCATAAACTAAAATGTTTACTGTTGGATATATTATAAACATTAGCCATGATTAGTTTCATGATTTTTGGAAATGTCTTAGCATTTTAATTAAGTCAAAACAATTGCAGAAAAAAATAGAAAACAAAAACTAAAATATAAGAGAGAGAGAGAAGGACTAACCTGACGCTCACCAACCGGCCCAGCTCCTGTGCTGGTCCAGGACTGTGCGGCCCAGCCCACCTGGCCCCTCCCCTGTCATCTTCCTCCCCGTGCCAATAGGCAGCGCGCGTGGCCGAGGCGCGCCGGCACGCGCCCGGCCACCTCCTGCTCACCGACGAGCCCCTGGACGCGTGGACGACTCTCCCGTGTCGTCCCGATCCCGCTGACCCCCTCTCACTCTCTCTCGAGCTCTTTCCCTCCTCTGCTTACTCTCCCCCTCATGCCCGAGCGCAGCCGTCGCCACCGACGCTGTTCGCCGCGGCCACAACCACCGCCTAACCTCCCCGACGCATCCCAAGGCTCCGCCTCGACCCAATATTTCCCCCTCACCGCGCCAAGCAACGCCGGGAGCCCTGCAGTGACGCCCTCGCCGTCGTCTTCTTCCTCCAGATGCCGGAGATCGGCTTCGCCATTTCGCCGCACCGGACCGCCCCCGAGCCCACTGACCGTCCCTTCGTGTTCTCTGTGAGCCCCCGCATCTTTTCCCCCTCCTCCCCTGCTCACGACCATGCAGTACCGCCGCCTCCATGAGCTCCGAAGCTCGCCGCCGCCGTGGGCTGAGCTCTAACCGCTCGCGGCCGTGCACCTAAACATGCTCCTGGTGCCCTCAGGAGGCCAAAGCAGCCACCAGATGCCCCCCTAGCACCTCGTAGCCCCGTGCCCGCATGCGCCCGTACTCCGGCCACCGCCCGGCTCACCGCTACCGCCGCTACACGCCACCCCAGGACCTACCGCTGCCACCACTTGACGCGTGCCGCTGCGTACGTTCGAACGCAACAGACCGCGGCCAAAATGATGCCCTGTGGCTCATTTCCGAGCCCCTCCGCCGCGCCTGTTGTCGCCGGCGTCGAGCCACCGGCGAGTTTGGACCCCGCTAACCATTGACCCGGGGGGGGCAGTTTGACCCTCTGGGTCACTGACGTGTGGGCACCAGGCCATTAACTAAACTAGGTTAGTATTAGTTTAACGCTAACTAAACTTAGTTAGTTAATTGACACTGACAGACGGGACCCACAGGTCAGGGTTGACCTGGACCATCTCAGTTGACCACTGATGTCACACTGATGCCAGGCTGTCGCAGTAAATCTTTTCTGGATTTATTCTTATATAGGAAATTCCAGGAAATGTTGCAAACTTCAAAAATTCATAGTAATTCAACCATAACTCCAAATCAAACAAATTATATATGAAAAATGATTAGAAAAATCCAATCTATCAATCTGTACTAGTTTCATGCATGTTTAAGAAACTTAACATTGTTGTTTAGCTCAAAACATGTTAATGCACTTTATAAACCCATAACTTGAGTTTGCATTTGAATATTTGATTCAAATGAGCTCAAACCACCCTGGTTGTAGATGCATTAGCCCAACACGACAAATTGACATGTCATGATCATGCATCATATTGTGCATTGCATTGATTGTGTTTTCCTTCTCTGTTGCCAGTATTTGTCCCCTCTCGATAGACGTGCTCCCGACGATGAGTTCGATGACACTGATGAAGAGTTATACTATCTTCAGAAGTGCCAGGCAAGAAAAACCCCCTTGTTCATTCCGATACAATCCCACTCTCTCGCTCCTGCTCTCTTTTACTGCATTAGGAAAACAACGATTGAACTGTTACTTGCTGCGGTAGTTGAACCCCTTATCCTCTGCATGACCTGTCATTGCCACAGTAAATAGATGAAACCCACTAGCATGAGTAGGAGTTGTTTGAGCCCTGATGTGCCTACTCATTCATGCTTGTTTGTCATGCCTGCTACTGCTTAGAGTTGAGTCGGGTCTGATTCCCGGGGATGAATTGGAACAGTGATGAACATGTCCTACTGTGTGTGAGCTAAGTGTGTGAACATGATTTGGTAAAGGTAGCGGTGAGAGGCCATGTAGGAGTACATGGTGGGTCGTGTCATTGAAACCGTCCTTAGGAACTGAGTTTTGTGTTTGTGATCCATGAGCATCTACTACCACGCATTGGGCCCGAAACCAATGGACCCTCTTGACTTATTAACTGCCCTTGTCCTCTGTCCAGGAGTTGCAACTAGTTTCTGGTGTTTGTAGGATGTGTGTGGGCGGCCGTGCGTAGCACTGACCCTAGGGGTGGGCTATGATGCGGTAGATACACCGTGGCACGGTGTACCGAGCGCCCGTTTGGTGTCTCGAGAACCCTGGACACATTGTTTGGGGCTGTGAGCGAAACTCCGGCTGGATCTCCTCGCGGATGTTACCCGAATAGGCGATAAACCTGGACTATAGACTTGTGTGGTTAGTCAGGTCGTGGCCGACTCCCTCGCCAGGCTTCCTCTTGAAGGTTGCTGAGATACACGACGTGTACATGGTGGTAAGTGGCGAGAGCGTGTGTGAAGAAGTACACCCTTGTAGGGTTTTAAATGATCTATTCGAATAGTCGTGTCCGCGTTAAAGGACTTCTGGGTTGCCTATAACAGTTCATAGACAAGTGAAAGTGGATACTCTAAAACTCGCAAGATAAGTGTGAGTGCTATGGATGGCCTTCTCGTAGGGAGACGGGAGCGGATCCATAGTGGTATATTGAATGGTGAATATGTGGACTCATGTGCGCCACCTCAAAAGAGTTGCTTGCAGTCATAGTTCAGGTTAGCCACTGAGTCAAAGCTGGCTTGCTGCAGTTAAACTCCACCACCCCCTTTATTGATACCGATGCATATGTAGATAGTTCTGATGTAAGTCTTGCTGGGTACATTTGTACTCACGTTTGCCTATTTTATGTTTTGCAGAGAGACGTTAGTCTCGCTAGTAGTTCCGTGTGGACTTCGACGTTTAGCTTGTTACCTTAGCTACGATCTTGTGCCCTCGGCAGGATCTGGTAGATAGTCAGGCTTCTTAGCCTTTTTCATTTGTAGATGTCTGTACTTAGACATGTTAAGCTTCCGCATGTGCTTTGAATTGTATGCTATGATTGTTGGGTCATGAGACCCATGTTTGTAATATCTCGCTCCTCGAAGCCTAATGAATAAATACTTGAGTTCTAGAGTTGTGTTGTGATGCCATGTTGTATTTACACATATCGAGCATATTGTGTGTATGATTGAAATGCTTGGTATGTGTGGGATCCGACAATCTAGTTGTTTATCCTTGGCAGCCTCTCTTATGGGGAAATGTAGTCTAGTGCTTCCATGAGCCATAGTAGTCCGCTACAGCCCAGTTCACCGGAGTCCTGTTAGCCCAGCACTACTGCTCAAGACACTTGACTGGCCGGCATGTGTTTCACTTTGTTCCTGTGTCTGTCCCTTTGGGGAAATGTCACGCGGTGACATCCGGAGTCCTGCCTAGCCTGCTACAGCCTGAGTTCCCGGAGTCTTGTTAGCCCAGTGCTACAGCCCGGATTCACATGCTGCTGACCGACATGCTCGATGTGATTCATGTATGCCTGTCCCCATAGGTTAGTGCCGCTCTGGGTTCACGACTAGCCATGTTGGCCTGGGTTCTCTGTCATATGGATGCTAGCGACACTATCAGATACGTGAGCCAAAAGGCGCAAACGGTCCCGTGCCATGGTAAGGCGACACCCGTGGGAATACCGTGCGTGAGGCCGCAAAGTGATATGAGGTGTTACCGGCTAGATCGATGTGACTTGGAATCGGGGTCCTGACAGCTTAGTCAGGCTTCTTAGCTTTTTTCATTTATAGATGTCTGTACTCAGACATGTTAAGCTTCCGCATGTGCTTTGAATTGTATGCTATGATTGTTGGGTCATGAGACCCATGTTTGTAATATTTCGCTCCTCGGAGCCTAATGAATAAATACTTGAGTTGTAGAGTTATGTTGTGATGCCATGTTGTATTTACACATATCGAGCATATTGTGTGTATGATTGAAATGCTTGGTATGTGTGGGATCCGACAATCTAGTTGTTTATCCTTGGCAGCCTCTCTTATGGGGAAATGTAGTATAGTGCTTCCATGAGCCATAGTAGTCCGCTACAGCCCGGTTCACCGGAGTCCTGTTGGCCCAGCACTATTGCTCAGGACACTTGACTGGCCGGCATGTGTTTCACTTCGTTCCTGTGTCTGTCCCTTCGGGGAAATGTCACGCGGTGACATACGGAGTCCTGCCTAGCCTGCTACAGCCCGGGTTCCCGGAGTCCTGTTAGCCCAGTGCTACAGCCTAGATTCACACGTTGCTGACCGACATGCTCGATATGATTCATGTATGCCTGTCCCCATAGGTTAGTGCCGCTTTGGGTTCACGACTAGCCATGTCGGCCCGGGTTCTCTGTCATATGGATGCTAGCGACATTATCATATACGTGAGCCAAAAGGCGCAAACGGTCCCGGGCCATGGTAAGGCAACACCCGTGGGAATATTGTGCATGAGGCCACAAAGTGATATGAGGTGTTACCGGCTAGATCGATGTGACTTGGAATCGGTTCACTGAGGTGTGGACCCCACACGTCAGATTTGACCTGGACGGTGCCTGTTGACCTGCTGAGGTCAGCATGACGCAATGCTGATGCAATAAATGATTTTCTGGATTTTAAATAATTCAGAAAATTCCAGAAAAATAGCCAAAACACACTCATCTTGCCATGTCACATTATGCATCATTTGTTGCATTGCATTGATGGTGTTTCCTCTCTGTTGCCAGTGTTGTTCCCCCTCAGTAGACGTTGTTCCGATGTTGTGATCGTGGACACTGATGAAGACTCAATATTATCTTCAGAAGTGCCAGTCAAGCAAAACTCCCTTGTTCATGCCGATACAATCCCACTCTCTCGCTCTTGCTCTCTTCTACTGCATTCGGACAACAACGATTCAACTGTTACATGCTGCGGTAGCTAAACCCCTTTTCCTCTGCATGACCTGTCATTGCCACAGTAAATAGATGAAACCCACTAGCATGAGTAGGAGTTATTTGAGCCCTGATGTGCCTACTCATTCATGCTTGTTCGTCATGCCTGCTACTGCTTAGAGTTGAGTCGGGTCTGATTCATCGGGAATGAATTGGAATGGTGGTGAACATGTCCTACTGTGTGTGAGCTAAGTGTGTGAACACGATTTGGTAAAGGTAGCGGTGAGAGGCCATGTAGGAGTACATGGTGGGATGTCTCATTGAAGCCGCCCTTAGGAACTGAGTTCTGTGTTTGTGATCCATGAAACAGCTACTACCACGCATTGGGCCCGAAACCAATGGACCCTCTCGACTTATTAACTACCCTTGCCCTCTGTCTAGGAGTTGCAACTAGTTTCTGGTGTTTGTAGGATATGTGTTGGCGGCCGTGCGTAGCGCTGACCCTAGGGGTGGGCTATGATGCGGTAGATACACCGTGGCACGGTGTACCGGGCGCCCGTTTGGTGTCTCGGGAACCCTGCACACATCGTTTGGGGCTGTGAGCGAAACTCCGGCCGGATCTCCTCGCGGATCAAACCCGAATAGGCGATAAACCTGGACTAGAGACTTGTGTGGTTAGTCAGGTCGTGGCCGACTCCCTCGCCAGGCTTCCGCTTGAAGGTTGCCGAGTTACACGACGTGTAAATGGTGGTAAGTGGCGAGAGCGTGTGTGAAGAAGTACACCCCTGTAGGGTTATAAATGATCTATTCGAACAGCCGTGTCCGCGGTAAAGGACTTCTGGGTTGCCTATAACAGTTCATACACAAGTGAAGGTGGATACTCTAAAAGTTGCAAGATAAGTGTGAGTGCTATGGATGGCCTTCTCGTAGGAAGACGGGAGCAGATCCATAGTGGTGTATTGAATGGTGAATATGTGGACTCGTGCGCGCCACCTCAGAAGAGTTGCTTGCAGTCGTAGTTCAGGTTAGCCACTGAGTCAAAGCTGGCTTGCTGCAGTTAAACTCCACCACCCCCTTTATTGATACCGATGCATATGTAGATAGTTCTGATGTAAGTCTTGCTGGGTACATTTGTACTCACGTTTGCCTATTTTATGTTTTGCAGAGAGACGTCAGTCTCGCTAGTAGTTCCGTGTGGACTTCGACGTTTAGCTTGATACCTCAGCTACGATCTTGTGCCCTCGGCAGGATCTGGTAGATAGTCAGGCTTCTTAGCCTTTTTCATTTGTAGATGTCTGTACTCAGACATGTTAAGCTTCCGCATGTGCTTTTATTTGTATGCTATGATTGTTGGTCATGAGACCCATGTTTGTAATATCTCACTCCTCGGAGCCTAATGAATAAATACCTTGAGTCGTAGAGTCTTGTTGTGATGCCATGTTGTATTTACACATATCGAGCATATTGTGTGTATGATTGAATTGCTTGGTATGTGTGGGATCCGACAATCTAGTTGTTTATCCTTGGCAGCCTCTCTTATGGGGAAATGTAGTCTAGTGCTTCCTTGAGCCATAGTAGTCCGCTACAGCTCGGTTCACCGGAGTCCTGCTAGCCCAGCACTACTGCTCAGGACACTTGAATGGCCGGCATGTGTTTCACTTCGTTCTTGTGTCTGTCCCTTCGGGGAAATGTCACGCGGTGACATCCGGTGTCCTGCCTAGCCTGCTACAGGCCGGTTTACCGGAGTCCTATTAGCCCAGTGCTACTGCCCGGATTCACACGCTGCTGACCGAGGTGCTCAAAGTTGATTCATGTATGCCTGTCTCCATGGGTTAGTGCCGCTTTGGGTTCACGACTAGCCATGTCGGCCCGGGTTCTCTGTCATATGGATGCTAGCGACACTATCATATACGTGAGCCAAAAGGCGCAAACGGTCGCGGGCCATGGTAAGGCGACACCTGTGGGAATACCGTGCGTGAGGCCACAAAGTGATATGAGGTGTTACCAGCTAGATCGATGTGACCTGGAATCGGGGTCCTGACAGCGTTGGTAGATGTCTGTACTCAGACACGTTAAGCTTCCGCATGTGCTTTGATTTGTATGCTATGATTTTTGGGTCATGAGACCCATGTTTGTAATATATCGCTCCTCGGAGCCTAATGAATAAATACTTGAGTTGTAGAGTTATGTTGTGATGCCATGTTGTATTTACACATATTGACCATATTGTGTGTATGATTGAAATGCTTGGTATGTGTGGGATCCGACAATCTAGTTGTTTATCCTTAGCAGCCTCTCTTATGGGGAAATGTAGTCTAGTGCTTCCATGAGCCATAGTAGTCCGCTACAGCCCGGTTCATCGGAGTCCTGCTAGCCCAACACGACTGCTCAGGACACTTGACTGGCCGGCATGTGTTTCACTTCATTCCTGTGTCTGTCCCTTCGGGGAAATGTCACGCGGTGGCATCCGGAGTCCTGGCTAGCCTGCTACTGCCCGGGTTCCCAGAGTCCTGTTAGCCCAATGCTACAGCCCGGATTCACACGGTGCTGACCAACATGCTCGATGTGATTCATGTATGCCTGTCCCCATAGGTTGGTGCCGCTTTGGGTTCACGACTAGCCATGTCGGCCCGGGTTCTCTGTCATATGGATGCTAGCGACATTATCACATACGTGAGCCAAAAGGCGCAAACGGTCCCGGGCTAGGTAAGGTGGCACCCATGGGAATACCGTGCGTGAGGCCGCAAAGTGATATGAAGTGTTACATGCTAGATCGGTGTGACTTAGGATCGGGGAGATTGAACTGCTTGGCCTCTCTCTCCACCTCGTCTAGCAGTTCATCAAGCGATAATTAAATCTTACTTTTTACTTCCTTTTAGATCCATCAGATCCATCCACTTCAACCAAAATTGGTTTCTTCACTTCCAAATATGGATCCATCCTTATCTGCATCTCAAATCATGCCAAGTATATTCACTTATGCTTCATAACTAGTTAGATTCCTCACTTGTACTTATTCATGGATTCGTACAAATCTGGAACCGACTCTCTTCAAATAAGTGAATGTCTTCGCGCTATGAGGTCAATGTCTTCAAAATGATTTATCTTCAAAATCTTCTGAGAATGCGTATGACCTCTTCCCCTTCCCTCGCATCTCTAATGTTGTCACAGGTACATGTCCGTGGGAGAATCCCTTGGTTCTCATAGTCTGCATTCATTTGCAGAGTTCTTATAGTGTCATATTCACTCACCTGAAGCCAATTCCTGTCTGACCAACAAGAGGAAGCCATTCACTGTCTTGAAGCCTTTTAATCTAAATACAATGGCAACAGAAAAATCAGCTAGAAAGGGCGACAAGCAGCATCGTGGAGATACAGCCAAGGATTTGCCTCCAGATCTGTTTGAGCTATACAAGTCAGATCCTGAGGAGAGCTATGGCCAGCGCAGGACCCGAATCCAATGGATTCGAAGATATTGGGCAGAGCAGTGGTTCAAGTACAACTTCGTAACTGCCGAATATGCAGAGAAGAATGCTATCAAGCGCCCATGGGGAGATATTCCTTACCGAAATCTTCAGCCCAAGTCCAAGTCTGAAGCCATTACTCAAGGCTTTTACCCATGTATGGTCCGTGGACCACAGCCAGAGAATGCCGACCCATCACCAATGTTATGGTGTCGCGCCGATAGTCTCTTCAAGCACAACTATCAGTTTGCCAAGGAGTCTGCTGTCAAAAACAAGAAGGACCTGGGACTCAACTTCAACCCTGTTCCATCTGCTCCATGGGATGATGTCACCCGTGATGCCAATCCAAATGTCATTGGCCCCTTCTACAACCTCGATGGCCTTCTCACTCACATAGCTGTACAGGGGGCTACGGTGGAGCACTCTGCTGATGACGCATACTCGAAAGATGTGCCAGCACCACCGAAGCTGAAGACTAAGAAGACAAAGGCTTCAAGGACCCCTGCCTCACCAAAATCTTCGCGTGTGAAGCCATTGGCCACTGCACCTCCTGAAGCCAGTGTGCAGTCCGAAAACTTGTCTCGTGTCTCCAAGAAGGCCGAGAAGACAAAGAAAACCAAGAAGCCCAAGAAGATTTCCGGGCATGAACTGACTCCAGCTGCCGTTCTCGGGAACGAAGAAGACACCATTGATCTGTCAAGTGACGAAGATCTTGGTGATGACACCCTTGAGAAACTCATCAAGAGCAAACAAGAGGCGGAGATCTTCAATGATCTGCCTCTCTTTGACGTGGATATTTTGAACAACTTCATTGATGACTGGTTCGACGACCAGAGCATAAGCATCGATGATCTTCAGCTTCCTGTGGATATCAGCGTCACCTTCCACAGAGCCATTGCTAATGAGCTGGACGTGGCTCAAAAGATTGTTGAGCTCAAGAACAAAATTAACTATGAGAAGGCTCACTTCAAGAAGAACATGGCCAAGATCAGCGTGGCAGATGTTCAGATCTTCAAGAAGATGTTACATGAGCTCAAGGAACAGTTTCACAAGAAGCATGAAGAAGCAAAAGGTTCAAGAGAACGCATGAAGTACTTTGCGCAGAAATGTGTTCAAGCACACAATGAGGTTGAGAAGCACCAAGCTCTTGGGCTCCCTGGCATCGACCCAAGGATGGC
The DNA here is from genome assembly GCF_056163025.1 of Triticum urartu. Taxonomy (NCBI): domain Eukaryota; kingdom Viridiplantae; phylum Streptophyta; class Magnoliopsida; order Poales; family Poaceae; genus Triticum; species Triticum urartu. The sequence continues at coordinate 271,624,866 of NC_141873.1, read as the reverse complement.
TGCCAAGCCAACAAAGAAGTCTGCTGCGGCTCAAACTGAAGCACCAAGGCAGGAAGAACCTCGCATTGTCTTCCCTGCCAGCATGACAGGCTCGAAGCCTAAGTTCCCCGTAGCAGCTTCAGAACTGAAGAAGAAAAGGCCAGCTGAAGCTGATGCCAGGAAGCGCAAGCACAAGAACACCTCTGATGAGGCCCCATCCAAGAAGAAGCTGAAGACGAAGTCTTCAAAGAAAGAGCGTGTTGCGGCCTCTGAGTCCCTTGTGGTTGAGCCCATTTCTGTTGCCCGACCAGCCTCCACCAACCAAGAGCATCGCCTAGTGATTCACGAGCCTGCATTCACAGAGGCTCCTGAAGATGAAGAAGTTCCAGATGTTGACCACATCACAGCTGAAGACATAGGTCATGAAGACAATGTTGAAGATGATGAAGTCCTTCCTCAACTCGAGCATCAAGTGGTATCACCGCATGTTCTTACGAACAGTGAACTCATCAGCATTGGTCATCCCTTAACGCCAATTTCTCAGGATGATTCATGGGCCGGTTGCCCTCAAGAAGACACCCCCATTCATGAAGACACACCCCGAACTCCAACACCTCAAGTCACCACTCCGGTGCTTGACGACGATAGCTACATGATACAGACCTCTCCATCACCACAAGCGTCACCCGCTTTCCGCAGGCTTCGCAAAGGCCCAGGCCACAGGTCACCATGTCGAGCATTCCAGAAAGGGAAGTGCAACAAAGCTCAGTAGCACGTCAAGTTTTTCCTGAAGCCACCCCTACTGTGATTGTCTCCAAGTCTGAAGCTAAAGTTGCTGAAGACATCACGGCTGCATCAGCCGATGAAGAAAATGAATAAACAAGAGAAGAAGAAAGATTTGCTACACCCCCTCCTACTGACCAAGTCATTCTCGAGGAGAATGAGTCTGTGCTCGACCCTCCTATTACTGAACAAATGGAGGTTGAAACTACTGAGGCGGCCACAAACAATGATGCTAAAGCCAATGATACTGTCATGGCTGAAGACCATGTGGCGCCTGAAGACAATATGGCGCCTGAAGCCAGTGTGGAACCTGAAGCTCAAGTACAACCTAAATCCATTGTTCCACCTCCAAGGCCTCACACCATTGAACAAGCCTATAATCGTGGTGAACTTATCACAGTTCGATGGCCCATTATGGTGCCTCCCACTGCTCCCGGACCTCAATATGACTCATGTGGAGCAGAGGCCACAAGTTCAGAAGCCAAAGCCCAGGCTACCAAGGCTTCCAGGTGCTGCCACATCCTAGGATCATTCAATGTGAACAACTTCAGGGCACACAGTACCTTCTGCGATAGCGCCAAGAATCCATACTCAAAGCCAAAGATCTCATCCGATCGATTTTGGAGCTATCAGCAGCGCAACTACTACTCCTCCACTCTATACAATCAGGGGCGAATCTTTCCATACATGCACCTTGATTGTGAAGCCATAGGAGGGCTGTCCTGTCTTGAAGAAGCCCTTGAGTGTTTCTGGGAAGTTGGTCTTCTTCCATTCGTTACTGACAAGGAACACTGGAATGAAGAGCTTCTGCTGCAGTTCTATGCCACTCTTCACATTCGTGGCTACAACAGGGATCCGAAGACATGGGTCCTTCAGTGGATGTCAGGAGATGCACATCATGAAGCCAAAGCTCAGGACATCATTGAGCTTACTTCCCTGCCCACTCTAGGCGATTTCTATGAGCCTGGTTGTTAGTGTAATCATGATGAACTGCAGAGCATCTTCCAGAGGCCAGAACCCAATATGAGCGAGATGCTCAGTATGATGAAGCCACTGCCCCAAGATGCTGAATACCCCAAAGAGTTCTTCGTCAAAGACCTCGAGTACTTGCCCCGCACGGTATATCATATTCTGAGGCGTACTCTATGGCCAATAAAGGGATATACTTCTTAAGCCAAACTTGAAGGAGCCATGAAGACTTTGGTGTTTTACATCATCAATGGCATCAGATTCAACACCTAGGATTTCTTCATCAGACAACTGGCTGCTTCAGGGATTGATCTGTTCGGCTTGAAGTTTTATGCTCCATGGGTGATGCGCCTAATCAAGCTCCACTCTTCTGTTGACTATCAGCCCTCAGCGCGCAACCATCTTGTCTTTCTGCCTGAGGTTGATCTTTCCGTCGAAGCCATCTACCTAGAGCCTGCCAAGGAGCCGCTATATCTTCATAATGTTGATCATCGAAGCTTCACGCAACCAATAGAAGGCATTCATGTCCCCAATGCTGCAACTCCTACCTATCCTCTGGCTGGCAATATACGTGTTCCCCATCATGCAAACACCGAAGCCACTGATAGTACAATTGCTCAAAGGCCTCGGGAGAATTCTCATGTTCTCAATGACCGAGAACTTCTTGTCGCCTTACACCAGAAGCAGGATAAGCATCATAACTAGCTCAAGCGTCAGATGCAGAGTATCTTGGTAGACGTCAATCACATCAGAAACTTGGCCACCAAGAACTCGTTTTTTGCTCATGAAGCCTGTCAGCAGTCTTGGAAGAGTCTCACACTATTATGCCCAGAAGAAGATCTTTGCGAAGATGGCCTCACTGTGGCCTTCAAATTTGATTCCAGACCTCCACACAATGCAAGCTGGCGTCGCACTCCCTCAATAGAAGAACCTGAGTATTCATCTTCGGCTACAACTGTTGTTGCGAGAGTCGTCCATGAAGAAGATGATGCCACTTCACCAACCATGGCATCACTCCATCTCGACACTGCAACAGGCCCCTCTGCACCACCGAACTCCAGCGTCGACCCTGCACCTACATCTACTCCTGATAGGAACGAGTAGATACTCTATGTCTTCAAACCTTTTTGGTCATTACTAACAAAAGGGGGGAGAATCATATGAGTTGATAGTATTCAAGAGGGTCCTTATCGGTGCTTGCACTATTTTTTGCCAAGTGTTTACAACTCTCGTCTTTTGATACATTTGGTTCTCTGGGTTGTAACACTTAAACTCGATGGTCGTCTACTACTTTTTCTGCTACTCTGTGATGCGATGATAACAAAGTCAGAGTGACTGATGTGATGCTCAACCAAATCCTATGTCTTCGAACGAAGACAATGAGAGCAAATCTTATCCAGAGTTGGATAAGTCAGCTTTACTTGTAGCACAAGTCAAGTTGCCGTGTGTTTGAAATCTGAACGTTGGACACGTGTCAGTTCCTTAGTGACCCAGGGTCATTTCGGACAAATCAGGTTGGGTTGCCTCCTGGCAATAAATAGCCCACCCCCTACACCATAAATTGGTGGCTGCTCAGAGTTAGTGCATGGCTTTTGTCGTTTGAGAGCAACCCACCTCTGAAGCATTTGAGAGAGAGATCCTTGCGAGGACAAAGCCCAAAACACCCAGAGCCAAAGAGTGTTAGGCATCACTGAAGTCTTCCTGTCCGCGTGATCCGAAGACTTGTTACACTTGAGGACTGTGAATCCTCCAGCCGGTTAGGCGTCGTGTTCTGAGCATCCAAAAGTTATTGTGGATCGCCGGTGAACGAAGTCTGTGAAGGTTTGGAAGTCTACCTTGAAGACTTACTAGAGTGATTGGGCGAGGACTGTGTGTCCTTAGCTCAAGGGGAATAAGGTGAAGACGCGGTCTTTTGAGTTGAATCTCGGCCTCCCCAACCATACGTACAGTTTTCACACCAACTGGAACTGGTCTACCAAATTCGTGTGCTCTCCAAGCAACTGATTCTATCTTTCTCATCTCTTTACTTTACAGTTGTCTTCGTGAAGTCATTGTCTGCTTGCATGATCTGATTGACTTCACTGTGTGAAGACTGTTGTTGTTTGGCTTCATACTATCTTCCATCCTGATCCATACTACCTAGCTGCTGATAGTCTTCGTGCTTTCACTTCATTGCTTACTTGACTATGGCTTGTGTAGTGTAGTCTACCTTCCACTGCATATCAATAGGTTCATTTCTTCTGTTTGTCTTCAAAGCCTTCATGTTTTGAAGACTTTCATAAAAATCGCCTATTCACCCCCCTCTAGTCGATAACTAGCACTTTCAGGCTCTTGAGGAGCAGATGAGGACGCTGGTGCTTGTGCCCTTCTTGAAGCCTTTAAAGACTTTGTCTTCTGCATCTTCTAGGAGGAAGGAGCATCAGAAGCTTCCTGATGCTTGCGCTTCTTGGCTTTAGCTTCAACTTGCTTGGTCCTTTTCCTTTCGGGATGAACTGATGGAGCATTAGGCTTGGGACCAGCGAAGCCTTTGGGAAAGATAATCTTCAACACCTCTTGGCGTGAAGCCTCTGCTTCGGGTGCAGCTGCCTTCTTCTTCTTGGCGGCAAGCTTGGGGTCGATTCCTGGGCACCCAAGTGCCTTTATCTTCAAGGCTTCATTATGAGCCTGAACACATTTTTCAGCATAATACTTCATATGCTCTTGGGAGCCCTTGGCTTCATCATGATGCTTTTGAAATTCTACCTTCAGATCAGTCATCAGCAATTTAAAATTCTGAACATCAGAAACACTGAGCTTTGCCATGTGCTTCTTGAAGACTGCCTTCTCATGGACAATTTTGTTTTCCTGCCCAATGACCTTCTGAGCAATCGCAAGTTCCTTGGCAATGCAGCCTTGGAAAGTGACACTGATGTCAATTGGTAGCTGCAGATCATCAATGGTAATAGAGGTGTCTTCAAACCATTCATCGACGAAGTTTTTCAGAATATCAGCATCAAACAGAGGCAGATTCTTGAAGATTTCAGCCTCCTGTTCGCTCTTGATTAGTAGCTCCAGGGCATCATCAGCAAAATCTTCACCACTGGATAGATCTATAATACCATCTGCATTGCGCAGAATGCTTATTGGAGTAAGGCCTTGCCCTGAAATTCTCTTTGTCTTCGGAGAAGTCCGAGACAAGTCTTCAGAATTCACAATGGTTTCAGGAGGTGTAATTTTTAGTGGCTCACTCTTGAAGCTTTTGGTGCAGATGCAGACATTGAAGCCTTGGACTTCTTGGCTGGCTTCAGGGAATCAGGATAAGTAGTTGGTTGGGCTCTTCCTTGAGCATCTTCAGCATGAGCTCTTTGCTCAGCACAATGCGGCAGATACGCATTGAAGTCATTTAAGGGGCCAACAAGGTTGGGTTCAGCATCACGACTGCCATCGTACCTTGGTACTGCTTGACTTGGATTGAAGTCAATCCCATAATCCTTCTTGTTTTGGGCAGAAGAGGCCTTGGCAAACTGATAGTTGGCCTCAAATAGATCATCATCTCGACACCATAATAGGCTTGAGGGATCAGGTTTTTTAGGCAAATGGCCCTCTCACCATGCACGGATAGAAGTTCAACTGAATGGCTTCAGCCTTTGTCTTCGTATAAAGCTTCTTATATATGATGTCGGCCCACGGTGGCCTCACAACATTCTCAGCAGCGTACTACGGGGTCACAAACTTGTATTGCAACCATTTCTCTGCCCAGTACCTGCGAATCCATTGAACGCGTGATTTCCGCTCCCCATAGGTTTCTTCAGGATCAGACTTGTACATCTCATAAAGATTTGGAGGTAGATCCATTGTAGTGTTGTCTCGTCGCTATCTACCCCCTTTCTTAGCTGATTTTCCTCCTGTTGTTGGCTTCACATATATGATTTGCTTCGCTTTACTGGTCAGACAAGAACTGGCTTCAGGAGAGTCAATATGACACTGTAAGAAGTCTGCAAATGAATTCAGACTATGAGAACCAAGAGACTAACCCACGGACATGTACCTGTGAAATAATTAGAGATGCGAGAGAAGTAGGAGAGGTCATATGCATTCTCAGAGGATTTTAAAGATAAAATCAGTTTGAAGACATTGACCTCACAGTGCGAAGACATTCACTTATTATGGACAAGTTGGTTCTAGATCTGTATGACTCCATAAATAGGTACAAGTGAGGAATCAAGCTAGTTGTGAAGCGTAAGTGAAAGTACTTGCAAATCATGAGATGCAAAAGATGGAAGATCCAGATTTGGAAGTGTCAAAACAACTTCTTTAAGATATAGAAAGTTCATCGGATCAAACAAACTATAAAAAGTAAGTGTTTATTTACCGCTCAAGAACAGACGAGGAACTGCTAGATGAGTTGGGAGAGGAAGCCGAGCAGTTTGATCTCCCACGCCTTAATTTGGCGGCGGAAGACAGCTACGGCTGCGGCGGGGCTACGATGACCGCGGCCAATGTGAGTATGACGATGGAGAGGTCACGGCAGTGAAGTACTTCTTCTCCGGTGACGATGAGAGCTAGCGATGACGCTAGGGTTGCGAGCGAGACAATGATGGGAGTAGAGGAATTAATGACCGCGGGGGCTTTGTATTTATAAGGAGTGGAGTTGAGCTGTGAATTTACTGCGCTGCCCCTGGCGGTACGCATTTGCACGACGTGTGGCATGCATGCACAGTTTAAACAACTGTGCCGCGACCCCATGCATAGCTGGTATGACGGGCGGTCATTCCGGCTTCTCTAGATTTTGGCATAAAGGATAAGAATAATAAATGTGTTTTAAAAGTTTGTCTCAAAATCTTTGACTAGTGACGACACAGTGAAGACAATCGACACGTGTCAATAGAATGCATATGAAGATTTAGAGTGGGAGAGATAAGCACAGATGGGGTAAGGGCCCGATCACTTATAGTTGTAGAGATAAACCATGAAGATAAATCCAATGTTCAAGACAAATCAATTATATGAAGATAATGCAGTGTGTCGCCAAACTAAAATCTTGAAGAAAGATTGGTGGTGGCGTTACCCACCGTATAGGAAGTATTAGATCTAGAAACGATGCATAATTATCGTGGCACTCCGAGGTCAATTTCCACATTAATGTTTTCACACTTAGAGTGTATATCTTCATGAATTGAAGACATATGTTACTTCGTGTGTTGTGCACCTAAGTCATCAACATGCATAAGCGTTAGGATGTGTGTCCGTTCACAAGACATTTGAGGATTCTAAGATATTTAGCTCACACCGCAACTTGCAAAATCTCTTCTCATCCAAGGGATTTGTGAAGATATCTGCCAATTGCTCTTCAGTGTTGAGGTCACTGATATCAATGTCTTCCTTCAACACATGATCTCTGAGAAAGTGATGAAAAATCTGAATGTGCTTTGTCTTTGAGTGTTGAACTGGATTGTGAGCAATCTAGATGGTGCTTTCGTTGTCGCAGTAGAGGGGCACCATCTTCTTGTTGATGCCATAGTTCTTGAGAGTTTGCTTCATCCAAAGAAGTTGAGCGCAGCAAGGTCCAGCAACAATATATTCAGCTTCAGTCATAGAGAGTGACATATAGTTCTATTTCTTTGAAGACCAACAGACAAGTGATCGCCCAAGAAAATGGCATGTGCCTAATGTAGACTTGCGATCCACCTTGTCACTCGCATAATTAGCATCTGAGAATCCAACTAGATCAAACTCTGAGCCCTTTGGATACCATAATCCTAGCATTGGGGTGTGAGACAAATATCGAAGTATTCACTTCACCACAAGGTGATGCGACTCCTTTGGTGCCGCTTGGAATCGGGCACACATGCAAACACTAAGCATTATATCTGGCCTAGATGCACATAAGTACAATAAAAAAACCAATCATGGGGCGGTCTACCTTTTGATCGAACTCTTTACCATTGAGGTCGGAGTCCAATTGACCATTGGTTGGCATTGACTTCTTGTAGCCCTTGCAACCTTGCATTCCTAACTTCTTCAGGCAATCTTTGACATATTTTTCTTGAGAAATGAACATGACATTGCTTTGTTGATGGATTTGAAGACCAATAAAGAATTTTAGCTCTCCCATCATGGACATCTGATATTGCTCTTATATCATATGACTGAATTCATCACTGTATCTCTTGTCAGTGTAGCCGAAGATAATGTCATGCACATAGATTTGGCATACAAATAGTTCTTCGCCATATGTCTTCGTGAACAGAGTGGGATCTAGAGAACCAGGTTTGAAGCCTTTGCTCTTCAGGAATTCTTTGAGTGTGCCATAGCAAGCTCGAGGCGCTTGTTTGAGGCCATATAGTGCCTTATTGATCTTGTAGACCATGTCATGATTCTTGGGATCTTCAAAACTAGGTGGTTGAGCAACATAGATTTCTTCTCCAATTTTGCCGTAGAGGAAAGCGCTCTTCGCATCCATTTGGTACAGAAGGATATTGTTGTGGTTTGCATAGGCTAGCAGTATGCAAATGGCTTCAAGTCTAGCCATACGAGCAAAGGTTTCATCAAACTCAATTCCCTCTACTTGTGTGTAACCTTGAGCAATGAGACGAGCTTTGTTTCTGACAACTTGACTATGTTCATCTTGCTTGTTGTGGTAGATCCATTTGGTGCCAATGATGTTATGCTTGCAAGGAGAGTGCGTCTTTTCTATGCCAAATAAAAGAAGCACCGAGACGAGCTTTGTCTGGGAGCTCAATAATGTCTTGCGAGGAGAGTGCGTATTTTCTATTACATATTCTACCCTCCCACCTCCTTACTTCAAGGGTAGCCTTTGTCACCCACACGCTTGCGCGACATGGTTGGCACCATAGGATAGCATCATAATAACATACAACTCGTATCAACCATACCATACCACAATTAGCCCACAGGACAAAAAGAAACCACTCAAAAATAATTTAGGTGCAACACATCATTGGATAATAACATATAACATAGAGCACCATGTTCAAGTAAAGATTACCGAAAAAGGGTTTCCCCCAATTTGTATTCCAAAGCAAACCACCATTGTACACATCGCAATGCTGGGGCGAGCAGCACATCAAGCCCAAAGAAAATTAAGAAGAAATAAATGCTAACAACGGTAGCTCGACAAAGCGCAGAAGACTTGCTACCGCTGAGCACCATGTTCAATTAAAGATTACAGTGGGGTGAGAGAGGTTACACCGCTGTATAGAGGGGGAGAAAGTTGGTGATGACTGCGAGGAGCTTGTTTGAGTAGATCGTCGTCACGATGATTTCCTCGACGACACTCGGGCACCACGGGGCGAATGGGGAGAGCCCCCCTCCTTCTTCTTGTTTGGCCTTCCTCCTAGATGGGAGAAGGGTTCCCCCTCTGGTCCTTGGCCTCCATCAACCCCGAGGGGTGGGAGCCCGAATCTCTTCTCTCTTTCTCTCTAGGGTTTCTTCTCTATTTCCAGTTATGTTTTCTGTCCGAACATCATTTCTTAAAAAAATTCCAATATTAGCTTCCTTGCGACCAAAGGAGAGCTCGAGAAGCTTCACGGTCTCTCCACAAGTCACCTTAGTGCGCCCCTGGCTTGTGAGGCTCACAGGCCTCTTCTTGCATTACTTCTTGTGCCAAAATTCAGATATATTCCACAAAATATCCACGTAAAATTTTAGGTCATTCCAGCTTCATGAATTTTTCACCTAAAAACTCCAAAACAATAAAAACACTAACTGGCCTTTAGCACTGGGTTAATAGGTTAATCCAAATATAAATAATATGAATAACTACTAGGGAAAACCTTATACACAGAATATTAGCAGCAGCACGGCACAAAAAGAAGTGCTACTGCTAATTAGCAGTAGCGCGGTCAAGGAAAACACGCTACTGATGCGAATTTAGCAGTAGCGCTTGGGGGCTAAACCACGCTGCTACAAAAATCCACCGACGGTAACCAACACCCTAAGTTTAGCAGCAGCGCGGTGTCGCGGGGCGCGCTACTGCTACAAAAATAGTAGTGCGCTTTTTGCTCAGGTCGTTGCTGCTAATTTTGAAATTGTCCACATGGTTGGCCCTGTTTAACAGTAGCGCGTGCGAGAAACACACCCTGCTGCTACGCTGTTAGCAGGAGCGCGTTTTCGCTCCCGCGCTACTGCTAAGTCGCAGGACCCCACCACCTTTTTCCACCCACCCATCCTCCCCTCCCCCATCCTCCCTTTCCCCTACCTCCCATCCTACCTATCTTACTCTTCTTGTTCCTCAATACTTCTCCCCCGATTACTCTCCCTCTTCTACCTACATTTCTCTCTGTTCATTACTCCTAGCTAACTACACACCACCTCCATTAATGCATCTTCTTTCTCTTTTTCCTTCTTCCTCCACTAGTTGAAGTTGTCTCCTCCCAAATTAGCTAGCTAGGTAGATCTAGCATTTAGTTAACTGACCTATTTGCTATTGGGGAACACAGTAATTTCAAAAAAATCCTACGCACACACAAGATCATGGTGATGCATATCAATGAGAGGGGAGAGTGTCGTCCACATACCTCGCACCTCCGCGATCTGCACACGTTCAGTTCGGTGACGTCCCACGAACTCAGGATCTAGTAAATCTTTGAGGGAGAGTTCCGCCAGCACGACGGTGTGATGACAGTGTTGATGAAGCTACCGACGCAGGGCTTCGCCTCAGCACCGCTACGATATGACCGAGGTGGATTATAGTGGAGGGGGGCACCGCACACGGCTAAAAGATCATTGATCAACTTGTGTGTCTAGGGGTGCCCCTTGGCCACGTATATAAAGGAGTGGAGGAGGGGGAGGGCCGGCCCTCCTATGGCGCGCCCTGGAGGAGTCCTACTCCCACCGAGAGTAGGATCCCCCTTCCCTAGTTGGACTAGGAGAGAAGGAAGGCGGAGAGAGGGAGGAAGGAAAGGGGGGCGCCGCCCCCCTCCTAGTCCATTTCGGACCAGAGGGAGAGGGGGGCCGCGGCCTGCCCTGGTCTCCTCTCTCCACTATGGCCCAATATGGCCCATACATTTACCGGTGGGTTCCAGTAACCTCCCGGTACTCCGGTAAAATCCCTATTTCACCCAGAACTATTCCGATGTCCAAATATAGGCTTCCAATATATCGATCTTTATGCCTCGACCATTTCGAGACTCCTCTTCATGTCCGTGATCATATCCGGGACTCCGAACTACCTTCGGTACATCAAAACACATAAACTCATAATATCGGATCGTCACCGAATGTTAAGTGTGCGGACCCTACGGGTTCGAGAACTATGTAGACATGACCGAGACACGTCTCCGGTTAATAACCAATAGCAGAACCTGGATGCTCATATTGGTTCCTACATATTCTACGAAGATCTTTATCGGTCAAACCGCATAACGGTATACGTTGTGCCCTTTGTCATCGGTATGTTACTTGCGCGAGATTCGATCGTCGGTATGTCAATACTTAGTTCAATCTCATTACTGGCAAGTATCTTTACTCATTCTGTAATGCATCATCCCGCAACTAACTCATTAGTTACTTGCTTGCAAGGCCTATAGTGATGTGCATTACCGAGAGGGCCCAGAGATACCTCTCCGACAATCGGAGTGACAAATCCTAATCTCGATCTATACCAACTCAACAAGTACCATCGGAGACACCTATAGAGCACCTTTATAATCACCCAGTTACGTTGTGACGTTTGCTAGCACACAAAGTGTTCCTCTGGTACTCGGGAGTTGCATAATCTCATAGTCATTGGAAGATGTATAAGTCATGAAGAAAGCAATAGCAACAAACTAAACGATCATCGTGCTAACCTAACGGATGGGTCAAGTCAATCACATCATTCTCTGATGATGTGATCCCGTTAATCAAATGACAACTCATGTCTATGGTTAGGAAACATAACCATCATTGATTCAACGAGCTAGTCAAGTAGAGGAAAACTAGTGACACTCTGTTTGTCTATGTATTCACATGTGTACTATGTTTCCGGTTAATACAATTCTAGCATGAATAATAAACATTTATCATGATATAAGGAAATATAAATAACAACTTTATTATTGTCTCTAGGGCATATTTCCTTCAGTCTCCCACTTGCACTAGAGTCAATAATCTAGATTACATTGTAATGATGCTAACACTCATGGAGTCTTGGTGTTGATCATGTTTTGCTCGTGAGAGAGGCTTAGTCAATGGGTCTGCAACATTCAGAGCCATATGTATCTTGCAAATCTCTATGTCTCCCTCCTTGACTTGGCCGTGGATGGAATTGAAGCGTCTCTTGATGTGCTTGGTTCTTTTGTGAAATCTGGATTCCTTTGCCAAGGCAATTGCTCCAGTATTGTCACAAAAGATTTTCATTGGAGCCGATGCACTAGGTATGACACCTAGATAGGATATGAACTCCTTCATCCAGACTCCTTTATTTGCTGCTTCCGAAGCAGCTATGTATTCTGCTTCACATGTCGATCCCGCCACGACGCTCTGCTTAGAACTGCACCAACTGACATCTCCATCGTTCAATAAAAACACGTATTCGGTTTGTGACTTAGAGTCATCTGGATCAGTGTCAAAGCTTGCATCGACATAACCATTTACGATGAGCTCTTTTTCACCTACATAAACGAGAAACATATCCTTAGTCCTTTTCAGGTATTTCAGGATGTTCTTGACCGCTGTCTAGTGATCCACTCCTGGATTACTTTGCTACCTCCCTGCTAAACTTATAGCAAGACACACATCAGGTCTGGTACACATCATTGCATACATGATAGATCCTATGGCTGAACCATAGGGAACACCTATCATTTTCTCTCTATCTTCTGCAGTGATCGGGCATTGAGTCTGACTCAACTTCACACCTTGTAACACAGGCAAGAACCCTTTCTTTGCTTGATCCATTTTGAACTTCTTCAAAACTTTAACAAGGTATGTGCTTTGTGAAAGTCCAATTAAGTGTTTTGATCTATCCCTATTGATCTTGATGCCCAATATATAAGTTGCTTCACCGAGGCCTTTCATTTAAAAACTCTTATTCAAGTATCCTTTTATGCTATCCAGAAATTATATATCATTTCCAATCAACAATATGTCATCCACATATAATATTAGAAATGCTACAGAGCTCCCACTCACTTTCTTGTAAATACATGCTTCTCCAAAAGTCTGTATAAAACCATATGCTTTGATCACACTATCAAAACATTTACTCCAATTCCGAGATGCTTACCCCAGTTCATAGATGGATCGCTGGAGCTTGCACACTTTGTTAGCACCCTTTGGATCGATAAAACCTTCAGGTTGCATCATATACAACTCTTCTTCCAGAAATCCATTTAGGAATGCAGTCTTTACATCCATTTGCCAAATTTCATAATCATAAAATGTGGCAATTGCTAACATGATTTGGACAAACTTAAGCATTGCTATGGGTGAGAAGGTCTCATCATAGTCAACTCCTTGAACTTATCGAAAACCTTTCACAACAAGTCGAGCTTTGTAGACAGTAACATTACCGTCAGCGTCAGTCTTCTTCTTGAAGATCCATTTATTCTCGATGGCTTGCCGATCATCGGGCAAGTCAACCAAAGTACATACTTTGTTCTCATACATGGATCCCATCTCATATTTCATGGCCTCAAGCCATTTTGTGGAATCTGGGCTCATCATCGCTTCCTCATAGTTCGTAGGTTCGTCATGGTCAAGTAACATGACCTCCAAAACAGGATTACCGTACCACTCTAGTCTAGATCTTACTCTGGTTGACCTACGAGGTTCGGTGGTAACTTGATCAGAAGTTTCATGATCATCATCATTAGCTTCCTCACTTACTGGTGTAGGAATCACTGGAACTGATTTCAGTGATGAACTACTTTCCAATAAGGGAGAAGGTACAATTACCTGGTCAAGTTCTACTTTCCTCCCACTCACTTCTTTCGAGAGAAACTCCTTCTCTAGAAAGAATCCATTCTTAGCAATGAATGTCTTGACTTCGGATCTGTAATACAAGGTGTACCCAACAGTCTCTTTTGGGTATCCTATGAAGACACATTTCTCCGATTTGGGTTCGAGCTTATCAGGTTGAAGCTTTTTCTAAGCATCGCAGCCCCAAACTTTAAGAAACGACAACTTTGGTTTCTTGCCAAACCATAGTTCATAAGGCATCGTCTCAGCGAATTTAGATGGTGCCCTATTTAACGTGAATGCAGCCGTCTCTAAAGCATAACCCCAAAACGATAGTGGTAAATTAGTAAGAGACATCATAGATCGCACCATATCTAGTAAAGTACGATTACAACGTTCGGAAACACCATTATGTTGTGGTGTTCCGGGTGGCGTGAGTTGCGAAACTATTCCGCATTGTTTCAAATGAAGACCAAACTCGTAACTCAAATATTCTCCTCAACAATCAGATCATAGAAACGTTATTTTCTTGTTACGATGATTTTCCACTTCACTCTGAAATTCTTTGAACTTTTCAAATGTTTCAGACTTATGTTCATCAAGTAGATATACCAATATATGCTCAAATCATCTGTGAAGGTGAGAAAATAACGATACTTGCCGCGAGCCTCTATATTCATCGGACCACATACATCAGTATGTATGATTTCCAATAAATTTGTTGCTCGCTCCATTGTTCCGAAGAACGACATTTCAGTCATCATGCCCATGAGGCCTGGTTCCCAAGTACCAAGTGATTCATAATCAAGTGATTCCAAAAGTCCATTAGAATGGAGTTTCTTCATGCGCTTTACACCAATAAGACCTAAACGGCAGTGCCACAAATAAGTTGCACTATCATTATCAACTCTGCATCTTTTGGCTTCAATATTATGAATATGTGTATCACTACTATCGAGATTCATCAAGAATAGACCACTCTTCAAGGGTGCATGACCATAAAAGATATTACTCAAATAAATAGAACAACCATTATTCTCAGATTTAAATGAATAACCGTCTCGCATCAAACAAGATCCAGATATAATGTTCATGCTCAACGCTGGCACCAAATAACAATTATTTAGGTCTAACACTAATCCCGAAGGTAGATGTAGACGTAGCGTGCCGACCGCGATCACATCGACTTTGGAACCATTTCCCACGCACATCGTCACCTCGTCCTTAGCCAATCTTCGCTTAATCCGTAGTCCCTGTTTCGAGTTGCAAATGTTAGCAACTGAACCAGTATCAAATACCCAGGCACTACTGCGAGCATTAGTAAGGTACACATCAATAACATGTATATCATATATACCTTTGTTCACCTTGCCAACCTTCTTATCCGCCAAATACTTGGGGCAGTTCCGCTTCCAGTGACCGGTCCCTTTGCAGTAGAAGCACTCAGTCTCAGGCTTAGGTCCAGACTTGGGTTTCTTCACTTGAGCAGCAATTGGCTTGTTGTTCTTCTTGAAGTTCCCCTTCTTCCCTTTACCCTTTTTCTTGAAACTGGTGGTCCTGTTGACCATCAACACTTGATGCTCTTTCTTGATTTCTACCTCCGCAGCCTTTAGCATTGCGAAGAGCTCGGGAATCGTTTTATCCATCCCTTGCATATTATAGTTCATCATGAAGCTCTTGTAGCTTGGTGGCGGTTATTGAAGAACTCTGTCAATGACACTATCATCAGGAAGATTAACTCCCAGTTGAGTCAAGTGGTTATGGTACCAAGACATTCTGAGTATATGTTCACTGACAAAACTATTCTCCTCCATCTTGTAGTTGTAGAACTTATTGGAGACTTCATATCTCTCAATCCAGGCATTTTCTTGAAATATTAACTTCAACTCCTGGAACATCTCATATGCTCCATGACATTCAAAACGTCGTTGAAGTCTTGGTTCTAAGCCGTATAGCATGGCACACTGAACTATCAAGTAGTCATCAGCTTTGCTCTCCCAGGTGTTCATAACATCTGGTGTTGCTCTTGCAGCGGGTTTGTCACCTAGCAGTGCTTCCAGGACGTAATTCTTCTGTGCAGCAATGAGGATAATCGTCAAGTTACGGACCCAGTCCGTGTAATTGCTACCATCATCTTTGAACTTAGCTTTCTCTAGGAACACATTAAAATTCAACGGAACAACAGCATGGGCCATCTATCTACAACAACATAGACATGCAAAATACTATCAGGTACTAAGTTCATGATAAATTGAAGTTCAATTAATCAAATTACTTAAGAACTCCCACTTAGATAGACATCCCTCTAATCATCTAAGTGATCACATGATCCACATCAGCTAAACCATGTCCGATCATCACGTGAGATGGAGTAGTTTACAATGGTGAACATCACTATGTTGATCATATCTACTATATGATTCACGCTCGACCTTTCGGTCTCTAGTGTTCCGAGGCCATATCTGCATATGTTAGGCTCGTCAAGTTGAACCCGAGTATTCTGCGTGTGCAAAACTGGCTTGCACCCGTTGTATGTGAACATAGAGCTTATCACACCCGATCATCACATGGTGTCTTGGCACGACGAACTTTCGCAACGGTGCATACTCAGGGAGAACACTTATACCTTGAAATTTAGTGAGAGATCATCTTATAATGCTACCATCGATATAAGCAAAATAAGATGCATAAAAGATAAACATCACATGCAATCAATATAAGTGATATGATATGGCCATCATCATCTTGTGCCTGTGATCTCCATCTCCAAAGCACCGTCATGATCACCACCGTCACCGGCTTGACACCTTGATCTCCATCGAAGCATCGTTGTCGTCACGCCAACTATTGCCTCCACGACTATCGCTACCGCTTAGTGATAAAGTAAAGCAATTACAAGGCGATTGCATTTCATACAATAAAGCGACAACCATATGTCTCCTGCCAGTTGCCAATAACTGTGTTACAAAACATGATCATCTCATACAGTAAAATTTAGCATCATGTATTGACCATATCACATCACAACATGCCCTGCAAAAACAAGTTAGACGTCCTCTACTTTGTTGTTGCAAGTTTTACGTGGATGCTACGGGCTGAGCAAGAACCATTCTTACCTACGCATCAAAAACCACAACGCGGTATAGTGATTGCTTTTTGATCTTCAGAAAGAACCCTGTTCACTGAATCCGATTCAACTAAAGATAGAGAAACATACACCCACTAGCCACCTGTGTGCGAAGCATGTCGGTAGAACCAGTCTCGTGTAAGCGTACGCGTAATGTCGGTCTGGGACGCTTCATCCAACAATGCCGCTGAATCAAGAATCAACTAGTGAAGACAAGCAATATGTATATACCCACGCCAACAACTCCTTTGTGTTCTACTCGTGCATATAACATCTACGCATAAACCTGGCTCGGATGCCACTGTTGGGGAACGCAGTAATTTCAAAAAAATTCCTACGCACACACAAGATCATGGTGATGCATAGCAACGCGAGGGAAGAGTGTCGTCCATGTACCCTTGTAGACTGTAAGCGGAAGCGTTATGACAATGTGGTTGGTGTAGTCATACGTCTTCACGATCGACCGATCCTAGTACCGAATGTACGGCACCTCCGCGATCTGCACACGTTCAGCTCGGTGACGTCCCACGAACTCGCGATCCAGTAGAGCTTCGAGGAAGAGTTCCGTCATCATGACGGTGTGATGACGGTGTTGATGAAGCTACCGACACAGGGCTTCGCCTAAGCACCACTACGATATGACCGAGGTGGATTATGGTGGAGGGGGGCACCGCACACGGCTAAAAGATCAATGATCAACATGTGTGTCTAGGGGTGCCCCCTGGACACGTATATAAAGGAGTGGAGGAGGGGGAGGGCCGGCCCTCATATGGCACGCCCTGGAGGAGTCCTACTCCCACCGGGAGTAGGATTCCCCCCCTTCCCTAGTTGGACTAGGAGAGAAGGAAGGGGGAGAGAGGGAGGAAGGAAAGGGGGGCGTCGCCCCCCTCCTGGTCCAATTCAGACCAGAGGGAGAGGGGGCGCGCAGCCTGACCTGGTCTCCTCTCTCTCTGTCCACTATGGCCCAATAAGGCTCATACATTTACCGGGGGGTTCCGGTAACCTCCCGGTACTCCGGTAAAATCCCGATTTCACCCGAAACTATTCCGATGTCCAAATATAGGCTTCCAATATATCAATCTTTATGTCTCGACCATTTTGAGACTCCTCGTCATGTCTGTGATCATATCCGGGACTCTGAACTACCTTCGGTACATCAAAACACATAAACTCATAATACCGATCGTCACTGAACGTTAACCGTGCGGACCCTACGGGTTCGAGAACTATGTAGACATGACCGAGACACGTCTCCGGTCAATAACCAATAGCGGAACCTGGATGCTCATATTGGTTCCTACATATTCTACGAAGATCTTTATCGGTCAAACTGCATAACGGTATATGTTGTTCCCTTTGTCATCGTTATGTTACTTGCCCGAGATTCGATCGTCGGTATCTCAATACCTAGTTCAATCTCATTACTGGCAAGTCTGTTTACTCGTTCTGTAATGCATCATCCCGCAACTAACTCATTAGTTACATTACTTGCAAGGCTTATAGTGATGTGCATTACCGAGAGGGCCCAGAGATACCTCTCCGACAATCGGAGTGACAAATCCTAATCTCGATCTATGCCAACTCAACAAGTACCATCGGAGACACCTATAGAGCACCTTTATAATCACCTAGTTATGTTGTGACATTTGGTAGCACATAAAGTGTTCCTCCGGTACTCGGGAGTTGCATAATCTCATAGTCATAGGAACATGTATAAGTCATGAAGAAAGCAATAGCAACAAAGTAAACGATCATCGTGCTAAGCTAACGGATGGGCCAAGTCAATCACATCATTCTCTAATGATGTGATCCCGTTAATCAAATGACAACTCATTTCTATGGTTAGGAAACATAACCATCATTGATTCAACGAGCTAGTCAAGTAGAGGCAAACAAGTGACACTCTGTTTGTCTATGTATTCACACATGTACTAAGTTTCCGGTTAATACAATTCTAGCATTAATAATAAACATTTATCATGATATAAGGAAATATAAATAAAAACTTTATTATTGTCTCTAGGTCATATTTCCTTCATTTGCCCCCTAATTAGATCAATCTTTGTCAAGAAGAGCTTTGTGCACTTTTGGTCTCCCTACATCATCATCTCCACCGTGTGCTCGATCTCGAGATAGAGGTGATTAAAATTTCATGCTTTTGCAAAATGGAAATATGTGTATGTGTGTGTGATATGATAATTGGGAAATATTATGGAAATTGTGTGTGTGGCATGAGTTGACGCCAAATTTTGCTTTTAAGTTGCCTATGTTTTGCCGAAATGTTGATTTATTTCCGTTTCGGCGAATTCCGGGCAAACTCTAGATCTACATATCCTATTTTTAGGGAAGGTCATGCCAAATTTTTGTATGACTTTGATGCATGCACGCATTTTTATAATCAATTTGTTTATTATTATCGTGCAGACATTCATGATGGTCAGTGGAACGATGGTGGACAGGTGGTTGCGGTCGGCGGTGCAGGACATGAAAGAATATAACCGGACAGAGGTTTTATGTCCGTGTCGAAAATGCAAAGGAATAGTTTGACTCGACCCCTATGACGATGGTCGTATCGAAGTGCACCTGCTCATGACTGGTTTCATGGATGGCTATACTCGGTGGATAATTGAAGATGAGGATGACAATGTTGAGGACGCCGACGGGGCAGGCAATGACGACACAGGGCAAGATGAAGAGATGATCGATAATGGCAGTGGGGAAGAGGCCGGACATGGCGGCGGAGAAGGGGCCGGACATGGTGGAGGAGAAGGGGCCGGACATGGCGGCGGAGAGAACGTGGACTCCACGCAACAGAGTTTGTCGGTACTAAGTTCAATCGTGCGGGACCCTCATGTTCAAGCACTGCTTCACAAGGAGACGAGTACTGAGAGAGCTGCTTCTAGAGAGGAGGCTAAGCTGGAGCAACCGGTGGTAGACTCGGACACCCCATTGTATGATGGTTGCAATCCTGAGGTGACCCACTTGAGTTTCATGCTCCAACTCCTGAAGACGAAGGCTATAAACAAATGGACCGACACTAGCCTCGATGAGCATCTCAAGTACCTAAAGGATGTTCTTCCCGCGGGGAATCTATGTCCTACTAGTGTTGATGAGGCCAAGAAGATCGTGTGCCCTCTTGATCTGCCGCATGTTAGATACCATGCATGCATCAACGATTGCATAATTTATCGGAAGGAGCACGCGGAAAAAACAAGCTGTCCGGTGTGCAATGCTTCTCGATACAAGAAGGCCAAGAAGAAATGTCCACATAAAGTTGTATGGTACTTACCGATCACTCCCTGTCTCCAGTGGTATTTCATATATCCGAAGGAAGCAAAGCTAATGCGCTGGCACACGGAGAGGAAGAAGCCTGATGATGGAGATGATCTGAAGCTGAGACACGTCAAGGATGGAAGCCAGTGGAGAGCGTTGAAAAGCCTCTATCGGTATTGTGAATGTGATGCAAGGAACATCGTGCTCGGCGCGTATACCGATGGCATGATCCGTTTGGCAACCAGAACACCAACCATAGCACATGCCTCATGTTTGTATGGATTTACAACCTCCCCCTGGTTGTGCATGAAGTCGAAGTACATTCACATGAGCATGCTTGTTCAAGGGCCGAAACAACCAGGAAATAATATTAATTTGTATTTGGGGCTACTTCAAGAGGAGTTAGACACGTTATGGAAAACACCGGCGAAGACATGGGATGCCAGCAAAGGCGAGCATTTCTACATGAGAGCCGCGCTGATCACGACGGTGCACGACTATCTCGGTTACGGATATGTCGCAGGCCAGGTGTGCTATGGATATTGCAGATGCACGCGATGCATGGATGATACGACGTCTCAGCAGCTAACGTCAAGGAAAGATGGTGGGTCTAGGAAAATCATGTACATGGGGCACCGAAGATGGCTCGAACAGGACGACCCGTGGAGAAACCGTGGAGATCTATTCAATGGTCACCCTGAGCATCGAGGACCTCCACGTAAGCGGAGCGGCACCGAAATCGATGAGCTGTTGAAAAACTAGAAGGAGTTCGCCGCGGCGGGAAAGACGATGAAAAAGGCGTCGGAGCCACTGCTGAAGGTATGGAAGATGAGGTCTGTGTTCTGGGACTTGGAGTACTGGCACAAACTCGATACACCTCATTGCCTTGATCAAATGCATATATGTAAGAATGTCCTTGAGAGCTTTCTCGCGACACTGATGAACATGCTGGATAAGACCAAGGATGGGCCGAAGGCAAGAAAAGACTTGCAAGATTTGAATATCAGGGAAGATCTGCACATGCCGCCCCGCAAAAAGTCAGACGAGACAGAGATGGAGACAGAGGCACGGGAGAAGAAGGGCAAGAAAGTAAAGAAAGAGGATTATTACCCCCCTTCTTGCTTCACCTTAAGTCAGGCTGAGATCGATCAATTCTTTAAGTGCCTTACCGGAGTCAAAGTTAGTTCCGGTTACTGTGGCAAGATAAGCAGATATCTAGACACGGACAAGAAAAGGTTCAGCGGGATGAAGTCCCATGACTGTCATGTGATGATGGCGCAGATACTACCTGTTACCCTTAGAGGGATAATGGACAAGCACGTCCGTGACACGCTTATTGGTCTCTGCAACTTTTTCTACGTCATCTCTCGAAAGTCGATTAGTGTGAAGCAGCTCCGAACGCTACCGGAAGAGATCGTTGTGATCCTGAATGAGATTGAGATGTACTTCCCGCCCGCGTTCTTTGATGTGATGGTGCATCTGTGTGTCCATATTGTGGACAACATAATAGACCCGGGGTCGTCATTTTTGCACAACATGATGCCGTTTGAGAGGATGAATGGGATCATCAAAGGATTCGTTCGTAACATGTCCCGTCCGGATGGAAGCATTGTCCATGGCTATCTGACACAAGAGTGCATCTCTTTCTGCAAGAATTTTCTATATGGCGCAGACCAGCCGCCTGGTGTTAGTGTTGGTTTGCCCGTTAACAAGCACGATGGGAGGCTTGAAGGAGAAGGTAACTCCAACGATCGCAGGGAACTGCATGTGGCATACTCAGATTGACGCAGCCACTTTGACAGAGCAAACTTGGTAGTGCTACAACACCTAGACGAGGTAGATCCTTTCGTGGCACTGCACAAAGAAGTTATCGCAAAGAAGTATCGTGACCGGGGGGTATGCAGGACGGACGCCGAAGTTACTAGAGAGCACAACTCCACTTTCCTGCATTGGTTCGAAGAGCATATTATTGCTAATCCCCCGGAGGAGGGCTCTAAGGACGGATTGCTCATATATGCCTTAGCACATGGCCCCTCGCCCAACCTCGTCAGCTATTAGGCATACGATATCGATGGATACATGTTCTACACGGAGGCCAAAGATATGGACAGTGATGATCAGAACTCAGGGGTGACGATGGAATGCATGACCGGCAGCAACAATGGCGCAACAGAAATATTTTAAGGAATGGTCGAGGAGATCTGGGAGCTTGACTACTCTGGACTGCACAACACGACGATGTTCTGTGTCAGATGGGCTAAGAATGTCGAAAGAGAAAACCGGAATTTCACTACCATGACTATACCCGACGCCAAGAGCGCTACCGTGAATGCTATCGCAAAAAACGAGCCATGGGTACACGCTAAGCATGTGAAATAGTGCTTCTTCATAACCGACCCGTGCAATCCCAGCCGTGTTGTCGTGAGGAGAGGCAAAAGGAACATCATTGGAATGGATGGAGTCGCCAACGAGGAAGACTACGATCAGTACGGCAATCCAACGACGGAAGATGACGACGATGATGAAGTATACGTCAAAAGAAGAATCGGTACTACATTATCTAAGAAAAATCATACTCCATGGAAAAGGCAAAGTCACAATGAGGGGCTCAATTATTCTTCAACCAACAATAAGGGAAAGAAGCTGACTCAAAAATGAAAACGTCAACGCTGAGGAACCGTATGCACTACAAAAAAAATACACTTCCGTGATGATACGTGTTTGTCACAGTAGGTCGCGTTTTTGTCATGCATGTACATCCATGACGATTTTATGGCAGAATCAAGGTAGTCATACCTGTGCTGTTGTAGAAGTGTTCCATGACATTACCAAAATTATCATCACGGAAGTGTCCACTTCCATGACGATAAATCGCGCGTCACAGAAGTGCTTTCGTCAAGGGTGACCGACACGTGGCATCCACCGTAACGGAACGCCGTTAAGCTATCAGGTCGGATTTTGGATCCGATAACCCGTTAACAGCCCTGACCAATGGGAAATTTCCACATGTAAAATTCTGATTGGCCGAAGGGAACACCTGTCAGCTCATCAGTGGGCCAGATGTCGCCCGTCCATTGGAGGAGACATGCCTATGATACGTCGACACGTGGCTGGGCCCAACAGAGGCCCATATAGGTTAAAAAGGCCGGCCCAGTCAAAGGCCCGTAGAACTTAATCAGGTACTAGTGGGCCAGCCCAATAACGGCCTGCTTAATAAAGGCCCATTTACGCCCTGAAGCCAGATCTGGCCCGTTAATTGTTCGCCCAATATTTGGGCCCATTTACAGCCCGAAGCCAGATCTGACCCGTTAATTGTTCGCCCAATATTTGGGACCATTTGCGGCCCGAAGCCAGATCTAGCCCATTAATTGTTTGCCGAATATTTGGGCCCAACTACAGCCCAGTGACTTTCGACCTCTTAGAGGCCTGATGTAGACATTGGCCCATTTCAGCCCGGTGTGACTTTCGGCCTGGGAATGGCTCGTGCTGCCCAAGGGCCATATATGGTCCGACGGGACATCGGGCCCACTAACGGCCCGTGCTAAAGGTGGCAACAGTTAAGCCCAACATGACTTTGGGCCTGTTAAAGGCCTATCGCGTAATTCGGCCTGTTAATGCCTGTGCTAAGCTTTCGGCCTCTTAAAGGCCCATGATATCAGTGGGCCAACTAAGGCCCGAGATATGTTTCGGCCTGGTAACGGCCCGTGAGCTAACTGGGCCCAAAACGGCCCGGTCTTCATTTCGGCCTCCTGAAGGCCCGTCGACGACTAGTGAAAATTGAGGCCCAACATGCATTTTGGCCTACTAAAGGCCCGTGGTTTCATCTCGGCCGTAATAGGCCAGTACAATATTCAGCCTGTTAATGGCCCAACGCTACCTGGGCCAAACTAAGCGCTGGGTCTACAAAAGACCCAACTAAAATATAGGTCGGTGTAAGTTTGGGCCTGGCGCAATGTGTGAAGGCCCCAATCATTCGGGCCCAAGAAAGACGCGGGCCGGCCCAATTGTGGCCCGCTCAAAACCTGGCCCGTTAGAGTTGAATGTTTCGGTCCGGTCGACTACATCTGATTTTTTTTTCAGATAGCGAATGATGGCAGTAACTAGTAGGAATTAAGAACAAACCTACTCTATACAATAAAGAAATTACGGCATAGTAACTAAGAATAAACCTACACTATACAATAAAGGATTTAAGGTATATTACATCCACTGGACATCGAAGTTCGCCACCAGTGATCATAAAGCGCAATGAAGAAGCAGATTACAAAAACTGGGCACTATTGCAGCGTAACAAAATAATACTGAACCGAGACCACTTCCAAGACAGTTCAAGAAAGGTTAGCCTTGCGGGGGAACTGCTGAGCAAGGCTGTGAGACCGGCCTAGCATGTCGGTCATAGCTTCCAGGTGTAGCTGTTTAGCGATGAGGTTCTCATTGGTGTTCTCCGCAATCTTTCTTAGAGATAGGACTTCAAGTCGAAGTTGAGTTGCAGAATGCCTTTCTTCTAGAACTTGGGACTGAAGAAGTCGAACTGATTCAGATAGCGAATTCTATGAGCTTATCTGACTGTTAGTCTCAAGTAACTTGAACACTACATCAAGACAAGACTTTGGGGTTGTCTCCCTATCTTCAAGATGTTTTGCCTTCTTTGCTGCAATATATGTTGGGTTTGTCTCATAGCCTTCAGCAGACTTGTGCATACCATCAGGCATATCACCCTGAAACAAAGCAGAGAGATGACAGGTTTTGCACGTGTATAAACAAAGATGGTAACTGTTCTGTCAATTCTATCCAATTTCAAATTAGAAAATAAAGAGTAAGTTCAAAATATCAATAGCATAATTTGGCATTGTTCATGATGCGGGGAGCTTCACCACACTACTGGATTACCATGTCAACATAACAAGCATAGATGAAGGGCAAAGAAAATCATTGTATCAATGTGCATGGCATGTTGTTCATATCATCAGCCACATCAGTAAGATAAAACAGGAGATGACAAGGTGCAAACGTGGGCTGCTTCACCACACACTGGATTATAGATCCACAAAAACAAGCATACATATAGGGAGTATTAAGTAATGTGCATGGTATGTATAAGGAATTTGGTTTTACAAGTAAAACTTAGAACTTACGGTTCTTACAAACATGCATTTTGGTAGAAACAGCAAACTAAACAGCAGTAAAGGATAGGGAGTATGAGAAAATTAAATTGCAGTTGAGGATAAAGGCTTTAGAAGGACTGACTTACATTAATAGTTAACACCGGCTTTATAATGCCCTTCTCCATGTCAAGGGAAGGATAACTCAAGAATTTCAGCACAGAATCTTCTTCATAAGCATTGCCTGTACTCTACATTTTGTAGAGAGTAATTATAGATATGATAATACTAGAAGGGATAGAGGATAATGAAGACAAGATGCAGATTGATGCTACATAATCAACTACCAATCCCTGGAAGTACAAGCGTTACAGGACAAAATGTACTGACAAGAGCAATGGGCTACACTTCTACACTGGCATTGTCTGTGTATTCTACTTCTTGGTAAGATTAAATATAGATCTGATCTTTTTTAGTAAATGGTGGGCGAGGGAGATAAGATGCAGAATGCTATAAAATGAACCAATCCCTCTTCCCATAAAACAAGAGTGTTTTGAACACTGGTGTACTGTACAAAATGTTCTTATATTATGGGACGGAGGGAGTAGCTGTTAATGTAAGTACAGTGATAGACCACGTTCAGTCCTTACAAGAGGACTGCAGAGCTAAACCTCTTCAAAAGCATTGGGTTGATTCTAAATTTATGTAAGAGTCCATACGGATCTTATAATGTCCACCAAATGGACGATTACAAGGCTAACATGTGCAGTGATGCTACATAATCAAATAGCTATAAAAGTAGGTATGGTCATACAGTGTGATACCCGGATAATTAGGCTACAGTAATCCCACATTATTGATGCCACGTCACCATGGTTACTGTTGTTAATCTCGCGTTAGTTCAAAACCGGTTCGGCATTTAAACTTCAAATTAAAGTCGATTGGTGAAAGTTTTGAAACATTAAAATTAAAATGTTCATTTTGTGTCAATTAATCCATACTAAATGTGGGTGAACAAACCAGACTTTTATAAAATTCTGAAATACTCTGAAATGATTAAAATAGTAGCAACAACAATTATTTAAATACCTTTTATAAGTAATAAAATGTCAAATACAAGTTATTTGGTGCTTAGACTTTTTGTGACTCTGGACTAGGTTGAAATACTAATTTAGATGCTAAGTTTATATTTTTACTAGGACTAAAATAAATGGCAACAAAAAAACAAGAACAAAAGTAAAAAAACAAAAGGCCTTCCCACCTCCCCTAGGCCTTGGCCCAACTAGCCACTAGGCCAGCCCAACCCGCCCCTGTTACCCCCTTCCCATGTTCACTGCAGCTGTGACTGCAACTGATGCCCGCCACGACACCGGTCGGCGCCGTGGCGACCATCCGCCGGCGAACCGCCCCCTACAAGACCCCGGCGCCCCCACTAACCCTAGGGCGCCCCTCCCTCTCTCTCTCTCTGACCCTCCTCCTCCAGATCCAACCGCGCCCGATGCTGTCGTCGTGTGCTGCTCGATCCCACAGCAACCGTCCATCCCTTGCCTCATCGACGAGTCCAGGAGCACCTTAGCTCCGTCCTCTTCCTCGACGTCGAGCCACAAGGCACCGGACAGCCCTGTGACGCCACCCCAACCTCGACTTCCTCCTCGGGCTTCGGCGGCCACCGCGTCGATCCGCGCCTCCTTGAGCTCCTCCGGCGTCCCCGGGCCTTCTCGTCAACGCTGTGAGCACACATACGCGCCCCCTCTGCCCCTTCCAGTTTTGCTGTCGTAGCTAGCCCCGCCGCCGCGCCTACTCACTACTGCTGCCGTCGCAACCGCCTACGGTCGTCCGCGCGCACACTAGTAACTACGGCCACCCAAGGCTGCACCCTACTCCCCCGCCCTGCTACCCGCATGCAACGCCGTCCCCTGTTTGCTCGCGCGCCCGGCCATGGCGGCTCCGCCCGACCGCGCCCTTCACCCACTGAAGCTACCCGTCGTGCTGCTCGCTCGCGTCGGCCGCCGTTGCCTTCGACCCCTGCCTACTGCGGCTGCGCGCGAGCCTCGACCCGCCTCTCCTCGCCGCGTCGTCCCTGTCGGTGCCCCACTCCGGCTACGCACGCCCGCACGCGTGCAGCCGCGCCCTGCTGCTCCCCCCCTCCTCGCGTTGCTGGCTGCAGCTTGCTGCTGCCGCCGCTGCGCTCGCCGACGCCTGCTGGCCGCGCGCTGCCCCGCATCCCAGATGTGCCCTCAGATGCACCCGCGGTTGCTCGCCTTCGCCGCCGCGCCTCCCGCTCCACACCGTGGCCGATGCTGGCCTCCTTCGCCAGACCATTCCCCACGCCACGCTCGCTGCCCTTGCCATTGCCGCGCCGCTGCTCGCCCCGTACCGCAGCGGTTGCCGCAGTCGCCCTGCCCATGAGCTGCGCCGCCATCGCCCCGCTGACCGCCGCCCTCTGCGTCGCCTCTGCCCCTTAAAAAAGTAATAAATAAAATATTTAATGGTAAAATTAATTAGTTAATTAATTATTACTTAATTAACTTAATTAATTTAGGCTTAACAAGGTAATTAACCTAATGTCTCTATGACATGGGGCCCCACTTAGTAGATTTGACTAGTCAACGGTCAGCTCTGTTGACAGTTGACAGGGTCAACTAGGACCCCCTCGGCCCCACTGTCACCCTCTGGTACACCTCTGTGTACACAGATCTGGGTGCGCATAGCATTTTAGCTATTTAATTGCTTATTAATAACAAATTCAGAATATTGTTTAAATCTTTGAAAAATCATAGAAAATAAACCGTAGCTCAGATGAAAAAGTTTTTTACATCAAAGTTGCTCAGAACGACGAGACGAATCCGAATACGCAGCCCGTTCGTCAGCCACATGTCCCTAGCATAGCGAATTTGCAACATTTCACCTCCGGTTCATCTGTCCGAAAACGCGAAACACCGGGGATACTTTCCCGGATGTTTCCCCCTTTGGCCAGTATCACCTACTACCGCATTAGGGCACACCTTGCACCGCTCCTTGTCATGTCTTGCATTGTCATGCTTATGTTTGCATTATATTTATTGTTTCCCCCCCCTCTTCTCTGCGGTAGACTACGAGTCCGACGCTGCTACTGCCCCATTCGACTACGGAGTTGACGACCCCTCCTTCTTGCCAGAGCAACCAGGCAAGCCCCCCTTTGATCAACCCGATATTGCCTATTCTTCTCTCTACTACTTGCATTAGAGTAGTGTAGCATGTTACTGCTTTCCGTTAATCCTATTCTGATGCATAGCCTGTCCTTGCTACTACTGTTGTTACCTTTACCTGCAATCCTAAATGCTTAGTATAGGATGCTAGTATTCCATCAGTGGCCCTACATTCTTGTCTGTCTGCCATGCTATACTATCGGGCCGTTATCACTCGGGAGGTGATCATGGGTATATATTATATACTTTATACATATTACATGTTGTGACTAAAGTCGAGTCGGCTCATTGAGTACCCGCAAGTGATTCCAATGTTGGGGGCTGGAGGGGCAGGTGGTTCCACCCAGGTAGTGGTGGGCCTAGGTTCCCGACGGCCCCCGACTATTACTTTGAGGTGGAGCGACAGGGCAGGCGGAGACCACCTAGGAGAGAGGTGGGCCTGGCCCTGGTCGGCGTTCGCGGTTACTTCAAAATAACACGTTTAATGAGATCTGGGTATTTGATCTGAGTCTGGCTACTGGCATATACGCACTAACCAACTATGCGGGGACAGTTATGGGCACTCGGCGTCGTGGTATCAGCCGAAGCCTTCGTGATGTCAGCGACTGAGGAGCGCGTGCCGGGTTGGACTGGAACGCATGCTCTTATATAACGGAGGCTAGGTCTGCTCACCGGCCGTGTACGCAACGTGTAGGTGTGCAATGGGCGATGGGCCCGGACCCCTGCGCGCATAGGATTTAGACCGGCGTGCTGACCTCTCTGTTGTGCCTAGGTAGGGCTGTGACGTATTGATCTTCCGAGGCCGGGCATGACCCAGACAAGTGTGTCCGGAAAAAGGGGATCGAGCGTGTTGGGAAATGTGGTGCACCCCTGCAGGGAAGTTAATCTATTCAAATAGCTGTGATCTTCGGTAACAGGACGACTTGGAGTTGTACCTTGACCTTATGACAACTAGAACCGGATACTTAAAAAAATACACCTTGTCAAGTGCCAGATACAACCCGGTGATCGCTCTCTCACAGGGCGACGAGGGGAGGATCATCGGTTAGGTTTATGCTATGTGATGTTACTTGGTGAACTTACCTTCTGCTCTATTCTACATGCTGCAAGATGGAGGTCACCAGAAGCATAGTCTTCGGTAGGACTAGCTATCCCCCTCTTATTCCTGCATTCTGCAGTTCAGTCTACATATGCTACCCCTTTTGCCATTTGATACCAATGCATACATATGTAGTGGAGCTCCTTGCTTGCGAGTACTTTGGATGAGCACTACTAGGAAAAGGGCTATAGATGAAATGGATACTAATGGCGCACCTGA
The DNA here is from genome assembly GCF_056163025.1 of Triticum urartu. Lineage (NCBI taxonomy): Eukaryota > Viridiplantae > Streptophyta > Magnoliopsida > Poales > Poaceae > Triticum > Triticum urartu. The sequence continues at coordinate 271,595,244 of NC_141873.1, read as the reverse complement.
CATGTGGTGCGCCACTCCTATATAGCAGTGGTGCACCATGTGCAGGTGCGCCATTAGTGTGGAAGACACTAATGGCGCACCAGACACATAGTGCTCCACTAGTAATTTTTTTTTCATTTTTCCAAACATACTAATGGCGCATCCAGGCACAGTGCGCCATTACTAGTTCTAACTAGTAATGGCGCACCAGCCACACAGTGCGCCACTACTGTATTTTTTTCTTCTTTTTTTTTGCAAAACTACTAATGGCGCACCGTGGCATAGTGCGCCATTACTAGTTTAAACTAGTAATGGCGCACTATGCCACGGTGCGCCATTAGTATATATATATTTTTTTATTTTTTTTGCAAAACTACTAATGGCGCACCACCAGCAGGTGTGCCATTAGTAACCTGGGACCAACAAGATATTTTGGACAGCCACACCTACCCACTCACTTTACCACTTCATTCTCTCCACCTCCTCCTCCAAGCTTGTCTCGGCTGCCTCCTCCTCCTCCTCACCTCATTTGCACCATAGATTAATCCAAATTAAGTGGTTAAATTACCTTTTTTGATAGGTAAGTAAGGGGGGAAGCTATCTTTATGTTGTTCTCCCTCCAACAACATGCACATGCACTTTTTGTGGCCTAGCTAGATCTATGTATGTTTGTGGTGTTGCATATGTTTGTGGTGTTGCATATATGTTTGTGTTTGCGGGTACCGATATTTGAAATGCGATAGTTGCCAATATTTTGCCGGAATGTTGATTCATTTCCGTTTCGGCGAGAATTTTGGCACTATGCATTCTTTTTGGTCCTATTTTTAGGGAAAGTCATGTCAAAAATTTTCTTGGTTCTAAAATATCGTTTTGCTCTACCCCATAGGCGACCATGGTCTGCACGATGACCGAAGGCATCGTGAATAGGTTTTTGAGCTCCGCGAAGGCCGAGATGCTTCAAAAGAACGAGACGGAGATAAGATGTCTGTGTCGAAGATGCAAGCTGAAGAGCCTTATTGCGGACCCGGATTCCGGGCAGGTGCGGGACCACCTGCTCTTGCGGGGTTTCATGGATGGCTATCGGCGGCAAGGTGATGAAGATGACTATGAAGTCATCCATGGGGGTCGGGCAAGAAATGAGGAAGGGTATCAAGACAACCACCGCGGCTCGGGCGGGCGAGAAGACGAAGAATCTCCAGGACATGATCGCGACGGTGATGCTGTACACAGTCATCATGTAGAAGATGCTGGACATGATGATGAGGAAGATGCCGGAGCAGACGAAGGGCATGATCATGAAGATGAAGATGCCGGCGGAGCATACGATGATGGACCATCGATGGGCTGGGTGCAGGACCCTCATATTCAAGAGCTGCTTCTGAAGCAGACGGATAATGCAAGAGCTGCCGCCCGAGAGAAAGCCAAGCTGGATCAACTAGAGATAGACGCGGTTACTCCATTGTATGAAGGATGCAGGCCCGAGGATACCCGCCTGAAAGTAACGCTCATGGCTCTGGAGATGAAGGTAAAACACAAAATGAACGACGCATGCTTCGATGAGAACATGTCATTCTGGCACGAACGTCTTCCCAAGGGGAACAAGTGCCCGACTAGTTTCGAGGAGGCAAAGAAAATCATGTGTCCTCTGCATTTACCGCACGTGAAATACCATGTGTGCATGAAACAATTGCATCATTTATCGGGACGAGCACGCAGAGTCTACCATATGTCCGGTGTGCGGCGTCACTCGATACAAGAAGAGGAAGAAAGCTCCTCGAAAATCGGTGTGGTACTTTCCGATCGTCTGCAGCGGTATTTCATGGACCCTAAGGTAGCAAAGCTCCTGCGTTGGCACGCGGATAGGGAGGAGAAGAAGCGAGAGATGACGCAAATGATCCGGAGATAAATAGAAAAGACAAGATGTTGAGTCACCCTAAGGATGGGAGCCAGTGGCAAGCGTTGAACTTCGAACACCCAGAATTTGGGAAGGATCCAAGGAACATCGTGCTGGGCGCGAGCACCGATGGAGTCAATCCGTTTGGCAACCAGAGAAGAACACATAGCACCTGGCCTGTGTTTGTGTGGATGTACAACCTTCCCCCCTGGTTGTGCATGAATAGGAAGTACATTCACATGAGTATGCTAATTGAAGGGCCGAAACAACCAGGGAACGACATCAATTTGTATCTGGGGCTGCTGAAAGAGGAGCTAGACACGCTGTGGAAAACTCCAGCCAATACGTGGGACGCTGCAGAAAAATCAGGGGTTTTCTATAAAATAGCATGACGGACTAAGAATACCTATTTCTTTTATTAGTAGGTATAGATATAGAGGTTTAGAAGATATGAGTATTTTAAAAACATTTGATATCTATTGCGGGTTTAATGTCAGAAAAAATATGAGTTTTCTATAAAATAGCATGACGGACTAAGAATACCTATTTATTTTATTAGTAGGTATAGAGGTTTAGAAGATATGAGTATTCTAAAAAACATTTGATATCTATTGCGGGTTTAATGTCAGAAAAAATAGAAAATTTCTATAAAATAGCATGACGGACTAAGAATACCTATTTCTTTTAGGACATCGATAAGTGCCGACCGTTCGGCTTGGAGGAGCACCAGACCGAACGACTCGTTCGCTCGAGGATGCACCTTTTTACCGAACGAAAAGGTTCGGGACGAAACCCCTCCAGCCCGAACTATCCCCATCAGCACGATCTGAAAAAGGCCCCAATAGCCCATTTTGTTGGGCCTCTTCTCAGACGTGAATAGAAAGCCCCCAAAATTAGGAAAAGTAAAACAAAAACAAAAACAGTAAAAAATGAAGAAGAAAAATGAACTCCTTGCCTTCAAAAAGAAGTTTAGTGTAAAAAATGCCATGGTTGCTGATCCACTTTCATTAACGAAAAGGCATTAACAAATCAGTTTGCCATGGTTAACAAAGGTAAAAAAAAATGCCATGTTTCACACAATAAAAATGTCATGGTAGCAGGAAATAACTTTGCAATGGTTAAAAATGATTATTTGGATATGGAAAAGATCTAGAATTGCCATGGGTGTAACTTAAAATTGCCCTGTTCGAAAACGAGAAATTTGCCATGGCAAATAAACATCTTAAGTAACCATGGTAACGTTCTTCGAATAAGATATGACAACGGCACTACCACGTCTTAAGTTGACATCACTACGAAGTCTACACTACGAAAAGTTGCCATGAAGTTTGCATATATAGGATACAACATGGGAAAATAAATGAAGTTTACACTACGAAGTTGCCATCATGGCAACATATGAAAAAATATATATGGTGAAATTTTTTTTCTCTAAACACATAGAATTTTAAAAAAAATGGAGAAAGCATCTTAACTTGTAATGACATCGTACATGTAATCGCCATGACAAGACAAATTTTAAAGAAAGAAAAAAATTTTCCGTGGAAAAACAAATTGGAAAGAACAAAACTTGCCGTCTTCTCAAACTAATATGTAATGGCCATGGCAAACATTCTTCAGTACCAAGGAAAAAAATGCATTTAGTTGCCATGGAAAAAACACATCTATAAAAAATACTGATTTTAGTTGCCATGGCAAGTTTGCCATGTTTTCGAACATCTTTAGTTGCCATGGCAAGTTTGCCATGTTTTTTTAACAAACTTAATTAAAAGAAGTTTGCCATGTTTTTGAGCGTCTTAAGTTGCCATGGCAAGTTTGCCATGTTTTTGAGCATCTTTAGTTGCCATTGCAAGTTTGTCATGTTTGTGAACATCTTAATTTAAAAAGTTTGACATGTTTTTGAACAAACTTAATTAAAAGAAATTTGCCATGATGCGTAGATCATAGTTATCATTGGTCGTTAGCTAAATTTGTCATGGTCAAGAAAGCAAAATTTGCCATGATACATAGACTAATTCAAAAAAGTTAAACTGCCATCGTGCATGCTCTAAATTTGCCATGATGCATAGACTATAGTTGCCATGGGCCCAAATTTGTTGTGGTCTAGAAAGAAAATTTGCCATGGTCAATTTTTTTAAAATGTCATGGTGCATACACAAAATTTGCCATGATGTGTAGACTATATTTGCCATGCGCCTAAATTTGTCGTGGTCTAAAAAGGAAATTTGTCATGGCCAATTTTAAAATGAAAAAAATGCCATGGTACATACCCTAAATTTGTCGTGGTGCATAGATAAATAGTTGCCATGGGCCATTAACTAAATTTGTTGTGGTCCAGAAAGCAAGAAATGCCATGATGCATAGACTTAATTTTAAAATAAAAATGGTCATGGTAGATACACTACAAATTGCCGTGATGCATATACTATAGTTGCCATGATTGATAAACTAAATTTACCATGGTCCCACGAAATATCCATGGGCATGTGGAAAATTCAATAATTCATAAACAATTGAAGTGGTATGAATAGTATATTTGCCATGTTTTTGCACATCTTTAGTTTGTCGTGGCAAGTCTGCAAATGGTTTTGAGCATTTTAAAATGACATGGCAAGTTTGCCATGTTTTTGAACATCTTAAGTTGCCATGGCAAGTGACATGTTTTTGAACATCTATAAATTTGCCATGGCAAGTTTGCATGTTTTTGAACATGTTAATTAAAGAAGTTTTCCATGTTTGCCATGTTTTTGAACAAACCTAATTAAAAGAAGTTTGCCATGTTTTTGCACATAGTTAAGTTTGCAATGGCAAGTTTGCCATGTTTTTGAACATCTTAAGTGCCATGGCAACTTTGTCATGTATTATATCTTTGCCATGTTTTTAGCATCTTAAGTTGTCATGGCAACTTTTCTGATAACTAACTTAGAATTATTTTCTCTCTACAATTTGCCATGGCAACTTTCTAATAAAAACTTAGAATTTTATTTCACTCTAAAAAAATTGCCATGTCAATTTTCTGATAACAACTCAGAATTATTTTCCACTCTACAAAATTGCCATGGCAACTTTTCTGATAACAACTTAGAATTATTTTGCTCTCAACATGCTGCCCAAATCAATGATGCATATATATATCAACTCTCTGTTCAAAAATGGCTCTGTTCATTACGCATACACAACGGCATCATACAGAGATAAGAAGAATCACAACAATATGTCACTGAATGATGGATTGGGTATGCTCACCGATAGCAACAATGGTGTACGGCGGCACGCAGGATCGAATCGAAGGGGACCGAGGCGCCTGGCGGTGTCCAGGAGGCGAGCACGAGCGTCGTGGCCGAAGCCCTGTCTCTGGCGCAGCCCTTCCGAGCCTTTGAGTGGAGCGCCGTCACCCGGTCAGCGCTGCCCCCTGTCCAGGTCCGACTCGCCTCCCCCGAGCTCGCCTTGCCTGAGATGAAAGCGACAGAAGACGTGGGGCGACACGGCGGGGGACGCCGATGGAGCCTCGCGTGGCGCTTCTTCTCCTCCCCCTCCATTCCTCTCTCCCTCCTCCATCACCCCAGCTTTGGGCCCTCCTTCCCGAACACCACGCCTGCCGGCCCCGGTGCAGGTCCGCCTCACCGAGCACCGCGGCCGCCGCCCCCTGTGCCGGCGCTGGGCTTAATGCGGAGGAGCCGGATCTAGCAGGGGACGCCGGTGGAGCCTCGCGCGGTGCCTCTTCTCCTCCCCCTTCCATTCCTCTCTCCCTCCTCCATCTCCCACGGCTCTGGGCCCGCCTCGCCGAACACCATGCCCGCCGCCCCCTGGTGCAGGTCTGCCTCACCGAGCACCGCGGCTGCCGCCCTCCTGTGCCGGCGCTGGGCTTGATGCGGGGAAGGCGGGATTTGGAGGCGCGTCGCCGTGCTGGGGTGCGGGCCGCATCGCCGGTGGTGGTCTGGAGGCGCGTCGCCGGGGCCGGTGCGCGTCCATGGAGGGGAAAGCGGTGGGTGGGTTGCTTGTGAGTGGAGTGGGTGGGGTGAGGAATAGTGCGGCTGTAGAGGGACGAGACGTTCGGGACGACATGCTGCTTTTCCGAACGAAAAAACAATGACGTGGCTGGTCAGACATGCTTTAAGATTCGTGATTTGATCCAATGGTCCATAGGACGTTCGGCCCCAAATCCTAAAATACAGGCGTTCGGGGGTTATTGATTCCGTTCTTTTATTAATAAGATAATAAAAATAATAAAAAAGTATAGATATAGAAGATAATAGGTCTGAAGATGTTCTTCTTAAGCACCGCTGTGTGTGAAGTATGATGTAACGAATGATTGTAATAGCTTTTTTAATTGATTAACATATCGGGTGTTTTCCAAAAGAGAAATGACGCTTTACATTTTCTCGATTAATAATACAATTACCGTATGTCATGTACGCGGACTTACAACATTTGAGCTCTGTTTGTCATGGAGTCCTAGCCGGGCGTGTTGCGGGATCTATCTGCATGCTGCGTTACGACCAAGAATGTTTGTTGAAACGCAGCTACGTCATCTTCGATTCGATCTGCTCTTTCACGTCCTGCATCTCATTCAGCTCGGAGAAGACGAGCTCCTCGGCCAGCTTCTTCCGGAACGCGTGCACGTCGTCCATGGAGAAACTCCGCGCCAGCTCCTCCCCGTCCCACAGCTCCATCCACTTCAGCGCGAACAAGCCGCACGACGACTCGTCGTTCTGCTCCGGGAGGCCCGGCTCCAGACGCAGCCTCCATCCGGCGACGTGTGCCCGGCCGGCCTCCTCCATGCACCGCCCCACGCCGTCCCGTATCTTGGACATCGCCTCCTCGTAGAACCGTACGCCGTTGTACCGCGCGTAGTTCCCGGAGTCCAGCACCTGGTACTCGGCCTTGGCGAAGTTGAGCACCGTGACGAAGAAGTGCTCCCTGTGGTTCACCAGGAAGAACACCATGTCGTTCTGGAGGTACCTAGCAGCCGTCGCCGCCACGTCGGCGGCGTCCTGGTCCGTCAGGCGTTCGTCCGTTCTTGGCAGGGAGCCCAGGTACTCGAGCCAGTCCTGCTCCTCGACTCCCAGCAGGAGGACGCGGCGGGTGTTCTTGCCGTGCTCGGCGCCCTGGCGGCGGCGGAGCAGTTCGAGGTATGCGTCCAGGACAACGCCGGAAATCTTCCGCTCCGACCCGTCCTGGGACAGGGGCACGGTCAGGGAGCGCATGGCGTCGGCGCGGACACGGAGGTGCGGCCGCTCCGAGGAAACGAGCAGTTTGTCCTTGCGGTCCGCGTGCACCTTGATGAACGCGATCGTGGCGTCTTCCCGCCGGTCGACGACGGGCGCGGGGGCCTGCACGCGGCGGCTCGCTGGCCGGCTGAAGCTCGTTTGTGAGGTCGTGTAGCTGCTGTGCTTCCCCTTCTTGGCATTCCTTTCGCCGTCGGCGGTCCGTGCATGAGTGGGCTTGAAAGCCATGGCTGACGAGGCTCGCATTGGGCGCACGGTGCGTCACATTTATGGGCAGAGAGAGTCGGTGGCTGAGAAAGTGCAAAACACGTGTCCATTCCAAGGTGGATTGGTGAAAAAATTAGCAAGTGGACAGTTCGGAAGAGAGAAACTTTAGTGAGTCGGTTGCTACAGTTGCTAAAGGCGGTTGGATTGGAGACGACGGAACGGAAAGACGCAGGTGGCTTTTTTCCTTTTGGAAGGCGAAAGACGGGACAGAAAGGCTTTAGTAACTTGTGATTGCATCCACTAAGCAACGAATCTCCCGTCAAAATGAGAAAAAGACTATAGAAGCAACGAATCTCCCGTCAAAATGAGAAAAGACTATAGAAGCGTCAAAATGAAAAGACTAAAATCTCAAACATAAGTTTTTCGGGTTTGCTATATCACATCTACTGAAATAGTTATCTTTGACGTTTGCCAAAAAACTTTACAATTCGTATTCCTTTTAAAATGTGCACTCTCTTCGTACGCTGTTTGCTTGTCCCATTTCAAAAGAGCTGGCTCGTATAGGTTCTTCTTATTACGGGTTTGCTATTTCACATCTACTGAAATAGTTATCTCATATCTAACTCCTAAGACGTTTGCCAAAAAAACTTTACAATTCGTATTCCTTTTAAAATGTACACTCTCTTCGTACGCTGTTTGCTTGTCCCGTTTCAAGAGAGCTGGTTCGTTGACTGCCCGCTGGCAAAAGTGCTATGGCGGACGGTGCACATAGCCTTTAATATTACTCCTCTAAATTATGTTTGCACGTTATTTGGAACGTGGCTTAATGGGATACAGGCCAAAACAGCGAGACACATTCGCGTAGGAGCATGTGCTTTATTGTGGGCAGTCTGGAACTGCAGAAATGATTTGGTTTTTAATAAAACAACAATTTTTCATTTTTTGCAGGTTATCTTCCGAGCCACTGCTTTAATCCGTATGTGGTCGCTACTCACTCCGATGGAGGCCAGGGAGCGTTTGGTACTGGATCTATCCGGTGGGAGATGGTAGCACGGGATATATTCAACCGGTTTGGATGACGGTCATGTAATAGGATAGGCAATTAGTTTCCTTATCTTGTTCATGCCGGCCGGTTGTGGCGCTATGGTTTCTTTTTATAGGCTCTTTGTGAGCTTTTCTTTTATTTTCATTTCGGATTTACGACCTTTGTTGAACCTTTTTGCTTGTTAATAAAGTTGGTTGTATGCATCATTCTGATGCAGAGGCCGAGGAGTCCCCCTTTTCGAAAAAAAGAGAGCTGGCTCGTATAGGTTCTTCTTATTGTGGGCTGCAATCTATATGGGCTGCTGCATTCTTTTTCTTTTTGTCGTTTCTTTTTTTCTTCTTTTTCCTGTTTCATTATTCGTTTCAAATTATAAACTATTTTAGTTTCTTGTTTTTGTCTTTTATTTATATTTTATATTCTTTTCCTTTTCCATTTCTTTTTTTATTCTTTGTTTATTTTGTTTTATATTCATGAAAAAAATCACATTGTCATCTGTTTGGTTTAAATGTCCTGCAAATCTTGATTGCGGATAATCTTCTTGCCATGTCCCGTGTCATGTCGTGCATCTAGTGTCTATCTGTCGACCTGCTTGTGTCTGCGTTTTGTTTTGGACCGTTTTACGACGCGATCTAGGGGTCTCGTTTCAGATTGGTTTTGCTAATTTGCATCTAGATAAGAGTTAACAATGTCTCATCTAACTCATATACCGTTAGATATACGTCTTCTGAGTTGCGCATGTTTTTGTGTTTTTTGTTCGTCCTTTATGAAGCAATGAGACCTGATATGACTTTTTTAGCAGGTCGTTTTTATATTTTGTGTATTGGCTTTATTTTGTGGGATGTATCATTTTTGTGGAGGGTCACCTATCTTTTTATTCCTTGTTTTGTTTATTTTGTTGTATAGTTGCAGAGAGCGCAAGTAAATTGTTTTCTTTCAGATTTGCTAAATCCATCTAGATGAGATTTACCGATGTCTCGTCTAAGTTTATAATCATCTGATTTGTTTAATGTTTGCATAAATTTGATCATGTGCGTTCGTATTAGCTCGTTCTTTTTTGTTGTCCATCCTCTTGTCCCATTTTGTTTTTGTGTCGGCCTGTTCTCGCGTTTCTTTTCACATGGGCTCATACATGTTGTCATTTGGGAGGCACGACCCATTTCCTTTTTGTTCTTTTTGATGTGCATTTTTTGTGGCGTGGTGGAGAAATTGTAGAGTCGACCCTCGACTTGTAAATGGATTCGTACTTGTCCCAGTTGCAAGTTCATTCTTAACTCACAAATGGGTATGTGTTTTGTTTTTCATTCTAGTTGCAAGTCCATACTCGACTCGCAACTGGGCTTGTAGTTTGCTATTGTCCCAGTTGCAAGTTCACCCTCGACTCGAAAAGAATATCGTTGTTTTGTGTAGTTGTCCTAGTTGCAAGTCCGCCCGGGTCTATAGTTTGTTTCATCCTGGTTGCAAGTTCACCCTTGATTCGCAACTGGGCTCGTAGTTCATAGTTGTCATAGTTGCGAGTTCGCCCTAGACTCACAACTAGGCCTATAGGTTTTGTAGTTGTCCCAGTTGCAAGTCCATCCTGAACTCACAACTTGTATTATAGTTTTGTTTACTTGTTCGAGTTGCAAGTCCACCCTCGACTCGCAACTCATATCGATGTTTTGTGTAGTTGTTCCAGTTGCAAGTCTACCCTTGAGTTGCAACTAGGTCGGTAGGTTTTTTCATCTTAGTTGCAAGTCGACCCTTGACTCGCAATTGGGCTCGTAGTTTCGTAGTTGTCCTAAGTACAAGTCCATCCTCGACACGCAAATGGCCTCATAGTTGTCCCAGTTGCAAGTCCACCCTTGACTTGCAACTGGGTATGTGTTCTGTTTTCATCCCGGTTGTAGATCTACACTCGACTCGCAACTAGAATTGTAGTTTTTATTGTGTCAGTTGTAAGTTCACCCTTGACTCGCAAATGATATCGTAATTTTGTGTAGTTTTCAAAGTTGTAAGTCTATCCTTGACTCGCAACTAGGCTCATACTTTGTTTTATCTCAGTTGTAAGTCCACCCTTGACTTGCAACTGGGCTCGTAGTTTTATGTTGTCCTAGTTGCAAGTATGTACCCTCAACTCGTAATAGTGCCATAGTTTCGTTGTTATCCCAGTTGTCCATGGGTTTGTGTAGTTTTCCAAGTTGCAAGCCCACCACTCGACTCGCAACTAGAGCCTGTGTTTTTTATCACAGTTGCAAGTCCACCCTTGACTCGCAATTGGCCAATAGTTTATTTCATCCCAGTTGCAAGTCTATACCCTTTACTTGCAACTGGGTTTGTATTTATCCAAGTTACATTTCCAGCATCGAAACGCAAATGGGATTGTAGTTGTCCTAGTTGCAAGTCCACCCTCGACACGTAACTAAGCATTGTTTTTTTTCATCCCAGTTGCAACTCCACGCTCGAGTCTCAACTGGGCTTGTGTTTTGTTCTTGTCTCAATCGCAAGGTCACCCCCGACACGCAAATGGTACCGTAGTTTTGTGTAGTTGCCCGAGTTGCAAGTACGCCCTTGACTCACAACTAGGACCGTAGTGTATTTCATCCTAGTTGCAACTCCACCCTTGACTCGCAACTCGACCTTTGTTTTTTTTCATCCTAGTTGCAAGTCCACCTTTGACTCGCAACTGGACAAGTAGTTTGTTTCATCCTAGTTGCATGTCGACCCTTGACTCGCATCTGGGCCCGTAGTTTGATAGTTGTCATAGTTGCAAGTCCACATTCGACTCATAATTAGGCTTGTGTTGTTTCATCCTTGTTGTAAGTCCATGTTTGACTCATAACTGGGCCCTAAGTTGTAGGTGTCCCGGTTGCAAGTCCACCCTCGACACACAACTAGGCGTGTAGTTGTAGTTCCCCAAGTTGCAAGTCCACCACCAACTCACAATTGAGGCTTGTAGCTGTAGTTGCCCTAGTTACAAATCCACCCCGACTCACAACTGGACCGTAGTTTGCTTCCATCCCAGTTGCAAGCCCATCCGTGACTCGTAACTAGGCATATAGTGTGTTTGTCATGCCAGTTGCAACTCCACCCTTGACTCGCAACCAGGCTTGTAGTTTATTCTCACCCCAGTTGCAAGCCCACCCATAACTCACAACTAGGACTATAGTTGTTGTTGCCTCAGATGCAAGCCTACCCTCGGCTCGCAATTGAGCCCGACCTTTTTTATTCACACCTAGTTGCAAGCTCACCCTCGACTTCAACATGGCTTGTCCTTTTTTTTGTTCACACCCAGTCGCAAGTCCACTCTCTACTCACAACCGAGTTCGAATTTTTGTTGTTGCCCAAGTTGCAAGTCCACCATCAACTTGCAACTAGGATTTGAAGTTTTTTGTTGCCACCTCAATTAAAATTTCACCTCAGTTGCCAGTCGATCATCTGTGACTCACAACTGGGCTCCAAATTCACGACCAATTTTTGAATCCACAAGCAAATTTTGAACTCGTGATTTTTTTTAATCACAATTTTTTTGGAACTCGTGAGTATCTATTTTCATATTTTCATTTTGTATAGTCGCAAATATTTTTCAAACCCGTGAACATTTTTTGTACCCGCCAAGTTCGCGGACATTTTTCAAAGCAGTGGATAATATTTAAATTCATCAAGTTTTATTAAAATATTTACTTGAAAATGTAAGCTTTTTACCCGAAAGCACTTTCATCATTTGAAAAGGAAAAAAAAATAATGCCCACGTAGATGCTTTTTGGGGACGTACAGACTTTTTGTGCTTTTTCTTAAGGTTAGTGTGATGCAAGGTACAACCGATTGTTATTTTCACGATCATTGTTTTTCTTGGAGGAGCCCAAGTGGGAATCGTGAGCCACGTTAGTGATGGGCTGGACGTTAGCTACGTGAGCGATTCTAAAAAAAAACATGAGCGAGGTTAGCTGTCGTTACAAAACAAACACACACACAATGATGATGTCATACTTAGATGTGAGATATTATGTGAGATATTATCTCACATCTAGATAAAATATAGACAGACCTAAAAACCTAAAATCGCTCACGTAGTTTATGGTCCATGTTTATGGTCCACCTCCACAATACTTTTCCATACTTGTACAATCTAAAAAAAAAACCCTAAAATTTCATGGTCCATTACAATCTGAAAAAACCTAAAATTTACGGTCCGTTTGAGAACATTCAAAGCCCAAAAACACTAAAAAAACAGAAATTGGCCCTTGGAATTGGCTTAATATGTTAGACAATATAAAAATAATATTAAATTATGCCAAAATTATATATAAATGATGTAAATATAGGATGAATACTAAAATTTGTAGATACGTTTGAGATATATCAGACATCACACACAATTGCATTTTTTAAACTGTTTGTGATGGCAGGTTACATTTCACATACATTTTTCTTAGAACGTATGCAAGAAATCACACATAGTTAGACTTTTGAAACCGTTTCAGTGATATGCTTCATCACACACCCATATTTTTGCAAAACCTCTGTATCTATCTAGTTACTAAGCTCCCATGATTTCCTGGCCTCTGATGGCTTGGGGGTTGTGGAGGGCATTTTTTGGCCCATTTATGCTTCTTCTTTTTCCCGCTTGACACTAACGGCATGATGTGCAGCAGTCTTGCAGCACCCCTTGCCACTACACCACATGCTGCACAATCAATAATTGACCGTTCAATTTACTGCTATCACAAAAAACCCGCTTAATTTACTGCATGCAACGCTTAATGTTTTAATTATTGCTTAATTAAATAAATAAACAACATATTATCTTATGCTTGTGGACCAATTTATAAACCGGTTAGGAGGGGTGCCTTAGCAAACAAAAGTGCTCTTGCCTGCGTACTATACCAGTAAGATTGTGCCTTGTGTCTTTAGAGCATCTTCAATAGAAAATGTAGGTGAAAAACTAACTAACTTTTGCATCTTCGGGGTCCAAAAAGTCACCTCCTATAAATGATGTAGATGTGAAAAGAAAACACCACCTGACCCAAGTGATGTAAAATATAACATCCCGAGATGCAATTAAATTTGCATATCCACCTTCAAGTAAAACGGCTGGTCGCGTGCCAACCATTGTTTATTTCTTTTCTCCCCATCGTGTGTCTTCTTCCTTCCGCCGCCTGCTGCACTCCCGCCACCGCCCGCCCACCCACCGCACCACGCCACCGTCGTCCCGCGCTAGATCCAGTTGCCAACCACCCCCGCCGTCGTTTCCGTGACTCTGCCTCCGCAGCCCGCCTCGAATCGTGCTCGATTCACCACCGCCGCCGCCGTCCGATTCGCCACCGCCCCGAGCCCTCACCCCATTGCCGTCCGCCACCATGCCCCCGCCCCAACCCCACCCCACCACCCCCGTCGATTCGCCACCACGAAGCCCCCGTCCCAAGCCACCACCCCAACGTCGCCTGACACCAAGTCGCCACCCGAGCCCCCACCCCACCGCTGCCGCCTAATTCGCCATCGCAAAGCCCCAGCCCAGAGCCCCCACTTCACCGCTATCCACCAGCAAGCCCCCACCCCACCACCGCCCGCCACCAAGCCCCCACCCCGAGCCAACCAATTATCACTACTATAATTCAGCAATAATGCAATCCTTTTCACCAAATACTTTTATAAAGATGCTTAAACATGATTGCCACTTCTATACTGCAATCCTTTTTTCTTGGAAAAAATAGCACAACTAAATGACAATTACACACAACGAGTCAACCAATTGAAATAGACCGCATACGACATAAGTATAGGGGACTTAACCCATGACCGAAGAATAGGCGCGGCAAAGCGCGTGTCATGCTCTAGTAGGGAATCACACACAGTTGCATATTCAAAACTGTGTGTAATGATACATTACATGTACACACCTTTTGCAAAAATCGTGTGCAAACATCACATACATTTGTGTTTTTTGAACCGTGTGCAATGATAGTTTACATAGACACACATCTTTTTGTAAAAAACTGTTTGCATGACATCACACACATACATTTACGAAATGTGTGTGATATTACAACATCACACACATTTTTTGTTGGATGTTACATCGCACACAGTTTGAGTTACATCACACAGTTTTTTTAAAGCGCGTGCATTAGATGTGTCCTCTTAGTAGCATTCTGCACTAGTAAAGTCTTGCATGGATAGAGGATGTAATCTTTACCCTCTCCTCTTCATTTCTCGTTCAGCAATAGCGATGAATTCCTTTCCGCCATTCATAAACCACAAGCTTGTCTGCTTCTTCGTCCATCAGATCTTTTCATCTGCACAAACGAGGGGTAATTCAAAACACATTAATTAATGGATGTCTGGTGCGTGGATAATCACGAGATTTTGAGGGTGCTCCATATTGATATTGAGCCTCTCCATAACAACTCATGTCTCTAAATGCGTGTGATGACACTAATTAACGACCAGTTAATCTGCACGAACACTTATGAATTGAATACATTAATTAATCCACTCAAAAAATGTCTTAATTTATTAGCCACGTGGCGACCTACACCCAGCAGACAAAGCAGCGCATATTAGCAGCACACTGACAAAGGGCATGGGAGCAGCGCTTACTGGGGCATCGCCTGAAATTTGAGCTCCACTATCCCGCCGTTGAACGAGGGATGAGCTCCAATTAAGCCACTGATGACCTCGAGGATTGAGATCCTCCTATACCGCCGACGACGACCGAGGATTGACCTCCTATCACGCTGCCGCCGACCGACCGAGCATTGAGCTCCTATCCGTTCATCGCTCTATAAATCTCTCTATTCGGAGAGCGGGTGTTTACTCTAAGTATTAACTCAATTATTGCATCCCCAACAACCAAAATACATATGTACCGGGTAGTACATCACATATAGTTATATTTCTAAAACTGTGTACGATAAGTTGTCATCTCGCACAATTGCTTTGATGAAATCATGTGTAACATCGACACATCGAACATGTGCGCTGTATGTAAAGCGTGTGAATGTACAACACAGTGAGATAATTAGTTTCCCTTGCCGTTATTAGATCCACAATTTCCCCATTTTCCCCAAATCCCTAGCTAGCCCCCAAATTCCCTCACGTAGTGCTCACATTGGCGGAATGCGGACGAGTGGCAGTGGTGGTTTCAGTGCGGCTGCTCCGGCTCATACCGTCGCACTCGGTAGGGCAATGGGGGCGCCACCATGACATTCACCGCCGAGCAATTGCCTAAGGTCATCAGAAGGGTTGTGTACTTCGGCTCCGAATCATCTTGTACTCTTGTCGGGTTAACTAATAAATCCTGATCTTTTTTAATTTGTCCAAAGTAGCTCCCTCAGTCCGTCCTGAATGGATCCCGCTTTAGGAAAGCAATCAACAGTCAGATCCGAAGTTTGACTTCAGACATCCGCAACATGAGTTTGAAGCCGAGTTTTGTGCCGCCGAGAAGTACCAAAAGCTAAGTTGTGTGCACGGACACACTCCCGCTTGACGTGTATGCATGGAGGGATTTGACATTGGCAGACGGTTTCTTAGTTTCCCCTTAGAGTTTAGTGCTAAGTTAATCCTTTAAGTTGAGTTAATACCCTTTGACCCACTGATCCAGGATATTTAACATTCATAGGAATATGAAGCTTGTGCCATTGTTAAGTGGTTGGATGATGAATGGCACAACAGGGCTCGAAGTATTATCACTAAGATTCCAGAAGATAACGACAAGTTGAAGAAGAAAGTGACTGATCTGGAGTGTACAGTCGATACGATGAAGCAACAAAGAATCAATCACATGAAATAGATGAAAGCGAGAGACAAGAAGGAACTAGCATGTGTAGTTGTAGTTATCGCATTAGCCATATTCTATGTGTTGTTTGCAACGATGATTTGGCGGTTATTTGATTATTATTATGACGCCCCCATTTATAATCATACGCGCAACATGCATGATCATGAAAGGTAACTCATGTCAATATCACAACACAACTGTATGACACAACATATAAACATAACTCTTTATATTACAAGCCAGGTCCATGAAGGCCCAAAATACAACTCGTCAAAGCAAATATTATCTGAGTATAGACGTAGTTAGAAAAGTATTATTTAAGAAGGCTGAGCAAAAACAACGACACTAGATCGAAAGGCGAGGCCTCCTGCCTGGGACCTCCGGACTACTCTTGGTCAACAGTCTCCACGTAGTTGGCACCGTCAGGGTATCGTGCATCCGCGGTGCTACCAAGTGTTGTAGAAACTGGGTCGAATGAAAGAGTAGCAAACCAACGGTGAGTACTCATCCAAAGTACTCGCAAGACTTACATCAGATCTATACTAGTTATGGATTGGTATCAAAGAAATGGGGTAGTATCTGTGGACTATACTGCATAAATGCCAGAATAAGGGGGAGAAGCTCATCCTATCGAAGACTACATCATTTTGTAGCTATCATCTTGCAACAGTAGAAGAGAGGAGCTAAAAGTGCAACTATTCCTAGGTGGTTTTGGTAATTCCTAACAACATATAGCTCATTGAGCTAATGCTACTTGAAGATAAATATTTCAGGAAAAGCTCAATGATTGGAATGGCATGGATTAGAAATTGGACCCCTCAAAATGCTAAGGACAAAAGATTGGCTCAAGCTCAAAGCACAAGACTCTACATTTTATTTTTAGTGATCCAAGATCACATTGAGTCCATAGGACAAGCCAATACTATTAAAAGAGGGTGAGGTGTTGCTTAATGAGTTGCTTGCTTAAAATGCTTAGTGATATGCTCCAAAAACCCTCAACTACTTTCTCATATCCACATATGTCCCAAACCAAAAGTCAAACTCGACCCCACCGAAATCTTCTATCCGGCGCCACCGAGTTCACTTGACATAGCAACTGCCAGAAACCCTAGTCACTTCGGTCTCACCGAGATGGGATTGCACACTCTCTGTTTCCCTTCATAACATTTCGGTCCAATCGATATGAGCGATCAGTCCCACCGAGATTGCAATGCAAACTCTCTGTTTCCCCTTCGTAACGTTTCGGTCTAACCGAGATGAATGAATCGGTCCCACCGAGTTTGCCTGACCAATTCTCTGTTTGCCTATTACCAAAATCGGTCCCACCGAGTTTGTGTAATCGGTCTCACCGAGATTACATTATGTCGTAACCATAATGGAATCGGTTCCACCGAGTTGACATATTGGTCCCACCGAAAATCCTAACGTTCACATTTTGAACTAAATCAGTCTGACCGAGTTATATGATTTGGTCCCACCGAGTTTGGTGATTTGTGTGTAACGGTTATATTTTGTGTGGAGGCTATATATACCCCTCCACTCACTCTTCATTCGAGGAGAGAACCATCAGAATATGCCTACACTTCCAACATACATTTTCTGAGAGAGAACCACCTACACTTGTGTTGAGCTCAAGATGTTCCAATCCAACCACATAAATCTTGATCTCTAGCCTTCGTCAAGTTGCTTTCCATTCAAATCATCTTTCTACCAAATCAAATCCTATGAGAGAGAGTTGAGTGTTGAGGAGACTATCACTTGAAGCACAAGAGCAAGGAGTTCATCATCAACACACCATCTATTACCTTTTGGAGAGTGGTGTCTCCTAGATTGGTTAGGTGTCACTTGGGAGCCTCCGTCAAGATTGTGGAGTTGTACCAAGGAGTTTGTATGGGCAAGGAGATCGCCTACATCGTGAAGATCTACCCTAGTGAGGCAAGTCCTTCGTGGGCGATGGCCATGGTGGGATAGACAAGGTTGCTCCTTTGTGGACCCTTCGTGGGTGGAGCCCTCCGTGGACTCGCGCAACCATTACCCTTCGTGGGTTGAAGTCTCCATCAACGTGGATGTACGATAGCACCGCCTATCAGAACCACGCCAAAAATCTCCGTGTCTTCATTGCGTTTGCTCCCTCCAGACTCCTCCCTTTACCTTCATATGCAATTGTTTTACATTCCACTGCTATACTCTTAGAATTGCATGTGTACGTTGATTACTTGTTTGTGCTAAGTTGCTAAAATCTGCCAAGACTTAAAATTGGGAAAAGGCTAGATTTTTATTTGGTCAAGTAGTCTAATCACCCCCCTCTAGACATACTTTCGATCCTACAAGTGGTATCAGAGCTTTGGTCTCCATTTGCCTTGATTTCCATAGCTTTGGTGATCATAGCCTTGGTTTCACAACCTAGGAGAGTATGGCATCTAGTGAGGGAAATTACCACCGTAGAGGTCCTTACTTTGATGGTACTAATTTTTCTAGTTGGAAGCATAAGATGAAAATGCATATTCTTGGACATAACCCCGCCGTTTGGGCTATTGTGTGTATTGGCTTGCAAGGTGAATTCTTTTATGGGAGAGAACCGAACCGTGAGGCTAGCGCGGAAGAGTTGAATATGCTGCAATACAATGCTCAAGCTTGTGATATTCTCTTCAACGGATTGTGCCCCAAAGAATTCAACAAAATCAGCCGTCTTGAGAATGCAAAGGAAATTTGGGATACTTTGATTGATATGCATGAAGGTACCAACTCCGTCAAGGAATCCAAATTGGATGTGCTTAAAAGTTAACTTGACAAGTTCAAAATGAAGGATGGTGAAGGTGTCGCTGAAATGTACTCTAGGCTTGCTCTCATCACAAATGAGATTGCCGGCTTAGGAAGTGAAGAGATGACTGATAGATTCATCATCAAGAAGATCCTAAGAGCCTTGGATGGAAAATATGATATCGTGTGCACATTGATTCAAATGATGCCCAATTACAAAGATCTCAAGCCAACAGAAGTCATTGGAAGGATTGTTGCTCATGAGATGTCACTCAAGGATAAGGAAGAGCTTCACAACAAGTCAAGTGGTGCTTACAAAGACTCATGTGATGCTCCCACATCATCAAGTGAGAAACAAAACTTCAATGAAGAATTGAGCCTAGTGGTGAAGAACTTCAACAAGTTCTACAAGAGCAGAAGCAAGGAAAGAAGTTCCAAGTCAAGGTCCTACAATGACAAAAGATCTTCAAGTCGTGAACTTAATTGCTACAATTGTGGAAGACCCGGACACTACTCCAATGAGTGTAAGACTCCCTACAAAAGAAGAGAAGATTCTCCCAAAAGAAGGAGTAGGAGAGAAGAATCACCACCAAGAGAGAGAAGGAGTAGAGATGACCGTTATGAACGAAGAACATCATGGAGAAGCAAAGATTCGAAAAGGAAGGACAAATCATCAAGGGGCTACACAAAACGAAGACATCAAGCTCACGTTGGTGAATGGGTATCCGGCTCCGACTCCAATGATCACTCCGACAGAAGTTATCACTCCGACTCCGAATATACTCAAGATGGAGGTGTTACCGGTCTAGCACTTGTGTCAACCAACTCCTACGACATATTTGAGTCACCAAATGAAGGAATTGGAAGATGCTTCATGGCTAAAGGCCCAAAGGTATCACACCCCGAGTATGTTGATTTCAATAGTGATGAAGATGACTTTCTAGGTGATGATGATTTACTTTTTGACAATTCTAGTGATGAAAACTATGATGAACTTTCTATTAATCATGCTAATCAAGACAAAACGAATGACGATGATAAGAAGGAGATTGAGCGTCTAACTAAAGAGCTAAACACTCTTAATTTAGCTCATGAAACTACCTTGGAAAATCATCGAGAACTTTTAAAGATTCATGAGAAGTTATGCTTCGAAATGCTCAACCTTGAGCAAGAGCATGGGTTCTTAAAATCGATCAATGATGATCTTTGCAAGAAAAGTTCTTCTTACATTGCCAAGCATTTACTCTTGTCTACTTACATGCCACAAGTTAAATCTAGCAATAAGAGTAAGAAATATTCTTCTTCTAGTAGTAACAATAATCATGCTAAACCCAATGATGTTGCTTCTAGTAGTTCTCTTGATTCCACTAATGATTCTCTTAGCCAAGTTACACTTGAGCAAGAAAATAGCTTATTGAAGGGAATTATAGAGAAAGGTGTTTACAAGAGCCTTGCCGGAAGTAAGCAATTTGAGGAAATTGTAGGCAAGCAAGGAAGACACCAGAAGAATCAAGGTGTTAGTTTTGAACGAAAGTTCAATGCCAATGGAGTTGAGTGGGAAGAAGATCAATACCCCAAGACGAAATTTGGTCCTCAACAAGAGAAGTATGATCCTACTTCTTTCCAGGGAATAAAAGCTCAAGATGATCTTCCACCACAAGACCACAAGCAAAAAGGCAAGGACAAGCTTCAAGAGGAGATTGATGCATTTGAGGAAAAGCCTTGGTCAAGTGGGTTCCCAAGACTACATCAAGTTCTACTTCATCAAGTACGACTACAACTCCAAGGATTCCCGCCAAGATGGTGTGGATCCCGAAGAAGAAGAACTAGAGAGTTCTTGAGGGTGACTCCGTCAACATACTTCACTCATATCATTTTGGCGAGGACAAGTGCAAATAACTTCCATATCTTGCACTAGTTTAAGGAGTCACAAACCCTCTTGTTGGTAAGACAAGGGACAAGGTGACCTAATGCATTCATGGACATCATCTCATGTGAATATCACTCTATGTCTATGGATATCCTTATTTGTTCCTTGTGGGACTAACCCGTGTAGGTATTGAAAGTGCAACTCACTCCATAGGATTGCTCCAAAGGATCTACATCAACATTGAGCATCTACATCTTCAACACCTACATGAAGTCATCATCGACAAAACCCAAGGTTATTTCATCCCTCTTAGGGGGGATCTCACATGTAGGGGGAGCTTTACTCTAATCAATTGAGCTAAAGCAACTCTAATGGTGTGAACACAACAATGCTTTATGTAAAAGTGGCAACCCCACTTGTGCTTAAACAATGAGTATGACTTACGATCAAATGTTCTCATTTGACTCCTAAGTCAATATACTCATATATAGATGACCTAGTCATCGCCAAATTGCTTGATAGATGCTAGAGTGATTGTGCATGCTTTGTCACATATTTCATTTGCCATCTTATTGTGTGAGCATGTTGGTTGCATATTTTACTCATTCGAGGACATCCATTTGTTGCTTTGATTGTTTGGCTTTTTCTCTTTTACCAAATGGATGGAGAAGAATGCCTAAGAACTCCCTCTAGCTATCTATGATTTTCTCATCTCAAACTCTATTCATACTACATCACAAAGTTTGATCAAGTCAGATTCGAACCACTCTGTGTGAGGAGCACTTGGAGTCCCCGATTCGTCATAGACTTAAACTTCCAAAACCTCTTTGTGCATTTCGGTATGACCGAGTCATCCATTTCGGTCACACCGAGATCATTAAGTTGATCTAGGTTTTCAATCTCGGTGCAACCGATTAGAACTTTTCGGTCACACCGAGTTGTAGCAACCGCTTGTGATTCTGCATCTCGGTGCCACCGAGTTGTTCCACTCGGTCACACTGACACGGTCGGGATATATATACCCACGGGTGAGATTTTGGAAATGCCTTCAAAAAACTCTTAGCCTGCGCATGTCCTGCTCTGCCGCCTCAGGTCTCCGGATCGTCCTCTCGCTGCCAGCGACCTCCCGCCGCTGGTTTTCGTCGCCATCAACGGATTTCTGCCCCTCCGTTGCCGCCGTAGCGAGCTCCGCCAAATTAGGGTATCAGTTCGATCTTTTGTGCTATTCCTTTAACTCCGGTTCATAGCACATTACTTTTCCATGATCATGACCATGTATGCAATCAATCTATCCACTGAAAACATCCCTTAGGTTAGGTTTGATTTGAAAATTTAGGGTTAGGTCTCCGCCGGACTCATCTCGGACCGACCGAATTGTAGATATCGGTCTCACCGATTTGGCTTAGGCCATTGCAGTTGCACCTTCGGTCTAACCGAAAACTGCAATCGGTGTGACCGAGTTCGATTCTTTGTGAAACCCTAGCAGTCTCGGTGCCACTGAACTGTGACTCGGTCTGACCGAGTTCACTAGTTTAGGTTCCAAAAGCTGCTTCAGTATCACCGAGTTTACAAATCGGTAGCTCCGAAATGCTTTCTGTGAAGAACTAAAACTAAGTTTTTAAGTCATTCTTTTTGCAAAAACTCTGCACTTTGTGATGCTCATCCACTCTACCTCATTCATATCTATTCACAGGGTATGCTGTCAGAAAGTTTGCAGAAATGTCTGACCAGAGCAACAGCCAGAACAAGTCAGAGGAACACGTACAATTGAGTGAGGGCACTAGTCCCTCTAGCACTTCTGATGAGGGCAGCAAGAGCACACCAAGCAACTTGCCCAAGGCAGCCACCAGAACAAGGAAGAAGAAGACCTCAGATTCTGAAGATGAGGATTATGTGGCTGTTGAGGAGGAAGTCAGCTCCAAGAAGAAGGTGCTGAAGAAGGAGTATGGCACAGTTGCATCAACTAAGCCTGGCTAGCACAAGAAGGCCCCTGCCAAGAGGGTGCTAACCTTAAAAGTTAGAGCCTCAACTGTTGAAACCTCCAAGCCAACTGAAGAGGTTGCTAGAGAAGGAAAGAAGAGGAAGGAAAGGGTCAAGAAGACCACTGCCAGAGTACTTGGTGGATCCTCCATTATGAGAGATTCAGAAGAAGAGGAGGAGGAAGAGGATGCCGCACCAGCTCCTAAGGCTCAGAAGCTTATGGGAGATGCAATCAAGTCAGGGGCTGCTCCATCTAAGCCCAAATCTGCTCCAAGGCTGCTGCTCAGAAACCCCCCAAACCCAAGAGGAACACCAGGAGTATACCTGCTGAGGAGAAGAACAAGGCCCCAGTGCCTGAAGCTGAAGAAGAAGATGATGATTCTCATGTTTTGAGGAAGCTGAATCCCAAAATTCCTGACCACAATGATGCTCATCCAGTCGCTGAGGACATGCACATCAGGAAAGATGTAGGATTGAGGTTGTGGAGACAGCCTGATCCATATGTTGTTAGGAGGAGGACTGCAGTTGACTACAGGTTCCATACAAAGGAACAACAAGATTTCTATGAGATAATTTTGCTTGACAAGAAGCCCATAGTGTGTGACATGAAATGGGTGGACTGGGAGTTCATCTGGGAAAATGAAGATCACTTCCCTGGAGTGTATGACAGCTTTAAGGCTTGTGGAGTTGATGAATTCATTGGACAAAAGCTCACCAAGTGGAATGATGAGTTGATCATGCAGTTTTACTCCACTGCCCACTTCTATCCAGATGGAAGGATAGTTTGGATGTCTGAGGGTACTAGGTACCAGTCCACAGTTGAAGAATGGTCCAAGCTAATCAATGCCCCCAAAGAACATGAAGATGACTTGGATGTGTATGCCACCAAGAAGAAAGACCACAACTCAATGGCAAACATGTACAAGGAGATCCCTGATAAGGCTTTGGAAACTCACAAGCTTGGATCTGTACATTTCTTGTTGTCTGGTCTGCCTACGATCAACTGGATCTTAAGGCACACATTGCTACCCAAGTCAGGAGATCACAAGATGATCAGAGGACACCATCAATATGCTGCAAATTTTTGATGTTCCCCAGAAGTTCAAAGTTATGAGCTTGATTGTATAAATGATCAAAAGGACTGCTGCTGATCAAAAGAGGAGTTGTGGATATGCTCCACATATTCAAGAGCTCATCAACTCTAAGATGGGCACATGGACTTATTTGCTGGACAAGGAGCATCTACCTCTATATCCTGAATTTGAAGATAACACTGTTGTGATGAATGAGGAAGAACCATCATCAGCTCAAGTCCAGGAGAAGAGAGCCAAGGAAAAGGCTGAGAAAGCTGCCCAGATGCCAAGTGTTGAAGAGGCATCTCGAGTCTTACTGAAGAGCAAGCAAGATCAGTTAGGCTATATGATTCAAGCTACACTGAGGATTGAGAAGGGCTTGGCCACCCTGACTCAGAATCAGGAGAGCCTGGAGAGGATTGTGGAAACAAAATTCTATGATCTTGATCTGAAGGTGACTGAGATTCAGACTGCAGTTGAGAAGCTTCAGGAGGAAGAAGAGGAGAGGAGAGGAAAAGCAACCACTGATGCTTTTAAGCGTGTGCCACGAGGTCCAAGGTCTTTTGCAGTGCCAGTCTCAGATGCCAGAGCTTCAGTGTCAGCACCAGCAGCCACAGCTCCAGTGGCACCTCTAGTACCCGCTCCATCAGCTCCAACTACATCGTCGGAAGCCTTCGTCCTTGGAGTTCTATCTACACCACCTCCCGAAGACCAACCCTGAGAGACGTATAGCACTATGCATTTTCAAACTTTTTGGTAACTTGTTGCAAAAGGGGGAGAAATATGTATAGATCATAGGCTTCGAGAGAGTGTCTGCTTTTTATCTCTCTTGCTTTTGGTTGAACTTTTTGTGTGCTTGTGTGAGATACTTTATATCCTTATGTCCTTGTGAGATACTTATGTGATCATGTGGTTGATCATATGCTACATTAACGTTCGGTTGAATGATGCTATCCTTTATATTCCATATATGATCATTCACTTGCTTGGTGATGAGTGCATGCTTCTAGTTTCTATCATTTTGAGCGCTCCACCAAGATGTATGTGACACGGAAGAGTAACCCATGATCCTAATTGATTGTGCATTTGCATTCAAAAGCAAATTTTAAATAATGCACAAATTTAGGGGGAGCTCTTGCTTATCACATACTTCTCAAAGTGATGATGTTTTTCAATCTTATAATCATTTGTCGAAGCTTTGATCTATATGTCGTCATCAATTACCAAAAAGGGGGAGATTGAAAGTGCAACTATCCCTGGGTGGTTTTGGTAATTCCTAACAACATATAGCTCCTTGAGCTAATGCTACTTGAAGATAAATATTTCAAGGAAAGCTCAATGATTGGCATGGCATGGATTAGAAAGTGGACCCCTCAAAATGCTAAGGACAAAAGATTGGCTCAAGCTCAAAGCACAAGACTCTACATTTTACTTTTAGTGATCCAAGATCACATTGAGTCCATAGGAAAGGCCAATACTATTAAAAGGGGGTGAGGTGTTTGTTGGGGAACGTAGCATAAATTCAAAATTTTCCTACGTGTCACCAAGATCTATCTATGGAGTCATCTAGCAACGAGGGAGGAGTGGATCTACATACCCTTGTAGATCGCGCGCGGAAGCGTTCAAGAGAACAGGGTTGATGGAGTCGTACTCGTCGTGATCCAAATCATCGATGATCCTAGCGCCGAACGGACGGCACCTCCGCGTTCAACACACGTACGGAGCAGCGACGTCTCCTCCTTCTTGATCCAGCAAGGAGGGAGGAGAGGTTGATGGAGATCCAACAACACGACGGCGTGGTGGTGGAAGTAGCGGGATTCCAACAGGGCTTCGCCAAGCGCTGCGGGAGGAGGGAGATGTGTCATGGGAGGGAGAGGAAGGCGCCAGGGCTTAGGTTGTTGCTGCCCTCCTTTCCCCCACTATATATAGGGCCAAGGGAGAGGGGGGGCGCAGCCTTGGCCCTTCCTCCAAGGAAGGGTGCGGCCAAGGGAGGAGTCCCTCCTCCCCAAGGCACCTCGGAGGTGCCTTCCCCCTTTAGGACTCTTCCTCTTCCTCTTCTCTTGGAGAATGGGCCTCTTGGGGCTGGTGCCCTTGGCCCATATAGGCCAAGGCGCACCCCCTACAGCCCATGTGGTCCCCCGGGGCAGGTGGCCCCACCCGGTGGACCCCCGGGACCCTTCCGGTGGTCCCGGTACAATACCGGTGACCCCGAAACTTGTCCCGATGGCCGAAATAGCACTTACTATATATAATTCTTTACCTCCGGACCATTCCGGAACTCCTCGTGACGTCCGGGATCTCATCCGGGACTCCGAACAACTTTCGGGTTACCGCATACTTATATCTCTATAACCCTAGCGTCACCGAACCTTAAGTGTGTAGACCCTACGGGTTCGGGAGACATGCAGACATGACCGAGATGACTCTCCGGTCAATAACCAACAGCGGGATCTGGATACCCATGTTGGCTCCCACATGTTCCACGATGATCTCATCGGATGAACCACGATGTCAAGGACTTAATCAATCCCGTATACAATTCCCTTTGTCTAGCGGTACGATACTTGCCCGAGATTCGATCGTCGGTATCCCGATACCTTGTTCAATCTCGTTACCGGCAAGTCTCTTTTACTCGTTCCATAACACATCATCCCGTGATCAACTCCTTGATCACATTGTGCACATTATGATGATGTCCTACCGAGTGGGCCCAGAGATACCTCTCCGTTTACACGGAGTGACAAATCCCAGTCTCGATTCATGCCAACCCAACAGACACTTTCGGAGATACCCGTAGTGCACCTTTATAGTCACCCAGTTACGTTGTGACGTTTGGTACACCCAAAGCACTCCTACGGTATCCGGGAGTTGCACAATCTCATGGTCTAAGGAAATGATACTTGACATTAGAAAAGCTTTAGCATACGAACTACACGATCTTTGAGCTAAGCTTAGGATTGGGTCTTGTCCATCACATCATTCTCCTAATGATGTGATCCCGTTATCAATGACATCCAATGTCCATGGTCAGGAAACCGTAATCATCTATTGATCAACGAGCTAGTCAACTAGAGGCTTACTAGGGACATGGTGTTGTCTATGTATCCACACATGTATCTGAGTTTCCTATCAATACAATTATAGCATGGATAATAAACGATTATCATGAACAAGGAAATATAATAATAATCAATTTATTATTGCCTCTAGGGCATATTTCCAACAGTGTTGCTTAATGAGTTGCTTGCTCAAAATGCTTAGTGATATGCTCCAAAAACCCTCAACTACTTTCTCATATCGACATATGTCCCAAACCAAAAGTCAAACTCCGCCCCACCGAAATCTTCTATCCGGCGCCACCGAGTTCACTTGACATAGCTACTGCCAGAAACCCTAGTCACTTCGGTCTCACCGAGATGGGATTGCAAACTCTCTGTTTCCCTTCGTAATGTTTCGGTCCAACTAAGATGAGCGACCGGTCCCACCGAGATTGCAATCACTACAAAAAAAGACACATCCGTGACATTTTGGGCCGAACGAAAAAAAATTCTGTCATACATATGACACTTCTATGACGATAATTGTGACAAAACCCGGTATCATCATAGATGTGGTGGGCTCCTACTTCTATGACAAAAAATCATGACAGAAAATGGGCTTTTCGTCCTGGGTGGGCCGGAGACGCAGCTGCATGACATTCTTTGGGCCGTCCATGATGGAAAAAACCATGGTAGAAGCGAGGGCGAGGAAAATTTCAGGGAGTTCCCGGTTACGGTGGGAGGTCGGGGGCCGAGCGATGCGCGTTTCTCTCGTACAAGTACGCGCGTGTGTGCGAGGTGTTGGCTCTAACTGAACCCGAGCGAGGCGTTGGGCTCTAACTTAACCTGAGCGATTGCACTGCAGGCTACGCGTTACTGAACCCGGGCGATCGATCGATGGCTGTTAACTGAACCCGATCGAGCGATTCCTTCACTACTGCTGCTAACTGAAGCCGATCGATGCTGCCTCTGGATGAACAGTGAGTGTTGCGGGGGGGGGGGGGGGGGGGGGTTGGATGAACAGTTCCCGGAGGGGGTGTATGAACAGGACCCCGTGGTGTTGCCTCTGGATGAACATGACCCCGATCGATCAAGCCGGTTGGGGCTGAATGAACAGGACCCCGTGGAGGGCTGGATGAACAGGACCACCCCGTGGAGGGCAGGATGAACAGTAGACGGTGGAGGGCAGGATGAACAGTAGCCCATGGAGGGGTGGTCGAACAGGAGCCCGTGGAGAGGGCTGGTTGAACAGTAGCCGGTGGAGTAGCGTGCGGTGGAGGCTGGATGAACAGGAGCCCGTGGATGAACAGTCACAGGTGGAGGCTGGAGGAGGTCGACGATGGATGAACAGTAGCTCGTGGAGGCTGGAGGGGGTCGACGGTGGAGATGAACAGTATCCCGTGGAGTCCCGTTTTGCGGTATGCCACACCCCTCCCGATGAACAGGACCCCCGTTTCGACCGTAGCGCTCCAACACAAGTCCGTTTCGTCCGTTTTGCGGTACGCCACACCCCTCCCGATCAACAGGACCCCCGTTTCGACCGTAGGAGGTCTGTTTCCTCCGTTTTGCGGTACGCCAGACCCCTCCCGATGAACAGGATCCCGTTTCGAACGTGGCCGGTCGAACACAAGGCCGTTTCCTCCGTTTTGCGGTACGCCAGGCCTCGTTTCCATCACCTGTTCCGTCCAAGCCCTCCCGATGAACATGACCACGCATTCCGTTCTGACCCAGCCGGTTGGCTCCCGCGCATTCCGTTGCCTCCCGATGAACACGAGGCATTCCGTTGCCTCCCCATGAACACGACACATTCCGTTGCCTCCCCATGAACACGACACATTCCGTTGCCTCCCCATGAACACGACACATTCCGTTGCCTCCCCATGAACACGACGACGACGCTGTTTCTCCGTTCCGACCCAGCCATGTCAACGAGCCCTCGCCGTACGTATGCGTGAGTAGGCGTTCGAGACCCTGCCCGTATGTACACATACGTGGCTGTATTTTCTTTCTTGCACCCTGGCCGCCTCTACTACGACACGTGCACGCCTCTACATCCACCAGTATATATGTATGTACACGTTCGCGACCAGAATGACAACACTACGTACGCTTCGACCAGGTGGGTCCGACTGTCAGGCACTTCCTTGCATGCGAAGATGTAGCTGGTGGGTCCCAGCAGTCAGGGGGCGAAATACGGTGGCCTGTCCGGTGGGTCCCCGCTGTCAGGTGGAGGAATAATTATTTTGCATGTAATAAGGAGGCACTTCCTTGCTGCGGACGTGGACCCAGCTGCCAGCCTCTCCACGTACACTCCACGTCCGATGGAAGCCGTTCCTTGACCACATTGACCACGCCGCGATGAGACCACCAGGGCGGTGGACGACGGCGAGGCCTAGGAAGGGGACGACGCGGAGCCGGGGAAGACGCGGCAGTGGATGCCCACGCGTAGAGGAGTAAGAGGGCACTGGTTCGCTGCGGTGTGAGGCTGCCGTCGCCGCAGAGTAATAGGGGGTGTGGGTGAGTAGAGGGATGGCATGGCCAGCGGTGGGAGTAGTAGGGGGCGGTGAGGTCTCCGCCGCATCGCAGCCGGCCACGGGAGGCAGGAGCATGAGGCACGACTGGCGCTGGTTTGGGCGGCTGGAGCAAGAAGACCAGAGGTTGAAGAAGCACCACGGCCGTTGGATGGACATCATACGGTCACTGGAGCTAGAATTGTGCATATTGACTAAGTTGACAAAGCCCTCCGTCCCCGTCAACTTAGTAGGCCCACAAGTCAGCCTGCCACTGTACTGGGTCCCAGCTAACAGGGGGAGTATTCATTTTTTTGTGCGTAATAAGGAGGCACTTCCTTGCGTGCGAAGATATAGCTGGTGGGTCCAAGCTATCAGTGGCGGTAACGTTTTTTTCACGAAATACAGAGGCCCTTTCGGTGGGTCCCTGATGTCAAGTGGAGGAATCATTATTTTGCGCGTAATAAGGAGGCATTTCCTTGCGTGCGGCCATGGAGCCAGCTGTCGGCCTCTCCACGTATAGTCCACTTCAGATGCATGTCGGTCGTTGACCACGTTGACCAGGCCGCGCCGAGAGCACCAGGGCGGTGGATGACGGCGAGGCCTAGGAAGGGAACGACACGGAGGCAGGGAAGACTCGGCAGTTGTTTCCCACGCGGAGGGGAGTACGACTGTACGAGGGTTTACTGGTTCGTCTGCCGTCGCCGGAGAATAATAGCAGGTGTGGGTGAGTATAGGGATGGCTAGGCCAGTGATGGGAGTACGGTGGGGCGGTGAGGCCTGCGCGGTAGCACAGCCGGCCGCGGGGAGGAGGGAGCAGGCAGTCCCGCCGCCGCTTGTTTGAGCGGCTGGAGCAGGAAGAGCAGAGATTGAAGAAGCACGACGGCCGTTGGATGGACATCCAACAGTCACTGCTTGTGCGTCAACCTTTTTTTAGGAAAGCCTCAAATCTGTGGAAAACAGCATACAGCCCATCTGCAATTATTTCTAATAATTTTCAGCCCATTTGCTAATTCTTAAGGTTTTTTGCAGCCCATATTCTTTTTGTTAGCATTACAGGCCAAATTGTGGCCACAGTTAAAAAATTATACAAAATTTTGCATATTTCGGTGCGGTCCGAACTGTTTTTAATCCCAAAATTTCGACTCACATTCAAACTGATTTTAAAAATAAATGTATATCAATATAAAATCTAACAAATTCTCCACGCATAAAAATTAATGTAATTTAAAATCTTGAAATGAAAAAAAAGATATTTGAAACTAATTGCCGGTTTGATGTGTTTTAAAAATGTACAACCCATTTCTCATTACTGATGGGCCATTTTCTTGGCCAGCCGAATGAAAGCTCTCCTCGTCTTGAAAGATTTGCAGCCCAACAGGCCTGACAAAGCGACTTACTTGGCAAATCACAAAAAAACTGGGATGTGGCCGTGGACCCACCTGTCAGCCTCTCCACGTACAGTACTCTTCCGATGGAAGTCGTTCCTTGACCACGTTGACCACGCCATGCGGAGAGCACCACGGCGGTGGACGACGGTGAGGCCTAGGAAGGGGACAATGCGGAGCCGGGGGAGACGCGATAGTGGAAGCCCGCGTGGAGAGGAGTACGAGGGTTCACTGGTTTGGCTGTGGTGTGAGGCTGCCGTCGCCGTAGGGCCTGGCGAGCGGTGGGAATAGTAGGGGGCGGTGAGGCCTCCGCGGCAGCACAGCCGTCCACGGGAGGCAGGAGCATGCGGCACGACCGGCGCTGCTTTGGGCAGCTGGAGCAAGAAGATCAGAGGTTGAAGAAGCACTACTGCCGTTGGATGGACATCGTATGGTCATTGGAGCTAGAATCATTCATATTGACTAAGTTGACAAAGCCCTCCGTCCCTGTCAACTTTGTTGGCCCACAAGTCATCCTCCCACTATGGTGGGTCCCAGCTAGCAGGGGGTATTCATTTTTTGTGCGTAATAAGGAGGCACTTCCTTGCGTGCGAAGATATAGCTGGTGGGTCCGACATGTCAGCGGGGGGAACTTTTTTTCGCCAAATACAGAGGCCCTTCCGGTGGGTCCCAGCTATGAGGTGGAGGAATCATTATTTTGCGCGTACAGTCCACGGCCGATGGATGTCGTTTGTTGACCAAGTTGACCAGGCCGCGCCGAGAGCACCATGGCGGTGGACGACGGTGAGGCCTAGGAAGGGAATGACACGGAGCCGGGGAAGAATCGGCAATGGTTGCCCATGCGGTAGGGAGTACGAGGGTTTACTGGTCCGGCTACCGTCGCCGGAAAATAACAGGAGGTGTGGGTGAGTAGAGGAATGGCCTGGCCAGCAATGAAGTAGGGTGGGGCGGTGCGGCCTGCGCGGCAGCACAGCTGTCCACGGGAGGCGGGAGCAGGCAGTCCCACCGGAGCTGGTTTGGGCGGCTGGAGCAAGAAGATCAGGTATTGAAGAAGCAGCACGGCCGTTGGATTAACATCCAACGGTCACTGCTGCTAGAATCATTTGTGGACTAAGTTGACAAAGCCAAAGTACACGTCAAGCTAGTAGACCCACAAGTCAGCCTCCAAATCTGTCCCAAGCAGCATACAGCCCGAAATTTCTAGCCAGATTCAAATTAATTTTAAATCTAAATATACCTTAATTTAAATTCAATGAAATTTTACCCGCACAAAAACAATGAAATTTAAAATAACAAAATCCGAAAGAAAACAGTATTTTGGAACTAATTGTCTGTTTGTTGTATTTTTTCATTTTACAGCCCATTTATTATTACTTATAGCCCATTTCTTATTACTTATAGCCCATTTTCTGGGCAAAATGCATCCCTCCTCGTCTTGAAAGATTTCCGGCCCAGCAAGGCGTAGAAAAGCAAGTAGGCTTACGTTGGTTATTCTGCAAAAAACAAAATAGCTGGCTAGCAATTTTCAGAAAGGAAAAAAACAAACTGGGCTGGTCATGTGCTAAACATATGAAATAAAAGCCTGGGCTAGACGGGCCACGGGTCCCGCACAACCCAGTTGATACCCTTCTCCGTCCCGAAAAAACAAAATTACTGCGCGCGCTGCTGGGTCCCTACCGTCATCCTCACCATGTACAATCATCTCCTTATTCCTCTCGGTTGTTGACCATGTTGACAACACCGGAGGGCGGCACTGCGGCGAGCGAACCAAGGCGGAGGACGATGGTGAGGCCTCGGACGGGAACGAACAGGAGCCGGGGCTGATCACAGCCAGCCGTGGGAGGTGGGAGCAGGCGGTCCCGCTGGCGCTGGTTTGGCTTTGGTGGCTCGAGGAAGAAGAGACTGAAGAAACACGACACACGTTGAATGTCAATCCAATGGTCAAGGTTAGCACAATCGTTTGTTGACTAAGCGGACACCAAGTAGCATACTTTTTTATATATAGGAAGAAAACTACGAGGAAAATGCGTTCGTCTGCCGTCCTCCTCACAGGGAACGTTCGCCACATAAGTGACTAGCACCCTTGGTTTTCAACCGAGAGGTCTTGGGTTCGAGTCCCAGGAACTTTCAATTTTGTCCTCCTTCCTCGCAAAAAAAGGGGAAAGAAAATCAAAGACTTGGGAAGGTGTACAGAACAAGCTAGTGTACCAGTAATGAGACGTTGCCGAGTTTTAGAAAAAAGAAAGACGTGCTCCTGTAGCTGGTTCGAATCCAAACCTAGACTATGACTATATATGATGCTATGCTACTCTGCAAGTAATGAAACTGGCATATCCAACGTTCTCTTCTCCTCTTCTCTACTTACTCTGCCTAGCATCAGAAGCTCTGGCCGCAGCAACCATGTCCGTTGGCTGCTCGTCCACCCGCTCTTCAGCAGGCAATAACCAGATATGCTCCAAGTCACAACCCGTACCATCACCTATGGGTCTCATCACACCCTCGCCGGCATGCGCACCGCAGCCGATTGCTGATCGCAACCCGCTGACGTTGGTGTGGTGCCACTTCTGCAAATCACGCAGAGTCATCCGTCGCGTCTCAACCACAATCCGCAACCCTGGCCGAGTCTTCTACAAATGCCCGAATCATGGGGTAATAATATGTTTAAGTGTTGTTCTACTGCTTTCAGTTGCTGATTTTTTTAATAGTTTGGTTGATGATCAACCAATTTGATTCGTGCAGAAAAGGGAAGATTCGTGTGATTTGTATTTCTAGGAAGTTGCTGATGTGGGGGAATGCAACTACGCTGATTATTTGGTTAGCCGAGGAATCCCAATACCAGTAGGTTGGGGTGTTGGACAAGTAACTAAAGGAACGGCAGAAGAGGAAGATGCAGAGCAAAAGGTTAAAGATGTAGTTCCTCTGATCATGGCCAAGAAACAGCTGCTGAACGGCCTTGACATCAATGAGGAGATGAAAGAGCTTGTGAAGATAATGGGCAAATCGATGTGCTCTGTAGGATGATTGTCTTTTTATTTGCAGTGTATGTAGCACTCGTGATGTATTCAGTGGCTACGACATGAGCACTTTGCTAAAACTAGTAATGAATGAAACCTGTGTAGCAGGCTGGGCATAGTGTTGTGAACATCTAATGATTTCTATTAACGGAAATCAGGGGGTATCCCCTTTTGCTCATATAAATAAATAAATAGCAGAGGCCCTGTCGGGTCAGCTTTGTTCTCATTCGAAGACGTCGAGCAAATTGCAGTCCAACAACAAACTATGTCATCAAATTCAAGTTTCATAGCCAAATATGAGTACAACTAAACAACAATGGCATCATGTTTTAATTGTCATACAATCACCAAACACAAATCAGCATACATAACAAGTGATGTTCTCACAGCAAAATACTAAACAACATGTTCATCAGGTTTCAGTTGTCATAGCAAACACAATTTCACATAGTAGATAAAAAAACGTCTTCTGACAGGAAAATGCGACAAAAACAATGTAATCATCATCCGCAGCAGCAGCGTCAACATCTTCGCCATGTGTATCAGTCTGAATCGTAATTCCTCATGGTGTCATCTTCTTCTTCGTCCTCAACGTCCTCGAACATTGGCTTCTTCTTGACCAACTCTTGTATGTCCATAACACGACAGGCAATCTTTTCGCCGGCGTCATTGACGTGATGGTTCTCAAAGATATTAGGAACATCTGTGTTATCTTGTACATCAGGAGCAGTGTAAGCATCATCTTGTTGTGCAACTTCATTAAACGAATTCCTCTGCTCAAACCTTTGCAATACTCTCTAGTCATCGCTACATGCAAATGTGTCTTCCAAGAAAAATATCGGTGTTGCTTGATTTGCCAAAATAAAAGGCTCGTTGGTCTGGTACGCCGCCTTGACATTGATGGATTTGAAATAATCATCAGCTTTGGGTTTTGCGACCTTGGAAAACAGGTTATACCAACGACAGCACAACAGAACCACACACCGATGATCCTCGAAACTGGAGATATGCTGCAACTGAATAATGTCTGTTATGTTAGCATACATTTCAGTTGTCTCTTTTTCATACGTATTCGTGCTCATGATGGCACTATTTTGTGTCTTCCTGCCTTCGTCTCGTGCAAGGGTGTTGTAGCGCACATCTCCAACAACACAAGATTCATAATGTCTTACCCGAGTATCAGGACCCATTGCTAGTGAGTAAAGGGCATCATCAACTGCCTGCGAATCCCCTCGCATCTTCTTAACCTATGGTTAGAAAATAGACAAGTTGATCATCTTATGTACTCAATATATTAAAAAAACTGACAGTGCACTTCAAAAGCTTACATGGTTCTTGAACCATTTCGCAAATCCTGCCATCACCAGTTTGTCAATGTTTCTTGGATTTTGCGGTAGTAACTCCTCTTTGTAGATGCTTCACAACATAGTGATCGTGTCAAACATCTAAATATATAAGAATGTGCTGCAAGTTTAGTAGATTACGATGTATAAGCTGCAGTACCGCACTTACTTGATATAAGGTAGTATCTCAGGACAGTTATTCAACACATACCAAACCATTTTGTCCAAATCTTTAGGTTTGTCCTCTTGTCGACTCTTCCCTGTAACTCGAACAGAATAATCGAAAACATTGAGCCCGGGACTGTCTTCACCCACCTCTTTGCTAAGCTGATCAGCTGTTTCAATGTATTTTGAGCAGAATGTCAACGCTTCTGTAGCAATGTAGGCCTCTGCAATGGAACCCTCGGGTCTAGCTCTGTTCCTAACATAGCCCTTGAAAGTGCCTAGCCGCCTTTCAATAGGGTACATCCAGCCATACTGTACTGGATCTCTAAGTAGTGCCTCATCAGGTAGATGAACAGCCAAATGCACCATCACATCAAAGAAGGCTGGAGGATATATCTTCTCAAGGTCGCATAGGATAGTTGGTATCTTGTTTCTAAGATGCTCCAAAGCATCTATCCTGATATTCCTACTGCAGAGTTCCCTGAAGAATTGTCCCAACTCCGCAACTGCTCTGTATAAGTCAGGGCGGCCCAATCCTCTAAGGATAACAGGTAAAACCCTTTGAAGTAGGACGTGGCAGTCATGAGTTTTCAACCCTTGTACCTTGTTTCCATCTACACTGACTCTCCTTTCAGGGTTGGAAGCAAATCCATGTGGGAATCTCACACGTGACAGGACCTCGTAGAATTCTTTTCTTTTTACCTTGTCCAAGACGTACACAGCTGGTGCCATATCCCGTGGTTTACCTTCATCTTGCACCTGCAAATCCTTTCTGATACCCAGGTGTGTCAAATCAATCCTAGATTTTAAGGTATCTTTCGTCTTGCCTTCAATATTAAGAAGTGTGCCGATAATGCTGTCACATATATTTTTCTCGATGTGCATCACATCAAGATTATGCCGCAGATCCAAATCTTTCCAATACTCCAAGTCCCACAAAGTGGACCCGCGGGTAAACAATAATCTCTCTTCTACCCTGCCACGCTTCCTTTTCCCTCTACCATTACCAGGATGGTTTCCTGGTGTAATATGCCTGACCTTCTCTAATTTCACTTGCAACTCATCGGCGGTGAGACTCTTTGGCGCATCACGGTTTTCATGATTTGCATTGAACAGATGTCTTTGGTATTTTCTAGGATGCGGCTTGTCCTTGGCAAGGAAACGACGGTGTCCAATGTAACAGATCTTGCTAAGTATTGCGTATGACAGCGGATTCCTGTCACAGCGAACACATGCATTGTAACCATGTGTCGTTCGCCCTGACATAGTGCCCAAAGCCGGATAATCATGGATGCACCAAATTATAACAGCACGCAGAAAGAAATCAGCTAGTGGGCTGCTATATAGGTCTCGAGTGAGAACACCCTTCCATAGCTGTTGAAGTTCCTCCACAAGAGGCTCCATGAACAAATCAAAATCCTTTCCAGGACTTCTTGGACCTGGGATGATCAAGGCCATCATGTAGTTTGATTCTTTGGTGCAGACATTTGGAGGCATGTTGTAAGGGATAACAAGCACTGGCCACATGCTATATGTGGCGCTCTGGTGGCCAAATGGGTTAAATCCATCTGAAGCTAAGCCAAGTCTAATGTTTCTCGGGTCAGCAGCAAACTCTTTGTGTTTATCATTGAAGCTTTTCCAGTCACTACCATGAGATGGATGGCTCATTACATTCTGATCTCTGTACTCCTGGTTCCTAGAATGCCATAGTACATCCTCTCTTGTTTCAGCATCATGAAACAACCTCTGCAATCTTGGTGTAATTGGAAAATGTCTCAGAACATTATGAGGAATCCTCTTCACAGCATCGCCATCTTTCCATCTTGATGATTTGCATTTCGGGCATTCACTTAAGTTGGCATAATCCTTCCGGAACAGAACACAATTATTCTTACAAACATGGATCATATCATATCCAATTCCAACTGCACGAAGGGAATTCTTCATTTTACTGTAGGTGTGTGGCAGCTCGGACGCATCTGGGAAAGATTCGCGGAAAGCAGCCAACATCGCATCGAATGATTTGTTGGTCATCCGCTCAGATGTCTTCACCTGAAGAAAGGTGACCATAGCTGAGAATACTGACAGCTTATTTCCTGGGGTGACAGCAACGTTGCATTGTTCCAACATGCGGGCCCATCGTTTTTCTTCTGCAGGTGAAAGTTCATGGAATGCACGAGCATTTCGTAGCATTGTTTCAATGTTGGTCAAACTCACTGGCTCCGCCACCACCACCTCCTCCTCCTCTTCCACCCGAGCATCAGGCATATCAAGATGGTGATCTGCTGCTTCCACGTAGTCAATAACATTGACGTTCACAGCTTCACCATGACCGACGTTCACAGCTTCACCATGATGCACACTTGACTGGGGTCTAGTAACTGAATTCATACAACTGCTACACTGGCAGAGCACATCTGATTTCGGACCACCGTACTCAGCTCTGATAAAGTTCATGAAGTTTTCAACCCCCTCAACATATGCAGCGGAGAATCTTCAAGCAGAAGTTATCCAAGTCTTGTCCATCTGTTAGACATACAAATTAGTTCTTCTACTAGATATTACAGGAAAAACATATATGCTTTTTTATGAAGTCCAAAAAAAATACCTAGGTCGATGTCTAAAGCTATGGCAAGATATTTGGACGAGCAGATCTAAGTAACGAAATATATGTAAAGCTAATTCAGCAAACAGATTTGAGTGCCAAATTATGGCAGGCTGTTCCAGCAGTCAATGAGGCCGAGCACATAGCCATCGAACTATCGAAGGCCATCGCAGCAACAAAGATCGAGTATAAAACGGTGTAGAGCTATTTCAGCTAACAGATTGGCTATTAGACCATGGCAATCTACGTCACAATAAATATATGGCAGGATATTTTAGCAACTAATCGGCCTTGGCATGCCATCTCAGCTAAGCAGATTGAGTGCAGAACAGGGCAAGGAAGCTTCTTAAGCAGAGCATATTGACAGTAAACTACTTCGGCAAACAGTGAGATTAACAACGTCTATCAGCTAACATTCAGTGCTACACCGATATGAACAGGGCCTCAGTCTAGAATGCGCGTACCGTGGGAGAAGCTGACCGCCGTGCATCTCCACACGAACGTCGCCAGCGGTGGCGGCGCTGACCGCCGTGTGCCTCCACAAGAACGTAGCCAGAGGTGGTGGCGCGGCTAGAGGACGGCAGTCTACGAGAGCGTACTGTGGGAGCGAGAGGATCGCCGAACCGCGGCGCCGACGTATCGGCGCGGCGGGGAGGGCGGCTTTGGCGGAGCGAATGGAGTGGAGGGGGATAGGGGGAGGGGGTTTGGGGAATATTATTGGCTAGTTGGCCGAAGGGCGGTTGAATCAGATTTGGGGGGAATTTTTGGGTTTGGGGGGAGGATTTTCGCGCGGTGGGCGGGGGGAGTTTGGCGCATGGTCGGTTTCTCCAAGTGCAGTCCCACGTGTCAGTGAAGAGGCAAGCCGAAGCGCGTTCCGTTTGCGTGAGCCGTGTGCAGGACCGAACGTGTGTGGGGTGCAATGCGACCGCGACAGGAGTGCTATGAGTGTACCGCATTTTTTCCTTTTAAACTAGGTGCTTCACCCCCTCAAAAAAAATATGTTGCTTCATGCGATCCATCGATACTACTACTAGTAATCCGGTAATCCCGACTAAAACGGCGCGGCCGGGTCTTTTCCCACGCGATATGCTGGGAGGTTGGCTTAGTTGGGTTTTTTAGGACGAGTAATGCTACACCTACGTAATCCCAGTTACGTAATTAATGTAATGTGAAACCTATGAGCTGTTGATTGTAGATTGGGGGAGGGAGGGGCCCACCACCATGAAAATCAGGGGAGGAGAGAGAGAGGCAATTTACGTTAACCCTTTCGTAGGTTCCCGTAGATGTAGAAAGATGTGCCCGATCCTGCAATATAGGCCGTCCGATCTATATCTAACGGATAGGAAGGAAACTATGACAATTTACCCGCACTCCTCTCCACATTTGCAGATAAGGCTTTCCCTCATTCATCCTTTTCTCCCACAAGATCTTGATCTTCGTGCAACGCACGGGCATCTTGCTAGTACTCCTACAATATGTATATTATTGTGAAAGTTCATATACACCGGCCGAGATTAATGCAAACACGGCAGATTTTCATTACATTTCGAACTTTTATAGGACAAAAAAATAAAATAAACCGACCCTAAACCTATTCTACGGTGGCGACCGACATCCTCCATTTGTGATCTCCATGTACGGGGGCGGGGTTCAAGACCCGTGAAGTGAAGGTGCGGTCTCCGGCAAGGAAAAGTAGAACACGGGAGACGGACCGGCCAGTTGGCACACCATGCCCTGCCGCCTCCCATGCCCTACTCATCCTCGGAGGAGTCCTCGACCTCGGCGGTGCCGGACATTGGACGGCGGCAAGTAGGACGCGTGGCTGACGGTGCTCCCTTCGTCGGCCACCAGCGTGGCCACCGCTTGTGCGGCGACTTGAGCGAGGGCGGCGACCTCAAGCTCTATCCCCGAAGACAAGCTCTCCCGCAGAGCGTTCCAGCTTGCGGTCATGGCGGATGTGGTTCTAGGTAGGAGGACGATGCGCTATGGTGTGGAGGTTAGCTGGGCGTTGCCGCTTTAAGTAGCGCATTCCGGCGAGGCCAAGCATCCGGGTGCGTCATTAAGTCGTCGGAGTTGGTTCCGCGGGCACCGAGCCTCTTAATGATGGCATACGAATGGACGGCATGAATGCGGGCAGCTGGCGCCGGCTGTGAATGCACCGCGCGACGCGCGCGGGGGACAAGGGTTTTGGTGTTCCAGGGTAGTCAGCCGCGATCGTGGCAATGTTGGAGATGCCCTTTGCTCACATGCAATCCCCACATGTCATTGAAAAAGCAAGATGACCCGGCATGGTCTCAGGTCCAGCGGATGCAGTTGGCCGCGCTACACCACTCCGCGGACGCGTCACGGCGCCCCGTGCATCCTCGACGAGCTGGGTGTTAGGGTGTGTTTGGATTGTGGCCAAAGTGCACCTTGCCAAATTTTTGGTCATGACCAAAAGATTGGTCTTTGTTTGGAAGGTTGGCATTTTTTTGGCATGCCAAATGAACTCTAGCCAACTCTAGTTCATTTTTCTTGCCAATGTCGGCCAAATCGTGGGCAACCAATACCTCAACCAAA
Source organism: Triticum urartu (assembly GCF_056163025.1). Taxonomy (NCBI): domain Eukaryota; kingdom Viridiplantae; phylum Streptophyta; class Magnoliopsida; order Poales; family Poaceae; genus Triticum; species Triticum urartu. Next base: position 271,554,830 of record NC_141873.1, on the reverse strand, counting down.
ATTTTGGTCATGACCCAAATATTGGTCTTTGTTTGGATGGTTGCCATTTCTTTGGCATGCCAATGAACTCTAGCCAACTCAAGTTCATTTTTCTTGCCAATGTCGGCCAAATCATGGGCAACCAATACCTCAACCAAAATTTTGGCTACCCAATGCTTTGATGGGGCAACCTTGGGAAACATACCGTTAGTCGTGCCACATCACTAACGCCACCCTCGGCAAACTGAAACCGACCGTGTCTAGCGACGATATGAGCGTGTCACTCACCGCGGTCGCCGTGTCCAGAGGCGGTGCTGGAGCTGCGCCCCGTTGTTGGCCCCAACGACCCACATGAACGGTTGTCGATGGCGAGGAGTTCGTGGGCCAGCTCCTACATTGGACTAGTCTGCGCTACGTCGTCCCGACGGGTGTGCCCCACATGTCTGTTTCCCTGTTTTCCCAGCCATATTCGAGCGTCAGTGCTCCGTGTTGCGCATTAGGCCATTCACTATGTAGGCCAAGCGAGACAACTTATTGTTTATTTGAGCCGTTCAAGTATAATCATGTGGCGTTTGCTTATTTCTCATTCCTCTCCAACCCTCTTCTCCATCGATCATGTCGCCCTCCAGTCGAGTCCATCCTCCCGCATGCCTCATTTAAACATTCCACCGAGTAACATTCGCATGTACCCACCCTAGTCCTCTTTCAATAGATCTCCGGACCCCGAGATGAAATCGAGAGGGAACGAGTGGGGGCACGTGATACCTAAGGCGGATTCAAAATTTTGAACCGGTGATCATAGTATCCGCAAATCATATATAAAGGGTATTCAATGTTCATTTCATTTTTGAACGTACAATATACTCCCTCCTATCCTTTCTAGTTTACATATAAGTTTTATGTGTAGTCAAAGTATATCTACTTTGATAAAAAAGGTATCAAAATTCAACAACTCCCAATCAATATTGTTAGATTTGTACGTACTACTAGATTTGTACTCGAGATGGTTTCCAATTTGACTATTGACAAGATTAATAGTACATGAGATGTATAATGTGAAAATTATATCATTGGAAACTCCTTTCACATACGAATTTGACCGTATGCTTTGTGTAAGTTGCATGTCATATATTATTACTCTAACATTTGGTCAAAGTTAGCCTCGAAAAACGCATTAGACCCTGTATGTTTTGTGTAAGTTGCATGTCATATATTATTACTCTAACATTTGTGTAAGTTGCATGTCATATATTATTACTCTAACATTTGGTCAAGGTAGTATAGTGGAAGTGGATCCTCTGACGTAGGTATCCCTGCCTTACCCTCCCTTTCGGTCACTTACTGGCGGATCCCATGCTTGCTAGGCCCCGCATGTCAGTTACTCAATGGGTTCGGCCACGTCAGGGGATCCTCATCCGTAGTATACTCCCTCTGTTTTTATTTACTCCGCATAAAATAGAGGGAGTGGTGGTATAATAAATGACGCGGGCGGGGGAGGAGGAGGGACGTCGGTTTGCTCTCAACTGCGGTCCCACAAGCGAGCGAAAACACAAGACGAAGCGCGTTCCATTCGGTGAGCGACGTGGAGGGTCCAGCATGTCGGGCTGCAACGCGAACGCGACAAGAGCGATGTACAGTCAAAACCGATTGACCCGTCGTCACCGGAACCACTATTCACACCAGAACCTTCGCTGCTCGGCCTACGCCAGCCACTGCCCTAAAACCACACCAAATCTCTAGCCCATTCCACCACCTTTCGATCCCCTAGCCCGCATCAAGCGTCCCCTAGTTCGTCGGAAAGCCATGGTGCACCGCAAGGTCACTTACTAGAAGATGCATGCTGACGCCGGAGCGCCGCACAGAAATCGCGGCGGCGGTCGGCGCCACAGACCTCCGTTCCCAAGCTTGCTTTGCGGCGGGCCAACCCCCGAGTTCTCTGGAGCCAAGCTACGAGGAGGAGGAAGCCGATCCAATGTTCATGGCGGAGGTCGCGGTGCAGAAGGCCCCCGATGGGTATGAGACGATGGACGTCGACTTTGCGCCGGTGTCCAAGTCCCCCATGGTGCAGGCAGACCAGCGGTTCAACATGGCGATACTAAAGGAGGACCGGGAGGTAGAGGCTCAACTCGACACGGAGCGCGCGCATGCCACTGCCATCGAGGCTCTCCTACAGGCGGAACCGGATGTCGTGGATGTGAACCGGGCGGCGGAGGATCAACTTGAGGCGGAGCGTGCGGATGCCGATGCCATCGAGGCCCTCCTGTAGGCAGAACCGGACGTCCTGGACTTGAACCGGGCGGCAGAGGCTCGACTCGACGCAGAGTGCGTGGATGCCGCTCTCATCGATGCCCTCCTGCAGGCGGAACCGGACGTCCTGGACTTGAACCGGGCGGCGGAGGCTCGACTCGACGCGGAGCGCGCGGATGCCGCTGCCATCGAGGCCCTCCTGCAGGCGGAACCGGATGTCCTCGACTTGAACCGAGCTGTGCTCTCGTCCGTGCAGAGCGCCCGCACGCTCCGCTTGAACGAGTAGCTGGAGGCCGAGGACAACCACGGTGCGGAGACACACGTCGGCAGCGATGGCTGGTTCACGCCGACAGCCAAAGACGACAAGGTCGTCTCTTTCCGCGAGGAGTGATAGTTTTTCTTTATGTTGTTGTTTTTATGGATCTTCTGCTGTGTAAAAACATATATTTGTTATGCAAGTCGCCTGACTTGGGTCAGTCTACCATTTCACGCGGTTGGATGAATATCCTACGTCTCCTAACCCATCTTTCCTTCTTCCTCACCTCTTCTTCTTCCCCAACAGACCACCGCACGGGCCGTATGGATACTCCCCAACATGCGGTTGGATAAACATACTCTATGAAATGAAAATTATGTGTCAGCGATAGGATGGCTGAGTTTGGTGTGTTCACATGCGACAACACGTGTTAGTGAGGGTGCGTTCCCTTGGTTGGGTTTGCGGCGTGCAGGAGTGACTGTGTGAGGGTGCGGTGCGACCGCGGCGTGCAGGAGCGACCGTGTGAGGGTGCGGTGCGACCGCGATAGCCGTGCGCAAGTGGACCTCCTTCTCATTTTGAAAACTTTAGGCAAGCTTGGCAAAAATGTGTGGCGAAGTTTGGCAATGCAAGGCCTAGACCCAAACAGGATAAGTACGTACGTACTAGGAGTACTAGTGTTAAAAAAGAAAGGCTGGGCTTTCCTTCACGGGATTTAATCGATACAAATCCTTGTTTCACGTGTCAATTAATGCATATTTTTTCTCCAAAGACCAAAGAGCTAACCATCTCACTCCTCATCGCTTGATTAATGCAGCGCCATGCAAACCAACCTTCTCACTTCCGCATGCATGCAGGGGATATTAATGTCCTTGGTTGCTAACCCCATCAATTTTACCTCGATTAGTGTTAGTGGCCCTTTGCAAATTGTAATTTTGATATACTGGCCTTGTGTACAAAAAAAATGGAGGTAGTAACTATATTTGACTTCCTTCCCCATTGCAGTGACTTCGACGATTTTTTTTAATTTTTTTGGTGGTTTGGCGAAGTGCGTTCGACGAAGAACACCATTGAGGGAGACCACGGTAAGTCATTCGCAAGTGCCGCCTGCAAGCCGAGACAACCACCTTATTTGCATCCAGGAAGTCCTTTACTAGTACTACTAGGAGTAACTAATGCGGTGAGATGGCTTCTCGAAGAAGACGATGGAGAAGCGGAGTCACCGAAGAGTGAAATGATGGTTGCTTCGTCCGTGCTTTTGTGACGCCTCACTACTTTGTGATTTATGATAGAAGGGACAGGGGAGTAGACTCTGTGCTCTATACTATACTACATGCGTCTAAGCATGGGAGAAAGAGGAGAGACGTTGCATTTTTCTATTCCTTCAATCAATCAATCAGGGAGCTTCGGTTCCATCTTTTTGGCTTTGGCAACACCGTCCACAATGGTTCCCACGATGCCAAAAGCTATTTTCACATTTGGCTACACATTGTGGATGCCCTTAACCGTACCACTTGGTTTTGCTCCTGTGTGCTATCTATACAAATCTCAATTATATTGATCTAAAAAATTATAGAATCTAGTGTAAAGGAGGTGATTTTGCCGCGCAGATGGCAGGTGAGGTTTCTTATTTGAGCAATGCTACATCCACGTAATGGTTTACGTAAAGTTACAAACTGATGTGATGTGGGACTATTTGATTGGATTAAAGGAGAGGATTAGGCACACCCCACCTGAAAATCAGGGGGGCATATATAGATTAGATGGAAAGTATACGTAGCAACTACGTAGCCCTTTGTAAGTCTAGGATTAGGCTTCTTATTTTCGGAGGACGTTGTCCTGGCGGTTTGCTAACATGCGGTCCCACGTGTCAGTGCTTTACCAAGCCGATCCGCGTCCCACATGAGGCAGAACAACGACAGAAGCAACACGTGGTTAAGTTGAAGAAGATGAGGGAGAAGCGGATTCAGCAACGAGTGAAATGATGGTTGCTTCGTCCCTCCAACTTAACTGCGGGAAAGCTGCAGCTTTGTGATTTGATGCCTCATTGCTCATTACTACGCCGGCGCCATGACTGGGGTGCTTCACCCCGGCTGCTCTACACTGTATTCCGGTATGGCACGTGGATCCGGTAGCTTGATGTCCCACATGTCGGCGAAAGGGACTAGAAGATTTATGAAAGCGATCGCTCCACTCTTACGACGGAGGAGTAGACGACACGACGGCCTAGTGAACTGTCACTTGTACTGTATAGTACTATAGTTTTGCTGTTTTGCACGATCCATCGATACAAACCCGATTAAACAGGAAAGGGAGGGATTTTTCTCGCGCGGTAGATGATACTGGCCATACATTTCAAAGGCAATTTTAATGTATGCAAACTGAATAATTATAAGTAACAATATGATATCTAGTAAAACTAAAAACACATATGACTTATTGTGTTAGAGTGTAGTAGTAGTGTTGTATTGCATAGCTGTTAGATGTAACATGCGAGAACATGTAGAGATGTAGTTTTGGAGGGCCTACAGAGAGAAAAGTGTAATACGGTCACCGAACTTCAGAATAAGCTGATTACGGTCACTATATACGTTTTGCGGTGATTATACGGTCACTTGGTCACAGCTCAGCATCGGATTGCACTCTGTTGACCGGCCAAATAGTCTGCGTGGCGCCATGTTGACTAGTTAAATTGACCACGTTCGTTGTGGGTCTCACTTGTCAGTTCGCATAGGCAAAAGGTCAGATAAACATAAATTTATGCAGGCGCAACAAGGCTCCAACCCGTGCGCGGGAATCACCTGGTTGTGTATGTGTTTGTCAGGGCCTGATGTGTGCGCATGCACGTGTAGGTTGAGCACTTGAGCGTGAGAGTGTGTGTTGGTCGTGTGGTGTACTGGTGTGTGCATGCATGCGTGCGTGTGTGCGTGTGAGTGTTGCGTGCGTGCGTGTGAGTGTTGCGTGTGTGCGTGGCTGCGTGTGTGGGTGCATGTGTTTGTGTGAGTGTTGCGTGGATGCAGTTCATGTGCATGCGTGCATGTGTGTATAATCACCACACCAGCTCCTGTGTGTTAAAACAGACGGCTCAGCATTCCAATACAAGGCCACCTTGTCCGCTGTGCCCGCGGTCATGACTTCGAACCACCGTCCAAATATTTTGTTGTTGTTTGTTTTCATTCTTACTAGAAAGATGCCCGTGCGTTGCATGTAACATCAAGATGCATTTGTATGACTTGTTTATCTTGTGAGAGAAAAGGATGAATGAGGGAAGGCCTTATTTGCAAATGTGGAGAGGTGTGTGGGTACCTTTTTGCAAAATTGCCATAGTTTCTTTCCTATCCGTCAGATATAAATCGGACGGCCTATATTGCAGGATGGCAGGCACACCATCATCACCAACTCTGTTTTTTATAAGAGTGTATTTTATAAGAGTGTAGATGTAGAGTAGATACAAGTCGACAGGTGGGCACGACGGTAGTGAGATAATGTGATGCAACACTAGAGGTGCCACGTGGAGCGTTTAACTGGTCAACTAGTCATGTCATGAGCAAATACAGAGTTGTACGGTGAGCCCGTGACTGCATAATAACCACTAAACGTAAATGGTGACCGTAATGAGTGGATTCTGAAGTCCAATGTATGTATCGTGCTTTCGCTTCAAATACAATGATCGTCATTGCATATATCGCGAGAGAAAGATGAAACATGCGTGAATTTTCTGGGGGCTTACTTTTAGAGGACCTGGAGATAGTTTTGTGTGCATACGTGAAAGGGGCGTACAGGGGGGTATGCGATGGAGAGAGAGATGCTCTTCGTTTCTCTTTATTATGACTAACTTTGTATATAGTATAAAAATATACAAATTCACAGTGCGGAATAAATATCATTGTGGGCACCATGCAATGCAAATTAGCGTTCGTACTCCTCCATATAACTTTGTAATGTTGTTTATATGTAGAAACTCTAAAAAAAAATTTTGGCCACACTTTATTCAAAAGGAATGTTGTATGCGAAATAAACGTGAAGAGAGGGCTTTTTAGATCAATGGGGTACGTGATGTAACATGTGTGAATGTGTAGTTGATGCATTTGGCAGGGCCTAGAGAGGTATGTGTGTGTATTACGTATTCGAGAGAGGCATGGATAGAGGGGCCGACGGGGGGCGTGGGAGAGATAGCACGAGAAATGAGAGTGGTCTAGAGAGAGAGACAAATATGACGTCACGACAAGAGATTCCATTCCCTTGAGTGTGTATATGCAAGGGGGGAGGGAATAGATGCACCAGGAGAAATTTTCTGTGTGTGTGGTGTTTGTGTTGGTATGTATGGGTGTGAGAAGATAATGAGACGTGGGGGCAGAGGGTGTGTCACTGCGTGAGGTCCGGTGGGTCGAGGTGAGGCCCTTCGTTCTGTTCCATCCTGCGCCACATTGGTCGGCCCATGACGCATTTAGGAAGACCCATGGATGACTAGTCGTACAAGACAAAGATAGCAGAATTGTGAAGGACTCTGTGTCCAGTGACAAAGCCGGCTAGGATTTGTAACCCTAGGTTCTCAGACTAAGGTAACCCCTTTATCTCTGATATTACTATTCATCCAACCTAACTTTAAGGGGCATCCTACAGAATGCTCTGCTAGAATCATACTCGTCGATTAGGAAGAGAGGTGTGAGACAATGCGTGAGAGACAGGCGTAAACATAATATGCATACATGAGACATGTAGGCAGGTCCATGTATATAGAAAGGGTCGATGAGGATTGTGTGTATGTGTATGTTTGCGAGAGGAAGAGTGCTTGTGATAAAGGTTAGTGAAAACAGATGTAAATGGTTACGAGAGGGAGGGAGGGTTATATCTAGAGCATGTGTGCGAGAAAGACACCTCGGGAGAGAGTGTGTGAGCATGTGTGAGAGACCACCGATGGAGAGTGAAACTACACGTAAAAGACTGCTCTACACATTGATTAAAGATATAAATTGTATCCAAATATTAGGATGGGATCATGATATTTGCAATTCACATAAGGAGCAGTCATTGATCCATCAGACATCTAGATTCTATCGAATTTGAGCATGTCTATGTTATTATTCGACACAATTGATCCACATAGTTAGTATTTTGAACTCCAGATAATGCATCACTTTAGCAATCGAATATAAACGTGAGTATAGTTCATGTTGTGTGTGTAAAGCACATTATACATACGAAAGTTACACAATGGACATTATAAATAGCTACTACCTATGAACTAGCATACATTTGAATTCAACTTAAGGTGGTTTAAAAAAATCGAATTCAACATGAAGTCCATTCAATTATTTGAATTTGATATCATGGCATTTGTAAACCATACCTAAATTATGGGGGCACCAATCTTTGCTCTGATTTTGTACATAATAGCATATGTAGTCGTGTACAAAATAGATTCAAATTTAGCTCCTCCATTCCAAAATAATCGTAGTTATAGGATTTTCAAGTGTCAAAATTTCAAAAAGAAGCGGATAATTTAATGAGGTTTTCAAACATACAAGGTCAAATATAACATTGTATATTTAGGTCAATCCTCATAGTTCAAGAGTACTCTAAACGTGAATGCTTGTGTTTCAAAATTTCGAACGAAGCGCCAAAAGAGCCTCTACTCGCCCGAAACCGCATGAGACCAATATTTGGTAGTACAAGGAAATTACTTTTCTAATAACTCCGACCCGTGAAACCTACCGGCCCGACGTCCAAAGGTCTAAACCGGGGTAGGTTTGTAGCTTCATCTAGACGCCATGCAACCGCATCCGAAAAACATTCATACACAATGGCCGCCTAAGCACACATGCGCGCGGCCGAAATCGCTCCCGCCCACTATTTGGGACACCTGGGATTACCATCCTACCCCCGACCCACAGTAGGTCCGAAATTTAAGAGGGGGGGGCAAAGTTTGTACTTTTCCCAAATTTCAAACAAAAGCGTCCCATCTTCTGTTCAAAAAAGCCAAAAACAAGCGCGTCCCAGACTGAAACATGGTTCCCCCCACCCGTCCAATTCCCCATTCGTACTCCGTGGGCGCCAAAACTACCTCTCCACCAGCCACGAAACCCCGGCGTCCTCCGTTCGCCACCCCATCCCACCCATCAACCGCCGCCCTCCTCCATCATGCCGGAGCCGATACCCCGACGTCATCGTCCACCGCAACCTCAACCGCAACGCCCTCCACGGCTAGTAGTTGAAGCCGAGGCCGAGCCGTCCGTACCCGAGCCAGTTCAACCACGCCGTCCTGCGCCTCACCGCTACCGCTCCAACTTCGCCACCCTCCAACCCACCGGAGCTATTCCTGCTACGCCGTCCTTCGTCGCCTCGGATCTGCTTCCCCTCTGCCGACATATGGCCACGGCAACACAGTCGACAATTTGGCCATGGGTTCGTCCAAGCTTGCACCCTCTAGAACATCGGTTTCCCCGATAAAAAGAAGAAAATCGACGCGACTTGTGGAGGTGACCACACCGGCAACCGAAAAAGGTACTCCTCTTCCCTTATTCGTGCAAATCTTACGTCTCTGCTTGCACGGTATTCATCCCACAGAAGACACTAGTTGACAGCTTCTTCTCGATACTAGATTTCCTAGTAACTCGTGATGCACAAGGTTTCTCCTCATATACTATTTCACCTTAGATAGAGGTCCGTCGCCCCCCTGAATTTCAATTTCTGGCCACTTGATTCCCAATTAATGGAAGCATTCCCCGGTGTAACAGGCGCTAGTATGCATATTACGCTGGGGAAGCAGCGCCTTGGTGTTTATCTTAGGGGCGTGTGCGGCCTATAGCTACTGGCGCCTGATCTGGAGGTCGGCCGGGATTAAAGGGATGGCCTGGGGCCGCTGCCAAGCACGACGGTGGTGTGAGGTCGATGGGAGGGTGGGGCGGCGGAGGCAGGGGTCTGGGCCGGTGGTCGTTGGCAGTTCGAGAAAGATCGTCAACAGTGACTGGCGGGAGGTAGATGAAGGCCATCTGCTCGTTCCTTACAGATCGGACGGTTCATTAAAAAAATCGACTGACCTATTTATTTTCAGTCGGCTGTTATCTAAGATATGACCACATGTGGTGGTCTGCTGGAGGAGTACCTGCATTTCCTGTGCTCATATATTACAAAATCATACAGAGTAGAATCTGATTTTGTTTGCCATGCAATGTTGTAGAGCTATCATATGTCTCCTGTCATTTATTTTTCAGCCACCTGCTATCTGCTACTTTTACAGTGCACTAGTTCTGCACACACTTCACCCTTACTCTCACTGTTGTGTTTTTATGCAAGGGTATTTCAGACTCTGCTACCATGAGAGAAGCCAGAAAGAAAAGAGAGAAGTCGCTCCAGTTTGGTGTGCGGCTAGGCAAGACACGTTTCAACGCTTTAAAGGGTGTAGTGTCAGCAGATGGAGATGGGGAACGTAGCTCTGGAGTTGATGACCTCGCTCGCAATGAACCACCATCCCAGGTGCTTTCTTTAACTTCGCGGTGTCATATGTGGTTGCATGTTCCATATGGTGTCTAGCTTGTATTTGAAAGGCCGAAGTCGGTAAGATAAGGAATGATATTTTTTTACATGAACCACCATCCCGTGAGCACCAGAAGACAAATAGCTAGTCAGGGCACTGGCCGAGCCAGTGACAAGCCCAACAAAGATAGGCATCACTTGGAAGCCAACTAAAAAGCTGCGATGGTGGCGAAGCAGCCCGCCTCCCACCTGGCTCTCAGGTCCTAGATGATCATGCTCGCCACTCTAGCCGGATGTCTAGCTTGTATTGCTTCCAATTTGGTTAAATTGCATCTGCTTAGCTTACACATTATACCATTGAATATGACATGCCTTTCTGTTTTTGGTACATACTAGTACATCTGTGTATTAACCATGTTCTTACATCAAACTAATGTTCTTGTGTATCCCTCATCAATCACTTATGACGAGGCAGGCAGGCAAGGGGACTACTCCTCATTTAAAGAATGCAGCGTCAGCCGCCCGACATGATTCTCAAGAAACAGAAATGCTAGATGAAGATAGTGAACGTAGCTCTGTAGTTGATTACAGCATTTCCCCTACACTAGCATCGCAGGTGCTTGCTCTAACTTGGCAGCGTGATATGTGGTTGCATGTTGCATATGGTGTCTAGATTGTAATTCTTCCAATCTGGTTAAACTGCATGTGCTAGTCTGCTTAGCTTATACATTATACCTGTTAATGTGACATGCCTTCCTATATTTAGTACATAGTACATCTGTCTATTAAGCATGTCCTTACATAAAACTATTGTTTTTTTTGTATCCCGCATCAACCAACATGACGAGACACCTTTAGTATATGCAGTGCGATATTAGTTGCATCTTTCATATGATTTATAGCATGCGCTGCTTCTAATTTGTTGAAATTCCATTTATGATGGGACGCTTTTAACTTGGCAGAGTCATATTGGTTGCATCTTTCATGTGGTGTCTAGCTTGCATTGCTTCTTATTTGCTGGAATGGTTTCTGCTTAGTTTACACAAATAGTTGTGAACATGCCATGCCGTCCTGTTTTTCGTACATATTCCATCCTGGTATCATGTGTTTGCCTTACATCAAAGTAGTGATTGTCAGTATCATGCATGAATGAGTTCTGAAGAGAGAATTTTATTGCGTTTTCTTATTGGTTTTACTTGACAATTCAAAATCAATAAAGCGGAAGGAAGTTAGCAAGGCAGCGGATAAAGGTGCTCCTTCCGAACGGAGGGCCTCTACAGTTTCTACTCCTCCACACCCCCAAGATGATTTACAAGACAACACATGCATAGACACTCAACAAAGCTGTCTTTATGATGAGCACATCTCCCCTAGTGCAGCATCACCGGTGCTCCCTCTAACTTGGCACTGTTATATGTGGTTGCATGTTATGTGTGATGTCTAGCTTGTATTGCTTCTAATTTTGTTGAATTCCATCTGCTTACTTTACACATTATACTTGAATAAGACACGTGTTCCTGTTTCTAGAACATACAATATCTGTCTATCACACCATGTTCTTACATCAAATTACTACTGTTGTGTAACCTGCAACAATCACTTATCATAAAACATGTTTGACTTCAGAGTGTGACAAAGGTTACATCTCACATTCTTTTCTAGCTTGTATTACTAATTTGTTGAAATGGCACTTATGACGAGACAGTTTTAACTTGGTAGAGTGATATTCGTTGCATCTTTCATAAGGTGTCTAGCTTTCATTGCTTCTAATTTGTTGAAATGCCTTCTCCTTAGTTTACACGTCATAAGCTGTGAATATGCAATGGCACTAATGACGAGAGACCTCTAACATGGTAGTGTGATGTTGTTTGCATCTTGCATATGATTTATTTCTTGTACTGCTTCACATTTGTTTAAACGTCATTTATGATGAGACACTGTTAACTTGGCAGAGCGATATTTGTAGCATCTTTCATATGGTGTCTACCTTCCATTGCATTGCTTCTAATTTGATGAAATGTCTTCTTCTTAGTTTACACATCATAGTTTTGGTTATCTCTCCCGTCCTGTTTTTCATACATATTACATCCTCCTATCATGTGGTTGTCTAACATCAAAGTTCAGTTCATCTGCATCACGCATCAATTTGTTCTGAAGAACTAAATTGTTATTCGTTTTTCTTGTTGGCTTGACTTAACATGGCATAGAGAAAGAGGAAGAAACATAGAATGGCAGGGAATGAGAAGCGGATGAATCCTGCAGATTCTGCTGGTACTGATGGTGCAATAGAAGGTCAAAGTCCAGCAGAAAATTCTACAAACACGACATCCCATGCTACACGAGTTGCAAAAAAAGATAAACAGAAACAAATAGCTGCCACCAAACAAGCAGAGACAACCCTAGTTCTTGCAACACCTACCACAGTACTACCAGCTGCACGACGTACTCGTGCGTCAACTGAGCTAGCAGCACATTCCCAAGCTCCCTTGCCACCTGACACTACTTCCCAAGCACTCTTGACACAAGACGAGTTGGCAATATCAGATGAACCTTGTGAGCTTCAACAGCAAGAAGGTAGTTGCTGGAGTCAAGTTACAGTTGCATGCTTCTTTATATGTAGTCTCACAGTTTGATGTACACTAACACTTCCTATGTTTGTTGTTGGACTAGCACCTAGGCGCAAGAGGAAACAAACATCAGGGATAATGCTCCATAGGTTAACTAAATCTAGAGGAGGAAGAATGGAGATCCGTTTTGAGGCAGGTTTAAAAAGGCCACGTGATGCTACAGAGTCAGCCAAGTTAGTATCAGAGGCAGCGGTTGCTGTTAGGTGTCATGTACGTATCCTCCCAACATGGATTCAGTATAGGAATGACCAAGACGAAACCCAGTTCAACATCTTCCTCGACCATTTATCTATAAGTATGGTTATGTATGGAAACTAGTAATATCGTCTTGCTCTGTCCAATACTTTCTAGGTTGCTGATAATGGGACTCCCATAATTTTCAACATATGAGGTTCAAGTTGGATAGCCAAGATGATGCAACCAGACAAGCTTGCACCCATGTTTTCAAGTCTGCTCTGTGACAGTATCGGTATAACTTGAGGAAAACTCACTTTGAAGGCAAGGCTAACAGTGAACTTGCCCAAACATCTCCTGTGGAAAATATATCTGATGAAGACTGGAGAGGCCTTGTTAAACACTGATCTGATCTAAAGTATCAGGTACATTATATATATGTCATCAGATCACATGTTGAAGTCCTATTTACGCATGTGCCACACAAATCTATCTTCTTGTAGGTGAACTGTTCAAAGAACAAGGCCAACCGTACGGTGAAATTCGAACAGACGACAGGATCTCGTAGCTATATTGCACAGTGCGAGGCTCTTGTAATTAGCTACTATTTCACTCTTTTCGCTGTACCATATTATCAGATCTATATTGACTTGTTCCAAATGCATAGGAAAGCCCGCAAGGACCAAAAAGTACCTGAACCAAATGATGTGGAAATCTTCAAGGACTGTCACACCAGCAAGAAGAAGGGCATGACTACACCAGTCAAAGCCGTTGTTGTAAGTCCTTAATCCTCATGCCTTTTAACTACTACTTACTCTGACTTGTGCCTTGAACTGCATGGTTTGCAGCCAATGTCTATTACTCTTTTCAATTTTATACACAATTGTCTTAGCGTATCATTGCACCTTACAAGCTTTAAAAGAGAGGAGTGATGTTCCTTTGATCTTGACCCGTAATCTAGTTCCGTGCTGGACTTGCCCACGCAATGTTACAATTGCCTGTTTGTCTGTTCTCAGTTGTTTTGTGATATGAATGGCGTCATACTATGCTTACCGTATTATAAACTTCGTCTCTTTATCCTTAGCCCTCAATACGATGTGAAGAAATAGACAGTACATTAGCGATGGTACATGGTCATATGTTTGGAACCTGGTTTTATTATGTACTTTGCAATAAAATACAACTAATATTTTACATGGGTTCACCAGAATAAGTTCTGTATATAGACCAAAGCTATTTTGTTTGGTTTTGCTACCTCCTTAATATCTTCTGTTCTGGTACTACTAATGTAAAACCTCAACTTTTCAGCGAGCTATGGAAAAAATGGTGGAACCGTCACCTTCTGAAGGTGGCGAGGCAACTATAACCGCAATGTCAGCTCTTGCTGTAGTGGGTCAGTACCTGTCCACTAACAGTGCCAAAAGCACGTTCCTGTGTAATACTGGGTTGGTTGTTAAGGAAATATCGTCCAAACTGCCTCATGATCAAGATATGCAAGCTTAAAGCAATGTTGTATCTGCGCTCCAGACACAAGTCCATTCCCTAACAAAGACCCTTTGTGAAACAAGGAGAAACATTGCTCAATGTCGTCAAGATATGCATGGTTTTGAAACCATACTATCATACATTTGCTATGTTGTCCAGGAGCCTAGGGGAAATGAAGGCTAGGGTTATGGTGCTCCATCGGACAATACAACATGAAAACATAATAGTCAGGTCAAATGAACTGAGCTTCTGAACTTTTGGTGGTGCATTTATCTGCTAGACTGTTAAGTTTTATGCCAACCTTCCTTTTGTTATATAGTTGTAATTTGTTTTGGTGCGATACAAAATTTATTCTTAATGTGCAGCCACCGCCTGAAGAAAACAACAAGCCATTTTTGTATAGTGTAGGGTGTTCCCTATATTTGCACTAGTGGCAATCTTTGATGTCGAGTGGATGTAATCTATGCAATCACCTTAATAGCCTAGCATTAGTTTCAGCCTTATTTATTTCCTAGTCTTCTTTTTCCTTGGTTTGCTAGTGGCCGCAACTACCATGGGCCATATATGGGCCGTTGGATCCATGGGTCTCCTACGGGCCGTCGATAAATGGGCCTGTAATCGGTGGGCCTCGGGCCGTCGGATAAATGGGTCTACATGGGCCATAATCGGGCGTAATTGGTATCGGCCCAGGACGGTAACAGGCCGTTAACAGGCCGTAGGACAGCAAAGGCTTAATTCTGTCACAGGCATAACGGGTCGTTAATGGGCCAGAATATAGGACGGGCCAGAAACGGCGCAACGGGTTAACAGGCCAGAAACGGGCCGACTCTTGCCATGGGCCGAATTTGGCCCATTAGGGTAACAGGCCAGTAACGGGCCAACTCTTGCCATGGGCCGAATTTGGCCCATTAGTGGAACATGCCAGTAACGGGCCGACTCATGCCATGGGCCGAATTTGGCCCATTAGGGGAACAGGCCAGTAACGGGCCGGAAGTAATCGAGGGCCGAAAAGGAGCCCAAGAACGTATGGGCCTTCAATAGGCCGAAAGCTAACACGGGCTGGAAACGGCCCATGTAAATCACGGGCTGTTAACGGGTATAAAGAAAATTACTGTTCATTATGGGCTAGAGTCACCGTGGGCCTGTAATGGGCCGAAAGATACGAAGGCCTCATATGGGCCGAAAGACGTCGTGGGCCATACATGGGCCGAAAGTGAAATGGGCTGGTATTATATTCGACGACCCACATGACGTTGTTGGGCCGATTTCCTTTAGGGCCTAACGGGCCGTGAGTTAACGGGCCGTAAAATGGGCTATTTGCGAAGAGACTGTTAACAGGCTTTTCATGGGCCAGCACGTTAACTTTTGACCAAGTCAAACGGGCCGGCTTTGTAAGCTAAATGGGCCACTGTTGGGCCGTGCCACGTGTCGACATATCACAGGCGCCTATCTGACCCACTGACGAGCTGACACGTGTTTCCTCTAGCCAATGATGATTTTACACGTGGAAAATCCCCATTGGTCGGGGCTGTTAACGGGTTATCGGATCCAAAACCCGACCCGATAGCTTAACGGCGTTCCGTTACGGTGGATGCCACGTGTCGGTCACCCTTGACGAAAGCACTTCTGTGACGCACGATTTATCATCATGGAAGTGGACACTTCTGTGATGATAATTTTGGTAATGTCATGGAACACTTCTACGACAGCACATGTATGACTATCTTGATTCTGTCATAAATTTGTCATGGATGTACATGCATGACAAAAAAAGTGACCTACTGTGACAAACTCGTATCATCACGGAAGTGTATTTTTTTGTAGTGAATGCAAACTCTCTGTTTCTCCTTCGTAACGTTTCGGTCTAACCGAGATGAGCGAATCGGTCCCACCGAGTTTGCCTGACCAATTCTCTGTTTGCATATTACCAAAATCGGTCCCACCGAGTTTGTGTAATCGGTCTCACCGAGATTATGTTATGCCCTAACCCTAATGGAATCGGTTCCATCGAGTTGACATATCGGTCCCACCAAAAATCCTAACGTTCACATTTTGAACTGAATCGGTCTCACCAAGTTATATGATTCGGTCCCACCGAGTTTGGTTATTTGTGTGTAACGGTTAGATTTTGTGTGGAGGCTATATATACCCCTCCACCCACTCTTCATTCGAGGAGAGAGCCATCAGAATATGGCTACACTTCCAACATACATTTTCTGAGAGAGAACCACCTACACTTGTGTTGAGGTCAAGATATTCCAATCCAACCACATAAATCTTGATCTCTAGCCTTCCTCAAGGTGCTTTCCACTCAAATCATCTTTCTACCAAATCTAATCCTATGAGAGAGAGTTGAGTGTTGAGGAGACTATCACTTGAAGCACAAGAGCAAGGAGTTCATCATCAACACACCATCTATTACCTTTTTGGAGAGTGGTGTCTCCTAGATTTTTTAGGTGTCACTTGGGAGCCTCCGTCAAGATTGTGGAGTTGAACCAAGGAGTTTGTATGGGCAAGGAGATCGCCTACTTCGTGAAGATCTACCCTAGTGAGGCAAGTCCTTCGTGGGTGATGGCCATGGTGGGATAGACAAGGTTGCTTCTTCGTGGACCCTTCGTGGGTGGAGCCCTCCGTGGACTCGCGCAACCATTACCCTTCGTGGGTTAAAGTCTCCATCAACGTGGATGTACGATAGCACCACCTATCGGAACCACGCCAAAAATCTCCGTGTCTACATTGCGTTTTCTCCCTCCAAACTCCTCCCTTTACCTTCATATGCAATTGTTTTACATTCCGCTGTTATACTCTTAGAATTGCATGTGTAGGTTGATTACTTGTTTGTGCTAAGTTGCTAAAATCTACCAAGACTTAAAATTGGGAAAAGGCTAGATTTTTATTTGGTCAAGTAGTCTAATCACCCCCCTCTAGACATACTTTCGATCCTACAGGAGCTTATATGGTAACATCATGTAACGACATATAGAAATAAACCTACCCGGACATCCTCTCCTCGACTTCCTGAGAGAAAGCGATCATCGGTTATATATGTCTCTTATCTGGGTGTGTCTTAACACGTATCCGGTTTTAGTTGTAAGAGGTTGGGATACAACGCCAAGTCCTCCTGTTACTGTGGCACCCCGGCTCAGAGAAACCGGAACGCCCCGTATTCTAGCCCAGAGATCGAGGAGAAGTCTTCTGGAATATGGCACTGCTTAGCATAGAACAAATCAGCTCTTTATTATAATCTATATGGTACAAAGGGATTACATCGGCACAGCTACACTACGCCCGCCATGGTTGCTCTATGCAAGCAGCAGAATAACATGAAGCAGTGGAATAACTCTAGCAGCAGAACAACGACGATGGTGATGAACTCCACTCCGTAGGGACTCTGGCCGGAGCGCTTATCCTAGCTCGCAAATAAGGAATCCACGACAAACAAGCAATCAAATCTGGCATGACCTGCAAACTGGTAAGACAGGCCAGGTCAGTACAATGAATGTACTTGCAAGCTCACAGCAACCAAGAGCAATCAAGACAAACAACATCATGGCATTTACAGGTTAAGCATGAATTATCATGAGATCATCAGAATAACATGGCATGAACCACATGGACATGATACAGTTGGAACAACATGAGCATGGCATAAACATATAAATCTGACGATACTAGCATGCAACATGATGACACTATATGCACCATTTATTCTGCTCGGGTTACCTCGTAACCATCACATGCATCACTTACCAACCTCGAACATCACACGATAATCTCAGGATCAAATCAATCTTGGTATAAACAATACCGTAGTAATCATTAAATTACCACAAGGATCTTGATCTTTACCCACGATTCTCGCACAACATCATGAATATCCAACAACTCGGTATCCTCGATACCACGGTGATATTTCACGAATCACAAATGGAACCACTCTTGGCTCAACGGGCTACCTCTTAACCAAATGGTGATCATCCATGGATCACATAACCAACTTATCTCATCATCGAACCAGGGTTGTTATTAAGTACATTATTATTATAATTACTACTGCTGACCCATAGTGTGACCAACTACGAACTGGCCCTTATCCCCGGGCACGGCTATCAATAGATTTAGTATACACTCTATAGAGCTTAGCACACTGTACCCACACACGAAACCCATGGCCTCGCGCTCCCATTCGGATGGACCAACGGCGTTCAGACAAAACCGTCCTACTGCCATGACACTCTCCCGGCGACTTCGACCAACTCCCCTTTGGGCTAAGTCATGGGTGGCTCCGTGCCTACCAAAGACACCAACGACCACCGTCGTGGCAAAACATAAACGGTCCCAAACGGGGACAAGGTACCATAACAACAACGGGCACACAAGGCTTATGTCCGCCTACCTGATCAGGGTAGCGCGCGCACTCAAAAGAAAGTTTTACAAATCTTGAATAGCAAGAATGTTATTATTAAGCAAATTACCGTGCTATTAAGACTCTCAAAATAATTTAAGTGAAGCATGAGAGATCAATAGTTTCTTTAAAACAAATCCACCACTGTGCTCTAAAAGATCTAAGTGAAGCACATAGAGCAAAATTATAGAGCTCAAAAGATATAAGTGAAGAACATAGAGCAAAACTACTTAGCTCAAAAAGATATAAGTGAAGCACATAGAGCAAAACTACTTAGCTCAAAAAGATATAAGTGAAGCACATAGAGCAAAACTACTTAGCTCAAAAAGATATAAGTGAAGCACATAGAGCAAAACTACTTAGCTCAAAAAGATATAAGTGAAGCACATAGAGTATTCTATCAAATTCTAATTCATGTATGGCTCTCTCAAAAGGTGTGTACAGCAAGGATGATTGTGGCACACTAACAAAAAAAGACACAAATAATACAAGACGCTCCAAGCAAAACACATATCATGTTGGTGAATAAGAATATAGCTCCAAGTAAATTACCGATGGAAGTGGACGAAAGAGGGGATGCCTTCCAGGGCATCCCCAAGCTTTGACTTTCTGGTGTCCTTGGATTATCTTGGGGGTGCCATGGGCATCCCCAATCTTAGGCTCTTGCCACTCCTTGTTCCATAATCCATCACAAGAATTCATCCAAAACTTGAAAACTTCACAACACAAAACTCAATAGAAATCTCGTGAGCTCCGTTAGAGAAAGAAAACAAAAGACCACTTCAAGTTACTGTAATGAACTCATTCTTTATTTATATTGGTGTTAAACCTACTGTATTCCAACTTCTCTATGGATTATAAACTATTTTACTAACCATAGATTCATCAAAATAAGTAAACAACACACGAAAAACAGAATCTGTCAAAAACAGAATAGTCTGTAGTAATCTGTATCTAGTGCAAGATCTGGAACCCCAAAAATTCTAAAATAAATTGGTGGACGTGAGGAATTTATCTATTAATATTCTTCAAAAAGAATTAACTAAATATCACTTTCCAAATAAAAATGACAGCAGTTCTCGTGAGCGCTAAAGTTTCTGTTTTTTACAGCAAGTTCAACAAGACTTTCCCCAAGTCTTCCCAACAGTTCTACTTGGCACAAACACTAATTAAACACAAAAAACACAACCAAAACAGAGGCTAAATAAATTATTTATTACTAAACAGGAGCAAAAATCAAGGAATAAAAGTAAAATTGGGTTGCCTCCCAACAAGCGCTATCGTTTAACGCCCCTAGCTAGGCATAAAAGCGAGGATAGATCTAGGTATTGCCATCTTTGGTAGGCAATCCATAAGTGGCTCTCATGATAGTTTCATATGGAAATTTTATTTTCTTTCTTGTAAAGTGTTCCATGCCCTTTTTTAATGGAAATTGAAATCTAATATTCCCTTCCTTCATATCAATAATCGCACCAACCGTTCTAAGGAAAGGTCTACCAAGAATAATAGGGCAAGAAGGATTGCAATCTATATCAAGAACAATGAAATCTACGGGCACATAATTCCTATTTGAAACAATAAGAACATCATTAATCCTTCCGATAGGTTTCTTAATAGTAGAATCCGCAAGATGCAAGTTTATATAGCAATCATCAAAATCGCGGAAATCTAGCAAATGACACAAAGTTTTGGGGATAGTGGAGACACTAGCACCCAAATCACACAAAGCATAAAACTCATGATACTTAATTTCAATTTTAATAGTTGGTTCCCACTCATCATAGAGTTTTCTAGGGATAGAAACTTTTAACTCAAGCTTTTCTTCATAAGATTGCATCAAGGCATCAACAATATGTTCGGTGAAGGCTTTCTTTTGACTATAAGCATGTGGAGAATTTAGCACAGATTGCAATAAGGAAATACAATCAATTAAAGATCAACTTTCATAATTAAATTCCTTGAAATCCAATATAGTGGGTTTAGCAACATCTAGATTTTTATTTCTTTCAATCCCACTTTCATCAATTTCATCATAAAGATCTAAATACTTCGAATTTTTAGAACGCCTTCTAGGTAAAGGAAGATCATATTCAGTGTCATCAAGATTCATATTGCAAAACAAAGATTTAATAGGAGACACATCAATAACTTTTAGATCTTCATCTTGATTTTCATAGGAATTGGAAGAACACGCTTTAATAAAGGCATCTTTGGAAGCACGCATCCTAGCAGTTCTTTCCTTGCACTCATCAATGGAAATTATCATGGCTTTGAGAGACTCATTGATATCATGCTTAGGAGGAATAGATCTAAGCTTTAAAGAATCAACCTCAAGAGAAATTCTATCAACGTTCCTAGCCAAATCATCAACTTTAAGCAATTTCTCTTCAAGCAAAGCATTAAAATTCTTTTGTGAATTCATAAACTCTTTAACACTATTCTCAAATTCAAAGGGCATCTTATTATAATTTCCATAAGAGTTGTTGTAGGAATTCCCATAATTATTAGAAGGATTACTAGGATATGGCCTAGGATTAAAATTCCCTCTATAAGCGTTGTTACCAAAATTATTCCTACCAACAAAATTCACATCCATAGATTAATTGTTATTCTAAATCAAAGTAGACAAAGGCATATCATTAGGATCAAAAGAAACACTCTTAGTAGCAAATAATTTCATAAGTTCATCCATGTTTCCAGTCAAAACATTGATTTCTTCTATCGCATGCACTTTTTTATTAGAAGATCTTTCAGTATGCCATTGAGAATAATTAACCATAATATTATCTAGGAGTTTAGTAGCATCTCCTAAAGTGATTTCCATAAAAGTGCCTCCCGTGGCCGAATCTAAAAGATTTCTAGAAGCAAAATTCAATCCGGCATAAAAAAATTGTATAATCATCCAAAAATTCAAACCATCAGTAGGACAATTACGTATCATTAATTTCATTCTCTCCCACGCTTGTGCAACATGTTCATGATCAAGTTTCTTAAAGTTCATAATATCATTTCTAAGAGAGATGATCTTAGCGGGGTAAAAGCATATTTGCACTTGTTCCAAGAATCAATACTATTTTTAGGCAAAGATGAAAACCAAGCTTTAGCACGATCTCTAAGAGAAAAAGCAAATAGCTTCAATTTAACGACATCATTATCGACATCTTTTTTCTTTTGCACATCACATAAACCAACGAAGCTATTCAGATGAGTAGCGGCATCTTCACTAGGAAGGCCGGCGAATTGACCTTTCATAACAAGATTCAACAAAGCAGTATTAATTTCACAAGATTCAGTATTGGCAAGAGGAGCAAGAGGAGTGCTAAGGAAATCATTATTATTGGTATTGGTGAAGTCACACAATTTGTTAGTATCTTGAGCCATCACGACAAACAAGCAATCCAACACACGAGCAAACAAAAGGCAAGCGGGCAAAAAGAGGCAAATAGAGAGGGAGGATAG
This sequence comes from Triticum urartu, assembly GCF_056163025.1. Classification (NCBI taxonomy): domain Eukaryota; kingdom Viridiplantae; phylum Streptophyta; class Magnoliopsida; order Poales; family Poaceae; genus Triticum; species Triticum urartu. The sequence continues at coordinate 271,532,724 of NC_141873.1, read as the reverse complement.
AGAGAGAGGGCGAATAAAACGGCAAGGGTGAAGTGGGGGAGAGGAAAACGAGAGGCAAATGGCAACTAATGTAATGCGAGAGATAGGGATTGTGATGGGTACTTGGTATGTTGACTTTTTGCGTAGACTCCCCGGCAACGGCGCCAGAAATTCTTCTTGCTACCTCTTGAGCTTGCGTTGGATTTCCCCGAAGAGGAAAGGATGATGCAGTAGAGTAGCGTAAGTATTTCCCTCAGTTTTCGAGAACCAAGGTGTCAATCCTGTAGGAGGCCACGCTCAAGTCCCTCGTACCTGCACAAAACGATAGCTACTCGCAACCAACGCGATTAGGGGTTGTCAATCCCTTCACGGTCACTTACGAGAGTGAGATCTGATAGATATAATATTTTTGATATTTTTGGTATAGAGATGCAAAGTGAAAAGTAAAGGCAAAGTAAAAAAGCAAAGCAAGATTAAAGTGATGGAGATTGATATGATGAGAATAGACCCGGGGGCCATAGGTTTCACTAGTGGCTTCTCTCAAGAGCATAAGTATTCTACGGTGGGTGAACAAATTACTATTGAGCAATTGAGAGAATTGAGCATAGTTATGAGAATATCTAGGCATGATCATGTATATAGGCATCACGTCCGTCACAAGTAGACCAAAACGATTCTGCATCTACTACTATTACTCCACTCATCGACCGCTATCCAGCATGCATCTAGAGTATTAAGTTAAAAACAGAGTAATGCTTTAAGCAAGATGACATGATGTAGAGAGATAAATTCATGCAATATGAAATAAACCCCATCTTGTTATCCTCGATGGCAACGATGCAATACGTGCCTTGCTGCCCCTTCTGTCACTAGGAAAGGACACCGCAAGATCGAACCCAGAGCTAAGCACTTCTCCCATGGCAAGAACTACCAATCTAGTTGGCCAAACCAAACGGATATTTCGAAGAGACTTGCAAAGATAACTAATCATACATAAAAGAATTCAGAGAAGATTCAAATATTATTCATAGATAGACTTGATCATAAACCCACAATTCATCGGTCTCAACAAACACACCGCAAAAAGAAGAAGATTACATCGAATAGATCTCCACGAGAGAGGGGGAGAACTTTGTATTGAGATCCAAAAAGAGAGAAGAAGCCATCTAGCTAATAACTATGGACCCAAAGGTCTGAGGTAAACTACTCACACTTCATCGGAGAGGCTATGATGATGTAGAAGCCCTCCGTGATGACGGCCCTCTCCGGCGGAGCTCCGGAACAGGCCCCAAGATGGGATCTCGTGGATACAGAAAGTTGCGGCAGTGGAATTAGGTTTTTGGCTCTGTCCCTGTTCGTTTGGGGGTATGTAGGTATATATAGGAGGAAGAAGTACGTTAGTGGATCATCGGTGGGCCCATGAGGGTGGGGCGCGCTTGGGGGTATAGGGCGCGCCCCCTACCTCGTGCCCACCTCGAAGCTTCCTTGGCGTAGGGTCCAAGTCTCTTGGGTCATATTCGGGAAGAAAATCACGTTCCAGAAAGGTTTATTCCGTTTGGACTCCATTTGATATTCCGTTTCTTCGAAACACTGAAATAGGCAAAAAACAGCAATTCTGGGCTGGGCCTCTGGTTAATAGGTTAGTCCCAAAAATAATATAAAAGTGGAAAATAAAGCCCAATATAGTCCAAAACAATAGATAATATAGCACGGAGCAATCAAAAATTATAGATACATTGGAGACTTATCACGACGCAGGGCGATGCAGTCGAGCACGGGCGAGCTCCTGGACAACGTTTGAGATCGAGACGAGGAGGGAGTGGACGAGCATAGTGGTCGGAACAAGCCAGAGCACGCGTTTAGCCATGATGCAAGCATGATCACCACGTGCACTGGCGCAAGCGTCGCGCTTTGGCATGGCCGACCATGTCCAGTAGATAGAACGTCATGCCCTGAGTCTAAATGAAGAAATAATTGGGTCCAGGGGCAAAGAAGAGTTTTGCACTTAGCTCCAAAGTAAATCAACAGGAAGGTGTTTGTAACTTGCTGTGGTGACACCAGCTTGGTAACGTGGTAAATAATCTGTTTGGTGATGATCAAAAGCTATGGTGATTAAGATGGCAAAGTGTCAACTCAAGAAGAGGAGTTTAGCTAGTGGTTGCTGTAGAAACCACAAGACTGGACAGAAATACAAAACATGAAGTAGCACCCACATATTAATTGGGATTGAGATGAATTTGGGCATGGCCCAATTATCTGAAGGTATGAAGATTCTCAAAAAGTTTTAGGCCATTTGGATGAACCAAAATAGCACTTGCTTCATATAGCTTTGCTCCGGACTAAAACTTGGAAAAATTGCACAGGGCAAATGATGTAATTGATTGAGCCAAATGTTTGTGGAGAGTGTTTATATGGATAGGAGAATTTCCTAGAAAAGTTTCAGCTTAAGTGAAGCAATATAAAATATAGTTGCTTCACAAAAGGAAAATTTGACCAGAAACTAAGATTTGGAGCTGGGCTCACCTAGATGAGTTACATGAGCTCATATTTGATGGAGTGTCATGATTGGATCATATGAAGGATCTTGCAAAAATTCGACTCATTTGGATATGCCTAGCTTGTACTCCACAATCATTTCCCTCAGGCAGGAACTTTGAAAAATTGCTCAGGAATATTTACTAGGCAAATTCAGTTGAATTTTGGCATGGGGCAATTATATGGACAGGAAAAAGTGTCCAAAAAGTTTGGGGTCAATTGGGCAAAGATAAATGGCACTTGCTTCACAATCTGCCATTCAGGACATATTAGGAAAGGAATTGATTGAGCATGATGGGAAACATGTCCAATGAAATATTTTGCCATATTTGAGGAAGATATGACCCAAACAATTTATGATAATTATTTGGGAATTTTTGGAGTGATGGAAATATAGGTTGCTTCACAACCTAGGGCTTAAAGGGTTATTCCTTTAATAGAAAAAGGAATATTCCCAATAAAAAGAATATTAGGTTAGGTCAAGGATGGAAATGACAAGGTCTTGGGAATGTTTTGAGGATGACAAGCCACTCTGGAAAGAAAGAAGAGGTCATCTTATTCAATTTCCAGACCACATAGCCATGGAAAAAAAACTCAAGCAAAAACTTCAGAAAATCAAAAGAAAAAGAAAGGGTAAAAAATCAGGCTGTGAGAACTCTTCCCCCCTTAAAGAAATCTCGTCCTCGAGATTTGGTTGCTCAGGGAACAAGTATGCATATACTGACCTAAGGAGACCGTTTTCCAACTCGGATATCCTTTTTCCTTTATTGATTGTTCCCATTAAATTATGCATCTGACTTACCTGACGGGCTCTGGGTGGTTTGCTTCACCGTATCCGTATCCTGACAGATCTTACCTCACATTTCATTCCTATACTAGCTCCAATTCATTTCGTATCTGCTGACTTAGCTGAGTGTGATTTGTTATCATGACTGAAATATATGCCCATCTCACAAATTTGAGAGTGATTTACGATTGTTGTGGCTGTACTGACAAACTTCCATGAATTGGTGATCAGATTTTTCCTAATGAACGCCCAAGCTCTTACTCCTTGCATTGGGTTGCTCAAATAGATGCATTTCCTCCGAGCTCAAAATAGTGTTGTGGATCATAACTGTTCATCTGACTGATACTGATTTCTCGCGGAGTTTCTAAATCATCTTGACTGACTCTGCTGCTTTGAGTTTCAGATTCATACCAAATATTTGATTGTCGCCTGATGTGATCAGCATAAGGGTATGATCTTATATGATAATATCCTCATCCTTGACTGACGGAGTTTCAGACAAAAAGGATTTTGTTCATGACAGGATATCCTTTGTTGATTCCCATAAGTGAGGGCACATGCTTCGAGACTGTTATTCCTCATACAAATCATTCATTCTGTCGGTATATCCATAAGGATAGAAGGCTGTGTGATGCTTTACCATAGTTGCTGGAATCAAGTCATTGAATTTACCTTTGGTTTGACTCGACACCCAGATATTTAATACCGACAAATCTGAGCATATACCGTTAACTGAGCGGGTCTTTCCTTGATATGGAGTCTTTACCAAAATTGAGTAGACCCCTTTGATGAATATTCATGGCGATCCATAGTGACTCAGACTGTCCAGGGTATCTGTGCCATGTGGGTCATGTAACAATTATCAATCTTGCTCCTTCATTACTATTTTCTTTGTCTGGATCCTTAACTGAAAGAGCTTGGTCAAATTGCTTCTTCGTGTGACCATAGATACCGTCGGGTGCAATATTCCGGCAGACATATTTTTATCCTCATCTCCTGATATGGTAACATCATTTAAATGGCAAGTTCATTGTCTCTCGAGTCTTAACCGTAGGGAAATGATCATCTGAACCCTTGCAAGAAATTGACAAATAAATCAGTAGCCACCAGAATGGTCTTTACAACTCAGATCTAGGACATCACTGAAATAACTCAACCACGGCTCAAGACGGCCGAAAAATTGCTCGGAGCATGAGACCGTGTTGATAAGAAGAAAGTGGCAGTTCCCTAAGACGGCCGAAAAATAGCTCAGAGCAAAGGTCCACTGTCACAAAAAGAAACTCATCAGCTATATGAGACGGTCGGAAAGCAACCGAGAACTCGTGACCGTTGTTGAATAGAGAAAAATAAAGTCGGCATCCACCCTGGTCGGCCAAAAACAGCTCAGAACACAGGCGTGGTGCCGTCACCAGAGAAAAGTAGACAAGGGCTCATCAGGATCATATTCCAGGTTCACAGGTACTTGTACAGGGCTCACTGTTGTCATAAATCTTCATAGTCCTTTGCACACTAAGGTGTATTTATGGCTTCCTTCGCATATATTTGAGAATCTGATTCCCGAGGCAGACTGGTGTTCTGACTGATTCTTGCTTCTGACCAAACGGTTGCAGATCTGGTTCTTGGGATTCACTGCCATATGTTCTCAATTTACAGTGTACTATCTTGCACCAATGCCGTATTAAGGCAGATTGGATGACTTATGCTGTAATCCATCAGACTATCTTGCTGAAGAAGAATGGATATCATGCCTCAGAAGCTTCCCCCCTTAAAGACTTGCTAGGGGAAAACTTGATACCCTATACCGGAAGCTTTTTGCGGTTGCTTACTGCAGAAGACAAAGTACCTTGCATGGGAAGTCATCCATGTATCATACTGAGGAAGATAGAGGAATCTTGCATTGGAAGCTTCTCCGGTAGCTTCCGAGGAAAGACGGGGTTGCTTACACCAGAAGCTTCTCCTTGTGATAGGCGGACTGAATGCCACATATGTATATCGTCTTAATATTTCTGCTGTTGATTACTTGTACGAAACGGGGTTTTGCTGGACTATCCTCCTCTCTGAATATTGAATACATGGGACATTCTTGCTTTCTTCTAGGTATACCGGGTTTCAAAGTCATCCTCAATGAAGAATCAACATTTGCATCTGAATTATACCTTTGACTGAGAATATGCCGTTGATCTTGCACACAATTTAGCTTCTCGCTGATTTGATCATTTCTGCTATGAAGGGTGCACACTGGGGGTGACTTGATTATCCGTACTGTTGTGAGAAGTGCACATTAATGCAAACTTGATTATCATCATCACAATAATATATTTCTCATTTCACTGCGGTCGGCTGAGAATTCCATTCTGTTCAGCTGAATTTCCAAATATATGCATTCCTTGCTGACTCTTTGGGTCCATTTGTCGGTTGACGAGCAACTTTAATGAGGGAAAAATATGTAACACCGAGGGCCCAAAGAAAGAAGCAAAAGAAATGACGGAAACAAAAACACACAGAGCATACAAATAATATAAATAATCAAGCAACATCACATATTACTGCTACTCACAACAATAGTATGCATGCACACCTAAGCACACAAACCTCACAGAAACTCCGGTATTACGGTCTAATATGTTGTGGTGGTGTGCACGAAAATGAATCTGCGTGTGGAAGGAGTTGGCGTAACCAAGGCTACACCAAGCGCTGGATGAACAACGGTCACAACCAGATGGATACGGAGGAGCGCTACAAAAAAATACACTTCCGTGATGATACGTGTTTGTCACAGTAGGTCGCTTTTTTTGTCATGCATGTACATCCATGACAAATTTATGACAGAACCAAGATAGTCATACCTGTGCTGTCGTAGAAGTGTTCCATGACATTACCAAAATTATCATCACGGAAGTGTCCACTTCCATGACGATAAATCACGCATCACAGAAGTGCTTTCGTCAAGGGTGACCGACACGTGGCATCCACCGTAACGGAAAGCCGTTAAGCTATCAGGACGGGTTTTGGATCTGATAACCCGTTAACAGCCCCGACCAATGGGAAATTTCCACGTGTAAAATTCTTATTGGCCGGACGAAACACGTGTCAGCTCGTCAGTTGGTCAGATAGGCGCCTATGATACGTCGACACGTGACACGGCCCAACAAAGGCCCATTCCTGTGAAAAGGCCGGCCCGTTTGACTTGGTCAAAAGCTAGCGGGCCGGCCCATGGAAAGCTTGTTAACGGCCTGTTCGCATATAGCCCATTTACAGCCCGCTAACCCAAGGCCCGTTACGCCCTATCCGAATTAGGCCCAGTAGCGTCATCTGGGCCATCCAATATGATTCCAGCCCATTTTCACTTCTGGCCCATGTATGGCCCATGGCGTCTTTCGGCCCATATGAGGCCCTATGTAACTCTTGGCCTATTAACGGCCCGTGGTGAAACTGGCCCGTAATGAACAGTGTATCACTTTACACCCATTAATGGCCCGTGGTGAAACTGGCCCGTAATGAACAGTGTATCACTTTATACCCATTAATGGCCCATTATTCTGTTGGGCCGTTTCTAGCCCATGTTATCTTTCGGCCTTCTCAGAGCCCATTTATTCTTGGGCTCATTTCCAGCATTCGTTTACTTACGACCCGTTACTGTCATTTTCTGCTTGTGGGCCAAATTCAGCCCGTGTTTACAGTCGTCCTGTTTGTGGTCCGTTAATATGTTGGGCCATTTTCATAGCGTCATCAAATACGGCCTATTAACGATGGCCTGTTACGGTCGGCCCATGAACGGACGATTCCAACTCTAGACCGTTTACGGCCATAATGCGGCCTGTTATTGGCCCATGTTTGGCCAATCGATCATACGACCCGTATAAGGCCCATTGATGATATGGCCCGTAGAAGGCCCATTGTTTCTACGGCCCGTAGAAGGCCTACTGTTTCTACGGCCCGTAAAAGGCCCACTGTTTCTACGGCCTGTAGGAGGCCCAGTGTCACTACAGTAAATATTAGCACATGGTTATTGTGGCCTAGTTTTAAAAAATAGGTTATTGCAGCCACTAGTTAACTGCGGAAAAAAGAGCTGCAATGACTACAAGCAAACAAATAAACAAGACAACAAGGAAATAAATAAGCAAGCAACTAATGCTAGGCTATCACGGCTATTCCACATATTACATCCACTGGGCATCAAAGTTCACCACCAGTGCAAATATAGGGTACAAAGCAGCATATCATATACACTAGCCGTCAAAATTGGCCACCAATGCAAATAAACGCGGCAGCAAAACAAGAGCATAACTGAAACAACTTCAGAAGAGCTCAAGAAACGTTATCCTGGGTATCCACCATGCTGGCAATAAGCTTAGCAAGCTGATTAGCTTTTTCCTGTTTGGCGCTAAAATCCTCCAACGCTTGCTGTTGCACCAGAAAGTATGCATCTGAATGCTCCAGGGACTTCTGCAGTCCTTCCCCTTCTTGTCGCAGCATAGCTGATCGATGTCTTTCAGCTTGTAGTTGAGACTCAACAAACCGAACTGATTCAGACAGTGAGTTTGAATAGCTTGTGCAAGCGGTAGTGGCCAGTAACTCCAACACTAAACCAAGACAAGATGTGTCACTATCCTAAACCTTATCTACATTACTTCCTTTATTGTTGCTTAATAAGGCACTCTTCCCTAATATTCTGTCAGCATTCTAAAATAAGAAACAAGCAGACACATAACAAGTTTAGCATGTAATAGTATATGAAACTCATTTCGGTGAACCAGTTCATTAGTAAGGTGGACAGGATTAAACTACCAAGTCTTCTATTGCCAAGTACTAGTACATAATAAAAGCATCAAACAAACATATATCTATGTCCTATGGTAGCAATGGAATCTTAAATTAGAACAGTTGTTCTTCAGGTTTAGGCACTTGTTCTACATGAATAGAGTACAGTAAGACACAAGAATATAATACTTAAAAATAGAAAATGAGCTCATAGACCTTACCACATTCTTGGTTTGGGACCAGTATAGAACAAGGCGTTCCCAGTCATCGTCCAGTAAATGTGTCTCAGGAGAACGTAAGGGAATTTGATGAGTTTCTTTGCCGATGAAGTACGTTTTCTTCAGGTAATTCCGATACTGACACCAAGCATTCTTGAAGATAGCAGAGGTATTAGCACAGGTTACCTCATCCTGAGTTTCCAAATCGGTCCTTCTCTATAGAGAAAAATGGGAAAATTTACTGTATTATAACCATCATGGAGGTAGGATGTATGGGACAAAGCAAAGTAATTGCCATGAATAACATTACTTACACATAACTCCTGGACAAACACCTGCAACTGGCATTTTCCTTCATCTTCAGTATAATATTTCCAAGATGGGAAGATACACATATACGATTTAACAAGATCAAATGCGATAGATGCTAAACTACGACTAGCTGGTTGTGCTTCCTCCACAGGAATAGGCGTACTAACTGGTGGAGTTGGGGTTTGCCGTGATAGTACTGGCCCTTTGGGCACTGGAGATGCCTTACTAACTGCTCTTGTTTGGGAGCTCTGTGGTGGAGATGGTGCTGTGTCAACAGGAACTGGGTTACTATCGGCTGGGGTTGGGGTTAGATTGGGTGAAGCTAGTTCTCTATCCATCGTAGTAGGGGTACAATCTGCGAGAGTTTGGGTTATGTGTGGTAGGGCTGGTTCTTGTGCATGTACAACCGGGGTGCTATCTCCACCAAGAGGTAGCACTGTTTTATTTGAAGACCGTGTTTTTAGTCCGCTAGATACTGGCATCACCTGCTCCAATTCAAATAGCCGATAAACAGGAAACATAGTTGAATGTACAGACATTGTATGAGAGACAGATGCAATAGATAGTGTGGAAAAAAGAGGGCATGAAATAGTTGACATGTATATTGTTTAACTAAAATGGATAGCATGACATAATTTCACATATATGATGTCTATCTAAACTGGATAGCATAGCATAACATAATTCAAAGATATGATGAATAACTAAACAGGATCGCCTGACATAATTCACCTACATGTTATCTAAGTAATCCGGATCGCATCATTTAATTCACATATATGATTTATATGCTAAATAGAGGGCATTCGATATGATGTCTGAATTAAGAACATGGTGTTGAATATTGTGTATATGATGTCTAAACTATGCAATGCAAGACACCGTATGCATGATATGAGCAGTATAACCGTACCAAGTTAGAGCATACACCTCAGTGGGGGAATAGGACTGGTCATCTGTCTCTGAATCCATCTCTGAGGAGCTATCGGGACCCAACAAGAGACCTGCTTCGACAGGTAGCACTGTCTGCTCTGAAGGCCTTGCTTTCACTCCAGATTTTTCCATCTCCCACCCAAATGGCTGATTCACAGGAAGAGTAGTTTAATGTACAAACATTGTCGACAAATGGAAATGTGATGAAGAAAAGGATGGGCAAGATATAATTCAAATATATGATGCCGGGTTAAACAGGATGGCATTGCACATTTCACATATATTATGGCTGGCTAAAAGACATGAGACTGCATAATTCCCATATATGATATAGAAACTAAACAGGTGGCATTACAGAACATGTCTAAACTAAGCACATGACATATATGATGTCAAAAGTAGGCACTGCAAGGCAACATATGCATGATATGACTAACATCATCATGCCAAGGTAGAGAAAACACCTTGGGGGGTAAATAGGAGTGGTCAACGGCGTCCGAATCCGCCTCAGAACAGATATCTTCCTCTGGATTACAATCTGGAGAGGGGTGGGGAGGGTTTGCCATTGAACCCACCATGGAGCGATGTCTGCATGACATTGTATTGCCGCGCAAAACTCTTCTATTTTTCTCTACATGTTCAACATGACTGTGTACAATATCTGACATGCATACGAAAAAAATATGGTGAGATTATGTAAGGAGAGCATGCAGAAATTTAGAGTGATGGTAACAACCAGTGGATTGATGTTTTTCCATTGAACCAAAATAGCCCTAATGGATCGATGTGAATGTATAGTAATAAGTGATGCAACAAGTGTACAACCTCTTTGTCCTAGCCGTGTCGACCTCAGCATCATTGGGTTGGTCGCTGAAGCAGTTGAGGCAGAGGTGGCTGTCGGAGGTGTGGAGGAAGATCTGAGGGATCTGTAGACGGCGTCCAGGGCACTGCTCTGTTGTGATGGATCGTTCTATCGTTGGAGCAGCTCCGGTGAGCCGTAAGACGTCAAGGCTGAAGAAGCACAAGACATACATCGTCAATCTCAAGTGGGATTCTAATAGCATTTCCAATAGATGATGTAAATGGATGTAAAATTAACATCACCAAAAACCACCTGACTACAACAGATGAGGTAAAAACTATTGACTCTGAACTTGACTGTCGAAACTGAAATTTACTGTGGAATCTGAATGCTACTGTCGAAACTGAACGCAATGGTAGCAGAGAGGCACTTGACATGTAGTTTAGGGAGGGCCTGCAGTTCATCTTCAACCTGCACCCCCCTGAGCCGCCAGCCCCCACCGTCCGAACCGCCGGCCCCAGCGCTGCCTCGCCGCCCCAAAACTACTCGCCACCGCCGCCCCGGCCAGCCCTCTAGGCCCCCCGCCCCCCCCCCCACCCTGAACCCTAAGATAGATAGTGGGGTACCTCCCCGGTGAGCCCCCGTCCCCGTTGTGGGTGGTTCTTCCTTAACTCCGGCGAGCCCCCCCCCCACCCCCAACCCCTGAAAATCGACTGACCCAAAAGTCGATTCAGTCGACTGAAGTGTGTCTTAATCGGAGCAGAGCAGCAGCATGAGCGGGAGGGAGAGCAGCAGCAGCAGCTGGGCGAGCGAGCGATCAAGCGAGAGCCGGAGCAGCAGCAGATCCGGCTGGTATGGACGCAGCCGCCGAAGGGGCCTCGCACTGGGGGAGAGCCGCCGTGGAGATGTCGCCCGCGGCGCCGGCTTCAAGGTAGCCGCTCCATGGGGTGCGGGATGGAGCACCGTCGGCGCCGGGAGGTCGAGTTAAGGAGAAGGTGCGATGCGATGAGTGTACAACCTCTTTGGTGGCGCCGAGTAGGCCTCGGCTTCGTCCGAGGAGTCGGTGAGGATGTTTTGGTTCCGGTGGATCAGGTTAAGGCGACGCTGTGGGGATGGAGCAGCCGCGATAGATGAGGCGATCGTTGGAGTAGCTCCTTGGAGGTGGAGGACGGGGCAGCTGAACCGGCGGGACGGCGAGATGGACGAGGGATCCTCATCCGGGGAGGTGGACGACGGACGTCGAGCTATTGCGGTGGACGACGCCGTTGGGGAGGAGGCTCCGGCTAGGCATCGGTGACGTGGCGGACGAAGGAGGGTGGGGTTTCGCGGCTGGAGCGGAGAGGTTATGGCGACCTGGGATTTCGAATGGCGAAAAGGGGGTGATGGGAGGGGGTGAAGCATGACTTAGGAACGCGCTTGTCCAAAATGTAGGGTGTGTTACAAAAGTACCCCCCACCGATTTGAACTAGAGGTGCTTTCGGCTTAGGGTTAGAAGGGGGATTTCGCGTGTCGGGATTTGGCAGCTGGAGGGAGTTTTCGCGCGCGTTGTAATTTCGGGATAGCAAGGCGCGGGTTGTGAAGGCGCCAGTTTTGGGAGCACGATATCTGAATTTTCGGGATATAACAAGACGCGGGTTGAATTTCAGGGACAAGCCTAACGTGTCGTAATATTGTACTTGTACGTACCAAATCAATTCGCACTTCCCTCAACCAAAAAGAAAACGAAAAAATAAAACTATTCACACCACACAAAGAGAGAGTCTTGCACCGTTTTACTATACGAATGCTATTCAAAGCTACTCCCTCCTTCCATCTATATAGGGCCTAATGCGTTTTTCGATGCTAACTTTGACCAAATATTAGAGCAATGATATATGACATGCAACTTACACAAAGCACACCGTTAAATTCGTCTGTGAAAGGTTCTTTCAATGATATAATTTTCACATTGTGCATGTCATGTACTATTAATCTTTTCAATAGTCAAAGGCGGTCTTAAAAATTTCATTACGCCCTATGTAGATGGAAGGAGGGAGTATGAATCCATGTTATGTCCGACTAAATTTTTTCGCTTGCTGTATAATGCATGTAACCTACTCATACCAACATTTTAGTGCATTCCAAATGTCTATACTACCGCTGCAATTCGAACTAAATTTGAATTCGTTTCTCTATTTCAATAAGAATCTACAATCATGATTGTTGCCAACTTCAACCATCAAAGTTTCCTTTCTATCCGCCAGATATAAATCAGACAGCCTATAATGCAGGATGGCAGGCACACCATCATCAACAACTCCGTTTTTTATAAGAGTAGAGATAAAATATATTAAATGTAGTATACCATGTTCATAACCACACCATGTTTATCACCGTTATATATATTCACACATCCGTCGGTTTTAAACACTATGATAAATTCTTCAAATATCTGAATTCGCTTTTTATAATGAAGTATATATGATCTCTATTCGTCTTTTACACCCACACAACCCTCTTATATTTGTAGCTAGCGCTAACTTTCTCTTATGCATGCACACGCCCGCATCCCTCTCACCCTCCCTCAGCATTCTCTAGCTCCATCGCGCAAATTCGTGTTTTCACTTTAGGTCGTTCACCCATGGTGTGTGTAGGCCCCCAGCTCCTTCTTTACGGCACACATCGATCGATATGCCTCTCTAGCCAGGTGTGCCTAGCACAAACACAAGCTTCCCCTCTTCTCTTGTCACCGTCCATGCCTCACTCCCACCACTCTTTTCATCGTTCTCGTACTCGCACACTCCTCCCCCTCGATATAGTATGCCTCTCGTACCACCTCCTACATAAATCCCTCTCTCTCTGTCCTTCTCCTTGTGCCTCATTTGCTTCTAACACACACATGCATGTATACCGATCGATCTCCCAACATATACCTAGATCGACTTTAACTACCCCCCCCCCCATCGATCGACGTACCTCACAAGTTATGTCTCTCCTTTGTCTTACAAAGGGCGATTGATCTTCCTATGTAGTTACGTCTGCTTACCACAGCCACATCGTCCACCTCATCATTCGTGCATGCCTCCTGACCCGTCTCTCACACGCACGTGCACAGACAACAAGCAGCCATCTCCTCTCTTATTGATATTGCGGGCGTGCCCTTCGTTTGTCTAGCAAGCCTATCCCCCCATTTGTTAGAAGCAACTCCACTACCACCCCCTCCAACACTCTAGCTCTGTCTCTCTCCCAACCTTATTCATCTCCTACACATATGCATGGATGCCGATCGATCTCCCTTAATACATGAGGCAGATCGATCTCCTTAATACATGAGGTAGGCCTCTCTCCTCCTCCACACATATACCAACCATTGTACCTCTATAGTTAATTGGGCCTCCCTCTTCCCCCACCACACACCGATAGTCGAGCGCTGCAGGTAGGTATCCATGCCACAGAGACAAACTGCACATGTCCCATCTCACATTCCAGTAGGCCAGCCACTCTATATCTTTGACGTGGGCACACACAAATTTGATGGCACTCTTTATCGATCGCGCGCACGCACACACACACACATCATCCCTCTCTTCGATTCTATAGACACCTCAAGCCGATGATACCTCCACTCTCTTCTCGTGGATCGCCCCCTCTATATATATGTTATATCCAGGACTCTGTTTCACACACGTTGCATATGTTAAATTTTTTGATTGACCCCCCCCCCCCAAAAAACTCTCAAGAACCCACACACTATATCTCTCTAGGTTTGTATCTCTCTCACACAACCCCACGTAGGTGGTGTACGTATACAAGAAGAGAATAGGTGCACCGTGCACGTACTGACGCTTCGTGCCCAGCCACACCCACGCGGGTACACGGTGGAGCTCATTTATTTACGAAATGGCAGCCCACGTGCTAATTTGAACGCCTGTAGCGGTTGTTTACCTAGGGAGGTCGTGTACCACGCGTGCACAAAACAAAGTTCGACTTGACGTGTTGCCGCGTTATTTTTAAATAAAGTTATAATGCTCAATGGCACGTACACAAAATATAAAACGATTTTTATGGAGGAAAAGGTAGTCCGCTCTTCAGAGTATCTCACACAAGGCTCCGGTGGCCTCTCTCTCTCTCACCGTTGGTCACTGATCTGGCCGCATCCCGTTCGCCGGGGGAAAGGGAGTGCGGTGGCCTCTCTCTCTCACCGTTGGTCACTGATCCGGCCGCATCCCGTCCGTCGGGGGAAAGGGAGTGCGGTGGCCTCTCTCTCTCACCATTGGTCACTGATTCGGCTGCATCCCGTCCGCCGGGGGAAAGGAAGGAAGTGCATCGTTTCTCCGTTCGACGGCACCGAGGCAGCACGTCCCGATCTGCGGTACACGCCGTTCTCTCTGACCAAGCTCCGGCGCAGCAGGGCCTATGCCACCTGCTCGCAGATTCCACCCGCCGCCGCTCACCTAGTTACATCCCGACGACCTCCAGGTATCCCCTCCGGCCTTGCTCCACTGCCCGTTTTCCCACGCCGCTGCATGTGGATCTTCCATAGTTCTTTGCCCAAAACGTAGCTCGTCCGGCGTACTTTCCATATTGCATTCTCGTCCTCACACCGTTTTAGACAAACACAACCATGTTGTTATCTTCCCTTAGGACAAGGAATATGCTTCTTTTTTGTCGTCGCATGTGTCATCAACTGTTATTGGCCAGTAATTGTTTCCTTTCTACCTCTTTTTTGCAAACAGGGCTATCCATTTCACCTCGTTGCTATTGCGACCTTTTGGTGAACTGCACAAATCACTTTTTTCTTAAGAGTGTTTTGTGAAGTTGTACTAAAATGTCACACGGGCAACGTCTCTACATTTCATTGCGACTGCACAAAGGGAGATTGGTTTTGCTCAATCCTCCTCATCCAACTCCGAGCCTAATCTTCTCCAACTAGTTAGTCTTAAGAGAGACCGCAAAGGTGACCGGCTTCTATTTGTGTGTTTATTGTTTCATCAGCAGTCCTCTATTATCGTAATCATACTTGATATCTTTGGAACAGGGACGCTCAACTCTATTTTAGTGGAACTGCACAAAATGATCGGAATGTTGCATGCTCCAGACAACTACTTTTTTCCCAACATGCCTTGTTGATTTAGACAGAGCTGGGGGGCGTTGCTGCCAATGAAAGCATGGATCAATTTTAATTTAACACCTTCTCACAACTTTGTCTTCAGTTGTGATGTAATTATTAGCTCTGATCTGCTAATAATTGACATGCATTAGCAAGAAAGTTAGTTTTTTATTGTTTCCGAAAGAGCATCGATGGCAAGACACGCGAAACAAAAGCTGAAAGCTCACACCATTGTACAATTTCATGTCGCTGGAAAATTATTTGTATAGTACGTCAATTATGTAAACAAATGATGGAAGCTTGATAGCATTGCTAGAAGCCTCTTCATCATCCGGGTCCATGTGCCATGCACGAAATTATACTCCTTCGTTCCTAAATATTTGTCTTTTTACAAATTTCAAATGGGCATATTTTAGAGTGTAGATTCACTCATTTTGCTTCTTATGTGCACTCCCTCCGTTCCTAAATATTCTATTCGTCTTAACAGATATTTCAACATATTTTAGAAAGACAAATACTCCGGAGTATATTTAAGAACCGAGGGGGTAGTACACAACCGCATGGGAGACTCAGCCCGGTCATTGCGCCGCATTAATAGTGAGTAATGAGCAGTCAAATCATAAGCCCCACCTTTCCCACTGTAAGTTGCTCTGAAGAAGCAACCATCAATACGCTCTTCTTTGAATCCGCTCATACTACTCTCTCCGTCACTGTTTATACAGCGCACTTCAGAAAAAAGAAAAAAATCTATGGGACCAAGGCGACTAGCAATCGGCCTGAACAATAGCATTGGTAGTTATAGCACGGCGTCTATTACTATAGGGAATAATGCGTACACACATGCATGCAGTGCTTTCACCCCGGGTACACACATGCATGCACTCCATAGTAGTACAGTACATGGAGAGAAAATTGTGGACTTGATTGCGGTTACCACGCCCTAATTAATTGAGCATTAAACCAAACGCGTCTAAAGTCTCTCTGGTGGTGGAAATGCATTGAGAGAAATGCATCATAATGAAGCGCGCCCTGTAAACTATGACGGAGGGTGGAGTAGTATGAAGGTGCAAAACCAAGTATGCATACTAGTACTGCGCTTGGCTCTTCGCCCCTCCATGAAGTCGAACAATGATGGTACTCCGCATGTTGGGTACTACAGTGTATGCCTCTAACAATATGACACCGAATGGACTGATGCATGTCCACCGAGGGTAGGTTGCATTAGTCAAAAGGCGTAAACGAGCTTCACCTTGTCCTGTAAGCTTCTCCTCATTCTGCGAGTTGACGAGACACACCAAAAAGTAGTGCTAGTCCATACTCCTTCCTTTCCATTTAATATGGCTTAATCTTTTTTGCGGGTAAATGAGAGAGCTTTATTCATATATAAGCATTCTTAGGACGATCAGCCAAGACACTGGTCACTAGGAAGCCAAAAAAAGAAGTAGGAAGCGAGGTGTTTCATCAAGCCAGCTCTCAGCCACATTCAAAGTGCAGCAAGCACGGTTCGCACGAAGATGCACCGCAAGTTTGCTGACCTGTTTACATGCTGAATAACGAAAAAAGAGGAAATATTACTGAGTGCTACTATTTGTAATAGGATATGAGCCAGAATTAAGCGAGAATTGCGGCGAGTGTTCCATGCAATCAACTTCCATTATCACATGCGAGAACCCTCGAAGAGAACCAAATGTGTTGAAGATTGCTTTATCACATTTTAAAATTATAATAAGAGTGCAGACGCTCCTCCATCCGGTTCCTAGTAGTATAGTGTAGTATGCTTCTGGCAATCTGACACCGAATTAACTGTTGCACGTCCACCGCCTGAGCGAGGGAGAGCTTGCATTAGTCAAAAGTTTCTCCTTGTCTTGCGATCCACCGCGCGCAAGCTTCTCCCGTCCCGCAACCTTCTCCTTGTTCAGCAAGTTGACGGGACAAAGCAAAGTAATGCTAGTCCATGCTGCCTCCTCTCCGGTTAACATGGCTTAATTTCAAACGAGATAAATACACTGTTTGTCACTGTATATTTGTGAAAATACGGTCAGTGGACTTCATAATACACTCATTGCGCTCAATATATATATATATATATTCCGGTGTTCATACGGTCACTAGCTCACCCTGACTGAGTATGTGTGTGCATGCATGTGTAGGTTGAGCACTTGAGCGTCACCGTGTGTGTTCCCCTCGTGTGCTCGGACATGCATGCATTAGGGCGTCGCACGCATTTTTGCGTCCATGTGTACGTGTGACTGTTGCATACACGTAGGGGGAGTACGTGTAGGGGCCACTAAGGAGCAGTCAAATCACACAGTAAGGTAGCCGGAAGAAGCAACCATCATTTCACTTTTGAATGACACGTACGCAATATAAAATGGTTGATATGGAGAGAAAAAGAAAACCACTATACTCCCTCCTTTCCGGTTTATAAGGCTCAATTCAAAATTCTCACCAACCAAGGTAGATGGTGAGTGGTGGAATACTTTTTGCCGTTTGCAAAAGCACCCAATTAATGCTCTTGTTTTCCTCAAAAAAGTATGTTTACCAATGCATTAATTGCAATGCATGCATGCATAAATTACATGCATTGGTCAATTTTCTCTTAGTACTTTCATGCAATGATTTAATGCACCTTGGAATCTGAACATGTGATGGAAAACAACCAAATTGAGCCTTATGAAATGGAAAAAAAATAAAATTTTGAGATAAGCCCTATAAACCAGAAAGGAGGGAGTATATACACTAGCAGGGTGCGTGTGAGAGACGGGTCAGGAGGTGACTGACTCGTGGCCCCAGGGGGTGGCTGGCCCACCTATCATACAACCAAAGGCAGGTGCAGTAGAGGGCCAAGGAGTAGTACGAAATCCTACGCACCTACGCACGCTAACCAAGGGCTGAGTGATCACTTGAATCGCAAGATCAGTTGACTAGAAGCTACGCTAGACCCATGGAGGCGATGAGCGCGAGCATCAGCCGGCTGTGCCAGATGGTCCACGACACCGGCCTGCGGCCCGGAAGGTAGTATTGCTTGAGGCCGCCAGGGCGAGGGGCCGCTTGGACGACAACTTCGCATCCTTGTTCGACGAGGTCCTCATCGGTTTCCTCGACAAGTTCACCATCGTCAAGAAGCTTACGGACGACTTTAACGTAAGCCTCCAGCCGACGCGCCCAGGCTCTGCGATGCCCGCCACCCTCAATGGCCACTATGGTAACAACCTCTTCGACGCACTGGTGGCCCTGCGACTACCCATCGTCGCGCCGGAGAATGTCCACCTCGAGGTCGCGCTCGCCGCGCAGCGCCTGGCGCAGCAAGACACCATCGACATAATCACCCACGTCTACGCGCAAATCGTCCACAAGGACTAGTACATGCAAGAGGAGGACGATAGGACGCTGGCCTTCTTGGAGCGCAGGGCAACCTTGGACGGCACTGTTCAGAAGCACGTTGAGCTCGCCGCCAACGCCGCTGCTCCTCACACGTCGGTTGGTGACCCGGCGCACTAGGGCGTGAGGATGTCGTTGAACGTTGATGGATCTGTATGTATTTTTATCCTCCTGTCAAATCCATGTAGTAGTATATGATACTACAGTAATCATCTTACATTTTGCATCAACTTCATAATTTTCGTACGTACTCCATGCATGAACGGCGCCAGAAGCAAACTTCTCATTACTCTAGGCAAAATCGTTATTTTCTATCTATCGGTCGTGCCATGGAGCAGAACCAAATTTTACAAGTTACGAGTTCAAAAGGAAAAGCCTGCCATGTTCTCGTTGCACCCCCACACGGTTGGTCTGGCACGCCGCTCAAGCGGGAATGCGTGCGGTGTTGCATTTTCACTTACAAGTGGGACCGCAGTTGAGCAAACCGACTATCGGCAAACCCCCACCCCGCCCACCGCGCGATGGCTGAGAAAAGAGGACAGGAGGGAGAAGAGATGGCTGTAGCACGGACTCCAAGAAAATTGGTGTCGGATGGGACTCGTGTGGGTGGCGTGTGCCGTACTGCTAGACATGAATGCTAGTTATGGCCCATGCCACCCCACTATATCGAGCCTATATCGAGGTACGTAGAACAAATTTCTTGTAGTCCGTGCTCAGCCCTCCTGTATCTCTCTTCTCAGCCAGCCAGCGGACGCGCGGAGCCCATCGTCTGTTTGCTCACATGCGGCCCCACATGTCAGTGAAAACGCAAGAGGACCCACTGAACCTGCACATCTTTCACCTCGACGTGCTGGTGATGAAAAACAAATCCAATAAAGATCTTTGGTGGCCGCTTTTGGAGTTACTCAAGAGTAGTAAGATTCTATTTACAGTTTAACCCAAGATGCACATCTCGTGGATTCAACTACCACTCTATTTTCTTCCATGACACGACCTGGATGCTGGATGTCCCACGTGTCGGCAAAAGGAGGAAGAACCCGACCAAATCTTCGGTTCTGCTCTCGGATTAGACTAGTTGTGCTAACTTAAAATTTTTATTGTGTACTCCCTCCGTTCCAAAATACTTGACTTCCATTTGTCCAAAAATGGATGTACCTATATACTAAGACATGTCTAGATACATATATATTTTGACAAATAGAAGGCATGTAGTATTGTGCAATGGAGGGAGTAGAATGGATGCAAGTTTTTGTGTTGGGAAGAAGAGTACATCCATATATTGATAGAGCGCAATTTAGTAGATGTTCTATCACTTTTAGCTAGTATAGAATAGAGTCTAGACATGAGACTAGATGCGAGGAAGCAACGTCTACTTCTTTACACTCGAAGAAGAAAGAAGCACGCAAGATCGAGCCTCCGCAGATCAACAATGAATGCATCGAGAAGGCACTAATCCAACTTACTACAGGAGTAGTCAAAATTATCGTTGGAGTTCGTGCAAAACGGAGGTCCGTTTGGGGTCGTGCGTTGGAGTTGGCCTTACAAGTGGGACCGCAGTTAAGGAAACCGACTATCAGCAAACCCCCACCTCGCCCGCCGTGCGATGGCTGAAGTTAGAGAAACGATGAGGTTGAAGAGATTGCTCTAGCACGGACTCTAAGAAATAATATGGTGTCAGATGGATGTCGTGGTGGTGGCGTGTGCCGTACTCCTGGACGTGAATTCTTGTTCTGGCCCATGCCACCCTACTACTCCTAATACTTACTCCTAGTAGTATATAGTATGCTAGGATCGAGGATTCGAGGTGCTGGTTACGTACAACGAACACATTAACATATGGCTACAGTAAAAACACCCGCCCGACGCGCGAAGCATGTGAAGCTAGTACAAATAGTGTACTACTATTGTTGATTGGCCTCATCCGATAACTTGTTGCAATGCACGTAAAATTATGTATTCGGAAAATATTTTTTTGCCTCGTCGCACCACTCACTCAGAGAAGCGACTCGAAAGCCATTCATAAATTTAGTAAGTTTATCACAGGCATATCATTTTATTACATAGTACAACAGGTCATCAACCCACATCGACAACGAGGATACATTATAAATACTAAAGTTTTCACCACACAACAAATAACAAGCCATGAAATGAACTTCAACTCAACCATTTCGCGGCGTTGGAAATGCTTGCTTTGAACCACAAGTGATTCTCTGGGACGGGCCATACGTTGTCGATCTGGAGACCAACGCATGACTGATCATCCAGGCTGAAGCGGCCTACTATATCAGTACCAGGGTAGGGAACCACCCAAATGTCCGAGGTATAGACACAGTTGCTTCTCATAAATGTGTCAACAGCAGTTGGATCGCCTTTCACCATCATCGGATAGTTTTGTCCAAGGAAGAGCGAGTTTTCTCCAAGACTATCAATTCTGTGCCAGGGAGAAGGAGTTGGCGCTAGCACCCTAGTATCCATCCCGAATACCATGCAACGGGTGTTGGAATAGGTCCGGAGAGTGCGACCATGGGAGACTACACCTGCTTCCTTAGCAGTAACATCATCAGTGGGCTGTATACACACAAGAAGAGGTGATCCATCGGAATTAGTTGCCAGGCGCCACAGAGTATATCGGCGTTGCTCATCCTCATGCTCGTGATCATCACCATCGTCATCTCCCCCTTGGTTATAAAAATCTTCAAGTATAGGTGGTGTGATGTTCACAGGACCTTAGAAACACAAGAAGAAGGTTAATTAGTAAAGGGAAACTTGCTAACCCGCATGCATGTGGATGAAACAATTATAATTATGGTGGAAGACAAACTTACCGAAACAACGAGGATGCCATGCAAAAACAGTGCCACGAGTGGTGGCAGCAAACACAAGGCCCTCGTATTCAATTGCATCACAGTACTCATCCGTGTACAAAAACTGATTTTTGAGCAATATCCATCGAGTGAAACCATCAAGGACGGCAACAAGCTTGTCGAAGATAGCAACAACATCATAGTTTTTATAATTCCAAGAGCGGTTGGGGACTCGACAAATTGCTATCTTCTGTAGATGACAGTCACCATGATCATATTTGAACGTGCGTACATTACCGGTGTGCTCAACCTCTGGGCAGTGTGCTGAGATTTTTGGAAGTGGAACCCGGTGACGAGTGTACACATTCACAAGTTCCCACTCGCAGTTGGACCCAATGTAAACAACCCAATCTCCATTTGCGCCCGCCCAAGCCTTGCCCTCAAGCGATGGCATCTTAACATCAGACGTATCATTATCAAGTGGCATCAACTTGCACAGGGCGAGGCCTCCGTCGTGCCGGCGCCTGTCATCAGGGTCACGGCGAAGAAGATAGGGGAGATCAAACCGCTCCTTGACCCTTGGGTTCCTTGCAAAGATGTTATTAGTTAAGTCGAGAATGGGCTGGAACGAACCTGCCATGCTAACCGAGGTGATGACGTCGCACCGATCAATGAGTTCCTCCACCACGTCATCTTTCAGATCGGGGCAAGAATAACGAGGTCGTTTCTGGCATGTTCCCTCCATGGAGAAGACGATCGAACAATGGCAGAAGAAAGGGTGAAGGGCTGAAGGAAAATGGAGGAGGGAGAGGAAGAGCGTGCGACAGCAGTTCCAAATCGAGAGGGAAAGGCGAAGAGTCGGTGGACGGTTGCGAGTTTGCCACGGTTCACGAAGAGGCGCCCCGGCCTACACGTCCGTTCGGAAATACTCCTACTACTCGCCGTCGTCTCACTGATATGTTGGAACGGGAACACATGTCAACGAAACATGGTGTGTAATTTCTCGTGCAAAATGCGATCTGGCCGCGTTGGCCCGAGGTGCCGCATTAGTTATCGACCTTTATTTTTTAATGGCGTGCCGATCAGTTTTGAAGCACGACTAACTGGTACTGTACCCAGAGAAAATATAAACTACTCTACCACTACCCCACCTCCAGTACTAGTAGTATAAAAAAGATATATATAGGCTGGAGCTTCAGCGCTTTCTTGCTAAGGGCTGCCCACTTGCTTCTCACACTACCACCCTCTCTCCAGATCTAAAAAAGACGGCCCCTCTATCCCTCCTCACCAGTGGTCACAGATCCGCCGGGAAAGAAAAGGACATGCAGCGTTCACGCACTCGTCATCGGCGAGCGAGGTCACGCACTAACGACAAGGCCGTCCTCTCAGACCTAGTGCCCGTGCGGGATGGCCTCCGTCCCCAAGCTCGTTGCGGTAGTGTGTGCGGAGGACGACGACCACGAGCGAAGCCACTTCCCACCGACCCTGAGGTATGCTACCTCTTTTCGAGCCATAACCTTGTTCTATTGCCCCATCTGCTACGTCGTTGCATGTGGATCTTTTTCCACTCCACCATCTTCCCAATTTGCTATCCTCTACTCTGTTGGCCACACAGACGAAAACCATAATTTGCACTATTAAAGGAAACCCTACTTCATGTAGACTAATCCATGTCTGGGTTGAATAAGGAAAGGAAGGGAGACTGTACTGTCCAAGAGAGTAGGCATCGAACCCGCATCTAGGTTGAAAAGGGGAAAATCAGTAGCTAAGGAACGAGTCTCGTGTCTCTTGGTTGAAGAAGGGTAGAAAGGCATGACAACGTAATAGAGAATGACCAGGTCGATAGGTTTGTTGTCCTCGCATAGGAAAAAGGTGGCTAAAGAGAACAAAAATGGGACCGTAATCCACATATGCTGCCTGGATATTTGTTGCTCTGGGCAACCATACCTCCCTCACCACTCTACGTCCGTGGAGGTACATCGTACTGGTGCCTCCCATGCTCTTATTGCTAGTTTTTTGCTGTTAGTATAACGCCAACAGTCAAGTCAAGCAATGCTACTGCTAAAGTGATGCCACATTCAACTAATGTCGCTCTCAGTCTAATGCCACCCATAAATTTAAGCAATGCCATCTAATGTCACTGGATTATTTCAGGGTTAGCTGTTGATTGTGGATGTATTAAAGATTTTTCAGCTATAAGGCATTCTAATGCTGTTGCACAGCCAGTATACCAACGATAAAACTTGTTACCCCCGTCAGATTTTTGCACTGTTAATGCTTATAGATTACATACCTCACTTTCATGAGATAAGTTAATTTTTTTTGTACAGTGTCACCAAAATTCCAAGGCGCTGATGTCATTTTATTTTGGTTAAACTGCATAGACAATTATGAAGACAAGAGGAAAGGTCAAGAGTGGGCACCTCCTCCTTCGGATGTTCTCTTGAGGAGGTCTGTATGTTTGTCTCTAATGCCTGTCGACTACATACCTGACATCATGATGTAATGTTAAGTCATTTCCTTTTGTACAGTGTCACTGAATTGTCAAGGCGGTGATGGCATTTTATTTTAGTAGAACTGCACAAAATTTGCTTAAAAGAAGAGGAAAGGTCAGGAATGGCTCACTTTTCCAGAAAAAACTATGTATGCCTTCCTCACATCAGCCGTTGTTGCTTTATTTATTCCTTCAAACAGGTGGTTAGAAACTATCTTGCTACCTTTTCCCATTAAGAAATTGGAATTCTTATATTTGTGAGTCTATGCTTCAACTAGTGCCACTTTTAGAGCAATCACACTTTCAATATCTATGCAAATAGGGATGCTCGATTTTAGTGGAACTGCACAAAAAGTCCAACTGGTTCAACATTAGGAGCATGTTTTTTTCCCAACCTTTATATCCAATTGGTGGCACTATGAGCTGTTCATTACGAAGGTACATGGTTTGCTACTATCTTGCTACTCTTTTTGTACTATCATTAGATAGTAATACTAGTGGTTTGCATGTGAATTTATTGGCAGGGTGGACCTACATTGGAGGTGCAGGATAGGATTCAATGATTGGATGCTCAATTTCGGTTGTATCGATTTCACCTCTTCCATCACTGCGAAAAAGGATATCCTTGGTCTGATGAAGAATAGGCGCTATATTTCTGCTCTGAACCAGCAAATCAATTCAGTATGAAATTGTCCAGGGCAAAACATAACTGTATCAGATTGTCCAGTGCAGAACATGACAGATGCTAAGCGGAAGAGACATGTTTAAACCGAAAATACAAGGTGGTGTATATGTTTACTAGCTGCTTGATATTTGTGCAGACAGAGATGTTTGCCCGTTGCTATTTGGCAAACCAACAAAGTGCCCGCAATTTTGGTTGAACTGCACAAGAGAATAGTATAGTCACTACATGCAGTGCCATTTGAAAATAGACACAGAAAGATTGGATAGTCACTTCATGGACTGCAGAAAAGTAGTAATGTACTATTTATTGGCCAACACTAGGTGCTTCATTGCTTTGGTCTGATTATACAATGGACATCATTTTTCCTAAGTTAAAGTTTGTATTCCGAAAATAGTCTCGCAATGTGATCGAGGGAAGACCAAATCATATTGCAGTGCATGTTCCTCCATCATGTCTGGTTCATTCTCGTGGTTCTAGCTGTTGGTGAAACCACTTATGTTTGCAAGAGGAATTGTAGACTTCACAGACAAATTTATCTTTCAGTCTGTACTGAATGTTGGCCAATAGAAGCATCCATGTTAGTAGGAAGAACAGATGTTTTTTCTAGATCTTTGCTTTTGGAGCTACATATTTTTATATGATCTGTGAGTCATTGAGATGCATTAACATGTTGATCTTATGTATGGGAATCGTACTAGTTAGTTTTAGTTGCGATGCAAGATCTGAAGTGCCTGATCTTTGCTTTTGGAGCTACATATTTGTATATGATCTGTGAATCATTGAGATGCATTAACAGTTACTTATTTCTATTCGCTCAGTGTTTACAAGTTACTGATCGATCACTAGCTAGCCTACAAATGCGCTCCTAGCAGTTTTATTTGCGACGCAAGATGCGAAGTGGCAGTTTTTTGAATAAAAATGCCTACCTCTGAAGAAACT
This sequence comes from Triticum urartu, assembly GCF_056163025.1. Taxonomy (NCBI): domain Eukaryota; kingdom Viridiplantae; phylum Streptophyta; class Magnoliopsida; order Poales; family Poaceae; genus Triticum; species Triticum urartu. The sequence continues at coordinate 271,507,002 of NC_141873.1, read as the reverse complement.
GACAAGCTCGTACGCAAGCAAGTGCCTCCTTATTTCAAGCCAATAGAAAAATGGCTCCTCCTAGTGGATTTCTGACATATGGGTCCCATGCCATTGTCAACATAGTCAATAAACGAGAGAATTGCACAACGAGCGGCTGACACCAGGGACCCAGCAGCTCGCCTAGATATTTTTGTTTTGGGTTAATTTGATAAATGCCACTCCAAATCTGGTGTATCCAAGAAATGCCACTGCAATTTCCAAACTTTGAAAAATGCCATTTCATGCCATTTCTAGTGGCATTTTTCGAAGTCTGGAGTGGCGTTTTTCAAAATTTGCAAACTGCAGTGGCGTTTTTCAAAGTTTGCAAAAATTGCAGTGGCATTTTTCAAAGTTTGGAAATTGCAGTGGCATTTTTATGGATCTCCATAATTGGAGTGGCATTTATCTAATTTGTTTTTGAGACAGAAGCAGGGTGTCAACTGGGCTGTGCGGGACACTCCGGCCTGTCTAGACAGCCTTTTCTTTTATGTTTACCACAGACCAGCCCAGTAGTTTTTTTTCTTTCTGAAAATGGCTAGCCCAGTTTTTTTGTGATTTGTCAAGTAAGTCGCTTTATCAGGCCTGTTGGGCTGCAAATCTTTCAAGACGAGGAGAGCTTCATTTGGCTGGTCGAGAAAATGGCCTATCAGTAATGAGAAATGGGTTGTACATTTTTAAAACACATCAAACCGGCAATTATTTTCAAATATCTTTTTTTCATTTCGAGATTTTAAATTGCATTGATTTTTATGCGTGGACAATTTATTGGATTTTATATTGATATACATTTATTTTTAAAATCAGTCTGAATGTGACTCAAAATTTCGGGTTTAAAAATAGTTCAGACCGCACTGACATATGCAAAATTTCGTATAATTTTTTAACCGTGGCCACAATATGGGCTGTAATGCTAACATAAAGAATATGGGCTCCAAAAAACCCCGTAAGAATTAGCAAATGGGCTGTAAATTATTTGAAATAATGGTAGATGGGCTGTATGCTGTTTTCCACAGATTTGAGGCTTTCCACAGATGGCCTGTATACTGTTGGATGTCCATCCAACGGCCGTCGTGCGTCTTCAATCTCTGCTCTTCCTGCTCCAGCCGCTCAAACAAGCGCCAGCGGGACTGCCTGCTCCCTCCTCCCCGCGGCCGGCTGTGCTGCCGCGCAGGCCTCACCGCCCCACAGTACTCCCATCACTGGCCTAGCCATCCCTCTACTCACCCACACCTGCTGTTATTCTCCGGCGACGGCAGACGGACCAGTAAACCCTTGTACAGTCGTACTCCCCTCCGCGTGGGAAACAAAAACAATGGCCGAGTCTTCTCTGCCTCCATGTCGTTCCCTTCCTAGGCCTCGCCGTCGTCCACTGCCCTGGTGCTCTCGGCATGGCGTGGTCAACGTGGTCAACGACCGACATGCATCTGAAGTGGACTGTACGTTGAGAGGCTGACAGCTGGGTCCACAGCCGCAAGCAAGGAAATGCCTCCTTATTACGCGCAAAATAATGATTTCCTCCACCTGACATCTGGGACCCACCGAAACGGCCTCTGTATTTCGTGAAAAAAACGTTACCGCCACTGAAAGCTCGGACCCACCAGCTATATCTTCGCACGCAAGGAAGTGCCTCCTTATTACGCACAAAAAAATGAATACTCCCCCTGCTAGCTGGGACCCAGTATAGTGGGCCTACTAAGTTGACGGGGACGAAGGGCTTTGTCAACTTAGTCAATATGCACGATTCTAGCTCGACTGACCGTACGATGTCCATCCAACGGCCGTAGTGCTTCTTCAACCTCTGGTCTTCTTGCTCCAGCCGCCCAAACCAGCGCCGGTCGTGCCGCCTACTCCTGCCTCCCATGGCCAGCTGTGCTGTCGTAGAGGCCTCACCGCCCCCATACTACTCCCACCGCTGGCCAGGCCATCCCTCCACTCCACTCACCCACACCCCCTGTTATTCTGCGGCGACGGCAGCACAGCCGAACCAGTGAACCCTCGTACTCCTCTCCGCGTGGGCATCCACTGCCGCGTCTTCCCCGGCTCCGCATCGTCCCCTTCCTAGGCCTCGCCGTCGTCCACCGCCATGGTGCTGTCGGCGCGCCGTGGTCAATGTGGTCAACGACCGAATTCCATCGGAAGAATATTGTATGTGGAGAGGCTGACAGCTGGGTCCACGGCAGCCGCAAGGAAGTGCCTCCTTATTACGCAGAAAATAATTATTCCTCCACCTGACAGCAGGGACCCACCGGACGGGCCAACAGTATTTTGCGAAAAAAATCGTTTCCCCCTGACTGCTGGGACCTCGGACAGGCCACCATATTTCGCGAAAAAATGTTCCCCCCGCTGTCAGCTCGGACCCACCGGAAGTGCCTCCTTATTACGCACAAAAAAATGAATACTCCCCCGGCTAGCTGGGACCCACCTTGCTGGGAGGCTGACTTGTGGGCCTACTAAGTTGACGGGGACAGAGGGCTTTGTCAACTTAGTCAATATGCACGATTCTAGCTCCAGTGACCGTATGATGTCCATCCAACGGCCGTAGTGCTTCTTCAACCTCTGGTCTTCTTGCTCCAGCCGCCCAAACCAGCGCCGGTCGTGCCTCGTGCTCCTGCCTCCCATGGCCGGCTGCGATGCAGTAGAGGCCTCACCGCCTCCTACTACTCCCACCACTGGCCAGGCCATCCCTCTACTCACCCACACCCCCTGTTATTCTGCAGCGACGGCAGCCTCACACCGCATCAAACCAGTGAACCCTCGTACTCCTCTACGCATGGGCATCCACTGCCGCGTCTTCCCCGGCTCCACATCGTCCCCTTCCTAGGCCTCGCCGTCGTCCACCGCCCTGGTGCTCTCGGGGTGGCATGGTCAACGTGGTCAAGGGACGACTTCCATCGGACGTGGACTGTATGTGGAGAGGCTGATAGCTGGGTCCACGGCCGCAGCAAGGAAGTGCCTCCTTATTACGTGCAAAATAATTATTCCTCCACCTGACAGCGGGGACCCACCGGACGGGCCACCGTATTTCGCCCCCTGACTGCTGGGACCCACCAGCTACATCTTTGCAGGCAAGGAAGTTCCTGACAGTCGGGACCCACCTGGTTGAAGAGTACGTAGCGTTGTCATTCTGGTCGCGAACGTGTACGTACATATATACTGATGGATGTAGAGGCGCGCACGTGTCGTAGTAGAGGCGGCCAGGGTGCAAGAAAGAAAATACAGCCACGTATGTGTACATATGGGCGGGGTCTCGAACGCCTACTCGCGCATACGTACGGCGAGGGCTCGTGTACATGGCTGGGTCGGAACGGAGAAACAGCGTCATCGTCGTGTTCATGGGTCGGAACGGAATGCGTGGTCGTGTTCATCGGGAGGGCTTGGACGGAAGAGGCGATGGAAACGAGGCCTGGCGTACCGCACAACGGAGGAAACGGACCTCCTACGGTCGAAATGGGGGTCCTGTTGATCAGGAGGGGTGTGGCATACCGCAAAACAGAGGAAACAGACCTCCTACGGTCGAAACGGGGGTCCTGTTGATCGGGAGGGGTGTGGCATACCACAAAATGGAGGAAATGGACCTCCTACGGTCAAAACGGGGGTCCTGTTGATCGGGAGGGGTGTGGCGTACCGCAAAACGGAGGGAACGGACTTGTGTTGGAGCGCTACGGTCGAAACGGGGGTCCTGTTCATCGGGAGGGGTGTGGCGTACCGCAAAACGGGACTCCACGGGATACTGTTCATCTCCACCGTCGACCCCCTCCAGCCTCCACAAGCTACTGTTCATCCACCGTCGACCTCCTCCAGCCTCCATGGGCTCCTGTTCATCCAGCCTCCACCGCGCGCTACTCCACCGGCTACTGTTCAACCACCCCTCCACCGTCTACTGTTCATCCAGGCCTCCACACCACGGGGTCCTGTTCAACCACCCCTCCACGGGCACCCCTCCACCGTCTACTGTTCATCCTGCCCTCCACACCACGGGGTCCTGTTCATCCACCCCTCCACGGGCACCCCTCCACTGTCTACTGTTCATCCAGCCCTCCACACCACGGGGTCCTGTTCATCCAGAGGCAACGCCACCGCTCACTGTTCATCCAACCCCCCCCCCCCCCCCGCAACGCTCACTGTTCATCCCATTGATCGGCTTCAGTTAGCAGCAGTAGCCAAGGAATCGCTCGATCGGGTTCAGTTAACAGCCATCGATCGATCACTCGGGTTCAGTAACGCGTAGCCTGCAGTGCAATCGCTCGGGTTCAGTTAGAGCCCAATGCCTCGCTCGGTTTCAGTTAGAGCCAACACCTCGCACACACGCGCGTACGTGTATGAGAGAAACGTGCATCGCTCGGCCCCCGACCTCCCAGCGTAACCGGGAACTCCCCAAAATTTTCCTCCCCCTCGCTTCTACCACGGTTTTTTCCGTCATCGACGGCCCAAAGAATGTCATGCAGCTGTGTCTCTGGCCCGCCCAGGACGAAAAGCCCATTTTCTGTCATGATTTTTTGTCATAGAAGTAGGAGCCCACCACATCTATGATGATACTGGGTTTTGTCACAATTATCGTCATAGAAATGTCATATGTATGACAGAAAACAATTTCATTCGGCCCAAAATGTCACGGATGTGTCTTTTTTTGTAGTGGAGAGGACGGACTTGGTGATTAAGTAGCGAGACACCAGGTCACGACCACCTCATCATCAAGCATACGAAGGGAATCGTACCCGTCCAAAGAATGAAATGACGGGGCAATATAGGGGAGGAAAAGCAAGGCTTGTTGGCATTGCCCCTTTTCTGATAATAAATAGAAGTAAGGGTTGCCGAAGGGACGAGATGGATGGCACGATTCGGGATAGAGACAAGTCTATCACCGCAATAATACGGAGATACCGATATGATACCTGAGCATAACTCATGCGAATGGTGTCTAGAAAACTTGGCACCAGGGCATCACTCTGCTGGGACAGAGATGACGCCAAACACCGGAAAGCAGACATACTAAGAAGGAGGGTGCAGGTAGTGGATCGAAGCCGATGCCACCTACACTCACCATATTAACCGTTAGCGACTAAATAATAATCTATATGCATGCTATGCAACAAAAAAATGTAGCAAACAAGTGCAACAAACCAACTAGGCTCCATACTACCGCTTTCTAACATTCGCGCGGGATAGGGCATCCTACAGCCAGACCTGCTTTGATACCAAGCCTGTGGCACCCCGGCTCAGAGAAACTGGAACGCCCCATATTCCAGCCCAGAGATCGAGGAGAAGTCTTCTGGAATACGGCATTGCTTAGCATAGAACAAATCAGCTCTTTATTACAATTTATATGGTACAAAGGGATTACATCGGCACGTCGACACTACGCCCGCCACGGTTGCTCTATGCAAGCAGCAGAACAACACAAAGCAGTGGAATAACTCTAGCAGCAGAACAACGACGACGGTGATGAACTCCACTCCGCAGGGACTCTGGCTGGAATGCTTATCCTAGCTCGCAAAAAAGGAATCCACGGTAAACAAGCAATCAAATCCGGCATGACCTGCAAACTGGCATGACACGCCACGTCAGTACATTGAATATACTTGCAAGCTCATAGAAAACAAGAGCAATCAAGACAAACAACAGCATGGCATTTACAGGTTAAGCAGGAATTATCATGAGATCATTAGAATAACATGGCATGAACCACATGGACATGGTACAGCTAGAGCAACATGAGCATGGCATAAACATATAAATCTGACGATACTTGCATGCAACATGATGACACTATATGCACCATTTATTTTGCTCGGGTTACCTCGTAACCATCACATGCATCACTTACCAACCTCGGACATCACACGATCATCTCAGGATCAAAATCAAGCTTGGTATAAACAATACCATAGTAATCATTAAATGACCACAAGGAGCTTGATCTTTACCCACGATTCTCGCACAATATCACGAATATCCAACAATTCGGTATCCTCGATACCATGGTGATCCTTCACGGATCACAAATGGAACCACTCTTGGATCAACGGGTTACCTCGTAACCAAACGGTGATCATTCACGGATCACATAACCAACTTATCTCATCATCGAACCAGTGTTGTTATTAAGTACATTATTATTATTACTGTTGACCCATAGTGTGACCAACTACGAACTGGGCCCTTATCCGCGGGCACGGCTATCGATAGATTTAGTATACACTCTACAGAGCTTAGCACACTATACCCACACCACGGAACCCATGGCCTCGCACTCCCATTCGGGTGGACCAACGCGTTCTGACAAAACCGTCCTACTGCCATGACACTCTCCCGGCCACTCCGACCAACTCCCCTTTGGGCTAAGTCATGGGTGGCCCCATGCCTACCAAAGATACGAACAACCACCGTCGTGGCAAAACATAAACGGTCTCAAATGGGGACAAGGTACCATACCAACAACGCGCACACAGGGCTTATGTCCGTCTACCTGATTAGGTAGCGCGCACCCATAACCTTCCCTTGTTGGAGGCACCGGCGAGAGGCATGGCAATAGACCCAGTTAGGACCTTCCCATAAGGTAAATGTGGTTGCACTGGTCAGCTTGATATGGTGGCACTATGACTCAGCCAACAGTTGTTCAAGTTCAATTTAATCCGGTTAAACTTGAATGCAAATATGCTGAGCCATGATAAAATAACATGATGCAGTTACAATGCATGAGCATGATATAATAAGCATAAGGGTACAACATAACTATCAACCATATCAACAATGAATCATATCCAACTGAGCAGGGCATAATGACGAGCATGAATATCACAAGTAGAACACTAATCATAGCATAACATGACCACTAGCATCAACACTAAATACCATGCAAGAACACATCAATAACATTACCGAGTAAACATTTAACCAACTAACAGCAAAGGAACAGTGCATATTAACGATACTCGATAACCGATGTTAGTCATGCATCAAAGAACATGACCAACCCAACATGTACTACTATCAAGCATGGCCAATGTGAAAGTAATACTAGCAGGTAGAACATGATGACAGAGTGCAAGAAACATAGCATGATGGTACTCACCGATCCATAAACATAACCAAAATAATGACAGTAGTAGCACAACAATCATACAGTTATTAAAGATTCAAGTTGAAAACCAATGCTACTGCATGGCTATCATGCAAATGGTGGTTGTGGCTTGCCTGGGATGAATAAAGCTCCAGGAAAAAGTGCGGTGAAGCCGCGGAAAGAATCGTCGGAAACAGTTCTCTCTCGAAGGGGGCTGCTTACGGGCAAGGGCAAAGTGGTTATTTTCACTGTGGGACCACCTAGCGAAAATGTTACCAACAGAAAGAGCTCGACGATACAAAGAAGTAGGCTTTGGAATCACCTCAAACGGAGTTACGGTTGCGGAGTTATGCAGTGTAGAAGATCAGGGACCAATCTGTGAATATGTTCATCACCAACGGGTCCCTGATTGGATAAGATAGAAATGAATTTCAGATAATATGCCTTCGAAAAAGAGAAAGCGCATTCTTGGCCACAGTAGAGAGAAATACGTTTTCCAGAAGGGAAAACGCATTTTAGCAAAAGAAGGAAAGGAATACACTTTCGTCAAATGAAAACGCACTCACCAGAAAGCGTTTCCACTTGCCACGTGGGATGGAGGGGGTGAGTGTAAGTGCATCTAGTGCCACCCCTAGTTGGTTTTGGAGTATTGACGACAAACCTAGTTGAGGGACTAATGTGTTTGTGAGAATTGCAGGATAACACAGGTAGAAGTCCCTCATTGATTCGGTTTTCCTACCAGAGATGACCCCTAAAAATGTATGAAGACATTGAAGTCAAAGGTGGTATATGAAGATATTCACATTGAAGACTATGACAAGAGAAGACATCGCATGAAGCCTATGGATCTCGAAGACTTAGATCTTTCGTAGGTCTTTTTCCTCCTCTTTGTTGAGTCATAGGAACCACCGTACTGTTAAGTGGGGTCCAAGAGAACCAGTCAGAATGACTGAAGTGATGCTTAAACAAAACCTATGTCTTCGAATGAAGACTTTGAGAGCGAATCTTGTCCAGAGTCGGGCAAGTCAGCTTTGCTTGAAGCCCAAGTAAAGTTGCCGTGTGAGTTTGAAATCTGACCGTTGGAACACGTGTCAGTTCCTTAGTGACCCAGGGTCATTTCGGACAAATCAGGTCGGGTTGCCAAGTGGCTATAAATAGCCCACCCCCTACAACCATAAACGGTTGGCTGCTCAGATTCAGAGTACGGCTTTTGTCGTTTGAGAGCAACCCACCTCGAAGCCTTTGAGAGAGAATTCCTTGCGAGGATAAAGCCCTAACCACCCAGAGCCAAAGAGAATTAGGCATCACTTAAGTCTTCTTGTCTGTGTGATCTGAAGACTTATTACACTTGAGGACTGTGCATCCTCCAGCCGGCTAGGCGTCGCGTTCTGAGCATCCAAGAGACATTGTGGATTGCCGGTGAACGAAGTCTGTGAAGGTTTGGGAGTCTACCTTGAAGACTTACCAGAGTGATTGGGCGAGGTCTGTGTGACCTTAGCTCAAGGGGAATACGGTGAGGACTGGGTGTCCTGAGCTGCGTGTTCAGGACTGGGTGTCCGGGACTGTGTGTCCTAAGGTTTAAATACCTAGCCGCCCTAACCAGACGTACAGTTGTCACAGCAACTGGAACTGGTCCAACAAATCATTGTCTTCAGCGAGTCACTGGTTTCATCTTCCCTTCCCTTTACTTACTGTTACTCCTTGTGAAGTCATTGTATGTTCGCACTATCTTTTGTCTTCACTGAGTGACTGCGTGTTCTGTGTGGCTTCACAATATCTTCCTACCTGATCCTTACTACATTGCTGCTATTAGTCATTGTGCTTTCACTCTATTGAATACTTGACTATGGCTTGCCTAGTGTAGTCTACCTTCCGCTGCAGGGTAATAGGTTTATTTCTATCGTTTGTCTTCATAACTTCCACGTTTTGAAGACTTTCATAAAAATCGCCTATTCACCCCCCCTCTAGTCGATATAACATACTTTCAATTGGTATCAGAGCAAGGTGCTCCCTTGTTCTGTGTGATTCGGTTTAACCACCTGGAGTTTTAGCTATGTCGACTGCAGGGATAATTAAAGTCTCCGTTGCGTGCCCCTTCTTTGATGGAACTGAATATCCCTACTGGAAGAATAAGATGCGCATGCATCTTGAAGCCATTGACGTCGACCTATGGTATGTCGTCAAGAACGGCGTTCCCAAGGCTGGAGAAGGTGTCACTGCTGCTGATGTCAAGAAGTTCGTTCAACTGGACTCTACTGCCAAGAATATCATCTATGGTCATCTGACCAAAGGACAGTATGGCCGTGTGAGTGCTTTGGAAACATCTAAGCTGGTCTGGGACTGGCTCTCCAAGGTCAATGAAGGCGTCTCAACCCAGAGAGATCAGAGAATCAGTGTCCTTCGCAACCTCTTCAACCGCTTCAAAAGAAATGACAATGAGAATGTCCAGCTCATATTTGACCGACTCACTGACATCACAAATGAGCTTCAAGCCCTCGGCGCTACTGAGATCACCAAACATGAAGTCGTCAAGACACTACTGAGATCACTTGATAGTTCGTTTGACACCCTAGCCCTGATGATTCAAGAACGTCCTGATTTCAAGACACTCGATCCGTCTGACTTACTTGAGAGGCTCAACACACATGAGTTTCAGCTTTCTGAGAAAAGAGATATCTACGGTCCAAACTATGGGCGAACTCGTGCCTTGAAGGCAAAAGCTATCTCCTCATCTGAAGAAGAATCTGACAGCAGTTCGGATGATCCTGAAGACATTGGAAGGGAACTTGCTATGCTTGTGAAGAAGTTCCAAAAATTCACCAAGAAGAAAGGTTTCAGAAAGTCTTCCCGATCAAGCTCAAGGAATGATGAAGCTTCTGCTCACGACTACAAGAAGAAAACATGTCACAAGTGCAAGAAACCTGGCCACTTCATCTCTGAGTGTCCACAGTGGGACAATGAGAACAAAAAGAAGAAGAAGAGCAAGGAATATGACTCTGACGACAAGAAGAAGAAGAAATACTCAAAGTCTTCTTCCAAGTCTTCCTCAAAGTCTTCATCACACAAGAAGAGATCATCTGGCAAGGCACGTGCGTTTGTTGGCAAGGAAATGGATTCAGAGGAGGAGTCTGCTTCTGAGGAGGCGGAGGTGGAGTCTGAGGAGGAGTCCGATTCAGGCGTCGCAAGTCTGGCTACAGCATACGTTGCCAAGTCCATCTTCAACACTGAAGACAATGACTTCATCACCGACACCGATGCAAATGACAAGGACTACTCTGCTTCTACCTACTGCTTCATGGCACGCGGTGCCAAGGTAAACACACGCACTACTCACTATCAAACATCTAGTGACGATGACTCTGATTGTGGTTCAAAACCCAGCTACAAAACACTTGCTAAAATTGCAACTGAACAACAGAAAGCTATGGAACATATTCAAAAACTGTTAGACAGAAGCGATGATCTGTTAGGTGCTGAAATGACTCGATCTGAATCCTTAATTGAAGACATAAAAAATCTTCACGTTAAGTATGAGGAACTTGAAAGTCGTCATGAAACTCTCTCAACAACTCATGAAAAGCTTTCCTATGATTATCTTCAAAGGAAGCAAGATCTTGATAAATTGGGAGCGGCTCATGAAGATCTTCAAAAGGAAAACGAGTCACTTCGCGCCGAACAGATCAGCTCCGCTCAGGAAGGATTTGAACCACCATGTCTTAAATGCATTGAGCGTGATAATGCTACTACTGTTGCTGAATGTTCTACTGCTGCTACTATTGCAATATCTTCAACTGTTGATGTGGGAACTAACCCCTCTGCTAAGGATTCCACTGCTATTGTTGATGAGAATGCTAGGTTGAAGACATTGCTTGAAACAGGGATGTACAAAAGTCTTAAAGGGCATCAGACACTATGTGATGTCATCAAAAAGCAGATTTTGAACCGAAACCTGAGGAAAGAGGGTGTTGGGTTCGTAAGGAAAATGAATGCTGATGGCTCTTACTGGAAACCTGAGAAGTACCCCAAAACCACATGGGTTGCTGCAAAGGAATTTTCAGCAGATCCATCCACTCTATCTGGGTTCACTTGTGCTAACCCCATTGTCATTGATGAATCCTTTGATGCAAACTATAAACTGTTTAAGAATCAGAATGGTGAAGTGTTTGCTAGGTACATTGGTACTAACTGCAGGAATGGACCGCCTATGAAGAAGATCTGGGTTCCGAAAAGGTGTCTGGAGAATCTTCCTGTGAATGTCATCATGACACCTCATGTGAAGAAGACAAACCTCAGACCAAAGGCTTCATACGGTCCAAAGGCTTCATACAGACAGAAGACTCACCTGAGTCACACTAACGCAAATGTTTTGCAGGGAAACCATACTCAGGCATATGAATATGAGAGCGGTTCATCAAACCGCCATGTTCATAAGACCAAGAACTATTCTGCTTATTCTTATGAGTACTATTGTCCGCCTGCAAGACTGTTTGCTAGGGCTCCAAAACCAAAGTTCTCAGATGCCGCACTTAGACTTATTGCTTCTAAGCCACCCTTGAAGATGTGGGTGGCTAAGAAAGCTTAACTCTCTTTTGCAGGGAAAGGTCTCCAGCAGAAAACCAAAATCGTCTGACGCTATTGCTGGGGACCTTAAACATCTTGTAGGGCGCAAGATCAAATGCCCGAATGGTCTTACTATGTACTTCGTTCCTGAATCACTTGCTACTCTCCTTATTAGTCCTAATCTGGATCTAAGCTTTCATAACCCACTGTTTCATCAAATGTTTTTGCTTCACAATGCTCTTCGTGAAGCCTATCCCCCTAACTGCACTATAGGGTACGACACAAGCGTCTTCAGAATGGATTATTGATAGTGGGTGTACAAATCACATGACTGGCAAAAGAAGCCTTCTTATGGACTCAACCTTACGTCCATCCGACAAGAGCCACATCACATTTGCTGACACTGGTAAAAGTAAGGTATTGGGTCTAGGTAGAGTTGCAATCTCAAGGGATCAACACATGGATAAAGTCATGCTTGTTGAATCCCTTGGCTTCAACTTAATGTCTGTCTCAATGCTTTGCGATTTAAACATGATCGTAATATTTGGAAAATATCGTTGCCTTGTTCTAATGGAATCTGACAAGTCTCTAGTATTTGAAGGGTATCGAAGAGATGATTTGTACGTGGTAGATTTCTTAGCAGGACCACAGCTTGCCGTATGTCTTCTAGCAAAAGCTTCAGAATGCTGGCTCTGGCATCAGAGGCTTGGGCATGCTGGCATGAGGAACCTCCACACCCTGGCAAAGAAGAAGCATGTCATAGGCATCGAGGGCGTCAAGTTCAAGAAAGATCACTTATGCGGTGCCTGTGAGGCAGGAAAGATGACGAGGGCCAAACATCCCTCGAAGACAATCATGACCACTACTCGACCCTTCGAACTGCTTCACATGGATCTTTTCGGTCCCACTCATTACTCAACTCTTACTACTACTGCTTGTCTCTATGGCTTTGTCATTGTTGATGATTATTCTAGATATACTTGGGTGCACATAATCCTTTACAAGACTGAAGTGCAGGATGTCTTCAGACGCTTCGCCAATCGAGCAATGAACAACTATGGCGCCAAAATAAAGCATATCAGAAGTGACAATGGCACTGAATTCAAGAACACTGGCCTTGATACATATCTTGATACCTTGGGCATCACACATGAATTCTCAGCCCCGTACACGCCACAGCAGAATGGCGTCGTCGAATGCAAGAACAGAACACTCATTGAGATGGCCAGAACAATGCTAGATGAATACAAGACTCCAAGAAAATTCTGGCCTGAAGCCATTGATACTGCATGCCATACAATCAATCATGTTTATCTTCACAAGCTTCTGAACAAGACATCTTATGAGCTCCTTACTGGCAAGAAGCCAAATGTCAGTTACTTCAGAGTATTTGGCGCCAGGTGCTGGATCAAGGACCCACATCACACCTCAAAGTTTGCACCAAAAGCACATGAGTGTTTTATGCTTGGATATGGAAAGGATTCGCACTCCTACAGAGTCTTCAATCTCTTTCATTACAAAGTAGTTGAAACAATGGATGTGCGATTCGATGAGACCAATGGTTCACAAAGAGAGCAACTGCCAAATGTGCTAGATGAAGTTCCATCCAGTGAATCAATCAAGCTAATGGGAACTAGAGAAATTATACCTTCTGAATCTCATCCTAAAGAAGAACTTATCATCTCAGCACCTGATCAACATGAAGACAATGCTCAGCCTGAAGACATTCCTTCTAACAACGACAATGATCAGCAAGAGCAAAATCTTCGCCCTGTACATCCTCGCGTTGCCAATGAAGTGCAGATTGAAAAAATAATTGATAGCATCAATGCACCCGGTCCACTCACTCGTTCAAGGGCAACTCAGCTAGCAAATTTCTATGGGCACTTCGCATTCGTTTCAATAACAGAACCCAAGAAAGTTGAAGAAGCCTTCATGGAACTTGAATGGATTCAAGCTATGCAAGAAGAGCTTCAACAGTTTGAGCTGAATAATGTATGGGAACTGGTCAAGCGTCCCGATCCTCGAAAGCACAACATAATAGGCACAAAATGGATATACCGCAACAAACAAGATGAGCACGGTCAAGTTGTCAGAAACAAAGCTCGTCTCGTTGCTCAAGGATATACTCAAGTGGAAGGCATTGACTTCGATGAAACATTTGCTCCTGTGGCTAGACTTGAAGCCATACGCATACTGCTGGCCTATGGAAATCATCACAACATACTTCTTTATCAAATGGATGTGAAGAGCGCCTTCCTCAATGGCAAGATTGAAGAAGAAGTGTATGTTGCACAACCTCCTGGCTTTGAAGATCCAAAACATCCTGACATGGTATACAAGCTCAACAAGGCACTGTATGGCCTCAAACAAGCCCCTCGGGCCTGGTATGACACACTCAAATACTTCCTGAAGAGCAAAGGCTTCATACCTGGTTCTCTCGACCCCACTCTCTTCACGAAGACATATGATGGTGAACTGTTTGTGTGCCAAATATATGTGGATGACATTATCTTTGGCTGCACCAATCAGAAGTACAGTGAAGAGTTTGGATATATGATGCAAGAGCAATATCAAATGTCTATGATGGGAGAGCTGAAGTTCTTTATCGGTCTTCAAATACGACAGCAACACAATGGCATCTTCATATCTCAAGAGAAGTATCTCAAAGATTGCCTGAAGAAGTTCGGTATGCAAGACTGCAAAGGCTTCACGACGCCAATGCCAGCCAAGCATCATATGGGTCCTGACGACAATGGTAAAGAGTTTGATCAAAAGGTATACCGCTCCATGATTGGTTCTTTACTTTATCTATGTGCATCTAGGCCAGATATTATGCTTAGTGTTTGCATGTGCGCTCGATTCCAAGCGGCACCAAAGGAGTCGCATCACTTAGCTGTGAAGCGAATTCTTCGATATTTGGCTCACACCCCAACTCTAGGATTATGGTATCCAAAGGGCTCAGAGTTTGATCTGGTTGGATTCTCGGATGCTGATTATGCTGGTGACAAAGTTGATCGCAAGTCTACATCAGGCACATGTCACTTTCTGGGACGATCACTTGTATGTTGGTCTTCAAAGAAGCAGAACTGTGTATCTCTCTCCACTGCTGAATCTGAATACATTGCTGCTGGATCTTGCTGCGCTCAGCTTCTGTGGATGAAGCAAACGCTCAAGGACTATGGCATTCATCTGAAGCAAGTTCCACTCTACTGCGACAACGAAAGCGCCATCAAGATTGCCAACAACCCAGTTCAGCACTCGAAGACAAAGCACATTGAAATTCGTCATCACTTTCTCAGAGATCATGTTGTGAAGGAAGATATTGATATCATACACGTCAACACTGAAGAGCAATTGGCAGATATCTTCACCAAGCCCTTGGATTTGCAAGTTACGGTGTGAGCTAAATATCCTGGAATCCTCAAATGTCCTGTGATCAGGCACACATCCTAACCCTTATGCATATTGATGACTTAGATGTGCAACACACGAAGTAAAGTATATCTTCAATCAATGAAGACATACATTCTAAGTGTGAATACATTAATGTGGAATTTGAGTTCGGAGCGCCACGATAATTGTGCGTCATGTCTGGGTCTAATACTTCCTATACAATGGGTAACGCCACCACCAAATGTTCTATTTTGAAGTGTTTCACTCATGGCGTTACCTTGCTATGTCTTCACATTTGGTTTGGCTTCAATCTCAACATGTCTTCATGATTATCTGCACTATGTTGATTATATATATATATACTAGTGTTCTGTCCTCTACAGCATTCACTTATAGCTATGTCTTCTTGCTGAATCTTTTGAACTAAGTGAATGTGATCGGACCCTAACCTCTTTATGCTATCTATCTCAAACTCTATCTCTCCAAATCATATGCATTCTATTGAAACTGTCGAATGTCTTCTCTGCGTCCTTGTCAGCAGAAGATACAAAGACAAACCTTAAGTCCACTTTCAATGCTCATTCCTCCACATGAAACCCGGAGAAGTAGGAACGACCACCCGACAATCCAGGCGTGCGTAGGACGTGGAACAAACCCCAAAATTCTGCATGATGGTCACGTGTTCCTTAGATGCGAATCGCCAGGGGCACCTGTGTAATAACGCAGTGCCGCCCCTGTACCTATAAATACACACTTCACGGCGGTCATTATCTCTTCTTCCACTCTCGCACGAACCCTAGCGCCACCGCTAGCCCTCGACGACACCGGCGACGAAGCGCTTCGCTGCCGCAACCTCTCCGACGCCGTCTTCACGCTGACCGCGGACATCGTCCTCTCCGCCGTCGCCGTAGGTGTCCTCCGTCGCCAAGTTAGGGCACGGAAGATCGAACTGCTCGGCCTCATCTTCCACTCCGTCTAGCAGTTCTTAGTGTGGTAAATAAAACTTCCTTTTTACGGCACCGTTGATCCTATGGCTTTGTCACTTTCTACCACAAGCAGTTTCTATTCACACAAGTTAGATCTCTCTCATACTGCATCTCATAACATGCCTAGTATATTCACTTATGCTTCACAAAGTAGTTAGATTCCTCACTTGTACTGATCTCTGGATTCGTACAAATCTAGAACCAACTCCTTATCTATGAGTGAATGTCTTCGCACGATGAGGTCAATGTCTTCTAAACTGATTTATATTCAAAATCTTCTGAGAATGCATATGACCTCTTCCCCTTCCCTCGCACCTTAATGCTGTCACAGGTACATGTCCGTGGGAGAATCCCTTGGTTCTCATAGTCTGCATTCATTTGCAGAATTCTTACAGCATCATATAAATTCTCCCGAAGCAAGTTCCTGTTTGTCCAGCAAGCGAAAATCTTTGAAGCCTTTGAACGTGTTGAAGCCTTTCAGTTTAAAGTTCATGGCTTCAGACAAATCAGCAAGGAAGGGTGGCAGAAAGCGTCGTGGAGAAACATCTAGAGATCTGCCAGATGACCTCTCAGAACTGTACAAGACAGATCCTGAAGAGGATTACAATCAGCGCAAGACCCGAATCCAATGGATTCGAAGATATTGGGCAGAACAATGGTTCAAATACCGATTTGTAACCCAGGAATATGCTGAGAAAAATGCCATCAAGAGACCGTGGGGAGACATCCTATACAAGAATCTTCAACCCAGGTCCAGAGATGAAGCCATTGAACAAGGCTTCTATCCCTGCATGGTCCGTGGGCCACAGCCTGCTGATGCACACCCATCGTCACTATTATGGTGTCGTGACGACATTCTGTTCAAGCGCAACTTCCAGTTTGCCCAGAACTCAGCGAAGCAAAACAAGAAGACATTGGGACTAGACTTCAACCCTGGCCCCTCAGCTCCAAGGGCTGATGGCACACGAGATGCAGAACCCAATGTCGTCGGTCCTTTCTACAACCTTGAAGGCCTCATCACCCATATCTTGGTTCAAGGGACTACAGTGAATGAGCCTGTAGCTGACGCTGAATCAGATGAAGCGCCTGCAGCACCGAAGCCAAAGAAGTTGAAGAAGCCTAAAGCTTCAAAGCCTGCCCCTTCAC
Source organism: Triticum urartu (assembly GCF_056163025.1). Lineage (NCBI taxonomy): Eukaryota > Viridiplantae > Streptophyta > Magnoliopsida > Poales > Poaceae > Triticum > Triticum urartu. The sequence continues at coordinate 271,489,833 of NC_141873.1, read as the reverse complement.
CAAAAATCTCACGAGCGAAGCCACTGGCAACGGCACCTCCTAAAGACAGTGTGAAGTCTGAAGATTTATCACGCATCTCCAAGCCCCAGAAGGTCAAGATGCCTCTGCCACACACCGGCCAAGAGCTAACAGATGCTGCCATTCTGCGCAATGATGCCATTGATCTGTCAAGTGATGAAGATCTAGCAGATGATGCTCTTGAGCAACTCATCAAGAGCAAAGAAGAAGCAGAAATCTTCAATGATCTGCCTCTCTTTGATGTAACAATCATTCACAACTACATTGATGAATGGTTTGCACGCCAAACATCAGCTTCGATGATCTCCAACTACCCATTGGCCTTAGTGTCGCCTTCCATGGCGCCATTGCTTCAGAGTTAGATATTGCCCAGCGCATTGTTGAACTGAAGCAGAAGATTGACTTTGAGAAATCTCAGTTCAAGAAGCATATGGCCAAGCTCAGCGTGCAAGACGTGAAGAATTTCAAGATTATGCTACACGAGCTCAAGGAAGCCTTTCTAAAGAAACGTGCAGAAGCTCAGGGTTCTCGTGAGCGCATGAAGGTCCTGGCTGATAAGTGTGTGCAAGCCTACAATGAGGCTGAGAAGCGCAAGGCCCTTGGGCGTCCTGGCATCGACCCCAGGTTGGCTGCCAAGAAGACGAAGAAGCCCACTATGGCTGAACCCGAAGCACCAAGGCAGGAAGCAGATCCCCTTGTCTTCCCAACTAGCATGACTGGCCCGAAGCCAAAGGCCAGGTCAACCGCTTCAGAAGTGAAGAAGACCAGGACTGCTGAGGCTGAAGCAAGGAAGAGAAAACATCCTGAAGCCTCTGCTACTGCCCCCGCCAAGAAGAAAAGAAACACCAAGAAGGAATGGGCTGCTCCCACAGAGCCCTTGATTGTTGAACCCATTTCCATGGTTCACCCCGACGCCGATCTATAAGAACGTCAACTGACTGTCCATGAGCCTGCTTTCACAGAGGCTCATGAAGCTGAAGACTTTCCAGCAGCTGATCCCATCGCTGCTGAAGACATTGGTCACCATGACCATGTTGAAGATGATGCAACCCTTCCTCAGCTAGAGCACCAACAGGTATCATCGCCTGTGCTCACGCACAGCGAACTCATCAGCATTGGTCGTCCACTGACGCCAATTGCACAAGATGCTTCATGGGTGGATCGCCCACAAGAGGAAGAAGACTTTGAGGCCCAGCCAACAACAACTCCATAGGTGTCACCCGCGTTGCGCAGGCTTTGCAAAGGTCCAAGGCCTCAAGTCTCTGCTGAAGACAATCCGGCTGCATCAGCCGCGGAAGAAGAAGTCCCACAAGTTGCCACTCCCCTGTCCCACCAAGAAGCAGTTCTCAAGGAGAATGTGATCGTGACCGATCCTCCTGCTCGTCAAGTGGAGGTTGAACATCTTGAGACTGCCACCACCAACACCACTGAAGCCGCTGACGCTGTCATGGCTGAAGCTAATGTGGAGCCCTCACCAACAAAAGCACCAGAAGTCAGCGAAGCCACTGATCCTGCCACTTCTGTTCCTGCGTCTGCTGCTGGTCCCCAATTCGACTATCATGTTGAGCACAGGCCTCATGTGCAGAAGCCAATCCCAAGATTGCCAAGGTTTCCAGGTCCTGCATCAGCACCTGGCTCCTTCAATATCAATGGCTTCAGAGCAGACAACACATTCTTCAACAGCTCCAGGAACCCCTACTCCAGGGAAAGAATATCATCTGATCGGTTCTAGAGTTATCCGCAGCGAAGCTATTACTCATGCGTTCTTTGCAACCAAGGTCGCATCTTCCCACACAAGTGCCTTGACATTGAAGCAATAGCTGGTCTGCCCTGTATGGAAGAAGCTCTGGATTGCTTCAAAGAGGTTGGACTGCTGCTATTCGTCACTGACTAAGAGCATTGGAATGAAGAGTTGCTGCTCCAATTCTATGCCACACTTCACATCCGCAAGTATAGCAGAGATCCGAAGACTTGGGTCCTGGAGTGGATGACAGGAAACGTTCATCACGAAGCCAAAGCCTTTGACATCATTGAGCTCACTGGTTTACCCACTCCTGGCGATCTCTACAAGCATGGCTGTCAGCTTCATAGTGAAGCTATTGAGAGCATCTTTCAGAAGACTGAACCTAATATGAGTCAGATGCTCAGTATGATGAAGCCATTGCCCCAAGATGCTGCTTATCCCACGGAGTTCTTCGTTGAAGACCTTGAGTATCTGGCAAGAACCATTTATCACATCATAAGGCGAACTCTCTGGCCAATCAAAGGACATTCTCCCCATGCCAAGCTGGAAGGTGCAATGAAGACTTTGGTCTTCTACATTCTTCATGGAAAATGCTTCAATGCACAGGATTTCTTCATTCGCCAACTTGCTGCATCTGGCTCTGATCTGCTTGGTTTGAAGTTCTACGCCCCTTGGGTGATGTGGCTGATCAAACTTCACTCCGCTATCTCATATCAGCCCTCGGCCCGCAACCATCGGATCTTTTTGCCTGATGTGGATATGTCTATTGAAGCCATCTATCCTGAGCCTGCCAAGGAACCTCTCAGTCTTCAGAATGCAGAGCATCAAAGTTTCACTCAGAACGTTGAAGGCGTGGAAGCCGTAACTCGCGTGTATCCTTTGGCTGGCACTACACGTGCATCGCATCCTGCTCTCACTGAAGCCACTGACAGTACAACTGCTCCACAACCCAAGAAGCGCACTCGTGTTCTCAACGACCGAGAGCTTCTTGTGGCTCTTCATCAGAAACAGGATAAGCATCATGACTGGCTGAAGCGTCAGATGCCAAGCCTCTTGGTGGATGTTAATTGCATTCACAATCTTGCCACCAAGAATGCTTTTGTTGCCCATGAAACCTCTCGCCGCACATGGAAAGGGCTAACACTAATGTGTTCTGAAGATGATCTTCAAGAGGATGGCTTCACTGAGCGATTCAAGTTTGACTCCACACCTCCTCGAAGGGCAGTGCTGCGACGAACTCCATCTCTTGAAGACTCTGAGTTCTCTTCCTCTGCTGCAACTGTGAATGCCAGAGTGATCGAGGATGAAGACGATGCTACTTCACCGCCACCTCCTTCAGCACGCTTTGACTCTGCTCCAAGCTCTTCAGCACCGCCAAACACCACCAACGACCCTGCTGCTTCACCTACTCCTCATGGGAACGAGTAGATGCTCTATGTCTTCAAACCTTTTTGGTCCTTACTGACAAAAGGGGGAGAAGCATATGAGGTTGATAGTCTTCAAGCAGGTCCATATGGGCGGGTGCTTTATATTTTGCTTCGTGCTTACAACTCTCGTTTTGCTACATTTGGTTCTTTGAGTTGTAACACTTAAACTCGATGGTCGTCTGCTACTTATTTTCCACCTTGTGTTGCGATGATAAATTCCGCACTTAGATCATTCTACAGACGTCCATTTTCCATTATGCATGTCATTATCTTCATATACTTTCACATGCATAGTGGATTGTCATCATAAGTTGAAGTGGATCTCCACAAGTACAACCTGCCATGTGCATTTGCATTCCAAAAGCAAATTACTTATATGCACATCTTCAAGGGGAGCCCTTGCAACTTATGAAGACAATTCCTTATCCTTTACAATTTCATAGATTATATTCCCCGTTGAAAACTTCAACTAGTTTGTCATCAATCACCAAAAAGGGGGAGATTGTAAGTGCATCTAGTGCCACCCCTAGTTGGTTTTGGAGTATTGCCGACAAACCTAGTTGAGGGATTAATGTGTTTGTGAGAATTGCAGGATAACACAGGTAGAAGTCCCTCATTGATTCGGTTTTCCTACCAAAGATGACCCCTAAAAATGTATGAAGACATTGAAGTCAAAGGTGGTATATGAAGATATTCACATTGAAGACTATGACAAGAGAAGACATCGCATGAAGCCTATGGAGCTCAAAGACTTAGATCTTTCGTAGGTCTTTTTCCTCCTCTTTGTTGAGTCATAGGAACCACCGTATTGTTAAGTGGGGTCCAAGAGAACCAGTCAGAATGACTGAAGTGATGCTTAAACAAAACCTATGTCTTCGAGTGAAGACTTTGAGAACGAATCTTGTCCAGAGTCGGGCAAGTCAGCTTTGCTTGAAGCCCAAGTAAAGTTGCCATGTGAGTTTGAAATCTGACCGTTGGAACACGTGTCAGTTCCTTAGTGACCCAGGGTCATTTCGAACAAATCAGGTCGGGTTGCCAAGTGGCTATAAATAGCCCACCCCCTACAACCATAAACGGTTGGCTGCTCAGATTCAGAGTACGGCTTTCGTCGTTTGAGAGCAACCCACCTCGAAGCCTTTGAGAGAGAATTCCTTGCGAGGATAAAGCCCTAACCACCCAGAGCCAAAGAGAATTAGGCATCACTTAAGTCTTCTTGTCTGTGTGATCTGAAGACTTATTACACTTGAGGACTGTGCATCCTCCAGCCGGTTAGGCGTCGCGTTCTGAGCATCCAAGAGACATTGTGGATTGCCGGTGAACGAAGTCTATGAAGGTTTGGGAGTCTACCTTGAAGACTTACCAGAGTGATTGGGCGAGGTCTGTGTGACCTTAGCTCAAGGGGAATACGGTGAGGACTGGGTGTCCTGAGCTGCGTGTTCAGGACTGGGTGTCCGGGACTGTGTGTCCTAAGATTTAAATACCTAGCCGCCCTAACCAGACGTACAGTTGTCACAGCAACTGGAACTGGTCCAACAAATCATTGTCTTCAGTGAGTCACTGGTTTCATCTTCCCTTCCCTTTACTTACTGTTACTCCTTGTGAAGTCATTGTATGTTCGCACTATCTTTTGTCTTCACTGAGTGACTGCGTGTTCTGTGTGGCTTCACAATATCTTCCTACCTGATCCTTACTACATTGCTGCTATTAGTCATTGTGCTTTCACTCTATTGAATACTTGACTATGGCTTGCCTAGTGTAGTCTACCTTCTGCTGCAGGGTAATAGGTTTATTTCTATCGTTTGTCTTCATAACTTCCACGTTTTGAAGACTTTCATAAAAATCGCCTATTCACCCCCCCTCTAGTCGATATAACGCACTTTCAGTGAGACAGTGGCGCGCGGGGCCCAGGGAGCAGGGGAGGGGGCCAGGTGCTCGTCTTCTTCCTCACGTGCATCTGTTCCTCTTGTGGAACACAACAGGGGCAGGGGAAGGAATCGGCCAAGGGGGCGGCCGGCTCCGGCTGTCTCTGGCCGAGCGGAGACCATCGGCGGGACCAGGGCGGCGAGGGGGTTCCATCCAGAGGGAGCATGGCCGCGTGGGAGGCGCGGGGAGGAGGGGAGGGGTGGCGCCATGGGAAGTATATGGGTGGCGGTGGTGGTGGTGGTCTCGGTGTTGCGGCTATCTCCGGCGAGGGGCAAGTGGGTGGGGCGGCTCAGCGGGACGAGGGGGAGTCGGTGGACGTGGTGGGAGGAGCATAGGAGGCTCGGGTTGGTCAGAACCAAGCCGAGGCCGAGGCGGCCATGGATGATGACGGCGAGCAACAACGAGATGAGGCGACTCTAGAGGGCAAATGAGGCGGGGGAGGGATGAATGAGATGCGGAGGGGTTCGGGGGGTCCTTATATAGGCGCGGAGGAGGGCTCTAGAGCATCGCTAGCGAGATCGAGCAGTGCTCTAATGGTGGACAGTGGCTGGGCATCGCATGGGCATGGAGCTAGCGGCGCATTTAAGGCGGACCATGGCGAAGCAGCTCATGTCTACTACACAATCTTCTTCTTGTAGACGTTGTTGGGCCTCCAAGTGCAGAGGTTTGTAGGGCAGTAGCAAATTTCCCACAAGTGGATGACCTAAGGTTTATCAATCCATAGGAGGCGTAGGATGAAGATGGACTCTCTCAAGCAACCCTGCAACCAAATAACAAAGAGTCTCTTGTGCCCCCAACACACCCAATACAATGGTAAATTGTATAGGTGCACTAGTTCGGCGAAGAGATGGTGATACAAGTGGTATATGGATGGTAGATAAAGATTTTTGTAATCTGAAAATATAAAAACAGCAAGGTAACTAATGATAAAAGTGAGCACAAACGGTATTGCAATGCTAGGAAACAAGGCCTAGCGTTCATACCTTCACTAGTGCAAGTTCTCTCAGCAATAATAACATTATTGGATCACAAAACTATCCCTCAACATGCAACAAAGAGTCACTCCAAAGTCACTAATAGCGGAGAACAAACGAAGAGATTATGGTAGGGTACGAAACCACCTCAAAGTTATTCTTTCCAATCAATCCGTTGGGCTATTCCTATAAGTGTCACAAACAGACCTAGAGTTCGTACTAGAATAACACCTTAAGACACAAATCAACCAAAACCCTAATGTCACCTACATACTCCAATGTCACCTCAAGTATCCGTGGGTATGATTATACGATATGCGTCACATAATCTCAGATTTATCTATTCAACCAACACATAGGACCTCAAAGAGTGCCCCAAAGTTTCTACCGGAGAGTCAAGACGAAAACGTGTGCCAACCCCTATGCATAGGTTCATGGGCGGAAACTGCAAGTTGATCACCAAAACATACATCAAGTGAATCACGTGATATCCCATTATCACCACAGATACGCACGGCAAGACATACATCAAGTGTTCTCAAATCCTTAAAGACTCAATCCGATAAGATAACTTCAAAGGGAAAACTCAATCCATTACAAGAGAGTAGAGGGGGAGAAACATCATAAGATCCAACTATAATAGCAAAGGGAAAACTCAATCCATTACAAGGAACGGGTCTAGATTGGTTTTCGGTGGCTACGGAGGCTTCTGGCGGCGGAACTCCCGATCTATTGTGCTCCCCGATCGTTTTAGGGTATATGGGTACATATAGGAGGAAGAAATACATCAGGGGAGCCATGAGGGGCCCACGAGGGTGGAGGGCGAGCCCAGGGGGCGCACCCCCCTGCCTCGTGGCTTCCTCGTTGATCCCCTGACGTGCACTCCAAGTCTCCGGTATTGCTTTCTTTCCAAAAATAACTTTTCCGAAGGTTTCATTCCGTTTGGACTCCATTTGATATTCCTTTTCTTCGAAACACTGAAACAAAGGGGAAAACAGGAACTGGCACTGGGCTCTGGGTCAATCGGTTAGTCCCAAAAATAATATAGAAGTGGATAATAAAACCCAATAATGTCCAAAATAGAAGATAATATAGCATGGAGCAATCAAATATTATAGATACATTGGAGACGTATCAGCATCCCCAAGCTTAATTCCTGCTCATCCTCAAGTAGGTAAATGATAAAAACAAAATTTTTGATGCAGAGTGCTACTTGGCATAATTTCAATGTAATTCTTCTTAATTGTGGTATGAATATTCAGATCCGTAAGAATCAAGATAAAAGTTCATATTGACATAGAAATAATAATACTTCAAGCATACTAACTAAGCAATTATGTCCTCTCAAAATAACATGTCCAAAGAAAGTTCATCCCTACAAAATCATATAGTTTAGTCATGCTCCATTTTCATCACATAAGAATGCTCTCATCATGCACAGCCCCGTTGACAAGCCAAGCAATTGTTTCATACTTTAGTAATCTCAAACTTTATAAACCTTCACGCAATACATGAGCGCGAGCCATGGATATAGCACTATGGGTGGAATAGAATATGATGATGGGGGTTATGTGGAGAAGACAAAAAGGAGAAAGTATCACATCAACAAGGCTAATCAATGAGCTATGGAGATGCCCATCGATTGATGTTAATGCAAGGAGTAGGGATTGTCATGCAACGGATGCACTAGAGCTATAAATGTATGAAAGCTCAACAAAAGAAACTAAGTGGGGGTGCATCCAACTTGCTTGCTCACGAAGACCTAGGGCACTTGAGGAGGCCCATTGTTGGAATATACAAGCCAAGTTCTATAATGAAAAATTCCCACCAGTATATGAAAGTGACAAAACAAGAGACTCTCTATCATGAGGATTATGGTGCTACTTTGAAGCACAAGTGTGGCAAAGGATAGTAGCATTGTCCCTTCTCTCTTTTTCTCTCATTTTTTGGGCCTTCTCTTTTTTATGGCCTTTCTCTCATTTTTTTAGGCCTTATCCTTTTTTATGGCCTTTCTCTTTTTTTATTCCTCACTTGGGACAATGCTCTAGAAAATGATGATCATCACACTTCTATTTATTTACAACTCAATGATTACAACTCGATACTAGAACAAAGTATGACTCTATATGAATGCCTCCGGTGGTGTACCGGGATATGCAATGAACCAAGAGTGACATGTATGAAATAATTATGAATGGTGGCTTTGCCACAAATACTATGTCAACTACATGATCATGCTAAGCAATATGACAATGATGAACGTGTCATGATAAACGGAATGGTGGAAAGTTGCATGGCAATATATCTCGGAATGGCTATGGAAATGCCATAATAGGTAGGTATGGTGGATGTTTTGAGGAAGATATAAGGAGGTTTATGTGTGAAAGAGCGTATCATATCACGGGGTTTGGATGCACCGGCGAAGTTTGCACCAACTCTCAATGTGAGAAAGGGCGATGCACGGCACCGAAGAGGCTAGCAATGATGGAAGCGTAAGAGTGTGTATAAATCCATGGACTCAACATTAGTCATAAAGAACTCACATACTTATTGCAAAAATCTACAGGTCATCAAAAACCAAGCACTACGCGCATGCTCCTAGGGGGATAGATTGGTAGGAAAAGACCATCGCTCATCCCCGACCGCCACTCATAAGGAGGATAATCAAAGAACACCTCATGTTTCAAATTTGTTACATAACGTTTACCATACGTGCATGCTTCGGGACTTGCAAACTTCAACACAAGTATTTCTCAAATTCACAACTACTCAACTAGCACAGCTTTAATATTACTATCTCCGTATCTCAAAACAATCATCAAGCATCAAACTTCTCTTACTATTCAAAACACTCATAAGAAAGTTTTTACTAGTCTTGAATACCTAGCATATTAGGATTAAGCAAATTACCATGCTGTTTAAGACTCTCAAAATAATATAAGTGAAGCATGAGAGTTCATCTATTTCTTCAAAATAAAACCACCATTGTGCTCTAAAATATATAAGTGAAACACTAGAGCAAACGACAAACTACTCCAAAAAGATATGAGTGAAGATCAATGAGTAGTTAAATAATTATGCAACTATGTGAAGACTCTCCCATTTTAATAATTTCATATCTTGGTATTTTATTCAAACAGCAAGCAAAGCTAAAGAAAATGACATGACGCTCCAAGCAAAACACATATCATGTGGTGAATAAAAATATAGCTCCATGTAAAGTTACCGATGAACGAAGACGAAAGAGGGGATGCCTTCCGGGGCATCCCCAAGCTTAGGCTTTTGGTTGTCCTTGAATATTACCTTGGGGTGCCCTGGGCATCCCCAAGCTTAGGCTCTTGCCACTCCTTATTCCATAGTCCATCGAATCTTTACCCAAAACTTGAAAACTTCACAACACAAAACTTAACAGAAAACTCGTAAGCTCCGTTAGCGAAAGAAAACAAAACACTACTTAAAGGTACTGTAATGAACTCATTATTTATTTATATTGGTGTTAAACCTACTGTATTCCAACTTCTCTATGGTTTATAAACTCTTTTACTAGCCATAGATTCATCACAATAAGCAAACAACACACGAAAAACAGAATCTGTCAAAAACAGAACAGTCTGTAGTAATCTGAATCAAACGTATACTTCTGGAACTCATAAAATTCTCAAATAAATTGCTGGACGTGAGGAATTTATCTATTAATGATCTACAAAAATAATTAACTAAATAGCACTCTCCAAAAAAATGGCAGCAATTCTCGTGAGCGCTAAAGTTTCTGTTTTTTACAGCATGATCGCAAAGACTTTCCCCAAGTCTTCCCAATGGTTCTACTTGGCACAAACACTAATTAAAGGCATAAAACCACATCTAAACAGAGTCTAGATGAATTATTTATTACTAAACAGGAACAAAAATCAAGGAACAAAAATAAAATTGGGTTGCCTCCCAACAAGCGCTATCGTTTAACGCCCCTAGCTAGGCATGATGATTTCAATGATGCTCACATAAAAGATAAGAATTGAAACATAAGAGAGCATCATGAAGAATATGACTAGAACATTTAAGTCTAACCCACTTCCTATGCATAGGGATTTTGTGATCAATTAACGTATGGGAACAATAATCAACTAGCATAGGAAGGTAAAGCAAGCAAAACTTCAAGATTTTAAGCACATAGAGAGGAAACTTGGTATTATTGCAATTACTACAATCATATATTCCTCCCTCATAATAATTTTCAGTAGCATCATGAACGAATTCAACAATATAACTATCACCCAAAGCATTCTTTTCATGATTTACAAGCATAGAATTTTTATTACTCTCCACATAAGCAAATTTCTTCTCATGAATAGTAGTGGGAGCAAACTCAACAAAGTAACTATCATGGGATTGAAAATTGAAATCAAGATGACAAGTTTCATTGTTATCATTATTCTTTAAAGCATACGTGTCATCACAATAATCATCATAGATAGGAGGCATGCTTTCATCATAATAAATTTGCTCATCAAAACTTGGGGGACAAAAAAATATCATCTTCATCAAACATAGCTTCCCCAAGCTTGTGGCTTTGCATATCATTAGCATCATAGATATTCAAGGAATTCATACTAACAACATTGCAATCATGCTCATCATTCAAATATTTATTGCCAAACATTCTAATGCATTCTTCTTCTAGCACTTTGGCACAATTTTCCTTTCCATCATACTCGCGAAAGATATTAAAAAGATGAAGCGTATGAGGCAAACTCAATTCCATATTTTTTGTAGTTTTCTTTTATAAACTAAACTAGTGATGAAACAAGAAACTAAAAGACTCGATTGCAAGATCTAAATATATACCTTCAAGTGCTAACCTCCCCGGCAACGGCGCCAGAAAAGAGCTCGATGTCTATTACACAACCTTCTTCTTGTAGACGTTGTTGGGCCTCCAAGTGTAGAGGTTTGTAGGACAGTAGCAAATTTCCCTCAAGTGGATGACCTAAGGTTTATCAATCCGTAGGAGGCGTAGGATGAAGATGGTCTCTCTCAAGCAACCATGCAACCAAATAACAAAGAGTCTCTTGTGTCCCCAACAGACCCAATACAATGGTAAATTATATAGGTGCCCTAGTTCGGCGAAGAGATGGTGATACAAGTGGTATATGGATGGTAGATAAATATTTTTGTAATCTGAAAATATAAAAACAGCAAGGTAACTAATGATAAAAGTGAGCACAAATGGTATTGCAATGCTAGGAAACAAGGCCTAGGGTTCATACCTTCACTAGTGCAAGTTCTCTCAACAATAATAACATAATTGGATCACATAACTATCCCTCAACATGCAACAAAGAGTTACTCCAAAGTCACTAATAGCGGAGAACAAACGAAGAGATTATGGTAGGGTACGAAACCACCTCAAAGTTATTCTTTCCAATCAATCTGTTGGGCTATTCCTATAAGTGTCACAAACGGCCCTAGAGTTCGTACTAGAATAACACCTTAAGACACAAATCAACCAAAACCCTAATGTTACCTACATACTCCAATGTCACCTCAAGTATCCGTGGGTATGATTATACGATATGCGTCACACAATCTCAGATTTATCTATTCAACCAACACATAGGACCTCAAAGAGTGCCCCAAAGTTTCTACCGGGGAGTCAAGACGAAAACGTGTGCCAACCCCTATGCATAGGTTCATGGGCGGAACCCGCAAGTTGATCACCAAAACATACATCAAGTGAATCACGTGATATCCCATTGTCACCACAGATACGCACGGCAAGACATACATCAAGTGTTCTCAAATCCTTAAAGACTCAATCCGATAAGATAACTTCAAAGGGAAAACTCAATCCATTACAAGAGAGTAGAGGGGGAGAAACATCATAAGATCCAACTATAATAGCAAAGCTCGCGATACATCAAAATTGTATCACCACAAGAACACGAGAGAGAGAGAGAGAGATCAAACACATAGCTACTGGTACATACCCTCAGCCTCGAGGGAGAACTACTCCCTCCTCGTCATGGAGAACATCGGGATGATGAAGATGGCCACCGGAGAAGGATTGCCCCCTCCGGCAGGGTGCCGGAACGGGTCTAGATTGGTTTTCAGTGGCTATGGAGGCTTTTGGCGGCGGAACTCCCGATCTATTGTGCTTCCCGATCGTTTTAGGGTATATGGGTATATATAGGAGGAAGAAATACATTAGGGGAGCCACGAGGGGCCCATGAGGGTGGAGGGCGTGCCCCTGCCTCGTGGCTTCCTCGTTGATCCCTTGACGTGCACTCCAAGTCTCCTGTATTGCTTTCTTTCCAAAAATAACTTTTCCGAAGGTTTCATTCCGTTTGGACTCCGTTTGATATTCCTTTTCTTCGAAACACTAAAACAAGGGAAAAACAGGAACTGGCACTGGGCTCTGGGTCAATAGGTTAGTCCCAAAAATAATATAAAAGTGGATAATAAAGCCCAATAGTGTCCAAAATAGAAGATAATATAGCATGGAGCAATCAAAAATTATAGATACATTGGAGACGTATCAGCAGCGACGCAGGGCGATGCAGTCGAGCACGGGCGAGCTCCTGGACAACGTTTGAGGTCGAGACGAGGAGGAAGTGGACGAGCATAGTGGCCGGAACAAGCCAGAGCACGCGTTTAGCCATGACGCAAGCGTGATCACCACGCACACTAGCGCAAGCGTCGCGCTTTGGCGTGGCCGACCATGTCTAGTAGATAGAACGCCGCGCCTTGAGTCTAAATGAAGAAATAATTGGGTCCAGGGGCAAAGAAGAGTTTTGCACTTAGCTCCAAATTAATCAACAGGAAGGTGTTTGTAACTTGGTGTAGTGACACCATCTTGGTAACATGGTAAATAATTTTTCTGGTGATGATCACACGCTACGGTGATTAAGATGGCAAAGTGTCAGCTCAAGAAGAGGAGTTTAGCTAGTGGTTGCTGTAGAAACTAGCAGACTGGACAGAAAGTAGCACCCACATATTAATTGGGATTGAGCTGAATTCGGGCATGGCCCAATTATCTGAAGATATGAAGATTCTCAAAAAGTTTCAGGCCATTTGGATGAACCAAAATAGCACTTGCTTCATACAGCTTTGCTTTGGACAGAAACTTGGAAAAATTGCATAGGGCAAATGATGTAATGGATTGAGCCAAATTTTTGTGGAGAGTGTTTATATGGATATGAGAATGCCTTGGAAAAGTTTCATCTTAAGTGAAATAATATAAAATATAGTTGCTTCACAAACTGAAAATCTGACCAGAAACTAAGATTTGGAGCTGGGCTCATCTTGATGAGTTAAATGAACTCATATTTGGTGGAGTTTCATGATTGGATCATATGAAGGATCTTGCAAAAATTCAACTCATTTGGATATGCCTAGCTTGTACTTCCTTCACAATCATTTCCCTCAGGCAAGAACTTTGAAAAATTGCTCAGGAATATTTACTAGGCAAATTCAGTTGAATTTTGGCATGGGGCAATTATATGGACTGGAAAAGGTGTCTAAAAATTTTGGGGTCAATTGGGCAAAGATAAATGGCACTTGCTTCACAATCTGCCATTTAGGACAGATTAGGAAAGGAATTATTGAGCAAGATGGGAAACATGGCCAATGAAATATTTTGCCATATTTGAGGAAGATATGACCCAAACAATTTATGAGAATTATTTGGGAATTTTGGGAGTGATGAAACTATAGGTTGCTTCACAACCTAGGGCTTAAAGGGTTATTCCTTTAATAGAAAAAGGAATATTCCCAATCAAAAGAATATTGGGTTAGGTCAAGGATGGAAATGACAAGGTCTTGGGGATGTTTTGAGAATGACAAGCCACTCTGGAAAGAAAGAAGAGGTCATCTTCTTCAATTTCCAGACCACATAGCCACGGAAAAAAGAAAACTCAAGCAAAAACTTCAGAAAATCAAAAGAAAAAGAAAGGGCCAAAAATCAGGCTGTGACAGTTACCGTGGACATGACTGTTCGAATATATTAACTTCCCTGCAGGGGTGCACCACATTACCCCGTACGATCAATTACCTCTACCCGGACACACTTTTCTGGGTACCCCCCCTCGACCTCAGATAATCGACACGTTGTAGTCCAACCTAGACTTCTCAGGGAGGTCAACACGCCAGCCTATATCCTAAGTGCAAAGGGGTCATGGACCGATTGCCGTAAGCAGTCCTGCACATTGTGTGACTGGACAGGGACCAAGCCCGCCTCTTCATCAGGCATGCTGCTCACCTCAACAATCATCCTGCCTCTCTGAACTATATGACATCTGCGTAGCTTTCAGAAGAAATAATACAACGCTGAGGGGCCCACAAACCATTATCCCGTGTGGCGGTTAGTGCGTATATGCCAATAGCAGTCTCAGATCAAATACACCAAACTTGTTAAGCGTGATATTATGAAATAACCGCGGACACCGACAAGGGACCAGGCCCACCTCTCACCTAGGTGGTCTCTACCCGCCCTGTCGTTCCACCACAAAGATTCACTAGGGGGTCGTCAGCAAAAATGTCCTTTCAGTCCCCAGTCTGTGACTCGCAGGTGCTCTCCAAGCCAACCCAACTTTAGTATGATCATGTTTAGTGTAGTAGTAGAAGTATATCCGTGATCATTGACCGATGAGATCATGACCTGATAGTATAGCATGGCAAACAGACAAGGGGTCACTGATAGAATACTAGCATACCTATACTAAGAATATATGATAACATGTAAAGTATCAAAAGTAGTAGCAAGGACAGGCTATGCAGCAGTATAGGATCTACCAATAAAGCGGCAACAGTATCTCTACTCTAATGCAAGCAGTAGAGGGAAAGAATAGGCGATATAAGATTATCAAGGGGTTTTTGCTTGCCTAGAAGCTTTGCTGAGGAGGATGGGTCGTCAATGATGTAGTCGTACTCAGGATCAGCAGCGGTCTCGGGGTCTACCGAAAGAATAGAAGAGAGGGGGAACAAAATAAATAATAGGCAAACAAATGTAACACAATGCATGTCATGTCAATATGTGATGATGATATGCCCTAATGCATCACTAAGCATTTTAAAAGAAGAGGGAAAATATCTGGTAATATTTTCCTAGCTCTAGGTATTTTTCGATATAGTGACCGAGATGCAAATGTTCAAGGTCAATTATGTTATAGGGGTATGACATGTATGTAGATGGCATATTTAGATTCTTCATTTTTTACCAGCTTTCATATATAAATTATTTCCATCGGAATTATGAATTATTTTCTATGATTTTTCAATATTTAAATGATTTTCTGGATTATTATTAATACAAAATTATTATGGAAAGTACTATGGGTACACAGAAGTGTACCCAGCAAAATGACAGAGAGGCTGGGGCCAGTTGAGTGCCCAGTCAACAGTCAACTGGTCCATGTTGACTGGTCAACAGAGCTGGTGGGGACCACCTGTCATGATCAGGGGGTTTAGATTAGTCAAAGGGGTTAATTAGAATGGGTGGGCCCCATATGTCACTCTGACATGTTATAATTAAAAGGATTATTTAGCTATAGGACCCACGCGTCTATGAGGTTAACGGGGGGTAATTAGTACCTAAACAAATCAACAGTCAGGCGGGCCCATGGGCCAATGACCCGGGCGGTGGTTTAAACCACCAGCGCACGCTGGCGAGTACAGAGAACGTCTGAGGTGCTCGGGAGCACAGCTTTGGCAATGGTTTGGCATGTGGGAGGGCACATTCGAACAATGATGCTCGCGTGCATCCAACAAGGCAAGCGGTAGAAGTGGGGGTGACCGGAGCAAGAAGCGACGAGGACATTGGCGTCCCCCCGGAGCGGCGGCAATAGCAACAATGAGCAGCGGCAACAAATTGAGCAGTGGAGAGGGAGAGAGGAGGCACGCGGAGCTCACCGAGGAGCACAAGGGGGGGTCGACGAGGAGTTAAGTAGCATCAGACGGCAGTGGATATGGCGGGGATCTCCGGCTACCGAAGTGGGAAGAAGCGATCGATCTCAAAGCTTGACGGTGTCCCAACTCAATCTTGAGGGAGAAGGCGACGTGGAGGAGCGATGCGGAGCTCCTGGACATGCTCGCGGGGTTGGGAGACAACGGGGTGCGCGCGGTCCATGGAGGCAATGGTGACGGCAGCATCTGGGCATGGACGAATCCGAGAGGGAGAGGGATGAGTGAGGTAATGGGGACGACTAGAGTTCTGAGGGGTCGAGGGGCGCTCTTATCCAGGGGCCGCGGGATGGTCGACATGCCCCCATCAGCGGCCATGGTGGCATGGATGCACGCCATGCCTTTGTTCGGTGAACAGAAGTAGGGGAAGAGACCGGGGTGTGCTGAGCCTCCACACTGTGCACTCATGGCCCAAGTGCAAAGTGGGCTACTCTGTTTTTCCTTTTCATTTCCGTTACACATTCTTTCTTCTCCATTTAGCATTTTATTTTAATACCAATTGATTTTTTTGCATATGAAATTTGTCATATAAATACTAGGCAAGGTGTTGAGTAAGCCCACCAAGTTATAATTTATTTGGAATATTTTAAACATTTCTTTAATTTAAATTGGCTCAAATAAATGCTGCTGGTCCAATTTTATATAGGTTAAGGGCATTTTAAATATTCAAAAGAGGTTGGATTATTGTTGATAATTACTTAGTGATTATTTGCTTTATTATTTGAAAAACTTATAATTTGACTTGCATTTGAATTTAATTTGACTTGGGTTTCAACTAAGTGATAATTAAGCTTAGCAAAAGGTGATGACATGGCAGCATTAGCATGAGTTTATTGTAGCTAATCATCACGGGTGTTACAATTATGTCCGGGCTTGAATGTTGTGGCTTATCTCCCACTAAATTTAACATGCCAGTTGTATTTTTGTTTCACTTTCTTGTTTAGGTTATACTAACAATCGCACTTCAATTATTTGTTTATCCTTTCACTTCATTATCTTCTCAAAGATAGGATCTTCAATTCATGTCTAGTTATCCATGCATGACGGTTGACTTGATAATGTCCATCTCAACACATGAGAGTGAACATTTTTATTTCCTTGATGTCATCTCCAACCTTATTGAGTAGGACCTAACCCTCACACACACACTTTTCCAGCATAATAGAAATGGTTAGTCCTTAAACTCAATTGATCATACTTAACACATAGGATTAATGCTTAGATTGCATTATGGCTACATATCTTGCTTTCAATCATCACTTCAAGGTTTGCCCTTCATGGCACTTGATGTGAAAGCCTTCTTCTCAATTGGCACTTATTCGTATATGCCAATCAAGCATCTTATCATGGATTCTCATAGGCTTCTTTTTTTGAAGTCTTCTTCAAATGATTGTACCTAACCCACATGCTTTCCATGCACAAGGAAATCATTGAGTACAAATGCAATTGACATTGCTTACCATGGTCATTTAGATCCTCATCACTTGATGTTTATATTTTGAACCTTCTCTTCACTTCATGAGCTTATTTTCTCATCACGACACTTCTTGGCATGATGGTCACTTAAACCTTCTCAGTTAATCTTGATCACTTGAATGTTCACACGAACATTGGCTTGATCACTTTGTGAGCTTCTTTCTCATCTGATGCACTCTTTGACATCTAGGTCACTTAGACCTTTTCACTTCATCTTGATCACTAAATGCTCAATCCTTGAACAATACCTTGATAACTTTATGACCATGACATTCCACACAGGAATCCATCTGATGCACTTCTTGACTCATGGCATTTAACACAAGAATCCATCTCATATCCTCTATGGACCAGTGGATTTTCCAGGCCTTGTAAGTCAATCCCCCTAATGCAACTCCACACAATGGTAGCTAACCCACACATTTCAAACATTAAAGGAAATGGTTAGACCATAAAACTCGGTTGTCATTTGATAACCCACAAGTGTAGGGGATCACAACAGTTTTCGAGGGTAGAGTATTCAACCCAAATTTATTGATTCGACACAAGGGGAGCCAAAGAATATTCTCAAGTATTAGCAGCTGAGTTGCCAATTCAAACACACCTGGAAACTTAATATCTACAGCAAAGTGTTTAGTAGCAAGGTAATATGATAGTAGTGGTAATGGTAGCAAAAGGTAACGATAGCAAAAGTAATATTTTTGGTGTTTTATAGTGATGATAACAATAGAAGCGGAAAAGTAAATAAGCGAAGAACAATATATGGAAAGCTCGTAGGCAATGGATCGGTGATAGAGAATTATGCCGGATGCGGTTCATCATGTAACAGTCATAACCTAGGGTGACACAGAACTAGCTCCAATTCATCAATGTAATGTAGGCATGTATTCCAAATATAGTCATATGTGCTTATGGAAAAGAACTTGCATGACATCTGTTGTCCTACCCTCCCGTGGCAGCGGGGGCCTAGTGGAAACTAAGGGATATTAAGGCCTCCTTTTAATAGAGTACCGGACCAAAGCATTAACACATAGTGAATACATGAACTCCTCAAACTACGGTCATCACCGGGAGTGGTCCCGATTATTGTCACTTCGGGGTTGTCGGATCATAACACATAGTAGGTGACTATAGACTTGCAAGATAGGATCAAGAACTCTCATATATTCATGAAAACATAATAGGTTCAGATCTGAAATCATGGCACTCGGGCCCTAGTGACAAGCATTAAGCATAGCAAAGTCATAGCAACATCAATCTCAGAACATAGTGGATACTAGGGATCAAACCCTAACAAAAATAACTCTATTACATGATAAATATCATCCAACCCATCACCGTCCAGCAAGACTACGATGGAATTACTCACGCACGGCGGTGAGGATCATGAAATTGGTGATGGAGGATGGTTGATGATGATGATGGCGACGGATTCCCCTCTCCGGAGCCCCGAACGGACTCCAGATCAGCCCTCCCGAGAGAGTTTAGGGCTTGCCGGCGGCTCCGTATCGTAAAACGCGATGAATCCTTCTTCTTTATTTTTTCTCCACCAAACACGAATATATGGAGTCAAGATGGACATCGGTGGAGCTCCAAGGGGCTCACGAGGCAGGGGGCGCGCCTAGGGGGGCAGGCGCGCCCCCACCCTCATGGCTAGGGTGTGGCCCCCTGGCCTTGATTCTTTGCCAGTATTTTTATTATTTCCAAAAATATTCTCCGTGGAGTTTCAGGTGATTCCGAGAATTTTTGTTTCTGCACATAAATAACACCATGGCAATTCTGCTGAAAACAGCGTCAGTCCGGGTTAGTTCCATTCAAATCATGCAAGTTAGAGTCCAAAACAAGGGCAAAAGTGTTTGGAAAAGTAGATACGACAGAGACGTATCAACTCCCCCAAGCTTAAACCTTTGCTTGTCCTCAAGCAATTTAGTTGACAAACTGAAAGTGATAAAGAAAAACTTTTACAAACTCTGTTTGCTCTTGTTGTTGTAAATATGTAAAGGTAGCATTCAAGTTTTCAGCAAAGATTATGAACTAACCATATTCACAATAACTCTTAGGTCTCATCTTTACTCATATCAATGGCATAATCAACTAGCGAGCAATAATAATAAATCTTAGATGACAACACTTTCTCAAAACAATGATAATATGATATAACAAGATGGTATCTCGCTAGCCCTTTCTGAGACCGCAAAACATAAATGCAGAGAACCTTTAAAGATCAAGGACTGACTAGACATCGTAATTCATGGGAAAAGAGATCCAGTCAAGTCATATTCAATGTAAACTAACAGTAATGAATGCAAATGACAGCGGTGCTCTCCAACTGATGCTTTTTAATAAGAGGATGATGACTCAACATAAAAGTAAATAGATAGGCCCTGCAGAGGGAAGTAGGGATTTGTAGAGGTGCCAGAGCTCAGTTTTGAAATAGATATGAATAATATTTTGAGCGGTATACTTTCATTGTCAACATAACAACCAAGAGATGGCGATATCTTCCATGCTACACACATTATAGGCGGTTCCCAAACAGTATGGTAAAGTTTATACTCCCCCTCCACCAACAAGAATCAATCCATGGCTTGCTCGAAACAACGAGTGCCTCCAACTAACAACAGTCCCAGGGGGAGTTTTGTTTGCAATTATTTTGATTTGATTTGCATAAAGCAAGGGACTGGGCATCCCGGTGACCAGCCATTTTCGCGTGAGTGAGGAGCGGAGTCCACTCCTCTTGAGAATAACCCGCCTAACATGGAAGATACGGACAGCCATAGTTGATACATGAGATATTCGAGCATACAAAACCGAATGTTTATTTGAAGGTTTAGAGTTTGGCACATACAAATTTACTTGGAACGGCAGGTAGATACCGTATTGTGACGCCCGGATACTTAAGCTACAGTGAACCTCTACTAATGACGCCACGTCACCTCAATTATCGTTGCTGATCTCGTGTTAGATTGAAACCGATTCGAATCCAAATTAAAAAAAATCAGGCAAACAACAAAAGTTTTCAAAAATGAAACTAAAATGTTCGTGTCGTGCCAGAAAATGCATAGGTAATTATGGTGGAGAGGCCAGACTTTTATAAATTGTTTAAATACTCTAAAATGAATAAAACGTAGCGAGAACAATTATTTAAATGCTTTTAGAATAATAATAAAAAATTACAAACTAATTTATTTTAGGTGCCAAGTTAATTGTGGTGGTGGCATATTTGCTCATACTAATTTAGGTACAACTGATGTATTTTATAAAACTAATGTATTTAATATATAAAATTAAACAGAAAGAGCAGAGAATAAACAAAATATAAAAGGAAAGCAAACAAAAAAATATAAAAGAGAAAACCCCCCCTCCCCCGCTGGACCCTGGCCCAGTTGGCCTCTAGGCCAACCAGGAGACCCACCCCATAGCTCCTTATCCCCACTCCCCCCCGTGACCTAGCACCCACACCCTTCACTCACCCCCACGTCTCCCTCGCTCCCCCACTCTTTCGCTCTCTTCCCCCCGATCTGGATCGAGATCGGGGGCAGGGACCCGAAGCCGACGCGCCCCCGCAGCGCCACCCACCGCAGGTCGGCTGAAGCTCCTCCACCGGACTGCCACATCGCCGCCCCGCATCTGGTTCTATCCATCGTCGCCGCGGACCCCGATCCCGTCGCCCCCGTCGCTCGGCCAGAGCCACGTCGCCGACCACCGACAACTCGCCGGACCGCATCCCCGTCTCCGTCGCTCGTCCCCATCCTCCTCCTCGCCGGACGGCTCATCCTCGCCTCCTCCCCAGCTAGCTTCACCGAGCCTCGCCGCCCCGTACCCCTGCAACGCCGGTGAGGCCCTCGGCCTCCGCCTCACCTCTTCCTCTCCCTCTCCATAATGTCCCCGCGCCTTCCTCGCCCTCCTTGCGTTGCCGCATCGCACGCGTGACGCGCCCGCGCGCCCTTATGGCTCTGGCCGCACCCGCGCTCGTCGCGAGCTCCTTGTCGCCCGCGTCGTCCCGCTGCCCCGTGCTCTGGCCTTGTCCTACTCGCCGCAACCGCCCCGCTCCCCGGCCCCGCTGCTCTGCTCCGCCGCTCGCTGCACGCCGTCCCGCGCCGCCCGCTGCACGTCGTACCGCGCCGCCCGCCCGCCCTGGCACCGCGCGCTTGAGCCGCCCGCTGCCTCTGGTGCCCCGGCCCGGCCTCGCCCTCCCCCAGCCGACGTCGTGCCCGCCGGCACCCCCTCTGGAGAGCCCACGCCTGCACGCTGGCGGTGCACACAAACGGGCGTCCGCGCCCGCACACCCGGCACCCGCCCCGATTTGGCCCGTGCCTGTGACAGCCAGGCCCCACGCCCTGAAAAAAAGGAATTAAAATAGTAATTAATTAATTAGGCTTAATTAAAACTATCCACCTAATTAGATTAATTAATCTGTTTAATTAAACTAATTGAACTTAGTTATCTAACGTGTCTATGACATGGGGACCCATTGGTCAGGTTGACCAGTCAATAGTCAAACTTTGACTGCTGACTGGGCTATTGAGTCAACCCCCTGTCTCCACCAGTCAGCCCCATGTGTACACCTCTGGGTACACTTATGTGTACCCATAGCATTTAACGTTTAATTTTCGAATTACAATAATTAAATAAATCCTAAAAATGATTTAAATCTTTTAAAATTAATAGAAAATAAACCATAGTTCGGATGGAAAAACTTTGTACATGAAAATTGCTCAGAACGACGAGACAAACCCGGATACGCAGCCCGTTCGTCGTCCGCCACGCATCCCTAACCTATCAAACTCGCAACTTTCCCCCTCCGGCTCCTCTGCCCGAAAACGCGAAACATCGGGGATACTTTCCCGGATGTTTCCCCCCTTCACCGGTATCACCTCATACCGGGTTAGGGCACCTCTAGCACCGATACTTGTCATGTCATGCATCGCTATGCATATGTTTGCTTAATATTTATTGTTTCTTCCCCCTCTACACTCGCTAGACACCGAGACCGACGCCGCTGCTACCTAGTACGACTACGGAGTTGACGACCCCTCTCTCTTGCCAGAGCAACCAGGCCAGCCCCCCCCCCCCTTGATCACCAGATATCGCCTACTCTACTCTCTATACTGCTTGCATTAGAGTAGTGTAGCATGTTACTGCTTTTCGTTAATCCTATCCTGATGCATAGCCTGTCATTGTTGCTACAATTGTTGATACCTTACTTGCAATCCTAAATGCTTAGTATAGAATACTAGTTTATCATCAGTGTCCATACATTCTTGTCCGTCTGCCATGCTATACTATCGGACCGTGATCACTCGGGAGGTGATCACGGGTATATACTTATACATAATATATGATACTTGTGTTGATTAAAGTCGGGTCGGCTCGTAGGAGTACCCGCGAGTGATTTCGATGTTGGGGGCTGAAGGGGCAGGTGGCTCCATCCCGGTAGAGGTGGGCCTAGGTTCCCGACAGCCCCCGACTGTTACTTTGTGGCAGAGCGACAGGGCAGGTTGAGACCACCTAAGAGAGAGGTGGGCCTGGCCCTGGTCGGCGTCCGTGGTTATTTCAGGATAACACGCTTAACGAGATCTTGGTATTTGATCTGAGTCTGGCTACTGGCCTATACGCACTAACCATCTACGCGGGGACAGTTATGGGCACTCTACGTCGTGGTATCAGCCGAAGCCTTCGTGACGTCAGCGACTGAGCGGCGCGCGCCGGGTTGGACCGCGTAACGCAACTTCCTTTGTAATGGAGGTTGCTAGGTCTGCTCAAAGGCCGTGTACGCAACGTGCAGGTGTGCAATGGGCGATGGGCCCAGACCCCTGCGCCATAGGATTTAGACCGGCGTGCTGACCTCTCTGTTGTGCCTAGGTAGGGTTGCGACGTGCTGATCTTCCGAGGCCGGACATGACCCAGGAAAGTGTGTCCGGCCAAATGGGATCGAGCGTGTTGGGTTATGTGGTGCACCCCTGCAGGGAAGTTAATCTATTCGAATAGCCGTGATCTTCGGTAACAGGACGACTTGGAGTTGTACCTTGACCTTATGACAACTAGAACCGGATACTTAATAAAACGCACCCTTCCAAGTGCCAGATACAACCGGTGGTCGCTCTCTCACAGGGCGACGAGGGGAGAATCATCGGTTAGGATTATGCTATGCGATGCTACTTGGTGAACTTACCATCTACTCTCTTTTCCTGCTTCAAGATGGAAGTTACCAGAAGCGTAGTCTTCGATAGGACTAGCTATCCCCCTCTTATTCTGGCATTCTACAGTTCAGTCCACATATGATAGCCTTTTCCATTTGATGCCAATGCATACATATGTAGTGTAGCTCCTTGCTTGCGAGTACTTTGGATGAGTACTCACGGTTGCTTTGTTCCATCTTTTCCCCCTTTCTATACTCGATTGCTGCGACCAGACGTTGGAGCCTAGGAGCCAGACACCACTGTCGACGATGACTTCTACTACTCGGGAGGTGCCTACTACTACGTGCAGCCCGCTGACGACGACCAGGAGTAGTTTAGGAGGATCCCAGGCAGGAGGCCTGCGCCTCTTTCGATCTGTATCCCAGTTTGTGCTAGCCTTCTTAAGGCAGACTTGTTTAACTTATGTCTGTACTCAGATATTGTTGCTTCCGCTGACTCGTCTATGATCGAGCTCTTGTATTCGAGCCCTCGAGGCCCCTGGCTTGTAATATGATGCTTGTATGACTTATTCTATTTGTAGAGTTGTGTTGTGATATCTTCACGTGAGTCCCTGATCTTGATCGTACACATTGGCGTGTATGATTAGTGTACGATTGAATCAGGGGCGTCACACGTATATAGGTAGGTATGGTGGACTCATATGGAACAACTTTGGGGTTTATGGGATTGGATGCACAAGCAGTATTCCCGCTTAGTACAGGTGAAGGCTAGAAAAAGACTGGAAAGCGACCAACTAGAGAGCGACAATAGTCATGAACATGCATTAAAATTAATCAACACCGAATGCAAGCATGAGTAGGATATAATGCACCATGAACATAAATATCGTAGAGGCTATGTTGATTTTGTTTCAACTACATGCGTGAAAATGTGCCAAGTCAAGCCACTTGAATTGTTCAAAAGAGGATACCACCCTATCATACCACATCACAACCATTTTAATAGCACGTTGGCACACAAGGTAAACCATTATAAGCTCCTAGCTAATTAAGCATGGCATAAGCAACTATAATCTCTAATTGTCATTGCAAACATGTTTATTCATAATAGGCTAAATCAGGAACGATGAACTAATCATATTTATAAAAACAAGACAAGTCGAGTTCATACCAGCTTCTCTCATCAGTCCATCATATATCGTCATAATTGCCTTTCACTTGCACGACCGAATGATGTGAATAATAATAACAGTGCACATGCATTGGACTAAGCTGGAATCTGCAAGCATTCAATAAACATGAGAAGACAAGGCAACATGGGCTCTTTCGTCAGATCAACAATAATGCATATTAGAGCCACTTTAACAGTTTAATTAAGGTCTTGTCCTATCGACCCCAAAGAAAAGAAAAGAAATAAAACCATTTACACGGGAAAGCTCCCAACAAGCAAAAGAAGAACATGAAATCTTTTTGGATTTTCTTTTTAATTACTACTACAGGCATGGAAATTAAAATTAGCTAAAAGCTATAACTAATTTTTTTGGTTTTTCTTAAGGTTTATCAAACACACAAGAAGAAAGCATAAAAAGGAAATACATTAGTATGGATGATACAATGAAAAGGTATGAGCACCGACAACTAGCAATGAGTGTGTGAACATGAATGTAATGTCGGTGAGAAATACGTACTCCCCCAAGCTTAGGCTTTTGGCCTAAATTGGTCTAATGCCACAGATGGCCTTGCGGATATCCAAAGTTGTAGTTGGGGTCGTACTGGGATGCATCAGTCATTGCATCATGGGCTGCAGCTTGGAGGCGAGCTATCTCAGCCCTCCTATTATACTCTTCCGCCTCCTCTCTGGTTATAAAATATCTCCCTTTTGCCTGAAAGTCAAAGAAAGTAGAAGTAGGGAGACCGACCTGCTAGGTGCGTCGTCTGTCAAAGATTAGTCAGTACTGGAGGAACTGATCGTTCCTCTCAACAAAATGATGATGAACCATAGCCTCATAATCCAAATAAGCAGGAGGCAACTCAATATCATCCTCACGTATGGTTATACCAAGAAAATTAGCTATACGGGTTGCATAAATTCCACCGAAGAAATCTCCATTAAATCTATTACGATGCAACCTACGTGCGACAATGGCTCCCAAATTAGAAGATTTATCTCCTAACACAGCACTCCTAAGAATACTGAGGTTAGGGACACACATATGACATGCTTCATCTTTACCATTTATGCACCTACCTATGAAGAGAGCAAAATAATATATAGCAGGAAAATGAATGCTCCATATGGTAGCTTGTGCTATATCTCTAGATTCCCGCACAGTTATACTAGCAAGAAAATCTCTAAATTCAGATTTGCGAGGTTCACTAGCACTATCCCATTGTGAAAGTTTGCAAGCAGTGGTAAAGTCCTCTGAGTCCATAGTATATGAATTTTCATAAAGATCAAACAGGACAGTTTGAGAATTGCGTGAAGATGAAAATTCAAACCTCCTCACAAAGGAACTAGTGAGATAGTGGTACTGACGACACTTTTCCGCCTCGAAGCTCACAAGATCAGCGTTACGCAAATATGCGTTAAATTCTTCCTTAATTCCTGCTCGATCCATGAAGTCCTCTGAAGGCCATTCACAAGGCCGCACTGGAGCATCCCTTGGTGGCTCATCATTAGCATCACGCATTGCAAGCCTGGGTCCTTGCTTCCTTGAAGGACCACCTTGGTACATTTTCCTAAACATATTTCTTCTTCTGAAAAATTTCTGAAATTTTTAGTAACTTCAAATAAAAGTAGACCAAACTCAACAAAATTGATAGCAACTACTCCTACGAGTGCCTAGAGCCTATATCATGCATTAAACCTACTTGGAACCATATAAATTTGACATGCAAGCTCAAGAACATGGTCACCTAGGCAGCACAATTTTTTATTGAATAAAGCACTAGAACAAAAACTAATTGGACCAATGGAGGAGTCACATACCAAGGAACAATCCCCCAAAGCAGTTTTGTGAGAGGTGCCTTGAGCAAAGAGATCAAAAATCGCAGCAAAATGATCTAGAACTCATGCTTGAGCTGGTTAGTGGTGTTTGTGGGAGGAAGAAGGAGTGTGTGGGTGCAGGAATAAGTGGAGGGGAGCCACCATGGGCCCACGAGGCAGGGGGCGTGCCTAGGGGGTGGGCGCGCCGTGGACCCTCGTGGCCAGGTGCTTTCTCCCGCTATTGTGTTCTCAGTGCCAGATATTCTCAAATATTCCAGAAAAAATCATATTTAAATTTCAGGGCATTTGGAGAACTTTTATTTTTGAGGTATTTTTATATTGCATGGATAATTAGAAAATAGACAGGAATTACTATTTTTTGCTTCATTTAATATAAATAACAGAAAGTAAAAAGAGGGTACAGAGAGTTGTGTTTTCTAACTTCATCCATCTCATGATCATCAAAAGGAATCCACTAACAAGGTTGATCAGGTATTGTTAACAAACTCATTCCGAGTAACATGGAACCGAAGAATTTTCGAATAACACTAGGTTACCTCAACGGGGATATGCACATCCTCAACAATAAGAATATTATATTTCTTCTTGACAGTAGGAAGAGGAAATTCAAAACCTCCAATAGTGATTGTTGAAATTTTTCCAATAGAATTTATACTGTGGACTTGAGGTTGTTTCCTCGGAAAGTGTGCTGTATGCTCATTACCATTAAAATGAAAAGTGACATTGCCTTTGTTGCAATCAATAGCAGCCCCTGCAGTATTCAAAAAGGGTATTCCAAGAATAATAGACATACTATCGTCCTCAGGAATATCAAGAATAACAAAGTCCGTTAAAATAGTAACGGTTGCAACCACAACAGGCACATCCTCACAAATACCGATAGGTATAGCAGTTGATTTATCAGCCATTTGCAAAGATATTTCAGTAGGTGTCAACTTATTCAAATCAAGTCTACGATATAAAGAGAGAGGCATAACACTAACACCGGCTCCAAGATCACATAAAGCAGTTTTAACATAGTTTCTTTTTATGGAGCATGGTATAGTTGGTACTCCTGGATCTCCTAGTTTCTTAGGTATTCCACCTTTAAAAGTAAATTAGCAAGCATGGTGGAAATTTCAGCTTCCGGTATCTTTCTTTTATTAGTAAAAATATATTTCATGTACTTAGCATAAGGATTCATTTTGAGCATATCAATTAATCGCATACGCAAAAAGATAGGTCGAATCATTTCAGCAAAGCGCTCAAAATCCTCATCATCCTTTTTCTTGGATGGCTTAGGAGGAAAAGGCATGGGTTTATGAACCCAAGGCTCTCTTTCCTTACCGTGTTTTCTAGCAACAAAGTCTCTTTTATCATAACGTTGATTCTTTGATTGTGGGTTATCAAGATCAACAGCAGGTTCAATCTCTACATCGTTATCATTGCTAGCTTGAGCATCAACATGAACATTATCATTAACATTATCACTAGTTTCATGTTCATTATCAGATTGTGTTTCAGCATCAGAAATAGAGATATCATTTGGATTCTCAGGTGTTTCAGCAATAGGTTCACTAGAAGCATGCAAAGTCCTATCATTTTTCTTTTTCTTCCTTTTAGAAGGACTAGGTGCATCTATATTATTTCTCTGAGAATCTTGCTCAATTCTCTTAGGGTGGCCTTCAGGATACAAAGGTTCCTGAGTCATTTTACCAGTTCTAGTAGCCACTCTAACAGCATAGTCATTATTCTTAC
Organism: Triticum urartu; assembly: GCF_056163025.1. Classification (NCBI taxonomy): domain Eukaryota; kingdom Viridiplantae; phylum Streptophyta; class Magnoliopsida; order Poales; family Poaceae; genus Triticum; species Triticum urartu. The sequence goes on along the minus strand of NC_141873.1, from coordinate 271,461,434 downwards.
TATTCATTTCATTGAGCAAATCATTTTGAGCTTTAAGTACTTGTTCTACTTGAGTGGTGACCATAGAAGCATGTTTACTAATGAGTTTAAGTTCACCTTTAACTCTAGACACATCATCACCCAAGTGTTCAATCATATAAGCATTTTGTTTCAGTTGTCTACCAAAATAAGCATTGAAGTCTTGTTGCTTAACCATAAAGTTATCAAACTCATCCAAACATTGGCTAGCAAACTTAGCAGGAGGGATTTCAGCTTTATCATATCTATAGAGAGAATTTACCTTTACTACCTGTGTCGGGTTATCAAGACCATGTGTTTCTTCAATAGGTGATGGATTAAAACCATATAATTCTTCAACAGGCGGTAAATTAAGACCATGTATTTCTTCAATAGGAGGTAAATTCTTAACATCTTCTGCTTTAATACCCTTTTCTTTCATGGATTTGTTTGCCTCTTGCATATCTTCAGGACTGAGAAATAGAACACCTCTTTTCTTTGGAGTTGTTTTAGGAATAGGCTCAGGAGATGGCTCAGGAAGTGTCCAATTATTTTCATTTGTCAACATATTATTCAATAGAATTTCAGCTTCATCTGGTGTTCTTTTCGTGAAAACAGAACCAGCACAACTATCCAGGTAATCTCTGGAAGCATCGGTTAGTCCATTATAAAAGATATCAAGTATTTCATTTTTCTTAAGATGATGATCAGGCAAAACATTAAGTAATTGGAGAAGCCTCCCCCAAGCTTGTGGGAGACTCTCTTCTTCAATTTGCACAAAATTATATATATCCCTTAAGGCAGCTTGTTTCTTATGAGGAGGGAAATATTTAGCAGAGAAGTAATAAATCATATCATGGGGACTACGCACACAACCAGGATCAAGAGAATTAAACCATATCTTAGCATCACCCTTTAATGAGAACAGAAATATTTTAAGGATATAAAAGTAGGGAGTTCTCTCATCATTAGTGAACAGGGTGGCTATATCATTTAATTTAGTAAGATGTGCCACAACAGTGTCAGATTCATAGCCATAAAAAGGATCAGATTCAACCAAAGTAATTATATCAGGACAATAGAGAATTCATAATCCTTATCAGTAACAAAGATAGGTGAAGTAGCATAAGCAGGATCATATTTCATTCTAGCATTCAGAGTTTTTTGTTTCACTCCTATCATTGCAAGCAAGAAAATCTCTAGCAGTTTCTTCATCCATAACATAGCCCTCATCATCCTTTTTCTTGGATGGTTTAGGAGGAAAAGGCATGGTTTTCTGAACCGATTGTTCTCTTTCTTTACCGGGCTTCCTAGCAACAAAGTCTCTCTTATCATAACGTTGATTCTTTGATTGTGGGTTATCAAGATCAACATCAGGTTCAATCTCTACATCATTATTATTGCTAGGTTGAGCATCAACATGAACATCATTATTAAAATTATCACTAGGTTCATGCTCATTACCGGATTGTGTTTCAGCATCAGAAATAGAAATATCATTAGGATTCTCAGGCGTGTCAATAACAGGTTCACTAGAAGCATGCAAAGTCCTATCATTTTTATTTCTCTTCCTTTTAGAAGGACTAGGTACATCAATATTATTTCTCTAAGAATCTTGCTCAATTCTCTTTGGATGGCCCTCAAGATACAAAGGTTCCTGAGTCATTTTACCACCTCTAGTCATAACCCTAACAGCATTATCATTTTTCTTACTATTCAATTCATTGAGAAAATCATTCTGAGCTTTAAGTACTTGTTCTACTTGAGTGGTAACCATAGAAGCATGTTTACTAATAAGTTTAAGTTCACCTTTAATATTAGCCATATAATCACCCAAGTGTTCAAGCATATCAGCATTGTGTTTTAACTCCCTACCAAAATAAGCATTGAAGATTTCTTGTTTAACCATAAAATCATCAAACTCATCCAAGCATGGGCTAGCAAACTTAGTAAATGGGATTTCAGCTTTATCATATCTATAGAGAGAATTTACCTTTACTACCTGTGTCGGGTTATCAAGACCATGTATTTCTTCAACAGGCGATAAATTAAGACCATGTATTTCTTCAATAGGAGGTAAATTCTTAACATCTTCAGCTTTAATACCCTTTTCTTTCATAGATTTCTTTGCCTCTTGCATATCTTCAGGACTGAGAAATAGAACACCCCTTTTCTTCGGAGTTGGCTCAGGAGTTGGTTCAGGAATTGAATCAGGGATTGGATCAGGAATTGAATCAGGGATTGGATCAGGAAGTATCCAATTATTTTCATTAGTCAATATATTATTCAATAGAATTTCAGCTTCATCTGGTGTTCTTTCACTGAAAACACAACCAACACAACTATCCAGGTGGTCTCTGGAAGCATTGGTTAGTCCATTATAAAAGATATCAAGTATTTCATTTTTCTTAAGAGAATGATCAGGAAAAGCATTAAGTTATTGGAGAAGCCTCCCCCAAGCTTGTGGGAGACTCTCTTCTTCAATTTGCACAAAATTATATATTTCCCTTAAAGAAGCTTGTTTCTTATTAGCGGGGAAATGTTTAGCAGAGATGTAATAAATTATATCCTGGGGACTACGGACACAACCAGGATCAAGAGAGTTAAACCATATCTTAGCATCACCCTTTAATGAGAACGGAAATATCTTAAGGATATAATAGTAGCGAGTTTTCTCATCATTAGTGAACAGGGTGGCTATATCATTTAATTTAGTAAGATGTGCCACAACAGTTTCAGATTCATCGCCATAGAAAGGATCTGATTCAACCAAAGTAATTATATCAGGGTAGACAGATAAATCATAATCCTTATCAGTAACAAAGATAGGTGAAGTAGCATAAGCAGGATCATATTTCATTCTAGCATTCAGAGTTTTTTGTTTAAGCTTAGCTAATAATTTCTTAAGATCACTTCTATCATTGCAAGCAAGAAAATTTCTTTTGGTTTCTTCATCCATAACATAGCCCTCACGCACAACAGGCAATTCATATTCATTTCATCAATATTATCAGTTTCAATAATTTCATTATATCTAGCCCTAGCAAGTTGTTCATCAAGAAATTCACCAAGTGGCACAATAGTATCAAGCATAGAAGTAGTTTCATCATAAGTATCATGCATAGCAGAAGTGGCATCATCCATAATATGCGACATATCAGAATTAATAGCAGAAGCAGGTTTAGGTGTCACAAGCTTACTCAAAACAGGAGGTGAATCAAGTGCAGAGCTAGATGGCAGTTCCTTACCTCCCCTCGTAGTTGAGGGATAAATCTTGGTTTTTGGATCTCTCAAGTTCTTCATAATGATAAGCAGATATAAATCTCAAGTGACTCAAAGAATAGAGCTATGCTCCCCGGCAACGGCGCCAGAAAATGGTCATTATAACCCACAAGTATAGGGGATCGCAACAGTTTTCGAGGGTAGAGTATTCAACCCAAAGTTATTGATTCGATACAAGGGGAGCCAAAGAATATTCTCAAGTATTAGCAGCTGAGTTGTCAATTCAACCACACCTGGAAACTTAATATCTACAGCAAAGTGTTTAGTAGCAAGGTAATATGATAGTAGTGGTAACTGTAGTAAAAGGTAACGATAGCAAAAGTAATATTTTTGGTGTTTTATAGTGATGATAACAATAGCAGCGGAAAAGTAAATAAGCGAAGAACAATATATGGAAAGCTCGTAGGCAATGGATCGATGATAGAGAATTATGCCGAATGCGGTTCATCATGTGACGGTCATAACCTAGGGTGACACAGAACTAGCTCCAATTCATCAATGTAATGTAGGCATGTATTCCGAATATAGTCATATTAGCTTATGGAAAAGAACTTGCATGACATCTGTTGTCCTACCCTCCCGTGGCAGCGGGGTCCTAGTGGAAACTAAGGGATATTAAGGCCTCCTTTTAATAGAGTACCGGACCAAAGCATTAACACATAGTGAATACATGAACTCCTCAAACTATGGTCATCACCGGGAGTGGTCCCGATTATTGTCACTTCGGGGTTGCCGGATCATAACACATAGTAGGTGACTATAGACTTGCAATATAGGATCAAGAACTCTCATATATTCATGAAAACATAATAGGTTCAGATCTGAAATCATGGCACTTGGGCCCTAGTGACAAGCATTAAGCATAGCAAAGTCATAGCAACATCAATCTCAGAACATAGTGGATACTAGGGATCAAACCCTAACAAAACTAAACTCGACTACATCATAAATCTCATCCAACCCATCACCGTCCATCAAGCCTACGATGGAATTACTCACGCACGGCGGTGAGCATCATGAAATTGGTGATGGAGGATGGTTGATGATGACGATGGCGACGGATTCCCCTCTCCGGAGCCCCGAACGGACTCCAGATCAGCCCTCCCGAGAGAGTTTAGGGCTTGGCGGTGGCTCCGTATCGTAAAACATGATGAATCCTTCTTCTTTATTTTTTTCTCCCCAAACACGAATATATGGAGTCAAGATGGACGTCAGTGGAGCTCCAGGGGGCCCATGAGGCAGGGGGCGCGCCCAGGGGGCAGGCGCCCCCACCCTCGTGGCTAGGGTGTGGGCCCCCTATCCTTGATTCTTTGCCAGTATTTTTTATTATTTCCAAAAAATAATCTCCGTGGAGTTTCAGGTCATTCCGAGAACTTTTGTTTCTGCACATAAATAACACCATGGCAATTCTGCTGAAAACAACGTCAGTCCGGGTTAGTTCCATTCAAATCATGCAAGTTAGAGTCCAAAACAAGGGTAAAAGTGTTTGGAAAAGTAGATACGACGGAGACGTATCATCATTAATCACCAAAGCACCACAAAAAGGTCTAGGGGCAGAGATGTAGTTTTACCCATCATCTTTTATGTAGGACTCAAATGTATTTTGTGAAAGTGCAACTAATCCCCAGGTGGTTTTGGTAATTCATAACAACATATATCTCATTGTACTAATACCCATTCAAGATAAATATTTCAGGATGTTCAATGTATGGCATGGCATGACATAGAGATGTGGACCCCTCAAAATGCTAAGGGCAAGGATTGGTAAAAGCTCAAGACTCTACATTTTTGTTTAAGTGATCGAAGATCACATTGAGTCCATAGGAAAGCCAATACTATTAAAATGGGATGAGGTGTTGCTTAATGGTCTACTTGCTCAAAGTGCTTACTGATATTTCTCCAAAACCCCCACCCACTTTCTCTATCCAAATATGTCCAAACCCTAATTCCCAACTCAGCCCCACCGATATTTCCCATCCGGAGCCACCGAGCTCATCTTGACATAGCCACTGCCAAAACCCTAACAGTTCGGTCACATCGATATGGATATCGGTCTCACCGAGATGGTCGTGCCAACGCTTTGTGACTTGTTGCATTCACTTCGGTCTCACCGAGATGTTGCAATCGGTCCCACCGAGTAGGCTTGACTGATTCTCTGTTGCTCATTGTTCACTTCAGTCTCACCGAGATGATGCAATTGGTGATACTGAGATGAAGTTTTCCCTAAGCCCTATCACATCGGTTCCACAGAGTTGTTCCCGTCGGTCCCATTGAGATTCCTAACGTTCATTTTTTTGTACAAATCGGTGCCACCGAGATGGGTCAAAAGTGTGTACTCCACCCCTTCTTCTCATAAGAGAAAGCCATTAGAACGCGCCTACACTTCCACCATTCATTTTCTAAGAGAGAACCACCTACTAATGTGTTGAGATCAAGAGATTCCATTTCGACCATTTGAACCTTGATTTCAAGCCTTCCCCAAGTAGCTTTCCAGTCAAATCCCTCTTCCACCATAGCCAAATCTGTAAGAGAGAGTTGAGTGTTGGGGAGACTATTATTTGAAGCACAAGAGCAAGGAGTTCATCATCAACACACCGTCTATTACCTTTTGGAGAGTGGTGTCTCCAAGATTAGTTAGGTGTCGCTTGGGAACCTCCGTTCTGATGTGGAGTTGAACCAAGAAATTTGCAAGGGCAAGGAGATTGCCTACTTCATGAAGATCTACCCGAGTGAGGCAATACCTTCGTGGGCGATGTCCATGGTGGGATAGACATGGTTGTTTCTTTGTGGACCCTTCGTGGGTGGAGCCCTCCGTGGACTCGCGCAACTGTTACCCTTTGTGGGTTGAAGTCTCCATCAACGTGGACGTACGATAGCACCACCTATCAGAACCATGCCAAAAATCTCCATGTCTCCATTGCGTTTTGTCGGATTCGGGGTTCCGCAGACCCTTGAGAGGTTCGAACACTGGGGTGTGTGGGGGAAGAACTCATCCTCCTCACTCTGCCCGCTCAACGATTCCTAGGCCCAGCTGGGACAAGAGATACATCAGTTTATCTTGATTCAGGCCACCTTGCAGTGTAATACCCTACTCCAGCTTTGTGGTGGATTGCCTCGAGGGGATAAGGATGAACTAGTACAGTGGTTGAACAGCCTCAGGAGGTGAGGTGTTCTTGAGCTCAGTGAGTTGGTGGGTGAGAGGATGGAATGAATGATCTGTCCCCCTCTATGGTGGTAGGTAAGTCCTATTTATAGTGGCCTTGGTCCTCTTCCCAAGTGTAGGCGGGAAGGGATCCCACAACGGCCAAATTCAAAGGGAGACAACCAGTACAAGTTATCCTGACAAAAGTAGTCTTCGCCTATGAAAGCTCTGGCGGCGATGCTGTCGTGGGCTCCGCAATGACCTCCGTCCTGTCGTCCTGGCGGTCTTGGTCTTGTTACACCGATGTGGAAACCTTTGCTTGATTCCTCGGGACTCCGCGCCTGCGCTTGCCCCCTTGGAACCAAACAGGAAACTGGTACACTGCACTCGCTGGCACCCGCCTGGCCTTGGTCGTCATGGCTCATGTCACGTGAACCTCGCGAGGTGCGTCTTGCATAGATATCTCCGCTCCTCGGGAGCCAGCCTGGTGTGGCCGTCCCCCAGGGAGGTCTTGGTGTCATCCACCTCGTGAGGCTTGGCCCCTCGCGAGGGTCTTCGGTTATCATTGATGAAGCTGGGCCGTACTGGGCCGTCGATGGAGCCACGCCGTGGGCCTTAGGTAGGCAAGTCCGGGTACCGCTGTTCCCAGGATGCCGACAGTAGCCCACGGGCCCAAGGCGCGCTCGAGCTTGGCTTCGAGGCGAAGCCGAAGGGCAAGTGCGGAGTGCCGTGGGCCCCAACCGCCTGCGGCCTCGGCTGATGTGTGGCGATTAATGGGACGTGGGCGCCTTCGCTCCCATGCTGCCTCGGCAACTGCTCCTGGCTGACAAAATGCTGGCATCTGCCGCGAAGCCTTCATTGCCCTTCCTTCGTCTTGCTTGATTCCCTTTCCCTTCTTCTCAGAAAAACCTTCATACATGCCAATCTCATCCCGAATCAGCGACCGATGGCCACCAATAAGGCTGCATCCTCCGCCATGTCCGGGCGTCAAGCCTCCTAGTTCGAGCCAGCCTTGAGCGCGTCCACCATCACCGAGGAGAAGCACCTTGCCACCGTGCTCCAGGTGACGGCCGATGACAGCTATGAAAGGGGAGAGACGGTGCTCTAGGTCGGCTCAGCTAAGCCAGAGACCCTGGGCGGCACCTTCTACCCCTTCTTCCAACATAGTGTCTTCACGGGGTTGATTCATCCCTTCTATGACTTCTTCTTCGCCGTCCTTCGCCACTACAAGCTCCACGCACTCCATCTTCACCCCAAATCCGTCCTCCTCCTGTCGATCTTTGCCTTTTACTACGAGGCATTCCTGGGGTGATGCCTTCTGTGGCGCTGCTCCGCCACCTCTTCTACCTCCGGGTCAACAACACCCAGTGCTCGGGGTGCACTAACTTCGTCGAGGTGCACGGTAGCAACGCGATCTCGCGAGCCGGAAGAAGGTGGATGTCTTTAGGAACAGGTGGATCTTCATGGATGCCAAGCGCGTCCACCCCCGGATGGTGCTTCTGACCTTGTAGCCAATGCCCCAGGAAGGGTGGACTCACGAGAAGCTCACCGATCCCAGGGAGGAGCCGCTGCTGGAGAGGATGGCGGCAGACCTGGAGACCGATGATGTTGGGGAATGTAGTAATTTTGAAAAAATTCCTATGCACACACAAGATAATGGTGATGCATAGCAATGAGAGGGGAGAGTGTTGTCCACGTACCCCCGTAGACCGTAAGTGGAAGCGTTATGACAATGCGGTTGATGTAGTCGTATGTCTTCACGATCGACCGATCCTAGTACTGAAAGTACGGCACCTCCACGATCTGCACACGTCCGGCTTGGTGATGTCCCATCAACTCACGATCCAGCAGAGTGTCGAGGGAGAGCTTCGTCAGCACGACGGCGTGATGACGGTGATGATGATGCTACCGGAACAAGGCTTCGCCTAAGCACCGCTATGATATGACCGAGGCGGATTATGGTGGAGGGGGGCACCGCACATGGGTAAGAGATCAATGATCAACCTGTGTGTCTATAGGGTGCCCCCTCCCCTATATACAAAGCAGTGGAGGAGGGGGGAGGGTCGACCCTCTATGGAGCGCCCTGGAGGAGTCCTACTCCCTCCGGGAGTAGGATTCCCCCCTTCCCTAGTTGGAATAGGAGAGAAGGAAGGGGAAGAGACGGACGAAGGAAAGGGGGGCGCCGCCCCCCTTCCTAGTCCAATTCGGACAAGAGGGGTAGGAGGCGCGTGGCCTGCCCTGGCTGCCTCTCTCTCTCTCTCTCCACTAAAGCCCATTAGGGCCCATATACTCCCCACGGGGTTCCGGTAACCCCCCCGTACTTGGGTATATGCCCGAACTCACTCGGAACATTTCTGATGTCCAAACATAGGCTTCCAATATATCGATATTTATGTCTCGACCATTTCGAGACTCCTCGCCATGCCCGTGATCACATCCGGGACTCCGAACAACCTTCAGTTCATCAAAACACATAAGCTCATAATACCAATCGTCATCGAACGTTAAGCGTGCGGACCCTATGGGTTCGAGAACTATGTAGACATGACCGAGACATGTCTCCGGTCAATAACCAATAAGGGAACCTGGATGTTCATATTGGCTCCCACATATTCTACGAAGATCTTTATCGGTCAAACCGTATAATGATATATGTTGTTCCCTTTGTCATCGGTATGTTACTTGCCCGAGATTTGATCGTTGGTGTCTTAATACCTAGTTCAATCTCATTACCGGCATGTCTCTTTACTCGTTCCGTAGTGCTACATCCCGTAACTAACTCATTAGCTACATTTCTTGCAAGGCTTATAGTGATGTACATTACCGAGAGGGCCCAGAGATACCTCTCCGACAATCGGAGTGACAAATCCTAATCTCGATCTATGGCAACTCAACAAACACCATCGGAGACACCTATAGAGCACCTTTATAATCACCCAGTTACGTTGTGACATTTGGTAGCACACAAAGTGTTCCTCCGGTATTCGGGAGTTGCATGATCTCATAGTCATAGGAACATGTATAAGTTATGGAGAAAGCAATAGCAACAAACTAAACGATCATCGTGCTAAGCTAATGGATGGGTCAAGTCAATCACATCATTCTCTAATGATGTGATCCCATTAATCAAATGAAAACTCATGTCTATGGTTAGGAAACATAACCATCATTGATTCAACGAGCTAGTCAAGTAGAGGCAAACTAGTGACACTATGGTTGTCTATGTATTCACACATGTACTATGTTTCCGGTTAATACAATTCTAGCATGAATAATAAACATTTATCATGATATAAGGAAATATAAATAACAACTTTATTATTGCCTTTAGGGCATATTTCCTTTAGTCTCCCACTTGCACTAGAGTTGATAATCTAGATTACATTGTAATGATTCTAACACCCATGGAGTCTTGGTGTTGATCATGTTTTGCTCATGAGAGAGGCTTAGTCAATGGGTCTGCAACATTCAGATCCATATGTATCTTGCAAATCTCTATGTCTCCCTCCTTGACTTGATCACGGATGGAATTGAAGCGTCTCTTGATGTGCTTGGTTCTCTTGTGAAATCTGGATTCCTTTGCCAAGGCAATTGCACTAGTATTTTCACAAAAGATTTTCATTGGATTCGATGCACTAGGTATGACACCTAGATCGGCTATGAACTCCTTCATCCGGACTCCTTCATTTGCTGCTTCCGAAGCAGCTATGTATTCCTCTTCACACGTATATCCCGCCACGACGCTCTGCTTGGAACTGCACCAACTGACAGCTCCACCATTTAATAAAAACACGTATCCGGTTTGTGACTTAGAGTCATCCGGATCAGTGTCAAAGCTTGCATCGACGTAACCATTTACGATGAGCTCTTTGTCACCTCCATATACGAGAAACATCCTTAGTCCTTTTCAGGTATTTCAGGATATTCTTGACCGCTGTCCAGTGATCCACTCCTGGATTACTTTGGTATCTCCCTGCTAAATTGATAGCAAGGCACACATCAGGTCTGGTACACGGCATTGCATACATGATAGAGCCTATGGCTGAAGCATAGGGAACACCTTTCATTTCCTCTCTATCTTCTGCAGTGGTCGGGCATTGAGTCTGACTCAACTTCACACCTTGTAATACAGGCAAGAACCCTTTCTTTGCCTGATCCATTTTGAACTTCTTCAAAACTTTATCAAGGTATGTGCTTTGTGAAAGTCCAATTAAGCGTCTTGATCTATCTCTATAGATCTTGATGCCCAATATATAAGCAGCTTCACCGAGGTCTTTCATTGAAAAATTCTTATTCAAGTATCCTTTTATGCTATTCAAAAATTCAGTATCATTTTTGATCAACAATATGTCATCTACATATAATATTAGAAATGCTACGGAGCTCCCACTCACTTTCTTGTAAATACAGGCTTCTCCAAAAGTCTGTATAAAACCATATGCTTTGATCACACTATCAAAGCGTATATTCCAACTCCGAGAGGCTTGCACCTGTCCATAAATGGATCGCTGGAGCTTGCACACTTTGTTAGCAACTTTTGGATCGACAAAACCTTCTGGTTGCATCATATACAACTCTGCTTTAAGATATCCATTAAAAATGCAGTTTTGATATCCATTTGCCAAATTTCATAATCATAAAATGCGGCAATTGCTAACATGATCCGGACGGGTGAGAAGGTCTCATCGTAGACGACTCCTTGAACTTGTCGAAAACCTTTTGCAACAAGTCGAGCTTTGTAGACAGTAATATTACCGTCAGCGTCAGTCTTCTTCTTGAAGATCCATTTATTCTCTATGGCGTGTCGATCATCGGGCAAGTCAACCAAAGTCCACACTTTGTTCTCATACATGGATCCCATCTTAGATTTCATGGCCTCAAGCCATTTTGCGGAATCTGGGCGCATCATCGCTTCCACATAGTTCGTAGGTTCGTCATGGTCAAGTAACATGACTTCCAAAATAGGATTACCATACCACTCTGGTGCGGATCTTACTCTGGTTGACCTACGAGGTTCGGTAGTAACTTGATCAGAAGTTTCATGATCATCATCATTAGCTTCCTCACTTACTGGTGTATGAATCACTGGAACTGATTTCAGTGATGAACTACTTTCCAATAAGGGAGAAGGTACAATTACCTCATCAAGTTCTACTTCCTCCCACTCACTTCTTTCGAGAGAAACTCCTTCTCTAGAAAGGATCCATTCTTAGCAAAGAATATCTTGCCTTCGGATCTGTGATAGAAGGTGTACCCAACAGTCTCCTTTGGGTATCCTATGAAGATAGATTTCTCTGATTTGGGTTCGAGCTTATCAGGTTGAAGCTTTTTCACATAAGCATCGCAGCCCGAAACTTTAAGAAACGACAACTTGGGTTTCTTGCCAAACCACAATTCATAAGGTATCATGTCAACGGATTTAGATGGTGCCCTATTTAATGTGAATGCAGCCGTCTCTAAAGCGTAACCCCAAAATGATAGCCGTAAATCAGTAAGAGACATCATAGATCGCACCATATCTAGTAAAGTGCGATTACGACGTTCGGACACACCATTATGATGTGGTGTTCCGGGTGGGGTGTGTTGCGAAACTATTCCGCATTGTTTCAGATGAAGACCAAACTCGTAACTCAAATATTCGCCTCCACGATCAGATCATAGAAACTTTATTTTCTTGTTATGATGATTTTCCACTTCACTCTGAAATTCTTTGAACTTTTCAAATGTTTCAGACTTATGTTTCATTAAGTAGATATACCCATATCTGCTCAAATCATCTATGAAGGTGAGAAAATAACGATATCTGCCGCAAGCTTCAATGTTCATTGGACCACATACATTAGTATGTATGATTTCCAATAATTCTGTTGTTCGCTCCATCGTTCCGGAGAATAGAGTTTTAGTCATCTTGCCCATGAGGCATGGTTCACAAGTACCAAGTTATTCATTATCAAGTGATTCCAGAAGTCCATCGGAATGGAGTTTCTTCATGCGCTTTACACCAATATGACCCAAACAGTAGTGCCACAAATAAGTTGCACTATCATTACCAACTCTGCATCTTTTGGCTTCAATATTATGAACATGTGTATCACTACTATCAAGATTTAATAAAAATTAGACCACTCATCAAGGGTGCATGACCATAAAAGATATTACTCATATAAATAGAACAACCATTATTCTTTGATTTAAATGAATCGCCGTCTCGCATCAAACAAGATCCAGATATAATGTTCATGCTCAACGCTGGCACCAAATAACAATTATTTAGGTCTAAAACTAATCCCGAAGGTAGATGTAGAGGTAGCATGCCGACGGCGATCACATCAACTTTGGAACCATTTCCCACGCGCATCGTCACCTCGTCCTTAGCCAATCTTCGCTTAATCCGTAGCCCCTGTTTTGAGTTGCAAATGTTAGCAACTGAACCAGTATCAAATACCCAGGCACTACTGTGAGCATTAGTAAGGTACACATCAATAACATGTATATCAAATATACCTTTCACTTTGCCATCCTTCTTCTCCACCAAATACTTGGGGTAGTTCCGCTTCAAGTGACCAGTTCCTTTGCAGTAGAAGCACTCGGTCTGAGGCTTAGGTCCAGACTTGGGTTTCTTCACTTGAGCAGCAACTGGCTTGCTATTCTTCTTGAAGTTCCCCTTCTTCCCCTTACCATTTTTCTTGAAACTGGTGGTCTTGTTGACCATCAACACTTGATGCTCCTTCTTGATTTCTACCTCCGCAGCCTTTAGCATTGCGAAGAGCTCAGGAATCATCTTATCCATCCCTTGCATATTATAGTTCATCATGAAGCTCTTGTACCTTGGTAGTAGTGATTGAAGAACTCTGTCAATGACACTATCATCATGAAGATTAACTCCCAGTTGAGTCAAGTGGTTGTGGTACCCAGACATTCTGAGTATATGTTCACTGACAGAACTATTCTCCTCCATCTTGCAGCTGTAGAACTTATTGGAGACTTCATATCTCTCAATCCGGGCATTTGCTTGAAATATTAACTTCAACTCCTGGAACATCTCATATGCTTCATGATGTTCAAAACATCGTTGAAGTCCCGGTTCTAAGCCGTAAAGCATGGCACACTGAACTATCGAGTAGTCATCAGCTTTGCTCTGCCAGGTGTTCACAACATCTGGTGTTGCCCCTGCAACGCGTTTGTCACCTAGCGGTGCTTCCAGGACGTAATTCTTCTGTGCAGCAATGATGATAATCCTCAAGTTACGAACCCGGTCCGTGTAGTTTCTACCATCATCTTTCAACTTAGCTTTCTCTAGGAACGCATTAAAATTCAACGGAACAACAGCGCGGGCCATCTATCTACAACAACATAGACATGCAAAATACTATCAGGTACTAAGTTCATGATAAATTAAAGTTCAATTAATCAAATTACTTAAGAACTCCCACTTAGATAGATATCTCTCTAATCATATAAGTGATCACGTGATCCATATCAACTAAACCATGTTCGATCATCACGTGAGATGGAGTAGTTTTCAATGGTGAACATCACTATGTTGATCATATCTACTATATGATTCACGCTCGACCTTTCGGTCTCAGTGTTCTGAGGCCATATCTGCATATGCTAGGCTCGTCAAGTTTAACCCAAGTATTCCGCGTGTGCAAAACTGGCTTGCACCTGTTGTATGTGAACGTAGAGCTTATCACACCCGATCATCACGTGGTGCCTCAGCACGACGAACTGTAGCAACGATGCATACTCAGGGAGAACACTTATACCTTGAAATTTAGTGAGATATCATCTTATAATGCTACCGCCGATCTAAGCAAAATAAGATGCATAAAGGATAAACATCACATGCAATCAATATAAGTCATATGATATGGCCATCATCATCTTGTGCCTTTAATCTCCATCTCCAAAACACCGTCATGATCACCATCGTCACCGGTTTGACACCTTGATCTCTATCGAAGCATCATTGTTGTCTCACCAACTATTGCTTCTACGACTATCGCTACCGCTTAGTGATAAAGTAAAGCAATTACATGGAGATTGCATTTCATACAATAAAGCGACAACCATATGGCTCTCGCCAGTTGCCGATAACTGTGTTACAAAACATGACCATCTCATACAATAAAATTTAGCATCTTGTATTGACCATATCACATCAGAACATGCCCTGCAAAAACAAGTTAGACGTCCTCTACTTTGTTGTTGCAAGTTTTGCGTGGCTGCTACGGGCTGAGCAAGAACCGTTCTTACCTACGCATCAATAACCACAACGCGGTATAGTGATTGCTTTTTGATCTTTATAAAGACCCATGTTCATTGAATCCGATTCAACTAAAGTTGGAGAAACTGACACCCACCAGCCACCTGTGTGCGAAGCACGTCGGTAGAACCAGTCTCGAGTAAGCGTACGTGTAATGTCAGTCTGGGCCGCTTCATCCAACAATACCGCTGAATCAAGATTCAACTAGTGACAGTAAGCAATATGTATATACCCAAGCCCACAACTCCTTTGTGTTCTACTCGTGCATATAACATCTACGCATAAACCTGGCTCGGATGCCACTGTTGGGGAACATAGTAATTTTAAAAAAAAATCCTACGCACACGCAAGATCATGGTGATGCATAGCAACGAGAGGGGAGAGTGTTGTCCACGTACACTCGTAGACCGTAAGAGGAAGCATTATGACAATGCAGTTGATGTAGTCGTACGTCTTCACGATCGACCGATCCTAGTACCGAAAGTATGACACCTCCACGATCTGCACACGTTCGGCTCGGTGAGGTCCCATGAACTCACAATCCAACAGAGTGTCGAGGGAGAGCTTCGTCAGCACGACGGCGTGATGACTGTGATGATGATGCTACCGGAACAGGGCTTCGCCTAAGCACCGCTACGATATGACTGAGGTGGATTATGGTGGAGGGGGCACCGCACATGGCTAAGAGATCAATGATCAACTTGTGTGTCTATGGGGTGCCCCCCTCCCCCGTATATAAAGGAGTGGAGGAGGGGGAGGGCCGGCCCTCTATGGCACGCCCTAGAGGAGTCCTACTCCCTCTGGGAGTAGGATCCCCCCTTCCCTAGTTGGACTACGAGAGAAGGAAGGGGGAGAGAGGGAGGAAGGAAAGGGGGGCCGCCCCCCCTTCCTAGTATAATTCGGACTAGAGGGGGAGGGGTGCGCGGCCTGCCCTGGCTACCTCTCTCTCTCTCTCCACTAAAGCCCATTAGGGCCCATATACTCCCCGGGGGGTTCCGGTAACCCCTCGGTACTTAGGTATATGCCCGAACTCACTCGGAACCTTTCCGATGTCCAAACATAGGCTTCCAATATATCAATCTTTATGTCTCGACCATTTCGAGACTCCTTGTCATGCCCGTGATCTCATCTGGGACTCCGAACAACCTTCGGTTCATCAAAACACATAAACTCATAATAACGATCGTCATCGAACGTTAAGCGTGCGAACCCTACGGGTTCGAGAACTATGTAGACATGACCGAGACACGTCTTCGGTAAATAACCAATAGTGGAACCTGGATGTTCATATTGGCTCCCACATATTCTATGAAGATCTTTATTGGTCAAACCGTATAACGATATACATTGTTCCCTTTCTCATCGGTATGTTACTTTCCCGAGATTCGATCATCGGTATCTCAATACCTAGTTCAATCTCGTTACTGGCAAATCTCTTTAATCTTTCGTAATGCTGCATCCCGTAACTAACTCATTAGCTACATTGCTTGCAAGGCTTATAGTGATGTACATTACCGAGAGGGCCTAGAGATACCTCTCCGACAATCGGAGTGACAAATTCTAATCTCGGTCTATGCCAACTCAACAAACACCATCGGAGACACCTGTAGAGCACCTTTATAATCACCCAGTTACGTTGTGACATTTGGTAGCACACAAAGTGTTCCTCCGGTATTCGGGAGTTGCATGATCTCATAGTCATAGGAACATGTATAAGTTATGGAGAAAGTAGTAGCAACAAACTAAACGATCATCGTGCTAAGCTAACGGATGGGTCAAGTCAATCACATCATTCTCTAATGATGTGATCCCATTAATAAAATGACAACTCATGTCTACGGTTAGGAAACATAACCATCATTGATTCAACGAGCTAGTCAAGTAGAGGCAAACTAGTGATACTCTGTTTGTCTATGTATTCACACATGTACTAAGTTTCCGGTTAATACAATTCTAGCATGAATAATAAACATTTATAGTGATATAAGGAAATACAAATAACAACTTTATTATTGCCTCTAGGCCATATTTCCTTCAGATGACCCGAGGGCGGAGAAGCCGACGAGGGCCATGATCGTCAAGGAATTCCTGACGCAACGCCTGGCTCCGCTCCAGGCGCACTTGCGCCCCCTGTGGGAATTCAAGGGTGTAGGCGATGACTTTCGGCTGCGTCCGGATGACTTGTCCCAGGAGGAGCTGGACCAGATTTTGCGCACCCTAATCGGGAAGGACCAGGGCTGCCCCGGACACCCGTCTTCCGCTGTACCGCCGCCATGCATGTCTTCGACGAGCGCGGGCTTGTTCCTCCAGAGCCTTCCCGGCTCCGGGCCCCGATGGTGCCGGTATCTTTCGACGACTCTGACCAGGAGGAGAGGGCGGACTCAGAGGCGACCCGGGAGGGGGCGGGGGAGATCTCTCCTCCGCACCAGACCGACCTCCTCCGCACCCTCTTCGATGATGTCGATGTCGGTGAGCACCCTGTCAGGGAGTCACCATGCTCTGTTGGGGTCTCCACGAGGTCCAAGGGCACCCCTTCGTAGGACCTGAAGCAGGGGGTGCCAAAGAAGAGCAGGTCGGCGCTGATCCCGCGAGGCGGTGGCCCCGCCTCGCCGCTGGCCGAGACTGCCGCGGACCTAGGCGCCGTGCCCTTGTCCATCGTTGGGGCTCGCGCGCCAATGCCCCGATCCGCGAAGCCTGTGGGCATGGTGCTTCAAAAGAGGGTGAGGGACTACACCGCCGTGGACCAGTAAGTGCGTCATCTTGGTCTTTGTTCCTTGTTTTTGTTGTAGTGTCTTGATGCCTCCCTCTTGTACGACTAGGCCAATGCCAGTGGCGAAGAAGAAGAAGGAGACGGCCAGGACCACCGTGGCCCAGCAGCTTGTCGTGGTTGCGCCACCTCCGCCACAGAAGGACGGGGCCGAGCTACGTGCCCCTGCGACTGGGTCGTCCTCCTGAGGCCCGGAGGCCCGTCCTCGTGATGAGGTGATCCCCGCGGCCGAGCCAACTCCGGAGGCGCTCGCCCTTAGCTCGCCTGCTGAAGTCCCGAAGGCTCCAGAGCCCCCGGCCCCTTCTACTATGCCCGATGCTCTGGAGGAGGCTCTTTCTGCGCTGAACTAGCTTCGCGGCGATCTTCAAAGCGTCGATCAGTGCCTGGCATCGGGGCTCCTGGAGATGATCTCGGGATGGCTTCGAGCTGACGCGTCCGTCAGGGCGGCATGGTGCCAGGTCGTGGTGGCCTTAGAGGAGGGCAAATAGGCTGCTGGCCTGGCTGCGGCATCCGGTGACGCGGCGGTGAAGGATGCCGATTCTGCCGAGAAGCGCCGCCAAGCGGCGGAGGCGGAGCTGAAGACACTTCGCGACCAACAGGCCGCTGAGGCCCATCAGCGCGAGGCGCGGGAGGAGAAGCTGAAGGCTCGGGAAGATGCGGTCACCGATCATGACACTGAGTTGGATCGATCGGCACGGGAGCAGGCCGCGGAGCGCAGCCGCCTGGAGAAGCTGAAGGGGGAGGTGGAGGCGGAGAAGGTCCAGCTGGAGACCAAGGCAAAAGTTCTGGTCAAAGATCGTGCCACCTTCGATTCTCTCGAGGAGAGGTCCCGCAAGGCGCTGCGGGATCTCTATGGGAGGGGGTTGAAGGAGCCGTTGGTGACTGCTGAGGAAGGCCCCACCGAGATGCTCCCCCAGCTTGTCATAGTGTTTGAGGATGTTGTCCTCGGGGTCGGCCCCATGGTGGAAGGAGAAGCCCGCGCGCTCTCCGCCTCGGCCGTGACGCGCGTCTTCAGCCACCTCCACCTTCGCGACCCCAACTTCGACTTTGGAGCCTTGCTTGAGCCTGTGGACCTGGAGCACTGCGCTGCTGCTGCCGAAGCCATGAAGGACCAGGTGGAGGCCCTCCTACGGAAGTTCCTTGCCATCGACCCCACGCCCCCGGCTGACGGTGCCTCCTGATACGTCTCCAACATGTCTACTTTTTCTCACACTTTTTCTCTTGTCTTCGACTCTAATTTGCATGATTTGAATGAAACTAACCCTGGACTGACGATGTTTTCAGCAGAACTACCATGGTGTTGTTTTTGTGCAGAAATAAAAGTTCTCGGAATGGAACAAAACTTTGCAAGGAATTTTTATATAATATATAAGAATTTTTGGAGCCAAGACCAACCGGAAAGGGGCCCCTGGGTGGGCACAACCCACCAGGGCGCGCCCCCTCTCCTGGCACGCCCAGGTGGGTTTTACCCACCTGGTGGCCCCCCAGACCTCAACCCTGACACTATAAATTCCTATTTTGAAATAAAAAAAATAAGGGAGAAAGAATTATCGCGATCCACGAGATGGAGCCGCCGCCAAGCCCTGTTCTTCCTTGGGAGGGCAGATCTGGAGCCTGTTTGGGGCTCCGGAGAGGGGGATCTTTGTTCTTCGTCATCACCAACCCTTCTCCATCGCCAATTCCATGATGCTCCCCACCATGAGTGAGTAATTCCTTCGTAGGCTCGCTGGTCGGTGAGGAGTTTGATGAAATTAATCATGTAATCGAGTTATTTTTGTTAGGGCATGATCCCTAGTATCCACTATGTTCTTAGATTGATGTTGCTATGACTTTGCTATGCTTAATGCTTGTCACTTTGGGCCCGGGTGCCATGAATTCAGATCCAAACCATTTATGTTATCATCATTATATCCATGTTCTAGATCCAATCTTGCAAGTTATAGTCACCTACTACGTGTTATGATCCGGCAACCCCAGAGTGACAACATCGGGCCCTCTCCCGGTGATGACTGTAGTTTGAGGAATCCATGTATTCACTATGTGTTAATACTTTGTTCTGGTTCTCTATTAAAAGGAGGCCTTAATATCCCTTAGTTTCCAATATGGACCCCGCTGCCACGGGAGGGTAGGACAAAAGATGTCATGCAAGTTCTTTTAATAAAGCATGTATGACTATTTACGGAATACATGCCTACATTATATCGATGAACTGGAGCTAGTGCCGTATCGCCCTAGGTTATAACTGTCACATGATGAATATCATCCAACAAGTCACAGATCTAATGCCTCCATATTGTTTCTGCTAAGTTACTACTGCTATCATCACTGTTACGTACACTTGCTACAAAATTACTGTTATCACTGTTACTGTTACTATTGCTGCTGCTACTACTATCAAAATTATCAAACTACTTTGCTACTAATCACTTTGCTGTAGATAATTAATCTCCAGGTGTGGTTGAATTGACAACTCAGCTGCTAATACCTTCAAATATTCTTTGGCTTCCCTTGTGTCGAATCTATAAATTTGGGTTGAATACTCTATCCTCGAAAACTGTTGTGATCCCCTATACTTGTGGGTTATCAAGACCTTTTTCTGGCGCTGTTGCCGGGGAGCATAGCTATATTTGTTGAGTCACTTAGGATTATTATCATATTATCACTATGAAGAATCTGAAGGATCCAAAGACTAAGATATTTCCCTCAAAGATGAGGGGAGGTAAGGAACTGCCATCCAGTTCTGCTTTAGATTCACCTTCTGTTATGAATAAACTTGCAACACCACTGCATGCTATTAATTATGATATGTCGCAAGTTATTGATGATGCTACTTCTACGATGAATGATGCTAGTACCTTGCTTGATAATGATGATGTGCCACTTGGTGAATTTCTGGATAAACAAATTGCTAGAGTTATACAACATGATGTTGTTGAATCTGATGATGAGCTTGAAACTGAATCTCCTAAAACACCTACTAGAACTAGCCTTCCTAGATATGAATTGCATAGGGTACCAGAAGGTTATGTTATGAGTGAAGAAACAACTAGAGATATTCTTGCTTGCAATGATAGAGATGATCTAGATAAATTACTACACAAGTAGAAGGAAAAATCTCTGAATGGTAGAATGAAGTGTGATCCTAAGTTTGCTACTTCACCTATCTTTATTGATGATAAGGATTATGAATTCTCTGTCGACCCAGAGTTAATTACTTTAGTTGAATCTGATCCTTTCCATGGTTATGAAACTGAAACTTTTGTGGCACATCTTACTAAGTTGAATGACATAGCCACCCTTTTTACTCATGATGAGAAAACTCGCTACTACTTTATTCTCAAATTATTTCCTTTCTCATTAAAGGGTGATGCTAAAGCTTGGTACAATACCCTTGCTCCTAGTTGTGTGTGTAGTCCCCAAGATATGATTTATTACTTCTGTGAAAGATATTTTCCTGCTCATAAGAAAGAAGCTGCCTTATAGGAATTATTTAACTTTGTGTAAACTAAAGAAGAGAGTCTCCCACAAGCTTGGGGGAGGCTTTGCCAGTTACTTAATGCTTGGCCTGATCACCCTCTTAAGAAAAATGAAATACTTGATATCTTCTATAATGGACTAACCGATGCTTCTAGGGACTTCCTAGATAGTTGTGCTGGTTGTGTTTTCGGGGAATGAACTGTTCGACAAGCTGAGGAATTATTGAATAGCATATTAAAAAAAATATGATGATTGGACTATTCCTGAACCACCGCCTAAACCCACTCCGAAGAAGAGGGGTATATTATATCTCAGTCCTGAAGATATGCAAGAGGCAAAGAAATCTATGAAGGAAAAAGGTATTAAAGCTGAGGATGTTAAAAATTTACCTCCTATTGAAGAAATACATGGGCTTAATACACCACCAATGCCTAAGGTGGTAGAGGTAAATTCTCTTATGAAGTTTAATGATAATGATAATCCTCACAATATGCATCCTAGTCAATGCCTTTATGAGTTTGAAAACTACATTAGGAAACAAGATCACTTCAATGCAAATGTTATGAAACAATTGAAATATAATCCTGATATGATTGCTCGCTTGAGTGACTTGTTATTTAGAATCTCAAATGATGTTAGAGGTGTTGGAAAACATGCTTCTATGGTTCAAACTCAATTAGAACAAGTTGCTAAATCTCAAAGAGAATTACTTGATGAAATGAATCATAATATGCATGACTTTGCTGTTAGAGTTGCAACTAGAGGAGGTAAAATGACTCAGGAACCACTTTATCCTGAAGGGCACCCTAAAAGAATTGAACATGATTCACAAAGAGCTAACACTAGTGCACCTAGTCCTTCTAGGAAGAAAAAGAAAAAGAAAAATGATAGGACTTCACATGCTCCCAGTGAACCTGAAGTAGAGAAACCTCCTGATAATGATAATGAAATTTCTATCTCTGATGCTGAAACTCAATCTGGCAATGAACACTCACCTACTGATAATGAAAAATATAATTATGAGGTTCATGAAGACTCTCAACCAACCAATGATAATGAATCAGACAATGATGTTGAGATAGAACCACCTGTTGATCTTGATAACCCACAACCCAAAAATAAAGATATGACAAAAGAGACTTTGTTGCTAGAAAACATGGTAAATAAAGAGAACCCTGGGTTCAAAAACTTATGCCTTTTCCTCCCAAGTCAACTAAAAAGAATGATGATGAAGAATTTGAACGTTTTGCTGAAATGCTGAGGCCAGTCTTTTTGCGTACTCGCTTGACTGATATCTTTAAAATGCCTCCTTATGCAAAGTATATGAAAGACATCATCACAAATAAGAGAAAAATATCAGAAGATGAAATCTCCTTATGCAAACTTGGAGATCCGGGAATACCAACTATACCTTGCTCTATCAAAAAGAATTATGTGAAAACTACTTTGTGTGATTTAGGAGCTGGTGTTAGTGTTATGCCTTTCTCTTTATATAAAAGACTTGACTTGAATAAACTCACACCTACTGAAATATCTTTGCAAATGGATGATAAATCAACTGCCATACCTATCGGCATCTGTGAGGATGTGCCCGTTGTTGTTGCTAATGTTACTATTTTGACTGACTTTGTTATACTTGAGATGCCCGAGGACGACAACATGCTGATTATCCTTGGTAGACCCTTCTTGAATACTGCATGGGCTGTTATTGATTGCAATAAAAGCAACATCACTTTTCATATTAATGGTAATGAGCATACAGTGCACTTTCCAAAGAAACAATTCCATGTGAATGGTATTAATGTTATTGAAAAATCTCCGACAATCACTATTGGAAGTTTTGAAATACCTCTACCTACTATCAAAAAGAAATATGAAATACTTATTGTTGGGGAAATGCATATCCCCATTGAGGTAACTTAGTGATTTACGAAAGTTCTTTGGTTTCATGCTAATCGAAAGTAGTTGTTAATAAGACTTGATCAACCTTATTAATGGATCATTTTTGAACGGTCTGAAGTTGATGAATTTAGTAAGCGCTACTTTCTGTCCCTACTTTTTATTCTCTGTTTTTATTAGTTAAATAAAATAAAATGCCATGTTTTGTCTATTTTTTAATTTCCCATGCAATAAAAAATGACCCAAAAATAAAAGTTCTCAGAATGCCTTGAAAATTTAGTATGATTTTTTCTGATTATTTGGGAATTTTTGGTGCAATAAACATCAGAGGGAGGTGTACCAGGTGGGCACAACCCTCCTGGGCGCGCCAGCACCCCAGGCGCGCCCTGGTGGGTTGTGGTCCCCATGTGCCCCCCTCACTTATCTCTTTATCCCACATCATCACTTACCTCCAGAAAAAATCCCCATTGCTCTCTCTCCCATGTTCTTGAGCTCAAACCCGCGGATTTCGATCTCTTCGCTCGAAGCTCCGTTTCCGAAACTGTCTCGGGGGATTGTTGCTTGGTATGTGACTCCACCATTTGTCCAATTAGTTTTTGTTTTAGTGGCTTATAATTTGAATAATTAGCTACTCTTGGTGCTGCTGTAGATGTGCTTGCATGTTGAATTCTTAGTGTTTTAAGTAGTTTGAATGCTTGTTATGGCTTCTATGTGTCCCTATGAGTAGTTGCTATCAATCTTACAAAGTTTTGTTGACAAATTTTTGTCACTCCAAAATTTTTATTTTCAGAAAATTGTACGCGGACATGAATATCTTCAGGAAGTTTGGCTCTAAGAAGAACTCCAAGGGTGTTATTGGGGAGTCTTCTGACAATGATCTCCACCCTCGGAGGTTAGCGGAAGTATGGCTGTGCGAATGGTCGCACACCCCATTCCTGCAAGAGGCTAGAAATCTTGAGGATTTCATGCAATATATTGCTAATGCCGGCTTCATCGACTTCATCGCAGATGAGTGTGACCAGCACCACATCCTCACAAACATCTTTGTTCAGAGCTTTACCTTCTTGCCTAGAAATAATCCTCCTGAAGTGAGCTTTGATTTATATGTTGAAAACCATCAGATACCACTTACTGAGTTTTGTGACATATGCATGATCCCGTCTGATGGGAGCTTGGCTGACCCTAGGCCGGCCGAGTTTGAGGCCTTTTATCGCACTCTGATAGTGGGTGATGAGAGAGTGTTAGCCATCACTGCCGCTGGCTTACAATTTCCCGTTGTTCGTTACTTTGCACTTTTTATTACCAAATGCTTGCTTGCTAGGGAGAAGGTGGGTGCACTTAGTTCACCATACCTTGTTGTTTTACATCATGCAGTGGAGGGCGACAAAACGCATAGCTTGAGAGCTATCGTGGCTTGTCGCCTCCATCTTAATAAATCTCAGGGCAAAATACATGGTGGGATTTTTGCTACTCGTTTGGCGGCTCACTTCGAGGTTGAGATATGCCCTCATGATTTCCCTCTGACCAAAGTTTACCTAGACCGTGCAGCCATGGATCACCACCATTTTACCGATATCGAATCTCCTCACATCCCCATTCCGTATAACCTTGTTTTTAGTGTGAGGACTCGTGATGTTATTCCACTGCCTGCTCCTACTTTGTTTGATCCTATTGCCAGGGGCAGATATAGGATTATGCCTGCAGACATCATCGCCTATCAGAATGCTCAGGCTGCTGAGGAGGCAGCACAGGAGGAGCCTCCACAGTGGGATCAGTGGATGCCCGCTCCTCAGTACCCCAACTACTATCCGGACTACTGATTCACTACCAAGTTAGGCCAAAAGCCTAATCTTGGGGGAGTACGTGTCTCTCACCGACATTACATTCATGTCCACTTATTCCATTTGTCGGTGTTCACACTTTTTCATTGTATCATCCATGCTTAGATTTATTTTCTTGGTTTCTTCTTGTGTGTTTGAAAAACTTTAGAAAAACTAAAAACTTAGTTGTGGTTAATTTACTTTCTATGCATGCTTAGTAGTAGTACTAAAAAGAAAATCCAAAAAGATTTCCTTGTTCTTCTTTGCTTGTTGGGAGCTTTCCCGTGTAAATAGTTTTTCTCGTTTTTTCTTTTCTCTTTTATTTACTTGCTCAAGAAACCAAAAACTCCAAAAATATTTCAGTGTGTTTCTCTGAATTTCTTTTTCTTTTTATTCGAGTTGTACTAAGGAGAAGACCACGATGAAAATGATGAGTGGCTCTCATATGAATAATTGTTGAACTAATAAAGAGCCCATTTTACCTTGTCTTATCCTGTTGAATAAAATGTTTGCAGATTCCAGCTTAGTCCATGGCACTCTTGCACTATTATTATTTTCATATCATTCGGTCGTGCAAGTGAAAGGCAATAATGACGACATTCGATGAACTGGTCGTGGCAAAGAGAAACTGGTATGAACTTGACTTGTTTTGTTTGTGTAAATATGTTTAACCTAGCATCCAAGCTTCAGCACATTATGATTAAACATGTTTGCAATGACAATTAGAGATTATAGTTTCTCATGCCATGTATAAGTAGCTGGGAGTTAATAATGATTTATCTTGGATATCAACATAGCGTTAAGATGATTGTGATGTAGTATGATGATATGGTATCCTCCTATGAATGTTCAAGTGGCTTGACTTGGTACATGTTCATGCATGTAGTTGAATCAAAATCAACATAGCCTCTATAATGTTTATGTTCATGGTGTTCATATCCTACTCATGCTAGTGTCCAATGTTACTTACGCATAATGCATGGTTATGATCGTTGTTGCTCTCTAGCTGGCCGCTTCTCAATCTAAATTGCTAGCATTCGCCTATACTAAGTGGGGATTCTGCTTGCACATCAAAAACCTTGAACCCAAAGTTATTCCAGATGAGTCCACCATACCTACCTATATACAGTATTACCCTGCCGTCCTAAGTAAATTTGCATGTGCCACCTCTAAAAACTTCTAAAAATTTATCTGTTTGTGTGCCTGGATCGTTCATGAAACGACAGGAGGTGGTCGGTATCTTCCATGCTAAGCAGGTTATTCTCAGGTCGAGTGTTTATTCACTCGCCATCACACGAGAAAATGGGCGGTAATAGGGAATCCCAGTCCCAAACTCAAAAATGCAAATAAATAAACAAACTCCCCCGGGACTGATGTTGGTATGGATGGCACCCGTTGTTTCGGACAAGGCGTGGAGTGTGATTATTGGTGGAGGGGGAGTAAACCTTTACTTTTATCGCTTGGGAACCGCCACTAGCGTGCTTACCATGGAAGATGCTGATAACTGATGGTCGTGAAGTAAATGAGAAGGGTGCATGTGTCAAAAATATCATTTATCTCCATTTTAAAAATTGAGCTCTGCACCTCTGCAAATCACTACTTCCCTCTGCAAAGGGACTATCTATTTACTTTTTTGTTGTGTCACCACCTTCTAAAACAAGCGCCAGAAACTGAGTAGAGCACAACGGTCATGATTTATGCATTGTGTGTAGCTAATGTTGGGTGCATCATGACTGGATCTTTTCTACCATGAATTACAATGTTTAGTTGCTGCTTGAACTTTGGAGGTGCTCTGTATTTATGTTTTGCGGTCTCATAATGGGCTAGCGAGATACCATTATTGTCATATTATATCATGGTTGTTTTGACAACGTGTTGCCGTTTGAGATATCTTGTTATTGCTCGCTAGCTGAATATGTCATTGATATGAATCATTATAATCTTTAAGAGTTATTGTCGACATGGTTAGTTATAATGTTGGCTAAAAACATGGGTGATGTTTAAGCTTATTTATGCAAACAAAAGCAAAAGAATTCGTAAAAGTTTTTCTTTCTCACTTTCAGTTTATCAACTGAATTGCTTGAGGACAATCAAATGTTTAAGCTTGGGGGAGCTGATACGTCCCCAACGTATCTACTTTTTCTGACGCCTTTTCTCTTGTTTTGGACTATAATTTGCATGATTTGAATGAAACTAACCCCGGACTGACGCTGTTTTCAGCAGAACTACCATGGTATTGTTTTTGTGCAGAAATAAAAGTTCTCGGAATGGAACAAAACTTTGCAAGGAATTTTTATATAATAAATAAGAATTTTTGGAGCCAAGACCTACCGGAGAGGGCCCCCTGGGTGGGCACAACCCACCAGGGCACGCCCCCCTCTCCTAGCGCGCTCAGGTGGGTTGTACCCACCTGGTGGCCCCATAGACCTCAACCTAGACACTATAAATTCCTATTTTCGAAGAAAAAAATAAGGGAGAATGAATTATCACGATCCATGAGACGGAGCCGCCGCCAAGCCCTGTTCTTCCTCGGGAGGGCAGATCTGGTGTTCGTTTGGGGCTCCGGAGATGGGGATCTTCGTTCTTCGTCATCACCAACCCTTCTCCATCGCAAATTCCATGATGCTCCCCACCAGGAGTGAGTAATTCCTTCGTAGGCTCGCTGGTCGGTGAGGAGTTGGATGAGATTCATCATGTAATCGAGTTAGTTTTGTTAGGGCCTGATCCCTAGTATCCACTGTGTTCTTAGATTGATGTTGCTATGACTTTGCTATGCTTAATGCTTGTCACTTTGGGCCCAGGTGCCATGATTTCAGATCTGAACCGTTTATGTTATCATCATTATATCCATGTTCTAGATCTGATCTTGCAAGTTATACTCACCTACTACGTGTTATGATCCGGCAAACCCGGAGTGACAACAATCGGGCCCACTCCCGGTGATGACCGTAGTTTGAGGAGTTCATGTATTCACTATGTGTTAATGCTTTCTTCTGGTTCTCTTTTAAAAGGAGGCCTTAATATCCCTTAGTTTCCAATATGGACCCCGCTACCACGGGAGGGTAGGACAAAAGATGTCATGCAAGTTCTTTTAATAAAGCATGTATGACTATTTACGGAATACATGCCTACATTACATCGATGAATTGGAGATAGTGCCGTATTGCCCTAGGTTATAACTGTCACATGATGAATATCATCCAACCAGTCACCGATCCAATGCCTACGAACTTTTCCATATTGTTTCTGCTAAGTTACTACTGCTATCATCACTGTTACACTTGCTACAAAATTACTGCTATCACTGTTACTATTACTATAGTTGCTGCTACTAATATCAAAACTATCAAACTGCTTTGCTACTGATTACTTTGCTATAGATAATTAATCTCCAGGTGTGGTTGAATTGACAACTCAGCTGCTAATACCTTCAAATTTGCTTTGGCTCCCCTTGTGTCGAATCTATAAATTTGGGTTGAATACTCTACCCTCGAAAATGGTTGCGATCCCCTATAATTGTTGGTTATCACTGCCGAGCCCATAGCCACGGTAGACGGCACAGGCGACGGCGACGTTGTTGACGACGAGGCAACCCTCACGGGCGATGGCAACGTCCAAGGCTGAAGAAGAAGCTCGCCGGTGGCGCTCCCCTTCATCTTATCTCCTGCAACATGTATCATGGCTTGTGGAGGCGTAACAACTTATGTGCTTGGCACTTTTAAGAGACAGTATGTATTGTAATAATTTGCTAGGATTTGTGACTTCCTTCCCGTTTGCTTAAATGTTCTGCGTTGGCAGGGCCCGGCCCCGCACATACCTCAGCCGCCGTTGGGTCGTCCGGATCACGTGGACGAGGCCAAGGGGTGAGGGGCTACGTGACCAGTTAGGCTCCTGAGTCGCGATGCTCAGGAGTGCCCCCTTGACGTACAAACAGTCCCCGGGAAGGAGATGTGAGAGTAGGTCTTAGCGTTCTGCGTCGGCAGGGCCCGGCCCCGCGCGTACCTCAGCCGCCGTTGGGTCGTCCAGATCACCAGGATGAGACCAAGGGGTGACGGGCTACGTGACCAGTTAGGCTTCCGAGTCGGGATGCTCAGGAGTCCCCCTTGACGTATGAACAGACCTCCATACCTTTCCTCGTCGAGGTCCCGCTCAGGAGGGGCGCGCGATGACCAGGTCCGAGGGACCTGGCAGGGTGGCATACACTAGGCGTGACCTGAGCGTAGCCCCCGTGCCCAGCCCCCTTGCGCGAGGGAAAGTGTTGTGATGAGGCTGGCCACTGAGCCTGGCAGCTCCCTGGGGTTAATGCGGCCATGGGGCCGCCCTTAGTTGTTTATCACCAGCGTGGAGCATGGCGCATCCACTCTTGCACAAGCATAGCCGCTCCTCGACCATGTCGATTGCCAGCGCGGAGCATGGTGCTTACACTGGTGCGTGGGTGGGGACTCCCTCTGAGTGGAGCCCCCGGGGTGTGTACAACCCCACCCTGACACGTGGCTTGCACAACTGGGCTGGAGGTGGTGTGTCTGGGCACTCGTGAGCCAGCGCGGGACTCACAAGGCCCTACCTCAAGGCGGGTTGCGCCTGAACTTGATTTGGAACACTTGTGACGGCCCTACGAGATGGTTAGACAACCTGCGCCGAATGAATCTCTTGAGGCTATCACATAGAAGGCCAAACACCAACGACCCCAGAGGTGACATGAACGGGGCCGGCCCGCCAAACAGAGCTCAACCGTTGGGTTTATCGATGCCGCAGGGACGAACTCGAGCATAGACATCGTGCCTAGTCTTCGCATGCGACAATCCTGAAGAAAGAAAACCGGCGCGCAGCTCCCGTGGTGATGAGGCACCGTGGCGCGCGCCCTAACTTACCTGCCCCCGATTAGCTCATGCGAGAACAAGGCACCAAGGACCATGGGAGCTGACGTGCATGGGAGCTGGCCCGCGAGCCATAGCTCAGCCACTTGGGTTTAGCAACGCTGCAGGGACGGACCCGAGCACAGACGCCGTGCCCACCCTTAATCATGAGGCGATCGTGGGTGGGCTTGCAAGGGCATATGACGACCATGGCAACAAAGTACCGGACATGCAGATGATAATCATAAAGCGACTTATGGAGGGAGGTAAAGCTAGCTCTGATAGATGCAAGAATGATACATGCCACATGGACTGACCCACGCGGCCTGGGGATGATGCAGCCCAAGGGGCGCCCCCAACAGAGCGAAATGAAGATGCAAAAAGATACACGTCGCAGGGACAGGCCCATGCGATCTAGGGGTGATGCAGCCCGAGGGGCGCCCCCAACTGAATAAACTGGAAAATGTCACATGGCTCCGTAGCTGAAGAGATGTTGGAGTAGCTAAAGATGAGTGCTGAAGAAGTCATTCCTCACAAGCCGCCTGGGTCCTGAACCTCGGGAGGCTCGAGAAGAACTGTCGCCATCTCCGCCAGGACCGCATGGTGACTGGCCTCCTGAGCCACCACGATGCTCCGCAGGCAACGCTAGAAGGTAACACCGACGTTTGGCAGGCCAAAAGGCATGCAAACATAGCTGTGAGGGGGGCCCTCACACTGACCAACACGCGATGGCCAAAAGCGCTCCTGGGATGCGGCCCTATTGATCCCTGGAACGTTGATGCAGACGCGCAGCTCGTTGTCCTCGCCAGGACAAGGAGCTGCACCAGGTAGTAGGCGGCAGTCGCCGCGCCTGGTTTTCGCCTCTTGATGCTCCTCGGTCGCCTTGATGACGAACTCCTGCCCTCATGAGGGAAGTGTGCGATGTAGCATGACTCCATGTGGTGCCTGAGCACCTCCCTTGTGACATTGGCTAAGTTAGAGGCCCTACAGAAGAGAGCCCCCGAGCCCAGTCTGAGGAGGGCGTCGGGCGCGCCTTCCTATGCACGAGAGGAAGGTGCCCCGTCCGTGGGCGCAGGTCCTGAGGTGGTGCCACTGGAGACACCGCTCTCCTGAGGCTCTTGGTGGAGCAGCTGCTTCTTCTTCTTGGGGGGAGCCTCGGGAGGGTAGATGGTGCCCTCATTGTCTGGGTCCATGACTGCTGCAGCCTGGTAGGCGCACTCGAGAGAGCACACCGCATCCTTCTCCTCGCAGGTGACCATGATGATGTCGCGGTTCCCTGGCATCTTGAGGACATTGTAACCATGGTGAGCCACCGCCATGAACTTGGCCAGGGTTGGATACCCAAGGATGGAATTGTATGGAAGGCATATGTGGGCGACGTCAAAGTCGATGAGATATGTGCGGTAGTTGTCACGCCGGTCGAAGGTGACAGGGAGGTGGATCTACCCTATCGGGGTGGTGGAGCCGTCGGTTACTCCCGATAAAGGCTTGGTGGGCTGTAGCTGATCATAGGCACTGGGAGGCAGTCGAACGTCTCGATGGAAAGAACATTGAGCCCCGCACCACCATCGATGAGGGTCTTGGTGACGAGGACATTGCTGATGACGGGCGAGTAGAGCATCAGGAGGGCGCCGACAGTTGCCACACACTTGAGCTGGTCGGACGAGCTGAAGGTGATGGTGCAGTTGGACCACCTAAGCAGACGCGTGGCCTCGAGCCTGTGGAGCGCCGCATTCACCTCATAGGTGAACTGCTTGAAGATGCGTTGAGAGGCTGGGGCCTGAGCGCCGCCCAGGATGCAGGCGATGGCACGAGGCTCCTGGAAGCCCCCAGCCCCTCGTCTTCCTAGTGGTGGCGGCAGTGGAGGGAGGCTGCCGTTGCCCTGAGGACGGTTCTCACGAGGCTGATCTCTCCAGGCGCCCTCACGAGGCTGGCCCTGCCAGCGGTCCTCACAAGACTGGTCGTGCCACTCTTGGCGGGGGCCGCAGTCGTCCCAGTGTCCTCCACTTCGACCTCCTCCATGGTTGTAGCCTCGATAGTTGCGCTCGGGGCGTCGACCGAGGGGCCCGTCGCGGATGGCCCTGAGCTCCTGACAATCATTGGTGTTGTGGTTGTGTACGTTGTGGAAGACGCAGAACAGGCGGCTGCTCTTGGATGACTATGGGTGGTCGCAGCCGCGCTTCATCTCTGGTTTACCCGCGAGCACGGCCGCCCCCTTGCGCTTCACGTCCTTGGCCTTGGCCTTCTTGTCTTTTGGGTCAGCCGCTAGGAGCTCGAGGAGGGAGAGGTGTCCTTCCTTAGCTCTTGCGCACTTGGTTTCCATGTTGAACATCTCTAGAGCCGTGCACAGGTCCTCGTGTATGGCGAGGTCCTCCTTCATCTTCACATCACTGACGCCATCAGAGAACACTGATATGATGGCCTCATCTGGAACCTTGGGTATCTTGAGACGAACGCTGTTAAAGTGTTGGATGTACTTCTGAAGGGGTTTCCCCTGGCTGCTGCTTGATGCACCGCAGGTCACCCGCGATAGGCGGGCGGTCGCGAGTGCCCTGGAAGTTGGCAGCGAAGCGCTCGCGCATCTCGCCCCAAGAGGAGATCGATCCCGTGGGCAGGTTCAGGAGCCACGAGCGCGCGCCATCCTTGAGGGCCATGGGAAACCAGTTCGCCATGACCTTCTCATCACCATTGGCCGCCTCGATGCTCAGCTCGTAGAGTTGCAGGAACTCGGCAGGGTCGGGGGTCCCGTCATAGTGCGGAGGTTGGTCAGGCTTGAACTTCCCTGGCCATACGACACTGCGTAGCTCGGGGGTGAAGGCTCGACATCCCGCGATGGTCACGGGAGCCCGACATGGAGGTGGAGCCTGATCTTGGCGCTCATGCGCCACCATCGCACGCGACGCGCAGTCTTAACGTGGTGGTGCAGGGAGCGCTGGAGCACCTTCTTGTGGTCGCTGGACCTCCTGACAGCTTTCTTCTTCATGTTGAGGCGCCCTGCGCGGCGGGTCACGACATGGGGCCGCACGCCTTGGTCCGAGGGCAACGTCTTGAAGGGGAGGTGGCGGAGGCTGTCGGCGTTCTGGGAACGGGGGTCCCCAGACTTGCCTGCCTGTGGCCTACGGCGTGGCTCAAAGGGGGGCCCAGCGCGGCCCATCTTCACCAACACAAACCCAAGACCCTCGCGAGGGGCCAAGCCTCACGGGGTGGACGACGCGGAGCTTCCTCAGGCACGGCCTCGTCAGGCTGGCTCACGAGGAGGCGGAGAGATCAAGGCGGGGTACCTCACAAAGTGCCCGTGACGCAAGCCATGACGACCGAGGGCGCCAGGCGGGTGCCAGCCCGCGCAGTGTCCTCCTTTCCTCTTTGGTGCAAAGGGGGAAAAGCGCAGCCGCGGAGTACCGAGGCATCAGGCAAAGGTTGCCATTTTGGTGCAACGAGACCAAGACCAGGAGGACTACGAGACGGAGGTCACCGTGGAGCCCAAGACGGTGTCATCACCAGAGCTTTGTGCAGACGAAGACTACTTTTGTCAGGGTAGCTAGTACTAGTTGTCCCCCTTCAAATTAGCCCACCATTGTTGGCTCCCTTCCCGCTCGATATTTGGGAAGAGAACCATGGCCTCTATAAATAGGACCAGCCACCCACAGAGCAAAGGGGGCTGAGAGGTGGGAAGAAAAGAGAGGGATCGAAGGATAGAGAAGATCAGGTCGAGAGAGAGAGAGAGAGAAGGGTGACTGAGCTCCTCCCAGCAGTTCATCGCCCCAGCCAAGAACAGACCCTCGCGTGGCTGTTTTTCCTTGTATTGTTCATCATCATCAGCCCAAGAGGCAATCCACCACACCACACACTGGAGTAGGGTATTACACCACAATGGTGGCCCGAACCAGTATAAACCCTGCGTCTCTCGTGTTGTTCTTTCCATAGTTTAGATCTTAGTGACGCGGAGGGGTGCAGGTAGGTAGGAGGCAAAATCTCCGCGCACACCCCAATGTTCGAACCTCAAGGGTCTGCCGGAACCCGAAATCCGACATTTGGCGCGCCAGGTAGGGGTGCGCCGGGATTCTTCTTCCACCACCCTGTTCTCCTCTGACCATCACGCCCATGTCTGACGCTCGTCGGGCCCGCGCCGAGCGCCGGGCCGCACTCGCTTCCCGCGTCGCCCAGACGGCCCCTGCCGGTGGGCGTCCTCGCTGTTCCCCGTCACCTGCCGTCAACGCCGCCACCGGCCCGGCGGGGGACGAGCAGCAAGCATCGTCCCAGCATCCGTCCGTGCGGCAAGACGGCCACACCACGACTCCCTCGCTCACCCTAGCTGGTTCTTCGTCCCGCGCGCTCCGCGCGCCCATGGAGGCTCGGGCTGTACTCATCACGGCAAACGAGCTCCTGCGCTACTGTCCCGTCGACGACGTCTACGCAGAATGGCTCGACCGCGTCACCGAGCTCGTCCGCGCCGCAGGGGGCTCTCCTGCACCGTCCGTTCCGCTGCACCGCACCCCGCCCCGCGCGGGCGATGAAGCTCCGGCGGTGCCCCGGTCGCCTCCTCCTCAGGAAGGTGCCATGGCTCCAAGGCGCGTGGCCCCTGGGCAGAACCCGCTCCGTCAGGTGCCAGCGCGGCAGGAGCAGAGCTGTCAAGAAGTCCCTCGCCCGCAAGAAGCTGCCCGGGCGCTCCCTGCTCCAGCACGTCGCGACCATGCAGCTGCTCCCACGCGCCAAGACCCTGCGCTGCTCTCAGCTGCAGCACGTGGGGACATGCAAGACCAAGCTCCCGCCATCCAAGGCCTCCCGTGGCCACAGCAGGCTGCTGCGCCTTCACCGCCGAGCTACGCGGCGTCGCGTGGCCCAGCAAGTTCAAGCCGGATTTGCCCCCTCGCCACGATGGCACGGCTGACCCTGCGGAGTTCCTCCAGCTCTACGAGCTGGGCATCGAAGCTGCCAACGGAGATGAGAAGGTCATGGCGAACTGGTTCCCCATGGCGCTCAAGGACGGGGCCCGCACCTGGCTCCTGAACCTGGCCCCAGGCACAATCTCCTCCTGGGACGAGATGCGCACCCGCTTCATCGCCAACTTCCTGGGCACTCGCGACCGGCCACCCGCCGTGAGCGACATGCGCCGCATCAAGCAACAGCCCGGGGAGACCCTGCAGAAGTACATCCAGCGCTTCAACAACACACGCCTCAAGATTCCCAAGGTGACTGAGGAGGCCATCATCTCGGCCTTCTCCGACGGCGTGCGCGATGTCAAGATGAAGGAGTAGCTGGCGATGCATGAAGACCTGTGCACTTCCCTAGAGCCGTTCAACCTGGCAACCAAGTGTGCCAGGGCCGAGGAAGGGCGTCTCTCCCTCCTCGAGCTACCTGCCGCAGACCCAGAAGAGAAGAAGCCCAAGGCCAAGGATGTGAAGCGCAAGGGGGCTGCCATGCTCGCGGTAGAACCAGACACCAAGCGGGGCAGATATCAGCCCGAACCTTCCAAGGGCAGCCGGTACTATGTGTACCACGACCTCCACACCCACAACACCAACGAATGTCAAGAGCTCCGAGCCGTGCGAGAAGAAAGGATCGGCCGTCGCCCTGACCGCAGTGACCGGGGCTACGGTCGAGGAGGAGGAAGGAACGCAGGATGCTGGGAAGACCGTGGCCCGCGCCAAGGGTGGCGCGATCAACCTCGCGAGGATCGCTGGCAAGACCTGCCTCGCAAGGGAGACTGGAGGGATCAGCCTCGCGAGGATCGCTCGCAAGGCAACGCAGGCCTCCCACCGCTGCCGCCGCAGCCGAGGAGAAACGAGGACCGCCACCAGGACGAGTGGGCTGGGGACTTCCAGGAGCCGTTCGCGATCGCCTGCATCCTGGGCGGGGCACAAGCCCCAGCCTCTCAACGCATCTTCAAGCAGTTCGCCCGCGAAGTGAATGCAGTCCTCCCCAGGCTCGAAGCCACGCACCCTCTCAGGTGGTCGGCGTGCGCCATCACGTTCAGCTCAGCAGATCAGCTCAAGTGTGCGGCTATAGCCGGAGTCCTCCCGATGCTTTGTTCCCCAATCATCAGCAACGTGGTGGTCACCAAGACCCTCATCGATGGCGGGGCAGGGCTCAACGTCCTGTCCGTGGAAACATTCAACAACCTCCAAGTGCCCTACAGCCAGCTTCAGCCAACCAAGCCTTTCTCCGGTATCACCGACGGCTCCACGGTCCCGATTGGGCAGGTCCGCCTCCTTGTCACCTTCGAGGCACGCGAAAACTACCGCACCGAGCTCATCTACTTCGACGTCGCTCACATTCGCCTGCCGTACAATGCCATCCTTGGGTACCCAGCGCTGGCCAAGTTCATGGTCGTAACTCACCACGGCTACAACGTCCTCAAGATGCCAGGAAGCAGCGGAGTCATCACGGTGCCCTGTGAAGAGAAGGACACAGTGTGTTCCCTGGAACGAGCCTTTCAGGCCGCGTCACTGGAAGACCCGGATCGTGGAAGCAGGAGGCCTCCCGAGACCGCCCCTAAGAAGAAGAAGACATCGTCCGGTCCGACCACTCAGGAGGCAGGCCCCTCTGGGCCCGCGCCTGCCCAGGGGGAACCTCCTTCCATCGCATAGGAAAGCGCGCCCGGCGCCCTCCTCAGGCAGGGCTCGGGGGCTCTCCCCTGGAGGGCCACCGACCTAGCTAGGGCCACGAGGGAGGCGCTTGGGCACCACATGGAGGCGTGTTTCGAAGCACATTTACCTCAAGAAGAAGCAAGGCAAGGAGATCCAGATCCTCAGGAGTTCGTCAGCGAGGCCATTCAGGAGCTACAGGAGTCAAGAGTCATGAAAGGCGGCCGCCGCCTACCAGCAGTGGCTCCCCATCCAGGCAAGGATGGTGGGCTGCGCGTCTGCATCGACATACTAGGGCTCAACCGAGTCGCCTCTCTGGAGCGCCTCTGGCCCTCGCGAGTGGGGCGCTGCGGAGGCCCACCCCACAGCTACGTTCGCATGCCTCACGGCTTGCCGAACACGGCTGGCACGTACCAGTGCCTCATGAGGGGCATCATGGAGGCACGAGAGGCTAGGCGTTTCGCAGCCCTGGCAGGGATGGAGGTAGCCCGCGAGGAGCCGCCAGCGCCTCCGGAGCCTCCTGAGGCCCCTGGGCCTGGGGGCTCGTGAGGATCGGCTCCCGCAGCCCACCGAGCCTGCTACACCGACGCTCCTTCGTCCTCAACATCATCAGGTGACATCTTTCGAGCTTTATTTCCAACTGGGAGCGCCCCCCCAGGGCTGCATTATTCCCAGGCCGCGTGGGTCCGTCCCATGCGGCGTGTATCCCTTTTTATTCCATGTTGTTATCTTACCTTGTTGGGGGCGCCCCTCGGGCTGCATGACCCCCCAAGTCGCTCGGGCCTGACCCAGTGATGTCCGCATCGCTAGCATCTATTTGAACGAATCCACTCCTTCGCGGCTAATGTGTTTTACCTAGTTGCCTGCTCAGCTGACGCCAACTAACAGAGCTGCTCCCAAATGGCACGACGCTTGCGCATGGGTCCGTCCCTGCAACGCCGACAAACCTGGATGGCTGAGCTCTGGCTGCGGCAGCCCCGCATAGCATCACCTCGTCAAGCCTTCAGTGCCTCACTACCCCTCGGAAGCAACCAACGGCGGACTGTCAGTTGTTATGGCAACCCCTTGTTTTTTCTATGATGGACCTGCAGGACCTCCTGAAGGAGCTGCGTCAGGCGAGGCCCTTGCGGTGTCTCCTTCGCTCTCGTCCATGCGAACCGCTTGCGCGTTAAAGGGGAGTGCCTGAGCATCGCGACTCAGGGCTCCTACTGGCTCTCCAGCCCTCACCCTCGGGCCTTGACCACGGCATCGCGACGTGGCATACCAGCGACGGCTGAGACTCGCTCGAGGGCCAGGACCCGAGGACGTAGAGCAGAAAGGGGAGCAAAGGCGAGAGGGGAGAGACACACGAGGACCTCACCGAGCAACCTCGCGCCTGCCGATGCACGGACCCGGCGACACACCAGAGAGCGGCCCCAGATTCTCGAGATAAGTCATCACCCGGAAGCGCCAACTATCGTGGCACCATCCCCGCACCTAATGCTATCCCGTGTTAGCGACGCCGCTCTCCTTTCTCACCAAACGACAGCTGCTTGGGCGCCAAAGGGGACCTCCTGAGCATCGCGACTCAAGGGCTCTTACCGGACTCCGGGTCGCTCACCTCCTGGCCTTGACCACGGCATCGCGACCTGGCATACCAGCGACGGCTGAAGCCGCCTTGGGACTGGGACCTGTCGGCGCAGAGCACCAAGCCCTCGTGAGGTTCGAAAGGGAGGACTGAGCTAAGACGGAATGAGCAACTCGCATAATTCTACGACAAGGGTTGTATTAACAAAACAGGATCACAGGCACCTTACAAGCCCCCACGGGACGCGTTTTTGATTCCTCGCAGGGAACAGATCCTAAAGGGACACAAACTACGCGCGTCCCTGCAAAAGACGCCATCATCAACAGTGGGCCGTCAAGCACCGACGCCAACCCCATCTAGATCAGAGTCGGCGGCGGCCTAACGAGCCCGCCCTGCTCTAGGAGCGGCGCTGGCTCGGGGGCTCGTAGCTGTCGTCGCTCGTCTCTGGAGTCGCGAAGAGCTCGCCGGAGTCGCTGGAACCTTCGACGCCTCCACCGCCTGAGGAGCCGCCAAGGGAGCGGTTGGCGGGCCCAGTCGTCGTCGCGGCAGGGTCTTGGCCACCTTCCCCGCCGGAGCACTCCAGCCGGCGCCCGCTCGCATTGAAGACCTTGAAGAGCATCACCGAAGCACTATCGTAATCCAAGTGGACCGCTAAGACGCCCCTTATCTTGCAAACCCGGGCGATCTCTCTCCAGCCCCGAGTCATGAAGACCTCGCCCGGGGCAACGACCGCGACCTTTGCCTCGGTCGCGAGGGTGCTGCAGCCGGCGTGCTGCAGCCGGAGCTCCAGGGGCTCCCCCTGTGGGATGATGGAGGCGAAGAAGGGAGGAAGGCAGATCCAAGACTGAAGAGGAATGGCGACGCGAAGCACGAACTCTCGGGAGGAGCCCTCGGTGTGGACCCCAGGGGGGACGACCCACACCTTCGTGACCCGCCGGCGCCGACGTCGGCGCCGCCCGTGGCGGTCAGCATCAGCTCCTTCAGGGCCCTCGACGTGGGCGTACAATGGAAGCGGGAACCCCGGCGGCACCCGCTCGCACCAAGGCCTCGACACCACCTGAAGGGCCCCCTCGTCCGGGCCACGGGGGGCGAGCCGTTTCTTCGGCGGGAGTGGGTCTGGTTCCCCTCGGGGAGCCTTTCCCTTCTCTACCGTCGAGAACCGATGGATCGGAGCCATCGCAGCAAGACGGAGCAAGGATCAGGAAGAAGGAGAAGCAAGGAGGGATGGACTGGAAGGGCGCGCGCTGTTCCGTACTTATGGCCGGCAAAGGCCAACCGCCTACCTCCACGATTGCAGGTAATCATGACCCACTTTGCATGCAGGGACTTTTCCAATCCGTGCAGTTGCCAAGGCGCCATGGGGAAGTGGAGACGCCCACGTCCAACCAACTGCCACGCAGCGCCCAAGGCCGCAGGCTGTTAGGGCCCGCGGCGCTTCGCTCTTGCCCTTCCGCCTCGCTGCACGGCCAAGTCCGGGCGCGCCTTGGGCCCGGGGGCTACTGTCGGCGTTCTGGGAACGGGGGTCCCCAGACTTGCATGCCTGCGGCGTGGCTCAAAGGGGGGGCCAGCGCGGCCCATCTTCACCAACACAAACCCAAGACCCTCGCGAGGGGCCAAGCCTCGCGGGGCGGACGACGCGGAGCTTCCTCAGGCACGGCCTCGTCAGGCTGGCTCACGAGGAGGCGGAGAGATCAAGGCGGGGTACCTCACGAAGTGCCCATGACGCAAGCCATGACGACCGAGGGCGCCAGGCGGGTGCCAGCCCGCGCAGTGTCCTCCTTTCCTCTTTGGTGCAAAGGGGGCAAGCGCAACCGCGGAGTACCGAGGCATCAGGCAAAGGTTGCCATTTCGGTGCAACGAGACCAAGACCAGGAGGACTACGAGATGGAGGTCACCGTGGAGCCCAAGACGGCGTCATCACCAGAGCTTTGTGCAGGCGAAGACTACTTTTGTCAGGGTAGCTAGTACTAGCTATCCCCCTTCAAATTAGCCCGCCATTGTTGGCTCCCTTCCCGCTCGATATTTGGGAAGAGGACCAGGGCCTCTATAAATAGGACCAGCCACCCACAGAGCAAAGGGGGCTGAGAGGTGGGAAGAAAAGAGAGGGATCGAAGGATAGAGAAGATCAGGTAGAGAGAGAGAGAGAAGGGTGACTGCGCTCCTCCCAGCAGTTCATCGCCCCAGCCAAGAACAGACCCTCGCGAGGCTGTTCTTCCTTGTATTGTTCATCATCATTAGCCCAAGAGGCAATCCACCACACCACACACTGGAGTAGGGTATTACACCACAACGGTGGCCCGAACCAGTATAAACCCTGCGTCTCTCGTGTTGTTCTTTCCATAGTTTAGATCTTAGCGAGGCGGAGGGGTGCAGGTAGGTAGGAGGCGAAATCTCCGCGTGCACCCTAGTGTTCGAACCTCAAGGGTCTGTCGGAACCCGAAATCTGACAGAGGCGCTCCATGGGCTACGTCGCCCGCGGTAGGCGGCGGGCGAGGTAGTGAGAGGGATGGCATAGGAGAGCCCCTAGTGGCGCTGACAAGCTCGGTGATGCGGTCCACCCAATCTTCGTAGAAGTTGTCGACATGGGAGTAGCACGGGAGCTCGCGTGCCATGTGTAGCACAGCCTGCGCATCCACCGGCCCACGACGAGCGTGAGATGACGAACCAGCCGGAGTCAGTGATGGGGTGCCCGTGAATCCATCACACCGCACGGAGCGGTGCAGCAATGAAGCTTGCTGCTCGTGCCTCGCCGGGCCGGTGGTGGCGTTGGTGGAAGGCGATGGAGAATGACGGGGAGGTCCGCCAATAGGCGCCGTCTGGGCGACGCGAGCAGCGAGAGCGGCCCGACGCTCGGCACGGGCTCGACGAGCGTTAGCCATGGAAGCAGTGGAGCGGTGGCGAGTTGGTCGGCGGAAGAGAGGCTCCGATGCACCCCTACCTGGCATGCCAAATTTTGGATTTGGGGTTCCGCAGACCCTTGAGATGTTCGAACACTAGGGTGCGTGCGAAGAAATCATCCTCCTCAGTCTACCCGCTCAACGATTCCTAGGCCTAGCTTGACGAACCCAAGGGACAGGAGACACAACAGTTTATCCTGGTTCGGTCCACCTTGCGGTGTAATACCCTACTCTAGCTTTGTGGTGGATTGCCTCGAGGGGCTGAGGATGAACTAGTAAAGTGGTTGAACAGCCTCAGGAGGTGAGGTGTTCTTGAGCTCGATGAGTTGGTTGGTGAGAGGATGGAATGAATGATCTGTCCCCCTGTATGGTGGTAGCTAAGCCCTATATATAGTGGCCTTGGTCCTCTTCCCAAATGTAGGCGGGAAGGGATCCCACAACGGCCAAATTCGAAGGGAGACAACTAGTACAAGTTATCCTGACAAAAGTAGTCATCGCCCGCGAAAGCCTCTGGCGGTGACGTTGTCATGGGCTCCGCGATGACCTCCTTCATGTCGTCTTGGCGGTCTTGGTCTTGTTGCACCGATATGGAAACCTTTGCTTGATTCCTCGGGACTCCGCACCTACGGATGCCCCCTTGGCACTGATACATCTCCAACGTATCTATAATTTTTGACTGTTCCATGCTATTAAATTATCTGTTTTGGATGTTAATGGGCTTTATTTTACACTTTTATATTATTTTTGGGACTAACCTATTTACCCAAGGCCTAGTGCAAATTGCTGTTTTTTTGCCTATTTCAGTGTTTCGCAGAAAAGGAATATCAAACAGAATCCAAACGGAATGAAACCTTCGGGAATGTGATTTTTGGAACAAACGTGATCCAGAGGACTTGGTGTGGACATCAAGAAACGGACGAGGAGTCCACGAGGCAGGGGGACGCGCCCTCCCCCCTCATGGGCCCCTCGTGGCTCAACCGACCTACTTCTTCCTCCTATATATACTCATATACCCTGAAAACAACCAGGAGCACCACGAAACCCTATTTCCACCGCCGCAACCTTCTGTACTCAAGAGATCCCATCTTGGGGCCTTTTCCGGAGCTCCGCCGGAGGGGGTAACGATCAAGGAGGGCCTCTACATCAACTCCATGGCCGCTTCGATGATGTGTGAGTAGTTTACTTCAGAACTTCAGGTCCATAGTTATTAGCTAGATGGCTTCTTCTCTCTCTTTGAATCTCAATACAAAGTTCTCCTCGATCTTCTTGGAGATCTATTCGATGTAACTCTTTTTGCGGTGTGTTTGTCGAGATCCGATGAATTGTGGGTTTATGATCAAGTCTATCTATGAACAATATTTGATTCTTCTATGAAATCTTTTATGAATGATTGGTTATCTTTGCAAGTCTCTTGGAATTATCAGTTTGGTTTGGCCTACTAGATTGATCTTTCTTGCAATTGGAGAAGTGCTTAGCTTTGGGTTCAATCTTGCGGTGCTTGATCCCAGTGACAGAAAGGGAAACGACACGTATTGTATTGTTGCCATCGAGGATAAAAAGATGGGGTTTATATCATATTGCTTGAGTTTATCCCTCTACATCATGACATCTTACCTAATGCATTACTCTGTTCTTATGAACTTAATACTATAGATGCATGATGTATAGCGGTCGATGTGTGGAGTAATAGTAGTAGATGCAGGCAGGAGTTGGTCTACTTGTCACGGACGTGATGCCTATATACATGATCATGCCTAGATATTCTCATAATTATTCGCCTTTTCTATCAATTGCTCGACAGTAATTTGTTCACCCACCGTAATACTTATGCTATCTTGAGAGAAGCCACTAGTGAAACCTATGGCCCTGGGTCTATTTTCCATCATATAAGTTTGCAATCTTT
Source organism: Triticum urartu (assembly GCF_056163025.1). Lineage (NCBI taxonomy): Eukaryota > Viridiplantae > Streptophyta > Magnoliopsida > Poales > Poaceae > Triticum > Triticum urartu. The sequence continues at coordinate 271,418,974 of NC_141873.1, read as the reverse complement.
ACTTTCAATCTATATCATAAAAATACCAAAAATATTTATCTTATTATTATTATCTCTATCAGATCTCACTCTCGTAAGTGACCGTGAAGGGCTTGACAACCCCTTTATCGCGTTGGTTGCGAGGTTCTTATTTGTTTGTGTAGGTACGAGGGACTTGCATGTGGCCTCCTACTGGATTGATACCTTAGTTCTCAAAAACTGAGGGAAATACTTACGCTACTTTGCTGCATCACCATTTCCTCTTCAAGGGAAAACCAACACACTGCTCAAGAGGTAGCAAGAAGGAGTTCTGGCGCAGTTGCCGGGGAGTCTACGCACAAGTCAAGACATACCAAGTACCCATCACAAACACTTATCCCTCACATTACATTATTTTCCATTTGCCTCTCATTTTCCTCTCGCCCACTTCACCCTTGCCGTTTTATTCGCCCTCTTTTTCCTTTCCCCTTCTCTTTTCCAGTTTGCCTCTTTTTGCTTGTTTCTTGTTTGCTCGTGTGTTGGATTGCATGCTTGTCACTATGGCTCAAGATAATACTAAATCGTGTGATTTTTCCAATACCAACAATAATGATTTTATTAGCACTCCAATTGCTCCTCTTACCGATGCTGAATCGTGTGAAATTAATGCTGCTTTGCTGAATCTTGTCATGAAAGATCCGTTTTCCGGCCTTCCTAGTGAAGATGTCGCTACCCATCTAAACAACTTTGTTGATTTGTGTGATATGCAAAAGAAGAAAGATGTGGATAATGATATTGTTAAATTGAAGCTATTCCCGTTTTCGCTTAGGGATCATGCTAAAACTTGGTTTTCATCTTTGCCTAAAAATAGTATTGATTCATGGAATAAGTGCAAAGATGCTTTTATCTCTAAGTATTTTCCTCCCTCTAAGATCATAACTCTTAGAAACGATATTATGAATTTTAAGCAACTTGATCATGAACATGTTGCACAAGCTTGGGAGAGGATGAAATGAATGATACGTAATTGCCCTACACATGGTTTGAATCTTTGGATGATTATACAAAAATTTTATGCCGAATTTAACTTTGCTTCTAGAAATCTTTTAGATTCAGCCGCGGGAGGCACTTTTATGGAAATCACATTAGGAGAAGCTACTAAACTCCTAGATAATATTATGGTTACTTATTCTCAATGGCACACTGAAAGATCTACTAGTAAAAAGGTTCATGCAATAGAAGAAATTAATGTTTTGAGTGGAAAGATGGATGAGCTTATGAAATTGTTTTCTAATAAGAGTGTCCCTTCTAATCCTAATGATATGCCTTTGTCTACTTTTATTGAGAATAATAATGAATCTATGGATGTGAATTTTGTTGGTAGGAACAATTTTGGTAATAACGTGTATAGAGGTAATTTTAATCCTAGGCCGTTTCCTAGTAATTCCTCTAATAATTATGGTAATTCCTACAACAATTCTTATGGAAATTATAATAAGATGCCCTCTTATTTTGAATCTAATATTAAAGAATTTATTAGTTCGCAAAAGAGTTTCAATGCTTTGATTGAAGAAAAATTGTCTAAGAATGATGAGTTGGCTAGGAACATGGATAGAATTTCTCTTGATGTTGATTCTTTGAAACTTAGATCTATTCCACCTAAGCATGATATCAATGAGTCTCTCAAAGCTATGAGAATTTCCATTGATGAGTGCAAAGAAAGAACCGTTAGGATGCGTGCTAAAAAGATTGCTTTGTGAAAGTGTTCCAATGATTCGGAGTTTTTAGATCTTGATGCAAAAATTGATAAAAGTCGGATTGGAGAGGTCAAAACTTTACATAGCAATGAACCCACTATTTTGGATTTCAAGGAATTTAATTATGATAATTGCTCTTTGATAGATTGTATTTCCTTGTTGCAATCCGTGCTAAATTCTCCGCATGCTTGTAGTCAAAATAAACCTTTTACTAAACATATCGTTGATGCTTTAATGCAATCTTATGAAGAAAAGGTTGAATTGGAAGTTTCTATCCCAAGAAAACTTGATGAGTGGGAACCTACTATTAAAATTAAAATTAAAGATCATGAATGCTTTGTTTTATGTGATTTGGGTGCTAGTGTTTCCATGATCCCTAAAACTTTGTGTGATTTGCTAGGTTTCCGTGAATTTGATGATTGTTCTTTAAACTTGCATCTTGCGGATTCCACCATTAAGAAACCTACGGGAAGAATTAATGATGTTATTATTGTTGAAAATAGGAATTATGTGCAAGTATATTTCATTGTTCTTGATATTGATTGCAATCCTTCATGTCCTATTATTCTTGGTAGACCTTTCCTTAGAACGATTGGTGCAATTATTGATATGAAAGAAGGGAAAATTAGATTCCAATTTCCATTAAGGAAGGGCATGAAACACTTTCCTAGAAAGAAAATTAAATTACCTTATGAATCTATTATGAGGACCACTTATGGATTGCATACCAAAGATGATAATACCTAGATCTATCCTTGCTTTTATGCTTAGCTAGGGGCGTTAAACGATAGCGCTTGTTGGGAGGCAACCCAATTTTATTTTTGTTATTTGATTTTTGGTTCTGTTAGTAATAAATAATTCATCTAGCCTCTGTTTAGATGTGGTTTTATGCTTTTAATTAGTGTTTGTGCCAAGTAGAACCTTTTGGAAGACTTGGGGAAAGTCTTTGCGATCTTGCTGTAAAAAACAGAAACTTTAGCGCTCACGAGATTTGCTGCCATTTTTTACTGGAGAGTTATATTTAGTTAATTCTTTTTGAAGATGATTAATAGATAAATTCCTCACGTACATCAATTTATTTTAGAATTTTGGGGGTTACAGAAGTATTCGAAACCTACAGATTACTACATACTGTTATGTTTTTGACAGATTCTGTTTTTCGTGTGTTGTTTGCTTATTTTGATGAATCTATGGCTAGTAATAAAGTTTATGAACCATAGAAAAGTTGGAATACAGTTTTTTTGACTATGTAGTTGGAATACAGTTGGTTTAACACCAATATAAACAAATAATTAGTTCATTACAGTAACTTGAAGTGGTGGTTTGTTTTCTTCTACTAACGGAGCTCACGAGATTTTCTTTTAAGTTTTCTGTTGTGAAGTTTTCAAGTTTTGGGTAAAGATTTGATGGATTATGGAACAAGGAGAGGCAAGAGCATAATCTTGGGGATGTCCATGGCACCCCAAGGTAAAAATCCAAGGACAACCAAAATCCTAAGCTTGGGGATGCCCCGGAAGGCATCCCCTCTTTCGTCTTCATCCATCGGTAACTTTACTTGGAGCTATATTTTTATTCACCACATGATATGTGTTTTTCTTGGAGCATATTGTGTGATTTGACTCTTTGCTTTTTAGTTTACCACAATCATCCTTGCTGTACACACCTTTTGTGAGAGACACACATGAATCGGAATTTATTAGAATACTCGATGTGCTTCACTTATACCTTTTGAGCTAGATAATTTTGCTCTAGTGCTTCGCTTATATCTTTTAGACCATCGTGGCGGTTTTATTTTATAGAAATTATTGATATCTCATGCTTCACTTATATTATTTTGAGAGTGCCTTAGAACATCATGGTAATTTGCTTTGGTTATGAATTTAGTCTTAATATGATAGGCATCCAAGATCGATATAATAAGAATTTTCATAAAAAGTGCATTGAGTACTAGGAGAAGTTTGATACTTGATAATTGTTTTGAGATATAAAGGTGGTAATATTAGAGTGTGCTAGTTGAGTAGTTGTGAATTTGAGAAATACTTGCGTTGAAGTTTGCAAGTCACGTAGCATGCACGTATGGTGACCGTTGTGTAACAAATTTGAAATGAGGTGTTATTTGATTGTCTTCCTTATGAGTGGCGGTCGGGGACGAGCGATGGTCTTTTCCTACCAATCTATCCCCCTAGGAGCATGCGCGTAATGCTTGGTTTTTGATGACTTGTAGATTTTTGCAATAAGTATGTGAGTTCTTTATGACTAATGTTGAGTCCATGGATTATACGCACTCTCACCCTTCCATCATTGCTAGCCTCTTCGGTACCATGCATTGCCCTTTCTCACCTTGAGAGTTGGTGCAAACTTCGCCGGTGCATCCAAACCCCGTGATATGATACGCTCTATCACACATAAACCTCCTTATATCTTCCTCAAAACATCCACCATACCTACCTATTATGGCATTTCCATAGCCATTCCAAGATATATTGCCATGCAAATTTCCATCGTTCCATTTATCATGACACACATCATCATTGTCATATTGCCTTGCATGATCATGTAGTTTATATCGTATTTGTGGCAAAGCCACTGTTCATAATTTTTCATACATGTCACTCTTGATTCATTGCCCTTCCCGGTACACCACCGGAGGCATTCATATAGAGTCATACTTTATTCTAGTATCGAGTTGTAAATAAATAGAAGTGTGATGATCATCGTTAATAGAGCATTGTCCCAAATAAAAAAAGAGAAAGGCCAAATAAAAAAAGGAAGCCCCCCAAACAAAGGGGCAATCTACTATCCTTTTTTCCACACTTGTGCTTCAAAGTAGAACCATGATCTTTATGATAGAGAGTCTCTTGTTTTGTCACTTTCATATACTAGTGGGAATTTGTCATTATAGAACTTGGCTTGTATATCCCAACAATGGGCTTCCTCAAATGCCCTAGGTCTTCGTGAGCAAGCAAGTTGGATGCACACCCACTTAGTTTCTTTTGTTGAGCTTTCATACATTTATAGCTCTAGTGCATCCATTGCATGGCAATCCCTACTCCTTGCATTGACATCAATTGATGGACATCTCCCTAGACTATTGATTAGCCGCATTGATGTGAGACTTTCTCCTTTTTTGCCTTCTCCACATAACCCACATCATCATATTCTATTCCACCCATAGTGCTATATCCATGGCTCGCGCTCATGTATTAAGTGAAAGTTGAAAAAAGTTTGAGATTACTAAAGTGTGAAACAATTGCTTGGCTTGTCATCGGGGTTGTGCATGATGAGAGCATTCTTGTGTGACGAAAATGGAGCATGACCAAACTATATTATTTTGTAGGGATGAACATTCTTTTGCCATGTTATTTTGAGAAGACATAATTGCTTAGTTAGTATGATTGAAGTATTATTATTTTTATGTCAATATTATACTTTTGTCCTGAATCTTTCAGATCTGAATATTCATGCCACAATAAAGAGAATTACATTGAGAATTATGTTAGGTAGCATTCCACATCAAAAATTATGTTTTTACCATTTACCCCCTCGAGGACGAGCAGGAATTAAGCTTGGGGATGCTTGATACGTCTCCAAAGTATCTATAATTTTTGATTGTTCCATGCTACTATATTATCTGTTTTGGATGTTAATGGGCTTTATTTTACACTTGTATATTATTTTTGGGACTAACCTATTAACCCAAGGCCCAGTGCAAATTGTTGTTTTTTTGCATATTTCAGTGTTTCGCAGAAAAGGAATATCAAACGGAATCCAAACGGAATGAAACCTTCGGGAACGTGATTTTTGGAACAAACGTGATCCAGAGGACTTGGAGGGGACGTCAAGAAACGGATGAGGAGTCCACGAGGCAGGGGGCTAGCCCTCCCCCCTCGTGGGCCCCTCGTGGCTCAACCGACCTACTTCTTCCTCCTATATATACTCATATGCCCTAAAAACAACCAGGAGCGCCATGAAACCCTATTTCCACCGCCGCAACCTTCTGTACCCAAGAGATCCATCTTGGGGCCTTTTCCGGAGCTCCGCCGGAGGGGGCAACGATCACAGAGGGCCTCTACATCAACTCCATGGCCGCTCCGATGATGTGTGAGTAGTTTACTTCAGAACTTCAGGTCCATAGTTATTAGCTAGATGGCTTCTTCTCTCTCTTTGAATCTCAATACAAAGTTCTCCTCGATCTTCTTGGAGATTTATTCGATGCAACTCTTTTTGCGGTGTGTTTGTCGAGATCAAATGAATTGTGGGTTTACGATCAAGTCTATCTATGAACAATATTTGATTCTTCTATGAAGTCTTTTATGTATGATTGGTTATATTTGCAAGTCTCTTCGAATTATCAGTTTGGTTTGGCCTACTAGATTGATCTTTCTTGCAATTGGAGAAGTGCTTAGCTTTGGGTTCAATCTTGCGGTGCTCGATCCCAGTGACAGAAAGGGAAATGACACATATTGTATTGTTGCCATCGAGGATAAAAAGATGGGGTTTATATCATATTGCTTGAGTTCATCCCTCTACATCATGTCATCTTACCTAATGTGTTACTCTGTTGTTATGACCTTAATACTCTAGATGCATGCTGGATAGCGGTCGATGTGTGGAGTAATAGTAGTATATGCAGGCAGGAGTCGGTCTACTTGTCACGGACGTGATGCCTATATACATGATCATGCCTAGATATTCTCATAATTATTCGCTTTTCTATCAATTGCTCGATAGTAATTTGTTCGCCCACCGTAATACTTATGCTATCTTGAGAGAAGCCACTAGTGAAACTTATGGCCCTCGGGTCTATTTTCCATCATATGAATTTCCAATATATTTTGTTTTGCAATCTTTACTTTCAACCTATATCATAAAAATACCAAAAATATTTATCTTATTATTATTATCTCTATCAAATCTCACTCTCGTAAGTGGTCGTGAAGTGCTTGACAACCCCTTTATCGCATTGGTTGCGAGGTTCTTATTTGTTTGTGTAGGTACGAGGGACTTGCGTTTGGCCTCCTACTTGATTGATACCTTGGTTCTCAAAAACTGTGGGAAATACTTACGCTACTTTGTTGCATCACCCTTTCCTCTTCAAGGGAAAACCAATGCAGTGCTCAAGAGATAGCAGGCACCAAAGAGGAAACTGGTACACTTCGCCCGCTGGCGCCCGCCTGGCCTTGGTCATCATGGCTCACGTGACGTGAACCTTGTGAGGTGCATCTTGCATAGATATCTCCGCTCCTCGAGAGCCAACCTGGTGAGGCCGACCCTCAGGGAGGTCTTTGTGTCGTCCGCCTCGCGAGGCTTGGCCCCTCGCGAGGGTCTTGGGTTGTTGTTGGTGAAGCTGGGCCATACTGGGCCGTCGATGGAGCCACGCCATGGGCCGCAGGCAGGCAAGTCTAGATACCCCCGTTCCCAGGACGCCGACACGTTTGCCTTCTCCAAACCCTTCCCTTTACCTTCATATGCAATGTTTTATTTTCCGCTGCTACACTCTTAGAGTTGCATGTGTAGGTTGATTGCTTGACTCGTCATAATTGCTAAAATCTGCCCACAACCAAAATTGGGAAAAGGAAAGATTTTTATTTGGTCAAGTAGTCTAATCACCCCCTCTAGATATACCTTCGATCCTACAAGTGGTATCAGAGCTTTGGTCTATATAAGCCTTGATTTCCATAGCTTTGGTGATCATAGCCTTGGTTTCACAACCTGGAGAGTATGACGTCTAGCGAGGGTAACTATCATCATATAGGTCCTTATTTTGATGGTACAAATTTTGCTAGTTGGAAGCATAAGATGAAAATGCATATTCTTGGTCATAACCCTGCCATTTGGGTTGTTGTTCGTGTTGCCTTGCAAGGTGAATTCTTTGAGGATGGTAGAGAACTGGATCGTGAAGCGACCGTGGAAGAATTGAAGATGTTGCAATACAATGCTCAAGCTTGTGATATTCTCTTCAGTGGATTGTGCCCTGAAGAATTCAACCAAATTAGCCTCCTTGAGAAAGCAAAGGAAATTTGGGATACTTTGGTTGATATGCATGAAGGTACCGAGTCCGTCAAGGAATCCAAGTTGGGTGTGCTTCAAAGTCAAATGGACAAGTTCAAGATGAAGGATGGTGAAGGAGTCTCCGAAATGTACTCTAGGCTTGCTCTCATCACAAATCAGATTGCCGGCTTAGGAAGTGAAGAGATGGCTGACAAATTCATCATCAAGAAGATCCTTAGAGCCTTGGATGGAAAATATGATACCGTGTGCACAATGATCCAAATGATGCCAAATTACAAAGATCTCAAGCCCATGGAAGTCATTGGTAGAATTGTTTCTCATGAGATGTCACTCAAGGATAAGGAAGAGCTCCACAACCAGTTATGTGGTGCATACGAAGCTTCAAGTGATGCTCCTACAACATCAAGTGACAAGCTAGTCTCCAATGAAGAATTGAGCTCAATGGTGAAGAACTTCAACAAATTCTACAAGAGCGAAGCAAATAGAGAAGCTCCAAGTCAAGGTCCTACAATGACAAAATATCTTCTAGTTGTAATAATAATTGCTACAATTGTGGAAGACCTGGACACTATTCCAATGGGATTACGGCTCCCTACAAGAAAAGAGAAGACTCACCAAAAAGGAGGAGTAGAAGAGATGAATCACCTCCAAGAGAGAGAGAGAGGGATTAGAGATGATCGTTATGAACGAAGACCCTCTTGAAGAAGCAAGGATTCGGAAAGGAAGGACAAGTCATCAAAGAGCTACACAAGATGAAGACATCAAGCTCATGTTGGTGAATGGGTTTCCGGTTCCAACTCCGACAACTACTCCGAGAGAAGCTACCACTCCGACTCCTAATATACTCAAGATGAAGGTGTTGCCGGTCTTGCACTAGTGTCATTCAACTCCCACGAAATATTTGATTCACCAAATGAAGGAATTGGAAGATGCTTCATGGCTAAAGGCCCCAAGGTATCACACCCTGAGTATCTTCATTTTGATAGTGATGAAGATGATTTGCTTGGTGTTGATGATTTACTTGTTGACAAAACTAATGATGTGAACTATAATGAACTTGCTAGTAATCATGCTAATCGAGATGAAATGAATGACAATGATAAGAAGGAAATTGAGCGTCTAACTAAAGAACTAATCACTCTTAAGTTAGCTCATGAAACAACTCAAGAGGATGATAGAGAGTTCCTAAGGACTCATGAGAAGCTACGCTTCGAGAAGCTAAATTTAGAGCAAGAGCATGAGTCCCTTAAATCTATCAACGATCATCTTTGAAAGAAGAGTTCTTACATTGCCAAACGTCTCCTCGTGTCTACTTATATGCCACAAGTAAAATATAGTAACAAGAGCAAGAAATATTCTTCTTCTAGTAGTAACATTAACCATGCTCAATCCAATATTGTTGCTTCTAGTAATTTTCTTGATTCCACTATCTTAGCCAAGTTACACTTGAGCAAGAAAATAGCTTATTGAAGGGAATTATAGAGAAAGGTGTTTACAAGAGTCTTGTTAGGAGTAAGTGATATGTCTCCATCATATCTATAATTTTTTATTGTTTCATGCTAATATTATACAACTTTCACATACTTTTGGCAACATTTATATGATTTATTGGACTAACATATTGATCCAGTGCCCAGTGTCAGTTCCTGTTTTTTGCATGTTTTTTGTTTCGCAGAATATCCATATCAAACGAAGTCCAAACGCGATAAAAATTTATGGAGAATTATTTTGGAGTATATGTGATTTTTGGGACTTGAAATTAACGCAAACAGGGGCCCAAAGCCCCCACAAGACACCAATGCGCGTCCTGGTGGGTTGTGCCCTCCTCGGATGTCAGTTGGGTCTCTACTTTGGGCACAAGGAAACTTATATCTGGAAAAAAATCGTGTTAAAATTTCAGCGCAATCGGAGTTACGGATCTCCCGGAATATAAGAAATTGTTTTCGGCCAGAAAACATGAACGAGAAACAGAAGAGAACAGAGAGGGAGATCCAATCTCGGAGGGGCTCCAACCCCTCCGCCACCATGGAGGCCATGGACCAGAGGGGAAACTCTCCTCCCATCTAGGGGGGCAAGGAAGAAGAAGAAGGGGGGCTCTCCCCCTCTCTCGTGGTGGCACCGGAACGCCACCGGGGCAAGCATGGCGACGGCGATCTACATCAACAATCTTGCTACCGTCAACACCAACTTTCTCCCCCTCTATGCAGCAGTGTAACACCTCTTCCCCCCACTGTAATCTCTACTTAAACATGGTTCTCAACTCCATATATTATTTCCCAATGATCCATGGTTATCCTTGTTGGAGATATGCCCTAGAGGCAATCATGTGTGATGATATTTCCTATGTGTTTATGAATAAAGATAGTCCTTGGATATTATCAATGATGTGTATCAGCAAGTATGTGACTTGTTTGTGGGACTATGCATTGTATGATGAATGTCCTAAAAGGTCCCTAGTCGAAAGGGATGTGAGGACACGTAGCCGACTAGACTAGCATATGATACGGTCGATGGCTTGGTCTCACTAGCCATGGAGCATTGGATGCTAACTGGATAATATGGACTCGAAAGGATCTGGTCGGATTCGACGTAGTCAGATCCGAGTTGAGATATTGTCCGAGTTGGACAGACCCAAATATGAGATGCAACGATATGTCATCTGTGAGTCTCTAGTACAACATACGTTCTATGTCCTAATACCTGAGTTGGCGCATGTACTCGGGATGGTGACAAACTTTCTTTGGGCCAACCAAACGCTACTTCGTGACTGGGTAGTTACAAAGGTAGGTTTCAGGCTTGTCTAGACCCATGCTGCGAGACATGGTCGAGCAAGATGGAATTTGCCCCTCCGATCAGGAGAGATATACTCTGGGCCCCTCGTGTGATCTGACCAGGATAAGCATGGCCATGCGACAAGGATTATGAGATAATCTGGTTTGTGGTCGGCTTCACTGGAATGAGAAAGAGGTCGGGCTAGCACAAGGATGACAGCCTCGCCTTGAGCCCGACAACATATATCGTGTGGCAAAAGGAATGGAAGTATGATGTATAGGTTCGCCTAACCAGCTTCATAGTCTGCTTGGTGGTCGGCACGCCTTGCTAGGGGCCGCTACCAACCGTGCAGTTCGGAGGTGATCCGAACCGCGACCAAGCCGGCTTGAACCTGAGGGGTCGCGCGCTTAAGGGAAGGAACCTATGAGGTCGGATCCGAGGACACTGGTCGGATGTGATCCGAGCTGTGTTTGGATTCTGGCTAAGTAGACTTATGGGCTTTAGGGTCCGTGCGAGGCCCAAGTGTTGAGCCCTCGACAGACGCCTATATAAAGTGGGGGTGAGGCACACTCATACGGTTGATCGCTCTGGTGATGTCACTAGGGTTGCATGTGTTGCGAATAGACACCTCCACTCACCGCCGGTTGTGTGATCGGACCTAGCAGTCCGCCGCACAATGTTCCTCCTGCATGCGCGAATACCGTTAGAGGCGGTGCACCTGCGCCGCTCTGGCGAACTTGTACGTGGGATCCGGTGACCGGCTGTTCGAGGGAGATTGGACGAGGAGGATACGATCCACGCGGAGGCGCTGCACGAACTCTTCTTCCGCTGCACGGCATTGTGCATCTAGTGGTAACGATCTGTGATCCATCTCCCGTAGCATGTTCTTGGTTGTGCTGCGCGTAGGAAAATTTTAATTTGTAGTTGACACACCCTACCGTAGAACCAAACAGTGGTATCAGAGCCTCTGCTATAGGATTTGGATTCAGATCGTATGCATATTAGATATGTGGAGGCGATAGATGAGATCTGTTGTCATTGATGAGATCGGTTGTGTGCACGGTTGATGAGATCAACTGCACATGGGGATCGATGTGGCTATGTTTTCTAATGATCAAAGTCGATGATGTCGTGACACAACCTACCCCTACCAGTCGATAACTGCCATCAAGGTTAACAGTGAAAAATAAATCCGAATCAGACTCGCGATGATCGTTAAGATCGGTCAGATCGGAAAATTTGGCGTGATCGGAGTTCAGATGTGATATTCGATCGGAGTTCAGATGGGACCGCTGCGTGTGTAGCGCCTTGTATTTCATACACGATCACTCAAACAGGTAGAATACGGTTCTATGTGTAACTTTGTTTTGCAGGTTTGATGTGAATAGTATGGCTCATGTGTATGTGATGCATGTGTGTAAATTATACATGGCCTGCGTGTCATGTTTGTCAGCTAGCAGGAGCCAAAGTGCTGTCATTATATTGTATAACGACTTGCGTGTCAACTTGTGACTCTATGTAAAATTCATTACTAGTTGTAGTGGTTGGATAATAAAGATCTGGTTGGTGGCTTGGCGTCCCGGCGTGACAAACAAGATGGAGTTCCTAGATGGTCATCGAAGTCGGAGCCGACCTGGAAGAACATCCATGAAGAAGCCATACTATTTAACTATATATGTTTTATTTGTGATTGTTATGCTTCTTGTTTTCTATGCATGTTACAATGATAGAAAGATCCCTCATTAATATCAAGAAATTTGCCATCCCCGATGTTGCACCTTCGCACATCAAGTACGTCTAGTAGTGGGCTCATGAAATTGGGGTGCTGCAAGGTGTCCTTGAACTGAAGGGTTCGTGTTGGACATGGACATGCACTGCATCAGGTTATCTTGGCAAGGCTCTCAAAACAGTTTTGGGCCTTGTGGCAAAGAAGGTTGGGGGCCGTGGTATGAGATACCTTCCCGACCGACAGGAGTCGTATAGAGATACGATTAGCAAGGAGTTACTTACCGGATAGGCATGCTATCTAGCAGTGATGCTAAAGCTCACTAGTCGCATGTGCTAGTCGGATCCTGAATCACTGAGAGTTTGCGGAGGGATGCCAACTTCAGTGGGAGTATTTATATTTAAGGCTTGAATCACTCGACATAAACACATTGCTTAGTGATTGCATATTTTCTGTTGTAGATCAATGGCACCACCTGCTCAAACCAACTTTGCATTGAAATCAATTCTGGAAAAGGATAAACTGAATGGAACAAACTTTACCATCTGGTATAGAAATCTGAGAATTGTTCTCAAGCATGATAAAAAGGAACAAGTTCTAGAGGATCCACTTCCAGAGGAACCTGCCGATAATGCTAGTGCCACAGCTAAGAATTCCTACCAGAAACTCGTTGATGAATCAACGGAGATCAGTTGTCTGATGCTGGCTTGTATGGAGCCCGATTTGCAACAGCATTTCGAAAATCTTGAGGCTTACGATATGATTGAGAGTCTCAAGAGCATGTTTCAGACTCAGGCTAGGACTGAAAGGTTCAACGTATGGCGATCCTTGATGGGTTGCAAGCTGAAGGAAGGTGATCCACTGAGAGCACATGTGATAAAGATGATCGGATATGTGCAAGCTTTGGATCATTTGGGCTTCCCACTCTTGGATGGGCTATCTACTGATGCAGTTCTGGGTTCTCTTTCGCCCAGCTATGGGACGTTCATCTCAAACTATCATATGCATGGCATGGATAAGAAGCTCACTGAATTGCATGGTGTCGGTGTCAAAACCGGTGGATCTCGGGTAGGGGGTCCCGAACTATGCGTCTAGGCCGGATGGTAACAGGAGACTGGGGACACTTTGTTTTACCCAGGTTCGGGCCCTCTCGATGGAGGTAAAACCCTACTCCTGCTTGATTAATATTGAAGATATAGGTAGTACAAGAGTAGATCTACCACGAGATCAAGGAGGCTAAACCCTAGAAGCTAGCCTATGGTATGATTGTGTATGGAGTTGATCTTCTACGGGCTACAACCCTCCGGTTTATATAGATACCGGATAGGGTTAGGGTTACACAGAGTCGGTTACAATGGTAGGAGATCTTGAATATCGCATCGCCAAGCTTGCCTTCCACGCCAAGGAAAGTCCCATCCGGACATGGGACGAAGTCTTCAATCTTATATCTTCATAGTCCAGGAGTCCGGCTGAAGGTATAGTCCGGCTATCCGAACACCCCCTAATCGAGGACTCCCTCAGTAGCCCCTAAACCAGGCTTCAATGACGACGAGTCCGGCGCGCAAATTGTCTTCGACATTGCAAGGCGGGTTCCTCCTCCAAGTCCTTCATAGAATATTGTAATCACCAAGAGTAGTGTCCGGCTCTGTAAAATAAGTTTCCACATATTGCTATAGAGAGAATAATATTAACACAAATCAAATCTGCTGACGTATTCTGCAGTGCGCCATCACACTACAGCCAAGTCCTCTACTCGAATCGTTTTTACTTCCCCACCTCAGCATGTTTTGCGAGGTGGTTTCCTTGGCACGTCTTGTCAAAGCAGAGATCGTGTACCCTTTTTACGGGATTATCATTAATACGGATGTGGGTAACCCAACCGCGCCATTTATCACGGCACTCGGGAGGCAAGCGAGTTTTATTAGGCAAGTGGGGACGCATAACCGCAGCCGCCTATATAAGGGGATAAGGATCCACCCTATTTACCTACGCCTTCTTCCTCCCTTGCCTACCCATCTCTCGCGCACCCGAGCTCCAGCGCCCAAGCCCGCACTTCCCACGTCAACCTTCTCCAGCAATGTCCGGAGCGGGAGGCAAATGGATGGTCTCCACCGTTACGGAGGACAAAATCAAGAAGCTAAGGAAGGCCGGGTATCTGTCCAAGGACATCGCGCACCAGCTTCCCGAGAAGGGACAGCTTATCCCCACCCCAAGGCCCCATGAGAGGGTGGTATTTCTCCTCCACTTCCTCCGCGGACTGGGTTTTCCACTCCACCCATTTGTCCGGGGGCTCATGTTCTACTACGGCCTGGATTTCCACGATCTGGCTCCAAACTTCATCCTCAACATCTCGGCGTTTATCGTCGTGTGCGAGGCCTTTCTCCGCGTCCGCCCCCATTTCGGCCTCTAGCTCAAGACTTTCAACGTCAAGCCCAAGGTGGTGAGCGGCAGCCAGGCGGAGTGCGGAGGCGCCATGGCGGGCAAGATGGCCAACGCCCTATGGTTCGAGGGCTCTTTCGTGGAGACCCTAAAGGGATGGCAATCCGGGTGGTTTTATATCACCGAGCCACGCGATTCGGAATGGACCGCGGCCCCTGAGTTCCAATCCGGACCCCCCACGCGGCTTGTGTCCTGGAATGAGACGGGCCTGTCGTGGGGCGACGAGAAAGAGGTGACCGGATTGCAAACATGCATCCGGTCCCTGGTGAACAAGCCAATCCGGCTTGTCAACATAATCCAGGTTATGCTCGTCCGCCGGATCCTCCCGTGCCAACACCGGGATTTCAATCTGTGGGAGTTCGACTCGACGCAGCATCAAACCCTCAGCAGGCTCTTCGACACAACATACGAAGATGCCTGGAAGATGCTATTCCAGGGCGCTGAGGCTCCCGCATCTGCTTCCGAGGACCGCGGATACAGCTCACAGCGTCACGCTAGCAAGGTATGCTATCTACACCTGTTACAGGATGTTCAACCTTTTTTCATAGTTTGACTCTATGCGGGATCTAAACTCCCTTGCCTTTGATAGGCTTGGCGGGCGATGGCCGAACCGATTAACTATCCGGCTCCGCTGCCCGAAGACCTAGCCCCAGCTCTACTGGTGAAGCTGCTGACTCCGGCACCTTATGTGGTGCCGGAGAAGAAGGCTAAGAAGAAGAAGACCACGGGGACTCGAAAGAGTACCCGTAATGTGGTGTTGTCGGACTCGTCATCTGGCGAGTCCGAGACGCCCTCCTCCCATGAAAACGAGGAGGAGGAAGAAGAAACCTCTCCCCCTCCAGCGGGGGGAGGAAAGAAGAGGGAGGCCGCCCCAACTGGGGAGGCCGAGGGGTCCAGGAAGAGGAAGACGCCTCCGCCGGACTATTCCCCCGACGCCGAAGAAGACGAAGAGGAGTGGCCGGACAGGGCCAAGCGTCCGGCGAAATCGTAAGTTCGGATATCAGAGTAACTCGTCATGTTCCTTTGTTGCATAGCTTTACCTAATGTCGATGATACTTATGCAGCCCGCCCCGGGCCGAACTCAACGAGTCGTCGAGTGGCTCCTTGGATTCATCGGACATGAACTCCGTTCCGCCCGCTGTCTCCCCCCGCACTGCGGACGATGCTGAAGTGGCGTCGCGACAAGCTCCGGGGCAGGAGGAGGTGGTCCTGGAGGAGCCGCAAGGCAACCTCCCGGACTCCAGGAGTAAAGGGGACAAGACCCCCAGGGCTCCAAGTCCGGCCTTAAGTCGGACATCGTGCCGGAATCTTCAACGATTCTAGACCGCGGTAGGCGAGCTCCTTCCAAGAGGAGCAAGTCTTCTGAGCCGGCAACCTCCATCCAACCAGAGGTGCCGGACAATCTGCTGGAGGTGCTTGAAGGCGCCTCCATCGACGAGGAGCACCGTACTATTATGAGTACGGTGATCCAGAAGGTCCAGTCCGCCAAGAGCGGGCTGAGTGAAGCTTGCGCTAGCCTCCTAACAGGCTTCGAGGTAAGTAACAATATGTAAAAATATTACCGCATAGACAGTAGCCCCTGATGCTCTATTTGGCGTTCGGAAAGAAAAGCCGAATAGAGGATCTATTAAATTTCGCAGGAGTCTAACAATAAAGAGTCAATATGCGTATGCAGGCTTCGCTGCTGTCCACCGCCGCACTGACTGCGGAGGTGGGTGTCCTGAAACAAGGACTCGAGCGGTCCGAGCAAGAGCTCGGCCTTGCCAAGTGGCAACTTGAGGAGAAAGAAGGTAAGAAATACCTTACAGAAATAAGTGCCTATAGAGAGGCGTGACTGCAAAAAATAACAGGATTGTACTGCTTATTGTAGGGGCCACGACTGAGGTGGCAACCCTCAAGCAGGCGTTGTCTAAGGACGAAAAGAAAACGGCCGTGGAGCTCACCGAGCGAGAAAAACTTGGGGCTCAGGTCGGCGAGGTGTAGCAAGAGCTTCAGGCTCTCATGAGAAAACATGAGAGTTTGGAGCTTGAGTCAGAGACCCGAGCGTCCGAGCTCGCGGCGGCCCTTGAGACTGCCAAGTCTGCCAAGGCCGAAGCCCAAAAGGCCCTCCAAGAGTTGGAGGATATGAAGAAGATAGCAGCGGGTAAGGCATTCTTTATGCAAAGCAGAAATATAAAAGTAAACTACTTGTTACTTACCCGAATCCGGAGTTCTCCAGGGGCATTCACAGATCTTCCGTGCAGCGTATCCGATGCCGCCGCATTCTACCGAGCTGAAGAGGGCAGCTCGACGGAGAAGGTGTTCTGGTCTCAGTATGCTGAGGCCGGACACCCTGTGCCCTTGAGCGACCAGCTGAAACAGCTGGTCAAACTCCACAAGGCGGCCGAACAGGCCATGAAGGGCTTCATAGTTCGGCTGTGGCTCGGAGAGGCCCTGCCTGGGAGCTACTTCGGGCTGGTGCGGCGGCTGGTGGAGGCCTGTCCAAGGTTCGAGGTCCTCAAGCGCTTCGTCTGCATCGAAGGTGCCCGTAGGGCCCTTGCCCGTGTAAAGGTGCACTGGGGTAAGCTAGACGGTGGGAAGCTTGTGAAGGACGGGCCGCCGCCGGGGAAGGAGCATCGCAAGCCCGAGAACTATTACAAGGATGTTCTTGCGGGTGCTTGCCTTGTGGCAGATGAATGTACCAAGGATGTAATTTTTGAATAAACTCGCTCGTTTTTATCCTATGCGCTGAAAACTTGTTCATAGGCGCTTAAGCAATGCTTGTTGAATTTAAAATATTATTTTCTGTGCGGCCGTTTATCAAAAAATTGAGAGATGGCCAGTCGTCGGCTTCTGCCCCCATGCCACTAGTGCTGGGGTGTTCGGGGATAAACCTGAGCACTCTTTTCCCCATAGTTGGGTCCTTCGAGGGAGGCGCTCAGCACGGCGAACCAGGAAATTGGACTATAATGCTTGAACACTCTCACTTAGCCATAGAACTTTATAATTTTAAATTTCGGCGAAGCCCCTAGTTCGGAAGACCGAGTTCGGGGCGCTATCCACGCCTTGGCTGGGGTTATCCAGCTCCTCGCTCGAAGCGGCATAGGCCTTTAGGGACCCGAAAAACCTCTCGAACAGCGACCGGTCTCTCGCCTCATCATGACAGTCAGTTTTAGCTTTATCCACTAAGGTGCTTAGCCCAGCTCAACCGGGGCACAATCGCAGTGGTTCTCCTAGTGCTACCTTAGCCGATATAGCGGAACGTAAGGCACCAAAACATAGGAGCCGGGCAAACCCAACTATTGACCCAAATCATGATTCGGAGCCGATGCATATAGTGCTATAAGTTCGGGGTGCCGCACTTGTGAAAGTGTACGGACTTGTCACACCATATTAAAGGGTACTGAAGCCCCTGGCATACTTGTCGTACCATAGTGTACGGGTGCAACATGTCATTAATGAACATATATAAAATAGAGTAATGCAAAAAATAGACGAGAAGCTAAGCATTGTTTATAGAGAGGCTATTTATCAAAGCCGAACGATACAAATAGTGCGATAAGCAAAAGATATTGGACTATTCAGTATGTCCTGACCAGGGGCAGGCCGCGGAATTGTATTTAAAACAGGTATACCGCTCGTAACAGAGACCACCTGGGAGTTCCATAATGCGGCAGGGCTTGTCTGCCTCCCTGGATCTTGCATCGTTTGTGCGGCAGTCGAGTTGCCGAACAGGTCGTCCGAAGTATGGAGTCCTGAAAGTAAGAAAAAATTAAAAAAAAGAGTCCGGCAGCCCATAGTACGTTTTAAGCCGTATGTTGGGCGTGCCGTTTATTGTGCCCCTTCCCCTGTGCCCATGGTATTTCAAGGGCGTAGTTGTGTACGCGAGGTACTGGTTTCGCTAGGTCGTGAAAGCTGGGGTTGGGGCCGCATTGCTACGCTTGCTCAGAGTGTGCCAGGCAGTCCTGCTGTAGGTTACTCCGGGCGCGCTTGGCGGTGTCTGGCTTTTTTAATGGCCGGACTGGGGAATTGCCTAAGAAGGCTACTTTGTATCTCTGCTGCGAGAGCCGCCGTATGCTCCTCCGTACGGAGGGAGCGTTCGGTGTTTCCGTTGACCGTGATTACTCCTTGAGGGCCTGGCATCTTGAGTTTGAGATATGCGTAATGCGGCACCGCATTGAATTTTGTGAATGCGGTTCGTCCGAGCAGGGCGTGATAGCCACTGCGAAACGGGACTATATCGAAGATTAACTCTTCGCTTCGGAAATTATCTGGGGATCCGAAGACCACGTCAAGTGTTACTGAGCCTGTACAGTTGGCTTCTACACCTGGTATAACGCCTTTAAAGGTCGTTCTTGTGGGTTTGATCCTTGAGGGATCTATGCCCATTTTCCGCACTGTGTCCTGATAAAGCAGGTTCAGGCTACTGCCGCCGTCCCTGAGGACTCTTGTGAGGTGAAATCCGTTGATGATTGGGTCAAGAACCAATGCGGCGAAGCCGCCATGACGGATGCTAGTGGGATGGTCCCTTCGATCAAAGGTGATCGGGCAGGAGGACCATGGGTTGAACTTTGGGGCGACTGGCTCCATCACGTATACGTCCCGCAGCGCACGCTTCCGCTCCCGCTTGGGAATGTGGGTTGCGTATATCATGTTCACCATCCACACTTGTGGGGGAAAGCCCTTCTGTCCATTGTTGTTCGGCGGCTTGGGCTCTTCGTCGTCGTTGTGCAGCCCCTTGTCTCTATTTTCGGCTCTTAACTTGCCTGCCTGCTTGAACACCCAACAATCCCCGTTAGTGTGATTGGCTGGCTTTTCGGGGGTGCCATGTATCTGGCACAAGCGATCGAGTATTCGGTCCAAATTGGACGGGCCCTGAGTATTCTTTTTGAATGGCTTTTTCCGCTAACCGGATTTATAGCCTCTGAATCCGGCATTGACTGCCGTCTCTTCATTGCTGTCGCTGTTAATGCGGCGTTTTTGCTTATTCCGACGTGTCCTGCCACTTTTGTCCTTAGTATCCGAATTACCAGGGTTCTTTGATAAGTTGTTACTGCGAGCCAGCCAGCTATCTTCTCCCGCGCAAAAGCGGGTCATGAGTGTCGTGAGTGCTGCCATGGATTTCGGCTTTTCCTGTCCCAGGTGCCGGGCAAGCCACTCGTCGTGGATGTTATGCTTGAAGGCTGCTAGGGCCTCTGCGTCCGGACAGTCGACTATCTGGTTTTTCTTTGTTAGGAACCGTGTCCAGAATTGTCTGGCTGATTCTTCTGGCTGCTGAATTATGTGGCTTAAGTCGTCGGGATCCGGCGGTCGTACGTAAGTGCCCTGGAAGTTATCGAGGAATGCGGCTTCTAGGTCCTCCCAAGAACCGATTGAGTCTGCTGGCAAGCTGTTAAGCCAATGCCGGGCCGGTCCTTTAAGTTTGAGCGGGAGGTACTTGATGGCATGTAGATCATCGCCGCGTGCCATGTGGATGTGAAGGAGATAGTCCTCGATCCATACCGCCGGGTCTGTGGTGCCATCGTATGATTGGATGTTTACGGGTTTGAAGCCCTCTGGGATTTTATGATCCATTACTTCATTCGTGAAGCATAGTGGGTGTGCGGCGCCTCTGTACTGGGCTATATCACGACGCAACTCGGAAGAGCTATGTCTGTTGTGTTCGGCTCGGCCGAATTTGTTGTATCCGGAGTGAAGATCATTGTCACATGCCGTAGGGCTCCTGCACGATCCGTAGATCGATCTTGTTTGTCTTGCTTTATCCTCTAGTATGTCTCGCAGGTCGGGCGCATTTTCCCGTGCCTTAGTTGTGCGGTGTCGGGGCATGGCTTGGGTGGAGGGCTGAGCGGCCTCTCTGTCACGGCCACGGGGTGGCCGGTCTGCCATGTCATGCGCTGGTGATGTAGGTGCTTCCTCCTCTGATCGGGGTAGCGGCCTGTGCTTTGGGTAACTCTTGGAGGGGTGTTCGAGTTCATACTCTTCGGCCGCAAGGACTTCAGTCCATCTGTCAGCTAGCAAATCTTGGGCAGCTCTAAGCTGTTGTTGCTTTTTCTTGAGGCTGCTTGCCGTGGCTAAAAGCCTGCGTTTAAAACGCTCTTGTTTGGCGGGGTCTGATGGTATGACGAATTCGTCATCATCGAGGCTTGCCTCGTCTTCGGAGGGAGGCGTATAGTTATCATCCTCGACCTCTTGGTCTGCCGCTCTCTCGTGAGGGCTGGCTTCTCCATCTTCCTGTGCCGAATCTTGCTGAGGTGGGTGTTCTTTGGCGCTGTCCGGGGTAGTATTATCTCCCGTGCCGGAATCACCATTTTTGCTTTGGCGGGATTTAGAGCGGCGCCGCTGACGCCGGCGCTTTGGCTGTTTCTTGGGGGCGTTATCCCCCATTGTTCCATCGCCATCTCCATCTTTTGGAGTATCCACCATGTATATGTCGTATGACGAGGTGGCTTTCCAGCGCCCTACAGGTGCTGGTTCCTGTTCGTCTCCTATATCGTCGTCCATGCCGTCGATGTCTTCGGAGCCGAAGTCAAGTATGTCGGTTAAGTCGTCGACAGTGGCTACAAAGTGGGTGGTGGGTGGGTTTTGAATTTCCTCACCGTCTGTATCCCACCCTTGCTGACCGTAGTCCGGCCAGGGCTCTCCTGATAAAGAGAGAGAATTAAGAGAATTCAGGATGTCGCCAAAAGGCGAATGCTGAAAGATGTCCGCTGCGGTGAACTCCATTACCGACGCCCACTCGGATTCGATTGGCAGGGGCGCGGGGGGGCTCGGAGTTCGGAGAGGAATACGGCTTCTCGGAGTCACGGGCCATGCGGAGTGCGGGGCTGGAGTTCGGCTCGATCGCCTCTGAGATTGCAGCCCCTGAGGCAGCGTCCAACCGCTGATCCTCGATCGGCGCAGTAGGTTCTGAATCAATGGTCGAAACCGATGCGTGTGCGGCCTCCAAGGCGCTGTTCGGCGGCAGAGCTATATCATGCCCATCGAGACAGTGTGGCACGCTAGGCTGTGGCTCGAATCTGTCTAAGATCAAGTCTCCGCGGATGTCAGCCGTGTAGTTTAGGCTTCCAAACCTGACCTGATGGCCAGGGGCGTAGCTTCCGATCTGCTCAAGGTGGCCAAGCGAATTGGCCCGCAGTGCAAAGCCGCCGAAGACGAAGATCTGTCCGGGGAGGAAAGTCTCACCCCGGACCGCATCGTTGTTGAAGATCGAAGGAGCCATCGGGCCTAAAGGTGACGACACAGAGGAACTCTCAATGAAAGCACCAATGTCGGTGTCAAAACCGACGGATCTCGGGTAGGGGGTCCCGAACTGTGCGTCTAGGCCGGATGGTAACAGGAGATTGGGGACACTTTGTTTTACCCAGGTTCGGGCCCTCTCGATGGAGGTAAAACCCTACTCCTGCTTGATTAATATTGAAGATATAGGTAGTACAAGAGTAGATCTACCACGAGATCAAGGAGGCTAAACCCTAGAAGCTAGCCTATGGTATGATTGTGTATGGAGTTGATCCTCTACGGGCTACAACCCTCTGGTTTATATAGATACAGGATAGGGTTAGGGTTACACAGAGTCGGTTACAATGGTAGGAGATCTTGAATATCGCATCGCCAAGCTTGCCTTCCACGCCAAGGAAAGTCCCATCCGGACACGGGACGAAGTCTTCAATCTTATATCTTCATAGTCCAGGAGTCCGGCTGAAGGTATAGTCCGGCTATCCGAACACCCCCTAATCCAGGACTCCCTCACATGTGATGCTCAAAGTGGCAGAGCAGGATATTAAGAAAGGCACACATCAAGTGTTGATGGTGCAGAAATCGACTAAGTTCAAGAAGAGTTTGTCAAAGAAAAAGGCTAAGGCAAAGGGCACGGAGATGGTAACCTCCACCGCTGCACCGAAGTCTGGACCGGACTCAGAGACCATTTTCTATCATTGCAAGGAGACCGGTCACTAGAAGAGGAATTGTAGCAAGTGGTTTGCAGAGCATGGCAAGAAGGCCGGAAATGCTTCTTCGGGAAAAGGTACACTTGTTGCATATGTTATAGACATTTACCCTGCTGACATACCTAGTAGCTCTTGGGTATTTGATACCGGATCGGTTGTTCATATTTGCAACTCGATGCAAGGGTTGGTAAGAACTAGGCATGTGGCACAAGGGGAGATTGACATCAGGGTCGGCAACAAAGCAAGAGTTGCTGCGTTGGAGGTCGGCACGATGTAGCTCCAGCTTCCTTCTAGATTTATTTTGGAATTGAATAATTGTTATTACATTCCTGCACTTAGTCAGAACATTATTTCTGCCTCATGCTTGATGAGTCATGGTTATGAATTCAATTTAAAGGACATTGGTTGTTCGATTTATTTGAATGGTATGTTCCACGGCTATGCACCCATTGTAGATGGGCTATTTATATTGAATCTGGAACAGGAACTGGTCTATAACGTGAATGTCAAGAGGCATAAGCCTAATGAGATAAATCTGACATACTTCTGGCATTGCCGGCTTGGACACATTAGTCTGGAACGCATGAAGAAGCTCCATGATGATGGGCTCCTAACTTCGTCCGACTTCGGGTTGTTCGAGACGCGCGAATCATGCTTGCTCGGCAAGATGACTAAGTCTCCTTTCGCAAAGAATTGCGAGAGGGCGTCCGAGCTGTTGGAACTGATACACAGTGATGTGTGTGGACCAATGAGCATAAATGCCAGAGGTGGCTATCAGTACTTCATGACTTTTACCGACGACTTGAGTAGATATGGATATATCTATTTGATGAGGCACAAGTCGGAAACTTTTGAAAAGTTCAAAGAGTTTCAAAACGAGGTTGAGAATCAGCTTGGCAAGACTATAAACTTCTACGATATGATCATGGAGGTGAGTACATGAGCCAGGAGTTTGATGATCATCTGAAAAGCCGAGGTATAGTACCTCATCTCACACCTCCGGGTACGCCACAGAGAAATGGCATGTCGGAACGAAGGAATCATACCTTGTTGGACATGGTTCGATCTATGATGAGCAAATCTGATTTACCCTTGTCATTGTAGGGATACGCTCTAGAAACTGCAGCTTTCACACTTAACAGGGTACCATCAAAATCTGTAGATAAGACACCATATGAGATGTAGACCGGGAAGAGTCCCAGTTTGTCTTTTCTAAAGATTTGGGGTTGTGAAGCATTTGTCAAGCGACTTATGTCAGACAAGCTTACACCCAAGTCGGACAAATGCATATTCGTGAGATATCCAAGGGAAACCTTGGGATATAACTTCTACAACCGGGAAGAGAACAAAGTGTCTGTTGCTCGGAACGGGGTTTTCCTCGAGAAAGAGTTTCTCACTCGACAGGCCAGTGGGAGGACGGTCCGACTCGAAGAAATTCGAGTACCACTCGGGGATGGCTCGGCGGGTGATGAGATCATACCAGAGTCAGTCAGGGAACCCGTAGTGGAAGCGGCACCGGAACCACGGAAGTCGGAAAGATTGCGCAGAATGTGTGATGTATTGTTGCTAGAAAGCGACGAGCCAACCACGTATGCGGAAGCGATGGTAAGCGCGGATTCTGAGGCATGGCTAGAGGCCATGAGATCCGAGTTAAAGTCCATGGATGAAAATCAAGTCTGGGACTTGGTTGATCCGCCGCCTGGCGTAAAGGCCATTGGCTGCAAATGGGTCTTTAAGAAGAAAACCGATGTGGATGGAAATGTTCAGATCCACAAAGCTTGGCTTGTCGCTAAAGTTTATGGACAAGTACAAGGAATTGAGTACGATGAGACTTACTCGCCGGTAGCGAAGCTAAAGTGGGTGAGGATTGTACTAGCTATAGCTGCATATTTTGATTACGAGATATGGCAGATGGATGTCAAAACGGCTTTCCTTCACGGAAATTTAACCGAGGACGTGTATATGATATAGCCCGAGGCTTTTGTTGATCCGACTAGCACTAGTAAGGTATGAAAGCTCAAGAGATCCATTTATGGGTTAAGGCAAGCATCTTGGAGTTGGAACATTCGTTTTGATGAGGTCCTCACTGGTCTCGGTTTCATCAAAAGCAATGAGGACACTTGTTTATACAAGCAGTTAAGTGGGAGCTCGATTGTGTTCTTGATCTTGTATGTGGATGACATACTACTGATTGGAAATGATGTTTCGATGCTAAACTCGGTCAAGGAATCATTGAATGGCAAGTTTTCAATGAAGGACCTTGGTGAGGCGGTTTACATTTTAGGCATCAAGATCTATAGAGATAGCTCAAGGAGGCTGCTCGGCTTGAGCCAAAGCACGTACATAGATAAATTGTTGAAGCGGTTCAACATGAGTGAGGCCAAGAAAGGGTTCTTGCCTGTCTCACATGGTATAAGGCTAAGCGAGACTCAGAGTCCTTCGACATTTGATGAGCGAAGCAGGATGAGTCGGATTCCGTATGCCTCGGCAATTGGATCCATCATGTATGCCATGATATGTACACGGCCTGATGTTGCTTTTGCAATAAGCCTAACAAGTAGATACCAGGCCAACCCAGGTGAGAGTCACTGGGCAGCGGTAAAGACTATTTTGAGGTACCTGAAAAGGACTAAAGAGATGTTCCTAGTTTCTGGAGGTGAGGAAAAGCTCGTCGTAAGGGGTTATGCCGATGCTAGTTTCCAAACTGACAAAGATGATTGTCGATCACAGTCCGGATTCATGTATGTCATGAACGGAGGAGCAGTGAGCTGGATGAGTTCCAAGCAAGATACGGTGGCCGATTCTACCACAGAAGCCGAATACATTGCGGCTTGTGAAGCTGCAAAGGAAGGTGTTTGGATCCAGAACTTTCTGGATTATCTTGGTATTTTCCCAGCCTCGGTAAACCGTTGGACCTTTATTGTGATAATTCTGGTGCCATCGCACAAGCCAAGGAGCAGAGGGATCACCACAAGACCAGACACATAGATCGGAAATATCACCTAATACGAAAGATCGTAAAGAATGGTGATGTTGAGTTATGCAAAATTCACACGGATGCAAATGTTGCAGATCCATTGACTAAGCCGCTTCCACAATCCAAGCATGAGGGGCACGTTAGATCTATGGGCATTCAATGTCTATTTGATTGACTCTAGTGCAAGTGGGAGACTGTTGGAGATATGCCCTAGAGGCAATCATGTGTGATGATATTTCCTATGTGTTTATGAATAAAGATAGTCCTTGGACATTATCAATGATGTGTATCAGCAAGTACGTGACTTGTTTGTGGGACTATGCATTGTATGATGACTGTCCTAAAAGGTCCCTAGTCGAAAGGGTTGTGTGGACGTGCAACCGGCTAGACTAGCATATGACACGGTCAATGGCTTGGTCTCACTAGCCATGGAGCATTGGATGCTAATCGGATAATATGGACTCAGAAGGATATGGTCGGATTCGACGTAGTCGGATCCGAGTTGAGATAAGGTCCGAGTTGGACAGACCCAACTATGAGACGCAGCAATATGTCATCTATGAGTCTCTAGTACAACATACGTTCTATGTCCTAAGACCTAAGCTGGCGCATTTACTCGGGATGGTCACAGACTTGCTTTGGGCCAACCAAATGCGACTCCGTGACTGTGTAGTTACAAAGGTAGGTTTCGGGCTTGTCCAGACCCATGCTGCGAGACATGGTCGAGCAAGATGGAATTTTCCCCTCCGATCAGGAGAGATATACTCTGGGCCCCTCGTGTGATCCGACCAGGATAAGCATGGCCATGCGACAAGGATTATGAGATAATCTGGTTTGTGGTCGGCATCACTGGAATGAGAAAGAGATAGGGCTAGCACATGGATGACAGACTCGCTTTGAGCCCGACAACATATATCATGTGGCAAAAGGAATGGAAGTATGATGTACAGGTTCACCTAACCAGCTTCATAGTCTGCTTGGTGGTTGGCACGCCTTGCTAGGGGCCGCTACCAACCATGTAGTTCAGAGGTGATCCGAACTGCGACCAAGCCGGCTTGAACCTAAGGGGTCGCGCGCTTAAGGGAAGGAACCTACGAGGTCGGATCTGAGGACACTGGTCAGATGTGATCCGAGCTATGTTTGGATTCTGGATGAGTAGACTTATGGGCTTTAGGGTCTGTGCGAGGCCCATGTGTTGAGCCCTCGACAGACGCCTTTATAAAGTGGGAGTGCGGCACACTCATGCGGTTGATCGCTTCGGCGCTGTCACTAGGGTTTGCATGTGTTGCGAATAGACACCTCCACTCCCCGCCGGTTGTGTGATCGGACCTAGCAGTCCGTCGCGCAATGTTCCTCCTGCACGCGCGGATACCGTTAGAGGCGGTGCACCTGCGCTGCTCCGGCGAACTTGTACGTGGGATCCGGCGACCGGCTGTTCAAGGGAGATTGGACGAGGAGGAGACGATCCACGCGGACGCGCTGCACCAACTCTTCTTCCGCTGCACGGCACTGCGCGTCTAGTGGTAACGATCTGTGATCCATCTCCCGTAGCATGTTCTTGGTTGTGTTGCGCGTAGGAAAGTTTTAATTTAAAGTCGACGCACCCTACCGTAGAACCCAACAGTGGTATCAAAGCCTCTTCTATAGGATTTGGATTCAGATCGTAGGCATATTAGATATGTGGAGGCGATAGATGAGATCGGTTGTCATTGATGATATCGGATGTGTGCACGGTTGATGAGATCAACTGCACATGGGGATCGATGTGGCTATGTTTTCTGATGATCGGAGTCGATGAGGTCGTGACACAACCTACCCCTACCGGTCGGTAACCGCCATTGGGGTTAAAAGTGAAACATAAATCCGAATCAGACTCGCGGTGATCGATAAGATCGGTCAGATCGGAAAATTCGGCGTGATCGGAGTTCAGATGTGATATGTGATTGGAGTTCATATGGGACCGCCGTGTGCGTAGCGCCTTGTATTTCGTACCCGTGCCCACCTTCTAATGAGAGTAATTCTTCAACTCATACATTTTTCATTGTCCCTTCGTTCTTACCGAAAGATGAATACTATGATAATTGAATGATCTCGTTGATTCATTTGAAATATCCCTTTTTGATGAACTTGATGCTTGATATACTTGTGGCCATGATGCCAATATGAATTATATATGCTTATGGAGATGAACTTGTTATAGTTCCTTATGTTAAACATGAAATTGTTGCTATTGCACCCACACATGATAGTCCTATTATCTTTTTGAATACTCCAAACTACACTATATTGGAGAAGTCTGCACTTACTAAAGATTACATTGATTGGTTGCCTTTTTCCGTTGCACATGATGATTTTGATGAATATTATATGCATGTTCTTGCTGCTCCTACTTGCAATTATTATGAGAGAGGAACTATATCTCCACCTGTCTATGTTTCCAACACAAAAAAGTGCAAGAAGCTGCTTATGCTATGTATCGACCTTTACTTGATGTGCATGATTTTTCTTGTATGACATGCCGATGCATAGGAAGAGAGTTAGACTTCATAATTTCATGATTTATGTTGCTTTGTGCTCACTACTAAATGCCAAATCATTGTTAAGTAAAATTGGCTTTGATATACCTTGGGATCCGGGTGGATCCCTTACTTGAGCACTTTATGCCTAGCTTAATGGCTTTAAAGAAAGCGTTGCCAGGGAGACAAGCCGGAAGTTTTAGAGAGTCATTTAATTCTGTTGAGTTCTTTTATAAAGTTAAAAAAAACAAAAAATATAGAGGGGAACTTGAAAACTTCTTCAAAAAGAGAAGCGAATGAAAGATGATGCATTGGAGAAGTGAGGGTCGACCTTGAACACTTGTGTTCATGCTCATGGAAACAATGTAATTTTCTGATGGAAGTTCCTCACAAAAATAATTATCCCCTTGTACAAATCTATTGTATTATAAAAATAATGTGCCAAGATTTGTCTTTAGGATGATTAGATTGCTTGTTGGTATGTGCGGTGCAAAAACAGAAACTTTGGCTGTAGTGCATGATTTTACATTTTTTATTAGAACATCAAAAGTTTCTGAAACTTTTTGCACAGTATTTCTATACAAATGGTTAATTTTGCCATGATGTTTCATAATTTTTGGAGTACCATAAGTATGGTAGATGTTTAGATTACTACAGACTGTCATGTTTAAGACATATTCTATTTTTGATGCATTTTTTTTGCTTGTTTTGATGAAACTATCGATTCTATCGGTGGCATAAGCCATGGAAAAGTTATAATACAGTAGCCAAAATGCAAAAAAAATATGAATTGGTTTGCAACAGTACTTAGAGTAGTGATTTTCATTATTATACTAATGGATCTTACCGAGCTTTCTGTTGAGTTTTGTGTGGATGAAGTGATCAAAGATCGAGGAGGTCTCAATGTGAGGAGAAGGAGGAGCGGCAAGAGTTCAAGCTTGGGGATGCCCAAGGCACCCCAAGTAAATATCCAAGGATACTCAAGCGTCTAAGCTTATCCCATCTTTCTTCAACAAGTATTGGTATGTTTTCATCTTCATTTCATTCATGTGATATGTGCAAATCTTGGAGCGTCTTTTGTGTTTATTTTGATCTTTTCACTTTTGCACCTTGCTGGTATGAGATAGTCCATGGTTGATTTATAGAATGCTCATTGCACTTCACTTATATCTTTTGAGTATGGCTTTATAGAATGCTTCATGTGCTTCACTTATATCATTTGAAGTTTGGATTGCCTGTTTCTCTTCACATAGAAAAACCGTTGTTTGTAGAATGCTCTTTTGCTTCACTTACATTTATTAGAGCATGGTCTTTTGTAGAAATAATGAAACTCTCATGCTTCACTTATATCTATTTAGAGAGTCAACAGGAATTGGTCATTTGCATGGTTAGTCATAAAATCCTACATAAAACTTATGGATCAGTGAATATGATATGTTTGATTCCTTGCAATAGTTTTGCGATATAGAGATGATAATACGTGGGGGGTACTAGTAAACGGTTGTGGTTAGTAAGAATATTGGTGTTAAGGTTTGTGATTCCCGAAGCATGCACATATAGTATCTCATTATGCTATGAAGTTGGAGCATGATTTATTATTGATTTTCTTCCTTATGAGTGGCGGTCGGGGACGAGTGATGGTCTTTTCCTACCAATCTATCCCCCTAGGGGCATGCGTAGTAGCACTTTGCGTCGAGGGCTAAAAAACTTTTGCAATAAGTATACGAGTTCTTTATGACTAATGTGAGTCCATGGAATATACACACTCTTACCTTTCCGCAATTTGCTAGCCTCTATAGTATTGTGCATTGCCCTTTCTCACCTCGAGAGTCAGTGCAAACTTCGCCGGTGCATCCAAACCCCATTAGATGATACGCTCCTTCACACATAAGCCTTATTATATCTGTTGGGGAACGTAGCATGCAATTTCAAAAAAAATTCCTACAGTCATGCAAGATCTATCTAGGATATGCATAGCAACGAGAAGGGGAGAGTGTGTCCACGTACCCTCATAGACCGAAAGCGGAAGCGTTATGTTAACGCGGTTGATGTAGTCGAACATCTTCATGATCCAACCGATCCAAGTACCGAACGTACGGGATTCGGCTCGATGATGCCCCTCGAGATCTTGATATAGTAGAGGGTCGAGGGAGAGTTCTGATAGCACGACGGCGTGGTGATGGTGATGGTGATGTGATCCGTGCAGGGCTTCGCCTAAGCACTACAACGCTATGATCGAAGGAGTAAACTTTGGAAGGGGGCACCGCACACGGCTAAGGGAAATCTTGGTCTCCCTTCGGGGTGCCCCCGCCCCGTATATAAAGGAGAGGGGGAGGAGGTGGCCGGCCAGGGAGAAGTGCTCCTAGGGGGGGAGTCCTACTCCTAGTAGGATTCGCCCCCCCTCCTTCCAACGGAGAGTGGAAAGAGGAAAGGGGGAGAGGGATAAGGAAAGGGGGGGCCACGCCCCCTCTCCTTGTCCAATTTGGATTGGGCAAGGGGGGGCGTGTGCCACCTCCGGTGGCATGCCTCCTCTCCTCCACTATGGCCCATTAGGCCTATTAACTTTCCTGGGGGGTTCCGGTAACCTCCCAGTACTCTGAAAAATCCCCGAACCTCTTCGGAACCATTCCAGTGTCTGTATATAACCTTCCAGTATATGAATCTTTGCCTCTCGACCATTTAGAGACTCCTCGTCATGTTCGTGATCTCATCCGAGACTCTGAACAAACTTCGGTCACCAAAACACATAACTCATAATACAAATCATCATCGAACGTCAAGCGTGCGGACCCTACGGGTTCAAGAACTATGTAGACATGACCGAGACACATCTCCGGTCAATAGCCAATAGCAGAACCTAGATGCTCATATTGGTCCCTACATATTCTATGAAGATCTTTATCGATCATCGGTATGTTACTTGCCCGAGATTTGATCGTCGGTATCCTCATACCTAGTTCAATCTCGTTACTGGAAAGTCTCTTTACTCGTTCTATAATGCATCATCCCGCAACTAACTCATTAGTCACATTGCTTGCAAGGCTTATAGTGATGTGCATTACCGAGAGGGCCCAGAGATACCTCTCCGATACACGGAGTGACAAATTCGAATCTTGATCTATGCCAACTCAACAAACACCTTCATAGACACCTGTAGGGCATCTTTATAATCACCCAATTATGTTGTGACGTTTGATAGCACACAAGGTATTCCTCCGGTATTCGGGAGTTGCATAATCTCATAGTCAGGGGAATATGTATAAGTCGTGAAGAAAGAAATAACAATAAAACTAAACAATCGTAATGCTAAGCTAACGGATGGGTCTTGTCCATCACATCATTCTCTAATGATGTGATCCCATTCATCAAATGACAACACATGTCTATGGTCAGGAAATTTAACCATATTTGATTAATGAGCTAGTCTAGTAGAGGCTTACTAGGGACACTGTGTTTTGTCTATGTATCCACACATGTATCAAATTTCTGGTTAATACAATTCTAGCATGAATAATAATCATTTATCATGAGTCTTTCAGTTGTAGATGACCATTACCGAAAAAGATGTACATTCGAATGAAAAAGGAGGGCCTGTCCGAGAGGGAATCTAGAATATTCCATTTGTGGATTCTTCCGAACAAGCAACAGATTGAGCAACTAGCGCGAAAGCCATTGCGCGTTAGCGCATACATTTTCTTGCATATAAGGAAATATAAATAAAAACTTTATTATTGCTTCTAGGGCATATTTCCTTCAGTATCCCACTTGCACTAGAGTCAATAATCTAGTTCACATCGCCATGTGGTTAACAACCAAAGAGTACTAAGGTGTGATCATGTTTTGCTTGTGAGAGAAGTTTAGTCAACGGGTCTGCCACATTCAGATCTGTATGTATTTTGCAAATTTCTATGTCTATAATGCTCTGCATGGAGCTACTCTAGCTAATTGCTCCCACTTTTAATATGTATCTAGATTGAGACTCGGAGTCATCTAGATCAGCGTTAAATCTTGCATCGACGTAACTCTTTACGATGAACTCTTTATCACCTCCATAACCGAGAAATATTTCCTTAGTCCTCTCAGGATACTTTTGACCGTTGTTCAGTGATCTACTCCTGGATCACTATTGTACCCCTTTGTCAAACTCATGGCAAGGTACACAATAGGTCTAGTATACAGCATGACATACTTTATAGAACCTATGGCTGAGGCATAGGAAATGACTTTCATTCTCTCTCTATCTTCTATCGTGGTCGGATTTTGAGTCCTACTCAACTTCATACTTTACAACTCAGGCAAGAACTCGTTCTTTGACTGATCCATTTTAAAATCCTTCAAAATCTTATCAAGGTATGTACTTATCGAATGTCTTATCAAGCGTCTTGATCTATGTTTATAGATCTTGATGCCCAATATGTAAGTAGCTTCACCATGGTCTTTCTTTGAAAAAATCCTTTCAAACACTCCTTTATGCTTTCCAGAAAATTCTACATCATTTCTGATCAACAATATGTCATTCCCATATACCTATCAGAAAGACTGTAGTACCCCCACTCACTTTCTTGTAAATACAGGCTTCACCGCAAGTCTGTATAAAACTATATGCTTTGATCAACTCATCAAAGCGTATATTCCAACTCCGAGATGCATGCACCAGTCCATAGATGGATCGCTGGAGCTTGCACACTTTGTTAGCACCTTTAGGATTGACAAAACCTTCTGGTTGCATCATATACAACTCTTCTTTAATAAATCCATTAAGGAATACAGTTTTGACATCCATTTTCCAGATTTCATAAAATGCGGCGATTGCTAACATGATTCGGACAGACTTTAAGCATCAATACAAGTGAGAAAATCTCATCGTAGTCAACACCTTGAACTTGTCGAAAACCTTTTGCGACAATTCGAGCTTTGTATATAGTAACACTACTATCAGCGTCCGTCTTCCTCTTGAAGATCCATTTATTCTCAATGGCTCGCTGATCATCAGGCAAGTCAATGAAAGTCCATACTTTGTTCTCATACATGGATCCCATCACAGATTTCATGGCCTCAAGCCATTTCACGGATTCTGGGCTCATCATCGCTTCCTCATAGTTCGTAGGTTTGTCATGGTCTAGTAACATGACTTCAAGAACAAGATTACCGTACTACTCTGGTGTGGACCATACTCTGGTTGGCCTACAAGGTTCGGTAGTAACTTGATCTGAAGTTTCATGATCATCATCATTAGCTTCCTCACTAATTGGTGTAGGAATCACTGGAACTGATTTCTGTGATGAACTACTTTCCAATTATGGAGAAGGTACAATTACCTCATCAAGTTCTACTTTCCTCCCACTCACTTCTTTCGAGAGAAACTCCTTCTCTAGAAAGGATCCATTCTTAGCAACACATATCTTGCCTTCAGATATGTGATAGAAGGTGTACCCAATAGTTTCTTTTGGGTATCCTATGAAGACACATTTCTCCGATTTGGGTTCGAGCTTATCAGGTTGAAGCTCTTTCACATAAGCATCGCAGCCCCAAACTTTAAGAAATGACAGCTTAGGTTTCTTGCCAAACCACAGTTCATATGGTGTCGTCTCAATGGATTTAGATGGTGCCCTATTTAACGTGAATGTAGCCGTCTCTAAAGCATAACCCCAAAACGATAACGGTAAATCGGTAAGAGACATCATAGATCGCACCATATCTAATAAAGTATGGTTACGATGTTCGGACACACCATTACGCTGTGGTGTTCCAGGTGGCGTGCGTTGCGAAACTATTCCACATTGTTTCAAATGAAGACCAAACTTCTAACTCAAATATTCACCTCCACTATCAGATCGTAGAAACTTTATTTTCTTATTACAATGATTTTCCCCTTCACTCTGAAATTCTTTGAACTTTTCAAATGTTTCCGACTTATGTTTCATTAAGTAGATATACCCATATCTGCTCAAATCATCTGTGATGGTCAGAAAATAACGATACCTGCCGCGAGCCTCAACACTCATCGGACCGCATACATCAGTATGTATTATTTCCAATAAGTTAGTTGCTCGCTCCATTGTTCCAGAGAACGGAGTCTTAGTCACCTTGCCCATGAGGCATGGTTCGCAAGCATCAAGCGATTCCAAAAGTCCATCAGCATGGAGTTTCTTCATGCGCTTTACTCCAATATGACCTAAACGACAGTGCCACAAATAAGTTGCACTATCATTATTAACTTTGCATCTTTTGGCTTCAATATTATGAATATGTGTATCACTACAATCGAGATTCAAAAAAAATAGACCACTCATCAAGGGTGGATGACCATAAAAGATATAACTCATATAAATAGAACGACCATTATTCTCTGATTTAAATGAATAACCGTCTCGCGTCAAACAAGATCCAGATATAATGTTCATGCTCAACGCTGGCACCAAATAACAATTATTTAGGTCTAAAACTAATCCCGACGGTACATATAGAGCTAGTGTGCCGACGGCGATCACACCGACTTTGGAACCATTTCCAACGCTCATCGTTGATATGTCTCCGTCGTTTCTACTTTTCCAAACACTTTTGCCCTTGTTTTGGACTCTAACTTGCATGATTTGAATGGAACTAACCCGGACTGACGCTGTTTTCAGCAGAATTGCCATGGTGTTATTTTTGTGCAGAAATAAAAGTTCTTGGAATGACCTGAAAATCAATGGAGATTATTTTTGGAATATATAAAAAATAGTGGCGAAAGAATCAAGGCTAGGGGGCCCACACCCTGCCCACAAGGGTGGGGGAGCGCCTACCCCCTGGGCGCGCCCCCTGCCTCATGGGGCCCCTGGTGCTCCTCCGACCTCAACTCCAACTCAATATATTCGTGTTCGGGGACAAAAAAATAGGAGAGAAGGATTCATTACGTTTTACGATACAGAGCTTCCGCCAAGCCCTAAACTCTCCGCGGAGGGCTGATCTGGAGTCCGTTCGGGGCTCCGGAGAGGGGAATCCATCGCCATCGTCATCATCAACCACCCCCCATCACCAATTTCATGATGCTCACCGCCGTGCGTCAGTAATTCCATCGTAGGCTTGCTGGACGGTGATGGGTTGGATGAGATTTATCATGTAATCGAGTTAGTTTTGTTTGGGTTTGATCCCAGTATCCACTATGTTCTGAGATTGATGTTGCTATGACTTTGCTATGCTTAATGCTCACTAGGTCCCGAGTGCCATGATTTCAGATCTTAACCTATTATGTTTTCATGAATATATGTGAGTTCTTGATCCTATCTTGCAAGTCTATAGTCACCTATTATGTGTTATGATTCGTTAACCCCGAAGTGACAATAATCGGGATACTTACTAGTGATGACCGTAGTTTGAGGAGTTCATGTATTCACTATGTGTTAGTGCTTTGGTTCGGTACTCTATTAAAAGGAGGCCTTAATATACCTTAGTTTCCAATAGGACCCCGCTGCCACGGGAGGATAGGACAAAAGATGTCATGCAAGTTCTTTTCTGCAAGCACGTATGACTATATTCAGAATACATGCCTACATTACATTGATGAACCGGAGCTAGTTTGGTGTCACCCTATGTTATAACTGTTGCATGAGGAATCGCATCTGATATAATTATCCATCACTGATCCATTGCCTACGAGCTTTTCACATATTGATCTTTGCTTTGTTACTTTGCCGTTGCCACTGTTATGATCACTACAAAACCAATACTATTACTTTTGCCACCGTTACCGTTATTTCCATACTACTTTGCTACTAAATACTTTGCTGCACATATCAAGTGTTTCAGGTGTGGTTGAATTGACTACTCAACTGTTAATACTTGAGAATATTCTTTGGCTCCCCTTGTGTTGAATCAATAAATTTGGGTTGAATACTCTACCCTCGAAAACTATTGCGATCCCCTATACTTGTGGGTTATCAAGACTATTTTCTGGCGCTGTTGCCGGGGAGCATAGCTCTATTCTTTGAGTCACTTGGGATTTATATCTGCTGATTGCTACCTCTTGAGCACTTGCGTTGGTTTTCCCTTGAAGAGGAAAGGGTGATGCAGCAGAGTAGCGTAAGTATTTCCCTCAGTTTTGAGAACCAAGGTATCAATCCAGTAGGAGGCTACGCGCGAGTCCCTCGCACCTGCACAAAACAAATAAATCCTCGCAACCAACGCGATAAGGGGTTGTCAATCCCTACACGGTCACCTACGAGAGTGAGATTTGATAGATATGATAAGATAATCTTTTTGGTATTTTTATGATAAAGATGAAAAGTAAAATAAAAGGCAATGAAAATAACTAAGTGTTGGAAGATTAATATGATGAAGATAGACCCGGGGGCCATAGGTTTCACTAGTGGCTTCTCTCAAGAGCATAAGTATTTTACGTTGGGTCAACGAATTACTGTTGAGCAATTGACAGAATTGAGCATAGTTATGAGAATATCTAGGTATGATCATGTATATAGGCATCACGTCCAAGACAAGTAGACCGACTCCAGCCTGCATCTACTACTATTAGTCCACACATCGACCGCTATCCAGCATGCATCTAGAGTATTAAGTTCATAAGAACAGAGTAACGCCTTAAGCAAGATGACATGATGTAGAGGGATAAACTCATGCAATATGATGAAAACCCCATATTGTTATCCTCGATGGCAACAATACAATACGTGCCTTGGTGCCCCTACTGTCACTGGGAAAGCACACCGCAAGATTGAACCCAAAGCTAAGCACTTCTCCCATTGCAAGAAAGATCAATCTAGTAGGCCAAACCAAATTGATAATTCGAAGAGACTTGCAAAGATAACCAATCATACATAAAAGAATTCAGAGAAGATTCAAATATTGTTCATAGATAAACTTGATCATAAACCCACAATTCATTGATCTCAACAAACACACCGCAAAAATAAGATTACATCGAATAGATCTCCACAAGAGAGGGGGAGAACTTTGTATTGAGATCCAAAGAGAGAGAAGAAGCCATCTAGATAATAACTATGGACCCGAAGGTCTGAAGTAAACTACTCACACATCATCAGAGAGGCTATGGTGTTGATGTAGAAGCCCTCCGTGATCGATGCCCCCTCCGACGGAGCTCCGGAACAGGCCCCAAGATGGTATCTCGTGGATACAGAAAGTTACGGTGGTGGAATTAATGTTTTGGCTCTGTATCTGATCGTTTGGGGGTACGTAGGTATATATAGGAGGAAGAAGTACGTCGGTGGAGCAACAGGGGGCCCACAAGGGTGGAGGGCGTGCCTGGGGGGTAGGCGCGCCCCCCTACCTCATGGCCTCTCTATTGGTTGCTTGACGTAGGGTCCAAGTCTCCTGGATCATGTTCGGTGAGAAAATCACGTTCTCGAAGGTTTCATTCCGTTTGGACTCCGTTTGATATTCCTTTTCTTCGAAACCCTAAAATAGGCAAAAAAAATAGCAATTCTAGGCTGGGCCTCCGGTTAATAGGTTAGTCCCAAAAATAATACAAAAGTGGATAATAAAGCCCAATGATGTTTAAAACAGGATATAATATAGCATGGAACAATAAAAAATTATAGATACGTCGGAGACGTATCAAGCATCCCCAAGCTTAATTCCTTCTTGTCCTCGAGTAGGTAAATGATAAAAACAGAATTTTTGATGTGGAATGCTACTTGGCATATTTTCAATGTAATTCTTCTTAATTGTGGTATGAATATTCAGATCCGAAAGATTCAAGACAAAAGTTTAATATTGGCATAGAAATAATAATACTTCAAGCATACTAACTAAGCAATTATGTCTCTTGAAAATAACATGGCTAAAGAAAGTTATCCCTACAAAATCATATAGTCTGGATATGCTCCATCTTCACCACACAAAGTATTCAAATCATGCACAACCCCGATGACAAGCCAAGCAATTGTTTCATACTTTTAGTGTTCTCTAACTTTTTCAATCTTCACGCAATACATGAGCATGAGCCATGGACATAGCACTATAGATGGAATAGAGTGGTGGTTGTGGAAGAGACAAAAAAGGAGAAGATGGTCTCACATCAACTAGGCGTATCAACGGGCTATGGAGATGCCCATCAATAGATATCAATGTGAGTGAGTAGGGATTGCCATGCAACGGATGCACTAGAGCTATAAATATATGAAAGCTCAACAAAAACAACTAAGTGGGTGTGCATCCAACTTGCTTGCTCACGAAGACCTAGGGCATTTTGAGGAAGCCCATCGTAGGAATATACAAGCCAAGTTCTATAATGAAAAATTCCCACTAGTATATGAAAGTGATAACATAGGAGACTCTCTATCATGAAGATCATGGTGCTACTTTGAAGCACAAGTGTGGAAAAAGGATAGTAGTATTGCCCCTTTTATTTATTCTCTTTTTTTTCCTTTTTTGGGCCTTTGCTCTTTTTTTTTCTTTTTTTGGCCTTTCTCTCTCTTTTTTTCTTTTGGGACAATACTCTATGAATGATGATCATCACACTTCTATTTATTTACAACTCAATAATTACAACTCGATACTAGAACAAAGTATGACTCTATGTGAATGCCTTCGGCGGTGTACCGGGATAGCAATGATTCATGAGTGACATGTATGAAAGAATTATGAACGGTGGCTTTGCCACAAATACAATGTAAACTACATGATCATGCAAAGCAATATGATAATGATGGAGCGTGTGATAATAACAGAACGGTGGAAATTTGCATGGCAATATATCTCGGAATGGCTATGGAAATGCCATAATAGGTAGGTATGGTGGCTGTTTTGAGGAAGGTATAAGGTGTATGATACCGGCGAAAGGTGCGCGGTATTAGAGAGGCTAGCAATGGTGGAAGGGTGAGAGTGCGTATAATCCATGGACTCAACATTAGTCATAAATAACTCACATACTTATTGCAAAAATCTATTAGTTATCGAAGCAAAGTATTACGCGCATGCTCCTAGGGGGATAGATTGGTAGGAAAATACCATCGCTCATCCCCGGCCGCCACTCATAAGGAGGACAATAAATAAATCCTTCATGCTCCGACTTCTTAAGATAACGGTTCACCATACGTGCATGCTACGGGAATCACAAACTTCAACACAAGAATTTATCAAATTCACAACTACTCAATTAGCACAACTCTAATATCACCATATCCATGTCTCAAAACAATTATCAAGTATCAAACTTCTCATAGTATTCAACACACTCATAAGAGAATTTTATTATTAATCTTGGATGCCTAAAGCAATTAAAGCAAATTACCATGCTGTTTTGTAGGACTCTCGAAATAATCTAAGTTAAGCATGAGAGAACAATAGTTTCTATACAAAAATCCACCGACGTGCTCTAAAAGATATAAGTGAAGCACTAGAGCAAAAACTATAAAACTCAAAAGATATAAGTGAAGCACATAGAGTATTCTAACAATTTCCGAATCATGTGTGTCTCTCTCAAAAGGTGTGTGCAGCAAGGATGATTGTGGTAAACTAACAAATAAATACTACATAATACAAGATGCTCCAAGCCAAACACATATCATGTGGTGAATAAAAATATAGCTCCAAGTAAAGTTACCGATGGAAGTAGACGAAAGAGGGGATGCCTTCCGGGGCATCCCCAAGCTTTGGATTTTAGGTGTCCTTAGATTATCTTGGGGGTGCCATGGGCATCCCCAAGCTTAGGCTCTTGCCACTCCTTGTTCCATAATCCATCAAATCCTTACCCAAAACTTGAAAACTTCACAACACAAAACTTAAAGTAGAAAATCTCGTGAGCTCCGTTAGCGAAAGAAAACAAAAGACCACTTCAAGGTACTGTAATGAACTCATCATTTATTTATATTGGTGTTAAACCTACTGTATTCGAACTTGTCTATGGTTTATAAACTATTTTACTAGC
Source organism: Triticum urartu (assembly GCF_056163025.1). Classification (NCBI taxonomy): domain Eukaryota; kingdom Viridiplantae; phylum Streptophyta; class Magnoliopsida; order Poales; family Poaceae; genus Triticum; species Triticum urartu. The sequence goes on along the minus strand of NC_141873.1, from coordinate 271,379,011 downwards.
CATAGATTCATCAAAATAAGCAAACAACACACTGAAAACAGAATCTGTCAAAAACAGAACAGTCTGTAGTAATCTGTAGCTAGCGCAAGATCTGGAACCCCAAAAATTCTAAAATAAATTTCTGGACGTGAGGAATTTATCTATTAATCATCTGCAAAAATAATTAACTAAATATCACTTCTAAATAAAAATGGCAGCAGTTCTCGTGAGCGCTAAAGTTTCTGTTTTTTTCAGCATGATTAACAAGACTCTGCCCAAGTCTTCCCAACGGTTCTACTTGGCACAAACACTAATTAAACACAAAAAACACAACCAAAACAGAGGCTAACAAAATTATTTATTACTAAACAGGATCAAAAAGAAAGGAATAAAAATAAAATTGGGTTGCCTCCCAACAAGCGCTATCGTTTAACGCCCCTAGCTAGGCATAAAAGGCAAGGATCGAACTAGGTATTGCCATCTTTGGAAGGAAATCCATAAGTGGCTCTCATACTAGATTCATAAGGTAATTTAATTTTCTTTCTAGGAAAGTGTTACATGCCTTTCCTTAACGGAAATTTGAACCTAATATTTCCTTCCTTCATATCAATAATTTCACCAATCGTTCTAAGGAAAGGTCTACCAAGAATAATAGGACATGAAGGATTGCAATCTATGTCAAGAACGAGAAAATCTATGGGCACATAATTCCTATTTGCAACAATAAGAACATCATTAATTCTTCCCATAGGTTTCTTAATAGTGGAATCCGCAAGATGCAAGTTTAAAGAGCAATCATCAAAATCACGGAAACCTAACAAATCACACAAAGTCTTTGGAATCATGGAAACACTAGAACCCAAATCACATAAAGAATATCATTCATGATATTTAATTTTAATTTTAATAGTTGGTTCCCACTCATCATAAATTTTTCTAGGGACAGAAACTTCCAACTCAAGTTTTTCTTCATAAGATTGCATCAAAGCATCAACGGTAAACGCTTTATTTTGACTATAAGCGTGGGGAGAATTTAGCACGGATTGCAACAAGGAAATACAATCTATCAAAGAGCAGCTATCATAGTTAAATTCCTTGAAATCCAAAATAGTAGGTTCATTAATATAGAGTTTTGATCTCTTCAATCCCACTTTTATCAAGATCTAAAGACTCCGAATTTTTGGAACGCCTTCTAGGTAAAGGTGGATCATATTCAGTCCCATCATTATCAAGATTCATATTGCAAAACAAAGATTTAATAGGGGACACATCAATAACTTTTAGATCTTCATCTTCATTATCATGGAAACTAGAAGAACACACTCTTATAAAGGAATCTTTCTTAGCACGCATCCTAGCGGTTCTTTCTTTGCACTCATCAATGGAAATTCTCATGGATTTGAGAGACTCAATGATATCATGCTTAGGTGGAATAGATCTAAGTTTCAAATAATCAACATCAAGAGAAATTCTATCAACGTTCCTAACCAACTCATCAATCTTAAGCAACTTTTCTTCAATCAAAGCATTGAAATTCTTTTGCGAAGTAATAAATTCTTTAATATTAGATTCAAAATCATAGGGAATCTTATTATAATTTCCATAAGAATTGTTGTAGGAATTACCATAATTATTAGAGGAATTACTAGGATAATGCCTAGGGTTAAAGTTTCCTCTATACGCGTTGTTACCAAAATTATTCCTACCAACAAAATTCACATCCAAAGATTCATTATTACTCTCAATCAAAGTAGACAAAGGCATATCATTAGGATCAGAAGAAACACTCTTAGTAGCAAATAATTTCATAAGTTCATCCATCTTTCCACTCAAAACATTAATTTCTTCTATCATATGCACGTTTTTATTAGTAGATCTTTCAGTGTGCCATTGAGAATAATTAACCATAATATTATCTAGGAGTTTAGTAGCTTCTCCTAAAGTGATTTCCGTAAAAGTGCCTCCCGCGGCCGAATCTAAAAGATTTATAAAAGCAAAATTCAATCCAACATAAAATTTTGTATGATCATCCACAAATTCAAACCATGGGTTGGGCAATTACATATCATTAATTTCATTCTCTCCCAAGCTTGTGCAACATGTTCATGATCAAGTTGCATAAAATTCATAATATCGTTTCTAAGAGAGATTATCTTAGTGGGAGGAAAATACTTAGAGATAAAAGCATCTTTGCACTTATTCCATGAATCAATACTATTTTTAGGCAAAGACGAAAACCAAGCTTTAGCACGATCTCTAAGCGAAAAAGGAAATAGCTTAAATTTAACAATATCATTATCCACATCTTTCTTCTTTTGCATATCACACAAATCAACGAAGCTATTTAGATGGGTAGCGGCATCTTCACTAGGAAGGTCGGAAAATGGATTTTTCATGAGAAGATTCAGCAAAGCAGTATTAATTTCACAAGATTCAGCATCGGTAAGAGGAGCAATCAGAGTGCTAATAAAATCATTGTTGTTGGTATTTTTGAAGTCACACAATTTAGTGTTATCTTGAGCCATCGTGACAAGCAAGCAATCCAACACACAAGCAAACAAGAAACGGGCAAAAAGAGGCAAATAGAGAAAGAGAGGGAGGATAGAGAGAGAGGGCGAATAAAATTGCAAGGGTGAAGTGGGGGAGAGGAAAACGAGAGGCAAATGGCAAATAATTCAATGCGGGAGATAAGGGTTTGTGATGGGTACTTGGTATGTTGACTTTTGCGTAGACCTCCCCGGCAACGGCGCCAGAAATCCTTCTTGCTACCTCTTGACCACTTGCATTGGTTTTCCCTTGAAGAGGAAAGGGTGATGCAGCAGAGTAGCGTAAGTATTTCCCTCAGTTTTGAGAACCAAGGTATCAATCCAGTAGGAGGCTACGCGCGAGTCCCTCGCACCTGCACAAAACAAATAAATCCTCGCAACCAACGCGATAAGGGGTTGTCAATCCCTACACAGTCACTTACGAGAGTGAGATCTGATAGATATGATAAGATAATATTTTTGGTATTTTTATGATAAATATGTAAAGTAAAATAAAAGGCAATGAAAATAACTAAGTGTTGGAAGATTAATACGATGAAGATAGACCCGGGGGCCATAGGTTTCACTAGTGGCTTCTCTCAAGAGCATAAGTATTTTACGGTGGGTGAACGAATTACTGTTGAGCAATTGATAGAATTGAGCATAGTTATGAGAATATCTAAGTATGATCATGTATATAGGCATCACGTCCAAGACAAGTAGACCGACTCCTGCCTGCATCTACTACAATTACTCCGCACATCGACCGCTATCCAGCATGCATTTAGAGTATTAAGTTCATAAGAACAGAGTAACGCCTTAAGCAAGATGACATGATGTAGAGGGATAAACTCATGAAATATGATGAAAACCCCATCTTGTTATCCTCGATGGCAACAATACAATACGTGCCTTGGTGCCCCTACTATCACTGGGAAAGGACACCGCAAGATTGAACCCAAAGCTAAGCACTTCTCCCATTGCAAGAAAGATCAATCTAGTAGGCCAAACCAAACTGATAATTCGAAGAGACTTGCAAAGATAACCAATCATACATAAAAGAATTCAGAGAATATTCAAATATTGTTCATAGATAAACTTGATCATAAACCCACAATTCATCGGTCTCAACAAACACACCGCAAAAAGAAGATTACATCGAATAGATCTCCACAAGAGAGGGGGACAATTTTGTATTGAGATCCAAAGAGAGAAAAGAAGCCATCTAGCTAATAATTATGGACCCGAAGGTCTGAAGTAAACTACTCACACTTCATCAGAGAGGCTAGGGTGTTGATGTAGAAGCCCTCTATGATCGATGCCCCCTCTGGCGGAGCTCCGGAACAGGCCCCAAGATGGGATCTCATGGATACAGAAAGTTTCGCCGGTGGAATTAGGGTTTTGGCTCCGTATCTGATTGTTTGGGGGTATGTAGGTATATATAGGAGGAAGAAATACGTCGGTGGAGCAACAGGGGGCCCACGAGGGTGGAGGGCGCGCCTGGGGGTAGACGCGCCCCTACCTCATGGCCTCCCTGTTGGTTGCTTGATGTAGGGTCCAAGTATCCTAGATCATGTTCGGTGAGAAAATCACGTTCCCGAAGGTTTCATTCCGTTTGGACTCTTTTTGATATTCCTTTTCTTCGAAACCCTAAAATAGGCAAAAAAACAGCAATTCTGGGCTGGGCCTCCGTTTAATAGGTTAGTCCCAAAAATAATATAAAAATGGATAATAAAGCCCAATAATGTTTAAAACAAGATATAATATAGCATGGAACAATCGAAGATTATAGATACGTTGGAGACGTATCACTGATCACTATGAAGAACTTGAAAGATCAAAGAACCAAGATTTTTTCCCTCGACTATGAGGGGAGGTAAGGACCTGCCATCTAGCTCTGCACTTGATTCACCTTTTGTTTTGAGTAAACGTGTGGCACCTACTCCTGCTTTTTATTTTAATATGTCGTATGTTATTGATGATGCCACTTCTGCTTTGCATGATGCTTATGATGAAACTACTTCTATGCTTGATAATACTGTGCCACTAGGTGAATTTCTTGATGAACAACTTGCTAGGGTTAGAGAGAATGAGATTATTGAAACTGATAATATTGATGAAAGTGATGATGAAGATTCCCCCTAGATATGAATTGCCTGTTGTTCCTGAGGTTTATGTTATGGATGAATAAACTACTAGAGACTTCTTAGCTTGCAATGATAGATATGATCTTAAGAAAATATTAGCTAAGCTTAAAGAAAAGTCTTTGAATTCTAGAATGAAATATGACCCTGCTTTTGCTACTTCACCTATCTTTATTACTGATAAGAATTATGATTTCTCTGTCGATCCTGAGTTAATTACTTTGGTTGAATCTGATCCTTTTATGGCTATGAATCTGAAACTGTTGTGGCACATCTTACTAAATTAAATGATATAGAGACTCTGTTCACTAATGATGAGAAAACTCGCTATTACTTTATCCTTAAGTTGTTTCCGTTCTCATTAAATGGTGATGCTAAAACATGGTTTAATTCTCTTGATCCTGGTTGTGTGCGTAGTCCCCAGGATATGATTTATTACTTCTCTGCTAAATATTTCCCTGCTCATAAGAAACAAGCTGCCTCAAGGGAAATATATAAATTTGTGCAAATTGAAGAAGAGAGTCTCACACAAGCTTCGGGGAGGCTTCTCCAATTACTTAATGCTTTGCCTGATCATCCTCTCAAGAAAAAGGAAATACTTGATGTCTTTTATAATGGACTAACTGATGCTTCCAGAGACTGCCTGGATAGTTGTGCTGGTTGTGTTTTTAGGGAAAGAACTGTTGACCAAGCTGAATTGCTATTGAATAATATGTTGAGTAATGAAAATGATTGGAGACTTCCTGAACCAACTCCTAAGCCAACTCTGAAGAATAGGGGTATTCTATTTCTTAGTCCTGAAGATATGCAAGAGGAAAAGTAATCTATGAAAGAAAAAGGTATTAAAGCTGAAGATGTTAAGAATTTACCACCTATTGAAGAAATACATGGTCTTGATAACCCGACACAGGTAGTAAAGGTAAATTCTCTCTATAGATTGGATGAAGGTGATATTCCTCATTATAAGTCTGGTAGCCAATTCTTAGATGAGTTTGATAATTTTATTGTTAAACAAGAAAACTTCAATCGTGTTGGTAGACAATTGAACCGCAATGCTGATATGCTTGAACACTTGAGTGATTATATGTCTAGAGTTAAAGGTGAACTTAAACTTATTAGTAAACATGCTTCTATGGTTACCACTCAAGTAGAACAAGTACTTAAAGCTCAGAATAATTTTCTCAATGAATTAAATAATGAGAAAAATGATAATGTTGTTAGAGTTATGACTAGAGGGGTAAAATGACTCGGGAACCTCTGTATCCTGAGGGCCACCCTAAGAGAATTGAGCAAGATTCTCAGAGAACTAATGTTGATGCACCTAGTTCTTCAAAAAGGAAGAAAAATAAAAATGATAGGACTTTGCATGCTTCTAGTGAACTTGTTGTAGACATACCTGAGAATCCCAATGATATTTCTATTTTTGATGCTGAAACACAATCTGGTAATGAACATGAACCTAGTGATAATATTAATAATGATGTTCATGTTGATGCTCAACCTAGCAATGATAATGATGTAGAGATTGAACCTGCTGATGATCTTGATAACCCACAGTCAAAGAATAAACGTTATGATAAGAGAGGCTTTGTTGCTAGGAAGCACGGTGAAGAAAGAGAACCATGGGTTCAGAAACCCATGCCCTTTCCTCCTAAATCATCCAATAAAAAGGATGATGAGGATTTTGAGCGCTTTGCTGAAATGATTAGACCTATCTTTTTGCGTATGCGTTTGACTGATATGCTTAAAATGAATACTTATGCTAAGTACATGAAGGATATTGTTACTAATAAAAGAAAGATACCGGAAGCTGAAATTTCCACCATGCTTGCTAATTACACTTTTAAGCGTGGAATACCAAAGAAACTTGGAGATCCAGGAGTACAAACTATACCATGCTCCATTAAACTAAACTATGTTAAAACTGTTTTATGTGATCTTGGAGCCGCTGTTAGTGCTATGCCTCTCTATTTATATCGTAGGCTTGATTTGAATAAGTTGACACCTACTAAAATATCTTTGCAAATGGCTGATAAATCAACTGCTCTACTTGTCGGTATTTGTGAGGATGTGCCTGTTGTGGTTGCCAACGTTACTATTCTAACAGACTTTGTTATTCTTGATATTCCCGAGGACGATAGTATGTCGATTATCCTTGGAAGACCCTTTTTGAATACTGCAGGGGCTGTTATTGATTGCAACAAAGGCAATGTCACTTTTCATGTTAATGGTAATGAGCATATGGTACCACTTTCCGAGGAAACAACCTCAAATCCACAGTATTAATTCTACTGGAAAAATCTCAACAATTACTATTGGAGGTTTTGAATTTCCTCTTCCTACTGTCAAGAAGAAATATGATATTCTTATTGTTGGAGATGTGCATATCCCCGTTGAGGTAACCTAGTGTTATTCGAAATTTCTCCGGTTTCATGTGATTCAGAATGAGTTTGTTAACAAGACTTGATCAACCTTGATAGTGGATTCCTTTTGATGAGCATGAGATGGATGAAGTTAGAAAGCACAACCCTCTGTACCCTCTTTTTACTTTCTGTTATATATTTTAAATAAAGTAAAAATAGTATTTTCTGTCTGTTCTCTGAATTATCCTTGCATTAAAAAATACCCCCAAAATAAAAGTTCTCCAAATGCCCTGAAAATGAAATATGATTTTTCCAGAATATTTAAGAATTATTGGCACTGAGAACACACCAGGGGGCCCCACCGTCTGCCCACAAGGGTGGAGGGCGCGCCTACCCCCTGGGTGCGCCCCCTGCCTCGTGGACCGCACATGGGTCCCCTCCACTTATTCTTGCACCCACACACTTCGTCTTCCTCCAGAAAAAATCATCCACCAGCTCAAACCCGAGTTCTTGCTCATCTTGCTGCCATTTTCGATCTCCTTGCTCAAAGCTCCATTCACAAAACTGCTTTGGGGGATTGTTCCTTGGTATGTGACTCCTCCAATGGTCCAATTAGTTTTTGTTCTAGTGCTTTATTTATTGCAAATTTTTGCTGCTTAGGTGACCCTATTCTTGAGCTCGCATGTCAAATTTATGTTTTCAAAAGTAGTTCTAATGCATGATGTGGCCTCTAGGCACTTGTAGGAGTAGTTGCTATCAATTTTGTTGAGTTTGGTTCACTTTTATTTTAAGTTACTAAAAAATTTCAGAAATTTTCAGAAAAGATGAAGAGATTTTTTAGGGGCTCATCGAGCCGAAGCTCTAAGGATAAGCAAAGTGAAGAAAACAAGAAGCCCAAGTATAATCTCCCTCATACTGCGGAGGTTCGGCCGTGTGAATGGCCTTGTGATGAGTTCTTGAAAGAGGCCGGGATTTATGAAGATTTTTATTATTTCGCTGAGAATGCAGGCCTCACTGACTTTCTCCACGACCAGCATGAACAGTATCTCTTACTCACCGATATTTTTGTGCAAAATTTTCATTTCCATGCTAGGAGATCACCACCTTCGGTGGAATTTTATTTATATGATGAGCATAAGGAGATGTCGCTTTATGATTTTTGCCGGGTTTGTAGGATACCCTTTGAGGTACGCACCGAGGAACCACATCGTAATGATGTGGAGGGATTTATTGATACAATTGTTGTAGGGGAAACGAGGAAAGTTTTCGATGCAAGAATCACTAGCATACATTTTCCTGTTCTACGTTACTTTGCAATATTTGCTACTAGATGCTTAATTGGTCGCGGGAACTGTGGAAATCTTAGTGCCCCTGATATTGTTATTTTGCGCCATGCTTTGTTTCGTGATACCACTTTCAGTTTAGGCTCTATTGTTGCTAAACGGTTAAATCTGAACCATACAAAGGGTCCCGTCTTGGGAGGCATCTTCGGCTCGCGCCTTGCTGCACACTTTAACATACCTATTAGGCATTATGAGAAAGAGGAAAAGTTGTTGCCTCATATTTTTCTAGATTATAAGAGCATGGTAGCACATGATTTTATTGTTAAGCGTAAGAAGACGATGCTTAACTATAGACTGATATTTGATAAGAAACACTTTGAGACTATCACCTTGCATGCTCCCTCTTTGTTTAACATATTTTCAGGCACGTACCTTGTTTTTCCGGAGGCCGTTCAGACATACCAGAGCCTGGCATCAGCTCCAGAGCCGGAGCCACAATCTGATCCTCACTGTCAGTCTGTTTATCAGTGGGATCCGGAAGAGATCTCCCACTGGAGAGGGCAGCTTTGATCCATGGGCATAGACCAACTTAGGCCAAAAGCCTAAGCTTGGGGGAGTACGTATTTCTCACCGACATTACATTCATGTTCACACACTCATGCCAGTTGTCAGTGCTCATACTTTTTCATTGTCATATCCATGCTAGTTTATTTTCTTTTTAAGCTTTCTTCTTGTGCGTTTGAAAAACCTTAATAAAAAACCAAAAAATTTGTTGTAGCTTTTAGCTAGTTTACTTTCCACGCCTGTAGTAGTAGTAATTAAAAATAAAACCCAAAAAGATTTCTCGTTCTTCTTTTGCTTGTTGGGAGCTTTCTCGTGTAAATAGTTTATTTCTTTTCTTGTTCTTTGGGGGTTGAGAGGAGAAGACCTCGATGAAAATGTCGAGTGGCTCTCATATGCATTATTGTTGATCTAACAAAGAACCCATATTACCTTGTCTTCTCTCTTATATTGAATGCTTGCAGATTCTAGCTTAGTCCAATGCACGTGCACTATTATTATTATTATCCATGCTATTCGATTGTGCAAGTGAAAGGCAATAATGACAATATATGATGAACTGATTGAGATGAGAAAAGCTGGTATGAACTCGACCTCTCTTGTTTTTCTAAATATGATTAGTCCATCGTTCTCGATTCAGCCTATTATGAATGAAACATGTTTGCAATGGCAATTAGAGTTTATAGTTGCTTATGCCATGCTTAATTTGCTAGGAGTTTATAATGGTTTACCTTGCGTGCCAACATGCTATTAAAATGGTTGTGATGTGGTATGATAGGGTGGTATCCTCCTTTGAACGATTCGAGTGGCTTGACTTGGCACATGTTCACGCATGTAGTTGAAACAAAATCAACATAGCATCCACGATATTTATGTTCATGGTGAATTATATCCTACTCATGCTTGCATTCAGTGTTGATTAATTTTAATGCATGTTCATGACTGTTGTCGCTCTCTAGTTGGTCGCTTCCTAGTCTCTTTCTAGCCTTCACATGTACTAAGCGGGAATACTGCTTGTGCATCCAACTCCATAAACCCCAAAAGTTATTCCATATGAGTCCACCATACCTTCCTATATACGGTATCTACCTGCCGTTCCAAGTAAATTTATATGTGCCAAACTCTAAACCTTCAAATAAACATCTTGTTTTGTATGCTTGAATAGCTCATGTATGAACTAGGGCTGTCTGTATCTTCCATGCTAGGCGTGTGATACGTCTCCGTCATATCTGCTTTTCCAAACACGTTTGCCCTTGTTTTGGACTCTAACTTGCATGATTTGAATGGAACTAACCCGGACTGACGTTGTTTTCAGCAGAATTGCCATGGTGTTATTTTTGTGCAGAAATAAAAGTTCTTGGAATGACCTGAAAATCAATGGAGAATTATTTTGGAATATATAAAAAATACTGGAAGGAAGATCCACGTCAGGGGGGCCTCCACCTGTCCACGAGGGTGGGGGCGCGCCCCCTGCCTCATGGGCCCCCTGACGCTCCACCGACCTCAACCCTGACTCCATATATTCACTTTCGGGGAGAAAAACTCAGGGATAAGCATTCATCGCATTTTATGATATGGAGCCGCCGCCAAGCCCTAAACTCTCTCGGGAGGGCTGATCTGGAGTCCGTTCGGGGCTCCGGAGAGGGGAATCCGTCGCCATCGTCATCATCAACGATCCTCCATCGCCAATTTCATGATGCTCACCGCCGTGCGTGAGTAATTCCATCGTAGGCTTGCTGGACGGTGATGGGTTGGACGAGATTTATCATGTAATCGAGTTAGTTTTGTTAGGGTTTGATCCCTAGTATCCACTCTGTTCTGAGATTGATGTTGCTATGACTTTGCAATGCTTAATGCATGTCACTAGGGCCCGAGTGCCATGATTTCAGATCTGAACCTATTATGTTTTCATCAATATATGAGAGTTCTTGATTCTATCTTGCAAGTTTATAGTCACCTACTATGTGTTATGATCCGGCAACCCCGAAGTAACAATAATCGGGACCACTCCCGGTGATGACTGTAGTTTGAGGAGTTCATGTATTCACTATGTGTTAATGCTTTGGTCCGGTACTCTATTAAAAGGAGGCCTTAATATCCCTTAGTTTCTGCTAGGACCCCGCTGCCACGGGAGGGTAGGACAAAACATGTCATGCAAGTTCTTTCCCATAAGCACGTATGACTTTATTCAGAATACATGCCTACATTACATTGATGAACTGGAGCAAGTTCTGTGTCACCCTAGGTTATGACTGTTACATGATCGATCGCATCCGTCATAATTCTCTATCACCGATCCATTGCCTACGAGCTTTCCATATATTGTTCTTCGCTTATTTACTTTTCCGTTGCTATTGTTATCATCACTATAAAACACCAAAAATATTACTTTTGCTACTGTTACCTTTTACTACCATTACCACTACTATCATATTACTTTGCTACTAAACACCTTGTTGCAGATATTAAGTTTCCATGTGTGGTTGAATTGACAACTCAGCAGCTAATACTTGAGAATATTCTTTTTCTCCCCTTGTGTTGAATCGATAAATTTGGGTTGAATACTCTACCCTCGAAAATTGTTGTGATCCCCTATACTTGTGGGTTATCAAGACTATTTTCTGGCGCCATAGCCGGGGAGCATAGCTCTATTCTTTGAGTCACTTGGGATTTATATCTGCTTATCATTATAAAGAACTTGAAAGATTCATGAACTAAGATTTATCCCTCAACTACGAGGGGAGGTAAGGAACTGCCATCTAGCTCTACACTTGATTCACCTTCTGTTTTGAGTAAGCTTGCGACACCTAAACCTGCTTCTGCTATTAATTCTGATATGTCGCATGTTATTGATGATGCCACTTCTGCTATGCATGATACTTATGATGAAACTACTTCTATGCTTGATACTACTGTGCCACTTGGTGAATTTCTTGATGAACAACTTGCTAGGGCTAGAGAGAATGAAATTATTGAAACTGATAATATTGATGAAAGTGATGATGAAGATTCTCCCCCTAGATATGAATTACCTTTTGTGCCTGAGGGCTATGTTATGGATGAAGAAACTGCTAGAGATTTTCTTGCTTGCAATGATAGGAGTGATCTTAAGAAATTATTAGCTAAGATGAAACAAAAAACTCTGAATGCTAGAATGAAATATGATCCTGCATATGCTACTTCACCTATCTTTGTTACTGATAAGGATTATGATTTCTCTGTCGACCCTTATATAATTACTTTGGTTGAATCTGGTCCTTTCTATGGCTATGAATCTGAAACTGTTGTGGCACATCTTACTAAATTAAATGATATAGCCACCCTATTCACTAATGATGAGAAAACTCGCTACTATTATATCCTTAAGATATTTCCGTTCTCATTAAAGGGTGATGCTAAGATATGGTTTAATTCTCTTGATCCTGGTTGTGTGTGTAGTCCCCAGGATATGATTTATTACATCTCTGCTAAATATTTCCCCGCTCATAAGAAACAAGCTGCTTTAAGGGAAATATATAATTTTGTGCCAATTGAAGAAGAGAGTCTCCCACACGCTTGGGGGAGGCTTCTCCAATTACTTAATGCTTTGCCTGATCATCCTCTTAAGAAAAATGAAATACTTGATATCTTTTATAATGGACTAACCGATGCTTCCACAGACCACCTGGATAGTTGTGCTGGTTGTGTTTTCAGGGAAAGAACACCAGATGAAGCTGAAATTCTATTGAATAATATGTTGACTAATGAAAATAATTTGACACTTCCTGATCCAATCCCTGATTCAATTCCTGAACCAACTCCTGAGCCAACTCCGAAGAAAAGGGGTATTCTATTTCTCAGGCCTGAAGATATGCAAGAGGCAAAGAAATCTATGAAAGAAAAGGGTATTAAAGCTGAAAATGTTAAGAATTTACCTCCTATTGAAGAAATACATGGTCTTAATTTACCGCATGTTGAAGAAATACATGGTATTGATAACCCGACACAGGTAGTAAAGGTAAATTCTCTCTATAGATATGATAAAGCTGAAATCCCATTTACTATGTTTGCTAGCCCATGCTTGGATGAGTTTGATGATTTTATGGTTAAACAAGAAAACGTCAATGCTTATTTTGGTAGGGAGTTAAAACGCAATGCTAATATGCTTGAACACTTGGGTGATTATATGGATAATATTAAAGGCAGACTTAAACTTATTAGTAAACATGCTTCTATGGTTACCACTCAAGTAGAACAAGTACTTAAAGCTCAGAATGATTTGCTCAATGAATTGAATAGTAAGAAAAATGATAATGTTGTTAGCGTTATGACTAGAGGTGGTAAAATGACTCAGGAACCTTTGTATCCTGAGGGCCATCCTAAGAGAATTGAGCAAGATTCTCAGAGAAATAATATTGATGTACCTAGTCCTTCTAAAAGGAAGAGAAAGAAAAATGATAGGACTTTGCATGCTTCTAGTGAACCTTTTATTGACACGCCTAAGAATCCTAATGATATTTCTATTTCTGATGCTGAGACACAATCCGGTAATGAGCATGAACCTAGTGATAATGTTAATAATGATGTTCATGTTGATGCTCAACCTAGCAATAATAATGATGTAGAGATTGAACCTGTTGTTGATCTTGATAGCCCACAATCAAAGAATCAACATTATGATAAGAGAGACTTTGTTTCTAGGAAGCCCGGTAAAGAAAGAGAACCATGGGTTTAGAAACCCATGCATTTTCCTCCTAAACCATCCAAGAAAAAGGATGATGAGGATTTTGAGCGCCTTGCTGAAATGATTAGACCTATCTTTTTCCGCATGCATTAGACTGATATGCTTAAAGTGAATCCTTATGCTAAGTACATGAAAGATATTGTTACTAATAAAAGAAAGATACCGGAAGCTGAAATTTCCACCATGCTTGCTAATTATTCTTTTAAGGGTGGAATACCTAAGAAACTAGGAGATCCCAGAGTACCAACTATACCATGCTCCATTAAAAGAAACTATGTTAAAACTGCTTTATGTGATCTTGGAGCCGGTGTTAGTGTTATGTCTCTCTCTTTATATCGTAGACTTGATTTGAATAAGTTGACACCTACTGAAATATCTTTGCAAATGGCTGATAAATCAACTGCTATACCTATCGGTATTTTTGAGGACGTGCCTGTTGTGGTTGCAAACGTTACTATTTTAACAGACTTTGTTATTCTTGATATTCCCGAGGACGATAGTATGTCTATTATTCTTGGAAGACCGTTTTTGAATACTGCATGGGCTGTTATTGATTGCACCAAAGGCAATGCCACTTTTTATGTTAATGGCAATGAGCATACGGTACACTTTCCGAGGAAACAACCTCAAGTTCATAGTATAAACTCTATTGGAAAATTTCCATCGATTATTTTTGGAGGTTTTGAATTTCCTCTTCCTACTATCAAGAAGAAATATGATATTCTTATTGTTGGGGATGTGCATATCCCTGTTGACGTAACCTAGTGTTATTCAAAAATTCTCTGGTTCCATTTTATTCGGAATGAGTTTGTTAACAAGACCTGATCAACCTTGTTAGTGGATTCCTTTTGATGAGCATGAGATGGATGAATTTAGAAAACACAACTCTCTGTACCCTCTTTTTACTTTCTGTTATTTATATTAAATAAAGCAAAAATAGTAAGTTCTGTCAGTTTTCTGAATTATCCGTGCAATAAAAAATACCCTGAAAATAAAAGTTCTCCAAATGCCATGAAATTTAAATATGATTTTTTCTGGAATATTTGGGAATATCTGGCACTAAGAACACAGCAGGGGGAGCAAGCACCTGGCCACGAGGGTCCAGGGCGCGCCCACCCCCCTGGGCGCGCCCCCTGCCTCGTGGGCCCATGGTGGCTCCCCTCCACTTAGTCCAGCTACCACACACTCCTTCTTCCTCCCACAAACATCACTAGCCAGCTCAAACCCGGGTCCAAGCTCATTTTGCTGCCATTTTCGATCTCCTTGCTCAAAGCTCCATTCACAAAACTGCTTTGGGGGATTGTTCCTTGGTATGTGACTCCTCCAATGGTCCAATTAGTTTTTCTTCTAGTGCTTTATTCATTGCATATTTTTGCTGCTTAGGTGACCCTGTTCTTGAGCTTGCATGTCAAATTTATGTGGTCAAAAGTAGTTTTGATGCATGATATTGTCTCTAGGCACTTGTAGGAGTAGTTGCTATCAATTTTGTTGAGTTTGGTTCACTTTTATTTTGAAGTTACTAAAAATTTCTGAAATTTTTAGAAAAAGATGAAGAGATTTTTGAGGAGCTCATCGAGCCGAAGCTCGAAGGATAAGAAAAGTG
The DNA here is from genome assembly GCF_056163025.1 of Triticum urartu. NCBI lineage: Eukaryota > Viridiplantae > Streptophyta > Magnoliopsida > Poales > Poaceae > Triticum > Triticum urartu. Next base: position 271,363,830 of record NC_141873.1, on the reverse strand, counting down.
AGGAGGATAAGAGGCCCAAATATAATCTTCCTCGCACCGCGGAGGTTCGGCCATGTGAATGGCCTTGTGATGATTTCTTGAGAGCAGCCGGGATTTATGATGATTTCTATGAATTGGCTGAGAATGCAGGACTCACCTCCTTCCTCCACGACCAACGCGAACAGTATCTCTTACTCACCAATATCTTTGTGCAAAACTTTCATTTCCATGCTAGGAGCTCACCACCTACGGTGGAATTTTATTTATATGATGAGCATAAGGAGATGTCACTTCATGATTTTTGTCGGGTTTGTTTGATCCCTTACGAGGGCAGCGTAGAGGAACCACATCGTGACGATGTGGATGGGTTTATTGATACCATTGTTGTAGGGGAAACGAGGAAGGTTTCCGACGCACTAATTACTAGCATACACTTTCCTGGTCTACGTTACTTTGTTATATTTGCTAGTAGATGCTAAATTGGGCGCGGAAACTGTGGATACCCGAGTGCCCCTGATATTTTTATTTTGTGCCATGCCTTATTTGGTGATGACACATTTAGTATGGGCGCTATTGTTGCAAAGCGGTTAAATCTTAACCGTACTAAGGGCCCCGTCCTTGGAGGCATCTTCGCCTCGCGCCTCGCTGCACACTTTAACATACCTATTAGGCATTATGAGAAGGAAGAGAAGTTGCTGCCTCATGTTTATCTAGATTATAAGAGTATGGCAGCACATGATTTTATTGTTAAGAATAGGGAAAAGGCGCTTTAGAACAAACTAATATTTGGTAAAAATCATCCTGAGACTATTACCTTGCCTGCTCCTTCCTTGTTTGATTTATCTGCAGGCAAGTACCTTGTTCCGTTGGAGGCCATTCACGCCTACCGGAACCCTACATTGGCTACAGAGCCAGAGCCGGAACCACAATTTGATCCTCCACGACAGTCTGATTACCAGTGGGATCCGGAGGTGATTGCCAACCAGTGGCAATTCGAGGCTTCTTCACAGTACGACCCCAACTATTACTTTCGATATCCGCTAGGCCAGCCGTGGCCATAGACCAACTTAGGCCAAAATCCTAAGCTTGGGGGAGTACGTATTTCTCACCGACATTACATTCATGTTCACACACTCATTGCTAGTTGTCGGTGCTCATACTTTTTCATTGTATCATCCATGCTAGTTTATTGTCCTTTTTATGCTTTCTTCTTGTGTGTTTAATAAACCTTAAGAAAAACAAAAAATTAGTTGTAGCTTTTAATTAGTTTATTTTCCATGCTTGTAGTAGTAACTAAAAAGAAAACCCAAAAAAGATTTCTCGTTCTTCTTTTTCTTGTTGGGAGCTTTCCTGTGTAAATAGTTTTAATTATTTTCTTTTTCTTGGGGGGTCGAGAGGAGAAGACCATAATGAAAATGTTGAGTAGCTCTCATATGCATTATTGTTGATCTAACAAAGAGCCCATATTACCTTGTCTTCTCTCTTGAATTGAATGCTTGCAAATTCCAGCTTAGTACAATGCACGTGCACTGTTATTATTATCCACACTATTCGGTCATGCAAGTGAAAGGCAATAATGATGATTATATGATGAACTTATTGAGATGAGAAAAGCTGGTATGAACTCGAACTCTCTTGTTTTTGTAAATATGATTAGCCTATTATGAATAAACATTTTTGCAATGACAATTAGAGATTATAGTTGCTTATGCCATGCTTAATTAGCTAGGAGCTTATAATGGTTTACCTTGAGTGCCAACATGCTATTAAAATGGTTGTGATGTGGTATGATAGGGTGGTATCCTCTTTTGAACGATTCGAGTGGCTTGTCTTGGCACATGTTCACGCATGTAGTTGAAACAAAATCAACATAGCCTCTACGATATTTATGTTCATGGTGCATTATATCCTACTCATGCTTGCATTCGGTGCTGATTAATTTTAATGCATGTTCATGACTGTTGTCGCTCTCTAGCTGGTCGCTTCCCAGTCTTTTTCTAGCCTTCACCTGTACTAAGCGGGAATACTGCTTGTGCATCCAATTCAATAAACCCCAAAGTTGTTCCATATGAGTCCACCATACCTACCTATATACGGTATCTACCTGCCGTTCCAAGTAAATTTGTATGTGCCAAACTCTAAACCTTCAAATAAACATTATGTTTTGTATGCTCGAATAGCTCATGTATCAACTAGGGATGTCTGTATCTTCCATGTTAGGCGGGTTATTCTCAAGAGGAGTGGACTCCGCTCCTCACTCACGAGAAAATGGCTCGTCACCGGGATGCCCAGTCCCATGCTTTATGCATATCAAATCAAAATAATTGCAAACAAAACTCCCCCGGGACTGTTGTTAGTTGGAGGCACTCGTTGTTTCGAGCAAGCCATGGATTGATGCTTGTTGGTGGAGGGGGAGTATAAACTTTACCATTCTGTTTGGGAACCGCTTATAATGTGCGTAGCTTGGAAGATATCGCCATCTGTCGGTTGTTATGTGACAATGAAAGTATACCGCTCAAAATTTTATTCATATCTATTTCAAAACCGAGCTCTGGCACCTCTACAAATCCCTGCTTCCCTCTGCGAAGGGCCTATCTATTTACTTTTATGTTGAGTCATCATCCTCTTATTGAAAAGCACTAGTTGGAGAGCACCATTGTCATTTGTATCCATTGTTATTAGTTTACATTCAGTATGACTTGACTGGATCTCTTTTACCATGAATTACGATGTCTAGTCTGTCCTTGATCTTTAAAGGTTCTCTGCATTTATGTTTTGCGGTCTCAGAAAGGGCTAGCGAGATACCATCTTGTTATATCATATCATGATTGTTTTGAGAAAGTGTTGTCATCCAAGATTTATTATTATTGCTCGCTAGTTGATTATGCCATTGATATGAGTAAATATGAGACCTAAGTGTTATTGTGAATATGGTTAGTTCATAATCTTTGCTGAAAACCTGAATGCTGGCTTTACATATTTACAACAACAAGAGCAAACAGAGTTTGTAAAAGTTTTTCTTTATCACTTTCCGTTTATCAACTGAATTGCTTTAGGACAAGCAAAGGTTTAAGCTTGGGGGAGTTGATACGTCTCCGTTGTATCTACTTTTCCAAACACTTTTGCCCTTGTTTTGGACTCTAACTTGCATGATTTGAATGGAACTAACCCGGACTGACGTTGTTTTCAGCAGAATTGCCATGGTATTATTTTTGTGCAGACATAGAAGTTCTCGGAATGACATGAAAATCAAGGGAGAATTATTTTGGAATATATAAAAAATCCTGGAAGGAAGATCCACGTCAGGGGGGCCTCCACCTGTCCACGAGGGTGGGGCGCGCCCCCTGCCTCATGGGCCCCGTGACGCTCCACCGACCTCAACCCTGACTCCATATATTCACTTTCGGGGAGAAAAATCAGGGAGAAGGATTCATCGCATTTTACGATACGGAGCCGCCGCCAAGCCCTAAACTCTCTCGAGAGGGCTGGTCTGGAGTCCGTTCGGGGCTCCGGAGAGGGGAATCCGTCGCCATCGTCATCATCAACCATCCTCCATCACCAATTTCATGATGCTCACCGCCGTGCATGAGTAATTCCATCGTAGGCTTGCTGGACGGTGATGGGTTGGATGAGATTTATCATGTAATCGAGTTAGTTTTGTTAGGATTTGATCCCTAGTATCCACTATGTTCTGAGATTGATGTTGCTATGACTTTGCTATGCTTAATACTTGTCACTAGGGCACGAGTGCCATGATTTTAGATCTGAACCTATTACGTTTTCATCAATATATGAGAGTTCTTGATCCTATCTTGCAAGTCTATAGTCATCTACTATGTGTTATGATCCAGCAACCCCGAAGCGATAATAATCGGGACCACTCCCGGTGATGACCGTAGTTTGAGGAGTTCATGTATTCACTATGTGTTAATGCTTTGGTTTGGTACTCTATTAGAAGGAGGCCTTAATATCCCTTAGTTTCCGCTAGGACCCCGCTGCCACGGGAGGGTAGGACAAAATATGTCATGCAAGTTCTTTTCCATAAGCACGTATGACTATATTCAGAATACATGCCTACATTACATTGATGAACTGGAGGTAGTTCTGTGTCACCCTAGGTTATGACTGTGTAGCGACCCGACCTCAAACGGTCAAGTCTCTGTGCTTCAGTGTCATCCCTGGATCGGTAATGCTGACACACACAGTACTTGAAGGATTTATAACAGAGTAGCAATCACACACTTATTACATCGAATGTCTCAAACGAGAACTTATTACAATAAATATGGCTTAAGGCCATCTATTACGATAACAGCGGAAGGCTTGGAAGATAAAGTGAGTCCATCAACACCAACGGCATAGCTGAGCTGCACGGCAACGACCTAACGAACCTTACTCCTCGTCTGAAAAGTCTGCAACATAATACGTTGCAGCCCGAAAACGGGTCAGCACATGGAATATGCTGGCAATATAACATCGTAGAGCAAGAACAGAATAATGCTATCACTACATGCATATTTGGCTGGTGGAAAGCTCTATGGTTATAGTTTTTGCGAAAAGCCAATTTTTTCCTACAAGAAAGGAATACATTTTATTTTAACTATCATGGTGGTTGAAACATCATTGAGAAGGTTCCTCCAACTCAATCCCAAATAAAGTAATTATCAATCCAACAATATTAATTGAGAGTGATGAGATACTTAGGATACTCCAAGTACTAGATACTCAAGATTTGTCCATAACCGGGGACACGACTAACCATGATTAGTTTGTACACTCTGCAGATGTTTGTGCACTTTTCCCCACAAGACTCGATCACCTCCGTTGGATTTCTCGCACTACATGGTGTTTGAGAAACGGATGACCGAGACACAGTCTTTCAGAAACATTAACTCTTTACTCTGGGCAGACCATACCAAACCAACATCCCTCTACCTGTTGATCCACCTCTTCAAGAGATCATGTAACTTACTCAACTATGCTAGAGCACATAATAGCTTGTGGCTGCACACGGAAGTTTCTAGCATGAAAATATCTCAGTTCCCTTTGAGCCTGGGTGGCGGACCTTAGGATGATCACACGGGTACTCCGAGATATCCTAGGGCAACACTGGATTCTCCATGTGCCCGACAAGCAATCCACCCAGATGTGTATTTAAGTTGCCACCTTAAGTTGAACCATTAATTAACAATCTCACATCTGTCATGGATACACTCAAACCCAATCCACGTCTACGAGCATAGCATAGCAATATAAGCAATACATAGAAGTAACTCCCAGGATTTGAATATAATAGGGCAATAAGTTCTACCTCATCAACTACTTCCCAACCCACATGTTAATCACATCCTAATCATGCAATGTTTGAGGATTGAACTAATGCATAAAACTGGGTATGAAAAGAGTATGATCAATGCGTTACTTGCCTTGCTGATGATCCGTGAAACCTAGAGACTCGATGTAGCACGCTTCGCACTCCGGGTACTCTATCGCAATCAAACAAGCATACAATAAGCAATCAAACAAAGAAACATGGGTAAATCTCAAATAAGAAGATCTAACCAGAAAGTTCAACTTAAGAACGCTGGTTTGCAAAAGAATCAAATCAAACGGAGCAACAAAACTCAAACTGCGAAAGAAACAAGATCCGTTTACTAATCTGGACTAAAGTCAAATTTTACAGTACCAAAATCATGTTCAAGTTGGTTAAACAGAAAGAAGGTTTCGTGACGACGATCTAGGCGCTTGAATCGCCTGATTTCGATAAACGAGCGAAAAGATAAACTTAAATGAAAATCGGATCAGAAATCGCGATCGAAAATAATCGCGGAAAATCCAAGAAAAAGAAAAGTGATGAACAGGCTAACGAACGAACGTTCGTTGTCTGTAACTAACGAGCGAAAACCGTTCGTTAAAACGAACGTATGGACGAACGTCTGCTAAATAAACTAAACCGTGAAAACCGGCGAACCAATCTAAAAAAACGAACTAGGGTTTCTAAAAAAACTAGATCGGTTTTAAAAAACCGAACGGCGGCGAGGCGTATACCTCCGGTGAGGCGGGGCGGCTCCGGCGGGTTGGGGATGTGGCGGCGGGATGCACGGGGCGGCTAGCAGGCCGGCTCGGCTGGGCTTCGGCCCAGTCGGGCGCTGAGATCATTTTTTCAAAATAATTTCGCCGGAACTTAAATAAATCCTAGAAAATAAAATAAAAATCTAAAAATGCCAAAACAAATTTTCACCGTCTAAATAAAATATTTAGAACGAGATGAAAATTTTCTTAGCCCTAAAATGCAATTTTGAAAAACGTGCAATTTTTTCTAATGCAAATAAAATAGCAATAAAATCCGAATAAAATCAAATATTTGATTTTAATATTTTCTTCCAATATTTCAATTATTTTGGAGAAGTCATATTATCTCCTCTCATGTATTTTAATATGGGATGTTTTTGGAGAGAAAAATAAATAAAATAAATAATCCTTGTTTCAATATTTGATAAAATTCAAATATGAAAACAATGAAATCCCCAACTCTCTCCGAGGGTCCTTGAGTTGCTTAGGATTTCGAGGATCGCGCAACGAAATGCAATAAAATATGATATGCAAGAATGATCTATGTATAACATTCCAAATTGAAAATTTGGGATGTTACAAACCTACCCCCCTTAAGATGAATCTCGCCCTCGAGATTCGGGTTGGCTAGAAAATAGGTGTGGGTGGTCTTTGCGAAGATCATCCTCTCGTTCACATGTGGCTTCATCCTCGGTATGATGGCTCCACTGAACTTTGCAAAACTTGATAACCTTGCTGCGGGCGGCTGGCAAATTCAAGAATCCTGACTGGCTTCTCCTCATAGGTCAAATCACTGTCCCACTAAATCGCTTCCAAGGGTATTGTATCTCTTAACGGTATATCGGCCATCTCACCATGACACTTCTTCAGCTATGAAACATGAAATACATCATGAACTCCTGACAGTCCTTCGGGTAACTCCAACTTGTAGGCAACTTCTCCCATACGTTCCAAAACTCGGTACGGTCCTACAAATCTCGGGGCTAACTTTCCCTTGACTCCAAAACGTTTCACTCCTCGCAAGGGTGATACTCGCAGATATGCTCTATCTCCAATTTCATAGGTTACCTCCTTGCATTTCGAATCTGCATAACTCTTCTGCCTGGACTGAGCTACCTTCAGTCTATCTCAGATCAGCTTAACTTTCTCTTCAGACTCCTTGATCAAGTCCGGTCCAAACAATTGTCGGTCTCCAACTTCATCCCACATCAATGGTGTTCTGCACCTTCGTCCATACAGGGCTTCGAACGGTGCCATCTTCAAACTAGCTTGGTAGCTGTTGTTGTATGAGAACTCTGCGTAGGGCAAGTTGTCATCCCAACTAGATCCATAATCTAGTGCACAAGCTCTCAACATATCCTCCAGAATCTGGTTGACTCTCTCGGTCTGTCCATCTGTTTGCGGGTGAAAAGCTGTACTGAATTCCAGCCTTGCTCCCAAAGTTTGGTGCAACTGATGCCAAAACTTTGAAGTAAACTGTGTTCCTCTATCTGATACGATGGTCCTCGGAAATCCATGCAGACATACGATCCTGGTCATATATATTTTGGCCAACTTCGCACTTGTATAGGTTGTTTTCACTGGGATAAAGTGAGATACTTTGGTCAAGCGATCAACTACTACCCATATAGAATCATATCCTGATTTGGTCCCGGCAATCCGGTGATGAAATCCATGCCAAGTTTATCCCACTTCCATTCGGGTATCAGCATAGGTTGTAACAATCCGGCTGGCTTTTGATGTTCTACCTTCACTCTCTAACATACATCACACACGGCTACATACTCGGCAATATCCTTCTTCATACCAGTCCACCAGAAACGCTCCTTTAAATCCACATACATCTTGGTGTTTCCGGGGTGAATTGAGTAGGGTGAGTCATGAGCTTCCTGAAGTATTAACTTCCCGATCTCTGTGTTATTGGGCACATAAACACGGTCCTCAAACCATAAGGTGTCGTGCTCATCTTCACGAAAACCTTTGGCCTTTCCTTTGCTCATTCTCTCTTTTATCTCGGCAATCTCTTTGTCATCCTTCTGAGCTTCTCGAATCTTTCCTAACAATGTTGACTGAACCTCCATTGTTGCAACAAAACCTCTAGGAACAATCTCCAATCGAAGTTCCCTGAGATCCTCTCCTAACTCCTTTGGCAATCTAGTGCTTACTAGGGTGTTAGGATAACTCTTCCAACTCAAAGCTTCTGCTACGACATTAGCCTTGCCTGGATGATAGTGAAGCTTCATGTCATAATCCTTTATAAGCTCCAACCATCTCCTCTGCCTAAGGTTCAGCTCCTTCTGTGTGAAAATGTACTTCAAACTCTTATGGTCAGTGTATACATCGCAATGGTTTCCAATAAGATAATGTCTCCAAGTCTTCAACGCATGCACTACGGCAGCCAACTCCAAGTCATGCGTGGCATAATTTAACTCATGTGGTTTCAGTTGTCGCGAGGCCTACAAAACAACTCTCCCGTCCTGCATAAGCACACTTCCAAGTCCTAGGTGAGAAGCGTCGCCATATACTTTCAAATCCTTGCGTATATCCGGCAGAATCAACACTGGGGCTGTAGTTAAATGTTTCTTTAACTCCTGAAAACTCACCTCACATTCTTCCGTCCATTTAAACTTGGTATCCTTCTTCAATAACTCCATCATTGGCTTCGCAATCTTAGAAAAATTCTCAATGAATCTTCGATAGTATCCTGCGAGTCCAAGAAAACTGCGGATCTCGCTAACTGAAGTGGGTGCCAACCATTCAGTGATTGACTGAACCTTGGTGGGGTCTACTGCTATACCTTCTCCTGATATAACATGTCCAAGGAATCCGACTTCCTTCAACCAAAACTCGCATTTGCTGAACTTGGCATACAACTGATGTTCCCTAAGTTCCTCGAGAACTAAACGCAAATGCTCTTTGTGCTCCTCCTCATTCTTTGAGTATACCATTTTGTCATCAATGAACACCACGACAAATTTATCCAAATATTCCATGAACACCTTGTTCATCATGCTCATGAAATAGGCAGGGGCGTTAGTCAGTCCAAATGACATGCCCGTATACTCATATAACCCGTACCGTGTGGTGAATGTTGTCTTTGGTATATCCTTCTCTCGAATCTTCAACTGGTGATATCCTGATCGCAGATCGATCTTTGAAAATACCTTAGCTCCTTGCAGTTGGTCAAACAAATCATTGATCATCGGCAGTGAGGTATTTGTTCTTGATTTTCACCTCATTTAATGCACGATAATCAACAACCATTCTTAGAGACTTATACTTCTTCTCAACCAAAAGCACTGGGGCTCCCCATGGTGATGAACTCCGTCGAATGTAACCTTTCTCCAATAACTCCTTGATCTGCTTCTTAATCTCCTCCAGATCATTTGCGGGCATCCGATAGGGTCTCTTTGATATTGGCCCTGTACCAGGCAATAGCTCTATCAAAAACTCGATGTCTCGATCCGGTGGCATGCCTGGTAATTCCTCTGGAAAAACATCTGGGTAATCCTTCACTACATGCACTTCCTCCTGAACAACTCCCGTGAGGGTATTTACTTGGCCACTCCTAGGCGCATGCCTAGATACATACTTGATCCTTTTTCCCTCCGAGGTGGTGAGACAAATTGATTTACTAACACAGTCAATGTTTCCTCCATACTTTGACATCCAATCCATGCCTAATATCACATCCAATCCTTGTGACTCCAAGATTATTAGGTCGGACGGAAAAACATGGCTACCAATGGTTAAAGGTATCTGGTCGCACCATTGACTAGCCATATACTCTGCTCCAGGTGAACTCACTAACAGAGGGGTCCTAAGGGTTTGGGTTGGTAGTTTAAACTTATCCACGAATCCCCTTGATATGTATGAATGCGATGCACCAGTATCAAAAAGAACAAGGGCGGTAAAAGACTTAACCAAAAACTTACATATAACTGCGTCTGGCTGCTCTTCGACCTCCTCCATGTTAACATGGTTCACTTGTCCTTTGTTGAATGGATTGGGCTTCTTCCCAGCGCTCCCATTGCCGTTTCCATTCTTCGCTTCAGGGCACTCCGTGGCATAGTGTCTAGTCTTCCCACACTTAAAGCAAGTAATGTGACTTAGATCTCTCTTGGCGGGTGTGGCTGGATTGGGGCGGTTCTGATTGTTGTTTGTTCCGTTCCCAGTCCCATTCTTAGAACCATTGTGGTTATGCGAACTTCCTCTAGTGTGGTTATGACCTCCATGG